>NC_064572.1:34800246-36050246 GCF_937001465.1 Orcinus orca
TATACACAATAAAATGCACTATATAAAAAAAAGACATGAGGACTCCCAAGGCCAAACAATCTGGGGATGGTTTGTTTATGAGAGATAACATCATTCCAGCATCCAAATTATAACGTTTGGTCTGGCAAATTGTACAACTCTACAATCAACCTTTATTGAACTCCTCTGCTTGAGGTCCAGAGGGGGAGAGAGGGAAATAGAAAACTGAAATAGCTAAGTCAGGCCTGATCTCTGCCCTCAACTAGCATGGAATCCAGAAGTTTAAATTACTCAGGAGTCCTTGTGAATTTTATAAATGCTACACATATAAATAGACACTTCTGAGAAGTCCAAGGAAGGAGGGGACCTAGAAATAACACCACCGCCATTGCAAACTCCCACAGTGGAAGAGGAAGAGGAGAATGGAAAACCAAGGAGGAGGAAGGGAGAGTTCCTGATGCTCCAGGTCCACCTGGCTGGTCCAGGGAAGGGCAGACACCAGGTGCGTGGGGTGGCTGGCACGTGGCGGGGAGAACGTGGGACTCCAGTAGGGAGGCCCGCCTGGGTTTGAATCTCAACTCTGCCCCGATAAGCAGCATGCTCTTGAGCACATCACATAATGTCTCTGGGACTCAGTCTCCCAATCTGTGAAATGGTGGGATTAGAACAGATGCTTATCCAGTGGGGACCTTGATAGGTTACTGCAGACAGTGAAAGATGAAAACTGTTTGGCTTGAAAAAGCAGAGCTCTTTTATGCCAACTGTGTGCCATTTCTGCATAATTATAATTCAGCACGATGGCAATAAGCGTGTGTCACTGATCTGTGTCAGAAAGGCTTGCTTCTTTCATAAAATCACAAGTGTGCACTCCATGGGCACTCGGATTCAGAGTCTGCGCTTCCAGTAGCACAGTGAGTTGCCCCTGTAGCTTTTCATCTCACAAAACTAAAAACCTAGACCCACCAGCTGCCGCCTCCTGCATCTGTGCCTCAACTGTGCCATCGCTACAGGGCACTGAGTGGTGGTCTGACACAGCCCCCTCTCCTCCTACCTCGGTGATTCACTAAAAAACCTATGTTTCTGCCAGTTTTACCCCGAGAAGCTCACAATGAGTCTCAATCTTTTCTCAAGGGAAAAGGGAAAGGATTTCTTTTTCTTCACTATATGGCAAGATTAGTAGTATGTTTTTCTCATCCCTGAACTATTAGCTGTTCTCAATAGGAGAAGACATAATTTTGCTACCAAAAAAGGTATTTTTGTTATCCTAAATAACAAAAGATTTGTAAAGTATAAAACCAATATTTTGACAGCGCCATTTAAACAGCCAAATGTCCCCTAAGTTTCCAACCTAACATTCTGGTGCATTACATTTGACTTACGTTAAGTGCTTACACAAAAATGCCGTAAGTGGATTCACTGGAAACCAAGACTCCAAACAATAGTTGAAGTGCAGATGTATTCAAGATGAAAGAAGGAAAGGAGAAAAAAGGAGCTTTCAGCAGTTGGTATTTAGAATTATAGCATTAAAATAAAATACATGGGACTTCCAGATAAGAATAAAACAGTGCTTTATTCAAATGTAAGGAAACCTAGTAAAAAATGCCTGTGAGAACGTGTGTGTATGTACAGCTGATTCACTTTGTTGTGGAGCAGAAGCTAACACACCATTGTGGAGCAATTATACTCCAATAATGTTAAAAAAAAAAAAAAAGAATTTCATTGGATGAATATACTGATTGGAGTATATTCAATCATTATAATTTTTAAAGTAATAAAAGAATATAGTTACAAAAAAAAATGCCTGTGATTTTCTGGGCATTCAAATCTGGTGTTTCCAAAAATGCAATACTATAAAGCCATACTCAGTGTAGAATGGACTGGATTTTCAGGACACGTGATATAAAATGGCGAGGACCCCCCCCTCAATCGCTGTAAATGATTTCCATGGCTTTTGGTACGAAGATAAACATCCCTGACACAGCTTAGAAGACCCTGAAAACTCTGGCCTTTTTCCTCCTCTCTGGCTTTATCTCACACTTTCTCCCTCTCTAGACGCCAACTAATGGAAATTTCAGTTCTTATTTACCGTGTGCACACCCCCCCAACCACCCAACCACAGGGCCTTTGCACAAGCACTTCCTTCCTCCTGGAAGACTTACTTCCCCTCATAGACTATTCATCCTTCAGATCTCAACTCCACCATCACTTCCCTGCTCACATAATATAGGAAAGTCCCCCATGAGCACAGTCTGTACCTTGTGGCACTTAGCACAGGAGCAATTTTACGTTTCTTTGTGTAATCGTTTGATCAATTCCTCTCTCCTCCACTGGACTGCATATTCTGTGAACACAGGGTGCATATCCATTTTTACTCATCATTAAATTCCCAGGAGCTAGCAAAGTGTCTCGATCAACATTTGTTAAATAAATAAGCATATGGAGAAAAGACTGGAGAAGGGGTTTGGAGACTCGGTGCAGTGAAAGAAAAAGAAAGCTGGAAGGATATGAACCCTCACTGAGTGGGACTTCAGAGTTTAAATCCTTCCCTGTGATGGTAGGATCCAAGGGACCCCTGCTGAAGTGGAGCAGGGTTGAACATCACTGCAGTCAGGAGGACAAGGATGGGGGACGCACAGGGGCCGGCTAGCACATTCAAGTGCACAGACTGGAAGCTGATGGCCAGAGGGGCCTGGAGGTCGGTAGATGACACCAGCAGGGAGAGTAGACAGAATGGGGATTTAGTCAGGTGGCAGGGGCCTCAAGAGAAAAGGTTTTGCACAGGATGGAAGAGGCAATGGAGGGCCAGAGTGTCCAGTGATCCCTGGGCTATGGAGAAACAAGCCACCTCCATACAGAGAAGTGAGGAAAATTACAGCTCTAAGAAAAACAGGTTCAGTTGAGATGGGAGATGTCAGGAGTGTCATGTGAAGAGGTTGAGAATTTAGATTAGGTTCAGGACTAGGAATCTGAGGCAACAAAGGGAAGCCCAAGTCCTGAGGGGGCATGATACAAAATAATATAAATATAAATGCATACATGGGACATGAATATATATACATGTACGTACGTAAACACACACACACAACAAAGAACACAAAGACAAACGAACACTCTGCTAATTAATCACAAATGCTGGACGTCTGTCAATATTTGTTAACCAACTACATTCCCAGCAATGTGTCTCTGTCCATTTTCAAATTAGGTAGTAATTTCAAAATTACTATAGATACAGAGAAGCCCTGGAAAATAATAAGGCTCCTCCTTAGTGTACGCTAAGAACAAGTTTATTATAAACCATGCGTCTGCTGGCATACAGACAAATTAAGTACAACAGTTGGCTTTCTGGAGAGGGTGGAGGAGAAACTGACTAATACAAATAGATACGGAGGGTCTGGATTCTGCTTGGTTTGTTACGTTCCTCAAAGAAGAATCTGGGGTCTAAGTTATAAGTCAACTGCCTACTCTCTTTCCCTCTGAGGATTCATGTTGAGTGTGAGTTGTGTGAACTTCTGCAGGTTAGTGTCCCCAGCTGTCACAGGAGGGTCATCTGTCTTACATCCTGGATTTCATCGACCATGCTCATCTCATGCTGCACAACTTAAAAATACAGAAGAGTTCCATGTGTTCCTCTAAGGTCTAAATTTTTTAGAACTGAAATAAGAAACTGAAATGATGGAAAGCAATAGTAACATGAAGACAGAAAATTTTCCCTAAAACTTGTGTGCTTCCTGAGAGTTGAGGTTTAATGACACTGAAATCTTAGGCCACTGCATCAAAGAATTTTAAAGGTTGATTTCTGCATATTTTAACCAATGGCATGAAAACCGCTGCCTTGGCAAACAAGACAAAAATCTTCCATTTGAGGTCTAAAGTTGGAAAGACCTTTCCTGTCTAATTACTGAAAAACCCAGGGGAAAACATTCCATCAGCTGGTGGAGCTCCCAAGATTGCACCTAATGAGCTTTTTCAGAAATTGTCTGGTTTAAGTGCATGTGAGTTAGGCCAACTGGACTGTTAATTTTAATTAGGTTCATAGGATGAGAAAACTTCTGTGGCACTGTCAGGTCACCAGTTGCTGCCTGTTGTCACCAAGGTTTAAATTTATGGCCATCTTTGCCCTACTTTTCAAATTTTGCCAGTTCTAAGAGTATATTAAAGGGAAAAATGGAATTGAAAGCTGGGACTCAAATAGCCACCTATACACTCAAGTTCACAGCAGACAAAGGTGAGAGCACCCAAATGTCCACTGACGGATGAATGGATAAACGAAATGGGGTCTGTACATAGAGTGGAATATTATTCAGCCTTAAAAAAGGAAGGAAATTCTGGCACATACTACAGCACGGATGAACCTTGAGGACATTTGCTAAGTGAAATAACCCAAACACAAAAGGACAAATACTGTATGATTCCACTTATATGGGGCACCTAGAACAATCAGATTCAGAGAGGCAGAAGTAGAAGGGGGATTGCCAGGACCTGGAGGAGGTGGGGATGGAAAGATATTGTTTAGTGTGTATAGAATTTGTTTGTTTTTCTATAAAGAGCTGAATAGTCAATATTTTAGGCCACAGGGTCTCTGTTACAACTACTCAAGTCTGATACTATAGTGCAGTGGGCCCCAGCCTTTTTGGCACCAGGGACGGGTTTCATGGAAGACAATTTTTCCACGGACTGGGGGCGGGGAGGTCTGGTTCAGGCAGTCATGCGAGTCATGGAGGGGGACAGTTCAGGTGGTAACGTGAGCGATGGAGAGCAATGCGGAGCCAGATGAAGCTTCGCTCGCTCGCTCGCCCGCCGCCCACTGCCCACCTCCTGCTGTGTGGCCTGGTTCTTAACAGGCCGCTGATGGTTCGGTCAGTGGCCCGGGGCTTGGGGACCCCTGCTATAGTGCAAAGCCAGTGGAGACAGCACATAAATAAATGGGCATGGCTGTGTACCAATAAAACTTTATTTACAAAACCAGGGAAAAAAAGAATGTGTGCTAATGAAAAAGAAATTGAAAGTGATGATACTTGTAAACATTGCAAATGTACTTAAACCACAGAATTGTACACTTAGAAATGGCTATAATGATAAAATCTTATTTTATGTGTAATTACTACAATAAAAAAAAATGGAAGAAAAATTCTGAGAACCTGCAAGTGGAATCCAGCAGTATATATTTCAAATCTCAAATATAATCACCTTCTCAGAGTGATACAAATATCTCTCCTTTCAATAGCAGTTGCTGTCTCCAAGAAACTTGTATTACATACATGTGATTCTTGCCTCTCTGGGATGTTTGATCTTACCCCTTAGTTAATTCGAATTTCTCCTTTAGTTTCCAGAATCTCTCCCCATTTAGCCATAGACACCTTATATGAGTCCCCACCTTCCCCTCCCCCTCCCATCCTCATCTTTAACTGATGCACAAAGTGGGCTATGACTTTCTCAGGAATCAGGGAGCTGACTGGAGCCAGAACCTACTTTGTCTTCTGGTAACTGTAGCTAAAGTCCGAGACATGATTGAGAGTTTTTAAAAAATGTGCCCTTGACCACAATAGAAAAAGAAAATAGGCTTCCCTGGTGGCGCAGTGGTTGAGAGTCCGCCTGCCGATGCGGGGGACGGGGGTTCGTGCCCCAGTCCGGAGGGATCCCGCGTGCCGCGGAGCGGCTGGGCTCGTGGGCCATGGCCGCTGAGTCTGCGCGTCCGAAGCCTGTGCTCCACGACAGGGGAGGCCACAGCGGTGAGAGGCCCGCATACCGCAAAAAAATAAATTAAAAAAATAATAATAACAAGAGTGTGCCCTTGGCTTGTAACCACTTTAAAAACACATAACAATTTCCTCTAAAAGGGAATGGACTAGACACAGGGCACTGGGTCTCCAAGTCTAAACCTCAAGGCCAAGCTGCAGTAATGACTTGGTCACAGGCCCTCGGTGTGTTAGTGGGACCCTATAGTCACACCTAGAAACAACCTAAAATGTCCTTCTTCTACAGTAATGATTTTGCGGCCAAAGGGTGGCTTTTAAAAAGGATTGGCATGCACCCTAGAAAGTAGTGCATCAAAGCCCCTCAACACCAAGGGAGTTGGCTAAAGACGATGAACAGCCACTGAACTGAAATTACAACATTGACACGAACACTGACCAGGCTTCAGAACCCATTACCCACCCATGCTAGGTGTGGCCACCGATATGCATGGCTTGGTTCTGAAAGCATCACACTGTATTTTCTCCTTTGTAGAACTGACTCCTGACCATAACAAATGGGTTGGCGTTGGCAAACACTACCTGGGCTAAGAATGAAACTAGCAAATACCTTTTATTAAGGTCTACAGCCGAGTGAAATCCAGGTCTCCAAAGAGAAGGCACTAGCTTGCCCACTTCTGATCTCTCTCCCTCCTTCCCTTACTCAGAGGAAAAAATATATATTCTATATATTTACCATTGAATTCTTACAGACAATCTACCCTTTCTGAAGGAAGTAGAAGGTTTCAAGAGAGAGCATTCCTCATGCTCACGAATTTCCACTCCCACAGCTGGGAAAATCACAAGTCAAGGCATAAACCTCAACATGGATAACTATGGATGGGATGCCCTGAGTGATGACTGGATGTCCATCAAACACTGCACCACTACTAATTCAGAAAGGCTGGACCACAGCCCTGGCTGCCACCGCACTCCCTTCATGGGTCTCCCTGTCACCCCATGAGGATCAGACGCTCACAACGCCGCAAAGGGTGACAGGAGCTCAGGCGGACTAGAGACCAACAGTTGGAAAACCACAAGCTCCATTTCACGGGGCACATGCTAGGGGGTGGGGGGACGTGAGCATCGCCAGGTAACACAAGCTGGCCCGCCTCTCAGCCTCACAACTACTCTGGAAACAGAAGAGGGCTGTGGAATGCCACGTGTCTTTTCAAGGCCATTTAAAATGAGGAACAGTGTGTGTCTGACGTTCAGGGCTGCTTTAGACTTCAGACTAGGTACAGAGTTAGCCCTTCAGCAAGGCAGGGGCCAGAAAATGTGCGAAGGATGATTTATTCCCTATTTTTAAGAGCTTCGAAATACTGATCAAGGAGAAAGCAGAACTGAGGTGCATGTCCTTCAGGCTTTTGCATGGGTTTTTCAAGTTTTCGGTTTCCATATTGGGAGAACCAGCACCTTCTCGGGGTTTGCGGGCTCTGTTGTCATAATCCAACAACGCGCTTCTTTTTTTTTTTTTAATTTATTTATTTATTTTTGGCTGTGTTGGGTCTTCATTGCTGAATGCAGGCTTTCTCTAATCGCGGCGAGCGGGGGCTACTCTTCGTTGCGGTGCGCGGGCTTCTCACTGCGGTGGCTTCTCTTGTTGCCAGAGCACAGGCTCTAGGCGCGCGGGCTTCAGTAGTTGTGGCACGTGGGCTCTAGAGCACAGGCTCAGTAGTTGTGGCGCACAGGCTTAGTTGCCCCGCGGCATGTGGGATCTTCATGAACCAGGGCTCAAATCCGTGTCCCCTGCATTGGCAGGCGGATTCTTAATCACTGCATCACCAGAGAAGTCCACCAGCAGTGCATTTCAGCCCCAGCCTGATCACCAGATTCCCCTCTCCATCCACTCCGTTCACTCCTCTGAACTCCCCGTCCCTTTCTCCATTCCCTCATTCACGGCACCCATCTGCTGAGTGTCCACTATGGACTCGGGGTTGAGCTGGAAGGGGATACCGAGCTGGAGAAGAAGGCCCCTGTTTTATACAACATGAAGGCCAGCTTTCATTCTTGTGCAAGGCAGGATGACAGATGCCAAGATGAGGTTCCTAGCATCGAAAGCCTTTTGAGACATTTGTGCCCCAGCCTAAGAGTGGTTCTCAACCTTGAGTGCACATCACAATTCTCTGCAGGGCCTGTTAAAACACAAATTGCTGAACCCATCCCAGAGATTCTGATTCTGTGGGAGCCCGAGAATTTTCATCTCTAACAAGCCGGTTCAACGACTATATTTTGAGAAACCCTTGCTTTAAAACTCTCATAAAATAATGAATAAATAAATAAATGTTTATGTTTTCAGGATATTCTTTCTTTTTTGAATATGGATGGAAAAACATCTTAAATTGGTTATTTTAGGTATGCACTATTTGGACAAATTTCCCTTAAAATATCTATAAAAACATACCTCAAAGACTTCTGGAAGGAAGAAAAAAATTGGCTAGAACTCTTTATCTTGAAACATTATTCAAAACCATTTTCACACTCTAGTTTGATGTGCTAGTCAATGCCAGCAAGATTTTTTTTAATTAAGTTGACATATCTTCCCCCATAGAAAGCTACCTCATGAATTTAGTATATGATGTCACTACTGCTAATAAAATGATTAAAACCCCCATTTCCAGGGGCTTCCCTGGCGGCACAGTGGTTAAGAATCTGCCTGCCAATGCAGGGGACACGGGTTCGAGTCCTGGTCTGGGAAGATCCCACATGCCACGGAGCAACTAAGCCCGTGTGCTACAACTACTGAGTCTGTGCTCTAGAGCCCACAAGCTACAACTACTGAGCCTGCGCACCTAGAGCTTGTGCTCTGCAACAAGAGAAGCCACCACAATGAGAAGCCCGAGCACTGCAACAAAGAGTAGCCCCCACTCGCCACAACTAGAGAAAGCCCGCAGGCAGCAACAAAGACCCAACGCAGACAAAAATAAAGAAAAATAAAATAAATTTATAAAAAAATACCCATTTCCAATATGTAGGCTTAGATTTCTGAAGTCCTAGTTCCACCCAGGATTATAGATTTGTAAAGGCTGAGAAGACTTGGTTTCCAAAGATATCAATAGTCCCACAAAGGGAAGATGGGAGCTCATCAAAAAACGATTTTCTTTATTGCTGGAAAGAAACAGTGTGAAAGAAGAACAGTTGCCAACATGGCTTCCAAAAACAAAGGAACCAAAGGCCATGGCTCTGCCCATTCTCCCCAGACACGTCTAAGACAGAGGGAGGACAGACCAGCGCCCTCTGTTTGGGCTCCACCCATGCAAGAACCTTCTGGCAGTCGTTGGTCTGCCCCACCTTCATAAGAATGTGGGTCTGCTTGACAACATCTCTCCCACAGCAGTCACGCTGATGACCTTAAGCTGCCTTTGTAGATTCTGTTGTGAATGCTATCAACACAGGGTGGTTGAAATTGTTTTTAAGCCTTGTTTCTTTTACCTTTTCTTTTTTGTTTACCTTTCTATTGAAAAATCAAGGACTTCCCTGGTGGCGCAGCGGTTAAGAATCCTCCTACCCATTCAGGGGACACAGGTTCGATCCCTGGTCTGGAAGATCCCACATGCCACGGAGCAACTAAGCCCGTGCACCACAACTACTGAGCCCGCATGCCACAAGTACTGAAGCCCGCGCACCTAGAGCCCATGCTCTGCAACAAGAGAAGTCTCTGCTCGCTGCAACTAGAGAAAGCCTGCGTGCAGCAACGAGGACCCAATGCAGCCAAAAATAAATAAAATTTAAAAAAAGAAAAGAGAAATCAAGCCACTCAGATGCATGTGGGGTGACAATTCTTAGTCTTTCTCCCAAAGTACCCTTCCTCTGCTGCTCCACTGAGGGGGGCCTCCAAAGGAGTCTGGGGAGACTCTAACTGAGGAATTTACCCCACTCTCTACCGTAATCACCAGTTTTCTTCTCATTCTCTCAAATATGATCTCCTTGAGGGTAGACACTATGTCATTCACGTCTGTGTCCCCACCATTCCCTTAGTCATTCCACAAACGTTTATTGAGGGACTACTTCGTAGCAAGCTATGTGCAATGCCTGGATATATAGCAGAGAATAAAAGTGGGCCCTGCCTGCATGAAACTCACAGCCTAGAGGAAAGACAGTCAACCAATGGTCACACGAGTAAAAACTGCACATGGCGAGAAGGGCGCTAACAAGGAGGAGCGAGTTTTGTTGACTGCGGGGTCCACGGAGACGTCCCTGAGGAAGAAGGATTAGAAAGAATTAACTAGAACAAGATGAGCATTTCACACACAGAAAGCAGCACGTCCAAAGCTTCTGAACCACCGTCCCATCTGTATTTGCTGAGTGAACAGAGGGACCAAGATGGTGCTACCCATCACCATGAGAGCATGGAGTGAGGGCAGGGGAAACACTGACCACACTGAGCTGAATGAAGACCCACTGTCCTCAAGAAGGAAGAGGTACCTCCATTCTGAAGGTGGAGAAACTGAGGCATGGGGAGCTTAAATATCTTGTGAAATAGGCAGATCTGGGCCTCAAATCCATGTTCGGCTCCCTGCCTTTGTTCTTTTAACCCAAGACGCCAAAGCTACTTCCTGAATTTGGGATTATGAGGCCTCTAAGGTCCCAGAAACGCTCCCCCCATCACGCCTTCCCTGGTGGAACTCTGAAGTTTCATCAGCTTTTTCTGAGTTCCTTAGTGAAGAAGGAGCAAGGCTGAAAAGTGCTCTTGGAGGGCTGTGATGGGAGACCCCCCAAAAAATGAGGACACAAAAGGCAGTCAGCGACTCCACTGGCCCCACAAACCCTAAGCAACCCTCTCTCCCATCGCTACGGACAGTGTATGTTTACTGCTTTACTATACATTATTAGCATATTTTCCAGTTTTATACCCCATATTGGAAAATTCTTTTATTACATTCTAATCGGTAAGGACCATCCGGTAATGGAGTAGGCTGCTATATGTAATACTGAGCTTTCTGTCCCTGGGGATATTCAAGTAGATGCAGGAGGTCACCGGCCAGGAATACCATGGAAGGAATTTGCTTATTATATCAGCTTCTGATCCCATTTTTAATAAGCCAAGATTAGAAGATCTTTACAGCAGAGATTGTGTTAGGTCTCTAGGCCTCTGCTGACTACACATCCCAGTCTGCCTGGTATCCAGGAATAATTATTAAGAACACTCCTTTTCGTGCTCAGGAGTGTTCTTTGCAGAGGACAAAGAATATGGTCATCCAATTTAAGACTCCTGGATGCTTGCAGAGGCCTAATGCATCCTGACACACTAGCTGTTAAATATCCCGAAGATGGGAACAGATGGTTTAGAATTCTTAGAGCCACATCAAAAAATTTCTTGTTCTCTGTTTAATAACCTGATATACCTGACCCAGCAACAGGTGAATGATGATGTCTAAAACCTCCATTATGTCTTACAAATTCTCTCTCTCTCTCTCTCTCGTGTGCATGTGTACACACATACAGGAAACTGTATGACATGACACTCAGCCATTTGCACAGTACAGGAAAGACGTAGGAAAGACAGAAGCTGGTAGCCTTTCTATGGCACTTGTGCTACCTTAATGAATGAGTTTTCTTAAAAAAAAAAAAACCTCTTAAAAAAGGTCTTGTAGGGAGGGTGGGAGGGAGGGAGACGCAAGAGGGAAGAGATATGGGAACATATGTATATGTATAACTGAGTCACTTTGTTATAAAGCAGAAACTAACACACCATTGTAAAGCAATTATATCCCAATAAAGATGCTAAAAAAAAAGGTCTTGGCTGGCAGAATATAACTCATACATTGCTGGAGATGATGGGGACTGATCCACTCCAACTGAATCACTGGATGTTGAGAAGAAGAAAAATGGATATCGAGATTTCAGATCAAGAGCAGTCCATTAAAACCAGTTCCTGAGGCCATGGGAAGTGGCATATGCACGCTGGAGGAGCATCTAACACAGCATGCTCTCAAAACTGGTTCTTGGTGAAAAGAGCAACGCAGCCCCTGATCCCACGGTGAACTCTAACTCGTGGGGAGTTCGGGTCTGTGTCACTGTCAATATGCTCTCCGCACAAAATAATATAAAGGGGAGTGATGGGAGCAAATACTTATAGATGCTATTTTGTTTATTTCTTTTTTAAGCTTTATTGAGGCATAATTGACAAAATAAAAATTGCGTATATTTAAGGTTTACAACGTGATGATTTGATATATGTGTACACTGTGAAATGATTACCTCAATCAAACTAATTACCACATCCATCACCTCACACAGTTACCATATTCTTGTGTGTGTGGTGAGAACACTTAAGGTCTTCTTTCTCAGCAAATTTCAAACATGCAATACAGCATAATTAACTATAGTCCCCATGCTGTACATTGGGCCCCCAGAAGCTATTCATCTTATAACTGGAAGTCTGTACCCTTAGACCAACATCTCCCCAGCCCTCCATCCCACCATCACCCAACCCCTAGAAACCATCATTCTACTCTCTCTGCTTTTGTGAGTTTGACTTTTAGATTCCATACATAAGTGAGATCATGCAGTATTTGTCTTCATGTGTCTGGCTTATTTCACTTAGCACAGTTTCCTCCAGGTTCACCCATGTTATTAAAAATGGCAGGATTTCTTTCTTTTTTATGGCTGAATAATATTCCATTGTAGACAGATATATAAATATAGACATTTATTACATTTTCATTATCCATTCAACCATCAGTGGAGACTTAGGTTGTTTCCATATCTTGGCTATTGTGAATAATGCTGTAATGAACATGGAAATGCAGGTATCTCTTTGATCCACTGAAGCTGTTTGTTAAAAATACATTTCCAAATGTTCTGATTCTAAAGGTTTGAGGAAGGGCTCTGAAATCTGCATTTTCAACAAGCAACACCATGCCCCCATACTCTGTAATTCTGACACATTTTGAGAGAAGTCTGTTTAATGCATCAGTTCCTCTCTGGCAAGAAGAACTTAAAAGTTTTTAAAACCCAGATCACCAAGTTGCACCCCAGAGCAATGACATGAGCATCTCAGAGGGGAAGGAACAGGCATTAGTAGTTTTCCGATGTATTAGAAAATAAAGCTCCTTAGGTAATTCCAGTGTGCAGCCTGGGCTAAGAGCCACTAACAGCATGTATCTGAAATCTGTGGTCACCTGAGCAGTGATTGGGAGGCATCCTAAGGCAGAAACATGCAATGACAATTGAGGGTGTGGGTCCGTGAAGCCCAACACGGAGAGTCAGGGCTCTGTGCTGGTGCATGGGGAACTACCTGATTCCCCAGCATCTCCCCTGGAGTGACCCTGGAAGAGCAGTCCTCAGTGAACCCAGTCATTGAGGAGGCCCGCCTCTCCCCCGACACACCCACACGCCTCTTTGAAACTGAGGCAGGCAGGGAGGCTGTGGCATGCTGAACCTCAGGGTGGTGGGGGACACAGATGACAGTGTGACGGCTAGGATGGAGCCAGAGCCCAGCACTGACTGGACCACTGCCTGCCATGTGAGCATCAGGACCCTGAGGAGTTTGGGCAGGCTGTTCCCGGCTCTGCAGGGTCCCTTGAGCAAGCACGACCGTCTCATCCCCCGCTCCTTGGCACCTCTGGGCCCAGGTACAGGGCTTGGCCCTCAAGCATGCGGAAGGGGAGACAGCTGCTTCCTGCCAGTGGCAACGCAGGCCTCAGTCCTTACCAAGAAACAGGCAGGAGCAGAAGGTGTAAGTAGGATCTGGTTTGGAGATCCCCCAGCTCCAACCAAATCCACATCTTTTTCAGCAAAACGAAGGTCATGTAAATGTATGAGTTTCCACAAACTTCTTGTGGCACTCCGTCTGCAAAACCTTAGTAACAACAGCACAGGTTGGTCTCTGGGAACTGGGGACAGGAATGAGGACAGTAAGTCCCCAGAAGTCCCTGGAGAACTGCTCATCAGGATGATGGCTCCGTGTCCACCAAAACACAACAGCTAGTTCCTATCTACTCAAGCACCCTATGCAGTGGCATGAGGGTGAACTGTAGGCCAGTGCCATGCAACAGAAATAGAATTCAAGCCACGTTTGTAATCTTTAGTTTCCTAGTACACACATTTTTTTAAAACTTAAGTGATATTCACATTTTCAATATTTCCTATTTAATCCATTATATCCAAAACACTTAAGGGCATTAAGAGGAATGTGAACATTCAAAACACAGCCTCAAGGAGCTTGTAGTCTAGTTGGGGAGATAAAACATATACACAAAAATAGTTAAATATCTACATCAAGTATTGTGGAATAGAGTGTCATCAAAATGTGAAAAATGATATGTGCTTTGGAACATCGAGCAAGGAGAAGGGAATCTGTACATCAAAGAGGGAATTCATTCATTCATTCATTCATTACTTCAACATGCAATTATTATCAAAAATTATTAATGAGATACTAAACACAACTTGTGCACCCAACACACCCACTGCAATACAACAATTTCTTTTGTGATGCCACAGTTGTTACATTTAGTGAAAAGGAGTCCTACTAAAACAATAAAGTTGTGCTTAACAGAAAAATATTTTATATTGCCTTAGTTTTGAGGTTTATATTGAAATTAATTGAGGTTAAATAAAATTTGAAAACTCGGTTCCTCAGTGGCACTAGCCACATTTCAAGAGCTTGACAGACACATGCTAGTGTCCACTGTATTGGACAGCACCCAGAAGAACATTTTCATCTTTGCAGAAAATTCTTTGTGGTAGCATAGCTCTAGACCCTTAAACAATTACAAAAGGTCCCCATTCTCTTTCTACCAGTCCAGGATGACAATGCTTGGAAGTGTCCTGAGTGACATGGATGGTCCCTCCTCTCGTGGAAAGGAGCATGATGGTTAAGGGCTCGAACCGTGCACTCAGACACTCACCACCATGTGACCTTGAGCAGATCACGCTCTATGCCTCAGTTCCCACATCCATCAGAGGGAAGTAAGAAGAGCATCTACCTCAAAGAGTTAGAAGGATGAAATAAGTTAATATTTGTAAGGCACTCAAGACAGCGTCTGCCATGTGGTAAGTGCACTATCGATAAATGTTAAACAAATACATTTCCAGCACGATGTCTGCCGATTGCGCACACTGAATATTACATTCCAGAATGATCTTACTGGAAGATGCAAAAAAAATCTCACCTATAAACAGCTACCAAACTTCTAGATGAAAATATCGTTCATTGATTCACTCAAGGAATATTTATTGAGTTCTTACATTACACAAAGTACTGCAACCCCAGGCTCAGAAATGTTTCAGAATGTCTGTCCCTTGCCCATCCTCCAAACCATATCTTCCTGGTCCTCCAAGGCAAGGATAGAATGCCACCCATCTGCAGGCTCCCTTCCTTATTCAGGTCTGACCTCAGGTCAGCTTTCCTCATAGAAGCCTTTCCTGACAATCCTTCCTAAAGCTGTACCATGGGTGTGCTAGTGCACACAGGTACACACTGCACCGGCCTGTCCCCTCACACTGTTCATTTCCTTTGTTGGCTTATCATTCCCTGAAATTACTTTGTCTCTTTACTTCTTTACTTGTTCATTGCTTATCTAACCCCGAGAGAAGACAAACTCTGTAAGGACGGAGATATGGTCTGTTTTGTCCTTGCTTTATTCCCCGACACACAGATCAGTGGCTGAAACACAGTAGGTGCTTTCTATAGAATTGCTGAATGAATGAATGAATGAAGGAATTCCCCCTTTGATGTACAGATTCTCCTGCTTCTTCTTGCTTGATGTTCCAAAGCACATATCATTTTTCACATTCTAAGGACACTCTATTCCATACTACTTGATATAGATGGTTAACTATTTTTGTGTGTATGTCTCGTCTCCCCAACTAGAGTACAAGCCCCTTGAGGCTGTGTTCTGAATGTTACGTTCTTCTTGATGCCCAGCATAAGGCATGTCCTCAATGAATACTTGTGGATGAATGAATGGGAAGGATAAAACACAGTCCCTAAATTTATTTTTTTGGTCACACAAGGTGGACTATTTCTACAAATAATAATTTGTAAAATGAATATATATACATACAGCTATATGTGTGTGATGTTTCACATTCTAATTAAATGAAGCTATTTTTGCAACTATTTTCCAATCCAAGAGTAAAACTGTAAAGAATAATGTTAAATGTTAGATCATTAAGTCAGCTTTCTTTAATTACATGGCAGTGTTTCAAAAAAGCTTTGAGTCATCCTTAGGATTCTTTGCCGGGGTGCAGCACGCGCTACATTTAAAACGGCACTGACTTTAGTAAACGCATTTCTATTGCAAATGATTTGTTCCAACAAAGCAAATCCTTGGCAAAGAGCTGCATTTTTATTTTAAACCCCCTACCAAGAAGAGATACATGGGAACATTATAAGCACCAGATGAGAGATGAGAAAACTTGAAAAGCTCCCTTTATCAGAAATCTCCAGGACACACTCTGTTTTAACAGAAGCATCAATTTGTCTACCCTCTTCAATTTCCAATCCTAGGACACCTCCTTTTTGTAAATATTTTCTATAAGATAGCTGTAAGTCCTCAGAACTTATAATAAACACTTAGGGATATCAATATACATCCATATTTTCTTTCTCTTTTATTCCCTGCCCTCCTGTCTCCCTCCCATTCTTCTCTTTCTTTCTAAAACAAAAATCTGGCAGTCGGTCACATGCATTCCTGAACGATTAAGCATACAGACCAATCATTTGAAGCAGGAAAAAAAAAAAAAATCCCATAAAGGCTAAATTATGTTCTGATGTACTTATTACATGAAGGGTCTATTATGATAAGCTATTATACTTGTGAGATGAATTGAATTCACATTTATGCAACTCATCTATTCCTAGAGAAACACAGATAAAAATTGCACAGCAGCCTGAAAAGGTTTGTGAAATGGATCTTAAGAAGATCAATACTCTAAGATTTTAATGTCAAATTGAGACCATGGAAAAGATGGTCCACAGCAAGGACTCAATTTCCAATAAAAAAGAAAAGAATTAATCAGGTGAGCAGAGGGGAGCATGGACATTCAGGTGGGAGCTGTTGGGGAAGGAGCTGGTAGAAGTCTGGTTAAGCTATTAAGGAATAATGGGTAGAACTGGAGGGTGGAAAACAGTCCACTTAGGATTTCATTTCTCCACCCATATGTACTGACCTCCTATTATATTATGGACAACATTCCCAGCAGGAGGGACATCACAGAGAACAAGGGACAGAGCCCCTTACCCAGCTGATATTCTGTTGGGGCGAGGACCCTTTCTAAAAATTAGTTATGACAAAACATGCACGATGTGATGTTTATCTGTACATGCGGGACAGGGAAGGACTTTTTTTTTTTCTCTGTTGCCTTTCTCTTGAGTTTTGAAGGTTCACCTTTATGATGACATCTAAAATTTCTCTGGGCTTTGTGAGATTTGCATTACAAACAAGGAGCTTCCTCTCATGGAGTCTATCTTCCTTTCTCCTTCCCTCTTGCCATTATGAATCGGGGGATGCAGTTAATGACCATGACAAATCATAAAAGATTTCTCCTAACTTCTTCAAGTCTGACTATCCTGATCAGAGCCTGTAGGTACAGCCAGCCGTGAACCACATGCTATTTATAGGCTTAAAACCCAGGCAGGATTTGTATCACACATGATGAAAACGCCAGCCTCTCCCAGGACCTAGGATCCTAAACAAATCTCCTCTTCCCTAAATCCCTGGAGGATGCCCACACAGTTCCTCCCATACATGTGTTTAATCAGGATCCCCTCCTCCACCCCCAATCAAGGAACACACAATTACCGAGCTAATCATTTAAATGATGCTAGTAAGAAACAAAGCCATTTTCCTTGTTAAAAATGTGTCTGCTGTCCTATCCATTTATCTGTTTTCTTGGCAGTGCTCTGTATTAATTTATTGCTCAATAAAGCACAGACACCAGCACAGTTGCTGAGCCATGCCTAGTGGAAGGCCCACTATTTCATCCAACAAAGACAGCCCATAAGCCAAAGACACAAACAAAAGCACGCTGGGCCTCACAAACCCTGGCTGGTTAATCCTGGCTCCATTTGCTCTCCCAGAGACACAAAAGGGAGGCAAGGGTACAGCTCTGGGGAGAATGCAGGTGACTAATAATTATCGATTATCAGAGGAAATGGAGTATGTTTGGTCTGTTAGCCAAGTGCCACTGGGTAAACCTCACCACCACAGGTGACCTCGTGGTGAGCTTTGACGGGAAACAAGCTGAAAAGGGAAATGATAAAGATGAAGATGGGGGTGGGACTTGGCTTGCCAAGGTGCCTGCCATTCCAGGAGATTCTCCCTCTAGATGAAAGTGACGCTTGTAGCTTCCTCTGCAATTAAGACAACAGTGACTCATCACAGGGTCCCTGTTCAGATCTTTGCTTCAGTGCAAACTCTTGGCAATGATTACCTTGCGTACAGAAGGGCTTAGCATCTGACAATCTCTTTCACGGATGATCAGTGGATGGTCAACCACATAGACACAGGTTCTTCCTATTTGAAGACTTAGACCTCAGAGAGCCTTTAGCAACTGCAAGTTCATCAACTCAGATCTGAAGGGATGGCCGCGGGTATCAGGATTCACTTCTTGACTTCTTAACCAGCACCAGGCTAGCAGGTTTCCAAGGAGAACGAGCCCAGGAAATCTGGGCCTTGCTCAGGAACCTCATAGTGAAGGAAGTTTCAAAGCCAAGAAAACTGAGCACCAAGGATAGTTCCAAGGATTCAAAAAGGTCATTGACTGTTAACTTCTATCATCTTGTCCTGGGCCTGAATTTTAGGGGAGAAAACTGGGACCCGGTGAGGAACTGACTTGTCCAGGGTCCTTCTATGAGTCGGAGACAGAGGCAAAATTAGGAGGATGGATGACAAGGAAGGAAGGGAAACGCCCAGAGGGTCTGCCTTCAACTCAGCGGCTGCTGCCCCAGAGAGGGCACACCTGGCCAAGCTACTCACAAGCAAGAGACGTAAAACCACAACAAAACCCACAAAACTGACGGACATCCTTCCCTTCTGCAGGAACTTCTCAGCAAGCCACACTGGTATCATCATCGCTCAGCAGAAGGACAAGAGTGAGAAGAGAGGCACATGTAACACTGTCACCAGGAAAGAGAAAATGGCAAGGGAGGTCCAGCACTCACCGAGGTCTAATCCATTCATGCAACCCCCTTTCTGCCTCTCGTTGTAGTGAATGGTGAGGTTATGCTCCCCTCCATCTCTCTTCCTAGGGTCCCCTTGGTGAAGGCATAGGAAGGCAATGTGAAACTACCTTCTCTTGCAGGGAAGGTCTTCAGTTCACCAGAGAGAGTGGGGAAATGCCAGCAGGGGTCCTCACCAGCCCTGTCACATGCCATATTCCTTTCACCTCTGAACCTTTCTTCAAACGGTGTCACCATGCGCACTGTCCTCGCCCCTCTCCTCCACATTCACAAATCGTACCAGTCTGTGGAGCTCCATTCATGAACCTTCCTCTAGCCACTCCTGTCCCCATGACATCATCCTTTTCTGAGCATGGACAACGTGTATCTCAACCTCACCAGTTAACTGGGTTGCTTCTCAGAGCAGGCACAGCAGATGTGCACAGAATCAGTGCCTGCTATGCACTTTAATTTAATTAGATGATCACTTCCATGACCAGACTGCTCGGGAGCTGAGGTCATCCTTCTCATGTACCTCCCACTGTGTGTCGGGAGTACGCTCTGAAGCTAACATGCAGATGCCGAGGCCTAACCTCAGACCTGCAAACTCAGAATCTGGATCCAGGTCAGGAATAACTGCCTCAGAGTGCTTCCCACTGCAGTGGGCGTGCAGAGGAAACACTCGCTGACCTGGCATTGTCAATGCTGACCATGGAGAGGGGGCTGGGCTTGGAGTCAGGAGACCTCGTTTTAACCCTGCGTATGTGGTCCTGGTAGTTTCTTAACCCTCTGGGCTTCTGTTTCTTCACCCCTGTCACAGACACTGCAGGTGTGTGGCTCAGGGATGTGAAGTTTCCGGCACAGATCTAGGTGTAAGAGGTGCTCACTTCGAGGTGTTTGTATGAGGAGTGAAATCTGTGCAGGACTGATTGATCCAGAAACTACCCTGAACCAAATCCATAACAAAAGGCTAGTGACTGGGCCTGGCTTGGGGGTACACTAATAACATAATAACTCTATAATAACTCAATATAATAACATATGACATCAATTAATAACATAATATTAATAGCAGTCAACATGTATATGATACGTATTTTGTGCCAGGCAACTCTTCTAAATATTTTACTTGTATTAACTCACTTAATCTCTACAAAACATTTCAGAAGATAGCACTATTACTATCACACCCACTTTATAAGCTAGGAAACTGAGGCCCAGGGCTGTTGGCTCTCTGGCGGAACATCCCACAGCAGCCAATGGCACAGAGGTGACATTCTGACACCCGTCACTCCTTCCTGAGATGTCTGCCAGCTGCGCGGTTCATTCCTTCTCTTTGTGTTCGCTGCCCTGGGATCTGCTAAGAAGTTCTCAGCAAGCTGTCAAATAGAGAGCTTTGTCCTCCCCTGGAAAAAGCCCTCTGTCCCCCAGGGGAACAGAGGAGGACGTGAGGAGCTGCTATATTGGCCCATTCCATCCACTGGCAATGTTTGCAGGGCTGAGCTCCGGGCCAAATCTTAACAGGAAGAAGCATCCCTTGGACCTCTCTGCCAGGAGCACAGGTTCCCAGCCCCACACAACAAAGAAGCTGACTAATGCGAAATGCAGAGGTGTACCCTGTTAGCTTTCCCATGATGTGGCTGGGCTCAGAACGAAGGGACTGTCGATTAGCCGATGCATTTTTCAATAATAATTTTTATACTGATTATATGTTAAAATGGTAGAATTTTGGATATACATTGAGTTAAATAAAATGTGTTATTAAAATGAACTTTACCCAATTCTTTTTCCTATTTTTAATATTAGCCAATACATTTTTAAACTTCTGAATGATCGATGCTCTCTCCCCAGGCAGAGAAAGTAGCTGAGAGGATCGCACAGTCCACGTGCCAACCCAACAGAGAAGCTGGGGCTGACTACAACATGGACACCACCCCCAAGCTCTGCCCCTGACAACTCACCTCCAGGGACAGGGAGTGTCTCCAAAGTGAGGGTGGCGTTCCTCCTGGGGCTCATTCTCTGGATTCTGGCGTCACTGCAAAGGCCCTGATCATTTATCCACATAACCGGCTCTACAGCTTCTAAACAGATGCAGCAAATCACACTTCTCCCCACTCCCATTGCACCAAACGAACTCCAAGGCACCAGATTCTTTCACTGTTCTCCTAACTGGTCACCCTGCTTCTACAACTTGACCCCAAGCACCACGGGTTAGTGGGCAGGCACTGATTTTCAAAGCTGCCTGAGAAATCTATAGTTATCCCCATGGAAATGGGCTGTTGAGTCCTTTTGGTTTCTAAGAGTTCAGCCAACGGACAAAAGAACGTTGGAGATGTTTCCTTTCCATCTAAACAATTAAAGGGTTATAGCCTTCCAGTAATAAATGCCTTCTAGCTCAATTACACGGACCCCACCCCCATTCAAAAAAAAAGCACGGCTTATTTCTCAAGTCAGTCTTGCCGATTATATGTATACAATCAGCGTGCTCTGAGCTTTGTGAGAGTCTACCTGGTGCATGTCTAGCCAACGCCGTTTGCATTTAAGAACTAGAAAGGAATCTGCTCAGCACCTACAGTAACTTGGGCTACCTGCTAGGTGATATAGAGGACACAAGACAAACAAAATATGATTCTCTCTTTTAACGAATATATATGTCCCATGGACTGACAAAATGAATACCCATAAAACAGCCTGACAATCGTATCAGATTGTGTATGGTTAAATGGAACTATCAGTAGGACAGATAATAAAAGCCTTAGGAACTGAGAAGCAGATGATCAGTGTGCCTAGAATGGCTGGGGAAATAATCTATCAAAAGTAAGGGAGGTAATGCTGGAGAGGGTGTGGAGAAAAGGGAAACCTCTTGCACTGTTGGTGGGAATGTAAATTGATACAGCCACTATGGAGAACAGTATGGAGGTTCCTTAAAAAACTAAAAACAGAGAAGCTAGAAGAACTACAATCCTGCAGCCTGTGGAACAAAAACCACATTCACAGAAAGATAGACAAGATGAAAAGGCAGAGGGCTATGTACCAGATGAAGGAGGTGGAGATAGGCAACCTCCCAGAAAAACAATTCAGAATAATGATAGTGAACATGATCCAGGACCTCGGAAAAAGAATGGAGGCAAAGATTGAGAAGATGCAAGAAATGTTTAACAAAGACCTAGCAGAATTAAAGAACAAACAAACAGAGATGAACAATACAATAACTGAAATGAAAACTACATTAGGAGGAATCAATAGCAGAATAACTGAGACAGAAGAACAGATAAGTGACCTGGAAGACAGAATGGTGGAATTCACTGCCATGGAACAGAATAAAGAAAAAAGAATGAAAAGAAATGAAGACAGCCAAAGAGACCTCTGGGAAAACATTAAATGCAACAACGTTCGCATTATAGGGGTCCCAGAAGGAGAAAAGAGAAAGAAAGGACCCGAGAAAATATTTGAAGAGATTATAGTCGAAAACTTCCCTAACATGGGAAAGGAAATAGCCACCCAAGTCCAGGAAGTGCAGTGAGTCCCATACAGGATAAACCCAAGGAGAAACATGCCGAGACACACAGTGATCAAACTGGCAAAAATTAAACACAAAGAAAAAATTATTGAAAGCAGCAAGGGAAAAACGACAAACATACAAGGGAACTCCCATAAGGTTAACAGCTGATGTCTCAGCAGAAACTCTACAAGCCAGAAGGGAGTGGCATGATATACTTAAAGTGATGAAAGGGAAGAACCTACAACCAAGATTACTCTACCCGGCAAGGATCTCATTCAGATTCGATGGAGAAATCAAAAGCTTTACAGACAAGCAAAAGCTAAGAGAATTCAGCACCACCAAACCAGCTCTACAACAAATACTAAAGGAACTTCTCTAAGTGGGAAAGACAAGAGAAGAAAAGGACCTACAAAAACAAACCCAAAACAGTTAAGAAAATGGTCACAGGAACATACATATCAATAATTACCTTAAACCTGAATGGATTAAATGCTCCAACCAAAAGACACAGGTTTGCTGAATGGGTACAAAAACAAGACCCATATATATGCTGTCTACAACAGACCCACTTCAGACCTAGGGACACATACAGACTGAAAGTGAGGGGATGGAAAAAGATATTCCATGCAAATGGAAATCAAAAGAAAGCTGGAGTAGCAATACTCATATCAGATAAAATAGACTTTAAAATACAGAATGTTACAAGAGACAAGGAAGGACACTACATAATGATCAAGGGATCAATCCAAGAAGAAAATATAAAAATTAAAAATATATATGCACCCAACATAGGAGCACCTCAGTACATAAGGCACCTGCTAACAGCTATAAAAGATGATATCGACAGTGACACAATAATAGTGGGGGACTCTAACACCTCACTTACACCAATGGACAGATCGTCCAAAATGAAAATAAATAAGGAAACAGAAGCTTTAAATGACACAACAGAGCAGATAGATTTAATTGATACTTACAGGACATTCCATCCAAAAACAGCAGATTACACTTTCTTCTCAAGTGCACACGGAACATTCTCCAGGACAGATCACATCTTGGGTCACAAATCAAGCCTCCGTAAATTTAAGAAAATTGAAATCATATCAAGCATCTTTTCTGACCACAACACTGTGAGATTAGAAATGAATTACAGGGAAAGAAACGTAAAAAACACAAACACATGGAGGCTAAACAATACGTTATTAAATAACCAAGAGATCACTGAAGAAATCAAAGAGGAAATCAAAAAATACCTACAGACAAATGACAGTGAAAATACGATGATCCAAAACCTATGGGATGCAGCAAAAGCAGTTCTAAGAGGGAAGTTTATAGCTATACAAGCCTACCTCAAAAAACAAGAGAAATCTCAAATCAACAATCTAACCTTACACCTAAAGGAACTAGAGAAAGCACAAACAAAACCCAAAGTTAGCAGAAGGAAAGAAATCATAAAGGTCAGAGCAGAAATAAATGAAATAGAAACAAATAAAACAATAGCAAAGATCAATAAAACTAAAACCTGGTTCTTTTAGAAGATAAACAAAATTGATAAACCTTTAGCCAAATTCATCAAGAAAAAGAGGGAGAGGACTCAAATCAATAAAATTAGAAATGAAAAAGAAGTTACAACAGACACCGCTGAAATACAAAACATCCTAATAGACTACTACAAGCAACTCTATGCCAATAAAATGGACAACCTGGAAGAAATGGACAAATTCTTAGAAAGGTATAACCTTCCAAGACTGAACCATGAAGAAATAGAAAATATGAACAGACCAATCACAAGTAATGAAATTGAAACTGTGATTAAAAATCTTCCAAGAAACAAAAGTCCAGGACCAGATGGCTTCACAGGTGAATTCTATAAACCATTTAGAGAAGCGCTAACACCCATCCTTCTCAAAGTCTTCCAAAAAATTGCAGAGAAAGGAACACTCCAAAACTCATTCTATGAGGCCACCATCACCCTGATACCAAAACCAGACAAAGATACTACAACGAAAGAAAATTACGTGCCAATATCACTGATGAATATACACGCAAAAATCCTCAACAAAATACTAGCAAACAGAATCCAACAACACATTAAAAGGATCATAAATCATGATCAAGTGGGATTTATCCCAGGGATGCAAGGATTCTTCAATATATGCGAATCAATCAATGTGATACACCATTTCAACAAATTGAAGAATAAAACCATACGATCATCTCAACAGATGCAGAAACAGCTTTTGACAAAATTCAACACCCATTTATGATAAAAACTCTACAGAAAGTGGGCATAGAGGGAACCTACCTCAACATAATAAAGGCCATATACGACAAACCCACAGCAAACATCATTCTCAATGGTGAAAAACTGAAAGCATTTCCTCTAAGATCAGGAACAAGACAAGGATGTCCACTCTCACTCTCACCACTATTATTCAACATAATTTTGGAAGTCGTAGCCACAGCAATCAGAGAAGAAAAAGAAATAAAAGGAATACATAGTGGAAAAGAAGAAGTAAAACTGTCACTGTTTGCAGATAACATGATACTATACATAGAGAATCCTAAAAATGCCACCAGATAACTACTAGAGCTAATCAATGAATTTGGTAAAGTTGCAGGATACAAAATTAATGCACAGAAATCTCTTGCATTCCTATACACTAATGATAAAAAATCTGAAAGAGAAATTAAGGAAACACTCCCATTTACCACTGCAACAAAAAGAAAAAAATACCTAGGAATAAACCTACCTAGGGAGACAAAAGACCTGTATGCAGAAAACTATAAGACACTGATGAAAGAAATTAAAGATGATACCAACTGATGGAGAGCTATACCATGTTCTTGGACTGGAAGAATCAATATTGTGAAAATGACTATACTACCCAAAGCAACCTACAGATTCAATGCAATCTCTATCGAATTACCAATGGCATTTTTTATGGAACGAGAACAAAAAATCTTAAAATTTGTATGGAGACACAAAAGACCCCGAATAGCCAAAGCAGTCTTGAAAAAGAAAAACGGAGCTGGAGGAATCAGGCTCCCTGACTTCAGACTATACTACAAAGCTAGAGTAATGAAGACAATATGGTACTGGCACAAAAACAGAAACATAGATCAATGGAACAAGATAGAAAGCCCAGAGATAAACCCACGCACATATGGTCAACTAATCTATGACAAAGGAGGCAAGGATATACAATGGAGAAAAGACAGTCTCTTCAATAAGTGCTGCTCTGAAAACTGGATAGCTACATATAAAAGAATGAAATTAGAACATTCCCTAACACCATACACAAAAATAAACTCAAAATGGATTCGAGACCCAAATGTAAGACCGGACACTATAAAACTCTTAGAGGAAAACAAAGGAAGAACACTCTTTGACATAAATCACAGCAAGATCTTTTTTGATCCACCTCCTAGAGTAATGGAAATAAAAACAAAAATAAACAAATGGGACCTAATGAAACTTAAAAGCTTTTGCACAGCAAAGAAAGCTATAAACAAGACAAAAAGACAACCCTCAGAATGGGAGAAAATATTTGCAAACGAATCAACGGACAAAGGATTAATCTCCAAAATATATAAACAGCTCATGCAGCTCAATATTAAAAAAACAAATAACCCAATCCAAAAATGGGCAGAAGACCTAAATAGACATTTCTCCAAAGAAGACATCCAGATGGCCAAGAGGCACATGAAAAGCTGCTCAACATCACTAATTATAAAAGAAATGCAAAGCAAAACTACAATGAGATATCACCTCACACCAGTTAGAATGGGCATCATCAGAAAATCTACAAACAACAAATGCTGGAGAGGGTGTGGAGAAAAGGGAACCCTCTTGCACAGTTGGTGGGAATGTAAATTGATACAGCCACTATGGAGAACAGTATGGAGGTTCCTTAAGAAACTAAAAATAGAATTACCATATGATGCAGCAATCCCACTACTGGGCATATACCCAGAGAAAACCATAACTCAAAAAGACACATGCACCCTAATGTTCATTATAGCACTATTTAGAATAGCCAGGTCATGGAAGCAACCTAAATGCCCATCAACAGACGAATGCATAAAGAAGATGTGGTACATATATACAACGGAATATTACTCAGCCATAAGAAGGAGCGAAATTGGGTCATTTGTTGAGACTTGGATGATCTAGAGACTGTCATACAGCGTGAAGTAAGTCAGAAAGAGAAAAACAAATATCGTATATTAACGCATGTATGTGAAACCTAGAAAAATGGTACAGATGAACCGGTGTGCAGGGCAGAAGTTGAGACACAGATGGAGAGAACAAACGTATGGACACCAAGGGGGGAAAGCCGCAGCGGGGTGGGGGTGGGGGTGTGCTAAACTGGGCGATTGGGATTGACATGTTTGCACTGATGTGTATAAAAGTGATGACTAGGGCTTCCCTGGTGGCGCAGCGGTTGAGAGTCCGCCTGCCAATGCAGAGGATGCGGGTTCGTGCCCCGGTCTGGGAGGATCCCACATGCCGCGGAGCGGCTGGGCCCGTGAGCCATGGCCGCCGAGCCTGCGCGTCCAGAGCCTGTGCTCTGCAGCAGGGCAGGCCACATCAGTGAGAGGCCCATGTACCGCAAAAAAGGAAAGAAAAAAAGAAAAAAGTGATGACTAATAAGAACCTGCAGTATAAAAATAAAATTAAATTAAAAAAATCATAACTAACAATAGAACTACCATACGACCCAGCAATCCCACTACTAGGCATATACCCCGAGAAAACCATAGTTCAAAAAGAGTCATCGACCACAATGTTCACTGCAGCACTATTTACAATAGCCAGGACATGGAAGTAACCTAAGTGTCCATCAACAGATGAATGGATAAAGAAGATGTGGCACATATATACAATGGAGTAATACTCAGCCATAAAAGGAAACGAAATTGAGTTATTTGTAGTGAGGTGGATGGACCTAGAGTCTGTCATACAGAGTGAAGTAAGTCAGAAAGAGAAAAACGAATACCGTATGCTAACACTTATATATGGAATCTAAAAAAAAAAAAAGGTTCTGAAGAACCTAGGGGAAGGACAGGAATAAAGACACAGACGTAGGGAATGGACTTGAGGACACAGGGAGGGGGAAGGGTAAGCTGGGACGAAGTGAGAGAGTGGCATGGACATATATACACTACTAAATGTAAAACAGATAGCTAGTGGGAAGCAGCCGCATAGCACAGGGAGATCAGCTCGGTGCTTTGTGACCACCTGGAGGGGTGGGATAGGGAGGGCGGGAGGGAGACGCAAGAGGGAGGGAATATGGGGACATATGTATATGTATATCTGATTCACTTTGTTATACAGCAGAAACTAACACACCATTGTAGAGCAATTATACTCCAATAAAGATTTAAATAAATAAGAAAGGAAGGAGGGAGGGAGGGAGGGAGGGAGGGAGGGAGGAGATAAATGTGGGAAATGTAATCCTAAGTGCACTGTGTCAAGCAAAGAATATTCAGTGCACTGGATTGAAATGCTGCGGCTGCTCTTCACTCCTCCATTTGTCTGGAAATCACAAAGCAGCCTCCAAAATCCAGCCTCATCAGAGTATTATGGAAACTTGTCATGGCATTGAAGACAAAAATCATCTTCCCCACCTTATTGGGTCACCCAAAGCAACTCAGCAACTGAAGCAAGGTACAAGGGATTTGAAGTGGTAGAAGTTAAGAATCATGTGACTCAATCTGTAAGAATATGACCTCAGCTCAGCAAAGCTATTAAAGCAGCACAGCCAAAAGGAAAATAAGTCTTCCAGCCACTATTAGCCATCCCACTGCTCGTCAGTTTCGTGAATGGAAGCTGACTGAGGAGATACACAGTGTATGACACTGAAAACGTTATAGACATTCCTAAATCAGTGGCTTTTTCTCATGGAGTAAAAATACACCTGAAGACCCCCTTGTGATTAATAGTAATGGAGTCATTTCTAGGCTGGTAGATCTCAGAAATGTCCCCACTTTTTTTTTTTTGGAAGCTCCAACATTTTCCTTTCCGCCACCTGCAGCACTGGGGCAGGAGAGCCCCGCCTGGCAGAGCTGAAGAATTCCATAAAGCTGTGACCAGACTAATTTTGAATTTATAGCAAGTTTTCTAAGACAACGTGACACTCTACAACATTTAGAATAATTATTCCATCACCTGTTTACTTAAACATTTTAAAGGAAAGGAAAGAAACTGGGGTAGATGCTTTGGGCTTTTTTTCTAACAGATTTTTCGAAGGTAAATGGAAAACTCCCAAAGCAGCCACTGAAAATGCTTAATCCCATGACGGGGGCCTCACCTGCTACAGTGGAAATTCATGGTGGGGAGACAGAGGAGACGGAAGACAAATCTACCCAGCAGGAATACGAAGGGCAAGGTTGAACAAATTAATAACACCACTTCCCAGCTAACTGGTACCTTTCATCAGGGAACCTCAACGCACTTTACAAATAATACTTATTTTCCTGTCTCAAAGGGGCAGGGAGATAAATGGGAAGCCCAAAGGTCACACAGGAAGTGTGTAATTATTTTAAGAATAAAAAACAGGCCTTATTCCCCAGCCTCTGGTCTAACAGGTTCCTCCCTTCCAACTCCCCTGTGCATCTCACCCTTGCTCTTTCAACCAACCACGGTGTCTTTGAAAACATCCAGATTCTTATTCCTCCAACAAAGGACACCACACACCAAACGCCACTTGGGACCTGAGGGAAACACTGTCCTCATCTTGAAACCTCAAATGGAACAATAAAAGCTTATCTACATGCACCAATGTACCAGAGATACCACAAATCACCAGTGGAGGGGAAAATGTGTGGTTCTATAGAAAAAGATGCATTGTCAGACCCTAGAGAACACCCCTTTGGGTTATGATTCTGACTGTATGAAAGCTACTTTGCAATTCTGTAAATTGTAGATAAATGATAGCAATGCAAATAATTCTTGTCTGTAGACATGTAAATTCTGTCCTGTCCAAGAGAGGTTCAGCTGACTACTCCCTCCCCCTATGGAAAAAACGGTTTTTGCACATTTGCACATTCATTCTTATATTTCTGATCTACAAATGTGTCTGTTCTTTTCAACCGGTTATAACATCTGCCTGATTCCCTCCCTGATTAGGAAGTAGAATAAAATCTTTAACACGTATTCATTTTGATATCTGACAGTCATGATTTTACCCTTGTTGTGAAAATTATTTCTTAACACCAGTTCAACCACAGAAACGATCTACCCCAGAGTTAGAAACACAGATGGGAACAGCAAGAGATGTCAGAACTCAGATGAGAACTGATGGAGAAAATAGAGAAGTTGAAAAGTCCTCTTGCTCACAGTAGAGTTGCAGATCTCCAAACACAAAGCAGGGGATGTGTTTCTCTGGGAACAAATCCATAAATCAGAAAATACCTGTAATTTCATCCTCTAGCTTGTCATTATCTAAATCTTAACTCAAATACAAGACATGCTAACTGGGTCTAAGATCTCAGCTCTGACAAATGCCAATGACAGGGCACCCCTGCTGGAAGCCCTGACAAAGTTTTGTGGGGGGTTAGGAAAAGGTCCCCTCCTCCTTTGGGTGAAACATAGCCCCATATTGGAGCTCACGGCTTGGCATGTGGGATGCAGATTCTATTTGAGCCCTTTCTTGTGCCTTCAGCTGGGCACTTCTGCGCAGTGCTCAACCTACAAAACTGTCCATGGCGGCCCAGACATGAATACTCATAGCCCAAGACCCAGAACCATTAACAGGAATGTACAGCTAGAAGATGGCTGCTGCTCAGCAGGGCAAGAGAGGAACTGAGAGGCTTGTGTCCAGGCTGACCTGATCTAGACCATGGGGGTCCAAAAGCATTGCAGACAATCACTGACTCTGTGGCACCCTGTTCCAACCACACATGGGAACTGACTGACAACTGCCCCACGACTGAATGCTTTCCTCAGGGAGTCAAGAAGTAGCTGAGCAGCAATAAAAAGGAATAAAGTAGATACTGCATGCTGCAACATGGATAAAATTTGAAATCACTATGCTAAGGAAAAGAAGTCAGGCACAAAAGACCGCATATTGTGTGATTCAATTTCGATTAAACGTTCAGAATAGGCAAATCTATAGAAATAAAAAATACATTTGTGGTTGCCTAGGGCTGGGGGGTTGCGAGGAAAATTGAAGGAGTTTCCCTAAGACATCCCAAGCGATGTGCCTGGATGTTGTGACGGATGACGATAAAGGGACCAGGCATTCAGGGAAGGGAGACTTCAGTGCAGGTTAACAGGAAAGCTAGCTTCATTGTTAGGCTTCACTGTCCCAACTCTTATTACTGGCTATCCTTAAATATGCTTAGAAACACTATTTTCAATTCCTATCGCAGCCTTTCGCCTCAACTTTTTCCCACTTTCCTTCCGTCTCCTAGATCCAATTCCTCACCCCCTTTATTCTTCGCCTGACAGATGGCAGAACAAAATCTGTGCAGACTGAGTCCCTGTCATTGCCCTGTCATCCAGGTCAGGCTCCATTTCCCTCTACAGCTCCAGCTACAGAATGGCCTTTCCTCAGTGACTCAGGCCTGGCTTCCTCCACATTCCACCAGGCCTGGTCAAACGTGATTCGCTCTGTCTGAAACATTCTCCCGGACCCCCTTCATCCTACCCCTCTCCCATCAGATCTCTTATCCATCCTTCAGCTCTCAAGCCAAGTGCTGCTCTGGGAAGCCTTTCTTGATCTTTAACCCACTGGCTCTCAGAGAAGTACTTCTCACGTGTGTGTCTGTGTATGTATGTATGTGTGTGTGTGTGTGTGTGTGTGTATGCTTGCACACGCAGGGCAGGTGTATTTGAATTCTCTAAGTTAAACTCACACATCGTCAGACTGTTAACTAGATGATGGCCAGGGAACTGGAGGAGGACAGGCTCCTGCTGTGGAATAATTTTTGCCCATTCTGCCTTTCTCAGCTGCCTCCCAGCCTCCAGTCTGCAATAACAGACTGATAAGAGACACAAGTGGCCCTGGGGCCAAATACATGCCCACCTCTGGCCGTATGAGCTTCCCTACCTTTGGAATCACACCAGGGCGGACAGAAGTTTGGAAGCATGTAGAGTGGAAAAGACATAAGCTTTGGAGCCACACAGGCCTAGGTTTAAAGAGCCCTTTCTCTCTTTGTTGGTTGTCTGCTTCCTCATCCGTGATGATGGACGAAGGAAAGGAAGCAACGGGTGTGTGTACCAGCACGGCGCCTGCAACGCAGTCAGTAGCTTATAAATGTCCACTTCCTTTCTTCAGTTCCATCTTCTTCGTTCTTTATCAATAATTTCAATAAGACTTTGTTTCCTCTCCTGACAATCTCCAAGCTATCTAGACAGAACTTAAAACCACCACAGCCTGGCTTGAGGAAGAAGGTAGAAGAGGCAGGGTTTCATTTCCTGATCAGTCAGTCCACTGCAGCTTGGAGGTCCTGCTGCCCTGGCAGAAACCTGAGTGGTCCCCCAACTAGCAAGGATCAGGACAGCGACACACGGTGTACAGACTGACAGGGACGGACACTCTCCCTGTCGAGTTCTTGATAAATTCCAGCAAATGCCAGGAATTCTCTGGCCCCTTCACATACCTGCCACGTTAGATCAAAATCAGAGGCCACGCCAGTGAGAATGGAAGGAGGGTGATGGAGAGCTGGGTTCCCCGACACCGAGGGCAGAGGTTGGCCAACACTCCATCCACTCACGTATTCCACAAATACTTAATTGAGCGCTTACTATGTGTTGGGCACAAAGTTAGATGCTGAGAAGGGTTAAAACTGTAGCAAAAGCTAGACTGCAGCTGCCCTCGGAGAACGTAATTTATTGAGGGAGGTAGACACTCGTCCCCAGTCACCCTCAAGGAATGAGTGAACCCAAACGGAGATAAGAGCGTGAAAGTGCAGAATCCTAGGAGAGCCGCTAACAAAGGCACAGGGCGAAGGGAAGTTTCCCGAGAAAGCTGCACTTGAGTTGACATCTGCAGGAGACGCAGGTGCTATCCAGGTGAAAGCTGTGCATTCGAGGGGGAGATGAGAAGAGAAAGAATCCTCTAAACAGAGGGAAGAGCATGTGCAAAGAAAGCCCAGTGACGAGAAAGTATGAAACCTTGGAGAACGGGACGAAGCCAACATGACAGAGCCCAAGCTCTGAGGAGAGGGATGAAACGCGGGGCTTGGGAAGAGGAGGACGCGTCCTGATGGCTTGGGAGAGGTGACTAGGGGTACACTTGAAAACTCTTAGCTGCAAATACACCCCCATAGTAAGCAATCAGAACTAAAGTACCCAGACCAAAATCCTGCAGGCCTCTTGGAGAGCAGAGTAAAATGCGACTGAAGAGAAGTTGAGACTGACCATCGATACTTCTCTGTATTTCTCAAAATGGGCAACGTTGCGATACAGACATATTAAAAAGTTAAAAATCGAGCAGAACCAACTCAAACATATCTTTGACTGCTGAGGCATGGTTTTGTAATCCTTTCAGAGGAGACTGTTAAGCTAAAAACGTTGAGCTAAACTGCAGCGTTATTTCTCTGTAAATATATGTAACCGCCTTTTAAAGAATTCTCAAATGAAGGTTACAGCAGCTAGTGATAAACATTCATTTCTCACAATATCAGAGAATGGGACCAGCATTAACAAGCTGCCTTTTCCTGTTTTCTTATGAAATGGTCTTAAGTGGTCTCATTTATCGTGAGTTTCTATAAACATTAACAATTTGTAAAATGAGTTAATTATGTTCTTGGAGGTTTAACAAAATCCACCAACATTAAGTAATATCCTGATGGTCTTGAAATTTACTCACAAAACTTATAAAAAAAGAGTAAATGCATTCAGCTGAGCTGAACATCCTGTATATTTATAGACAGCATATACCATCCTACAATGGCCATTCTAAATAGGTAAGAATACTGCTGACAAACTCTCAATCAAGCGAAGTTGCAAAAGGATCCCTCCTTTAAAGTTTAAAAAACCTTCGCGGCAATGTATGAATTACTGGCAGATAGCCAAGCCAAGCATTTCAAATCCAAAGGCTTCAGTGGTCCAGGCTTGAGAGAAAGAATAATCAAATCTAACCGTTAATGAGCAAAGCAGAAATTTCAAGAACATCCATCGATCTTTAACAGTCATCGGCATGAGGCAAACCAGGAAGGGACAGTGAAATGGAGGTGAAAATGAAGATGTCACATGGGGATTACAGGTTTCAACTGCTTAATTTTAGGTTGGTATTTTCTCTCTCTCTCTTCTTTTTTAAATGTGTTTTCCTTTTTCCTCACTATAAACTCAATTTGCCAATAGGTAGTAAACTGGAATGCCTAGAGTCTTCTCTTATTCCGTTTCCCTGGTCATTTGCCTGGGGTGTTATTAGGCGTGAAATGGGATGTGGCATAAGGGTGAAGCACGAGGATCTGGAATCCAATTGCCTGTGTGCGAATGCTAGCTCCGCTCCTTCCCAGTCAAGTGTCTTTGGAAAAGTCAGCCACCACCGGTAAGCACCAGCTTCCACGTCTTTGAAACCAAGGGATCGTAGTAATACACACCTCATGGGGTTGTTTGGATGATCAAATGAGATGTAGGAAAGGTACTTGCTTAACCTCTAAAGGTTAGCAATCAGTGTTTCTCTCCTGGAAAGGGTGGCAGTATTTACAAGGTGGAAGAGGAGCCCATCCCCACTGTCCTCCCCACCCCCCCAAAATCAGAGCACTCGTCTTCGATGGCAGGGTCTCCTAACCTCCATCACTCACATCCTATCCCAACAGACAACATGTTATAACCGGGTTCCACCTGCACAATTACTTGTCAATGTTTCTCTCTTTAATAAATTTATTTACTTATTTATTTAGTTTTGGCTGCATTGGGTCTTCCTTGCTGCACGCTGGCTTTCTCTAGTTGCAGCGAGCGGGGGCTACTCTTCGTTGCGGTGCGTGTACTTCTCATTGCAGTGGCTTCTCTTGTTGCGGAGCACGTGCTCTAGGTGCATGGGCTTCAGTAGTTGTGGCTCGCGGGCTCTAGAGTGCAGGCTCAGTAGTTGTGGAGCACGGGCTTAGCTGCTCCGCAGCACGTGGGATCTGCCTGGACCAGGGCTTGAACCCTTGTCCCCTGCACTGGCAGGCGATTCTTAACCACTGTGCCACCAGGGAAGTCCCAATGTTTCTCTAGAAACTGCATCTTTCGAAATTTGTTTCTCAAATGGAACTTTATATTACTATCAGGAATGGAAAGCTTGTCTCACTTGCCATAACTAGAAAGGAACCGTAAATATACAGCAAAAAAGGAAACCCAGATCATCTAGATTCTACCTTGACACTGTTACCCCAGCAAAGACTCAGAGCTTGAGGCTGATTACTACAATTGAGAGAGGCATTAACAATATGACAGAACCAAGCTGGTGGTAAACAGAATGTAAAAGGAAACATAACCCTCTCACCACTGAGTCTATAACACCCGATGCTGGGACAACACGTCATCTAAAATCCTGGTAACACTCATCTCTCACAGTGTCATCTAGAGTGACTTCTGTTGCAACTTGTGGGGGTCTTATGGATAAACAAGCAGTGCTGCATGGCAGCTAAGAGTGATTCCAATACTCCCTTGGAAGGAAGGCTCCCAATTAATTGTAGCCCATTCGTTTCTAAAATTGCAGAGTGAGACATTAAATCATGAAATTTATAGCCCTGTGAATTCCCCTGGCAAACAGCAATGTTATTAGATTATCAGTAAGTCTATGTAAACTTGGCTAGAGATGGTGTGCATATATATACATAATACACACACACGCATATATATATATGTATGTATGTATGTATGTATGGGGGGGGCTACTTAAATTTTATGCATCCTCAGTCAGACCCCCATCTCTCCTGAGGTTAGATTCCTAAGCTGATGGTTCCTACTTTCCATCTCTGTCTACAAATGCCTTTGACCCAAATATCCTGTGAGTCCACCAGTACACATGTCCTTTAAAACACCCTAAGTGGAAAGCATTGCCTGTTGAGGATTAAAGTAGACATGTAATCACGTTTCATCCTGAGCTATGGCTTTCATCCAACACACATGCCACATTCACTTAGGAAGGGTGTCTGTACACCGTAAACAGCAAGGGAATAGAGGACGGTTTCCTGAATGGGCCTGCTCAGCAAATCTCAACTCATTCAGCCACAGACCCAGTTAATTCACGCTTCAGGGTTTGCAACACTCTAATAAGATGAATGAAAAAGCAAAGACATACACGTGGAGGGAGTCCCTTTGCTGTGCATACAATCAACTTCTGCTTTGTCGGAACGTATTACACAGATAATTCAGAAGCACCCGACAAACGAGCCTTGCATTCACAGAGCCTGGCCCCGGGAAAGCACAGACTCTATACGTGCACGGAGAGGCTCTGAATCCACGTTAGCTCCTCCTCTCCTGTCTGTCACATTCGCTTTAGCAATGGTAGATGATGTCACCTCATCTGGAAACTCCATCAGCGACAGGAAATCCCAGTCTGGGATTCTAAATTTGCCTATAGATCATTCACATGGACAACGGGAATTATCTGATTTGTGGACTGAGCAAAACCCAACACTCTAAGCACCTTCTGTGCATCTAAGAAAACGTATTTCTAAGTCAAAGGCATTTATTTTTTAGATGGAAGCTGGCGTGAGTATCGCCTGCAAGGGGAGAGAGAGGTTCCCTGGAAGGGGGTGGCGGGCTGAGTGCTGAGCACGGGGACACGTGTACAAGCTGAAAGCACACCAAGTACTTTTCCCACTACCGGTGCCTCACACGTCAGCTCAGAAGGCTGACAGGTCCCTGAGCACTCAACAGGCAGGCAGCAAACTCTCAGGGCAAAGGGACTTACACGGCCTTATCTTGAGCTCCTCTATTAAGAAACTTGTCATCACTAAGCCAGGTTGTTAGTCACTGGAACAATTTGATGGAAAGAGCAACACCAGGGAGAAACAAGCTCACCCAGATGGGCTGGCCGAGGGGATCAAGTGGCAATAAACTCTGTTACCTCTCCTGGTCAGCGAACAAAAAGTTCTTGCTTAGCAAACATTCCGGTTCACCGTGAACTGCTCCACATACCATATATGGCGGTCATTATGCAGATGAATAAGCCCTGTAAAAATATGCCTTAATGTGAAAACTCGACCGGAGTGACAGCTTTCTCCAGTGACTTGGGTTTGTCGATCTAAAAATTAATTACTCTTGTCTTAACAAGGCATGAGAGGCCAAGTTAATAGACAGCTCCAGTTAACGAAGTGCCCAATTTACACAGATCATCAGCTTTCTGTTTTGCACTATGAAGAAAGGGATTAAGAGACAAGGGATGTCTCCAGCCCTGGCTCTGCCCCTGGACACATCACTCAGCCTTCGTAGACCTCAGCTTTCTTCTCTGAAGAGCGAGACTATTAGACTCAAGAGCAGTTTTCGATCTGAACATGGCAACACCCTGGTGAAGAGTCCAGGTACAGAGTCCTCAAGATTAACTTCTAATGAAAGGCTATTTGTCAGCTGCTCTACATGTACTGACTAGCGAAGGAGGCACTATCACCATCCCCATTTTACAAATGGGGAAACCATGGCTCAGAAAGGTCGACAACGTGCCTGAGGGTCACCCAGCCAGCCAGAGGCCAAGGTGGGACTTGGAACCCATGTGGTCTGGCTCCAGAGGCCTGCTCTTAACGACTCCACTGTATGCCTCTCAATAATGGTTAATAGCAGCTATCAGTTACAGCCAATCGACTGACAGACTGTTGATTACAGGAGATCTGCGGCTTAAACTAAAAGGCTATTCTCGCCCCCATTTCAACATGGGTGTTCTTTTGTTTTGTTTTGAGAGACCAAGAGATGGGATTACAGAACACAACCTGAGGCTTGTGTCACAAAAGTGAACACAGCCCACTGGCTAAACTAGAAGACAGATTGACAGGTATCTGCTGACCAGACAACACGGCTGGTTCCATGCAGGCTAAAGCCATGATTCCTTGGGGCTGTGAGAAAGCACGCTGCAATGTGCTCGCTTCCCTTCTAGAAGGACCAAAGCTCTGCCTCTCCGTAGTGACAATCCTGGGCCGGAAACAGCTGGGAGGATCTTGACAGGCTTATCTCCTCCGGCTCCTGGGGTGTCTCTTGTTGGCTGTCAGATCGAGATCACCAAACCAAGTCTCCCAATCACCTCCGTGGCAGGCATCCACACTGGAGCAGGGCCTTCTCCGCCCTGAACCGAGCAGCCTCTTGCCCCCATGCAGACAGCCCAACTCTCCTGGCAGAGCCCGGCCCCAGAGGCATGGGGCTCCCTAGGGCATTCATATGGTTCCTGCTGCCACCACGAGTGTGTGGGCTGCGTTTGAGCAGCCCCGTGAGGCGGCCTCCCTCCAGGCACACAGCCTACACCTGACTTACGTAAGACGAACGGACAGCAGCCGGAAGTTACCAAGGGCCCACTAGGTGTCAGTGTCTGGGACAGAAGTGAAGGTCTCAGAGCTGCCCGTCAACCTCTACCACCAATTCCTGAGTAAGTGCTCCTGTAGGGAACCACTCAAATGCTTCCAAGCGTAGACAAAAGGAGTAAATAATGATACAGATGACCCCAAAGGATGAATGTCTACTTCAATCAAAAGAGGCCCAGAAGACAAGGCAGCCTCAAAAGGTCACATACTGAGGATTCTACTCATGTGACATTCTCAAAAAGACAAAATTACAGCGATGGAAAACAGACCAGTGGTTTTGCCAGGGGCTGTGGGTGGAAGGCAGGAGCTTTATGGGATAAAGGAACACTTCTGCATCCTGATTATGATGCTCATTACATGCAGCTATGCATGTGTTAAAATTCACAGAACTATACACAGAAGTGGAGGGGGAGTCCATTTTACTCTATGATAATATAAATAATAAAAATGTGTAAAAGGCCCATGAATAGGTTTTCTCCCAGAAGATGACTTTTCTTCATATTTTTTTTCTAAATTGAGTCCTATTTAGAATACTACTGATTATCTCATCATAACTTTAAATGGATATAGTTGCAGGAGAGATTAAAGGAAATAACATATTAAAGTGCTTTTAAAATAAAAAGGACATGGAAGATGTAATAGGAAAGAGAGTGCTTGGAGAAAGAAGTCAAATTAGGCTTTACAACCTCCCATTAGATGAGGGTCTGAGGGCCTGGGTGCCCCCAACTCCTGCAGCCCAGGACCGCTGCCCTTAGAAGTTCACTTCCTTCATGTGTGGAAAGGGGCACCTGAGGGAGAATTATTTCTTCGTGACCTTAAACGCTATTTCACAATTACTTAAGGGTACAGACCCGTAATTGGGAGTTAGCTGTTTTCCTTTAACACTCAAAACAGGGCAAGTTTGTCCCTTAAAACTGAAAGTACTAAGGTCATGAGTGAAACCTGATGAAATTCTAGTCTTGTGGGAAATTCCACTTTCTGACAGCCCTGATGGTGCCTCTCACAAAGAAAAACACAATGACTCTGCTTCTGAAGAGCAGGGGACAGAAAGACTTAACCAGTACTCTTCAAAGCCTGGAAGAGTCTGTGTCATCGCAAGCTCGACTAAGCCCCGTCCTGTAAACTGATAGGGGAGAGGTTTGGAAAGCTGCAGCATAGTTTTCAGCCGTGTCTCATGAGGCTGACTAGGAGTGGCTGTGGCACGATGATCAGGAGATGCGACACACAGGATGTTCACCAGACGTACAGCGTTTTTAAAATACGCCCTTCACCTACCGCTGTATTAGCGATTCAGACAGAAATCTTGGGAAGTTAAACACATACGCCCTACACCACTTTCCTCCCAAACTACAGCTTCCTGTGCATTTCTTTCCCATGAATTTAGTGCCAGCTCCCACAGGCTGTCACCTTCCAGTCTGCGATTCAATCGAAGTAACTTCCAGAAATGTCTTAATTACAGGTGGGCATCATGGTTGTATTAGTCTCTGGACTTGAACTCGCAGAGATTTCCAATAATAAAAGGTACTTAGGGAGCACTAGTCAACCCTAACATTTAAATGGGAAAAACTGTTGCAGCTCAAAATTCAGTCCTCGAGCAAAACTCTGAGGATAAGGCAGCAAAAGGTACCACCTTAGCAAAAAGAAAGAGCAAAAGAGGAAACAAAGAAAAAGGAAACACATGTATTCCATAAATTACCCACATAAATCAGTTTAGGCAGACTACAATTTTTTTTAAACGCAGAAAACCCTTAAAGACAAATTCATGGAAAACGTACAATCACTCCTTTAGCAGGGCAAAGTGTCACAATGACAAGGAGATATATTAATAAGTGGCCTAGGGGGCTTCCCTGGTGGCGCAGTGGTTGAGAGTCCGCCTGCTGATGCAGGGGACGCGGGTTTGTGCCCAGGTCCGGGAAGATCCCACATGCCGCGGAGCGGCTGGGCCCGTGAGCCATGGCCGCTGAGCCTGCGCGTCCGGAGCCTGTGCTCCGCAACGGGAGAGGCCACAACAATGAGAGGCCCGCGTACCAAAAAATAAAAAAAAAATAAGTGGCCAATCACTGTGTTTGCTCCAACCAAATTCTTCCATGGAGGATAGTCAGCAGGAAGAAAACTGAAAATCGAGGCAGAAGCTGGGACGAGCCATGGGTGGGACCTGGAATAGGGGCCACCTGGGCCACCTCCCAGTTTTGGGGGGTGGGCAGGAATGGGAAAGGAACCAACATTATCAAGCCTCATGTGTGCTAGTGCTCTAACTTGGAGTGTTTCTTTCATTATTTCATGTTCCCTCCAAGGCGTTCCACCCTACAGACAAATAGATGCTCCTATGCATTGAATCAATTCCCCAAGGTCACCAGAGATCATAGGGAATGTGGGATTTAGCTCTGGTCCCTTAACACCCTGAGGCCATGTATAAATCCAGGACTCTGGGAAGGGTCCCAAACGTTACAAATTTTAAAACTGAACAAAGGAATGAAAGTTTAAAACTGTCTTCAAAGGAATTCCTCAAGTAACATAACTCTGCACATATAAAAGAATCAGCGGGCTCAGATTAAAGGACTCAGGAAAGAAAGTTATTTTCAGAAATAAGAATCCTTCCCCACCCCACCCCCCGGCCCCGCCCCGGGACTAGGGCAGCAGAGACAGAAGACACACCAGGCTCAGAACCCATCAGGCCGAGGCCTCAGAGCTGCTCCTTCCCAGGTCTGGTTTTCTAACAGGGATCCGCCCGATTAGAACTGATACCAGTAGTGATATGTGTGGACTAGTGTATGCCATTAATTCATCCATTGGACAGCAACTTACTGAGGACCTATCACGTGCCAAGGACTCCAGAGATGCTAGGGATGGAGCAAGGTGCCAGTCATGTGTGTTCTCAGGTCGATTCCCCACCTTTCCCCTGCCGTGTTTTTGGTGACAGCGGTAACCTCCACAGACTATGTTTCCCTGGTGGCAGCCTTGACAACTGGTTCACAGCTGGCTTCCGCCAATGGGAGCACTAGGGGCGCCAGAGGGCCGAGGGAAGGAGAAGCTGGCGAGAGGGCTTGTTCTTCTGCCGCCTTCCTCTCCTTCTCCCTTTCCATCGGGCGGTACCTCCAGCAGTGAAGTGGAATCACCATCTCCATCCTTGGTCCCTCCAGGCCCAGGTTCTCTTCTCTTCCTAACCTCTGGGTGGTCCTGTGGTGGCCTAGTTAACCTTTCTGCTCTTCCTAAACCCAGGTACCTAGTTCCCCACATTCAATTCCCTCTCTCGATCCACCCTGTTTTCCTGACTGGACTCTGACCCCTACAGGCATTGAAGATGACTAACCAGATGCCTGCCCTCTTAGAACTTACATTCCAGTGGGGAGAAACCCAAAGGGCAAGAAAACAATCAAATTAAATAAATAGTAGCTCCTGGCTGTATTAAGGGTTATGAAGGAAATCAAGAGCAAAGTGGCAAGAGTCAGGAGCACAGGCTATATCAGACGGCAAGGGGACATCTCCCCACGATCTGAACAACATAGTGGAATCTGCCTATGAAAGACCAGGGGAAGAGCACTCAGGCAGAGGAAACAGCGTGACAAAGGTCGTGATGCAACCACTAGCTTGGTGAGTTTAAAGAGCCACAATCGCTTTGGCCAAGGGATTAGAGAATGTCCCTTATTGCCCATTGAGAGATTCTCAAATCCCCCTCCCCCAAATTGCTTCCCTATCCAGATATATTACCCCTTGCAAAAGACATCTAACCATCGCCATAATCAACTTGCACAGAGGAGGACAGAGGGGACAACCACAGCTCCTGAAATGGGTTTTGGTCCCCTCGATAACAGCTCCAGCGTGTTCTGAGGTCAAAGGAGAGGAGAGGTAAACACCTGTGTGCACGACAGCCTGTCACTCAAAGGTCCTGACGGCCGCCCCTCACCCCACCCTGTCAACCATTTTGGAAGGTTCCTGGTGGAAAGACAGGTGCACACCAGCATACCCTTGCATGCCGAGGGGGTCCACCAGACTGTCCAGACTCTGGGAGTCAGACTCTCTCACCTGCCCCCTTGGACTAGCAGTGCTTTGCTCTGCTTCCCAGTTCTTTCTCTGCTACAGCAGCCGGCCTCTTTCTCATTTCCTCAAAGTGGCAAACGTATGCTACCAAACGAGGCTGCGGGAGAGGAGGAAAGAGAAATGAAGTCCCCATCGCGCCTCCTTTCCCGGAATGCTACTAATCTGGCATTTAGGTTGTTTGCTCCTCTAATCAGAATGCCATTAGGAAATCTCTGCTGGGTTTCTGTACACAGTTTTTCTCTAATGAAGCATCAAATCTCTTTCACAAACAATAGCTGTGTCACATCCAAGCACGCTGGCCCCAGCGGGGCTGCAATCTCTGGCACATGCAGTGCCCCTTTCAGGTCTGTTCCTTCCAGAAGGGCCCACCACCCTGGTCCTCAAGTCAAAGTCTCAACACTGTCTGGCTCTAGCAATCTGGAGAGACAGAAGCAATCGGTGGTTTTCAAGGAGACAGTGTCATGTCCCCAGCATTTGACACAGTATCTTGGAACGAGATTCTTTGTGAATACACTTTTGAATGTCCATGTCCCTCCTGGCTGCAACTCTGGGCCCAGGTCTGCAGTGGTTGACCCAGCGGGGGGTGACTTGTAAATCCTGGACTGAACCCCTGCAGAGTGAGGGTGGACATGGTCAGAAATAAGTCTATAATGAGGTGTCCCAGGGGTGATCAGGAACAGACAGAGCAGGGCCCTGTTGAGCTTGCCATCTGGCCACACCCAGGGGCCACAGCCTCCAAGTACATGCTGATATATTCCTCTCGGAAGGCAATGTGGCAATAACTAGGTGTAAGATGCACATAACCTGGCATCCAACGATGCCGCCTGTAGGCAACTCCATAGATAAACTGGCGCGTGTGTGCAAATAAAAAAAATAAGAAGGCACTTGCTATGACATTGTTTGTTACAGCAAAAGATTAGAAACAACCATAAGGTCTCTGAACAAGGGGCTGGCTGGTTGCATATATGCTGATACAACAATGCACTGGAAAACTATGTAGCTGTTAAAAAGGGTAGGTACAAAATCCTGCTATGAACACATCATTAAGAAACATAGTAGTATGAAAATGAGCTACCACTGTTTTTTTAAAAATGGGAATTATACATATATGCACATGTATGTGTGCATATATACTTGTATATGCATGCATTCTTACCAGAAGGATACACTAGAAAATGATAATGAACACAGTTTTCACTTCTGGGAAGAAGAAATGCGGAAATGGAGCACTACAAACCAGGGGTGAAGACACATTTTTAAATAGGTTTTTGGGGTTTTTTTTTTTTTTTTTTCGTTTTTCTGCAAGTACATTTTATCTCTTAAAAATAAGTTTTTAAAAGAGCAAATGCAGTGTTCCCTGAGGCTTTGGTGAATAAAACAGAGAAATCACTGACTGGAAGTTGGGGTAGACAGGATTAACAGTCCCCCAAAGATGTCCACATCTTAATCCCCAGAACCTGTGAATGTCACCTTACATGACCAAAAGGACTTTTCTGTTGTGATTAAGCTAAGGCTCTTAAGATGGGGGAGATGATCCTGGATTATCCAGGTGGGCACTAAATGTAATCACAGGGTTCTTATAAAAGGGAAACAGGAGGCTCAGAGAGAAGGAGATGTGACAACAGGAGCAGAGGTCAGAGGGATGCGAGGAAGAAGCTATGAGTCAAGAAATGCTGGCGGCCTCTAGAAGCTGGAAAAGGCGAGGAAATGAATTCTCCGGAGCCTCCAGCCCTGCCAGCACCTTGATTCTAACCCAGTGAGACTGATTCTAGACTTCAAACTTCCAGCACAGTGAGATAATAAGTTCGTGTTGTTTTAAGACACTCAGTTTGCGGTAATTTGTTATAGCAGCAATTGGAAACGAATACAGAAGTATACCTTTAAAACAGTCTAATTGATGTGTCAGAAGGGGGACAATCAGACAGGCTTACCCCAAGTGGCGGCTCGTCAGCCCTGACTGATCTTTCTGCCGGAGACATGACAACTTTTCCGTAACTTTCAGTTACAATAAAGTCTGACGAATGACAAACATCTCCCTTAGTCAGCCTGATACAGCCACCGTCCCCAGCCCCCCACTGGGGTGAACTCGGCATCCACCAGGCCTAACTGCGACTCTCTTAACAGGACGGCACCTCTACCCTAGCTTGTGTCAATCCCATCTGTCAAGCAGGTGATTTGGAGACAGGAAGGAAACAGATGAGAGGTCCTACATGCCAACCTGCTTAATGGGGGTTATAAAACATAAGAGGCATGTCTAGGGGGCTCATATGGAGAGAAACAAAGCTCTTGCAGGGGTTCTGGAGAAGCCCACTGTGAACCTGAACTTCCCTCTGCCTTTGAACCACTCACCTGACTGCACGCAAGACATCTGAAGAGGATGCAGACCTGTCTCGTTGTTCCAGAAGTTAAGACCACCCCCCACTATGCGACTGAGGACCTAGCCTCTGCGATGAAGGCTTTGCTGAGATACAGAGGAGACGCTGGGAGGCAGAGTTTATAATCACAGCCTTCTGGCTTCCAGAGGACCACAAAACCCAACACAGAGTCCCACTGTCTCTTGTCCCAAGAATAGAGCCAAGACAGGTGGCTCTACCACATCCAACATAATGCAGCGTGGAGCCCAATCACTTGTCTCAATCCACATTTCATCTACAGGATGCCGTTGCCAAAATTCTTAGGTATCTTACACACGAGATTATTAAAGAGCTAAAGATATATTACAATAGCAAGAATCTCAATGGAAATGTTAGAGCTATTTTTTTTCCCTCTGCTTGGGGAACACAAGCCTTTATCATTTTCTTTCATTCAAGTGACAGCTTTACCCAAGCTCCATGGTTGCCATGTACGGTGCACGGTGCTCCTCTGGTGATTTATAACCCACTGAATCATCATCTCATCAAGTCCAAGGAGATTAGTACGTGAATCCACTTTGTAAACTGTAAGGCACTGCGCACGTGTCTGGTGGCAAGACTAGTAAAGCTCTAAATACACACATAATTTATTTGGCTGTGCTCTAAGACAGATGGTACAAAAACAGACAGTCTTCACCTATGAGAGGAAGGGGAGAAAATAAATAAAACCCACTTGCTTGTTCAGCCAGGTTATATCTGCTCTCCCATTCCTCAGCCTCTTTATTGCCAGGATCTGAACATCACAGGTGTGGAAAAAGGAAGATGCGCTTCCTCTCTTTGTTCATTTCTCCTGCCTGGACTCCAAAAGGGAAACCCAAATGAAGAGAGCTGTGCATTCATTGGCCCTCAAATGAATGCACACAGTGGTCCCAGTAGCGACACCACGTGACGCTGACTAACCCTCAGGGCAGCAACTGGCGTCCATCCCAAAGGCCTTCAGCTCACCATTTCCTCCCAAGGCAGGCCCTTGAAGTTGTCAAAAACAAAGAAAAAAAACTAGCAACCTCTGCTTGTGCATCCAAACCAGCTTCATGAATTGTCTCAGAAAAATTCAACAATGACTATAAACTAGTATGCTCTGCAAACCAGAGAAAGCTTGTCAACAAGGAAAACTAAGGGTCCTCAAACGCCTGTCTGAGTCAGGAGGAAGGAGTTAGAGGGGCCACCCGAACCATCAGAAATAACCAAGAAGCAGGACACTTCCCTGGTGGCACAGGGGATAAGACTCTGAGCTCCCAATGCAGGGGGCCCGGGTTCAGTCTCTGGTCAGGGAACTAGATCTCACATGCATGCTGCAACTAAGAGTTCGCATGCCACAACTAAGAGTCCACATGCCGCAACTAAGGAGCTGGCGAGCCACAACTAAGACCCAGTGCAACCAAATAAATAAATAAATATTTTAAAAAAAGAAGAAGAAATGCTGCAAGCCTAAACAACAAAACAAAAAATAACCAAGAAGCGTATTAAAAATGGAAGTTTAGGCTCCACAAAACATCCTGTAATGAGGAAGAGGAGTGTAACTCTACTGAAAAAAAAATCCCCAGCTGATTCTAACAGCCAGCTGAGTTCAGAACCTAGTGAATCAAAGGACCTCCCAAAGGTCCCCTCATTTAAGGCTCCCTGCCACTCTCTGCCTGATGGCCAGCAAGTCTAGAGAGGAAGGGGCCTCAGCGTCCAGGCGTGCCCTTTCCAGTGCCCACTGGAGTGATAGTCACCAAACCCACGGCCACTTGGGGCTCCCACTCTGTGGGGGGCAGGGAGGACAGTCTGTAGGAGATCTTCCCCGTGGGCAGCTGGGCAGAGATGATCCTTGACAGCCACCCTCCAGGCACCCAAGGAATCTGCACCCCAGAGCATCAGATGGGCCTCCCTGTTTGGGAGTAATAAGGCAGTCTTTGGAATAACCGATTTTGTTGTTGTTGTAGCTCTTTCCCCACATACAACTGCTCTCCAGCTGGCTCTACAGTCACGCAGGCTTATTGCACAGGGGATCTTGGGGGCTTTTTTTTTTTTTTTAACATTCATTTGCAGAGCCTACAGACTGTGATAATTTAGATTGTGTGCTTTGGGGAATGTGATGGGGACCACACCCTCCAACCCCTACCCACCCCACTTTCTGCTGCCACCCACATCCCTCATTTAAACATCACTGTAATGCCAGCTGCATGTGTTGATTAAACATTCCCCCCAATCTGAAATTCTCCCCACAGAGCAACGTTTTAAGGCTTCCAGCGAGGGTCTTAAGGAGCTGCTGCTTTACCAGACCAAATGAGCGGCAAAAAGACCTCCCTCACCAGGCTAGTGTCTGGATTTCCCATCTAGCCCATGCCTGGAGCTGCGTAACCCACTGGCCCTCCTCCAGGGAGCCGCAAAATGTTACTTCACATTCTGGGTCCAAACGGATGCTTTCTGAGAAGTCGGTGTAACCCATCAAGCTTTGAAAACGAGTTTAAGTTGTTTTTGTACTTTCCATTACCCGGGTTGTTCTGGAATGCAGTTCCTAACAAATGCAGTCCGCCTTCCCGTCAAGGATGCAGTCTGCCTTCCCGTCAAGCGAAATCTGCGCCAGAGGGCCTGGGGTTGGGAACTCAGAGCTGTTGGTTCCCGGTCAGCCCGCCGCCCTCCCGCATTTCCACCACGCTTGTTGGAGCAAACTGCCAGGGAAAGCACAGACTTTCTCCTGAAAGCACAGCAGCAAACACCCCAGAGCTAGAAGCACCTCAAATTCCTTCTCCCTCATCCTCCTCCATCAAACACTGATTCTTCACGAAGCTGTGCACAGAGGTGAAAGAGCCTCCGGGAAGGGGGGCAGAGGCCCCGCTCACTTCCACAGGCTCCTCTCCTAGGGCAAGTCTTCACCAGCTCACACTGAGCCCCTGTGGAATTAGAAGAAACAAACCTTTTGAGCTCAGGGCCTGGTGAGGGACTCAAACCAGATTTTCACACCCATTCATTTCCTCAGCCACGCACCCTTGTGCAGTGCACAACAGGAGCAACTGTACACTACAGTCCTGCCTCATTAAGGGAAAGCCATCTCCCTGGGCACTGGAGGAGAGAAACCTGAGAAAGTGCAGCCTTGGCTCTCACTATATTTTCTGTGCTACTTCTGAAAACCAAAATTCAATTCAAATCCCAGTTCCATCACTGACCCGTCTGTGAGTTGGATAAGATTACTTAACCTCTCTGTTCCTTAACTCCCTACCCCGTAAAACAGGAAGATGGTAGCACTTATTTAGAAGGATTGTCGTGAGGATTAAATAAGCACATGTTTTTGAATCACTGTCTCATTACGTTATTAGATCAATTCCAAGAGTCACATTTTCCAACACAGAATGGTTGTGAAGTAGAGATTTATCTTACCATCAATGCATATTTTAATACATATTTAATAAAGCATTTTTTCCTATCCCTTTCGTCCAAAAAAGCAGTTATTAAATCAGTGGTGCATCTTACTAAGCGTTATATTTTAGAATCAAGGAAATTTAGGAAGGAAATATTTTATTCTATTATTATTATTATTTTCTCTTTTTGGCCACGCCGCAGCTTGGGGAATCTTAGTTCCCAGACCTGGGGTTGAACCCGGGCCCCAGCAGTGAAAGCGCCGGTCCTAACCACTGGACCACCAGGGAATTCCCAGAAGGGAATGTTTTAATGACCATTTCACGCACAGCAACAGATGCAATGTTCAAGACTCCCTTCTTCTTGGGGAATTCTGAAGCTTAGTCCAGCTCCCCTGGAGGAACAGGTGTCACCCAGCCAGCATCTCTCTCCTGCCTTCCCCAGCTCCTCCAAACCCCTTCCAGTGCTCTCAAACCCAAACCTCTGGGAGCCTTGCAAGAGGAGCATGCCATCCAGTGGTTCTCAGCCCTGACTGCTCCCTGGTATCCTCGGGAGCTGGACCACCCCAGAGGTTCTAATTAGTGGGAGTGGGGTCTGGGCATCAGGATTTTCAAAAGCTCCCCAGGGGACTGGAACAGGATGCAGCCAGGATTAAGAAATGCGACTCTGGGCTTCCCTGGTGGTGCAGTGGTTGAGAGTCCGCCTTCCGATGCAGGGGACGCGGGTTCGTGCACCGGTCCGGGAAGATCCCACATGCTGCGGAGTGGCTGGGCCCGTGAGTCAAGGCTGCTGAGCCTGCGCGTCCGGAGGCTGTGCTCGGCAACGGGAGAGGCCACAGCAGTGAGAGGCCCGCGTACAGCAAAAAAAAAAAAAAAAAGAAAAGAAAAAGAAAAGAAATACGACTCTAGTCCGCCGTCTCAACACCATCTGAAGTCTGATTCCCCCGCCCGGCCTGGCAGTTAACAATAGTTGGCAGCCTCCTCCCAAATTCCAGGAGAATGGCAGCCCTCACTAACTTAGGTCACAGAACACTACAAAAAAAGACAGCTTCTTCCTCAGACAGGGCATCTTTCGTTTTGAGATGAGGTTAAGACCTTGAAGGCAAATTTAAGCTGGGAAATGAGGAAACCTACTTTAAAAAAAAAAGAAAGAAAGAAAAAGACCCCTTTGTCTTCCTAGCCAGCTAAGCTGAGATACCTGGATATTAACCTATTTTGAATTTCATGGAAATCTTTTGACTTACAAATGATCTAATTCTCGAAACCAACCTTTGCTGAGAATGCAAGGCAACTTTTATGCTGTCTGGATGCCGTAAGAAATGGTGAACCGTAAGGATAATCGTCAGAAGCAGATTTCTTCTAACATTTTAGGTAAATCTGTTTCTAGGTAAACAAGATCCACTTTTGAGGGATTTTGTTTTCCCTCTTGCATCCACGCCAAGCTTTTCCCTTTATTGCAGACCTTGTTTCCCCTCCATCTTCTCCTTTCAGAGGTACACTCCAGCAAATTATAAACATTCCTCACTTCACCAACCACAAAGATACCACCCCGTGCTGAAGAATTACTGTGAGCTGGCTTCCACGGGACTTTGATTGACCCCCTGGGGGGGGGTGCATGTAATTCCATGTGTATCCAGCATGTTTAATTCTCTGAGAAAACTGGCAAAAGCTACAAGAGGCATCCAAGATGCTTTTAAATCACAATAATGCGAACATCTCACAACGGCTTAGTGTTTTCAAGCCATCAGAAAGCACGGTCCCAGAGAGCCGGGGGAGCTCAGGGGCAAATCAAAACCAGTTAAAGCCAGGCAGGGTGGCGTCTCATCCCAGAGTCCAGGGCCTGGAGGCAGAGCTGCAGTGGGCCCAGTGTAAAAGAGCTACCAGATATTGAAGGCACGATGTGTGCCGGGAGTCGGGTTGGGTCCTTTATAGAGCAGTTTCCCATTTAACTTCCTTGTCACCAGGACGCAGGGCATCGCACACCAGGGATTCAGGCCCGGTCCCTCTGACTTCCAGGCCTCTTTCCCCCAAATGGTGGAGCAACTTGCTCCCCACCCACAGATCCAGACCTGGGGAACAGGGTGTTTCAATGAATTCCACAAGCTCTTGGTTGAGAATTCTGTTTTTGCGCCTTTCTATTGCTCCCTGCCTACACTGTTCCTTGAGCACTTAACTAATGATGTCCTGTGACCAATCTTGTGTTCAAATCCCCATTCCGCTGCTTAGAAGCTGTGTAGCCTTGCGCAAGTTATCTAACCTCTCTGGCGTCAATTTCTGGCCTCAGCTTCAAAAATGAAATAATAATACCCACTATGCTACCAACATTAAATGAGTTCATTTATGATGGCAGTTAGAAGAGGGAACAAGAATTGGCTTTTCCTTCTCACCATTACTGATATGATCAGAGAGCTGTCTCTGTCTCTCACTGAGCTGTGAGACAGCTGTCTGCCTTTTCAAGGGTGTGTGTCTTGTAAACTCCTTCAGGGCAAATCTTGTTTTTCTTTTATCCCCTCAGGGCCTAGCTCACTGTAGGTGCTTAATAATCACTGTCTCATATTAGATTCTGAAGTCTAATGAGGTCACTTTCCTAAACTGAAGGGACAACTTCTTTTTTTTTAAACAAGTTTGCGATTTTATTTATTTTTATTTATTTTTTTGGGGGGGCCGCACCCCACGCAGAGCATGCGGGCGGGATCTTAGTTCCCCGACCAGGGATCAAACCTGTGTGCCCTGCAGTGGAAGCACGGAGTCCTAACCACTGGACTGCCGGGGAATTCCCTGCAGGGACTTGTGACAAACTTCTACTACTAAACCCAGCTATCCACTTCCCCACCCGTAACGCCCATTCCAGAAAGATCCACAAAGAGATGTCAGTGTAAATCTTATGTTGCCACTGGGCCTCCACAACTTTCCAGGGTGGACCAAAGAAGGCACGTTCCCTCCAATACTAGGCTCTAAACCTGCCACTCAGTGCGCCTCCAGACCAGGGGCACCCGCACCCCCTGGGAGCTGGCTAGAAATGCCAATTCTTGGAGTCCAGCCTATGGAGTCAGAAGAGCTGGGGCTGAGGAATAGAAGCTATTTCAACAAGGTGGCAAGGCAACTTTTATAAGACTTATGAAGCTGTAGACCCCTAGTTCGACACCCCGGCTGCACCTCAGAACCATCTGAGAGGGATTTTAAAGATACTAAGGAGCGTGCCTCACTCGCAGAGATTCTGATTTAACTGATACAAGGAGCTGGGGTTTTCAAAAGCTCCCTGAGTGTCCTAATGTGCTCTGACAGAGAGCTTCCTCATCAGCCCTCCTTGGTCCACACCACCCCACCAAAATGTCTTGGCCACGTTCCTTTATATTTAACCGACTGGCTCCTAAAAATCTATGTGGTCCTGAGAAGGTGCAATTATAATTTCAGGTCTTCAAAGACAAGCTGTGTAACCTTGGGCAATAGCATTTGAGCAAATACTTATGTAGTACCAACTATATTCCAGAAACTGTTCTAAATATATGTTAACCCAAGAGTATTATCTATTAACAACCCTATGATATAAGTACTAATATTACCCACATTTTATATATGAAAAAACTAAGGAACAAAGAGGCTAAGTAACTTGTCCAATCTGGTGAATTCAGACGCTGAGCCCATGGACTCGGGGTCTGTGCTCTTAACCATGAAGCTATACTGTTTCTTTACCAGCAATAATATTGAGAATCATATTCACTCAATCTACTCATTTTCAGCTCTATTGACTTCAACACATGATTAGCTTTTCATGTTAAATTAGTTAGGTTATCATCCTTTCTTATCTTCCATATCGGAGATAAGGCCGGCAGTTTGACAGATGTCTTCATGCCTTGACCCAAAGGAGCAACAAACATGGACATTTCAGGCCAATGCTAAGGAATCAATGGGACATGTTGATGGACCACAGGAACATAACGGGTCCTTCAAATCACACCTCAGCTGCCTGATTTTCCCCTCTCACGGAGCAGGGCTGTCTCATCATCCAGAAATATATGAAGGGAAAATGGCAGAAGAGAAAGTAGGAAAGAGAGAATGAGGCCACAATCTTTACCCTGCAGGCATCTTCCTCAACTAGGGAAGGTATTTGAGAATAACTGAATGTGATTAGCAAGTGATTGGAAAAATAATATTATCTTGCCCTCTGTTATGGCTTAGCAATAGCTAACCAGCATGTCTTAGAGACTCTAAGGTCTCTGGAAATGATCCCACTCAGGTCCCCCATTCACTATGAGTCATACCTCCTGTCTTCACCTCCACAAGAGAAGGACCCCGAGTACCAGGGTCTCCACACACTCTCTGCCCTGGTCCTTCAGATGTCCTCAGTCAGTGCCTAAGGCCAGGAGCAGGCAACGCTGACAGCCAGCTGGAGAAGGACTCTCTCCTCATTTGCTTGGTTCTGGAGAATGGGTCTTCCAGGCAAGGCCAAGGTGTGCTGTGATGGTAAAATGACTTAGGGAGGACATTTGGGGGTGAAGGGTCAAAGAAATATTTGCCTGTGTCTTAAGTCGCCCAGAGGTGATGGTGGCCAGTTGCCTGATCTTGGTCCTTCCTGGCCCCTGAAGAACTCAGCACTTGAATCCAGAGCAGCCCGAGCAATCAACATTTGCCCAAAGGGCAGGATCGACCTCAGCTACGTAAACATGTTACTCCTGTCTTCTGGCTCTGAAATGTGTGGTAAGTTCCAGAAACACCGATTTATGTTTGTGCTCCCTGTAGGCTGCTCGTATCTAGCAAGCGGTTTTAACAAGAAGATTTTTGCAGATGGGAAAATATAGGTGGCTTGATGACAAAGGCCCTTCTCCTGGTTCACTGGGATTCATAAAAGAGATGGGTGGTGGAGAGGACTTCTGGGAACACCGCACAAGAGAGGGAGAGGCAGAAGAAGACTAAGAAGTAGGAGGTGAGCGAGAGATTCACATCCTCCGGGTGCAGTGAGACAGCAGTGAGGGGGTGACTTCATGGTACCCCGGGGAGGATGTACCACTGATCCAAGTTTCCTGTCTGCCCACAAACTCCCATGCTCCGTGGGCAACAGAGATGCAGCAGAGCCCCAAAGCCAAAAGGACTCGGATGTCACAATCAGAATTTCAGCAAGGACCAGGTGCACACATGTTAGTGTCCAGAAGCCTGGGACTGGGTGCTTTCTGAGACCCAACAGCTTTGCCCAACCCAGAGTAGGGGGAACTTCCCCAAGTAAACATGTAGATGAAACTTAGTCAGATTTCAGTTAATTAGAAGATTAAAACCTAGAAATGATTTTGTTTGCCCACCTACACTGGAGAAGTGAAGCACCCACTACAAGTGCTACGGTTATGGATAAATCAATCACCCAGTATCTGCCTGGGTCTGCCTGATTCTCTCCCAGAAAAGCCCACCCATTTGTATTTCCATCCATCAGGTCCAGCTACAGCACCATGTCTTCCACGAAGCCCTCCCATATCCCCAGCTCTCAAGGTTCTTTCCTTCTGCCTATGCCACGCAAATCTTAAATTACATTCCACCTCGTGTAAATGGTGGTATTATTTCTGTGACTTTGGTTCACCTCACCAATGAGAGAGCAAACTCCTGGAAGGCAGAGCCCATGACATCATTTTTTCTACTCCTCTGCCTAGCAGAGGGCTGGGCCCAAAGCGTACGCTCACTAAAGCCTTAGGCTAACGGAAGGAACGGATCCCTGCTCAAAGCACGGAGCCCAAACTTGAACTCAAAAGGTGCTCTTTGGAGCGTGAGCTGGGGCAGGGCGGCCCTGACAGGTATGGTCCTTTCCCCAAAAGAAGCTGGGCTCTTGCAGACCCCAGAGACTGGCAGCATTGCTGCACCTCAAATGCGGCATTAGGGGAAATGTCATTACCTCCCTCCTCTAATTGCCCAGAGTTAAACAACAGGCAGACCTCATCTGCATATAGGCAGGCTGAGGGCAAGGCCAAGTACAATTCCCGCAATAAATGTTTAAAGCACCTTCTCAAAAGCAAATCCAACCAACACCACCTAAAGGACCTACCTTCCCATCCTTTGCCCCTCTGCAGCTCCAACCTCCTGTTGGATGCAAAGACTCCAGGGTCACCTAATGCACTCATGCACCTAACTTGGTCTCCAAAGAAACCTCCAAGATAGAACATGTGCAGGCAGAGAATAGACTTCACAGAAGGCCTGGTAAAGCAGACATTGGCTCACCTCTGCATCAGCTGTAGGAGGAATACCTCCAATGACTGCCCAAAACACGGAGGGGAAGCCCTCTAGGTGGAGGGTACGGGAGTTGGTCAGGCTACTGGGAAGCAAGTATATCTAGTGCTGTCCAGGCAAGGCCTCCTCCTCTTTCTAATGGGTCTATCAGCACAAGAACGGTCAACACTGGTCAACTCCGAGACATGCTTTGCGTCTGTGCTGGTAAAATGATGATGATTAACAACCATGATAGGCTTTCTCGTGTATGATCTTACCAAATCCTTCCACGATCCCTGGGCTCAGAGAAAGTGGCAGAGAGAAGGCAGGGACCACATCTGCCTGCCCCATGCTGCAATGCCCAGGCCTGGCCCAGTGTCAGCACTTGACAGACAGTAAATACCAGCAGAAAAAATAAACATTCCCATTTTAGAGATGAGGCCATTTTACTAAGCTTAAACGACCTGCCCAAGGTCACAGAGCAAATGAGGAAACTTGAGTTCCAATCACATACCTTCCATTTTACTCCAAGACCTACATAGTTACATTCTTTTTTTTTTTTTTTTTTTTTTTTTTTGCGGTACACGGGCCTCTCACTGTTGTGGCCTCTCCCGTTACGGAGCACAGGCTCCGAACGCGCAGGCTCAGCAGCCATGGCTCACGGGCCCAGCCGCTCCGCGGCACGTGGGATTTTCCCGGACCGGGGCACGAACCCGTGTCCCCTGCATCGGCAGGCGGACTCTCAACCGCTGCGCCACCAGGGAAGCCCCATGTAGTTACATTCTTGAAGCAGTGATGAGGAAGGGGTGGAGGTGGAGGAGGCTAATGGTAATAAGAGCAGCAAATATACCCAGTGCTGGTGAGGGACAGGCCCTAGAGGCACTCTTCTCACACAACTCATGTAATCCCCACAACAACCCTATAAAATAGGTCCCAGTCCTCCCCATTTACAGATGAGGAAAATGGGGCCCAGAGAGTACAAATAACGTGGCCGAGGTCACTAGGCAAGGAGGAGGCAGCAAAGTGGTGGCTCCACAGACAGATGCTGCATCAGGCAACCTGGGTTCAAATCCCAGCTGAGTCTTGAGGTAGAATCCTGCGCTCATTCTCCTACTCCACTCTGTTCTCCTCTTGCCAAAAGCCACCTTGGTCCAAGACCCCAAGGAGGAAGGCCCCAGGGGTGACTGCTTCGTGGGAAGCCATCATCAAATGTGATGTTAGGGCTGTGGACGTGGTGCGTTAGAGCCAGAAGTTACCAGAGAGTAATGCTTCCCAGACTTCACTGTACCCACCAACCGGCTGGAAAACTTGTTAAAATGTAAATGGTTGGGCCCTACTCACAGGATTCTGAGTTGGGGGCCTGGGGTGGAGCCTGAGAATCTCCACTGCTAACAAGTCACCAAGTGATACTGGTCCACAGACCATACTCTGAGCAGCATCACTTACATGATCAAATCTTTCATTTCACTAATGCAGAATCTGGGGTCAGAGAGGCTAATTTGCCCAAGGGTCACCCAGCATGTCAGTGACAGATTTGGGACCAACTGTCCTGACACTCAGTTTATACTTTGTTCCCACTGAACCAGGCTTACTTCAAAACAACAATCATCATTATCATTTTATTACCTATAATTCTTTTTGAGTACCAAGTACTTTTCCTGTTTCATCTCCCCTTACCTTTACAAGCACCCTTTGAGGTTGGGGACAGTGGTCACAACTTACAGAGGAAGAAAAGGAAGTTCAAAAAATTAACAAAAAAATGGGCTCAAGGTCACACGCTGAGGGGTAGAACTGGATTGCTACCCAGTTCCGTCCAACCCACCACTGCTTCTCCTCAAGCTCTCAGAAGGGAAGCCCTCTCTACAAAGGGTTGAGTGCGAAATTCCACGTAGCCACTTTGCTTGCAGGAAGGAGGGCCCCTGAAGACTAAGGTAAAATTAAAATAATAAAACAGTGAACAAAATTGTTTTTAAATGTTTAAAAAGTTATGGCCAGGAGGAGAGCTAGAGGTAAGGGCCCTGAGTCCCAACCACTCAAAGACTGCTTATCCTTCTCTTTCCAAAACCTTTCAGGGGTTGAAGGTCTGGGTCCACATGTCTGACACCACACATAGCCCTATAAATTCTGTCCCCAAGAGTCCCGGCTCTCTGCAAACAAAATTAATAGCCTGTAAACTCTAAATGGGTGATTACAATCTATAAAGCAGCCCATAAATTGACATCATGGGGATTCATATTTATTCTCTCCCACCTATCTCCACGATAAATGTGCCCGGTTTATGAGTCGACGTAGTTTCTGCTCTGCGCCTGGGCATAAAGCTCATCTGGCTGAGTTGCCTCATGTGGAGCTCATTTCAATTCCAGTGGTTCCCTGGTCCACAGGACACATGGTGGGAGCCCACGAGGAAGCTCTAGAAATCCAAAGGCTCCACCACCTCTATAAGCATGTGTCGAATCCTGCCGAATTGCAGGCTATGAGCTAGGTCCTGAGCAGTAGGCAGCAAGATGCGGTGGGGGGGCGGGGGTCCCTGCCCTCAGGGACCTTGTGAGGGGTTGGAAAGAGGAAAGGAGGGGAAAAACAGACATTAAATGTCAAACAAGCAGACAAACAAAAACTACACAGATAACATACGGCAATTCATGAGATGCCTCAAAGGCAAAGTTCAGCAAGCCGTGAGGTATGGGATGGGAGCAGGCAACCTGGGCTGGTAAGGGATGAAGCTCATGAAGGATGAACGGGAGGGAGCCAGGCAAAAGGTGGGGGATGGAAGAGGAGAGGGGAGACATTCCTAGTAGAGGGATCCACATGGGTAGAGGCCAGTTGGTTTTTGTTTTGAAATTACATTATGAGAAGCACATGGAGAATGAGAAAAGTTCAGGAGCAGACAACATGTGATAAGGAGACTGGATTTTCTTCTAAGTAAAACGGGGACAAATGAAGAGTTTCTAAAAGGGAATTAACATGATTAGAAAACCATTTTTAGAAAGGTCCCCTGGCCACTGTTAGAAGAATGGATTGGATGGGGAGGGGTAACGAGGAGGGAATGTCAGCAGACTTTTAGGCCATGATTGTAGCTGTCAACACAAGAAGTGATGGCGGCCTGAACTAGGTGAGGAGCAAATGGACCACAGAGACACCTAGGAGGTTGGACTGACTGGGTGTCACCCTCGGCTTGGGATCTGTTGGTGCTCAGCACGACACAGGGCAGGGCAAGGCAGAGGAGGTGCACAAGAGCTGAATGGCCATCATTCACTGACATTCAATGATTTGCAACACACTGTGAATCCAATCTCATTAGGCAGAGTCATAGCTGGAAACCACTCGGCAGCCAGTTTTGGTACTGAGTCACGTGACCACCTCTCCAGGCCACCATGGCACACGTATGGCAAATCCAAGCAATCCCCAAGCCAGATGAAACTCTCAGCTTGCAAAAGGAAGGGGCAGAACCCCTTTCCTTCTATTAAACCCAGGCTCTGTTACTGCCTCAGGCTCAAAGTTCATCAAACTCCAAGTCAGCAGAAGGGGCATGGCCCCCTGCAATAGGTGCACTTTCCAATCAGCTGGGCAGGCCTCTGGTTGTATAAGCTAGTCTCTTCCAGACTTCAGAAGTTTCTCCCTCTTCTAAGCTCCAAGGACATTTACATTGGCCCTATACATATCTATCCTGCTCAGATTCTACTTATAACCATAATTTATACTGTCTTTTATTGTTGTCTAATATTTGCACGTTCATTAATCACATTTCCCCAAAAGACTTTAAACCACTCGAAGACAGGCGCGGTACACCCAGCGGGGTGATGTCCCATGGGAGTGCCAACTAAATATCGGGGAATGGAATTAAAACAGAAGACACCAATGGGATATTCTGATGCCACATAAACCAGGAAGAGTGAGTAGGAAAATGGGCTCCGAGCGCTGTGCTGTCTACAGTTGTCCTCAGGTACCGGCCAAGACAGTTGTCACTCCCTAGATGCCCAGAGACGGTGGCTTCCTTGAGCAACTAACCTAAAAGGAGGTCCCCCAACCAGATTCAGTCATTCCTTTTCACACTGTCTGGCCCGAGTCCCATGCCAAGCACCACCCAGATGAAATCACTGCTCATATACGCTTAGAGCACAATCACAGGGCAGTCCCTTTTCGCGTCTCACCCCCCATGGAAGGAAAGACCTTGTTCTCTCTCTCAAACATTAGCTGGGCTTACAGAAATGCACTCCCATTTCTTAATGCCTGCTGTGATTCCAGGTAATTCCTCTTAGTACACTATTAAATCCCAGCAGCTGTTCCAAATACCAGTAAAGATGATTCCGGCTGCTGCCTTGTCAGCGCTCAGCAAATGAAGCAGACCAGCTGGCCGTTTCCTAACCCTGAGATGTGGCCAAAATGGCAGCCCAAGGGGTCACTTTATGTGCAGGTCTCTCCACCACCATACATACTTCTTCCTGAGTTGACTCTGATGCCTGAGGCTGAAAGGCTCAAAACTCTGGGTCACTTTCCCCTGAGGTACCCAGCTGTGTTTATCCTTGGAAGCCCCGTGATAAGGAACCTGGAATTTACCCTGAGCCCCTACCCACAAGGCAGCCTCAAGTGTTGTGGAATTGCCCAAGGCCAGTCAGTTGGAAGGCAGCAAAGTCCGGATTTGAACTCCAACCCTGTGTGCTCCAAAGCGACACGCTTCCCTATCCTATTCCGTCCCCTACTGTTCCAGGAGCCACTCTGTGTCCCTCACCCAAAGAAGCCTGGCCATCTCAACAGTCTTCTCCCCATCTGCGCCAATCACGTGCCAACCCAGTGCATAAACAGCATTTTTGTGACCAAAACTGTGTTTCCTCAATGGCTCCAAGATCAGCATCTTTGCACCTGCTACTTTCCTTCGGAAGCATTTTTTCCATGATGCAGTGACAGAATTTGCAGCCAGCAAAAGGGATTGTAGACACACATGCACACACAAACACATTTATCTCATAGCCTCTTAGCCTGAATAACCCCCTCCAGATGTTTCTGTAATCCAGGTGCTTCAGAGGCTGGTCAGCACTTCCCTGACAGCAGAACCAGTCTGTCTAAGGAATTTCCATTAGAAACAGGTTCTGTAAAAGCTAAGCCAAGCAGGTATCTAATCAACAGGAAAACTTCACCCACCCAGAACGTGGCTAAAAGTTCGCCCCCTTGCCCAGGTGGGTAAGAATGACACCAATGCTTTCAATTTCCCCAGCACTCCAACCTTTGTGTGAGTACGGGGGCCGGGAGCTGGATGGGAGACTCACCCACTCTTACCGCCTGGCCTCAGTTTTCCCAACTGCTGCATGCCATCTCCAAAAAGGTGTGTGTTTTCCCCTTATCCGCCTCCCCTCCGAGTGACTCAGCAAGCATGTGCTAGGGTAGGAGGGTGCTACACAGGGTGGGGGCTGACTCTGTTCTCATTCCAGGCTGAAGGAACAGCCTCACTCATGGGGTACTGGACAAGAAGCTTAGGCAGTGGGTCTGGAGACCGGGGTTCTAGACCTGTGCTTGATGACTGGGATGGCCTGGGGCAAGTCCCTGACCCTCTCTGGCCCAGTTTCTTCATCTGTGATTCTCAGGCTGAATGCTCTGTGATCCCCTGACTCAGCCTAGGGCTCAATGGGCCACGCACAACCTTCCCTCCTCTTCCTTCCCTCCCGGAGTAAGAACGCAGGCCACGAGTTTTATGGGTTTAGAGCTGAATCGAAGTCATGTATGAGGCTGAATTTGAGCTGGGTCTTTTGGGTGGGATTCAAAAGGGCAGTGAAGGCATGGGTGGGGGGTGGTACCAGTGGCACAAAGACGTGGAGGGAGGGATTTGCTTAGCATCTCTGAAGGCACCACCAGGGCTGATACTTTAGACAGGATGCACTGGTACCACCAAACAGCCCTCTAAAATACTGAAACCTCTTGTGCCAGTTGGGAAACAGTCAATGGCCAAGCCCCAAGAGTGTCCCCTCAGGGCTTCCCTGGTGGCGCAGTGGTTGAGAGTCCGCCTGCCGATGCAGGGGACGCGGGTTCGTGCCCCAGTCCGGGAAGATCCCACATGCCGCGGAGCGGCTGGGCCCGTGAGCCATGGCCGCTGAGCCTGCGTGTCCGGAGCCTGTGCTCCGCAACGGGAGAGGCCACCACAGTGAGAGGCCCATGTACAGGAAAAAAAAAAAAAAAAAAAAAGTGTCCCCTCAGCTGCCCCTGCTGCTGCACTTCCCCATCCCCGCAACCACCCTATGATCCAACAACTGAAAGGTTAATACCTGAGGTCTTGATCCAAAAGGTTGCCCGTACCATGGCACCCCCGGGCCAACAAACACGGCCCCTTGGTTGAGCGTCACTAAATGTCAGGTGCCGTGTTAGGCATATTTGCATGTCTTACTTCCTGTAACCTTCACACTGACCTCTTTAAATTAAGAAACTGAGTCTTGGAACAGTTAAGCGGCTTGTCCAAGGTCATTTTACCTAGCAGTGGAAATGGCAAGACTTGAACATTGACCACAGGCCCAAGCCCACACTCATTTCATAAAAATCCCAGCTGCTTCTGAGCAGCGTTGGACCATAGACAGAGAAGCTTTGGAGGCAGCGGGAGGAATTTGGCCCTGCTATAAGGAAGACGGAATTGTTAGACAGTGGAACAAATTACTGTGGGAGCCCATGATGTCACCTTCTCCAGAGTTTTATATACAAGAGGGATTAGAATAGGCCTGGAGGGAGAGAGATGGATGAGATGACCTAATAAGGCCCTTCCCAACCCCTGAACTCTTCGGTCCCACACAAACAGGAATGCCTATCAATTTTTTTTTTTTTTTTGCGTTATGTGGGCCTCTCACTGTCGTGGCCTCTCTTGTTGCGGAGCACAGGCTCCGGACGTGCTGGCTCAGCGGCCATGGCTTATGGGCCTAGCCGCTCCGCGGCATGTGGGATCTTCCCGGACCGGGGCACGAACCTGTGTCCCCTGCATCGGCAGGTGGACTCTCAACCACTGCGCCACCAGGGAAGCCCGCCTATCGATTTTTAAAGACTCAATTTAACTCCTGGTTCAGGTAGGAGATTTAACTATGTCTGAAAGCAAAATAAATTTTTTCTTGTTCCTCTTTCCCCCAACTCCAGCTCTTCATTTTAGATTTTCTTCTGGCAGGTCTGACAAACAGACCCTTCCAGGCAGAGCTGCTGGTAGTTCAAAAGTTTAGCTCTGCCATCTGAAGGCCAAACTGCCAGGGTGGGCTTCTGTGCTAGAAGGAGCTGTCAAGTATGGCTGCCGCCAGTGTCTACTCCCCAGGGTGAGCTGATCAAGGCTCAAGGCTGATCTCTTTCTAAAAAGATCCTTAAATCCTGTTTGGAGTCTCTGACAGACGAGAAGCTGGTGTAAGAAAGCAAAAAGAATGGCACAATGTACTGTGGCCCACTTTGCTAAGCCTGTCCCATTTATATGAGATGTGATCCTCCAGCTTTCTCTCCTAGAAAATACGGTGACCGGTCCCAGCGCCCCTAGCAAGGCCCAGCAGCAGAACCAGCATCAGCACCTGTTAAAGGAGCTGCACAGTGAGCGGGGAGAGCAGCCTGCTCATGCTGTGGGCTGGTTTCCATGGCAATGGATGCTCCTTCTTCCCTGTCTCTTTGGCTCCGGGGAAAGACGTTGGCAACTAGCGGAAGGAGAAGTAGCAACAGGCTCCCTTTCCTCTCGGCCCAGGCAGCTGCCACCCCACATGCTAGCAGTGACAGCTCTCCCGACCTTGGGCAAGTCACGCCCTAGCTTTGCACCTTGGCCTGTTCATCTGTAAAGGGAGAGGGCTGGACTAGAGGTGATCCAGCCAAACATTTCCAGCTTCAATGTCACAGAATCCAATGGCTTACCTAACCGGGCCAGTGACTGGGAATGGCCTTCCCTCGTCTTGTAGCCCTCAGTGTAAGAGACATAAACTAGCACAGCATTCCACGGGACGGGACTCTGTTTGCCTCATTCAGAGGCCTGAGCCTTATTCAATCCCCAAGCCATGCTACCTCCCTGACTACGGCCTGCTCTGGAGGAGACCGTCGCAGTGGGCCCATCCCACACATTCCTGGGGTGCGTGGGTCTCCTGGGGCTCGCTCAAGCCATAGTATGGCAACTTAGCGGGAATGGCATCCCACCCAGCCACTCGCATCCCACCTCGACGACATAATTAGGTTCAGCCCTCAAATTCAGATGTGCACAGCTCCCGCGGGGCCGGCCCCTGTTGTGACTGAGCAAGTGAAGAAACTCACTAGAGAAGAACACAGGAAGAGGCAATTGTGTTCAGTGTGGAGACAGCTGGGGTGAGCCGACCACAGGGAGTGCGAGGGAAGCCCCCAGGCGAAGGGTAAACCACAAGCAGAAGCAGGGAGCCGTGAGCTCCAACAGCCCCTCAGGTTTGGGGAAGTATCTGTAATTCTGGCCGATTGGCCTAAAGTGGAATGAGGGGTAGAGCATGTGATGAGGGTAAAGAGGAAAAAGAGAAATATGGATGAAGGCTGTCAGGAGGTCTAATGACACGGTGGTATTTCCAGGGCTGGACTGAGGGGAGAAAAGGGAGCTCTCAGGTCGGGGGTACAAGCCATGTGCCAAGTACTGGCTTTCTGAGGGGTGGCAGGGGCTGGAGGGAGAGGGTAACGGCCCTTCCTGAGGGCCAGGTGGTCACTTAGCCTTCCCCTCGAGCCTGCTAGTGGGGGTGTGGGGGGCGGGCTTGCTCCCATTTTATGTATGAAGGATGAGCAACTCAGAGTCACGGAGTGATGGAACCTAGTCAGCGAGCTGCTCCTGTCCAGGAGCATACAGTCTTGCAGGGCAATAAAATAATCATGAAAAATTTAGCACATGACTCTAAACTGACATGTGGCCACCCTCAAGGGTCAACACTGACAGGGACATCTGAGGATGGGATTCTCACTACCCGGGAGCCTTAAGGAACATCCAGTGCCCTCCACCCTCCTGGGCCCAGTTCGCCCCTAACCGTCTGGGAGATGTTTAAACAGAGCATTTCCAGGACTCAAGTCAAGAGTCCCTCCTTAAACCCTAGCATAAAGCGAGTCTATACAAAAGAAATCTGATTAGCTCCCAACTCTGAGCCATCTTACTTTATTAGTCCCTACAAGTCAGTCCACGGGATCAGTGGTCTACATAGGAAATTAATCAGTACCCAAGTAATTAGGGTTCCTGACACATTTGAGAGGGACCAAGAGGGGACAGGGCCTCCACAGCCAGCCTTTGTTTTCTAACATGTGTTCATTTTGAGTTTAGTTTTTATTAACAGCAGCATCTTAAACTCTGCTATTGGACTAAGCCTTTAGGGCCAAATAGTTCACCCAGGAACATCGAGGAGAATGTGCTGAAGACGACGCTCAAGGGTCCTTCCTCCCCTAGGGGACTCAGGGCAAGCAGGAAACCTACTCGGTGTCCCTGTGACTACAAACTCTTTGAGGGCAGGAGCCATGTCTGATCTGCTTTACAAACTTTATCTCACCATGGCCTAGCACAGTACCTGGTGCGTAGTAAGTAATAAGTGGAATGAATGAGCATGCAAGTGAACCAATGACTGATTAGTAACAGAAGGTTTTCAGTTGATCTTCTACAACTAAAGACATAAAGAAAGGACCACAACGAGATGGGTAGGAGGAACAGACTCGTAATCAAATCCCATACCCCCTGGGTGGCCAACTCACAAACTGGAGAGGTTCTCCCACAGGAGTGGGAGTTCTGAGACCCACATTGGGTTCCCCAGTCCGGGGGGGGTCCTGCATCGGGAAGACAAGCCCCCAGAGCATTTGGCTTTGAAGGTCAGCGGGGCTTAACTGAGGAGCCCCACAGAACTAGGGGAAATAAAGACATCACTCTTAAAGGGCGCACGTAATCTTCATGTGCACTGGGCCCCAGGGCAAAAGCAGTTCTTTTTAGGAGCCTGGGCCATCTGCTGGCCTGAGAGAGTCTCCCTGCAGAGGCAGTGGCAGCTGCAGCTCACCCTGGGGAGTAGACACTGGCGCCAGCCATACTTGAGAGCTCCTTCTAGCACAGAAGCCCACGCTGGCAGTGCCATTAGCTCATTAGCCAAAACCTGGGACCTGCCCCACCCAACAGCCTGGAGGTGCCAGTGCTGGGGCACCTCAGGCCAAACAACTTACTGCGTGAGGACACAGCCCCACCCATCAGCAGACAGGCTGACTAAAGACTAAAGCGATCACACCTGCCTCTGGACACGCCCCCTAGACAGCCCAGCCCACCAGGGGACAGGCACGGCCCCACCCACCAGTAAGCCTGCGCAAATCTCTAGACCAGCCTCACCCATCAGGGGGCTGACTCCAGAAGCAAGAAAACTACAACCCCACAAAGCAGGCGAGACCCCACCCTGGGACCAGCTGGGCCCTGGCCCTACCCACTAGCAGGTCAATGAAACCTTCCGGACACCCCGAACCCCATAGCCAACTATATCAGGAACCCAACCCACCCCCCCCCCGAATGATCTTAAAGTAGCTCTAGGATCCCCGGACCCTGCAGCCAGACTCCAGGACCCGGCTCTGCCTGCCAGTAGGCCGGCACTAATCCCAGGACCTGGCTTCACCTGCCGGGGAAGGGCAGCAGCCCCAGGGTCTTCGGGACCCTGACTCTGCCCAGCCAGCCAGCACTAGCCCCGGGGCCCCTAGGATCCAGCAGCCAGCAACATCCTCACAAGGCAGGGCCCAGCAACCAACCAGACTAGGCAAAAAAGAAAAGGCCACAACTAGAAGAAGGTAATTATGAAAGGAAAAGGCTGACCAGTAAAGGCAAACATAAAGGTAGGAAACATTCCACACAGTGCTAGTAGGAAGGTTAAAAACAACTTTAAGAGTCTGCTACACACAGAATTTTACACCCTAATATAGTGGTGATTGATATTGGTTTTACAGTATTTGGGGTCGAAAGGGAATTTGAATGTAACCTAATCTGGTGGGGTTTTTTTAATTGTAACCCATTGGTGGGTCATGAAATTGATCTACCTAATGAGTTTCGACAAACATTTTATAAATAAAATGGGAATGGAATAGATCAGAATGCATCGCATGTAGTACGGCTAAGTGTACTGGGTGTACCCTGTCTTAACAAGTCCAAAACCACTAATGATTCCAATATTCATCTATTGGTTTCACTACCTTAGAGACCACATCTGGGACAAGTGATTTTCTAGCCTTTCTGGGCTCCTCTTGTTATAGGAAATGAATTTCAGCCAGAAGTCACCTGTTCCACTTACAGAGACTCTGGCTATGGGAATTCCAGCACGGTTCAGAACACATCACATCACATAGACACACCCATGCCCATATATACACAAACCAAAATACAGTTTCATGAAGCAGTACTTACTCTTACTATGAGTAATATATTGAGAGGCACTATAATATTTTATTTTACTCTTTTTCACTTTTTACTGATGTTGGTGATGACCCATTAACTTGATTTCACAAGCTACTAATGCATCATGGACTAGATAGTGCCTAATATGCTGAAAATGGCAGAATGGGGTTGGGGGAAGAATTTCACGTCGATCCCATTTCTTTTCATTATGTCCATCTGCAAGCCTATATATATATATTTTTTGCGGTACGCGGGCCTCTCACTGTTGTGGCCTCTCCCATTGCGGAGCACAGTCTCCGGACGCGCAGGCTCAGCAGCCATGGCTCACGGGCCTAGCCGCTCTGCGGCATGTGGGATCTTCCCGGACCGGGGCACAAACCCGTGTCCCCTGCATCGGCAGGCGGACTCTCAACCACTGCGCCACCAGAGAAGCCCTGCAGGCCTATATTTGACTATATGTAGAGGAAGGTAACAGCCTGGTGAGCTGAAGCCTGGCTGCTCTGGGGGCTCACGAAGGAGTGGTCAGTCTCTGGACTGTCTCTTACTGCCCCTGCGGGCACGCTCATCCAGAGAAGACTGTGTGAGTCTTGTGCAGAGCACGCCAATAGCTATTGCAAACACATAATTATTCTTGGTTCTCTTGCTGATAACAACAGAGTGGCCATCGTGTGTTTCCTCTTAAGATTGGAGAGCAAAAGCATTTCAAAGATTCAAGGTTAGAAGCAAAGTCTGAGTGGCGACTTTTTTTCCCTGACCCAACTTGGAAGAATTTGTCTTTGGAGAACCAACCTAATCAAATGAAGTAGAATCAATTTACTGCAGACATAATCCAACGTGCATAACTGTCCTGGCTAGTTTATACCACAGCTGTTTACAAGGACATGGTTCATTAAATAATGAAGTCTTCATCAGACTCTCCTTCACTGGACTGCAGTGTTTTTATCCCACACCACCAAAAAAGTGCTGCCTGCATCAGTAAGCAGTATCAATGATCACCAACGGGGTGATCAGGGAATTTATTTTTATGACACTCTATTAACTAGACATCATCAACCGCATCAACTAAAAGCCACTGTACTTCCCCCAGTAGAGAATCCCGCCACTAGATAATCACACTAGACTGTGGGTTCCCTGTGGGCAGGGACCACCATCCTTTCATCTTTCTATTCCCAGTCCCAAGCACAATGCCTGGCATTTGGTGGGTGCAAGATAAGTGTCCTGTTGAAACGAGAACATCTCCAGTGTGGGATTCCTAATGGCTTCACAAGATCTGTGCTCAGAAGTCTGGCAGCACCCTGGTTGCATTGAACATTTGGTCTCAAATTGTGTCCCATTCCTTTCCAGTTTGCTAATTTTCCACTTGACTAGACCAGATTGTCCAAGTTCACATGAAATCAGACGGGACTCTCAGAATCCCCTCTGGCCAACAGAAGGTTCAGCAATGACAGTTTTGCTGTCTTCAAGCTCAGACGCACACTTAACCCCTCTGGGTGCCGGAAAACCTATGCCAAACCCAAGACTCTGGAATAATTCCACTGTTAAAAGAGGCCACCAGAAGCTGGGCTGCTGAGAAGTGGCAGCTACCTTGTAAATTTCCTCAGGTGTGAGAAGTCAGCAATTTGGTTTACACAGAGCAAGGGAAGGAAGACTCACTCTACAAGTGGGAAGATTTATGACTTAAATAGTTTAGACCAACTCAAACGTACTCAAACACAGATGGCCAGTCCCACCCCCAGAGTTTCTTGATTCAGGAATTTGCACCTCTAATAAGTTCCCAGGTTGACACTGCTCCTCTAGGCATCCCACTTCGAGAGGCACTGGTTTGGACTGCTGATTATAAGCAACGCTCTGGAGCCAGCTGGCTAGGTTGGAGCCCTGAATCCACCACTTACTAGCCTGTGGCCTTAGTCAAGTCATTTACACTCTCCCAGCCCCATGATGTCAAGTGTCAAAAGAAGGCACCAAGAGCATCTTTTTCTCAAGGTTGTTGTGAAGGTCAACGAAGAACATTCCCCTGTTTAACAGGTGCTTGGCAGCTAGAAAGGTTCAATTAAATTTACCCAAATATGGAAGAAAGGTACGAATACAGTCTGATGGAAAAACTGTTCGACAGGGAAGCCAGATACCTATTCTAATTCTAGCCCTGCCACCAATGACTTACTGTGTGATCCTGGACACACAGCTTGCCCTCTCTGGGCTTCCTGCCCTCATTAGTAAAATGAGGGCATTGGACATTTAATGGACCAAGGATGCCTTTGAGCTAGAAGCTTCCAAAGCATTTTGCTCCTCCACTCATCACCACATATCCGTTCAGCCTCCCCAGACACTCCCTACCACCTCAGGCTTCCCACTGCCAGCTCGTCAGCTGGACAACTCAAGACTGCCTTGGAATCACGACCTGATTCCTCTGCCCTAGAGGGTCTTCCCGCTTAGATATCCCATCTGACTAAGCTAACACAAGCTAAGGGCCCCACTTTCTCGGCAGTTCAACCCGGCATCCTTCTTGCTGAAGCCCTATTACACTCCTCCAAGATGTCGTTTTCTCCTCTCGTCTGCAGCCAGCTCCACTCACTGATATTCTTTTATGGTGGCATCCTAGACTGGAAGGTAAGCAGGATGCACGGAAGTGTTCAGAGGGGACAAGTATGGTTTCACCGGGAGTGTGGTGTCCAGATGGGTACTGGAGGGAAATACAGCTCTGAAATGGACTTTCACAGCCCAGTATGGGGAGGGGACCCCTGGAGGAGCTGTGAAGGCCAAGTTCCCCACTGAAGATACAAAACTCCTTTCTCTTCCCCACCTACATTTTCATTAGCCCCATCGCAGGCTGCTGCACTAGCTTTCTGCTAACAGCTGATGACAGAGAAAGGGTGCTTGTTGGCACAAGGCCGCTATTTCGCTTTTATCAGATGCTGACAAAATTTCCCCATCAGGGAAGATAAATTCGAGGCGATATTAATAAACCTCCGAGTGCAGAGATCAGATCTGGCTGGAACTCTTAATGATCCCATCGGCAGGAAGCCATTTCCAGCCCGGGGAGCCCGGAAGTTTATGATTCCTCACAAGGCAACCTGAAGGCTGGAGTCTCCTTGCCCTGCTCTGTGCGGAATCTGAAGCCCAACTGGGGCTCCCACGGGAAGGTGGGGCTCCCCCAGGCCCCCAGGTGAGGTAGGAGCCGAGAGAGGAGGGGCACTGGCCAAAAAAAGCCCTGAGTAAAAGTCACCAGGCAGTGTTCTGCACCCAGAAAGTGCTAAATGTTTTGTACCCATCTTCTCATTTCATTGTCATAAGCTCAGTGAGGGAGGTGCTATTTTTAGGCGAGGACACTCCCACTTAGAGAGGTTATCCTTAGCAATATCAGCGTCATCATACTGGCTGACACTAAGTGCTTTCTCAGGGACTGGGCTTAAGATTTATGTCTGAATTTTCACAAGCCTATCAGCTCAGCCCTATTGCTGTCCCCATTTTTGAGCTGGAACTTGAGGGGTAGAGAGGTTAAATGCGTGGCTTGAGGTCACATGGCAAAGATGCTTAGTGGGTATTGGAATCTACGACTGGATTCCAAAACCCACACTGCCGTGTGCTGCCCTCATCACCGGGGTGCTGCAGGGGATACCACCAGGGGGGATGTTCGGGCCTCTGTCATACCACCCATCACTCCAGGCTGCAGCACGTGTTTCCCCGTGCTTCCGCCTTTCTGTAGGAAAGCTGCGTGCAGTCACGGGCCACGTCTGCCTGGAGGGTGCAGCCCCAGCTTCTGCTGTAGGGCCTGGCACCTAGTAGGCACCCTTTAAATGTTGAATATGCAAGTAAACAAATGGTCAGTGCCTACTCACATCCTAAAAAACTGCAAATGTGCCTCACTCCACTGTCCTTTGGGAGGGGTGAAATTAGCCTCAGGGAAAAGTGAGTTTCAAGTTCACTAAGACTGGAGCAAGGTAGTGAGGATGTTAAAGAAAAAAGAACCCAGCAAATCCTGCAGGAGGAGAGCTGGGCCCCAAAGCGGCTATCTGCACAGCAAACACTTCCTTTCACAGTGCGGAAGCATCCAAGTCCTTAAATCCTTTACCAATGTTAATGTAGTTCATCGTCACAGCAACCCATTTTATAGACAGGAAAAGTGAGGCACAGCAAGGCTGAAGTACTTGCTCAAGGATCCATGGGTTATGAGTGGTAGAGCTGGCATTCGAACCCAAGCCATGTAGCATGCAGAGCCCATGCTCTGGATCTCTCCACTTCCTGTCTACTGGGTGTTGGCTGTGTGCAGGGATGGGGAGGTTTTTGGGGCCAGAGAGAGCTCCTGGAGAGCCCACCCCACCAGGCCTCAGGCTCAGGCTGAGAGGAGAAAGCTCTGCAAAGGCAGCAGCTGGAGGTTAAATTCTGAGTAATTAACATGTTTATCCATCATAGCAGAATTGTTCCCCAGAGAATTCAAGTGTCATTTCACTGTGCCTTTAATTGAGGAACGCTTTTACTGTGTCTTGCCAGCAAACACTAAGGGGGGAAGGGGCTGGCAGCTCCTTGACACAAAAAGGAGGGAACAGGGCTTCTGTCTGGACCAGATGGAGCGTTACTGCTCAGACTGTTTTCAAGGAAACCGAGCTAGGGATGTAGGGGCAATTCTGGTCTGCTTTGGGGGCCCCAAGACTTGGAGCCAACAGCCTGAAGCATCTGACTTAAAAGTCACGTCGGAGGGAGAGGAGGGACTGCACGGTCATTAGAGACAGCGACTCTGGACTGGGCCGGGTTCAGTCCTTTGGCTGTACCCCTTACCGGCTGTGTCACCTTGGCAAGTTACTTCTTTTACTGCATATATAAAATAGGGATAATAATAAGAGTCTTCAGCAGAATTCCTCCTAAAAGGAGCCCTGAAGTCCAACACCTGGTACAAGTAATTCATCTGGAAGATGATCCAGGGAAACAAGGTAAGGTGTAGGGAGGTGAAACAGACAAAGGAGGAAACCAGTGAAGGGCGCATTGATGAGTCCATTATTCCCACCGTGGGCAACCGGGGCTCAGTCCCTCCACGGTCTCTCCAAGGCGGGTGTCCCACTCAGGGTGAGAGTTGGGGTATCTGCTCCACTGACCCACCCATCACTGCTAGCGGGTCATTGCTGGCACTTCAGGCCTGGCTCTCACGGAGACAGAGCACCCTCGGGCAGGAGATGCAGGGAGGCACCTGTGCAGACGAAGTCCACCTTCAGAATCCACCCTCAAGAGACCTCTGGGACCGGCCATGGGAATATGGGTGGGACACTGGAACATCTGCTTCAAGGCAGGTACTTAGAAGAGTGCTTGGTTACGAGGGAACACTCCACCCTATTCGCTGTCACAGTGATGATGATGATGGTTACTATTACTACTACTGGCCTCAGGAGGACAGAAAGGAAAACGAACTATCGAAGGATAACGTGGCAATAGCTGAGGGGATGCCCCTCCTCTCCCACAAGTCCGGCCCCACCTCCCACCTATCACCTGCCATGAATCGAGGGGTATCCTGCTGAGGGGAGACCTGCCTCCCCTCTGTGCCCTGGGGGAGGCTCAGAGAAAGACCAACAGCCAAAGGTCAATGATGGGATGACATTCTGTAGATGGAGAAGTTGAGAAATACCAGGATTTCTAGGCTGCAAGCCTCAAGCCCCCATGTGAGAGTTTGGGGACCTGGAAGACAGAGGTTGGTTCCTGAATAAATCCACGCAAAGTCCAGTGACATTGATGAGAGGATATTCATTGGTTCACTGAACAGTCTTGACATACCATCTGTCTTTCTAGCACTGTGCCAGGCACTGGGGGTCCAGAGGTGAATTAGATACTGACCATAGCCAGGAAAGTGTGAAAAAGACAGAGAAGGGAGAGGGACATGAATGAAGGGAACTAAATGACTCCTTGGGGAAGGGCATCCGAGCGGGCTCTTGTCTAGCCATCATCTTTCAGGACTACTCAGGGCTCTCTTCCGCATGGTCAGCCACACCTTCCAACATGGATCCCCCACTCCCCCCCCACTTTATTCATGTACTGATTAAAAAAAAAAAAGCCTGTATAAAGTGGTTTTCCGTATCTGGCAGTGCTCCAAAAGCTTCACAAATTAACTCACACCAGCCTTATAAGGTTTTATAGAGGAGAAAAAGGAGCTCAGAGAGGTTAGGTAACTTGCCCACAGTCACAAAGCTGGGAAAGGGTAGAACAGTCTGCAGTCACAATCCACCCCCCTTCACCCCTCCCCCCCGCCCCACCCCCAGCAGAGCCCTCCCTGCCTCTCTGCCCTGCCGAGCCTGCAGTGAAGCCCACGGAGAGCGCTCCCTCACCCAGAGTCTGACAGCCCTGCCCACACAGCTCTTGGGGCCCCTCACAGGCTGCCTCATTGTGTTTTATATTCCACGTGCCTGTGGTTTTGTCTCCCACTAGTTTGGGGTTTTATTTTTAATTTTTTTTAATTAATAATTTATTTATTTTTGGCTGCATTGGATCTTTGTTGTGGCGTGCAGTCTTCTCATTGCGGTGGCTTCTCTTGCTGTACAGCACGGGCTGTAGGCGCACAGGCTTCAGTAGTTGTGGCACGTGGGCTCAGTAGTTGTGGCTCGCGGGCTCTAGAGTGCAGGCTCAGTAGTTGTAGTGCACTGGCTTGGCTGCTCCGCGGCATGTGGGATCGTCCCGGACCAGGGATTGAACCCGTGTCCCCTGCATTGGCAGACAGATTCTTAACCACTGCACCACCAGGGAAGCCCAGTTGTTTTTGTTTTTTTTTTTTTAAGGAAAGTACTTTTTTAACAATAATTTATTTTTGGCTGCGTTGGGTCTTCGTTGTTGCGCACCGGCTTTCTCTAGTTGTGGCGATCAGGGACTACTCTTTGTTGCAGTGCGCGGGCTTATTGCTGTGGCTTCTCTTGCTGTGGAGCACAGGCTCTAGGCGTGCGAGCTTCAGCAGTTGCAGAACGTGGGCTCAGCAGTCGTGGCACACGGGCACTAGAGTGCAGGCTCAGTAGCTGTGGCACCCGGGCTTTGTTGCTCCGCAGCATGGGGGATCTTCCCGGACCAGGGATCAAACCCGTGTCCCTTGCACTGGCAGGCAGATTCTTAACCACTGCGCCACCAGGGAAGTCCCTCCCACTAGTTTTTAATCTCCCTCAGAAATGAGACCGTACTGTCAATTTCTATGGATTCCCAGAACATCATGAATACTTCAGAATAATAACAGCCCCATTTATCCACGTGAATGCAAGCTCCATAGAGAAGGGACCTTTGTTGGTCTGTTTGTCCTCTGCTCTATTCCCAGGGTCTGCTGGAATGCTTGGTACAAAACAGACACGCTAAAAATATTGCTGATGATTGAATGAGCAAATACATTTACCTGCACTCATCACGTGCCAGGCATTGAATCAGGAGCTCCGTATGCACTAGCCTATGTTATCAATGAGGATGACAGAGGGGATGAATGACGTCATAAATAAATGAATGAAGGGGTGAGTAACGAATGAATGAGTGGGTAAGTGAAGGAAGGTATTTCAACGATGGCCTCCTATCCATTACCCTCAACACCCGTGTGTCTCACTTCGCTGCCTCCCATCCCCCAACCGTGTCCTGGTCCAGGGCCCCAACACTGCCATCCACCTCTCGGCGTACAGGTGGACCCACCCTCCGGAGCCAACTGTCCATCGGCACAGGTGAGAATAGTTGAGGAGGCTTTCTATACCCCACTTCAAGAGCAGTGGGAGCCTTCGTTCCTTTAACAGGGTTAGAAGTTAAGGCTGGATGTGGAGTGAGGAGAGCTGCTCCCTGAGTGAAGACCTTTTTTGGTCCGCCCCGTATCGTCCCCTGGTTGCCGGGCCACAGCATGGCTTCAGAGCACAGGGAAGAGAGGCAGCAACACACTCACTTGTTTACTCATTCACCCACAAACCAGCCTCAAGCAATTGAGCACCTACTGCATCCAGAGTAGTTCTGTGCTCTGCAGGGGACATGCATATAGATAGGTAGCAGTCCTTGACCTTGAGGGATTTATGATCTAGGAGGAAACATAACAGGTACATTAACTCAGATGTCGGCCATCTGGTTTATCCAGTGCCTGGTGCCACGTGTACGGCCTCTGGTTCTGCCCTGAATGACTTACAACCTGGATGTGGCACTTGTTTGAGACCTTCCCACCTGCCCTGCCCTCCACCCCATGCTCCCAGACACAGGCATTAGGGAACAACATAGACATTCAAAGACTTCACAGGTAAGGTGAAGGGATTTAAATCCAGTACCTCATGACAAGTGGGTCTAATAGGAGATGTTGAGTTTACCCAGTTCCTTCTAGGCCATGGTTCAACCAAGGATTCCTTCCCTGACCCTTCCCCACACAGCCCCTAAGGTAGAAACATGGTCCTCAGAAGCCTGAGTCCCTCAATCTCCCTCCAAAAGCCCCTTGACCCTCACCTTCCCACTAGATTGAGCTTCACCTCTATGGACATCATTAGGGATATTTACAAATATTGCAATTCTTTCCTCTTTCTGGGCAATTGGTAGGCAATTCCAGCCTCCTTTGAAGTTATGTGCGGCCAGTGGTTTGCTCTGACCAATGAATCACAAGCAAAGTGATGTGTGCCATTTCTGGATAGAAGCTTTCCATCTAGAGGTGCACCATGATCTTAGGCTGGGGTGATATGGGACATAAATGCCAAGCTGGAGCTTCGTCCAGTTTGGTTCACTGAGTGACTTTAATGAAGAGCCTCCCCCTCTCCTCCCCGCCCTCCTCTGTGATTGATATTATACATGTAAGAAGTAGGAAATAAACCTTTCTTGTGTGATGCCACTGCCAGGCCTGTTTGTTACTGTAGCGTAGCATGGCCTAACCTGACTGACACAGCCTCTTTGATGCAGGACAATTCAGCCCTGCCCTGATCTACGGGCAAACTGTCCTACTCAACTATTTCTGGTGCTCACCAAACAAAAAAAGATCCTCCAGGTAACAGAATCCACACTCTGCGAAAAGGCAGTTGATGGCATCTTTTGTTAGCTGAACATTCTCCTTGAGGTCTCACCCCTTGTTCTCAAGAGACTCGTCAACACATTTTTTCTAAACAAAATGGCAGAGACCCCCAAGGGGAATTCCAGAGAAGGAGCTTCTAACTGGCCCAAAAGAAATACAGTCTGGTAAGTGCCGTGGGAAAGTAGATGTCAACACAGTGGAGACACAAGAAATAGTGGGATTAATTTGGATATGAGATGCCTTCAAAAGGGAGGTGGTACCCCCCAAACTTAATGAAGGTATTTCTGTAAGAAAGGAAGGGAACAGTTCCCTAAGAACTGAATTTGTCTGTGGCTTTGAACTCTAAAGCTGATGCCTGGACCCCAGGCAAACTTGAAGGAACAGAAGGAAGGAGGAGTTCTGGTGAATTTCTGGGGGCACTCTGTGTCACTGGGCCAAACCCTTCTCGACATACCAATGTCAGAGCCTTGGCAGGCCTGCCCACTCCTGCCTTCCTCCCAGCCACTCGCCAGGCCAGCATCCACAAAGGTAAGCACTTTCTGATTTGGACCCTGCCTCACTTCTCTCTCCTTCTTACCTGTCAACCCCACCACATCTGAGAATAGCAGACAGATCATTTGACCAATATAGGATATGACGTGACTCCAGCCTGAGAGTTACAGGAAAATACCTGAACACAGCTCTAAAACATTTGGGAAGCCTGTGTTCAATGTAAAAAAACCCCGACCCCACAGGACCTTTATGACAAACCAAGGCAGGCACCCATGGCCTACCCTGAACAAATTTGGACCTCTCACTGCCCAAACGCACTTCACTGTCCAAGGTCAGAGCTCTCAGGCTGCCTGGGCCCTTCACTGCAGCATCCTGCTCACGCTGCCACATTCTGTCCTTAAGCAGCTCACCTCGTGATTTCACATCCTCCATAAACACGGACCTGACGGGAGAGCGGCCAGTTAGACTGAGCTCACAATCTCTCACAAGCACAGCAAAATCGCAACTATTTGCAGAACAACCATCAAGGAAAAAGACTGGAACTTACCAGAAAAGATCTTCCACAACTAAAGACCTAAAGAAAGAACCACAAGATGGGTAGGAGGGGTGAACTCACAATGTAATCAAACCCCATACTCCCCCGTGAGTGACCCACAAACTGGAGAATGATTATAGTGCAGAGATTTTCCCACAGGAGTGAGAGTTCTGAGCCCCACATCGGGCCCCCCAGCCCGGGGTTCCGGCACTGGGAAGATGAGCCCCCAGAGCATCTGGCTTTGAAGGTCAGCAGGAGCCCCGCAGGACTGGAGGAAATAGAAACTTCACTCTTAAAGGGTACGCACAAAAACCTCATGGGGGGCTTCCCTGGTGGCGCAGTGGTTGAGAGTCCGCCTGCCGATGCAGGGGACACGGGTTTGTGCCCCGGTCCAGGAAGATCCCAAATGCCGCGGAGCGGCTGGGCCCGTGAGCCATGGCCATTGAGCCTGCGCTCCGCAACGGGAGAGGCTACAACAGTGAGAGGGCTGCGTACCGCAAAAAAAAAAAAAAAAAAAAAAACTCATGGGCACTGCGACCCAGGGCAAAAGCCTGGGCCAGACCTACCTGCTGGCTTTGGAGAGTCGTGGGGTGGGGTGGGGGGCTGTGCAGGTCACTCTGGGGACACAGACACTGGCAACGACCATATTTGGGAGCTCCCTCTACCCCAGAAGCTGGTGATGCCATTAGTTCATTAGTTCCAAGACCTGGCCCTGCCCAACAACCTGTAGGCACCAGTGCTGGGACACCTCAGGCCACACAACTAATTGGGTGAGGACACGGCCTCACCTATCAGCAGACAGGCTGCCTAAAGACAAAAGAGCCCACACCTGCCTCTGGACACGCCCCTAGACATGGCCCAGCCCACCAGAGGGCCAAGACCCAGCTCCACCCACCAGGGGACAGGAACGGGCCTCTCTTACCAGGAACCTTGCACAAGCAACTAGACCAACCTCACCCATCAGGGGGCTGACTCCAGAAGCAAGAAAACTACAATCCCGCCACACAGGCCAGACCCCACTCTGGGACCAGCTGGGCTCTGGCCCTACCCACTAGCAGGTCAATGTAACCTTCGGGACACCCTGAACCCCATAGCCAACTGTGACATGAACCCTCCCGCCCCACACCTGGAAGTGATCTGACACCAGCTCTGGAATCCCTGGGCCCTGCGGCCAGACTCCAGGAACCAGCTGTGCCTGCCAGTCGTCCGGTACTAACCCCAGGATCTGGTTTCTCCTGCCAGTGGGTGGGCAGCAGCCCCAGAGTCTTCGGGACCCTAAGTCTGCCCACCAGTGAGCGAGCACTAGCCCCGGGGCCCCCTAGGATCCAGCAACCAGCCACCTTGTGACCAGGCACCACTGCAGCAGCCAGCAGCCTCCGCACAAGGCAGGACCTGACGACCAACCAAACTAGGGGCCAACCAAGCCAACAAGACCAACCACGTAGCTTGCCATAAGAGAAGGACCCATGCAGCCCTCTTAGGAGGAACCCCTGGAGCACACAGCTTGGGTGATGAGAGGGGAGTGCACTGCTACGATGCACGGGACGCCTCCTACGGAGGACCACTTCTCCAAGGTCGAGAAACGTAACTAACCTACCACATAGATGAAAATACAAACAGCAACTCAGACAAAATGAGGTGGCACAGGAACATGTTCCAGATGAAGGAACAAGATGAAACCCCAGAGAAAGAACTAAGTGAAGCGGAGACAGGCAATCTACCTGAGAAAGAGTTCCCAGCAACGACTGTAAAGATGATCAAAGAACTCGAGAGGAGAATGGATGCACAGAGCGAGAAGTTAGAGGTTTTCAGCAGAGTTAGAAAATATAAAGAACAACCAAACAGAGATGAAGAATACAATAACTGAAATGAAAAGTACACTAGAAGGAATCAACAGCAGACTAAATGATACAGAAGAATGGATCAGTGAGCTGGAAGACAGAGTAGTGGAAATCACTGCTGCTAAGCAGAAAAAAGAACAAGAAATGAGGACAGTTCAAGAGACCTCTGCAATACCATCAAGTGCACTAACGTTTACATTATAGGGGTCCCAGAGGAAGAAAAGAGAGAGAAACGGCCTGAGAAAATATTTGAAGAGAAAAATGGAGCTGACTGTGTCCATTCTCTTAGGGATTTTTCTAAAGAAATTTCATATTTATGCTGTTAATGACTTACTACTTTGCTCTCCCTAGGAAGGCATTTAGAGCTAATCAAATCACTTCCGGGGATGATGTATCTTTAAGGTAAAGAGATGCATTACTCACAGTGGAAATTTTTGCTTTGCGATGGATCACAATGGAAAGAAGACCATTCTGATATTATGATGCACAAAAGACCTCTTCTTGAGTACCTTACACTAATCATTCTATCATATATGCCAGGTAAGCCTCTTACACACAGCTCCAAGAATACCACATGAGTATCCATTCCTAAATAAGTGACTTTTGCCCTTGTCAGAGGAGAAAGGATCAGATTAGGTAATTCTGCTACACGGTAAAATTCCCCTGAATAGAAAACCTCTTCTCCCACAGGTAGAAAAGCAGCTCAGAGAAGCCCAAGTTCTGAGGATATTGTCACCCACATGCCATAGCTAGTTACTCATTAATTAATTCTCAGGTAGCTTTGTCCCAAGTCATCCAGCAGAAAGAATAAGAAGAGACTTACAAGCTGTGTGCATTTAAATTAATATTTTTAAACATCATGAGTGCACAATTAATACTTTCAAAGAACACGTCCACACCAGATCAGGCAGTGTTGTTTTTTTCTGCCCCTGTCCATATGCCTGTATTTTTAATTCCTTTTTGGGAGGAAGACAACAGTCCTAAGTTTGTTTTTTCCTTCTGTGGCTCAGAATAGCCATCTTCTTTCTGCTTCAGTAAATCACTACTGCAGCTTGAAAGGATTCCTAGAAAGTTCTGGTTCCATTCAGTCTTTAGGAGGAGAAGGAGCCTACCAATACTGAGAACTAGTAGCTTCATGCACGAGGGAAGTCGGCTTGCAGATGATATGAAGCCCATTAATCAGGATAGGTAAGGTTACGCTGCAGTAACAAAGAAACTCTAAACTTCCAAAAACTTAACTTTTCATCATTTATTTCTCACTCATGCAAAGTCGCTTTGGGTCTGGTGGCTCTCCGAGGTAGCTTCTTTAAAAGAGATGACTAGGAATCCAGGCTGGTTTCATCATGTGATTCTAACATCTCAACACACAGCTTCTGCGATCGCCATGAGAGGGTAACAGTGAGCACAGGGAAGCAGGTGGGGGCTTTTCACTGACTCAGGCTGGAAGAGACACATGTCATTTCTGTCCATAGTCCACCCAACTGCAAGAGGCCTTGGGAGAATCCACGGTTATCTGGTGGTCATTAAATGTCTCTCCACAATGGTTATCACTTTACACTCTTGGGACACTTTAGTACGTTGTTATCTACTTAGCAACTCTTGAATTCCAGCCCCTCAAGTCTGTGCTCCAAGTTCATCATGAAATCATCACCAGAGGTAACAAGGGGATACAGAACACTGTGCAGCTCACCGGGGATGTGGCACAGGTGTGTTTATTTGAATCCAAAGGTTTCTCGTCTTTGTCCTGAGTATCCCAAAAATGCCATATGGAACTACCACCTGTGCTTTGGAAAGAGAAGATGGGCCAGAAGAGAGTCACCTTGAGCTTTCGATGAGAGCCCTGCTCCTCAAAAGCAGAATCAAAGTTGTCAGGGTGAGAGAGGGAGTGAGCACTGGGAGGATATCTCACTGCCAATCTCCCTCTGCCTGGGAGCCAACAGATAAATGAGATCATTGTTCCCAAACACTGGAAGGAGGACTGAGATGTTAAAAGTATACACAGACTCTAGAAATTCTAATTTACTCCATGTAGAGCAGTTCCCAGGAATCTGCATAGTAGTAAACACCCCTAGATAGTCCTAATAAACAACCATATTTGGCAGCCATCGCACTGGACGAAAATACAAGTTGTCCACCAGCAGTAGGACAGCCAGGACCAAGTAACTGGCTGAACCAAACTCAGATCAACAGACCACTGGGCTCCCATCAACCTCTGATGGAGGGCAAAGGGACTGAGGCTGGTGTTCCTACTGAGAACGGACTGGCACTTCACAGAAGTGACGGGTCCCCTCATTTGGAAACCAAAGCTCCCAGGAGTTTGATTTTCCCTTTAGTGACAAGTGGAACTTCCTGGCGGGATGCCGACGAGCTTGGAAGAATGGGTCTGAGGTGGGAAGAGACTCGAACGAACAAAGCCTTTGTCAACGGTAAGCTCTGGCCTTTCCATTACCCTACCAACGTGGGAACCCGTTTGGATACGGGCCCAGGATGGGTCCAAAAGAACAGCACTTTGCCCCGGATGTGTGGGTTTGCTTCTTATACCCTCCCTAACTGCGCTCAGGGCCATCACTTTTTAGTAACATCATTTTGCAGCAAGAGCTTTATTGTGTACCTACTAAGCTGTGAGAGGAGTAATGTGAATGTGTAGATAGCTCTGGAAAGCTAAGAGTGATAACTTAGTGACTGAAGAAAAGTTGTGTAAGGTAGCAAATATATATATATATATATATATATATATATATATATATATATATATATTTTTTTTTTTCCCCCTACTTCCCTCTTCTGCCACACATATCACTGTAAACCTTAGAGGTCAGGTGTCATGTCAGGCCTGTGGGATTTCACTCATGCTGTAGAGTGAGGGGCACGGGGACTCAGGGGTAGGAGTGTTCCAGAGTTGAGACTGGGCTCAAAGCAGCAGAACCACCCACTGGCCTACAGCTGTCATGGGTAAGAACTGGAGGCAATTTCTGGAGAGAACATTCTATGAGCTTCTGACTGGTCCTGAGGTAGATATTCAGATGCTTGCCATGATCCAGTTTCAGCAAGACAAGAGGATAAGAAGCAGTATCTTCTCTGGGGATTCTGGGGGCAGGGTGGGCACCGAAGCAAAAGGAATGTTTCTTCCTCCTAACACGTGGACTCACCACGCACCACCGCAGGCTACCAGAGTGGATGGGACCAGAGAGCATGGCGCCCAGGACACTGCCCACTCTTCTCCAGACTGATCCATGCTCCCTGCAGGAGTGGGATGGCAGCTTCAGAGTCAGGTAGATACGGCATCCTTCCTAGCTCTGGACTGCCCAGCTGAGAAAATTCTCAAACTCTTCCAGTTTCCTCATCTATTAAATAGGACAACTAGACCCACCCCACTGGGTCCTGGTGACAATTAAATGAAGCAATGCAATAAAAGAACCCAGTACCGAGTCCGGCACATTGTAAGCATCCAGGTCTTAGTTTCTGCAGCGAGAATGGCACCCATCCTGCCCATCTCACCAAGCCACTGGGAGATGATACAAGGGCAAAAGCCCTGTAAATACTAAAATCCTTGCGTGGCTATGTAGGTGATTTTTGTCATGTTCTTAGCTTTCCTGAAGGTACACAGCAAGAGTTCAATTAGGGCTTCCCTGGTGGCGCAGTGGTTGGGAGTCCGCCTGCCGATGCAGGGGACACGGGTTCGTGCCCCGGTCTGGGAAGATCCCGCGTGCCGCGGAGCGGCTGGGCCCGTGAGCCATGGCCGCTGAGCCTGTGCATCCAGAGCCTGTGCTCCACGGCGGGAGAGGCCACAGCAGTGAGAGGCCCGCGTACCGCCAAAAAAAAAAAGAGTTCAATTAATGCTCCATCCTGCCTGGAAATGGGTTTCGTTAGTAGCTGAAAAGCCAGGCCAAAGTGGAAGCATTTCAAAGTGTCCAAGTTGTCTGGGCTGGAGCTGCAAATTTAGGGTTATCAAAGAAGGAGCCAGGGAGAGGCAGATTTCTGAACAAATCACTATAGCCCTGGTGAGTGTGTGTGTGTGTGTGTGTGTGTGTGTGTGTGTGTGTGTGTGTGTGTGTGTGTGTGTGTGTGTGTGTGTGTGTGTGTGTGTGTGTGTGAGTGAGAGAGAGAGAGAGAGAGAGAGAGAGAGAGACAGAGACAGAGACAGAGACAGAGACAGAGACAGAGAGACAAGGAGAGAGAGATATTAACTCTGAACAGGCCAGAAGCCTTTCCTTCATTATCATGCTGACTTAAACTGCCAAGACCTTAGCTGGGTCAGACCACTGAGGAGGAAAGACAATAGGAAAACAGGTGACTCAGGAGGCAAACACCTCACTGGTGCAGCGCGGTAAATGGATTCACTCTTTTGCTAAATGTCAAGTTAATATTTCTCTTGGCACCAGCTGCGTCCCTCCCCTCCTTCCCCCCACAGTGAGCCTGGTCTCCCGGAAGCCCGCCCTTTGGCAGCCGCCCAGCCTCAGCACTGGGACTTGAGGAGGGCATGATGGCTGGCACACTAAATGCACACCCCCCCAGCTCAGCCGCAGAGGGGAAGCAGCCTTTGTGTGGAGTGATATCCCCTGTTGGCCTCTAGATCTGGCTGTGGGGAGCTCTGGGCTTCAGGCTGCAGCTCTGGCAGCTGAGCATGCCAGGGAGTGGCACTAAGAGAAGTTTCCCCTGTTCTGCTCACAGGCAGGGAATAGGCAGACAAGGAGAGAGGATGACCTTCAAGGCCAATTACCAGTTGGGACTTTGTGTTCCCTGCACTGCCCCACAGTCTCCAGGCCAACCTCCGCAGGATCAGCACCATCTCCCCAAATGGATGACCTGCCCAGGTCACCCCCTAACTCAGAATCCTTCCCTGGCTACCTCTGGCTTTTAATATAAAGCCCAAACCCTTAGCAAGCCATCGAGGACTCAGGTTGACGCCATTCCTCAGAACTCACACGATCCCTTCGCTTTGCACCTTGTCCAGCCCTTAGCATCAGGACGATGGTTGTCTATTTCAGGGTCTTCTCCCCCATTCTTTAGTGCAAGGTCTGTGTCTCTCACCTCTGTATGCCCAGGGCCACCTTGCACTTGCATGGGGCCTGGAACAGGGAATGTGCTCAGTAGTGACTGGAAGGTCATTCATTAATTCCTCAGATCATTCTACACATTGTTCCCCGGTCTACCGTCCACCTTCTTCACTCCAAAAACCATTCAGTCACTCCTCACTCTCTAGAGGGTCCTGCCCATCCTCTTCATTTTCACCATCCTAATCAATCTTTGCAGCTTAGCTCAAGTCCCCTGTAAGTCTCACCTTCTCTGTGAAGCCTCTTCACTGTTCTGTTTTTTTCCTAAGCATCTATTGTACCTGATTAACTGCATCTCCCATGTGGAGCTTCATAATGAAACGTTTTGTAATAGTTACTTAACACCTCTGAACCCAATCTGTAACCATGGTTAATAATAGGTTTGCCATGAGTTTTAAATTAAGACACAGTATAAATAAAGCACACAGCATAGTGCCTGGCACATAATAAGTGCTCAAAATAGGTTTCTTGGATGGTGATGGTGGTGATGATAACGGTGATATCTCTTTTTTTTTTTTTTCCCAGTATCTCAAACCCCAAATTTTCAATCCCCTCTTTGACAGAAGGACCACTGCTTTGTCTTGACAAACTTCAAAGCATACAGCCCAATGCTTAACCCTTGGTGGAAGCTTTATTGATAATATTAATACCACTGATAATATTTTGTTATTGATATTAATCATGTTTGCAGGTTTGACAGCACAGTCATGGAGAGAGCATCGGATTAGGGGGTCAGACACTGACTTTCAGTCCTGCCTTCCCACTCTTGGACTCAGCTTCCTCTGCTGTATAAAAATGAGTTTTCTAGAAGGATCTGAGGTTCCATCTAGTAATGATATTGCAATTCTGTGGTTATTAATGAGACCAGTTGACACCAAAGCAAGCCGGCCCTCCATCCATAAGGGTCATCCCTTCCCAGTATGCCTGACACAAATGCAAACACACCAGTGGGGAAACAGCAGAAACTGGGATTTATGTCAGCCAACCAACAGGACACCAGTCCTCACTGCAACATGCGAATGTTTTCAGTTTTAAAAGTTACTCCAGGAAGTATCAGGGTTGACATGCCCTCTCCCAGCAGTGGGTTAGCAACAGATGTTGCAGCAAAATGATCCCGACTGGTGGCGCTTATTAACCCTTCCGCACAGCGCACGCATCCTAGCTTCTGGGCCCACACCTTATGACTCCTAAGGCAACTTCACCTGCCATCCCTGGCTTCTGGAGTATCACTGCCCTCCTCCTGTCTGGACAAGCTCAGATCATTAGCAGAACAAGGGACTGAGCATCAGTCCTATCGTCAAATACAACCACATCTCCTCTATTTCTGCCCAGAAAAGGCTATCCCTGCCCTTCTATTCTGAGGACCCCAGAGGAGTACACACAAGATGACCCCAAGGGTCAGAGTATGGACTCTACCCCACTGTTTACGACCCAGCTGGGTTATCTCAAGTAAATTAGTCTCTCTGTGTCTCGTTTTCTTCATCTATAAAACCGCGATAGATATCCACATCGCCTAGGACTGCCGTGGTTGTGGGGATTATGTAAAATGAAACGCGCAGAGTACTCAAGGCATAGCCTCGTTTACAACAAGCACTCGATGAATGTGCATTATCTCCACCCATGATACTGAAGAATGGGTACATGCTTATTTCTTTCTTTGATTTTAGAACCAACCACACTGAAGGACCAAACTCTCAGGCAGGCGGGCCACAGTGTAAGGCAAAGGATCAGCCCATCAAGTCCCAATAAAGCCAGAAAAAGCAGAAGGCGGCCCAGTACCCACTTGGCAGATTATCCCTGGAAACTGTTTAAAGCGCTGTACACTCTGATGTCAGCATGTGTGTACTCAGAAAATGCTAGTGTGACTTCCTATGAGGCTTAGAAAAACGTCCCGTGGAAAAGAAACTGAACCAAGAACATGGGTATAGCTTAACTAAAATGCTTGCCCACACCAACACCCCTGTCCATGGTCCTGAAAGAGACAAGTGGACAAAAGCTGGTAGGAAGTCATGACTTCTAAGAGATTGCCAAGGCGGAAAGGGAGAGAGACTCTTTGGAATGATGTTCAAAGAATGCAATTATTGAGAATAAATGTGTTTTGGCTCAGTAACTGGGCTTCCCCACATACTGTACTCCTGATTCCAAAACTTATCATCAAAAGGAACCTCAAAATGCATACCAGAGCTAACATAAATTACTAGGGGAATCATTGGCTCCCCTCTGTTGGCCTGGATAATAAGAAACTGAGCAACATGAATCTCCTATCCTGAAATAAGGTAATTCTTCTATTCTCTAATTTACCTACTGCAAAGAGATGGCAGAGAATATTTATTAAGAGTGAGGCTAACTCCTCACCTAAGAGGAGGCACTTTGGGGCAATTTCTTTCACCTCTGCATGTCTCATTTCATTCATCTATAAAAGTGATCATAAAATAGTATTCAGTTCGTAAGGTTATTTAAAAATTAAATAAGGGGCTTCCCTGGTGGCGCAGTGGTTGAGAGTCCGCCTGCCGATGCAGGGGACACGGGTTCGTGCCCTGGTCTGGGAAGATCCCACATGCCGTGGAGCGGCTGGGCCCGTGAGCCATGGCCGCTGAGCCTGCGCATCCGGAGCCTGTGCTCCACAACAGGAGAGGCCACAACAGTGAGAGGCCCGCGTACCGCAAAAACAAAAAAATTAAATAAGTAATGCACCTAAATTGCTTACAAAGTACATGTATCATTGTAAGAACACAGCAAGTATAAATATTATTATTATTATTATGGTCTTCATTGTTATTATTGTCCCAAGACACCCTTAACAAAGATGAAAGCTTCTTTTTCCCTCCTGCATCCTGGTTTGCATGGATGTCCTTCCTGCTCCTGCTCCTATTATCAGCTTCCTCCATCCCCCTCCTAAGCAAATGATGGAGACAGACCAAGAGATGGGAAAGTTTGTTTACTCACCTGCCCACTGAGTTCAACATAAAAAGAAGTCAGAAATTTCTTAAAATGAAAGACAGTAGAACCACAAAGGCCACAATTCCCCTAAAAGCCATGGAGAGCTTAAGTGCCCTCAGTTCCCATCACAACAGAGCCACTCTCCACCACCCCTTGCTCAGCCATGCTTGAGACCACACCCCACTTGCTTCTCCATCACTGTGTCAGCCTCCAGAGGAGCTCAGCAGGCTCACAAGGCTGACACAAGCAGATCTCCAAAGCCCGGGCTCCAATAGCTTGGCTCCTGTGAAGAATGCTCAGTGTTCCCAGCCCACGACCCAGGAAGTTCAGCAGTCAGTATGGAAGACAAGCAGTGAGAATGATCCCATCTGATCCTGAACCCACAATACTTTCCTAAACACTGCCATGCACCCTACTTCCTTCAATCTTCTCAACATTCCTCCAAAGCAGACAATCAGTGTCACCCCCATTATACAGAAAACGTAGCTGAGGTCCAGAGATTGATGTGACTTTCTACAAGTCACACAGCTACCAGTGAACAGAAAATTCAAGACAGCCCAGGCTGGCTCTTCAGGCAACAAGGTTTAGTGAGAAAAGCATGGGAAAGTAGCTGGGGAGAACTCTGAATCCCAGTTCCACCTCTTACTAGCTGCATGACGTAGGAAAGGTGACTTCACTTATGAGGACTCAGTTCTTCTCATCTGTAAAATGGAAATAGTACCTTCAGAACGCTGAAGGGTGAACACTAACGTGGCACAGAGATGGAGCTAAATAAGACCACACTGGTGTCATTATTGTCACTCTCAGTCTAGCTCAGTTCTCTTCCCAGTGTTCATAGCCACATGGAATCTAGACTAAAGGAGGCAGTAACATAGACTGGCTTCAAACAAGTGCTGGTGTCCTACTGTCCCCTCCCCTTCCACCCTCCCTGATGTACCTACCAGGCACCTGCTTGAACAGCAAAGAGCTCAGTGATCACATGTGACTTACCTGGAAAACTTTTAAATCCCATACTGGCCTGGCTCACCCCACCTGGCATACTCCCAGGCTCCTAACACTGACCGGCAGCAGATCTGAGCATGAGGAATATAACAACTTATAATTTAGATAATCCTGATCATCCTTATGTTCAGTTTATAAAATGTGCTTTATGTTCTATGGCATCATGGCAACAGTGGGTCAACGAAACATACCCATTTCCATAAACAATCTTCTCCGTCTTGACTGGAACCAATAAGGATGAAATGTTGCTGAAGACAGAGGCAGTGAAAGGCATTTTATAATTATTGATATTTAATCACCACCGATATTCTAATGTTTATTTAATAAATATGGCAATGATCAAGAAGATAGATCATCTGTCCCCTCCCCGCCAGATCGCCCTATGGAAGGCTGCAAAGCCTTAAAGAAATAAATTTTAGATTATCTGCTCTTTTGGCTTTTCCAAGCTGCCATGTCCTTTCATTTAGTGGATAATCAAAAGAAGTGCGTAATTAATTGATATCGTGAACATAGATGGGATTTACTCAAGGCTACAAATATTCAGCCCCAGGTATACTTTTCTGGGCCCTGGAAATACAAAGAGGGACAAGACACAGTCCCAGTCACCAAGGAAGTCACCACCCAGCGTGGGAAAAGGATTACAGAGGCAAATTCAGAAGCAGGGTAATCGGCCAAAAGCTTGGAGCTGTGGAAGCACAGAGAAAGGGGCACGTTGCTTGAATTCTGGGCACTTAGCTCAAAGCTGAAACCTAAAGGGGGCACAGGAGTTGGCCAGGGGAGGGAGAAATGAGAAGTTGCCCTGAATCAAAGAAACACGTGGGCAAAAACCCCTTTGTCAGAGAGCCTGGGGACTTCAGTGCAGCCACTGCAAAGACATGAGGTGGTGAGCAACAAGTGGTAACCCATAAACACAGCAACTCCCAGTCACCCACCCAATGTTGTTCTCTGCTTGCTCAGGAGCTGAAGCAGCCCCCAGCTGCTGCCACCTTCCTCCAGCAGGGCTGGTTCCAGGTGAGCTGTTTTGCCCCAGGATTTGGTATCTCCTTCAGGCTCAGCCCTGAAACCCCACCTCCCCACCTGCTGCTGTAACTCTAGCTGCCCCTCCACCTGCCTCCCGGGGTGGCAGAATGGACAGCCCCGCCATCTGCTTCCCTCCCCAGAGCACCAGACATGGAACACTGGGGATCTGTGGGGTCACCAGGCAGAGCTAGGAGACTTTGGGAGCAACAGGGAACTAGGAACATATCTGTGGGATGGCAGCGAGGAAGCTGGAAAAGACAGGTTAGAGACTGAAAGGGGAGAAACAGAAACCACAGAAGCACGTGGCTCTCAGAAGAGAGTCATTTAAGCCTTGTCTTAGCTTCCAAATTTCAGACAAACTCAGAGAGATACTGGATTCAACTAGCGAGGAGTCTCTGCCTTAACCTAGTTAAAGACAACTTTTCTAGTTAAGAAGATGAAGTTAACAAAAAAACCGATTCTTCACTCTTTGACCAAGTGGGGTCCTTACCAAGAGAATGCAGACTCGTCAGCTATGAGTAAAATAAACATATTATTTTCATTCTGTTTCCTGCCTGGAGCTCCAGGATGGCTTCACATGGTCAAGGTGGGTCTTGAATCTACCAGCCAATTCCAGAAGGTAAAATAGTATAGGCACAGGTGTGATAAGGAGGATGTGAGTCTTAATACCTTAGACTGCCCTGGACAGAGGGTCTGCTGGTGCCCCTCTTAATGGACTAAATGGATAAGACACCACTTGTACCAAGAATGGCCTGGAAAATGGTCCACAGATCTTCCAAACCACATCACTTCAAACCAGTCCTATGCTTACAGTTCAAAAATAAACTTTGTGCATAAATTCCAACTACCACACTGCAATGAAATTGCACCATTTTTAGCCGCCAGCTCATTTTGGGCTCAAAATGATATGATAACGAGAGCCTCACAACATTTGCTTGCAGGACCCAGCCTTCTTTTTTTTTTTTAAAACATCTTTATTGGAGTATAATTGCTTTACAATGGTGTGTTAGTTTCTGCTTTATAACAAAGTGAATCAGTTATACATATACATATGTTCCCATATCTCTTCCCTCTTGCGTCTCCCTCCCTCCCACCCTCCCTATCCCACCCCTCTAGGTGGTCACAAAGCACCGAGCTGATGTCCCTGTGCTATGCGGCTGCTTCCCACTAGCTATCTATTTTATGTTTGGTAGTGTATATATGTCCATGCCACTCTCTCTCTTCGTCCCAGCTTACCCTTCCCCCTCCCCATACCCTCAAGTCCATTCTCTAGTAGGTCTGTGTCTTTATTCCTGTCTTACCCCTAGGTTCTTCATGACTTTTTTTTCCCCTTAGATTCCATATGTAGGTGTTAGCATACGGTACATGTTTTTCTCTTTCTGACTGACTTCACTCTGTATGACAGACTCTAGCCTTCTTGAGAGGAATCTCCCCAGGCAACAGCTCCAGTACATCCTGCATTAGAGGATATTTCTGAGGAGAAGCACTTGTGTTACCTGAGAATACTATGGAGTCACTCTGCAGCTGCTGAAGTGTTGCCTAATTGAGAATCTGCTTTAAAGAGGATGTGAGTGTGATGTGTAACGGGCACATTGTTCATGCTTCTGAGACTAAGCTATGAGCTCCTTGAGAGGTAGAACCCACTTCTCAGCTCACAACTGCCGGAAGCATATAAAAGGGTTTCAACAGATGTATCTGTTGAATGAATACATGAATAAAAGACACATGATATTAGGTGAATTACTGAAACAAGAAGATAAAGTGAGCCCATGAGCCTTGTTCACCTTCTTCAGATATTGATCACTTGTTATTTACTCAATGGTGCCCGATGGAAGATTTGCAAGTCACCCACCTGACCCCACTGCACCTCCTCTCATTTGCCTGGTTTTATTTTTCTCCGGGCTGCTTATTATGCCACCTGACCTACACACATTTCACTTGGAAATGTGTTTATTTTCACACCCTGTGTAAGGTGCAAAGAGCAGGGACTTTTACCTCATTCGTTCACTGCTATAGCCCCATTACCTAGTACTGGCCCACAGCAACAGTTCACGAAACATTCTGGGAGAGCTTCAATCCTGAGCCTTGTAAAAACTGGCTCCATCTCTAACTAGAAATGACTGAAGATATTGCTGCTCCATATAGCCTGGATCTTTGTATGTGTAAATTAATCTAGCAATTAAGATGTACTTGAGGAGCATTATTCTAAGAAATGTAACCGTTTCATCTTGCATGGTTTTTCAAACCTTCGCATTACGGCCCCAACATAACATTTGAGCTTTATTATATCATTTTCATCTCTATCACCATCACTCTTGTCCGTCCCTCATTAACGATCCCACCCCCCATGGCTCCCACCCCAATCTTGGTTCAAGGTGAGAAACTGGGATGGGAATGAAAGGACAAAGATTACCAGGCAAGAAGCGGTTGGGGGCGGGGCGGAGGGGGTGGTGGGAAAGGAAAATAGTAGTGGATGCATCAGGAAGGGAGAGGCATCTTTCATAAAGGGCCAGTGTTTCCTGGGAGACTTTTGCAAGTACAAAGAGACTGAATATTGAAAGAGCATGTGTGGGGAGGGCACCAGTACCGATCGCTTAACTTGTCTGGTATCATGACAATGAGAAAAGAAGCCCCAGAAGAAAATAATCATTATCTGGCTTCCACAGGGGAGCCTGCCTTCCCCCATCAACCGAGAGACTGGAAGGCAGGCCAACGACCAGAAGATAAAGAATAAAGGGGCTGTAAATAAAGATATGCTCTCTTTCTTATAGTTTTTATCCTGTCAAATCACCAAGCAGTGAAAAATTAACTCAGTACTTTAATAAAAAAAAAAAAAGGGGGGGGGGAAGAAGAAAGTGGGGAGGGAGAGTGAGAGAGGGAGAAAGGAAGAATCTGGTGATACTGGAAGAGAAATCAGTCTTGCCTGACAGTATTTAGATTGAATGTCTGTGAGCATGGCCCATAATTTTTAGCGAAAGTAGAAGCTATTAAAGACTCAGTGCACAAGATTAAAATTTAGAATGCTATTTTAATAATACTGAATTCTACTCAATTTCAAATGGCTGTCATTTTTAACCTCCACCAATTTGAGAACATTTGATAGATGGTGCTGGGAGCTGAGTGATGGGAAGCCTGAAGTTGACAGGTACAGCTCAGGTGAGACACCCAGAGAGATGAGCTCCCATCTTTAAGGAACTAAGCCGACCAGGTAGATGGGCCAACTCTGAGACTGCTTAGCCACCTGTTCACTAGCACAAACAGGATCTGCCTTACCTAAAGGAACAGGCAGAATAAGAGGATGAATGAGCCATCATAAAAGGAAAGTATGGGCTTCCCTGGTGGCGCAGTGCTTGAGAGTCCGCCTGCTGATACAGGGGACACGGGTTCGTGCCCCAGTCCGGGAAGATCCCACATGCCGCGGAGCGGCTGGGCCCGTGAGCCATGGCCGCTGAGCCTGTGCGTCCGGAGCCTGTGCTCCGCAACGGGAGAGGCCACAACAGTGAGAGACCTGCGTACCGCAAAAAAAAAAAAAAAACGAAAGTACTATGAAGGGAAAGAATGCATCACATACCTGCCACGTGTGGGGCTGTGCTTGCCACTGGTTCACGGGCCATTTCTTCTGGAAGCTTCCTCCACCCCACTTCCCATTTCTAACTTAGAGAGTCAGTCAACAAGCGGTTGGACTAGTGCTAGGGCACAGGCATGCCCAGGGTATCCTGGAAGCCAGAGGCAACTCATCTGTCACCTTCGTGAGACGCACCACCTTGAGCAACTGGGATTTTGTTCTATCTACCAGCACTATGCCTGGTACACAGTGTGTGGGTCCTCAATAAGTACTTGTAGGCCTCTCATTCAACATATCCCTTGCTCTTAGGTGTTTTAACTTTACTTGGGGCAACAAATATTTACCAAACAGCACATACGAGCATTAATGGAGAGGGAATCAGAGCGCTACACAGTGAAAACAGAGGGAAAAAGGATTTCTCCTCGATCCTGAAAAATCAGTTTAATATGTTCATCCTTCATTATTACCATTGTGGTCATCCTTAGTGCTGTTCACAAATATCTCCTGCTCTTCACATACGGGCACATGCAGGATTATGTTTCCCTGCCCCCCTCTGAAGTTAGGCTAAACCAGGAAACCTACGAGGGCCCATGAAATGTCAACAGAAGTGGCAGGAGTCACATCTTGGCAGAAACTTCCAGAGCTGTGCACAATTCTTTCCGTGCTCTCTTCCCCCACCACAGCACCAGTGGAAGCACACGTGAAAATAAGCCTCCGGGGAAAGACAACATAGGCTCCAGAAGCCAGTATAAAGCATGGAGAGCGAAAGCACGAGTGGGAAACACACTTTTGTGGCACTGCCCTGCTGAGATTTGGGGGTTGTATGCTACAGGAGCCCGTTCACGTTGATCACCACATCCAAAAGAGCCCATGTAACTACCTGTCTGCCGTAGAGGTACATCACCGTGTAAGGGAAAAGGTGAGTGAGCCGGAGGGTCTTTGGAAAACAAGCAAACAAGATTCTAGTCTTTTTCAGTCACAGACTCTGCTACTGTCTTTCAGAGATTTCCCCTAACGGGACATTCTGAAAAGATCACCCAATTTCCAGAATCTTCTGAGTTAGGAAGCCCAGATTCCTGCCTTTTATGTCTGCATCTCCTGCCCTAACCCATGAAGAAAATGTCCTTGTGCCTCCTGCCAACCGCGCTCAGCATCGGGTCTGGATTCCCGGCTCAAGACCACGTTCCAACCAGACCCCGTAGAATAAACAGGCCTCCCCGGGCTTCCTCTTGTTGCCTGGGACGGCTCCACCCTGGGCTCCCTCAGCTCCCTAGTGAGAATCCTCAGCTTCGGCCGGGGTCCCATCCAGGCCCTCAGCCTCCTACCTCCCTGCTGTCCCCACTGCCTGGCCTGCCTCCCCTTCTCATTCCTGGGTCTTCAAAGCCTGTTCCCAGGCACCTCCTCCAGAGAGTGCCAGCGCCGACTCCAGCCCATTCTGTTCCCTTTTACCTCACCAGCTCTGAGCCCATCTGACACTCAGCCATACCGTCACAGGAGGAGTGTCACCTTGCTCATCGGGGCACGTTTGGCCTCTTCAAAGGAGGGGTGCACCTCTGAACCTTGATGCCTTCATTTGTGAAACGGGGTCACAGCTCTGACCCATCGGGTGAGATCATGTCTCTAAAGTACCTGTCTTGATATCTGGCACATAACAGCTGCTCAAGAAATGGGAGGTTCCTCCCCACTCCCCTTCTGCACAAGGAGGTCCAAGCGTAGAGGGTGGGGCCAGCTCTTCCCCTCCCCAAGGAAGCCCATATGTGCCCCCCAGAGATGTGTCTAGTGCACATATTCTCAATGGGGCATATCTCCTCCAAGGGGGCAAAAACGGGTATTGGGGCGGCGGGGGAGAGGGGGTGTGGGTTAAAAAAAAAAACACCTCACTCCTCTTGGGTATAAGCTCAGATATACATACAGTATGTAAACAGATAAATTGCGTATCTATGATGTTAAAATTTCATTGGGGGCTTCCCTGGTGGCGCAGTGGTTAGGAATCTGCCTGCCAATGCAGGGGACATAGGTTCAAGCCCTGGTCCGGGAAGATCCCACATGCCACGAAGCAACTAAGCCCGTGCGTCACAACTACTGAGCCTGCGTTCTAGAGCCCACTTGCCACAACTACTGAGTCCGTGCGCCTAGAGTCCGTGCTCCACAACAGGAGAAGCCACCGCAATGAGAAGCCTGTGCACTGCAATGAAGAGTAGTCCCTGCTCTCCGCAGCTAGAGAGAGCCCGCGCACAGCAACGATGGCCCAACGCAGCCAAAAATAAATAAATTAATAAATAAAATTTCATCGGGGGAGAGTGGGGATGATGACTAGAGGAAAAAAATGTACAACAAGGCTCCCTAGGCAGGCAGCAATGAAAAACTGGTTGAGAAACACTGGTCGGATGCTACCTCCAAGCAAAAACCAGGCAGCCCCTCTCACGCCCAGCTCAGGCGAGCCTCTTACCACCCGTCTCTTAGTCTCTCACATTTCCTCTCCCGTGTCTCTTCCAAATCAATAATATGATATTTTCAAAACTTCTGTCAAATCCACATTCATTCCTCCTCCGCTCCCTTCCCAGCTTCTTCACTCCTTCACTGATCTAATCTGCTGCCTCTCCTGGGACGTGAGCCGCGCAGCTGGCTGCCGAGAAAGCAGGCAGTGGAGAGCTGAGAGACTCCGGTCCTGGTTTTCCAGACACGACACACAGGGTGGGGCTCATCCCCACCTCCAGCAGCAGCAGGGCTGGAAGGAGCTGAGGGCCCCTGCCTCCCCCACTCCTGCCCCTCGCCTCTACCCAGCTGAGGCCACCAGTCCAGGCTCGCCTGCAGCTTCCCTGGGAGCTAAAGGAGCCGCCCCCCGCTCCCCAGGGCAGAGAGGTGCGGGGGAGGCTTACCCGTGGGTGTGGGCTTCATTGGTTTGTTGGAATATGTCAGACACTGCAGCTGGGCTCACCCAAGGTGGATTCCTGCCTGTCCTAGAGGCTTAAAGCCTGCCTAATCACCTCTTCTGCAGCTACGGATGGCCATGTCATACACTGTGCATGGGAAGAAGGCTGATAACAAGGAGGAAACGACTTAACCTGATGCTGCCCTTCCCCCTCTTCTTCCTAAAATACACACAACGTCTGATGCCGCCCATTCATCTTGTGACCATGAGGGAAAAGCCAGAGAATCTTGACATCCTAGAGAGGTCAGCCTCGACATGATATAGCAGCTGAACTGGCAGCAGCAGCTACCTACGTGTAGACTTCTTTCTGTGCAGATAAACGCTTCTCTCTTTTGGTCCCCCAAAGCATCCTAAGTAACACAGGGGTCAAAGGTGAGATGCATAATACTCTCCCCCCACCTGCTTTCTCTGCAGCCTCTTTACAAGTACATCTCTACTACAAACAAGATTGCCATTATGTCTCTCACTGTCTGGGCATGCAACAGGGCTCAGAGGTGCTCTGCCACATTGGCCACACTCCCAAGGTCATGGCAATCTCTGCAGAGGGATAAGCATATGGGTTCTGCAGTCAAGTGGACCCAGGTTCTAGTCCTGAATCTCCACCAAATGCTGTGTGACCTTAGATAAGATACCTGACCTTTCTGAATGTCCATTGTTTTTACTGTAAGAAAGAGAATGAGAATGGCACTTATACCCTAATAGTACTGTCGTGAAGATTAACGAGATATAATATGCGAAGCTCATCTCGGAGCTTGGTACCTATTCAGTATGTACTTCATGGTTAACGTGACCATTTACTACCTTCCTTCCTGTGAGTCTGTCTGTCTCACTGTCTGACTCTTTGTCCAAGAGTTTTCTCTCTCTCTAGTTCTCCCCTCCTCCATCTCTCTGCAGGCGTCTCTGTTTCTGACTTTTCCCCTCCCTCGTCCCCCACTCCCATTTGTTTTCACAGGACGTGGCAGTTTGCCTGGTTTTCCCAATTTCTGAAGATCTCATTCCTTGCAAGCAGAGCGTCAGGTCCCCACACAGACCAGACCCAGTCTCTTGTTACAGCTACTGGGTTCGGCTGAGGCTGTGGGCTTGGGGGCAGGGGATGAGTGGAACCCATGGAGACCTTGGGCCCCAAACCTCCAGGAGGCCATCATGCCCTCCCTCGAGAGTGGAGCTTCCAGATGTGCCTCGTGTCCCAGGACGCCCAGCCAGGGCAGCCGCGAAGGGCAGGAAAGGGCTCAGAGGTAGTGCCCAGCCTCTGCTCAGCCTCTGAACCTAGATCAGACCAAACTGCTAGTGCTTTCCAGGACCTCATGGCCCCATCCACACAGGGACAAGCTGACACTGCCCCCAGGAATGCCCTGGGGACAGGAAATGTATCCACTTTAAAAATCAAACAGCAAACAACTCCAAGGAGACGGGTGGGGAGATGTTGGTTTGCTAATTTCCCAGAAGATATGCTGATGGAATCCTGTCCTCTTCCAAGTCAAGGGAGAGCCCTTCCCGGGCTCTCAGGCATAAGTTCTTTGGATGGAAGTCCCCCAGAGCCCTTCTGTTCCTAAGTGCTGTGAGGGGGTGGGAGAGGAGGTGTGGCTTCCTGCCGGACAGGTTGCTGAAGAGTCAGGGCTTTTAGTGGAGAGGGCATGGGGGGTGAGAGAGGAGCGCTGCTGCCCCCCTCACCAGGAATCACACTACCTTCGAGGCTAGATTTATCAGCTCAGCCTGAGAGCTCTGGAAGGAACGGCAGCATCCAGACTTCACTCCCATCTCCCCCTCTGGCCTGCTGGGGGGTTCCTAAGCAGGACTCAGAACCATATGGTAGGGAGAATTCCTTCTCTCAAGAAGCTTACTGCCCCCAAAGGAAAGCAAAACCGAGGTACCTAAAGTAGCCCAGCCCGCAGAGACCGCTCTCCCTGCCTGCTTCTCTAGGCCTCCACAGCACCCCAACTTCCCCTTTGGTAAGGGAAGCGACTCACCCACAATAACGAACAACGGCTAACCTCCCTATGCACTTACTCCGTGCTGGGAGCTTGTCCCAAATGCCTTCCGTGCACAAACTCATTGATTATCAGCTCGAGCCACCTCCAGGCCTGAACACGCAGACCACGAAGGGCCGGTCACCAAGCGAACATCTCCTGCTTGGTCTCGCAAAATGCAAAAGGTGCTATTATCACAGAAGCCAAGGCTGCTTGCAAACTACAGAGGTGACACGAGGTAAATTCATTTCCTTCCTGTCAAGAGAGACTCAACAAGGGTATAAGCAGAAGCTAACGTGTGTGCCTGCGATTGGGCCCATCGCAGGGGTGGTACATAATTGAACAAGTTCTCCGTGCCCAGAGGAGCAGAGCAAAGCCCCGTCACTGGAAAGTGTCACTCATCTGGCCAGCATACCTCACTTTTTAATAACATTATGGAAATATTGCTGAAGGACAGGGAAAAGGACAGCGCCTTGAGGATGGGGCCTCCCCGTGCCGTGGAGAGCTTTAACCTTGAGAAAAGGACCTTCTGCCCTCATCCAGGTCATCACTTTTCTCAGGGACCACTTCCCTAGGTTGGATGGGGTCTAAGGACCAGGGTTCAGTGTGGCTGTATCTTCTTGGCCAAGGTCATAAAGCTGGCACGTTGTACTGAAGCCCCAGCAGCCTGGCTCTGAAGTGCATCGTCCTGACCATACGTTCTACTGCCTAATGAGTCAACACAGCCGAGCCCTGAAGAAGGGGAGAGGGGACGGGAGAAGTGGCAGGTAGGAGGGGAGGTGCCTCCCTGGCAATCGGCATTCATTCATTCACATTCTTTGTTTTTTTCCTCCACTTTTTAAAAAATCAAATTAAAGATTCTTAAATGCTATAGTGCTTTACAATTTTCAAAAGTTTTGCACACATGATTTCATAGAATCCCATAATAACCCTTCCTCCTGCTATCCCTGTCTTGCCCCTGCCCCCTCCCACCCCCAGGATCCACTCGTTTGTTCTCTGTGAGTCTGCTTCTTTTTTGTTTTATTCATTCACATTCTTATTGAGCATCTTCTTTGCACCAGACTCTGTTCTAGGCACCGAGAAGACGGTGATGTATAAACAGAGAAAAGATTATAGTCTAGTGAGAGGACACAGAAAATATATAAACACTTAAGTAAGATAATATCACATGAATGGCAAATACGAGAAAGAAAATAAAGCAGGGAAGTCAGATACAGTGATTAGGCAGGAAGAGGTGTGGAAGTCAATTCAAGAGGGGAAAAGTTAACTTTAATAGAAGCAGGCCTACCCACGGCTGAGCAACCCACTGGCAGAGGTTTTTGAACGCCTACAAAATACAAGGAGTAACAAGTCCTTCAGGCCCGAAGAAGCCAGGAAGTTAGTGACCCACGAAGACAAGGGGATAGGGGTCTGCTCCACCCACCCATGAAGACACGGGGATGGGGTCCAGGCTGACGGAAGCTCTGCCATCTTGCCCTGGACCACATGGGCATCCCCTGCCTCAGCCTGGAAGTGATGCTTTGCCCAGCTCCTAGGTTCCCACGTCCTTCCTAACTGTGGGAGCTGGGAAAGGTACAGGAGCCACTGGAACATCTGGTGAGCCTTCCTGCCTCAGCCACAGACCCAAAGGGGGCACAAACGGAGACAGCAGAGATGCGTGAGGGCTCCAGCCCTAAGAGGCAGAACCCAAGCCAGACAAGAGTGCGAAGTCTAGGAGTTGGGATTTAACAGATTTTTCCGAATGAATGGCCCTTCATTCCAATTCAAGGAGTTGAGGGGATCAGGTGAAGGAAGCCAGGTGAAAAGGAGGATTAATCCATCTATCAAAGGCCTTTGGAACTGAACACATAAAAGATGAATTCATTTGTGAGCCATAATGATTCACTACCAGGAGAAATATCTTGAAGCTTGTGGGGCCCCAGAAGCAATCTTTATTTAACTGTATTTATTTTGGGCTGCTCATCCCGCTTGCCTCCCTTGGAAGCTCAGGGAGTATTCTCTCCCTTCCTCTTTTGTGTGTGCGTATGTGATAAATTCCCAAAACTTGCTTATTTCATGTTTTTCAACAGAATGATCTTTGTGTGGGTCCTTCCCTCTCCCTTCGCCCTCTCTAGGTATTACTGATCCTCACCCCTAAGCATGCACTTCCCAGGATTCTCTTGTTTCCCTAGAGCACTTATCACTATCTTAAAATGTATTATTTATCAGTTTATTTGCTTTTTTGATAATCTGGCTCTTCCACTGGAAATATAAGACGCGTAAAAGCAGGGACCTTGCCTGTCTCCACGGGCTAGACCACACCACCAGACCCATGAACAGCCATGGAACAAATGAGCAAAAAGATACTAACAAACATACCTAACTCCTAACCTCTTTTAGTCCTTATTACAACCTCAATTTATTATTATTGATTATTCCCATTTTACAAATGAAAAAACTGAGGCACAGAGAATAATTAAGTAACTTTCTCAGGGTTACAGCTCAAGGCTGTAAATAAAACAGCCAGGATTTGAATCCGGGCAGTCTGGCTCCAGAAGCCATGCTCTTTTTTTTTTTTCTCCCCCATGCTCCTTTGACTTAGGTTTTTAAGAAATGATTCTTGACTGAATGTATGAATATTAAATGAATGACTGCCATGGGTTTCGTTTCCTGATTTCCTTCCCAGTGTTATTTGTTTCCAACTTTTCCTGGACCCCCTACATGGTTCAGGTCTGGCATGGTTCTAAATTCTCTACATGTATGATTCGGTTGAACCCTCACACCTACCCTGCTCTCCCTGACACTTAGAACTGTGCCTCATTCTCCAGCTCAGGTCTCCTGGCTCCACTTTACCAGGTGATGCTGCCCTGATCTGCAATCATGGACTCAGCTCCTTCAGAAAGAAAAACCAAACCAAAGATTCGGGGGGAGGTGCTTCGCCTGAGAAGCACGTGGCTGACTGCGGGCCCCGCCGCTGCCCCACCACTCCATTCAGAAACTGAATCCAAAAAGATGAAGTTATGGGTTTCGTGCCCGTGTCCGCCCTTCAGTCCAACGGACAAAGGCAAAATAAATACCAAATGCTAGATGCTAGGATGGGAGGGAGGGAAGGAAGAAGTAAAGTGCTTTTCCTGCTAAATTGGCTCTGAGAGTAGAGAAGAACCAAAGTGAGTTATTAAGGAAGCATCATCATCATACAGGTCTTCAACTCCCACTGGAGCACGCCCTCCCCTCCCTCTCGCCATCCCCATGGCTGACTCTGGTCCTGCTGGACACAACCATCACCAATCATCATTCTCATCCATCACGGCTTTATGCCCATGCCTTGAACAACACCTGGCACATGGTGGGTGCTCAGTCAATGCTGACTGGGTCAACGAATAAGGGAGACACAGCCCCATCCCCTTCCAGCCTCGGCTCTGTCTTCATCCCTCACCCACACGGCTGCACAGCTGCACCTGGCTCCATCCCCCCGGACCCAAATCCTGGGCACATTCATGTACTGACCACCGTTGGGTATGTACTCCCATTCCCCATGGGGATGTTTACAGGACCCTGAGCCAAAGAAGGTAGAGTAGGGGTATCCTGAGAAAATGTGCTTTCATTGAGTGATGGACCTTGCTATTCTCCACAACCACCCCTGAAACATGAGAATACTGCAGCAACAGTTCTTCCCAAATTGTGGGCCTTCACAGACTTAGGCCAACACCAAGTGGTGCTTCACTTGAGCAATTTAAAGCCCAGTCATGCGAAGCCAAGTGTGTTTTCATGTCTAGGAAACAAAAACATCCCAACTGCTCAGCACATCCAAGTCAATACTCCCTTAATAACCCACCTTGGTTCTTTCCCTGGACTCTGAGAGCCAGTTGAGTAGGAAAGCCAAGCTAGTAATCTCAGACTCTCCCTTGCATTCTGTCCCTCCTCCTGTCTTGCATCTGAACCTCTGGTCATTTGTCTTGCTCTTGTTCAAGTTGAAGGGCAACCATGGTTTTGAAATCATTAACTGGAGTTCATCTGGAGAATTCAGATTAGGAACTTGTGCAATCTCTCTCTCATTGTGCTGCAATGCTTGGACTCTTCCCCAATCAGCTAAAAGACTGGCTAAGGACTTCCTCAGTTCATCTTGCAGGAAGGTGTCTCTTCTGGTTACCTGGACTGTTAAATAGGTAAATAGGTTCATTGGGGTTTCTGGGTCCTGTACTGTGCCACAGAACTCCGACCCAGCCAAGCACGCACATATGAATGGGCCACCATCTCTGACGGAACTGCTGGACACAAGACCAGAGTTGGTACATCCTTCCTAGGGAAACAGCATTAGACTTCCGCCTTATTCTCCTGGCCCAGGAACATTGTCTTCAAGCCCAAGTGACAGCACTGTCCTACACAGACATGATTAAAGTGTCCACTGCCAGTCTGCACTGCTGATCAAGGAACATGGCCACACACCAGCCCTGTAAGCATCCTAGCACATGGCTCTGAAGAAGACGGATGGAGAAGGGGTTTCCACAGAGTAAGGCTGCTGGTGTTTCAACCTCAACTTCATAATCTGTGGCCTTAGGACCTTGAGCAAGTCACTTAATCGCACAGAGCCTGTTTCCCCAACTGAAAAATGAAGAGTACAGATCTCCCAGTGGTGTCAAAAGGATTACACGAGATCATGCCTGTAAAGCAGCCTGGTGCAAAGCCAATGCAGAGCATCATTGTGGGCAGAGACTTACTGAGCACTAATGACGTGCTGGGCCTGTAGTCCTTGACCCTTCCACAGCATGTGCACATTAGCCTCACTGTGCACATAAGACGTGGATATTACCTTCTCTATTTTACAGCAGAGGAGACTGAAGATCAGAGAAGTCAAGCAACCTGCACAAGGGCAAACAGCTAGGGAGGGGTGGAATTTGAATCTGAACTGAGGGCTCCCTTGCCATATGAGGAGGACCCACTGGGAGGGTGCCTCCTACCAGAGCTGACACCAGCCTCCTGTCTCTGGGCCCCATCAAGGGCTGGTTGACAGGCAGCTCTACAGAGATGCTGGGGATCATGGACTTGGAGCCGGCCGGCCTGACTCTGAATCCTCCATGTGTTGTGTGACTTAGGACCAGTCTCTCTACTGCTCAGGTACGCTTTGTTTCCTCAGCCATAAAACAGGACAACGGCAATTTCCTTGTAAGACTGTCGTGAGGCTTAAATAAAACAATGGTGCCTTGCCATCTTTTCACCCAAGGTAGGATTCTTACACTATGCCACGCCCTGTGACATGAAAAGAAGACAATAACAACACTCAGCACAGTGTTAAAAGCCTTTAGAAAATAATAATTTATGAGATGAATAATAACAGCTAATAGGGCTTCCTTGGTGGAGCAGTGGTTGAGAGTCCGCCTGCCGATGCAGGGGACACGGGTTCGTGCCCCGGTCCGGGAAGATCCCACATGCCGTGGAGCGGCTGCGCCCGTGAGCCATGGCCGCTGAGCCTGCATGTCCGGAGCCTGGGCTCCGCAACAGGAGAGGCCACAACAGTGAGAGCCCCGCGTACCGCAAATAAATAAATAAATAAATAAAAATAACGGCTAATAAACAGAGGCCATATTATATTTCCGGAATTGCCCTAAGAGCCTAACTAAAGCACTTCATTCTCATGACAACGCTATAAAGTTGGTACTTTTCATCATCTTCTTTTACAGATGAAGAAACGGAGGCATGCGATGGTTAGGTAACTTGCTCAAAGGCACAAAACTAGATGCTGAAAACTTCCAAGCTTGCTATCTACCTGGCTGCATCTGGCTGCATATTCAAAGGATGAGGCAGTCCCGGCCAGCAACATCAAGACCCCAGCATCCTGGTCTCCCTGGGAACTGCTGGGATAAACAGAGGCAAGCTCGTCCAGGTCACTTTACTACAGGACTTGCACGGTCTTTAAGGTAAACGTGCATGAAAATCACCAAGAGGGAGACAGAACATGCAGCCTTTCCCATCATTTGAGGGGCACCAGTATGCTCTGAAACAGGGTGTGAGAAATACTACATCTGGATCATTTACTCTAGATAGGACAGTCCCCCATCAGCTGCTGGAAACACTAAGCATAAGGCAAAAAGACAGAGAAGGGAAAATGAACAGCCCAATGTCCTTCAACCTCTTTTGTCCTCTGATCCAGATCTGTAGAAGTGTGTCTGCCTGCAGACCTGGACACCCACAAGCCCCTCACCGAACGGAAGACCCACGGAGGCCCCCAACAAGGGGTGGTACCAGGAAAAGGAGGTCAGCCTGGCACAGTCCTGGGAAGCAGAGGCCCTGCTCACAGCCTGCTGGGAATCAGTGGCCTTTTTTAACACAAGTGTGACACTCACCTGTACTGCTGGGACTCGTTTGGTGGGAAAGAAGGAGGTTTTTATATCCCTGCTCTTACCCCCAGCAGGCTCCTGAAATGTATTTCTGTAATTCACTTAGCTGGTAAGTATGAAAAAGGGAATACTGAATATTCCAGTAGGGATCTGACAGAACAGGGGCACGTTCATTAGCTGCTGAATTTCCCAGTGATTCCTAGAAATTGCCACAATTAGACCAAATTAAGTGCTTCCATTCCAAGAATAGGCAGCCACTGTTCTTTAGGGTATATCTCCGCACTGCTGGCCTTGCAGAGGAAGGTCCTGGAATTCCAGACAAAAGCAGCATCTCCTTCCTTCTTGCTCTCACTGAGCAAATCTAAAATCCAGTGCCAAATTTCTTGGAGCTGAATCTAAACCGGGAAGGCTTTTCGTAAGATTACTAAGACTGAATTGGCCTTTGAGGAGGAGTTCCTTTGCTCTGCAACTCTCTTAATGCAATCATTGGAATTCTACCCTATCCCCCATTGGCTGGGCAAAAGGGTAACATCCCTCCTCATCTCTATGGTGGATACGGAGACTCAGGGTGCTGTTCCCAACCCCTGGGTGAGTCAGCAGGGAAACCAAGTTCAGTAAATAAACTCAGTTCCTTTCCTCCCCATCATCAGCTTTCCCCTGTAAGAAACTGATCAGCAGTTCTTTGGCATCTAGAGTTAATCTGTCATTAACAAAGTTTAGACAAGAGGTCATAGTTTTGGTTTCTTTTTTTCAGGTTCAGAACAAGAGCAGTAATGTATTTTATGGACCATGGCAGTTAACTGGCTCTAAGATAGAGGCCAGCCATTCCAACTCTCTGGACCTACCATCAACGTTTTTAAAGACTTTAATCTTCCAGTGAGTCTTACATAGATTTATATACCCATTTCACAGGCAAGAAGGCTGAGGCACTGGCACGTGACACGTTAGAGACAAAGAGTCCTTGGAAGACAACGTTCATTCGCCCTTGTGCAAGAGCCAGATGCACCTGCTAACACTGTGAGTGAGGCTGTTTTGTTCCTGGCGGCAGACCGGGAGGCCAAACGAGTACAACGGATGACCACCCACGCCCGGGTTTGCAAAGCAAGAGGAACTGGAGCAGCCTGGATGAAGTTCAAGGTAGGCTGGAGACTCTCCTGAGGGTCTTCGCAGCAGAATCCCTGCGTGAAGCACACAGCCGCTTTGAAGACACGCTACGTGGAGGCCAGGGCTCAAAACTTCTACCTTGCCTACGAGTTAAGAGTTCTATGAGCACATGCTCTACACTCTAGAAAACAGCCTCTGGAGAATCTAGACCCTACCCCACAGTGACCTTGGATGAGTCCCTTCTACTGCATTCCTGTCCCGACATACCCTCCTTGAAGGGGGCCAAGCAGTGTGCGGGCCACTGTCTCATCAGCCGCCTCCCTAATTCCAGGGGCACAACGTCACTGCAATGGCAGGAGGACAGAACACGTACCCAGCTGACTGCGAGCACTTACTGGGCGATGCTCTGGACCATTCGTTGGAGACATGGGCTGACTCAAAGGCTCGGGGAGGGTTTGTGGGGGAGTGAGTGGGGCTCTACCCTTTCTCTCCCTTCGCCACACTCCACTTTTATCTGCACTATACATTGGGTCCTAGCCATGGTCTCATTTGAAGATTCTGAAGGACACCGACACCAAGGGAGTTTGAAAACTACTAGGAAAATGCTTCGCAGAGGTGGGGGGGACTTTAGTCAAAGGCTGCAAAAATCTAGAGATATTATTCTGCTTATTACTGTGATATTTTTAGAGTATTGTAAATCTTTTAAGAGCTTTATCAGTGACAAGAAATTCTCATCTCAATGTCATCAGTCAATTCTGAGGGGACTAAAGGTCAAACGGCACCAAAAAGATGACCCTTAACAGGGGTTGAATGCCATAATTAGCTCACGACTACAAAGACATATGGGGAAGATTATCCTCTTGTCCTGAGACTTCTGGTCTCTGGACAATTCTACAGATATTCTCCACCAGACTATTTGGTAAGCTGACCACAGCCGATTTGGAACACAATGAACCTCATACTCACCAGAGGCTCCAGGCACTGCCAGATAAGCTTGTCTCAGGCAGGATATCAGCCCTTCCCTGCGCTGGGCTCTGGCCGTAGCATCTCAGCTCTCAGGGGCAGCCCTGGATCCTCCTGCACTTTCTTGTTAGCCCAGACAGCCAGTGCCACCCTCTGCTTTTCCTTCCTCTCAAGGACAGAAGGATTCAGAACCCTTGTCCAAGTATGTGTATTAAACTCTGCAAACTGATTAGTCATTCTCAAAATTAGGTCTGGTGGGTTCCCGAGAGATCCACAGACTTTTTGCAATATTCATGCAATGATGTTTATCTCTTTGATCCGGTGGGATCTGGTAATTCACTAACAGCAAGGAAACAGCAGGAAGCATCATCAAAAAGCATGTCTGTTCATTTCTGGTGTATATGCTTTTGAAGATGAACTAGTAGATTGGGTTGTCCCGAGTAGATGTGCCCACCAAGTAGTCAACAGACAAAAATGTTATAGTTCTGAATGGACAGAAATATTTAATATCTAGTAGTTTTTCTGAACCCCTTTCTCTCTCTAATATAAGCAAGGTTCTACACTGTCTTTCTGACCACATGCATACCAGTCAGCAATGGGTTGAAACACATGTAACATGCTGTCCAAGCTCATTGTTCGTATGAGGTAACAAAATATGCATTTATATTTCTCTGTAAGAGAAAATAAATCCCATTTTCATGGAATGTTTATGTCAGATCAGGGAACAATAGTCTCTCACTTCTCCTGGTGTATGGGTGCTTGAAGATTGCAGGGGAAACAGATGCAGAAGAGTTAAAAAAGAGGAATATTTAATATCTATTGGTCTGTGGTCCTTTGTAGCTAAACGCTAACACCCATATGCCAGTTCCCTCTCCCTTTCTCCTTTATGCTAAATGTTGTCCAGCACAGCTCCCTGTATCAATGGAAATGTTCTTTTTCTGGGCTGTGCAAGATGGTAGCCACTAGCCACCTGTGGCTATTGAGCCCTTGAAATGTGGCAAATGCGACTGGGTGGCTGAACTTGTAATTTCATTTAAATTTAAATAGCCGCAGTCAGCGAGTGGCTTCCATATTATACAGTGAACTGATCTAGAATTCAGGACCTTGGAGGGAGAGAGAGAGTATGTACAAGAAACACTACTCTAAACCTACCATAAATCCCTTCTGTGGGGTGTTTTACAACCTTGAAGGAGCTGCAAAGACCACTCATCCACATACAGACAAATATTACCACAAACATCCTTACATCCCACTGTTTTCCAAAGAACCCGTTTATCTTTCCGGAAGAAACCTATCTGTGGGAATTCCCTGGAGGTCCAGTGGTCAGGCCTCTGCGCTTTCACTGCTGAGGGTCTGGGTTCAATTCCTGGTCGGGGAACTAAGATCCCACAAGCCGCGAGGCACAGCCAAAAAAAAAAAGAAACCTATCTGTTCTTCCCATAGAAGCCAGTTCTCCCCTCTCCCCTTCCCCTATTAAGTTAGATTTATAAGCCTTTAACTTGAACCATTTAACATGTTAGCTACTTTTTTGGTTGGCTCCTGTGTGCATAGAGAAAAACATTTTCTCCTGTTTTTTTTTATTTTTATTTTAAGAAAGAAAGAAACACTACTCTTTCTGCAGTGAGCACTGTTCTGTGATCAGGGTCTAAGGAATATGCATAAGGTGGGTACCTGAAGTTCTAGGCTTCCTGCTGCTCTAAGGTCTTATCAAAAGAAATTTCCTGGTGCTCCCTCTGGGCAGTACAGTTTGACATTCATTAGGAAGAGGAGCACATGCATATAGAGAAGCAGCAAAAGGCACAGACACATGAGAGGCAAAACACAGATGCAACCTTGTAAAGTGGTAGATAATTCAGAAGGTGACAGCTCTCCCCGACTTAGCTGGAAAACCAAATGCCAAACGGGAGACATCAGTCTCTTCACGTCCCTGGAAAACAATCCCCTGAAGGCAAAATTAGAACTTGGTGACTATTTCCTGATCCAGCCCTTTGTATTTTTCATGAAGCTTAAAAGGAGATTAATGGGCCAATCAGGGTATTACAGATGAGAGCCACATGCATTTCAAACGCGGCCGTGACAAATGGCTGGGAAGCCTCCAGGCTCGGTGGGGACGGGAAGGGGACAAGGTCAGGACAGGGAAACTCCTCTCCATGGGTCCTGTCCTATAGTCCCATCAGGACACCCTGGGAAGGCATTCAACCCTCTCCTGAGATCCACTGGACAAAAGAAGGAGCCCCATCATTGAGTAGTTGTGAGGTCCAAGGGGACAATATTAGCAGCAAACACCCCAGAAATGATCAACTTCTATTCCAATGACTCACATAATTATTAAGCAGTTCAATCAACATAATTATTATTAATAATGGCTAACATTTATCAGGTTTCTACTATAGGCCAGACAATACACATGTAATGACTGTAAGGCTCACGGCAGCCCTACAAGACATACAAGACACATCTAAACGTCCTCACCGCTAGTGCTTCCTAGCCGCTGTTCCAAGTGTTTTCCACATACTAACTCATTTAATCCTCACAACAACCCTATAATGTGGACATTTTTCTTATCCATATTTTACAGAGGAGATAACTGAGGCCAAAGAGAGAAGATGACAGACATCACCCTCCCAAGTAGATTGGAAGCCAAATGGCAAGAGGACACATCAGAAAACAACCCCTGGAAAGGAAGCATGAACCTGGTGACTATTGATGATCCAGGCCTAGCAAATGGCATTGCCGGGACATGAACCCAGGCACAGCCTGGAGACAAGCTCAGACTCAGGCAGTCGGGCTGCAGTCGGTATTCCCCACGTCACACCCACACCGCCTCTTAAAAAGTGACAGCATCACGGCTTGAGACTGGGCCTGCTCTCCTCCAACTACTCAGCCTTTCTAGAGCCACCCTGCCTCAGTTTAATCCATGACCCGCCACCTCTGGCTAGCGGCCTTGCATATTTCTTCCTCTCGTCAGTGCAAGACACCTTGGGAAGCCCCCTTTTTTGCCATTCTATGACTGAGAATAAATTCAGGTACCCCACTAGGAAAGAGAGAGTGGTGGGCTTGGAGGTCGGCAAGAGTTTTAGAAAATGCTTTTTTTACCCTCTTTTAAGAAAGACGTTCTGCAAAAGGCCTCAGAAATTAGCTGCTATGAAGTTCTCGACCGTTTGGTGTAGTATTTATGCCATCCTGCCCAGAGAACCCTGGTCTGTCCACAAAATTCACTGTAGTCTACTAGGGAGTGGGCGTCCTCAGACCGAATCAAAGCAAGCTGTCCAGAAGACGAACTAGGGAGAGACAATGGAGAGACGAAAGGTAGTTCAGGACCGGATTGCCCAAGGTCAAGCCCAGAGCTGAGCACCCAAGATTACGTGCAATAGGTACATGCCACCTTCACTGATCAAAAGAAAGAGAACATACAAACTTGAGTGCTGTAGTGAACATTCTTTAAAGCTTTCCCGGCATCCACTGTCCACGTCTTCCTTCCATCAGTCCCCAAAATCTCATCTGAGGATTCATGTAGTTCCAAAGAAACTGACTGCATCAGCGGGCTCTGTCCCTTGGCCACAGTGATCCGCTCAGGGCTGCATCTGTGACCTAAGCCAGTCCAATCAGAGTGACTCTCAGGTCTTTGGCTGGGAATGCTGGAACAAAACCACCTTTCCTTACAGGTGGGCATAACAACGAAGGAAGCACACAGCCCCAGGAGATCTGTCAGCCATTGCAGGGCTCTAAAAGGAGCCAGCATTTGATGAAAATGCCATTTCACAAGACAGAACAGGGAGATGGGAAGCAACCAGACCCTTGGTGAGAGTGTTCAATCAGCAGATGAAGGCTCACCCCACACCAGCCTGAATTCTGTGATTTTCAATGAGATGAGTCATTAAATCTCCTCTATTGTTTAATCCACCTTGTACTGGGGTTTCTATTCTTTTCAAATGAAAGCATCTGAACTTACGCAAATGTATATCACTTTGGCCGTGCGGTAAAATGAAAAGGCAGAGTCCAAGGTGATATTACATCTCCTAAAACTGGCAGCTCCATCTCATACAAAACTCACGTGTTACTCAGTTAAAAGACAAATTCCCTCTGTACTGTACCCCCATGGGAAACTCCTACTCATTCATCAAGGCCTAGCTCAAATGTCCCTTCCTGCCTCCGAGACTACACTCAGGCAAAATTAATCACTTCCCTCTGTTTTATTTTTTATGCCCAAAGAAGCACATTACTCATTCTTTTATGTAACGATAAACACCCAGCAGTCCCATACTGCTCAGAGGCAGAGAACCATTGCTTATGGATCGAGCATCAAGCCCAGCACAAGCACATAAGCATGCTGCCCACTCCAGGCCTTTGACAGGTCACAGGACACTCTGACCCTGTCTCCTCTCCTGCAAAATAGGGCTAAGTGTGCATCTGTCTCATAGGGTTGTTGGGAAGACCTGACTTAATGTTTATAGAGCACTCACACAACTGCCTGGGACATAGTAAGTACTTAATAACAGGCAGGTGTAGGTATTTCATAAAAATTTGTTCAATTAATAAAATTAAATAGTTCAAAGAGTAAAAGTGGATGGATGATTTCTTAAATCTCCAATAGTTATCAGCTCTCAATTGATGGCCAATAATTAATATTAATCATATTGCATGGAAGTGATTTGTTAACTCTACAGTTGGGTGTTAACTCTACAGTTGGGGAAGAAGTGTGGGCACAGAGCTTGCCTTGTCTTATATACATCAGATCCAAGTGGTATATTAGGTTCTGCTTGCCTAATTTCCAGTATCTAGGAGCAAGATGGCAGGAAGACCATGCAAACAATTGGAGATACGCTGCAGGTAAGCAAACAGGAAGACACTGCCTAACAGGATCGGCTGGCAAACATGGATCACCCCAGGGCTGGCTCCTCTAATCTACCTAACCAAACCATATCATAGTGAATAGCTATTGTCTTTACCTGCCTAGCACCCACTGCCCCTCTGGTAACAAAACAATCCCTCGCTCTCAATCCTCGTGGTTCAGCAAGGGTCCCAGCTCCAGGAGTGGGCGTCTACCAGGTTTATCCAATAAGAGGAGACCCATCTTCCTGGCCATGGTAATTGGTTCAAAAACAAGCCTGTGAACCAACCTGTTCCAGTGAGAGTCAGTTCTGGGATTTTTGCTGGAACTTCTGTATGTAAAAGAGAAGTTGTCTTTCCACTGAGAGTTAAGGGTAAGAAGTGAATATGAAATGCATTTGATTCTGTTGCAGGATCCCACGTGGAGAAAGTATAAAACCAACACAGAGGCAGAAATGTGAGATGGAAGGAAAAATGGAGTGAACCAGTGAGAACAAGGGACTAAGAGACATCCTTCAAGTGCCTGGAGTCAGCTAAAGAGAAGCGAAACCTAACCTCTGGGCTTTTCAGTTTCCAAAGTCATCGAATTCCTCCCTACCCTTTCCTTTTTTTATTTTTATTTGTGCTAAAGCAGCTTGAACCAGATTTCTCTCATTTGCATACAAAAAAATCCCAGACAGTATGCACATTCCTGCTGGTAAGACTTTCCATCCCTTTGCCCCCAGGCTTTGCACCCTGACACTCTTGGGCTTTGGAAGGGTCCAAAAGAGGGTCTGATTGACTCTGCTTAGGTAGGGTTCACTGAAAAGGAGAGATGACAAATTTAGCCTTGATTTAAAAATCTAGTCTTGCAAATTCCATTCAGTACTTCTCCTCCTCTATTCCCCAAGTTTCTCTATAGCTGAATAAAGAATCATTTTTTAAGTAAACAGCTTCACTGTTTATCCAAGAGTTTTCTTCTTTACTGGAATATGCGATATTTTTTTAAAAGAATTAGATTTCCCCATGGGATGCAGTCATTTAAATTAAGGGAAAAGCTTAAACTTTTAGAAATACTAGAAATACTTCAGAAAAACTGAAGTATTTCTTAAATTTCAGTTTCTTGGGCACAAATGAATGTTTTATAGATTCCAGAAACTTCCATAGTTATGAAGAAGGCCCTCAGGTTTACTGCTGGGGTCAGATTCTCTCCATTACTTAAAACAACATGAGAAGGATTAGTCACCAATATAATCTGGAGAAATGCAGAAAGAACCACTTAGGAATTCAAATGTCAGCTTAAGAAAGAAAGGGGAGCCTAAAGATAAAAAGCCAGATGAGGCGAAGCGGGCTGGGGTCTCCGAAACAGCAAGTCACAAAATCAGCTTAGAGTCAGAGGGAGCTGGAGGATGATCTGATTCAGGATATAAAGAAATGTTTTAGTTCCTGATTCCCTTTCCCAAATATTTCAGCGTAAGCACAATATAAGAAAAATATGTAAGTAGAAGAGCTCTTTCAAAGAGTTGGGGGGGAGTCTGGGGAGGAGCAGTGAGGATCAGCTGAGAGCCAGCCCCGAGGACTCCCTGCAGCCCAGCCCACAGCCATGGAACCGGCGCTCCTCCATACTGGTCTCCATCGTCCCAGAGCTACACAACTCTAGCTGAGATATAACCACACTCATCAGAATTCCTTCCAGGAAGCTTTCACGATGAGACCAGTCTTCTTCCACTAGGATCTTCCATAAGTATACATGGTAAAGGGTAGCACTAGGGCTTCCCTGGTGGCGCAGTGGTTGAGGGTCCACCTGCCGATGCAGGGGACATGGGTTCGTGCCCTGGTCCGGGAGGATCCCACATGCCGCGGAGCGGCTGGGCCCATGAGCCATGGCCGCTGAGCCTGCGCGTCCAGAGCCTGTGCTCCGCGATGGGAGAGGCCACAGAAGAAAAAAAAAAAAAGAGCAGCACTTACTGAGTAGATCTGGTTAAATCCAGTTAACAGTCTCCTTCCGCACTTTCCCACGCCCAACCACCAGAGCAGGATGTTATCTATGAACCGTTATCTCCCCCACCGTCGTCCCATCTAGGGCACTGCACCAGGATACTGCCTAGGACCTAGCCAATGATTGCCCGCCCCCCCCCCCCCCCCGTTCCTGGACTCACCTCTTCTTTTTCCTCTCAAAGGCCCCAGGGACCTGGCCCTCCAGCATCTTTTGTCAGGCTGCCCTCTCCCTCCAGGAGCCGGCCTAGGAGGAGGATACTCCCTACTACCCCTACATTCAACCTAGCCTTCTCCAAAACAAGTCCACAGACACCTTTTCAGGATTATTACTGCTACACCCACAGGGAGGGAGTGATAAAGTAGCAAAAACTAGGATGATTTTCTAAAGAAAGAGGAAATGTTCTACATCATTACAAAATATTTGCAAGACCTTCATACAGCTGTCCAAGAAGGTATGCCTGCTGCTTCCCATCCCACCACCCTCATCCTTCTCTTCATCTAAGAGTCGCCTCATATAAGTGTTGCTTTAGAAGCCGTCCTCAGTCAAGCCTTCCCTCTTTTATAATATGGGCAGAGCATCCTCAATTCCTTGTTAATACTGAACGTAGGCCCCATTTTCAGCGCCCGCACCGTTTCCCTAAGCTCTCGTTCCTGAAGATAACAAGGGCCAAGTGAGACGCTTCTTCTAGGAAGACTCGTTCATATCCCAGAGGAGGTGATGCTGTTCTGTGTGCTTTTCCCATTATGCTCAGGATCAACCATCCAAGCCCCGTTCCAAGCCAGAGAGGTGGAGACGTGCTCACTGCCCAGCAGGTGCTTACAACCTGCAATTCTGCGGAGAGACCCCTCTTCGCATCTCCTAGGCTCAAATCCTCTTGCTCAAGTCTGCTGGGCGTCACAGCACACACGGGTACCGTTGGTCCTGTACCTGCAGTGCGGGAACATGGGCTGGCAGGGAGGTGCGGCAAGGTGTCTCCAGCAGGAGGAAGGGCAGGTAAATGAGGGTGCAATGTCTGAGCCAGGGTGGCAGTGACAAAGCTGTCGCTGCTGTGCGAGTGTTTACACGGGCGCTGCTTATTTGAACGTGGCATCTGTCGAGGCTCAGTGAGGATGACAGATGTCTCTCTGCTCCAGGAACAAACAACACAGCCCCGTGGGGGTGACAAACACAGCCTCAGCCAAACCAGACTGGAGAGGTGCGATTCTGGGAGAGTCATCGGAAGGCAGTGTGTAGGGATCCAGAAGCCACCACACACCTGCTCCCCTAAAAACACCATGTTCTCATGAAACCTTGGGAGGAGGCGTCAACTGCAGGAACAAGTGTGTGTGAGCCGGGATGGCCTCATTCATTACCAGATGTACCACTCATTCAAGAAAGACCTGAGGTGTATCCAGGAAAAGGCCCCTCAAATACTCAACACCCAGGTGAGCTCCCACGGGGATCTCAGCTCCAGCAGTGACATTATTAAGCTGACGGATTAAGCCTCACCCTAAGTCAACCCCAATTCTGTGCTTTCCAGTTGCATAAGACAACTTAAAAAGTGTTCATTTCTGCACGTCCAGCACCTAGAACAGTGCCTGACACGTAGCAGTTGCTCAATGGCTGTCTATTGAATAAACAAATAAATGCCAAGGAGGGAAAAGCAGAGGGAAGCAAAGCCGTAAAAAAGAAACAACTAAGATCAAAATGATAATAAGAATAATTAGTAATACCCACTACAAAGAAAGAGCAAATAATCTAAGTACACAAGAGTAGAAACTCACTGTGTATGCTGAATTATGCCGGTGGTTTTTTTAATATTTCATGGGACTAAGCACAGAAGAAGAGACTGTCCCAGGCTTAAGAGTTCCCAGTCTTATCTTAGAGAAAAGGAAAAAACATATATAAAGTGGTAGGTAGACTGCAATGCACCAGATGTTCTAGAATAAGGTCTGGAGCCATGATTCTGGGGCAAGCAGAGAAGACTTCCCAGAGGAGGTGACAGCGAGTGGGCCTTGGAGGAAGGATGGGGGTCTGGGGGAGAAGCAGGATAGCCACTGCAGACTGAGAGAACAGCTTCCAAGAACTGTCCCCTCTGTGGGCCCAGGGGATGGAGAGCTTCTGGGCCTCCCAGTCCTCCCCAGTATGGGGGGGCCCCAGCTCTTGGTGGAGCACGAGGCTTTGTCCAGGCTAAGGAAGCCTTCCTGGTTTGGGTCTCTAATGACCTCAGGGAAGTATGCAGTCAAGGCTAGCAGGATCTCACTCCACCTTGGCCTCTGCAGTACCAGGGAGGGCACCCCCTCCTTCCCCTCGCCCCTCCCCCTCCCCCGGCTCAGGCCACTCTAAGATGGATACTTCCCTGAGCACTTGGGGAGATGGGCGCCCTCTGCACTTCGGGGGTCTTTAGTCTTCCTTTTCCCATTTTTCTTGCTTCTTCTCACCTTCCTATCCACTTCCCAGATGTGTTTCTCAGGCCTCCAAAGGGAAACTCAGGAGAAGCTGGGTCAAGCTGCTTTGAGTTTCCTTCAGGTCCAGCACTTTCCAAAGCCCACAGCCCAGCTCAGACAGTCGCAGGGTGGGGCTCTGTGCAGACACATGGAGGGTGAGGGGGGAACTAAGGAGCCAGGACACCGGTGTGGTCAGGGGGCTGGGCCTCCTCACTGCCAGGGGGAGGGAACTGGAATGATCTGGAGCCCTGCCAGCCCTGGGGGGGCTTCTGAGCGAGTGACCCTGGGGCTCCATGAAGTCATGTGTCAGCGCGCCCTGGTGGACAGAGCTGGGCTTGGGGTCACCAAGATGTGGGCGCAAACCACAGCTCAGTAACCTTCCAGCTATTTGACCTGGGCAGTCACTCAACCTCTCTGAGCGTTAACTTTCTCATCTGTAAGGTGGCTCTCATGCCTGTCTTGCAGGGATGTTGTTAGAATGAAACAACATGGGGTCTAAATTGGCACAAAATAGGCAAGTGGTAAACGACAGGTATTTTAACTGCTGTTGGTATCACCATCATCATCAAGTTTGGATGTATCTCAGACCAGGCCCCAGGCTGCCTAATTGTGAATCCAGAGCCCTTTGCTCTGGCAGACAAGAAAAAGAAGGTGGGCCTGAAGTGGGACAGGCCTGGAGGAGTCCCAGTGTGCGCTCCCGAACCCAAGACCTATCCGCCGGGGAGGTGTCCATGCCACATGCCCGGAGTTCCATCTTTCCCCCAGCAACGAGGTAACTGGCTGGCCCCTGGATACGCTTGCAGCAAAGAACAGGAAGGCAGAGCAGGAAAGCACAGGAACTAATGAGATTCTGAGAGCTTGAAGATTAGAGGCAATTGGAAGGGTGCTGCCATCTAATTGTTCCACCACCTCCCACTGCAGCTGCAGAGAAACTGCAAGGAGGAGGTGAGAGCACGAGGAGGTGAGAGCATGAGGCGGCAAGCTGGAGGGGCCAGAGGTCCAGGTCATCAACGGGAACTCTGGCTCCAGCTGGGAGCAGCTCAAGGGACTTTCTATGGCCAGACAGGACAGGATGACCACTGCTCAAAGCCAGCCCGTGTGGTCCATCTTGCGGGCCAAGAGCTACCCTGGCTAATTCTGGGCTCGAAGCAGCAGGGCTGAGAGGGCCCACACGTACAGCCAGGCAGGGAGCAGCACGCCCCGGCACTCCCTCCACCGTGCAAATGGAAGCTGGTGACGTGGGCTCAGGAAACGCAGTTTCTGACCCAGCCCAGGCAAAGCATGGCCCAATCCTCAGTCCCCCTGGAGCTGAGCCAGGACCAGGCTCTCCCCCCGCAGGCTGCTGGCAGTCCTGGCTGTCCATTCGCACCTCTCCTGCGCTCTCTCCTCCCTAAAGATCTTTCACACCCATTATCTCATACAGGCTCCCAGCAGGCTGGCAAGGGCAGGCCGGCAAGGTGGGTATGCTGACCCTGCTTCAGTGGGGAGAAAACGACGGCCTGTTGACGGGCCAAAGGCAATACTCAGACCCTCCCCATGCAATGCCCCTTCACTGCACCTGCCCCCACCCAAGGACACTGCTTTACCATCAGGATGTGCTTGGGAGGACCGCATCATGGACCCTTTCCTCCACATGCACACACAAATGGGAAGCTGGAATGGTCTAAGAGACAACGTGGAAAGAGCCAGAAAGATCTGCACCCAAATCCAGTTCTACCTTGGGTCTTAGTCTGGTCGGGCAGCTGTAACAAAAATGCCACAGGCTGGGTGGTTTACACAGCACACATTTACTTCTCACAGTTCTGGAGGCTGGGAAGTGCAAGATTAAGGTGTCGGCAGATTCAGGATGTGGTGAGGGCCTGCCTCCTGGTTCACAGATGGTCATCTTCTCTTTGTGTCCTCATATGGTGGAAAGGGTAAGGGAGCTCTCTGGGGTCTCTTTTATAAGGGCACTAATCCCATGACGGCTCTCTCCTTATGCCCTAATCATTTCCTAAAAGCCCCACCTGCAAATACCATCACACTGGGAATTAGATTTCAACATATGAATCTGGGGTGTGGGAGGGACACAAACATTTAGTCTATATCAACCCCTTCTTGCGCATGTGAATTTGGGCACTTTATGTGAGCCTCAGTTGTTCCACCTAAGAGTGGTACATCCCTCAGAAGGATAAATGTGATGGCATGAGGAAAGGCCAGAAGACAGCAGACTCTGAATAAATGGGAGAACTTCTTTGCATGGATCGTGGCCAGTGTCCTGCCTCAGACCTGGCCGCCAGCTCATAGGGCAGCGGCAGCCTTGTAGGACCCTGGAGCCGCTGCCTGCCTGCCTGCCTGCCTGCCTGAGCTCCCCTTATCTCACTCTGCCATACGCCCTCTTCTTAGTTAGAGGGGACTCTCCCCTGGATGGTCAGCTTATAAAGAGATGCATCTGTCCAATGGGCCTCTGATGAATCTCTCTCTGGACTCTTTGCTGAAACAAACAGGAAGAACACGGGGAAAAGAGCCCCTGCTTCTCTCTAGGCCAAGCCATTCCACAGATCAGGCTGAAGTGGGCACAGGGGACATACGTCCCCTTTCAGGGTGTTTGGGGTCCTCCCGTCAGTGGGAGGAGAGAGGCACAGCTTGCTTACTTTGACTGATCTCCCAGTAGGGACAAAAGCACCAAGATCACTAGGCCAAGAGGCAGACAATTCTAACCCTATGCTGTCAGGTGACTCACAATACTGAGAGTCTTTCGACTTTCTAAAGACGTTTCTTTTCCCCCTGAAAAATACATGGTGAGCTTCCTCAGCCCGGCTTATTCCATCTGAAGCCACAGCCTCACTGTTCCTCTTCCAAGCAATAGTGGAATCAAATGATCAAACTGGAATTCCAGTTCAGGCCACACAGCTGACATCTTCTGGATTCCCACTCCTGGGGATTCCCGAGACATGGGAAAGTCTATGGCTCCAGATGGGCAGAACCCCACGGACCCCGGAGGCTGAGCCTGTCCCTAGCTCCATAAAGGACCAGAGTCAGGGAGAACCAAAGACAATCATCAACGACCACCACCCTTGCCTTATGCCAGCCCTCAGCACTGAGTGCATGAGCTCTTCTCATAAAAAGGCATTGTATTCTTATAAACTTTTATTCAATTCAACTGGTCTTAATAAATACAATTACATTACTTCCTTGTTTAAAACACTTCTACGGCTTTCTGTGGTGCCCAGGATAAGATGCAAGGCCTGTGTGCTCTTACCCTTCTCTGCAGCCTCCCTTCAGCCAGGCCCCTCTCCTTGCTCACCATACTTGGGTCTCCCGGCCTTATTTTTCCTTCCTTGAAAAATGCACAGCTCAGGACTGGACACTTGTTCTCCCTCCTCTTTTGCCAGTTAATTCCCACCCCCCTTGCTGGTCTCAGCTCAAAGGCTGCCACCTCAACTCCCTTAACTACTTGCCAGGACAAGTTACCCCACCCTCTTCTCTCTTCCAGGTCTTTTAAAAAGAGACTGATCGATATGTATGACCGTACATTTCTGGGTTCACCGTCCTCTTCTTCCCTACCACGTAAGCTCTAGGAAATCAGGGACAATAATTTTCTCCACCAGCTCGCATAATGTCTGACGCCTAGCAGATTCCCAATGATCTCTGATGAACACATGTGTTCATTTATTCATTCCATTCTCCACAGTCTGACTTCATTCATTCAAAGAGCTTCAGTGAACCGGGAATTGAGAAACCACTGTCTACCGAGCACTGTCCTGGAGGCTTATGTGAGCTCATCTGTGTCTGCAGTTAGTAACGCTGCCATTTTTAAATGGATAAATCCTGACTCCAAGAAGCTAAGTAGCTTTCACAAGTCATGGAACCAGCAAGTGGCCAAACCAGAATTGAACGCTCTGGCTCATAACTTCTTGCTTTTTCCACCATGTAACAGAAGCGACGATAACTTGAATACCCAGGACTGCATGGGGAGTAGGTCTTAACTGTGTTGGTCTCCAACCCTCCAGCAGCCAGGATCAGCCCCAGCGCGGCATGGTTCCCCCACCACAGCAGAGAGGGCTGCCTGGACAATGAAACGGAATTGGCATGTTTACCTCCCTCTCACCAGAGTTTTTACTTGACAGCAGCTGCTGAAATAACTTGGGCTATAAATAAATAGGAACTGGGCTAGAATCTGAACCTGCTTTCAAAGCTGACTCCTCTTCCAAGGGAGCTGCACAAAGTCCAATCTGCTCTGGGGGAAAAAGGGAACAAGGGAAAAAAGGCTTTCATCTCTGTGGTATTTTAACTAAAGATTAATTGAGGTTGTATGCTGCAAGGAAGCTACTGTTGAGGAGTTGCTGTCAAGAAAATTGAGGTGCAAGAGTCGTCTGGCATAGAAGAATCAACTAAGGTTATCAACCAAAGCACAGCAGAGGGCAATGACACTTGGAGCAAATGACAGAGGCATGAAATGTCACCCCCCAATGCCTGAACCTAGGAAATAGGACCCCCTTGTCCTGGAGGTCCCTGGCTCCTCTCACTGCCATTCCAGGGCAGGGCCATGGCAATTCATGGACATCTTCCACTCCCAAACACTGAACAACCCAGATACCCTTTCCAGGGACCTTCTAGAGATGAGGCTTTCATTGACTTGTTCAAGATCCCTCAACAAGGTAGCCATCAGCTGCAGGAGGAGTGAAGCCTGGATGGTCTGACTGTAAAGAGCCTCTCATTCAACACTGGAACTTTCATGCAGGACCTCCTCTAATTGGGGGCAGAGGAAAGAAAATCAGGAGTTGGTGATCGTATGACTTCCCGCAGACTCGCCGCTTGGCAAAGAGTCATCATATGCTAGAACCTACACTTGAGTCACATTTGGCTTCCTCTCTTCTTTCCCCCTCCCCTCGCTCTTTACTCTACCTCCATCCAGCCTTTGATATTGCCATCTTCGAGCTGGTGTGTCAGCTTGCAGCAGACTCCCCCGAAGAGTCCTGAGAACCTACTGCCTGTGCTTTGTGCTCTGCGAAGATTCAGCCCACCTGACATGCCTCTCACAGGGATCCCGGGCACTCTGGTGGGTGAGAAACCAGCTTCCTCCTTACTCTTTCCTTAACAAGCTCTATGACCTTAACTGTCCAGGGTCTCGTGATTATTACCTGCAAGATAGGGAGATGAACCCCTGCCTAGGATTCCACAAGAATGTAGCGTATCTAAAGAGAATAATACATAAGAGCTTTGAGAAAAGTAGAAAACTCTGACAGGCTGTGCTGAGGTGAATAATGCAATTTTGTCTTCCTTGGACCCTCTTAACCTAGTCTAGAGCTAGTTCCAAGGAAGCGCTTTGCAAATTGTTAGTCACTAACAATTGATGAAGTGTTTGTTCAAGTCTTTTGCCATTTTTCAATTGTCCTCTTGCTAGTGAATTTTAAGAGGTTTTTTTTTTTTAATTGGGGTATAGTTGCTTTACAATGTTGTGCTAGTTCCTGCTGCACCGTGAAGTGAACCAGCCATATGTATAAACATATCCTCTCCCTTTTGGATTTCCCTCCCATCCAGGTCACCACAGAGCACGGAGTAGAGTTCCCCATGCTACACAACAGGTCCTCACTAGTTATATCTATTTCATACCCAGCAGCGTATATATGTCAATCCCAATCTCCCAATTCATCCCACCCCACCCTTTCTCCCGCCCTGGTGTCCACACATTTGTTCTCCCTGGCTGTCCACTGGTTAAGATTCCATGCTTCCACCGCAGAGGGTGCGGGTTTGATCCCTGATTGGGGAACTAAGATTCTGCATGCTGTGCGGCACGGCCAAAAAAAAAAAAGAAAGAAAGAAAGAGAGAAATCCGAAGAGTTCTTTATATATCCTGGCTATATACAAAGTCCTTTGTGAGATACGTGATTTTTAAGTATTTTCTCACAGTATGTAACTTGTCTTTTCATTCTCAAAATAGTCTTTCACAGAGCAAAAGTTTTTAATTCTGATGAAGTCCAATTGATCCATTTTTCTTGTATGGATTGTCTTTTTGGTGTCATGTCTAAGAACTCTGCCTAACTACAGGCCACAAAGATATCCCCCTGTTTTCTTCTAAAAGTTTTAGAGTTTTACATTTATATATATGTGGTCTATTTTGAGTTAATTTTTCTACAACTGTGAAGTTTAGGTCGGGGTATATATATATATTTTCTTTCAGGTGTCCAATTGTTTCAACTCCATTTGTAGAAAACATCCTTACTTCATCAAACTGCCTTTGCACCTCTGTCAAAAAACAATTGGCATATTTGTTGTAGGTCCATTTCTGGACTCTATATAGATATGTAGGAACAGACCTACATGTCTATTCCTTTGCCAATACCACATTGTCTTGATTACTGTAGTCTGTAATGAATCCTAAAATCAGGTAATGTGAGTCCTCCAAATACATACTGTCTCAAAATTATTTTATCTATTCCAGCTACTTTGCTTTTTCATATAGATTTAGAAATGAGCTTATTTTTATCTACAAAAAGCCCTGCTTAGAATTTGATTAGAATTGTGTTAAAGCTATAGAGAAATTGAGGGAGAACTGACACCTTTACTGATGAGTCTTCCAGTCCATGAACATGGTATGTCTTGTCATTTATTTAGGTCTTCAGAATCTTCATTTTAACAAGATCCCCATGTAAACTCTGCACATCAGAGTTTGAGAAGCACTCTGCTCTACAGTGCAGATCACAACAGAGTCCTCTGGGAAGATTTACAAAACATGGCTTCCTGGGTCTCAACTAGACCAACTGAGTAAGAATCTCTGAAGGTGGGCTTAGACACTGGAATTTTTTTAAAGTTCTCCAGGTGATTCCAAGCAGCAGACAGGTGTGAACCCCTACTCTAGACTCAGGCGAGGGCTTATGAGAATCTGGGCTCCCATGGCTCTGGCCGATGCACAATAAGTCAGTCTGATTGACGCCATTGGTCCATTGCTTCTCAGCCCCATTGCACATTAGAATCACCTGAGGACAGGAGTTATCTCACTGAGAATTTTCAAGGAACAATTCTGATTGATGGATTTACCAACTCCCTCTGTTGGTCCAACGTGCTTCCTTGAGGATTGCCTTTCTCCACCCAACCCAGTAACTGCAGCAAGATTCCAGAAGCCCATCTTCTGGCTGCCTCCTATCTTCGCAAATCTCTCTGGAAGTTACTGAGGCAGCAGGAGATAGAGGAGAGAGAGAACATGTGTGGGCACAGGAGAAATGTCCAATTGCATAAGTCTGATCAATAAGCTCCATGACCCAAAATACTTGCTTCACGGCAAGGGAACATCTTTTGCTTTCATATCCACCTCCTTCCCCTGCTGAGTCAGAAAAACAGTTCCATATTTGACAGAAAAATCCTCCTCTAATCTCTAAGGGCAAAAGGAAGTTTTGCTGTGCCTTTTTCTGTGGCTCCTTGTAAAGGTTAGATGCGTGTCTCAGCTACAGCAAGGTGGGACATGACATACTGGTCCCCCAAATATGAACCAATTGGATGTTGTCTGAAGACAGCTCTGTTTCTGTTATCTTTTAATGGATTTGGGGGAGAGAGGAGCTGAGATAGATAAAATAGATGTAAAACTTAATGCTTTCATTTTGGATGTGCACCAACCCCAGCCAGCCAAAAATAGACTTAATGCATCAATTATATTTCTCTTTGAAGTTGCAGGTCCTTTGGGGGGTTTATGAACATTCATAGAAGACAGAAGGGCAGAATGATGAAAACAGCAGAAGCTGCATGCTAGGCTCCCAGGTTGGGGCCTCGGTGACAGCCAAGTGGGAATATCTGTTTTTTAGATACCCTTGTACCTATTTCCTACAAAAAGCACTTCCAAGAATGATGAGCACACATTCTTTCCTGCAGGGCTGCCAAGTTCATTCTCAACACTGCTGCCACCGCCTATCTGAAGATGACACATCTCTGATTCCTAGTTCTTTGTTTGAAGCTAACTGTTCAAAGGCCTTTAGAATCATAAAATCCCAACATATGAATACTTCAGTTGCAGAACCATGGCACCCTGAGGTTGGAGCAACGTCAGGAAACCCTGAGGTTTCCTCTCTTGCTCTTCTGTGAGGAGGTGGAAATGACCTATCCAAGGTCAATGGGTGAGATATGCAGCACAGGGAGGGACGCAGCACGCACCAGAGCAGTAGTGGTGTCCATGGGAAAGGACCTGGCCTGTGGAATCAACTGATCTGGGTTCCAGTGCCAGCCTTGCCATTGATCAGCTCTGTGACCTTGACCTTGAACAAGTCACAGAATTCTCTACTTTGCCGGGCAGCTCGGAGAATTAGGAGAGGTAGTGAGAATGTGCACAAAGTGGCTGGCACATGGTGGGTACTCAGGAAACAGCAGGAACTTCAACAACCCTGACCTCCCAACTCACCGTCTACCGCTTTTCTCACAATCCCTCCATATGAAGACCCTGAACCATTCCAATGAGACCAGATGTGTTAAGGGCTAGATCCCCTGCCCTCCTCACAAGTACAGGCCAGTACCATCCGGGCTTCTTTAAAGACAACAAGAAAAGGAACTGCATTCGCACTGCTCACCCAACCCTGAACCAGACACCTCACACTTCCTTTCCTTCAGTCTTTCTTCTGTTCTGGGGCTGTGGTTCCTGGTCGGGCTGAGCCCTGCTCGGTATTGTGACCCCTGGCCACAACTGCACATGGTCCCGACCCCTAAGCTGTCCGTTCCTTGCTCAGTTCTCCAGGTCAGCAACCCCCTCTTCCCTCCACCACCTGCCCTGTGGCACCCAAGGCTGTAAGGACCTTCGATGACCACACTGCCTGCAGAAAAGTGACAGGATGGAGCCCCACAGGTCACATCTATTTGTTGACCCATGGAATGACTTCAATTTTTTTTCACTTAGTTGACAACATGTGAAAAACCAACAGACTTCACCAAAATGCGGATTTCTGACTTCCCTTGAAAAATCACAAACTGGTCACATGGCCACATTGGCTAGAGCTCCGAGGCAGCTGCTCCCTCCCCCGCTGGGAAGACTCTCGCTCCACTGATCAAGGCCCCTCCCAGGCCCTCTTCCCTCACTGCATGACCTTCCTAGCCCCTAACAGCATCTGAGTTTTTAACAAGATACAATATGAACCCCGGTTCCTCTGCTGGACACTCATGGTGCTTCACAACCTGGCCCGTCGCACCTGTTCAAACTCTTCTCCCAGGAATCCTGGAAAAGCTTCCTGCTTCCAGGCCTCTACTGGGAGCCATTCGCCTGCCCAGAATGCCTCCCTGCTCTTTGGTTTACCCAAGCCAATCAAGAGGGTCTCCTCTCTGGAAATTCTTCCTGACCACCCAAGCCACAAAGAGCTCCCCTCCCCCCAGAGCCTTGAGCCAACAGCCACTTTACCCACCATCACATACTGTTGGCTTTTCCTGTGAGTGTGTCCTGTTTCCCCAGCTAAATTGTAAACTTCTTGAGTTCACCATTGCTTACACGTGTTCACCTTCCCTAGAGGGCAGCTGTAGGCTCTGCACAGAGAAGGTTCTAGCCAAAAATGAATTATTTGGTCAAGGGTTATCATCCATATCATCATTCAGCTAAAGGCCGGGCTCTCCCATCTCTCCAGCCTGACTGGTCTCCACAGCACCCCACCTCTCTCCCCTTCTCCCAAATGTACCCAAGACTCCGGTGTCCTGTAACACTCCAAAAGGACTAGGATTTGTCTTCTACTTCACCAATAAGTGTCCCCATCTCCTCCACTCCCTTCACATAGCCCAGGGTCAAACACAGAACTTGGCACATGACAGAAGCTCAACACAGATCCATTCAATGAAAAGCACCTTATTTTTTATTCCCTACATCTCTGCATATGCCATTCACCTGGTCAAGCCCGCCTTTCTTTTTTTTTCACCAACCACCTGATCTATGGGGCTTGGAAATTCCCTAACATTCCTGGCTTGGTCCTTTCTCTTCCCTTCCTCTGCCAACTAACTCCTCTGTCTAGGCTCCTGCAGCACTCTGCTCTTGCCTGTCCCAGCCACTGCCAAATGGTGGTGCAATTATCTGCACAAGTCTGCCTCTCCCATGGATGTCATGTTCCTCCAGTGCTGGGACTACGTGACCTTCTTCCACGTACCTGCCCAACGCCAAGCCATATATGAGCAGAACCAGCCCACAAGGGAGGTATTACCTTCCTCATTTTGCCAATGAGGAAATGGTAAAGAGGACCCAGACTCCATGGAGAAAGCAGAAAGAGGAGGGAGGAGGAGTGGGTTTGGTGAGAAGACTTGGCTCTATCATCAGGATTAAAGCACAAGAAAGGCAGCACATCCTTTCAATGTCATATCTGGGGCACTGTTTGACAGCCGCCCAAGGAATATTTAACTTAACAGGGGAAAGTGCCTTTGTTTGATTTGTTGTTTACTTTTGATTAAAGGCTCAGAGTCTGTGAAGTTGCATGTTCAAGGATGGAGTTTTGCCCAGCAGAAATGCAAATTATTTCTGTTCAGTGGAAAAGATAATCCCAAAGTTTATGATTTTATGGCCCTGTAAAACATTAACTAGTTTTATGTCTAATCTAGCAACCCTATTCCAATGTTCTTTCCCGAGCACCTATAACTCCGTTTTGCTATTCTGTTGATCCCCTCATTAGGGAGCTAAATTAAACTTTTGATGTGTGCACATTCTATATTTGTATGAGTCACATTTTTAACTTCTGAAAATTATATTTTAACACTAAGCCTGCCACCAACTCTGAGAGTGTGGGCAAGTCTCTCCCTTCCCTCTTTTGGGCTCTGTTTCCTCATCAGTAACATAAGGGAGTGAGTCTAGATGGGGAAATACAAGCCCTAGAAATTGTGTATTTTAGTACAGAATTTTCAAAAGAATTATTTTCTCATCGGGTTGCACATCTTAGGGAGTTATTTCCAAAAATGACAACAACAATAGCAATGGCTAACACTTATCCAACCCCAGGTTATCAAGTACTACCCCATTTAATTCTCACACAATAAGGTAGGTGCTACTGTTACTAAGTCCCACTGACACATGAGACTAAGAAAGCTGAAACATTGTGTTTTTTAAATCAGGAGGCACTACATTCATCCCTCTGTCCATGTTTCCTTCTATTCATCTCTTCACCTGTCTACTCACCCAGCCAGCCAGCCAGCTGATACAAAACAAAGATGGTTCCCACCTTCACACTGAATCTAACTGACTGAAATGGCATTTAGAAGAGGCAGCGATTGCTTCTAGCTGGTGGGTCCAGGAAGGCTTTGTGGAAGAGGTGCCATTTCGAGTCTGCCCCTGAAGGTTCGAGCAGGACTATTTAGAAAGAGGTCACACTAGCATCCTTGGCCGAAGGAAGCCCTGGTGGCAGAAAGGACCGGAGGCAGGAGGAGGGGGACGTGCACAGTGACCAGGGAGCACAGTGGCAGGCTGCTGAGGAGGCTGCAGGAAGGATGGCTGGCGGCAGACAGAGATGGAAACAGATATTGATTGGTCCTGATATATCAATGTCTTATTGAGCATCACCCTAAGTGTCCTTCATTGGATGCTTCTCCACAGTCATCCAGACCTGGAGTACCACGCACAGTGGGAAATCAGTAGAGACAAACTCTTCTCCAGCGTCAAAGCCGGGCACCCCAATGACCAGAGTTCTAAACCCCTGGATGGTAGAGTTGCAAACAGCCACAAAGGGAATCTACTCCAACCTCTAGCCTCCCTTCCAGAACACGTGGCCCCGAGCTAACTGAAGCTAGCCTGAGCTCACCCTGCAAGCAGCTATCACAAGGTGCTACATCAAAAGACTCCCAAGGCCCAAATATTTCACAACCAGAACACTCCCTAATTCCATCCAAGGGGGAAAAAAGAGCTATTGGGGTTTCTTTTCTGGACTGCTCATTTCTTATAAACATGCCAGGGCCATTTATAGCTCACAACTCACTGCTCTCTAAACATTTACACATTTGTCCCTCCTAACACGTCCTTGGTCATTTGACTAAGTGGTAGGTCACAGAGGCTGGACATCAAGGCCTTGGAACCTTTGGGTTTTATCCAGACCTGCTTTCAAAAGCCTTTAATGCTGGCCTCCCTCCTTCAGTAAACATGGGGATCACTGGTCTCCTTCAGCCTCACTGATGCCTTGGTCTGCCCCACATCTGCTTTTTCACAGGTACACGAGGCAGGAGACATACAGACCCCTCAAGAAGACATGAGGACATTCTACCAGGTGGGCTTCTAGGGGCAAGCCAGTGGGGTCCCCCATGATCCCTAGGGCAGAGTGGGCACTAGCATTTCACAACACCCCTATTTCCAGAGAGGAGGGTTAGAGACGTAGCTCTATTAGGGGGAAGGAAGCTGCCCACACCAAACGTCCTGGGCTATGAGCATGGGAGCCTCGCACAAAGCCTAAATCAGCACACATACAACAGCTCTGCCCTTTGGAAGGGTGCAGTCTCCTGGGACTAGTGGGACACATCAAGCGCAGCGAACAGAGAACATAATTATGGCCAGCTAACAAAAGACAAGAAGTAGTAGAAGCCACATGGGCTGGAGAAGTGGGGAAGGCTTCCTGGAGGAAGCATGGAGAAATGGCATCCCAGGCGGGGGAACGGCTGGAGCAAAGGCACAGCGGTGAGACTGGGCAAGGGCCAAGGGGTGGCTACTGGACCCTCACAATCGCAACTATCCTGCTGGCTCTAATTTCAGAGGCAATTTTGAATATGGGGAAGCCCAGAGCCTTCAGAGTTGGACCTGAGTTTGAATCCTGATGCCTTCCCCAAATGGCTGTATGACCTTCGCAAGTTCCTCAACATCTCGGAGCCTCAATTTCCTTATCAGCCAGATGGGGTGCTAGCACATAGCTCACAGGTATGCTGAGGAGTCCTGGGGCTGTGGAGGATCAGGTACATGCATGGGGTTACTCAGCAGCACTAGGTACATCCCTCCGTGCTGGCATCCATCACTCTGGAGTCTGAGCCACAAGACGTCAAGCACTTTAGAGACAGAGACAAGCCTTTCAACTCTACCTAGAGGCTCAACACAGCGCCTGAACCATGAGAAACCTTGCTACCCAGCTGCTGGGAGGGCTGCGGGCAGCCTCTTCAGAGTTTGCTCAGCTGCGAAGAGCTGCCTGGCCCAAGGTCACGCCCTCTGGGGACTGCCCAACTCCTATATGACCGATTGGGGCGAGGAAACAGAAGCCCATTTCAGCTCATCCCATGGCAATGCCGGCAAACCATCTTAGTTCCAGCTTTCTCCATGGGGTTGGCTGAGGCCGCGACAGGCCGGCATCACAGCCCAACGTCCATGCAATCCTGCCTTGTTCCCCTCCACCTGTGGGCACTGGTCCTATGGACACTCCCTGATAAATATCCCTGATAAGCACCCTCACCTTGCCTCAGAGTCTGCTTCCCAAGGACACAGCCTGCCACAAACCCTGAATTTGTTGATTGAATACATGTCAGGAACAAGACCCCTCGACTGCTAAATCCAAAGCAACCCAGACCCCGTGTGCCCACACAGGATGTTGTCCTGGCCCTTCTACGTCCTGGGCACTCTTGCTGCTGGCATGGCCAAGACAGCAGGGTAAGCAAAAGGGCACAAGGGGGGTGCTTTGACCACCCTGAGGGCCATACTTCTACACGAGTGAAGCCCCCCATCCAGGGAAATGGGGTACCCAGTTGTATTCTGACAGGGGCTGGGAAGTTTCAGGTAGAGGTTGGGTGCTGTAGACCTTCACCATAAAAAGCCACCAGGTTCATTTTCCCCACGTAGCTGGGAGAGTCAGTACTGGGTGGAGAGATAAATGAAGCAATGGAACACACAAGGGGGAGCCCTGCAATGGGACAGCACCCACTTCTTAAACCCAGGCATCCCTGAGGACCCTGAATGGCTCAGATAAATGTAAATGATGAAGGATGGTCACCTCAGGGCATTATTTGGAAAGCCACCCTGAGGGAGGAGGAAGCATCTACCAATACCAGAAGAGCCAGAAACCTTTTTTTCCCCTAGAAAATAAATGTCTAATTTCAAAATAATTATTTTATTGACTGCTATATACATTTGTTTTCTTTTTCTTAAGTTAACTTGTTAAAAAATGAAATGCTTCATTTTTTAAATGAAGCACTGGAACACCGAGATCTAAAATGCCAGCAAGTCCTTTTCTGGCAGTGAGGTGAGGAGGAGAGGGCGTTCAAAGAAGTCCCCAGCATTGAAACTGCTTAAAATCTGAGAAAATACGGCATAGCTCTGAGAGCACTCTGTCCTCACCCACCAGAAGCAGTGCTGGTCACCACAGCCCCAGGGTGCCCTGGAGTCAAGGCATGAAAATTAATGCACTGACTCTGCCCTCCAGGAGGAAGGGCTTTGTCGGGATCCGGCCAAGGTGGTGAAGATGCCGCTTTCCTGTGATTCCTCTGTTCGTGCCGCCTCATCGCCCCATCCCCATCTCACAAGTGTCTTGGGTGGGCCAAAGGCTCAGCTAGGAAGAGTTTAAGACATTTGCTTTTGTCTTGACTCTTCAGGGAAAGGAAGGAGTATCTGTCTCTTGCTAAGGTGAGGGGCGCAAAGCTGGTGAGCCAACCTCACCAGTTCTGTTTTCTACTTTCAGCACAATGGATAGGATGAGGTCTACCTCCGCCATATGCATTCAGGAAAAAGCCCTGGCTCTGGAGTCTGGAGACCTGGATTAGGTCAACTGTCACTGTTGATCTGCTGTACATGATAAGGCAAGTGACATAACCTCTCTGATCCTCAGCTTCCACATTGTAAAGAGAGATCTGGGTTTCAATCTCATTACTTCCAGGACATTTGAAACATTCAAATACCAAACAAGACAGCGTATGAGAGAACACCTTGACAAGTGAACTGCCACTGCATGCAAATATAAAGCGCTCTTATCTTCATTATAAACCAACTAATCTATGGTGATCACTTGGCAGGAAGGATGTGAGGAAGTAATTTCAAGACAGCATTATTATTCATTGTAGGATTATGTGTGTTAATGTTGTAAATGACAGCTCTTCACCCCATCCTCTGATTCAAATTAAAAGCTTCACTCCATGGCCCTCATGCGTACATTCGTTTTCATTGTTCAATTACAGTCACCAAGATGAGATGCTGATGAAACCCTTGGTGATTGTCTTGTTTCTATTCAGAAGTTTTTGGTTCACGAACATTGTTTTATTTGATGTTTGGGGAATAACAAGGCCTTCCCCTGACATTGTAAAAAAAAAAAAAAATTGTGTAACGATTTCTATGTTAAATTGAGTAATAATCAAGAAAGATAATGGCCCAAATTCTCTGTTTAACAGTCTTCCTCCCCACTCCCAACAAGGACACAGTCCACTAGGGAATCACCATATTCTGATACTAATTAAGTTAAAAAGCAATTTAATGTTATTGTATTTAAGAGAGATGTAGTAAATCATCAACAATTTTAAAATTACAGCATAAAACTCTTCTCTACTCAATAAGCAATAAGAACACACTTGAATTCTTTTGCATGGGCATTTAAGGGATACTAATAGGTACAGAGAGAAAAGGGAAAAGTAAAGAAAACAGCTGGATAAATACCTAAGAGGAGAAAACAAGAGTGATACAAAAGAAAGAGATGGAAATGACTGAGAAAGGCCTCTAGGATGCAGACAGGAGAAAATCAGACAAAAGTAAGCAGAAAGTAATCAACCCAATGAACAACAGTAAAATGAGAAATAAAGAGAAATTTTCATAAAGCAACCTCTAATTTTGGAAGATTAACACTAAAAGCTTTTAAAGCTGTCTTACAGATTTAGAATTACAGGAGTTAAAGGGTATGTAACCTCTTGGTAACTACTTCCTTAATGAGATAAAATCATATCAAGACTACATCCAGCTCAAGGGCTAGCAGCTCCTCATTCCTGTCCCATAACACCACGCTCTACCGTTTCTCATGTAAACATTTCAGGTCTACATGGGTGAGCATTTTTATCAGGGCTGCCACTTACTAAGGCAAGTGGCAGCTTCCCCATGCCACAGTGTCCTCACCTATAGGGTCCATAGAATGGGGATGAACATGGTACTCGCTTCATGGTAGAGATCTGAGGATTAAAGAGGTAATATAAGGAAGACACCTGGCATCTTATGTGGCACTTAGTAAATCTTTAGTAGATATTAGCATCTGTTATAAGCTGGGGTTATAGTTCATCTCAGATGGAGACAAAGAAGGAAATGTGTGTGTGTAGATTTTTTCAAAGTATTTCAGAAATTTTATAGCCTCACCTGAAAATTCTGCATTAGGTTGAAGGCATCACACTCAGAGCCATCCTCTTCTCATAGCCCACATGAAGAACACTCCGCATTTTCTACCCTGCATCTCCTTCTGGGCTTCCACACCCAGCCCTCCAGCTTGGTCAGCCCCTTCCCCACCAGCCTTCTTAGAAACCCCAGCCTGGACTCTGATTTTAACAAGCACTTCTCTTATTTCAGGTCTTCATTCAGCCCGTGGTTCAGCCACAGAATCACCTGTTTCCTTCCTTCATTTCCCTCACAAAGGAATCCTCTCATCTAGAGCCCTCTGGAAAGACTCTCTTCTCTTTTTTTTTTTTTTTTTTTTTTTGCGGTACGCGGGCCTCTCACTGTTGTGGCCTCTCCCGTTGCGGAGCACAGACTCCAGATGCGCAGACCCAGCGGCCATGGCCCACGGGCCCAGCCGCTCCGCGGCATGTGGGATCTTCCCGGACCGGGGCACGAACCCGTGTCCCCTGCATCGGCAGGCAGACTCTCAACCACTGCGCCAGCAGGGAAGCCCAAAACAGGTGAATTTTAATAAAAGTTTATTTAACCTAGATTAGGTTCTGGTTAGATCATCCTAAATATTATCCTTTCCAGGTATAATCAATATAAAAATTATTAGTATCAGTAATATTTTGCAGTCTTCATACTAAATTTTTGTACTACATTTTACACTTACAGCATATCTCAATTTGGACTGGCCATATTTCAAGTGATCAATACCCACCTGGGGTTAGTGGCTCCCACGCTGGACAGCCATGTCCAGAGCTTCTCCAGCCCATGCAGGCTCAGCCAGCCCACGGGCATCCCCAGGGAAGAACAAGCCATCCGTTTATGAAAGGTACACACATCGCCATCAGCTCTCCAGGGCAGTCTGTCATTCACTGCAAGACTCTACATGGCATCTGACTCTAATGGTTCTAGATGGGCATCTCCAAGTTTCCCCACCCCCGATCGCCATCATCATGACGACGTCAGCACAAGATCGAGGCCCTAAAGGAGAGCGTTTCCTGGTGCGGCAAATCTTGTGCCTCTGGCCAATCTACCTGTGGGTCCATCTCCAAACTGAGAGCGTGACCTCAGCAGTGAGGGTGGAGACGGCACCTACATAGCCACTTGAGCACTCCCAGGTTAAGCCAATAATAAACACATACCTGCGTGGAAATCGGGAAGTGTGTGAGCAGGACTGAGGCAAGCAGTGGTTGCCATGGAAACCAGGCAGCCTCACTCCAGACTCTACCTTGGAGAGGTAGAGCCCCGTGGAGAGGCGTTGTCCCTGTACCTATGGAAACCTATGGAAACCTTCCAAATGGTCCCATTATGATGAAACATTAAAGAGGGAATGCCTACATACCTGTTCTCTCCATCGTCACATCCACCTTTTGTCCTGGGTATTACCCAAAGGAGCAGAAACTAAAACCATCCTTGCCTCAGAGATAAATGCCTGGAGGGCATCGAGGTAAGACAATAGGGGTGAGGTTGCCCCCAAAACAGAAGCAATAAACCACTCCAACTGTCCACCATAGGAAGTGCTTGGCTAGACAAATGGTCACGGCTTCAGGGGTTTACCATCTTTCCAACCTGACTGAGAACTCATCCTGTAAGGCGAATCCCTGGAATGATCTCTTTCACACAGTCATTCATTCCTTCACTCATTCATGAATGAGAAGCACCATGGTACGGTGGCAAGAGTCTAGGCCATCAGGTCACAGGAACCCAGGTTTAAATTCCAGTTCTGATGCTTACTGGATGTGTGGTCTTTCCTAAGTTATTTTTAAAAATCCTTGTAAATCAACTATACTTCAATTAAGAATTAGTTTTTTAAAAATCTTTATGCCTTGGTTTTCTCATCTGTAACATGGCAATGAGAACAGAATAATGTTTGTCACTTGTCTTCCATATGGTCATAATCAACGTCTTTAGATACTGACTTACAACTCTTTTTCCCTAGACTGTGAGCTCCCTGAATATTCAAACAATATCTCATTCCATTTTGATCATTAACAACTACCTAGCAGAGTGCCTGGTACTTCCAGATACTCAATAATATCACTTGAACGAAGAAGTGACGAAGTGTTTTCCCTCTCTTAATTTCATTCTCACAGCAATCTGGTTCAGGATTATTTTAGCCCACTGCAAGACAAAGGGGATTATAATATTAAAACACATGCTTCCGGGCTTCCCTGGTGGCGCAGTGGTTGAGAGTCCGCCTGCCGATGCAGGGCACACGGGTTTGTGCCCTGGTCCGGAAGGATGCCGCGTGCCGCGGAGCGGCTGGGCCCGTGAGCCATGGCCGCTGGGCCTGCGCGTCCAGAGCCTGTGCTCCGCAACGGGAGAGGCCGCAACAGTGAGAGGCCCGTGTACCGCAAAAAATAAAATAAAATAAAATAAAATAAAAACACATGCTTCCTATTCTCAAGGTATTTACCGTTTACTGTATTGTTTAACAAACAATTTATATAATATTTAGTGTGTGCCAGCTACTGTTCTAACCACCTTTTAGATATTAGCTCACTGAATCCTCATAATAATCCTACAAAATAGGCGCTGTCTGTGGACTGCCACTGGCCCAAGGTTACATTAGTACATGGCAGACCAAAAGTCAAGTTCGACCAGCTTGGCTCTACAGCCAGGGTTCTCAACCACGTGGGTGATGCCTTTAATAGGGCACACAGGTCACCTGCACAAGTGTATGTGAATAGTGTATGAGTGGTGAGTTACAGAGGAGGGGAAGACCCCACACTGCATCTTAAAGAGTAGTAGGATTTGAACACACAAGAACACTGGAGAAGAGAGGGAAGGCTGTATGGAAAGAGACTGGGGGCCAGATGATGGTCAGCTCTGACCATCTGCATAAGGAGTTTGGGCTTCAGGCATGAGATGCCACTGGAAGTCTCTGAGCCATGGGGGAACCTAAGCAAAGCTGGCTTCAGGGAGAGTTCATCTGACAATGGCATGCAAGGGAGACTAAAGGGAGGAGATGGAGCAAATGGGGAGTGTGACACAGCAGCTGTTATAATGGGTCAAGGAAGAGGTCACAGGGTCTAAACCAGGACAATGGAGGCAGAAGCATGGAGGGCAAATCCACAGGACGTGGCTACTGCTATGATGTAAGATGTCTGTATCAGTTTCCCACCAAATCATTCAAATTAGAAACAAGTTCTAGGGAGCACTCACTGGACACGTCCCCAGCCACCCAGAGTGGCACAGGGGCAGCTTGTGAAGGTGAAACATGGGGCTCTCCTAAGCAGTGCCTGGAAATGTAGGCTGAGCTCTTCCCATTTGTATGCAGCTGGTTACTGAAGCCAAGATGGCCAATTCAATCGTGACAAAGAACCCTAGCCACCTCAAAGGTGAAAGACAGCCTGGTACCTCAAACTGCAGTCCTGTCTGTTACAGTGCCCTGTCAGTCACCTCCCCAGAATCTCAACCCAGCCCGGGCCTTACAGCGAACGGAGCTTTCTGTTCCAATTCCCATCACACCAGAAGGGAAGGAGCAAGAACTGAGGAATGGGCGAGGAGTGCGGGGGTGACTTATGGCTCAAGAACATGATGTGTCAGCCTTCTCCCAAGATCTACCAACTGTCTGAAATCCTCTATCCAGCCACAGTGTTGCAGGAATTCACAGAGAAGGTTCTCTTCTACATCAGAACGAAAGAGATGCCAGAGAATGCCATACTAGGTAGACTCATAAAACTGGTACAGAGAACTTTGCTCTGACAAAAGCTAGAGCCTTCCTTATTATTTATCTATCATATTTGAAGGCTTGGAATCCCATTTTCATCTTGATGGAGGCAATAAAAGCTCAGCAAACTTTTATGGCCCCCAGGACGAAGCTGAGGGCTCTACCGCTGTTCCCACCCAGCAACGCTTACAGACTTCTCAGTTCAAGTCAGGGCAGAAATTGCTTTTGGTCAGAGGCAAAATGTAGTTTATCTTTGCAAGAGTAGCCATTAAGATGTGAGCATGAACACCTGAAGAGATAAAACATAAAGGGAGAAAACAGGGAGAAAAAGAAGGTGAGGCTTCTGAAGCAAGAGGGGAAATGATGGCAGAACAGCCCCCCACCAGAAGCTTTTCACGGTGCAGGGGGAGTGGGATGTGGAGAAAGGCATCTTCAGAGATGGGGAGAACGGAACCCCGGGAGCGGGCCGAGGGGAAAGCTTTGCAGAGGGAGGGCTGTGAGCGACCTGTGCTCTGTGCTAAGGGTTTTGAGAGGAGACCTAATAAATGGGAAAATTGTGCTTGCATTTCCGTTTGTCTGTAGGATCACTGTGGATCTGAAATCTACCCCCTCCCACTTCTCCAAACACTAAAGAAAGTCTCCAGATGGAAAAATCTGAAGTCAGGCTGCAATATGAAGAAAAAGAAAAAGTCTCATCCAGGAAGCTGACAACTTGCTGCTCCTCTGAGATCTCATCTATGGAGCTAGGGTATCAAATACTACACAGAGTCAGGACACATGGGTTCTTGACCATTTGCTGCTTGGGACTGACTGACCGTGGACAAGCCTCACTTAAATCACCCATAAAGTAAACTTTAGGGAAAATGATCGAGAACAGAGATAACTAAGGCAGAATAAGGCAGAAATAACACTGGTACTGCCACCCTCCAAGCCATTGCTCATGGCAGACATCACTAATCAATCATAGCATTCTGTAGAGCAGTAGCCCCAATTACTCTGTTGCTGAGCCTTGAATCTTCAGTAAAGCATCCTCAGTAACCACTACTGATTGATCGCAATGGGACCGGGAGATGGAACCTATTCACCATCCCTGGACTAGATCTCTTCTAATCCTTGAACACCACAGCTATAAAATGCTGCATGTCACACGTATTCCCATTATGGATACCTTTAACTAAGGTCTGTCTCTTTCCTTTTCTCCTTGGTCTTTTTTCCAAGCCCTAGCAACCAAGACTAAGAAGGAAAAAACTGGCTGGAAGGCCCTTCCATTAAACCCATGTCTGAAGCTCCGAAAGTGACCCTGTGCATTCTTCTTAGACCTCTTTACCTTAGGTTCCCTCATTCTGCTAAAAAGCTCCTCCTGGGGCCAATGTCCCCTCTATCCTCTTACGGATTTCATCAAGGTAGAGAATTCTCTTCCTTTTCAAATGCTTCGAGATGACTGAAGAAAAGACAGCCTGGGGAAGTTCAAAGACATTTATTACCCTCAGTTCTTTTGAAAATTATTAAAGAGCCCAGAGTTAGAAATTCAGATTTCCTCCAAATCCCCGAGAACAAACATCTCACTTGTAAGTGGCTTAATGTGTCTGTTTCACATACACAAAATTACCTTTCAGGAAAGCAGACTGTTTCTCATGTCATTTTTCATCTCTAAAATATACCTCCTCTGGCAAAAGGACCGGGATTCAAGGGCTGACAAAATCTACAGCAGAAATAATTAACACCAGAGGCTGTGTCTAAAAGAGAGTTAAATGAAAGAGAATGGGGTTACTTATTTATTTCTGTTCTCTGTATCTGGATCTCTCCATCGTAACCCAGGGAAGAAGAATTGGATCTTTCGAGGCTGGAAGGGTGGTTTGCTGAACTGCCTCTACGAGGCTGGTCTGTTGGAGAGAACCCTGAGCCTCCGGCACAGTAACTCCCTCTGGTCCAGGGAGCTATGAAAATCTGCTTCAGCACTGAAACTTTCTAGGAAAAACCACCAGAAAAATCTACTTGTTTGCATATCAGGCACAGATAAAAGAAACAATGATGTTTAGTCATTTAGCATTCAAGGAAGGGCTCAGTCCTAACTCCCAAGGATATGGACAGTCTTTGCTTAAATCACATTCATCAAACTGGAAACACTTGAAATAGGCAGCAAATTGAGGGCTTGTTGTGGTTGTTTTTCAAGTTCATCTAAGAAGTCCACCTGAAATAAAGCTTCATTTGGGGGAAACTCTGCAACATCAAACCCACTAATACACACAGTATTCAAACCTTTGCTGTACATTTGGGGGTTAGCCTGGAAGCTCCCACCGGCCCCCTGGGTACATCAGTTACCTTGCTCCCAAAGTAAAAAATGACTCTTACCATGGTAACATTTCCTTGCTCCACAACCCCTCCTGGGGGCCTCTGCCAGTCCCTATTTTAAATAAACGTGCTTCTTATGAAACGTTTACAGGTATGAAGAGATGGAGCTCCTTCTGACCAGGAGAGGAACAGACTTTGCAAGAACTCCGAGACTTTCTCCAACAGCACTTCCATCAAAGTGATGCAAACAGCAAAGGACAGAGGCCATATCTCAACCAGGGTCGCCCCAAGCAGAGGCTGCTCAACCGGAAAGAAGGCTCTTCAAGTCGATTCTGGTGCCAGTGGGGTTACCAAGTCAAAATGTGATCCCCTCAGAGGTTTCTGACTATCTGAAGATGGCTCAAGGAGGGGCATCCAAGACTGAAATGATTTAAAAGAAGCCAACTTCTCCAGGGAGGAACTGGCCCTTTAGGATGTGACCCCTCCTCCTAAGGCACCCTTCCTCCTGCTCAACTCCATGGTTACAGGCCCTGCTCCTGCTGCCAGATGCTTCCCTTCTCTGCATATGGAGATGCACCTGGAAAGGGGTCCAGGAGGAAAAGAATCACAGGAGACAAATGACAGGCAGAGGCCTAATGACACAAGGAGAGTTTATGTTTTTATTTTAAATGAAACGCAAAGCCAGGGGAGGGCCAGGCAGGATCGGTCCTTGACTATTTCCTGCATCTCTCCAGGTGCTCTGACAGCTGAGAAAGAAATATTCTTTCTCCTTTTGCAGCTCTCCCAGTGCCTAGCACATTGCCAAGGGCACCACAGGTCTGAGATAGACCCTTGCTGCCTTTGCTGACTGAAGGACAGTAGAGGGAATGAGAAAACACAGAAACATTTTGGACTCAAGGGAACAGACTATTGCTACTCCCTCGTTTTATCCACAGACACATCAAAACCTTAAAAGGGAATGGACTTGTCCAAGGTCACCAGAAATGTCACGACAGAGCCCGGATTAAGAATGCAGTTTTCTGGGACTTCCCTGGTGGAGCAGTGGTTAAGAATCCGCCTGCCAATGCAGGGGGCATGGGTTCAATCGCTGATCCGGGAAGATCCCACATGCTGTGGAGCAACTAAGCCCGTGTGCCACAACTACTGAGACTATGCTCTAGAGGCCACGAGTCACAACTACTGAGCCCGCGTGCCACAACTACTGAGCCCGCGTGCCACAACTACTGAAGCCAGTGCACCTAGAGCCCATGCTCCACAACAGGAGAAGCCACCACAATGAGAAGCCTGAGCACCACAATGAAGAGTAGCCCCCACTCGCCACAACTAGAGAAAGCCCGCACGCAGCAACAAAGGCCCAATGCAGCCAAAAAATAAAAATTAAAAAAATTAATTTAAAAAAACATTATTAAAGAAAAAAACACAGTTTTCTGCAGATCACGGTTTCTCAGATGAAAGGAAGCGATGGCCACCTCTGCTCTCATATCCCAAATTGATCTCGAACACCATCACCAATGCCCAAGGCCCAGATTGACACACTGTGTGAAGCTAGGTGAGTAAACTCCTTTCCTTCTTTCTGATGATCTAAGCGTTCTTCCTGCAGAGGTCGAAGATGACCAAGAAATCAAACCGCCCGCCTCATGGCAGCTTCCCCGGGAGCCCACGCAGGGGTCTGTGGGATTAAGCAGCCCCTGCAATCAGCCGCTCCCCCTTCACAGGAAGTTATTTGTCACCCCTGGGCCATAAGCCCAGGCAGAAGGTTGAGTGCCCGACTAGTAGAATTAACTCCAGATAGATCTCGCATGACACAGAAGAAGAATGGTCTGGCCCCCTCCCAATGGGATTCCACACCCCTCGCCTTCCCGTGCAAGTTGGGGCCCAGAGGCTAACACGCCCAGCAGCCTCATGTGGCCGCCAGGGAGCCGGCAGCCTCTGCCCTGTGAAATGCCCCTTTTTTGTCATTCGGCCTCCGTTTCAAGCTATTTTTAGTGTAAGCAAAGCCAAAATTTGAGGGAGGCTGATGTGGGAACAGGGCCTTGTCTTCCTCTCTCCCTTTCAATGAGCGGCTCCCTGTTTCCCTTAGGACAGCTGCTTCCTCAACAGCCACCAAGAAATGAAGGGAGAAAAAAATGCTGAAAAGAGAAAAATGGGGAAAAGATCAAAATTCAGCTTCTTCGCTAAAGCAGTCTGGGAAGGTGATGGTTTCTCAACCCTTCAGATTAATTCTCTGGATCCTGGCTTCTCTACAGGTACAAGAAAGCAGCATATGCCCAGTCCATTTACTGTCCCGATTAACCCACCTCCAACAAACAAGGAAGGCCCAGAGGTCTGCTTGCCCCGGAAGGAGGCACGTACAGTTTACAGGTAACCCGGATGTCCTCAGGAAAGATCTGTGTCCCCAGAGGCTTGTGAAGCAGGAACCAAGCTTCCACTCAGGCCCCTGGATCCTCAGCTTTGTTGTGCCTTCCATGTCAGCACGGGGCCAATTCTATGAACTACAATTAATTAGACGAGCAGAAAGATAGCCCTGGTGCTTAAGAGGCCTGGGTGCATTTAATTGAGTTTTCAAGTGCCCTAATTTCCTAAAGAAAGACAGAGAAGCAAATGTCCTGTCCTAGTTCCCTCACTACTCAAACATACAGGAACATTTTCTGCAATAAAATTTTTAGGGCAAATGGTGGATTTCTGTTGTTGTCATTCTTCTCAAGTAGTTGTTTTTCTGGAAAAAGCCTCATTCTGTACCTAAAAATGAGGCTTTTAGTGTACGAATTTGGGGTGTTTGGGGCCTGGAGGCACGAGTCAGTCTGCCTCCTCCTAAACATGGCCTAGTAAATAAACTTGGAAGCATCAGCTCGCCTGTGGTCCCAAGTGTGACTTTCCAAGCACGTGCTTCCCGGCAACGACAATGGCTGGTAACTTTGTCATCATCATCATCATCTGTTTTTGAGTCTCCCTGTTAAACAAACTTCTTCACAGCTGAAGTGGAGGCTCCAAGGAGAGTCTCAGTCCACAAGGATGTTTTTCTGACAAATAGGGGCTGCTAAACCATCAGCGTTCCCCGAAGGCCCCGGGGGAAAAGCTAGGCGAGAAAAGTGTCCCAGCCAAGGATGGTGGGCTCCAAATACAGGTGTTCCATTTCCTACAAAGCCTCCAGGGGGCACCAGCTTTTACTGGCTGGGAGAGGGAGGGCGAGGGAGGGAGGGAGGGAGGGAGGGAGTTAGTTTAACATTAGTCATATAATGTTAAGCTCAGGTCCCTTGTGTCCAGTAGCAGGAAGACACAGGATATATGATCAGGATTAGAAGACCTGGGCCCCCAGGCCTGTCCAAGGATGGATGGAGAGATCACAGACTCTGATTTATCACCAAACTACTTCAAAAACCTTGCCACCCAGAAGCACTGCAGCAAAATGCAACATAACATTTTCACTTTCAACACCTGGGATGATTTCACTTTACAGATTTCGCTAGAAGAACCAATATGTGTCCAGTGACTTGAATAGCGTCTGACACCTCGCAGGTGCTCCAGGAATGTCTGAAGAAACGGATGAATGGCTCAGAGGAGATGCCTGGCACGTACAGTAGAACCTGTGGCCTTATCTTCCGGTGACTTAACGCACTTCCTTGCATCCTTCCAACGGATTTGTGGTTGCTGCCTGCCAGAATGGACATTAAAGACATCTCCCCACATCAGAGGGTGCTGACGTGCCCTCTGAAACCAGCCCTGTGTTTGTCAGTCTCATCCAGGGATGACTGGATACGGGAACCAGAGTGAGTACACTTGACCCTCTTTCCACAAGATTCATCTGTCATACTGCCAGGGTGTTTCCTGTGACACACGTGCCTACAACGTACAGCTCCCAGGGAAAGCCCAGCCAGCCCTCCGGGCCCGCCAGCTCACGACAGCTATATGCAGTGAGAATTTCCCGGCCGACTGGACAATGGTAAGAGCCAGCTTCAGAAACGGCAGAGCCTGAATTGTGTGCATGGCCCAAACATCATCAGCTGGCTGGACCCAAACCTGGATCCTGGGATACTCAGACCCCTTTCAGATGGCCACGCCCAGAGGTAGCTCAGCACTCTGAGACGACATCTGAGGTTTGGGGAGGTCTAAGGGCTGCTCCATCCCTGCCACAGGAAAGGGTTTATCCTCCACTCCCTACCCCTGTGTGTCTCCATACCAGCACGTTTCCTCCATGACACGGTGACTAGGCTCACTCAATAATAACAAAAGTAATGACAACAAATGTTTATTAAGCACTAACCACGTAACAGGCACTATTCTGAACACTTCATATATGTTGATGAATCAAACCCTCCTAACGACATTAAGAGGCAGGGACTATTATCATGCTCATTCAACACAGGAGGAAACTGAAATGAAGCAACTAGCCCAGAGGAAAAGCCCTACAGAGGGGTAGAGGTGGGATTCAGCAGAATGACTGTAGAAGCTGGGTTCCTAACTGCCCTGCCGTACCACACACAGCAGCCCTCCACGGGCCAAGGCATCCCTTCCCAAGGATGCATGTCCCAGGGAGACAGGAAAAGCAGGAGCTGGCGATCTGGGGATGCTAAGTGCTCCATCTATCCTTCTTGTTGGTTCCAATCAAATGAGACACCAGGCCAGATGGAGAGCAAAAGACTAAAAGCCCCAATTCAGATGACGCTGGATCAGCCATGGGCAGGACTCTTATCTCCCAGCCCAGACAGAGAAGCTGAAACAGAGTGAACAGAGACAAGGGAAAGCCCTGGGGGTCCTGCCTTACTCATCGGGCATCCACTGACCGGGTGCTACATTCAGTTCTGTGTGCCAGGGAACACCAACGAAGTTATGTGGGTTGGGTGGACGAGTGGCCACAGATGGATAAGGAAACAAACGGATGAGACAGAAGAACAAAACAGACACCCACTCCCAGCAAAATCCCCAGAGGGGAGAAGCAGCAGCAGCCTGAGTAGGGGGTTGACCTGGCCAACCCAATACTTGCCACCAGAGGCCGTGGGAGCCAGGGATGAACAGCCGGGACGAGGCAAGGTGCTCCTGTGCCAGGAGGCTCTTCCTCTCTCCAGAACCCTGCGGGGATTGACTTCTGAAACTCTCCTTCATTCTCATGGCGGGAGGCCAGAGGAGCCAACCCCCCAGCTAGTAAAATTAACAGCTGCTCTTCACAGAATATGCTGGAGAAGCTGGCACACAGAGCATATGGCCTGCAGACCGGAAGCACAGTCCGGCAGCTGGCATGGCTGAGGCACCTGGCCTGCAGGTCTGGATCAGGGGTGTCCTTCCATGGTAGGCACTAGACGCTGGGCTACCGGGCGGGGCCTGGGGGACACTGACTGCAGGGGACGCAGGCAGGTGGAGGGGGAGACAGAAAGTGACCCTGCTAGAGAATTCCCAGACACATTCCACTGACCTTGGGAAGGGGAAATTCCTATGCTGAGCCAGCTGTGGAATTTGGGGGGCCACCTGGCTCTGGCCTCTGTGTCCCATCTCTACCGTAACATTTAGTTGAGTTTGTGGAAGTAAATGTAGAGGGTCTCCGTAAGAAGGGGCTAGATGGTACATTTCATCCACTGCCTTGAATCATGGGAACAAGTCCTGTTGGCCACTTACACTGGCCAGTCACAGAGCGGAAGGGGAACGTGAAGATCCGGACTGGGAGTTGGCAAATGCATTCTGTTTCAGGACCACACAGTGACTATTTTGGGGCGGCATATTTTGGACTCTGTGGATACTACTCAATTCTGCTGCTGTAGTGCATTGTAGTGCATTGTAGTGCATTGCAAAAGCAGCCACAGACAATATGTAAATGAGAGCATGGCTGCGGCCCAATAAAACTGTGTTTGTGAACACTGAAATTTGATTTCACATAATTTTCACATATCAGAGAACATGCTTTAGATTATTTTAAAAAAACATTTAAAAATGTAAAAACCATCGTGAGCTTGTGAGCTGTATAATACAGGCAGTGAGCCAGATTTGGCCCATGGGTTACTGTTTGACAATCCCTGGGCTGGTTAAATGTTTCCCAAAGTGTGTCCTTTGTGATGCCCACAGACGTTTCATGGGGAAAGGGTTCCATGGTAAAACAGGAGTGGGAAATGCTGGGCCAAAGTCTTTCTGCTTTCTTACTGCAGGACTTCTTCAAGACTCACACGCTGATACACACTGGACAATCTCAAAATGGGGATGAGAAACAAAGTCTGTTCAACTTCCAGGCAAGCATTTTTATTCTGGAGCGTCTCTGACATCTTAGTTTTCTGAATAACCCAACTAAAGCCACGAGGATGAAGTCTGACCAACCGTCAGCAACGGCGCCACCAAATGAGATCCTGCCTCTCTCTGACCATCTCCAGTGACAGGCAGCTCACTACCTACCATGGGTTCCAGCTGAATTCAAGTGACTTCTCTGACTCGTTTTCTCACTCCATGATGCTGGGTCCCAGGTAACAAATCTAGTGCAATCTAGTGCACCTTTCATTAAAGACAAACTTTCACGTTTAATAATATAAATAAAGCATACCTTCTTTGATTTACTGATTCATACCCCAAATATAAACTCTATTTATGCACAGGATAAAATAAAGAGCCATTATTAAGTCCTGGGAGGGGGTGGATTACCACTCGGTTCCTTTAAAAGAAGTCTCACTTAGGAGAGTTAAAATAAACTCAAACGATCTCAAATTTATTCCCAACTGCACATAAAGCAGGATCTACCTGTTCACTATAGAGGCATTCTTAGTAAAAATACAGGCCCATGCAACCTATGATCTTTCTGCTACATCTGCAGGGGATATAGACATTTTATGTAGATTTGCCTAAAATGTAAAAAAAAAAAAGGGAGGGGGGAAGGGAAGGGAGCAGAGGTGAGGAAGAGAGAGTGAGATGGAAATGTGAGGTATGTGTGAATTTGCAACCAGGCACCACTGAAAACAAAAAGTAGAGGATGCTAATGAGAACTGTCACCAGCACCAGGAGGCACCTAAAGAGAGAAACAAAGTCAATGATGCCACCTATGTGATTAAGCTGTGCCCATGTGCCCTCCATTTTGTTCAACTTGTCCAATTTCAGGTGCAAACAGCACAGGAGTGAACATATCTGTTTAACTCTATTAAACGAATAGGATTATTATTTCTCTTTGAAAGGCGTACTTGTTACATATTTTCTTTGGGGCCCTAGGAGATAAGGATAGAACGGTCCAGGCTATGCATACTATGTTAATATAAAATGCCACACATGCAGTGTATTTAGGAAGATAAAGGGAAAGACTGGCATTTTTCTTCCTCCTTATTTCAACAAATCATCCCCCAGACAGTAAAGCAAGTAGCATATATTTTCAGTTCCTGGATTAGATGTGCATGTTTCCTGGAGCAATATTTAAATGTAGTAGCACGGGAATATGAGGAAAATAAGCAAAAAAGAGTCATTCTAAAGGCTCTATCTTTGCTCAAGGAGCTGACAGCTATATTGGCAAGACCAGTCTTTGAAGTGAGCACAAAAGACTGAATCTGTACAGGGGCTGAGCAGCTACACAGCCCAGCCATTTACAGACTTCGCTCACACCTGGAGGTGAGGTCATGCTTGTCCACAATAATTTTTTTAAGGAGACAGTCACTCTGAGATTAATGTGGAAATTAATAAGAATATTCAGAAACGAGGGGCTAATGGAGATGGTATGAGTGTGTGTGCGCCTGTATTTATCTGTATGTATCTGTATGTCCATAAATTTCCCCATTATAAATGCGTTCACTAGTAGTGTCACTCTTATACTATACTGTCTTAGGAAATCACTTCCTAAAAATTTTCTTTCAATTTCTGCCTCTCAGTTTCTTAGTTTATAAAATAAGGAGTTGAACTAGACCAAGAATTGTAAACTATGGCCCATGAAACAAATCTAGCCCACCACCTGTTTTTATAAATAAAGTTTTATTGGAACACGCTCACACCCATGTATTGTCTGCGCTGCTTTCAAACTACAATGGCAGAGTGAAATAGTTGTGACAGAGTCTCTATGGCCTGCAAAGCCTAAAATACTTACTATCTGGCCCATTACAGAAAAACTTAACCCTGAACTAGACTATCTCTAATATTAATTTTGGCCTATAAAGTACAACCAAACAATACAAAAGCCCACTCTGTGTGCTTCTTGCCCTTTTTATTTATATATCCAGGCATAACTCGCTTTACTGCACTTCGCAGATACTGTGTTTTTTGTTTTTGTTTGTTTGTTTTTATAAATTGAAGGTTTGTGGCAACCTCGCCTCAAGCAAGTCTGTAGCTGCCATTTTTCCAACAGCATTTGCTCACTTCATGCCTTTGTGTCACATTTTGGTAATTCTCGCAATATTTCAAACTTTTTCATCACGTCTTATGATGACCTGTGATCAATGATCTTTTGATGTTAGTAAATGACTCGCTCAAGGCTCAGATGATGATTAGCATTTTTTAGTAATAAAGTATGTTTTAATTAAGGTATGTACAGTGTTTTTTAAAAACATAATGCTACTGCACAGTTAACAGACTCCAGTATAGTGTAAACATAATTTTTATATGCACCAGGAAACCAAGAAGTTCGTATGACTTGCTCTGTTGTGATACTCGCTTCATTGCAGTGGTCTGGAACCGAGCCTGCAGCATCTCCGAGGTCTGCCTGTACTGCCTTACTTAGAAAGATTCCATTCAGCTCACAAAGCTCTGTGGAGCATATAACCACACACGTGTAAAGTTCAAATAGGAGGCAAAAGGGAAATGAGAGAATACACTTGAAGACGAAGCCGGGAGGCTGTGAATACACAGAAGGCAAACCCTGAGATGCTGTGTAGTTTCAATGGGCCACAAACTTGGCTCCCAGCAGCCACTACAGAAAAAGGGCCAGGATCCCTTTCCCAATTTAGATTGTTCACTGGAGGTTCACCAGGACGACCACAGCAATCCTGGCACGAAGCACTTACCCACATCTGTGCATAAGCAGATAACGTGAGATGTAGTGAACAAAGTCCCCAGCAACACCCAAACAGCTGGGAGGCATCTCAATGGCATTTACCGCAACACTGAAATGTCCCTCACTGTGGACCAACTCCAAATCCCAAAGTGGAAGTGACCATCCTTTGGTATATCAAATGATCAAACTGATCAAAATTTGGTATCCCAAATTTCGAATTCAGCACACACCAACTTTAGAATCAGAAAATAATAAATATTTTTACTTTTACGAAAAGATAAGGGAAGCAGTAATCCTTGACAGTTTGGGGGTGCACTTTGACACAGAATCCCTCAGCCATCGCTCCTAGAGAAGTCCCTATGCAGTACTGCTGTTTTTGTAAAGCTAAGCCTGAGTGCCGAGGAGAGAGAGAGACAAGACAAAGACAGGATATTCTGCGAACCGGTCAAGGAATGTTTCTCACTTTGATGATGAAGCTCCAAGTGTTAACTATTAAAAGCACCTGCAAATGGTGACTCGCATTTGTCACTGTTTACACTGAGCTCTACAACTTTTTATCTAGCTTATCAACGTAAATAACTCACACCCTGGATCTCAGGCGCTCACTGCCCTGTGCCCAGCGCCTGGAATAGCGCCTGGTGCAGGTGAGAAAGAAGTGCTTCCTGAATGAATGACGTGCTCATCTGAGAGATCCTGGACAACCAGTGAATCTACTGATACGCTGAGGTTGTCTTGGTGAATCCTTCCCCAGCTGGGCCTTACCCACCATGCCGTGGTTCTGAAACTCTCACCTGTGACAATGAGACAGGTGAGAAAGGGGCCCAGATGTGGAGGGCCCAAAGCTCCTGAGCTATGCATCAAGGAAAACACATTAAACATGGAAAAGGGAAACCGCACAGCTGGTGTCTAGTCTCGCCTGAGTCCCACTGTTGCAAGGATAAACACTGGGGCAGTTCAGGACAAACACAGCTTTGAGTTCTGCAACAGGCAGAGGTACTTTCCCTTGAGCATGGAGACTGCAATATGAAATCTGTTCCTTGCTCAGAGCAAGGACCTGCCTTCTCTAAAGGAGAGGCCTGTTCTGAAGGTACCGCCTGAACTCTGGGCTGCCTGCTCTCTGGGCAGTGGGACTGCTCCATCCTGAGTGCACCAGAGCAGCCCAGGCAGCATTTTCCCCAAGGAGACCTTTGGAGAGCAGCTAGCCTCACGGGCAATCCCAGGCAAGGAGGCCTGGGTGCACCATGCTTGTCCACACAAATGTTAAAAGGATCAGGTCAAGCAGCCTCAGGACCTAATTGGCTCAGAGACAGTAATGTCAAAAGGTCACAGCCATAGCAAGAGCTGACAGTGGCTTCAAAAAGAAGGTATTATCTTCAAACGGGAAGTAACGACACGGGAAGACCACTGGACAGGGAGTCCGGAGGCCTGCAGGTACGAGCCTGGTTCTGTCACTTCACTGCCCTTCCTAGGCCTCGGTTTTCTCAACTGTAAAATGGACATGAATTCACTGATAAGACTGGCTTTGTGGCTTCCTCGTCATGAACCCCTACAACACAACAGCAAAATGGGAGATACGCAACAAATACAACATGGTCCTTGCCCTTCAACCTGATTATAATGTATAGGGCTTAGCGCAGTGCCTGGCTCCCAAGATGCTCTTAATAATGTCGTCGTCAGCAGTAGTATCCAGGTGGCTGCTGGGTGCACATGGCCTGTGGCTTCTACTTCCAAATATCACACACATCACCTACCTGCCTCCACTGCGTGGTGCTAGCTCAGGCCTTGCCTCACTGGGTCCACTGCAGCAATCCTCTCCTCTCCTGTTGTGTCCTGACCCAGGAGCTCACTGTCCCAACCGTCCTAGCATCCCTGAGCTCCTGCCTCACCAATTTAGTCTCTAACTTGCCCATTTGTGCTTCTCTTGGCACCATCACCAATCATGATGCCCCTCCCTAAAAATCTCCTTTTCCTGCAAAATTCAGTCCAAAGTCTTTAGCTCGGCATTTAAAGACCTGACTAGCTGTCTGCAGCCCACTTTCCCAGTCTCACTGCCCCTCAGGTGCCTCTGTGTTGGCAGCCCAGGCCTCATTCCCACAGCACACCATGCACTTTTCCTGCTGCTCCCCCACTGTGGAATCATTTCCTCTCCTTTGACTTTCAGGATCCTAACCCACATTGCCAAGCTCAACTCAAATGCCTTCTGTTTTATTAGGTGTTCTTCTCAGCTTCTGGCCCACTAAGTAGTCCCTTGCTTTCAAGCTCGGCTATGTTTTTATTTTTGATATCATTGCTATCATCAAATGTGTTCGGTTCATCTTGAAATGGAAGTTTCAGCTCAAAGGCTTTCCCCCCATGAAGGCTTTCTTGACCCCCTTCTTCCCCACACTCAGCCTCCCCACCACACACTCACACGCAATGTGCGTATTCGTAGCATTTCTCCTCCAGACATTCCTTCAATAGCTTCCATCCACGGTGCAACGGAATCAGGATCATGCCTTGTTTTCCACGGGGATGAAAAAGCACCTGGCCCAGAGTTGGTGTTCAGTATCTCTTAGATGTATCTCTTAGATGATGTTGCTGAAGATAATCAGAATGGTCCTCGGTGGCCACAGGGAAGCACCAGGCAGCACATGTGTACAACCAAACAGTCTGCTGTTTCCCATCCATCACCGCCGTACATAGAGAACGCACTGCCTCTCTTTCATCCCACGTGAATGCCCAGACCCAGAATTCAACCTCCTTAAGTTTTCCACACAGAATCCACTCACACAAATGTGAAAAAGCAACAGGGACTTTACAGAAGGCTCTGGAGGGGAGATGAGGGTGGTGGTCACACAGCACAGCCCATGACTAGCCACCTTCAATTCCTCATGAGACACTCAGGGCTGCCCAGTCTCTCGTGGATCCCACTGACCCAGACTGTCCCCCTCCGTCTTCCTCCACACAGCAACTGACCTCACCACTTTCTCTCTCCTCCTTTCCAAAATCCCAGCTTTAAGCTGCTCCGCTGTCTATGTTGCCACCAATTACCATCAGCCAGGGCTTCATACCCAGGTTCTTCAGAAGGCGCAGCTCCCACTGGTCCCTCAGTTAACAGAGCCCTGCTCTCCTTGAAGGCTCTTTGGCCACCACCTTTGTGACTCAAGCATGACATTCAGTGACTTACTCCTTCCCTCAAGCGGTTTGTGAGATATTTATCCCAAACATAATGTGGAGTTTCCCCCAAGGAGGCTTCTGATCAGTGAAATTTCACCATCTCCCGACATCTACGGTCACCTTCCACTGAGTTTTTGCCATGAAACATCAAGAGCGATGGCATCTATCTTCCAGCTTCCCTGCCTGATCTCTGATCCCCCCAACCATCTGGAAACCCCCATTCATTCTACCTCTGAGCCAAATGACTCGTGACCGCACCCCAGCATCAGGTCCAGGAAGGGCAGCCCATACAAAACAGCTTCCCGAATCACGACAAGTTATTTGGAATGAGACATCCTTCTCAGGGAAACTCTTGACTCTGATCAGACTCAAGAAAGCTGGTGGGCAGGGCTACCCAGGGAAGGAGCCCACCTACGGCAGGAGCCTGGCCTGACCAGGGTGACTGACTCGTGCCTGTTCGCCCCCAACTTTCCCAGTCTTTGCACCAGAAGAACCATGTCCCAGGCCCCCCAGGTAAACAGGGATGGTTGGTCACTACAGGCTTGTATCACCCACAATCCTTGCCAAGAAGCAGGAGCTCAGGAGGCCCGTCAGTGAAGCCAAGCTCCACACAAGCAGATCAGAGAGAATGTGGGAAATGCAGAGGAGGGGCAGGATGAGCCTGGGCTGCAGGTGGGCTAGGAGACAGCCTCCTGAGAATGTGGGAAATGCAGAGGAGGGGCAGGACGAGCCTGGGCTGCAGGTGGGGCAGGAGACAGCCTCCTCAGAAGTAAGGTCACAGGAGCAACGCTCCAAGCACGGGGCCAGTAGTCTCAGGTGGGCTGCCCACGAGTTTCACCACCAGCATGAGTGAGGGTTTCTAACAGGAGCAGGACCCTGATCACACAGGGCAGGAGACTAGAAAACTCTGGAGGCCAGAGGACAACAGTAACATTCTCAAAAGGGGACACACACACACACACACACACACACACACACACACACACACACACCCCTACCTCCCTGGATTCCGGCATTTATGGAGCCTCTGCAGAACTCTGAGCACACGTTTCTCTGACCCTTTCTCCTCTCCAAGACTGTCAAGCGTGCACGTGTGTGTCTGTGTGTGCACTGTGTGTGTGCACGTGCACACCTCTTCTGCTAGCAGAGGAAATGCTCTACATCCTCTCCAACAGACCCCCTCTGCCCCAAACAGTGGCCCACTCTGCAAATGCCCCACACATCGCTGGCTCAGCTGTGCACCAAGACCCCCCCGTGGCCATATGACCACACGTAAGCACTCGCCCTTCACCCCCACCTCCCAATAGCCAATGGCCTGGAGAAGACACGGCGAAACATCACATCCCCATAAACAGAGAGATCACGGACCAGATAGCAGACTTCCTCGTGTGAGGAGGGAGCTGGGGACTCACCAGGACTCTGCCGGTCAGCGTCTGGGCAGATATCATCACCCCCGCCCAGTCTTTCACGGAGGTCATCCAGCCGACCTCGGCTGCCACCGCCTCCTCTTTTTCGTCCACTGGCTTGAGAGTGCCGTCCGCCTGGCTTGAGCCATTGTTAATCTTCTGGGCCTCCTGGCAACAGAGAGAACAAGGGTTGAGACGTAGCCACCAAGTGGATTTAAAAAACACAACCTACCCAAAAGAATCAAAGCTAGACGGGCCCCCGCTGAGGTGGGCACTGGCTTGAAGGTACAGGGGTTGGGAAGAAGGACGGATTATGGCTTTGATTGTTTTTTTTAATCTTTTTAAAAAGGATCTTTCCTTTGTTTCCTCTTAAAATATCTTTGTGAAAGAAAGAAGAATAAAATTATTCTCTTCTGATTTTAAAGAAAAAAAGTCATAAAACTCAGGAGGGAAACCATCCTGTCTAGGGTCACGGAGTGGCTAGACAGGAAGTGAGGTCAGCATTCTGTAATCTCCACCTGCCCAGCCTTCATACCCTTCTCACAGACGCACCCTACTTTCCTAAAAAAAAAAAAAAACCCACCTCCTCCTCATCTCAGTCTGTGTGGTTCAAAAGGGACTGAAGGTCCACCCTTTCTCCAGGAATGGAGACTGGTCAATCAGATCAGTCCACCCCTCTGGCAACAGCAATTGGGCCAAGGATGGTTACGCGATCCCATACCAACCCAGTATGACTCAAGCCTGGGACATTTGCTGGAAAGAATAAGAAAGGTAATCCTTCCCTGAGAATGAAGCCACCACAGAGGAAACTAGAAATGGCAGAATACTGATGTCATCATTTGAACACCTGGATCCAGCTATGCCTGAAATCCACACCAGACCTGTTTAGTTACAGGAGAAAATAAATTCCCCTTTGTAGCTAAAAATGTGCTTGAGGATCAAGGCTGACTTCATCAGATAACTGAGCCCCACATGGGGTCCTAAACTGTACACTTCTGCGTGTACTGTGCCCTCTGCCTAGAATACTCTTCTCCCACAGAGGGTCATGGCTTACTCCCTCACCTCTCTCAAATCTTTGCTCAAATATCACCTTTTCAATACTTCTTCTCTGGCTACCCTTTTAAAATTCCAACTGTCTTCTGACAGCACTGCCTTTCTGCTTTGTTTTTCTCCAAAGCACTTAAAATTTCTAACACACTCCATAATTCTCTTACTTATTTCATTTACAGTCTGCCTCCCCCAACTGCTGAATCCTGAGTGCCTAAAAGAGAGCCTAGTATATGGTTGGCTCAATAAATATGAAAGAAGGAATAAAAAGGGTTATGAATGTCAGCCCCTCACTCACTATAGAGCCTGGGCTTAGGGGTTGCCAAATAAAATACAGGAAACCCAGCAAAATTTGAATCTCAACTAAGCAACAATTTTTCAGTATAAGTATGTCCCAAATATTGCATGGGACATACTTATACTAAAAACACATTGTCTAAAATTTAAATGTAACTGGGCCCCCTATTCAAATAACCACTGAGACTATTTTTGCAGACACAGATGTTTAAAAAGATGCCAGCAAAATTATGTTCATCATTTAAAATGCTAGAATTAACAAAACAAACTGACCCTGGGGATCATTGTGAATTGGAGTGAGGAGGAAAATCCAAAGGCAGAGGTGAAAATCTTGATCTGCAATGAGTTGGGGTGGGCCAGAATGAGGAAAGGAGAGCTGGGAGGCACTGAGTAAGTCATCCTCCTGGGGACTTGTAGGCAGGCAGGAAGCTGCTCCTGATGCCTGGTTCTCCCCCGCCAGCCACCCCGACCCAGGGACGCTGGGCAAACGGAACATCAGTAACACCAGGCGCTCATGTTTAATTTCCAAGTGTATTGGCCCCTGCAGCGCTGGAATAGTCCAAAAGGAGGCCTGGGGCAGGGGCACAGGGGGGGCATATTTGGGGGCCGCCTGCTGACATCTGTGGAGCCAGCTGCCCAAGCCACCTAAGGCCAGTCCCAATGACCTGTTAGGGCCCCAAGTCTCAGCCACGTGGAGACTGCAAAGGTGGGTGTCCTGGAAGAGACAGAGACGCTGATGCGTGGCACCCTTTAGTAACTGAAGGTGTAGATGCAGGTCTCCAGCCCGTCCCTGGTAAGATGGGGACCATACTGCCTGCCCCATAGGTGTTGGCCGGATTAGATAGTGTCCAACAGCACACAGTACGCGTTTCATGAATTAGTCTCACCACCTCCCTCTTTCTCCTGGAAGCGCAGACACTCTAGCGGTGGTTCTCAAACTTCAGCAGCGTCAGAACCACCTGGAGGACTTGTGAAAACACAGAGGGCTGGGCCCCACTTGCAAACCCCCGTTTCTATCAAGTTCCCAGGTAACGCTGCTGCTGCTGCTCTGGGAAGCCCAGTTCGAGCACCACTGCCTATAATCGTTCTGACCTGGCTTGATCATCACCGCCCCAATGTGAAATGGAACATGAATCGTAACCCTCAGCTCGATCCTGGCCTCTCCCTTCGCCCAGACGGGGAAGAGATCAGGGCAAAGAGAAGACCCTCAACTCAGAGGCTCTTATGGCTCCTTTTGAGCAGTGCCTCCCAGAGACATTTCTGAGCTGGTCCAGGGCCACAGCCTGGGGGCCTGAAGGACCAGCTAGCTCTCTGCTCCTCAATCCTGGCTGACCCTGGAGGAGGGAATGGCATGCAAAGGGCCAGGAGTCAGGGAGTCCTCTCCAGTCACAGCGGTTTCCATGCGTCAGTAATTCAGAGCACAAGAGGTATACGGCAGATAAGCTCTCTTGCCAGCCCTCTTACCTACTGTTTTACAAGTCATTCATTATTTTAATTACTTTACAATAGGCAAGGAAAAACACGGACTAAAGGGAGATAATGCTCTCGTTATTATTTGCTTACACAAGATGTTGTGAGCATAATTAATTACTTGTGGAGGCAGGACTCGAGGTGGGGAGCTGGGGGAGCAGGGAGGCGAGCACATTGCAGAGCCTGACGCCAGGCCACGTAAGCGCTCCTCGGCCTGGAGGGAAAGCCCCTCTGCACCACTGACCTCACTCTGGCCAAGCATCCCTCATCGGGAGCAGGTGTAACTCCTGCTCCAGAGAAAGGGGGCGGAGGCCCAGAGAGGTTAAGTGGTCTTGCTAGGGACACACGGGGTGGGTTTGGGGGGAGGAGTGGTAAGGAACAGAGCCCATTACAATAGCGATTGACCACCATTTACCAAGCCAGAACTGGGGGCCAGCAAGTAAAAATTAAGTGCCTCCTCTGCATTACCTTGCTTAGACCTTGTAATAAATACGACAGGCAGGTGGAATTATCCCCATTTTACAGACAGGCCAACTGAGAGCAGGTATTTCTCGGGGGAAGGCACACAGAGCCTGAGAACTCGGGCTGGAAGCAGCAAGCCCATCTGGCCTTAGGTCTGCTCTGCCACTTACAAGCTGGCCACCTGGGACATGTTAGCTCACAAGCTCAGCCTCCTGCATGTGAAATGGGGACAGGCATGCAGACCCCAGGAAGGTGGTGGTGAAGCTTATGTGAGATAAGCAATGCACAAGTGCTCAGCACAGGGCTTGGGGCGTGACAGTTACAGCTGCTGTGGGACGGGTTGGCTCCAAGGATATTCAGTCAAAACCGCGCCGTCAACTGGGGGCTCTGTGAGGGACACTGTAATAAATAATTACAGAACAGAGGATAAATGAGCGTCAATTCTAACAGCTATGAGGCTTCAACTAGGTAACAGGCCACCAGGAGGTAAGATGCCCAACTTCTGGACAGGTTCCAGCAGGAGCTGTGTGGCACTCCCCCAGGACAGTGGGGGCAGGGATTCCTGCGGAGAGTCATCCCTGGACCAAGTGACCTCTTAGATCCCTCTGACTCTAAGCTCCTAGACCAACTTCCCATTGTGATGAGGCGACTGAGGACCAGAGGGAGGCTGCCCCCCAGGTCCCAGTACACTGCTTTCTCTCCCGTGCCCCGCCAAGTGGGCGTCCATCCATCCCCACACCTTCCACTTCCCACTGTAGAGAAGGACCCCGCCACCCTGCCGGGAGGACTCCTGAGTTGGGCCAGACAGGCTCCCCCTGGTGTCAGGAGTGAACTGGCCCTGATTCCTGCTCATCCTCCGGGAAAAAAGAGAGACAGAGAGAAAAAGAGAGCGTGTGTGCGTAAGAGAGAACTCCACCAGCTACAGGCTCCAGCTACCCTAGCCTCAGACAGACCATCAGAGATTTTCTGAAACGGAGAAAAGGAGGCCTTTGAGGGAAGAGAGGAATAAGGAGGGGGGAGGAGTAGGGAACAGATGAGACTGGGCGGGGCCTGGGGATGTCCTGGAAAGCGGAGGTCCAGTCGCAGCCACCCTCCTGAGGCTCCGTCTTGCCCTGTCTCCCACCAGAGTCTTGTGCAAAAGAAGCCGCAGCTGCCTCCTGAGGACACACTTGACAGTCTCTAATCTCAGTGCCGGACTGGGGGATGGGGAGGGCTGTAGGGTGCGCTGCAAGCACAGGAGGCTGCGTGGACACAGGAGCAGGCTGGCAGGCAGCCCCCTGCCATCGCAGGCCCACACGGGCGGCCTCTCACAGGCCGGGCTTGGGCACGTGGCCTCACCCCTTCTTGCCTTCTCGCCGTCCCCCTCAGTGACTTCTGACATGGCCACGGAGGGCCTCGCCCCTACTATGTCCCCTGCGGCCAAAGGCCTGACTGGACCACAGTCACCTGCCAGGCGCTCACTGTCCACAGCACGCACCTGTCGGATGTTTGGGCATTTCCCCCGAAGCACCAGGTCGAAGACCAAAGCCTGAGAAGGAAGCTCAGCCATGCCTTCAGATGCCAACCCCGAATACGGAGGGCCTGGAGGGACGTCACAGCCCAGTGCCACCCTGCCTACCTGGGAACCACCAAGCCAAGACACAAACCCCCAGTTGGCTCTACTTCTCTTCCCTCTTTTTGCCTCCCCAAGAGGATGATTCCACCAAATCTAGCCCAAGGGAACCCATCACTCCCAAGCAGATCCCTGCCTCGCCAGCCTGCAATCTGGAGCCCAAGTGTTCCCAGGGCCAGCAGAAACCTCCACCTGGCCTGGTATGGGGGGTTGGGTGTGGGAGCCCCACAGGGCAACACGTCTCATCTTCAAACGTCCCAGCTTTCCCCAGCAGTGGGAGCTGCCCTGGCCCAGCGTGGGAGAGCAGGCCTGTGCTAACCCCAGGACCCCACCGCTTCTGGTCCTCAGATCCAGGTTGTCTCGCTGTCTCTCTCCCTTCCTTCACTGGACCCAGTATACTGGGAGCCTCAAGTCTGTGGTGTGGTAGGAAGAGCTCTGAGGATCAAAAGATACCCAAGTCCAGATTCTCTAGATGGCCTTGGACAAGTCATTTCATTTCTCAAAGCCTCTTCTGTAAATAGGGATACATCCCGCCATATAATCTGGGGTAAGGTGGAGCACAGCACTTTCTGAAAGTACCAACTTCTTTATGAAGGGTGGGCAAAGATGGCATCATGGCTCAACTCTCAGATCCCCACCTGCCTGCACCTTGCTGGGCAGGGCCTGGTTATCTCCCTGGGCACGAACAGAATGTTGGCATTGCCAAGTCCTTCCAGGTGGCCCGCTGTGTTGGCCACACCCTCCCTATGAGCCTCTGCCACTCCTGCCCAGCTGGGCTCACTCACCCCCAGGTGCCAAGGCCACCCTGGGCACCACACCTGTAGGGATGGAGGAGGATTCCAGAGTCACCTTGATCATCCCTGCTGAGGCCACCCACTCCCTGCAAAGCTCCAAGTCTGCCTCGGGTTTAGTTACATGTCAGTTAGAAAGGGAAGCTGTTTAATCAGTGATTGCCTGGGAGGAGAACCACGCTTCAAAATGTAAGTCAGATCATGTCGCTGCCATGCCGACCCCCTCCTGGGGTTTCTCATCCCAGTCGAAGGACAAGCCGTAGACTTCACACAGTGCAACCCCTTAATCTGCCCGCTCCTGCCGTCATCCTACAAGCCTCCCACTCACTCCCTTGCTCGCTCCAGCTGCACTGGCCTCCTTGTGCTGCCAGAACGTTCCAGGCCCTCTCCAAGCTGGGGCTGACTGCACTGGCTGCTCCCCCTGCCCCAGACAGCCACGGCTGCCCCCTCACCTCACACTGTTCAAAGCCTCACCGTGTGGGTGAGCACTTCCCTGCCCACCCCCCTTGAACATGACACCCCCAGCCCTCCAGCCCTCCCCGATCCCATCACTCCTCATCTATGCTCCACGCTTCTCCAGAGCATTTATCCCACCATCTGGCAGCTTGAAGACTTTAATCATCACTGACTGACTGTAAGCTCCACGAGGGCAAGCATTTTCGTCTCTTTTGTTCACCGCTGTACCCTCAACAATGAAACATTACGAGCTCAGACTAAGTAAGGACTTGATACATCTTGGTGAAAGGTAGGAAAGAAGGGGGAAATGGGGAAGGAGGGAAGGAGAGGAGGAGGGAGGGAGGGAGGGAGGGAGGGATGGTAGAAGTATAAAAAGAAGAGAGGGAGGGAAGGAGAGCTGTAGCAGATGGGAAGTCAACTGTTGGCAAGCACGGTAACTAGAATAGGTAACATTACTAGTAAGTAATGATGGTAACGATAACCAGCCACCGTTTCCGAGCATCATCACAGTGACTCTACGAGGTGGGTCTGAATGCGCTCATTGGCAGATGAGGGGTTAAGCAGCTGGCCCAGGAAGACACAGTCGGAATTTAAACCCCGCTGTCTGACACCAAGAAGAGACATGCACCTGAGCTGACTTCCTCCCGGGGATAACGCGCGCAGAAGGATTCCGGGCTGTCACAAAGTGCCCAGGAGAGGCTTATTACCATCAGGAACTCTTAATTCTGCTGCGTGTACTGCAGAGACCCTTCTTCGAGGTCCCTGTGCCTTAAGAGCGTGGTTAAAACAAGGACAGAGGAACACGGTTCTTTTTCTCTACCAAGAACCGGCTTGGAACCAAAAACCACCCTTCGTGGAGCAGAGCAGCAGATGGGAAATGAAAGTGGTCTCTTGCTCAGCACCGAGGTTCTCTACACAGATGCTGCTGAAGGACGAGATGGCTTCCCGGCTTCCCTCATGCCATCTGCGTCCTTAACAGGGAATCCTGGCCCGAGACTGCAGGGCCCGGGGCACCCGAGGGGTGGGGCACTCACGGCGACCAGAGCATCTCCCGTCCTTGGAAGCCCCGGGCCTGCACCTCTCTCTGCCCAGGGCCTTGGTGCTAAGGGGCATTTCCTGGGTGCTCAACTTCCAGAGGGCTGTGGGGAAAGGAAGGACCCGGAAACCTCCACCTGTCTTCCCCTCGTGTCTCACAGTCCCACTTGGTCCTCAAATCTCCCTGGTCGACATCAAAAAGCCATTTCTCCTGAGCCTGCATTGATGGATCCTGCTTCAGTCTGCCTGAGACCCCCAACCTCACCCCATCCTCAGCAGCAGCCCCCCGCCTCTCCCTGCCCCCTCTCACCCAGCAAAACCGACCCAGCAGCCTGGCGCGCAGCTGCCCTCAGCTGACCACAAAGCAGGAGTCCATAAGTCCTCGTCTCCTATTAGAGGGATAGTAGCAGGGCCAGGAGCTCTGGGCTGCAAGTTAGGAGGCCTGCATTCTAGCCCCGGCTTTGCCAGGCACATGCTTTGTGGCCCTGGCCAGTCGCTTAACCTCTCTGAGTGAGCAGAGTCCCCATCTGGAAAATGAGGGGAAACAGTGGGTTAAACCCATAGTTTTCTGTCCCTTAGAGGCCAGCACTGTGTTCTGTCAGGTGCCTTAGTGGATTAGCAAGGGACGGCAGAGGCGGCAAGGCCCCTGGCCCCCATGAAAATCAAAGCACCACTACGTTGAGCCGTTTTCACCTATTAAGGTTCTGTACTAGACCGCACCTGAGTAAAGGGGTCTTCTGAGGAAGAAACGTTTGAAATCCACTGAGTAAAAACCCATAGGCCTGTTTTAGCTTTTAGAAGAGGCTCTATTTCATGGCAATGATGATGGCATCCTGTGCCCTAAGACCCAGAAATGCCTAAGCATCAACACCTATAAACCCATGGGGCTTCCAGGACCTCCGTGCAGGCCACCATCCTGTCCCTCAGCCTCAGGTCTTCACCAGGCCTAAAGGCTGGGAAACGGTCCTCCAGCCGCCCCGACTCCTTCCAAATCGGCCAAGAGGAAAACGTCCTGCCCTGCCCCCAACGGCTTCTTTCATATCCTGGAAGGGTGGCCCAGCCCTGGGATTCTCCCAGGTACCGATAACCCTGCATATGAGGGATGAGGCCGATTACCTCAAGCAGCTCAAGCAAATAAAGCAGCATGTGGGCACCGCCAGCTGGGATTTTCACAGTGAGAGCTCTGCAAAGGGAGGGGAGGGAAGAGATAGGTACTCTGGCACTCAGGGACAGGGAAACGAGGCACCAGAAGCCTCGGGCCCCCGACAGGAACCGCCGTCAGCGGGTGGTGGAATCGGTTCTGCCCTTGGGAAGTTCCGATGATCCGACCTCTGCCTGTCAGGACGGAGCCTCCCCTGCACCTTGAGGCTTCCTCATCCAGCCCCCGGGACCCCACGTGCACCTGGGGCACCGCGTTTGTGCCAGAGGAACCCATCCAGCAGCTACTGCATCTGCTAACTACAGGCTACACATCCAGGGAAGGGGCAGGGTGACCACAGATTCGGGCTGCAGGAGCTGAAAAAGAAGCTCGGACAAAGCCAATTGCTCTGGGATGTCAGAAAACCATCGTGTTGCCTGGTAAGACACCTCGTCATCACGCGCATTTTTAGCTATGGCTTTCCAGGGGCAGTGTCCATAGTCTCACTTCTAGGGGTCCCCCGTGCTGTGTGTGAAGACACAGGTCACCGCGGAAGGAAAAAGGTGACAGCAGAAAAAGGCCAGGTGCCCTCTAACGAGTGGATGGCCATCTTGTGCCTCAGGCTTCCTTGCTTCAAACTCAAAGGGGCTGTGTAAACGCTCCCCAACGTTCTGTCTAGCTCTGACACCGCCGGACCTTGACATCTGGACTGTGAGGCCTGCACTTGCCCCACCCCAGCGGTGTCAGATGCTGGGAGAGGATGGGGGTCCTTTCTGGCCCTTCTCAGGGCCATTCTAAGCTGCTCCCCGGTGCCCTGGGGACCAAGGGGAGGCAGCTGGCTCTCAGGAAATCCTTGACTCCTTGTCTGTACAAGCCATGTTCTCTCCTTGGCAGTTTTACACCATCTTATTTAATCCTCAGAACAGGCCTGCAAGGTAGGAATGTTACGAGGCTCAGAGAGGTTGGGTGATTTCCAAGATCACTCATCTTGTAAGCGGCAGAGCTGAAATTTAAATCCAGTCTCTTCTAAGACGGAAGGCCATGTCTTTTTATCTGTTCCTTGCTGCCTCAGGATAGGCAAAACGTACAAAGAAGAGATGGAATCTCCTTATAAAATGCTGTTTATTACTAGCACTGAAACAATCATCGTATACCCTATGGCTTCTAAATGACAAAATTTTGTAGTACAGACATCTGGTTATAATCAACCCTGTATGGAGAGGGAGTTGGAGAAATGGCCTAGGGGAAGGGGTGCCAATTTGGGAATAAACTGACCCATTAGACACCATATCCCGTGGTGAGACGCGTTCTCAAATGGCCACATCTGCTGCTTGAAATTAGTAAGTCAACCCATCAGTTCAAACTTCAGGACTGATGCATCCAGCTCAGCCGATACACCACGTCTGCAAAATAAACATCTTCTCAATCAATTAGCTTAATAAAATGGGAACATGTAAGTGACAGTCCAGAACTCACTATCTGGACCTCAGAGACTTGGAACTGGATCAGCCAAGACCTCAACTCTGATCGCTCAGCCAGTGACCGGGCCGGTTCCGAGCAGGCCTGCTCACCTGCAAAGACATGGCGGTTGAGCTGCCATTCTGCAGGGCAGCCTGCCCTGGGAGAATGGCTCAAGAACCACAGACGCAAGAAAACCATCCCAGGGGCCCCAGTCAGAAGACGAAAATCACATTTGTTTTCCAGTTGAGGGAGCACTTGTAACCACAGCAGGCAAGTCTGAGGCAGGACCGTAAATTCAGAAAGAGTGATAATGGATGTAACTTTCTGAATGCCTTGTGTTCTCTTGGTTAATCCTGTTAACAAGGTTGCAAGTTAGGCACAATTATGCCCATTTTAAAGATGGGCAACTGAGGCACTAAGGCTCTCTGAAGGTCTACGGTTAGCAGAGCAGCCTTATAAATCCCACTCAGGCCCACACGCTCAATACAAATCCCTTTTCCTTGTAGGAAGAATCTGGCATTGTATGGGAAAGCAACCCAGTGTGAGTTCTTGTTTCAAGGAGAGCACTCAAACCCCTTCAAAAAATGTGTTGTTGTTGTTTTTTGGTTTGTTTTTTAATGAGATGCATCTCAGAGTCATAGATCTGTAGAGGTCAGAGCTGTGAGGGACCTGAGAACTTATGCAGGCTGATTCCCTTCCTTCAATAAGAAGCCTAGGGTCACAGAAGGGTTGGGGGCCTCTTCAAGGAAACACAGCTTGTTCATTTAAGAGAGTGGGTAGGCCCACACATGGCTGAGAGACGGTGCAAGAATGCTGGGAGGCACAGGTGTTGTCCCCAGAGTCCGCCTCCTGGCTTCCCCTCGTACCCCCGCTATGCAACCCGGCACAAGTCACTCCACCCCATCCAGCCTCAGGGTCCTCAACCAAACAACGGGCTTGCAAATACCTTCCTCAGAGAGTCTCTGTGAGGAGCAACCATGATGATGAAGGCAAAGCAGGTGGGGAGAGCTCAGTAAACAGTATTATCCACTAAGTGCCGGAGTCTGCACTTATGTGACCTTGGACAATGACCTGCCCAAGATCCCACAGCTAGTAAAGAGCTCGTCAGGATGGGAATTCAGATTTGCCAGACAGCAAACCCCATCTCTCTCCTCTTCACCAAAGTGGTGGCCAGCTTTGTTTCTAATCAAGACAGACTGGATATGCATAACTAAGACACAAAGGAAATCCAAGACCCTCATTTTCATTAAAAAAAAAAAAAAAAAAGGCAGAACTCTCCAAGTCACAGCCAAGTTAACTTGTATGACTCAAGTTAGCGGGGAAAAGGCCGATGGAATCACAACAAGGGTGTGAACATGACTGGGGAACAACTGAATCCTACCCAAAGATGCAGAGTGTCAATGTCTGAGGGACCAGTTCATCTGGTCAGGGAGGTCACGGGCTCCTCCTCTCTCCCACCTCCTGGAAAGCAGCCCAGGACAGTTTGGAGAGTTCCCCACTTCTGGGGAGGAGTTACTGAGAGAGAGACAGTGGAAGGGTCAAGAGGGGAGAAGCAGAAGAAGGAAGGGAGCCCCATCGCCACCTGAGGACCAAGAAGAGGATCTGGCTCCCCACAGCAAAGCATCCTGGGAGGCTGGCTCTCAGGCCCTCTGGTCCCGTGGTCCTCACAGCAGTGCAGGACAGAGTGTGGAAATGGAAAACAGCAGCACAGTATAATGTGTGTGTGTCAGCGAAAGACAGCCAACGCTCCTCCCCAGGGAAGAACTGTCCTTTTCCTTGACATTATGTCATCACTGCTTGGCTGGATATTAACATGCCCTTTGAATGAAATGACAACGATGGTAGAGCTGGCATTTGACAGTTTCTTTCTTGCCTGTCAAAATAAACAACTGGCAACCCTGTGATATTCTCCTCTATGATTTTTAAAGTTTAAGTGAGTGCCCATGGAAAGTCTAGGGACCACTCACCTAGTCCTCATGCTACAGGGGAAATTAAGGCCTAGAGAGGCCATGCTCATAGTAGCCAGGCCCCCCTACATGGAGCCCAGGGTGTGTCTGTCAGGTCAAACGGGGACAGCCTTGGGGCCAGGAAAGGTAGGACCCAGGGGACGGAGATGAAGTCCGTCGGGGCTCCAACAGCTCAGCTAGCGCAGGCCCAGAGAGCAGGGGAGAACGGAATGCATCAGTTTTCACAGCTCAGGGTCATACCACAGGGTCCTGCGTTCCCAGCCTCACTGAGAGTTCTGAAGCCCTCACTCCGTCTGTAGCAGGAAATGCACAGCACCTAAACAATCTCCCCAGAAACAGTGCCACTGTTACCACGGCGCCAAACCATCCCCTTAGCTTGCTGCACTCTTCCTCATAACCATTACCACTGCCTAAACATTATACCCGGGGGTGCTTATTCCCCACCAATCTCCACTAGAGGGTAAGCTCCAGGAGGGCAGGGCCTTGGCCGGGTTTGCTCATTCCATATCCTCAGAGCCTGGAACAGTGGCCAGCACATAGTGGAGATTTAAGGGCATGTTAAAAAAGTGCTTTGTTTTCACTATGTTCACATTTTCTGGAATCTCAAAATTCTCCCCAGTCCCCACTGCCCACGGCATACAACTCAGACTCTCACGGCCTGGTCTTCAGGCCTGCCTGCTCCTCCCCAAGCCCCCTCACCCATCAGGCTCCTCTCAGAGGACTTGGCCCTCCACAGCTTTGGGCCAGCGGTTCCCACCCCAGGGATGCCCTCTGCATTTCTCTCCAGCCATCCTCATCCTGCTACATCAAATCCCAGGGGCCCAGTGAAGCCGTCTTCCTGGTGACAGACCCCCGCTGCTCCCCCTGTCCCGACTCCAGTGCCCACAATACACTCCTCTCTCGCAACGCTGCACAGGCCCCGGCTGGCAGCCTTAGCTGTCTTTTCATCCATGCGTGTCAGATTGCCCCAAGGAGCCTGAAAGCTCCTCGAAGTCAAGGTCCATTGTTTTAAGTATCCAGAGTGCGTGGCATACAGCAAGTGACTACTGAGTAAATTAAAAGTCTGCCCGGGAGGCACTGGAAAAGCAAGCCCTTTCCCGGGCACCACGGATGTCCTGGCTCCACCAGGCCAGTTTCCATGACTTGACGCTTGAACAGGAGTGCTGGCTCCCACATTGCTGCCCCTCAGAGCAGCTACATTTTCAAATACAAACACTAAATCCCAAACAAGAATAGATGTCACTGGGCTTCTGAGAAGCACACGCCTCACCAGGCACATCAGTCAAAAACAGATGAATGTTCTTGTTTACAAAAGGATTTGTCCTGTTCCAGGAAGATTTCTACCACGATTTACGACCTAATCCAATATGTGCCTATAGACCTCACCAACTGAATATTTTTCTACCTCTTCCCGTTTGCTGAACTTGGATGTGGTTTCGGCTTCAGGTCAAAAGAGCTGTTGCAATGAGGTCGTCCCCCACGGCCTTTCCCAATGGGGAACATGACCCTCATTCAGGAAACCAAGGCCTAGCAGGTCAGACAGACCTGGGGAGGCAGGAAGATGGCCAGGTGACCAGGCATACAGATTTACTCAGGACCCGGCAATGCTACCAGCCGCCCAGCGTGAGGCCCAGGCTCAGACCACCGGGTCTGCAGAGGGGCCTGTCTCCCTGCGCTCTGAGCTTGTACCCGCCTCGGAGGCCTGGCTGGGCTCTGAAACCCCAGGCTCCCCTGCTTCTGGGTTCCCACAACCCTAGCCTGGATCTGGGTTTCCAACACAGCAGCCAAATACAATAGAGTCTGGCCTGGCTGTTAATGTGAAATAATGACAATAATTCAACAGCCGGGGGAGAGGGGAGGGGACTTCTCTTTCTATCCAGTTCCGACAATTGCTTCTCCTTCTCCTTCAACTGGGAGTTAGGAATGGCGAGCACCCCAGCACTGCAAAGTCTCAGCTTTCCCTTGGCACCCCTGGACCCATCAATCTCCTCCCTGTGGCCTGGGACCCCCTCCAACCCTGAACACTGGGGAGAGGCTCAGCAGCTGTGAGAAACTTCTTTCTCAAAGAAGGTTTTTCCAAAATTATATCAGGTTTCCTTCTACCCCAGCTTGTCAGCAGGGGACTCTTTTGCCTAACATGGTTGAAGAATGTCTTAGAAACTGGTGTGATCCAGTCTGGCTTCAGATGAGGTTTTCCACCCAGACAGAGGACACCAAGTGTCTGGACGTGGCGGCTTGCGACCCCCCGGGGCACCCACACCCTTTCCCTGTCTCCGGACCTCTGTCAGGAGGGCACACTTGACAAAGTAGCAGGCCCAGCCCAAAGATGAAGTCAGAAATAGTCAACAGGAAAAAGCCAAAGCAAAGTGTGTGCAACCCACATACTTGGGGACACAGGGGCCTCCCTCCCCACAGCAGCCCTCCCTATGCCCCCAGTTTTCTGAATTTGCAAATCTAATTGTGATGCATTCAGTATAAATATTGAAGAGCTACTGGGGAAAGTGATTCAAGAACTGAAATCTCAAAAGGCACACACCTTTCTCCTGGAAGACAGGGCAAAGCCTTTCAGCCTTCACTTCCAATGGAAATTGTTTTTCCCCTCGTGCCTATTCAGATGGGCCTCCTTCCACAGATCCAAACTCTAATCAGAGAGGCGCCCAAGGCCACTGTTAGAAAAAGCAGTTGGCAAACAATGTCGGAAGGCTGCAAGTCAAGTCTGTTAGTGAATTATTACTGAACTCTTAGTTCTGCTATATTCTCACCTGAGGACCCACAATCTCCCCTGGACCAAAAGCAACATTCTCTCCCTCCGTTAGTGCTCCAGCTACCATGCTGAGGTGTGGCTGCACCAGGTGGGCACCAGGAGAAAGGTAACACGAGAGAGGAAGCGTCTTTTAAATCTCAGAAGTCTCTTACTATAAGGATCTAACAACTGCAAGGAGAGAAGAGCCCAGGATGGGAGCTCCTGCCTGAGTGCTGTGGCCATCACCTGAGCCGGCATCCTGCGAGCCCACGTTTCCATAACAACTGTCAGCCGGGCCCCTAGAACTCATGGAGGCGGGACCTCCTTTGTGTGGGCAGCTCTGGAAGAAAGGTCAGATGGTTGCCTGAATCCCAAGGCTCTGTTTTTCTTCTTCTGCAGCTGATTTTCTGACCAGAAGCTAGACAGAGAGCTGTTACTAGGATTTCTTAGCATTGATGCATCAAAGGTGAGAAGCCAGCCAAGGAGAAGGGACCCATGGAGAAGGTTCTGGGGATACCGGCATATTCTATTTCTTGACCCAGCTGGTTACATGAATTTTCTCATGATTATTCGCTTTTATTACTTTCATGTTTTATACACCTTTCTGTATATTTGTTGTATTTCACAATTTTTGAGAAGTCTTTTAAAAATAAATCAGCCAAACTGTTCTTAAGGGACCTGTCATCATCACCCACATTTATTAAGTATGTGCTGGCACAGGACAGAAGACTCAGACTGCAAATAACCCTGTGTCACAGCCCTGAACAACAGGACCAAGAGCCAGAAAGAATTCACTGAAAGTCCTTGTCAGCTGCACCATTTGAGAAAATATCTGCAAACGATGTGACTTATAAGTGATTAATTTCCAAAATATACGAACAGCTCATACATCTCAATATCAAAACAAGCAAAAAGCCCAAGCAAAAAATGAGCAGAAGCCTAAATAGACATTTCTCCAAAGAAGACATACAGATGGCCAAAAGGCACATGAAAAGACGCTTAACATCACTAATAACTAGAAAAAGGCAAACCAAAACCACAGTGAGGTACCACCTCACACCAGTCAGAATGGCCAGAATCATCAAAAAGTCTACAAGTAACAAATGCTAGAGACGGTGTGGAGAAAAGGGAACCCTCCTACACTGTTAGTGGGAACGTAAGTTGGTGCAGCCACTATGGAGAACAGTGTGGAGGTTCCTTTAAAAACTAAGAAGAGAGTTACCATATGATCCAGCAATTCCAATCCTGGGCATATATCTGGAAAAGATGAAAACTCTAATTCAAAAATATACATGCACCCCAATGTTCACTGCAGCACTATTTACAATAGCTAAGACATGGAAGCCACCTAAATGTCCATTGACAGAGGAATGGATAAAGAAGATGTGGTACATATATACAATGGAATATTACTCAGCCATAAAAAAAGAATGAAATAATGCCATTTGCAGCAACATGGATGGACCTAGAGATTATCATACTAAGTGAAGTAAATTGGACAGAGAAAGATAAATATCATATGATATCACTTATATGTGGAATCTAAAAAAAGATACAAATGAACATACTTACAAAACAGAAATCAGAAACAGACTCAGACATAGAAAAACTTATGGTTACCAAAGGGGAAAGAAGGGGGGTTAAACTAAGAGATTGAGATTAATAGACACACACTATATATAAAATAGATAAGCAACAAAGACCTGTATGACACAGGGAACTACGTTCAATCTCTTGTAGTAAACTATAATGAAAAGAATCTGAAAAATAATATATATATATATAACTAAATCACTTTGTTGTACACCTGAAATTAATACAACATTGTAAATCAACTATACTTCAATAAAAAGTCTGTTTTGAAAAAAGAAAGGAGGAAGGGAGGAAGGGAGGGAGGGAGAAAGAGACAGAGAGAGAGAGACAGAAAGAGAGGAAGGAAGGAAGGAAGGAGGGAGGGAGGGAGGGAGGGAAGGAGGGAAGGAGGGAGGGAGGGAGGGAGGACGAGAAAGTCCTTGGTCCTGAGGCACAGCCGGGGCAGGCACCCCCCCAGAAGAAGAAAGTCGAAGCAGAGATGAAGCACAGTCAGACCAGCCATAGGATGAATGGGCTAGGAACCCCCACCCCCTAGAGGACTTACTGATACAAGAGTTTGCTCTGTTGACTCGAGGCAAGGGGCTGAGCCTGTAAACAAGGTCGTGGGGAGGGGGTGTGTTTTTATCCTTTATACCTGCCTTGGGAGGTCATGAAATGAGGTACGCAAGGCCCCTGGTCATCAGAGAAAGACAGAGCCTTCCCTTGCCCTGCCGATTCACTCCTGAGAGTTGCCCACGGTCTCAGCACAGCCTCGATTAAGGTGGCAAGAACATTAAAGTAATCAGGAGTCTGGGTCAAGTTCCCAGCCAGATCAGGAGCCTCAGGACCACCTCTTCACCCTCCATAAGCCTCCACTCATCACTCATTCCAGCCACACTGCTCCCCGAGCCCTTCCCCGTACACACCTCACACTGTCACAGTCCACTGTTTTGCTCCAGTTGGATTAACTACATCTCCCCACCTTTCCAAATCCTGCGCATTCTTCAAGACTCTTTTAAAGCCACTTCCACCACGAAGCCTCTCCAGATCGCTTCTTCAGAATTAACAGCTCCCAGCGATGCTCGGCCGACCCTTACTCTCTGTCCCCTCAGAGTATGACTTGTTCCTTTGGTTATCAGCCCTCATCATGTTCAAGTATCCATCCTTCCTCCCAACTAAGAATCTTGAGGTCAGATACCTGGTCATGTCAATTTTCACATCTACAGAATATATATATATTCTACAGAATACACTCAATGGACTACATATATTATTAATTCTTATATCTATAGAACATAAATATATATTCTAGATAAATATCTACATCTACATAATATCAATATATATAACAAGAATATATGTATTCTAATTCCTACACCTAGAGAATATAAATTTATATTCTACATAAATATATCTCTACAACTAGCACTGTTGACTCATGGCCATACAGTAGGTGTGCAGCAATCAGTGCTTATTAATAAATCAGGTCCAAGAGGATGCGGGCCAGCACGTAGGAAAGCGGGTTCTTCAGGCCATCACGGAGCACACAGGGCCCAGCAGGAGGGGAGTGAGCCTCACAGAAAGCGTCTGCATCTCAAAACCACACACTTCTCTCCACCTTCACCTTCTCTCTCCTGATCGACTGCTAAGCTTCATAATTATTTATAAGGTGTCCACTCTTGCTCCAGGGCCCCATTCATCCTCCACGCTAAGCCAGAGAGACCTCGCAAAGTTTCCATCACTCATGTCATTCCTGTGCTTAAACTCTTCTACGACGCCCCACTGCTCTCAGGGTAAAGTTCAAAATCCTCAGCATGGCCTTCAAGGCCTTCAAGGGCGCTCTTGGATGTTCGGCTCCTGCCTGGTATCTGATCACGTATGAAACCACTCTCGGCCTCACCTTCCTTATTCTCCAGCCATACTGGACTTTCTTCCGTTCCTTCCATGAGTGGTTCTCTTTTGTGACTCATGGATTTGCATGTACTCTTTCCTTTAACAACCTCCTCCACCCAGTCATATTCCAGACTTCCCACTCATCCTTAAGATCTCTCTCCAGAAAGCCTTCCCTAAGGGCCCCTCCAGCTCCACCATCAGTGAGGAAAGCTCTTCGGTCATGTGATCCCCGTACTCCTCTCCTCCAGCACACTCAAGGCACCCGCAAATACTTGTCCACAGCCTCTTTGCTTCAGGAGACCAGGAGTCAGCAAACTGTTTCTGTAAAGGGTCAGAGACCCTTAGACTCTACCAGAGCCTAAAATCTCTTTGGCAAACATCCAACTCTGTCACCATAGAACAAAAGTGGTCAGAGATAAAATGTAAACAAACGAGTGGTTGTGTTCCAATAACATTTATGGACACTGAAATTTGAATTTCATATAATTCTCACATTTCATAAAACATCCTTCATTAAAAATTTTTTTTCATATCTTCAAAAAATGTGAAAACCCTTCTTAGCTAGCAGGCCATAAGAAAAACAGATGGCCAGGCGGACTTGGCCTGCAGCCTCCAGTTTGCCAGCCCTGGCACAAGTTCTCAGTTCCAGGGAGAGGGAAACCATGTCTTCACTGGTATATCCCCCCACCACAGGGCCTGGTTCTTAGAAGGTGATTCTTAAAAAGTCTGTTGAATGCCTTCATATGCAGATGAGAGCAGTGTCTCCCAGTGTGTACTCTACAGAACACCAGTCCAATGGGATGCTCTGCACAAAAAGGACAGTTCTTTTATCAATGAAATTTGGAAATGCTACTGTTTCCCTTCCTGGAAATTTTCAATGTTTGGACCATAAAGCATATCAAAAGCTCAGAACCAGTCAAGGAGCTTGTTTGACTTCGACCAATACAAACTCATTTGACCAAAGAACTGTCTACTTTAACCAAAACATCTACCAGCATCCACAGGCAACCCCATTAGAAAGCACTGCAGTGAGGACAAAAGGTAAGAACTTAGAAGAATAGTTCTTGAACTGTAGCATCAGAACCACCCAGAAGACTTGTTACAACAGAGGTGGCTGGGCTTCACTCCAGAGTTTCCACTTTAATAGGTCTGGGGTGGGGCCTAAGAATGTGGCATTTCTCACAAGTTCTCAACTGACACTACTAGTCTCGGGACCCCACTTAGGGAAACACAGATCTGAGAAAAAGGACCTTCAAGGCTTAAGTCCTCCACCTGAGGTTTCCTCCTCCTTCCAGGGACTCCTGATCGTCAGGAGAACCCCAACTTCTTCATCTCCTCACACTGGCAGAAGAAACCCTGACCCATCTCTCCAGCAGTCAGGCAAAGCACATGTAGTGGGTGGCACTGTGTCCCTGCAAGATTTGTCTAAGCCCTAAACCCCACAGCTGTGAATATGACTTTATTTGGAAATAAGGTCTTCGGAGATGCAATCAAGCAAGCCCTTAATTCAGTATCACTTGTGTCCTCGTGAAAGGAGGAGAGGAAAACAGGAAGGAGGACACCATGTGAAGACAGAGACCCAGGAAGAAGGCCACGTGATGACAGAGACAGAGACTGGTGTGATGCAACAGCAAGCCCAGGAGCGCCGAGGACGCACAGCCACCCCGGAAGCTAGACAGAGGCGGGAGGGCTTCTCCCCTCACCGAGGATGCACGGCCACGCCGGAAGCCAGACAGAGGCAAGGAGGGCTTCTCCCCTCACAGAGGACGCAGGGCCACCCCGGAAGCTAGACAGAGGCAGGAGGGATTCTCCCCTACAGGTTTCAGAAGGAGCAGAGTCCTGCGAATCCTTGATTCTGGACTTCTGGTCTCTAAAACTATGAAAGAATGAATTTATGTTTATTCCAGCCACCCAGTTTGTAGCACCCTTTCCCCTAAATACAGTGTTTCTCACTATCACAGATATGAGACACACACACACATGCACAGAACCCAGATGAAGCTCTGGCCGAGCCCTAACCTTGGTCGCTGTCCATGTGAACTTCAAGGGAACAATGGGCCTCTGTTCTGATCCTTTTGTCATCTCTGCATCACTGGTAGCTGGGGGGAGTTTGACTTAGGGTCTCTCTTTGGAAATTAGATTATCTCATTAGTATGATGTTTTGCTGGATTCCTGCCCCAGGGCTGGTTTTGGCCAAAAGCATGTGATTATTTTCTAGTCTAAAAAAAGAGTCAATGAATAAATTAAGAAGACTTGGCTTTCCCCCATCCTGGCTCCACTGGTCCCATTTCTCACCAGGAGACACTCATAAAGGGCTTCTCGCTGACAAATGAAGAGTTTTTTCTCCTCTGCGTCTGAGCTAGAAATGCCTTCTCTAATCGACATGGAAAGGTCCCAGCAGTAGATATTTTCACAGTCTGAGCACCTTGGTTTTAGTCACAAATTACACCCCTCTCCTTTTGGAAAAATAAGGGGTATAATCTTTATTCTCAAAAGAGGCAGACACAGTTATGTGCCCAATACCTTAGGAAGGTACCAGGAAGGGAATGGGGACACAGATTGTCACTGTTGATGGAGAGAAAGGGGACACCAGGGGATGGGGACTCTGTATTCTCAAGCTTAGAGGTGACAGCAATTAAAAAAAAAAGAGAGAGAGAGAGAAACAACCAAACACCTTCTTTGCCTCTCCAATCTATGCCAACCCAGGGCTGGCTGCTCAGAGTTGGTGTGAAATTGGAAACCTTCAGATATTTCACAGGTGGGTCACGGCCGTATTTTCTGCTGCATCAGATCATGAGATTTTCAGAATGCTGTTCCCCCTCTGTATCTGCCATATCCCCATAAGGGGTCTCTGGGGTTAGAAATGAAGGCCTATATTTATTTATTCATTCAACAATTTACCTTTGCACTGCTCACAGAAGGAATGCTCACAGGAGGTTCTCAGACAATAAAATATAGCCTCTTCTTCCAGGGTGTAAGAATTAATAAGAATATATTAACATATATTTATTAATAAGAATACATATTAATCAATAAGAATATATATTCTTATATGTGTATATATTTTATATTATGTAGATATAAATTTATATTTATCTAGAATATATATTCTATAGATATAAATACATATCTACATCTAGCACTGTGCCTAACGAATATGCAGTAGGTGTGGAACAAGCAATCAAAGCTCATTAACAAGTCAGGGACCAAGAGGATGCAGGCCTAGCATGCTGGTGGGTCAGGGAGGCTGCCCTCTGGCTTTGTCCAGGTGGCAGGACTTCTGCTGAGAACAGAGCTGAGATCCTGGGTTCCCTGGAGCTGAGTCAGATGACTAAGCACCCTAATGATTCCAACTGTTCTCGAGGACCTTCCTCCAAAGGCAAGAGAGCGTTTAAAAATGCATGGGTCTCTGCTGGGCCACACTTCCTGTCTGGAATTCTCTTCACTACAGCACTTCAAAGAGGGGCCTGAGTCTGTCACGGGCTCCCAGCCCAGGCGGGGCCTTGCTTCTGAGACAGAGAGGATGAGCCAGGCACGGGGCAGAGCAGGCTGCTGACATATCTCAGACCGCAGCACAGCCCGACAAAGCTGTGTGGGAGGCGCAGCTGCTGCAAGAGCCGTCGGGAAGCCAGGTCTCCCAGTGGCTGTGTGCGTCACCCCTCAGGGTGGGCCTGGGCACTCCACAGAGCCAGTGTGCTTCAAAGCCCTCCCTCTGCCCGCTGGGGAGAACAGTACCCTTTCTCAGGGCCAGGAAAGGACCAAAGCAGCCACATCTTCGAAGGAAGCAGTGGTGGCAGGCCAAGGACAGAATGTGTCCTCTGGGTCAAGAGCACAGGCTTCAGAGCCAGACCAACCTGGGTCTGGGCCCTGGCTTGGCCCCTCATTAAACACTCCACATCCCCATCTGTAAAATGGGCATAACGAGTCCAACTTCCCTGGATTGTAGGACGTACATGGAAGACTCTGCAGTGTCTAGAATATATTAATGACAAGAAAACAGTGGTTATGGATGATCATAATGGGAAGAAGAAAATTAAAAAGTAACCGCCAAGGCCTTCTCAAAGTCTTGCCTTTGTAAAGCTTTCTGTTAGGCACTCAAATAAAGCTCGTATGCTCATTTTTATATAACAAACATACATACGTATATATATACACACACATATACATACATATATATATACACACATATACATACATATATATACACATATACCTATATATATATATATATATATATATATATGCGCCAGGCATCGTCTGAGCATTCTGTGAATACTAACTCAATCTTCATAACAACTTTATGCAGTGTGTACCATTCTTATGCCCACTTTACAGATGAGAAAACTGAGGCACAGACAGGTTAGGTGATCTACCCAAGGCCATGGAGTTGTAACGAGCTGGGATTTAAACCCAGGCAGGCTGTCCTGGGGTTCACGCTCTTAACCACAGCTACGTTGCACTGCTCCCTTATTATTCTTGTAGATGTTGCCTGTTACATCCTCTTGTCCTCCTGGGTAGAGCTGCTCCCTCTGACTGGAAGGGAAGAACTCAAGGGCTAGCAGGGGCCTCCTCTCTGACATCTCTGAAGCCCCCAAAGCACCAGTAGAGCCCAGCTCAGAGTGGGCCCTCAGCTAACCCTTGCTGACCAACCTGCCAAGACCTGCTGTACCCTTTTTCCCCTTCAACCCATCCCCCCCCAGCAGAGATTCAAGGAGCAAACACAGCATGCCTGTCTGCGGAGTGTTCGCTGCATGCCCAACTCCCCTCCGGGGCGGTGCTTTCAAATTTGTAAGAAATTTGTTTTACACTGTGACCCATACACATCTAGTACATAAGTAACAGCAACAAAGGACTCGTGAAAAAACATCTAACCTATTACATAGGACATACTTCCAATATCTTTTTTTTTTTTGCATTGATTGTGACCCGATATTGATTGGGTCACATAAAATTGATTTTATGATCCACTTACGGGTTGTGGCCATGGCCTGAAAAATTCTTCTTAGGGTAGTTCAGTTCTAACATGTGCACATGCAATTTCTGAGCACACAGCAATCCTTCCCTGGAAAGCCCTGTCTACTTCGTGTGAGCACCACGGTGCTGTCGCAGCCTAGGCAGGCAGTCAGACCCTCCCCAGAGCCCCGAGCCTGGAGCACTGAGGCCGCAGAGACCGGGTACAACCTGGGAGCTAAGGACCCGGATTCAAATCAGCACTCATGGGAGGCATAGAATTAAGAGCATGGCTTTAGAGTCTGCTGGAAATGGGTTCAAAGTCTAGTTACAACTTGGTGGGTTCTTAACCTCCCACGAGCATCAGTTTCCTCACCCAGAAGTGGAGGTTGTTAATGTCTACTGCAGAGGGTGGCTGACAGGGTGACTGGGAGGGTAGATGGGTGGGTGGATGGGAGGGTAGGTGACTGGGAGGGTGGCTGAGTGAGTGACTGGGAAGGGGTCTGGGTGGGTTAGCTGAGACACAGAAAGCACTCAGCAAAGTGCCAGGACCCGTAACGCTGAATCGTGCTGCCTGCAGTGGTGGGAGACCTTTGCTGCCTCGTCTGACACCTGACCCAAAACCTTACAAAGGCCTTCAGTCCCCCTCTCTGTGTCTCCATAGCTACACACTCTGCAACCTTCAGAAGAAAGAGCGGTACTTTCCTAGCACATGGTTAACACTCAATAAATGTCTGAATCAATTACGCAAGAGCCTTGGACTGACTCGCCCAACAAGTCACCCGTCACTGTTTTTTTGGAAAAGGTGTTTCATACAACCCACTCCAGGGCCAGTGGCCAGTGAAGCTTGTTGCATAAATTCCACTCATTTGATCTCATTTGACATCTCTGGACACAGGAGAACGCTTCCCCCTCTAGGATGGAAAAGACAGAGATGACAGATTCCAACATGGTTTCCCCAAGGCCTTCCTAAGTTGCTGTTGGTGACAGACCTGGCCTCGCTAAGTCCGATCCTTGCCTACACTGCCTTCCCAGGGAAAAACAAGCTTCTTCGTAAATGGCTCTTACCCCTAAAGATAATGAGGCCCCCTGTGCTGAGAATAAGCACAGGACTGATGGGCTGGGAAGCGGGAAGGAAGTGTATTTCTACCTTGGGTTGGACTGTTCATGTGGCCCAACGGTGGCAGAGAATCCTTAAAGAACATGTACCTCTGAAGCCCAGAAAAGGAAGGGATGCTACACAAAGAGTCTACCTTGAGCCATGGCAGGCTGATTTCCCTGAAGCTGTACATAGGAGAATTCATTTCTGTGAGAGGCTAATTAGTCAAAACATCGCCGTGCTTCAGATAAAACTGCACTGGCCCCATTTGGGTCTCTGTGGGTCAGCCTGTGATGGAATTCCCTTTACCTACTGTGTTTTGGTTACTGGAGGAAAATGTGTGTTTAGAGAAGGGGGTGTGGTCAAGAAGAAGCATGAAAAGCGGGAATATCTTGAGTATCTGTAAAACCCATCTGTGATTTTAAAACTTCATAAACACAATGAATCTCTGTGAGCTGAAGATTCTTCTTGGAATCTCAGCTCTGTCTGCGGGAATGGCTCCTGGCAGGCAGTATGGGCTTTGAAATCCAAGTCTCTCAGGCAACAGGACAAAGTGAGCTCCCCCAGCTTGGCCACTGAGAGTGGAAACAAAACCCAGGAAAGGGAGACTTTGTGTTCTGCTCACCTGGTCACCAGCCCTTGAGCTGCCAGAAATGCGGACCACGGTTACTGAAATACATGGATATATGGGTATATGGCTCATGAGCGACGTGTGCAAGTATCGACACGGATGCAGAAGAACAACCTCATCTCTCCTGCCTTCCAGAGAGCAATGGCATTCAAGAGCCAGACATCCCTCTGGGTAAACAGGTGTACCAAGTCAGGGAGTGTCACCAAATGACGCACTCCCCCAAGTGTTAGAGCTAGGAAGGGGATGGCTGCTTTAGGGACCACCTTGTCCAGGGTTTCTCAACCTCGACACTAACGACATTTTGGCGGGATAAACCCTTGTTGTGGGCATCTGTCCTGTGTGTTTTAGAATGTTTGGTAGCATCTCCGGCCTCCATCTACTGGATGCTAGTAGCAGTCTTCCTCCCTCCCTAGTTGTGACAATTAAAATGTTTCCAAACATTGCCAGAAGTCGCCTAGGAGACAAAATCACCATGGACTGAGAAGCACTTATCTAGACTAGCAGTTCCCAAAGTAGATTCCAAGTAATATTAGTTCAGTAAGCTCCTCTATAACCCAAGTATGCCATGGTCAACTGAGTTTAGGAATCGCTGCATACCGTACCCCACTGCAGTGATTCCCCTATTAGTATATTAAGGGCTCTGAAAAGTTCCACAGTAAGAAGAAAACTGTTTAATAACTTTAACCTAGTATTTTGCAAACTTTCCTCAAACAAAATGCTTTTATTATCTATTTACATCTTTCAGAGCGTAAAGAATATACTGTGAGATTTTTACATATGTGTGTGTACAGGCACAATACACCAGGCAATCTTCCTCCCATTGACTAGATGAAGTGAAGCAATAAGTCAATACCCTTCCTAAGTCCCATTAACGGATGCGTGGCAGAGCCACGTCTAGAAGCCTGGAGGCTGACTCCCAGTCTACCTCCTCCAGCGTCAATGACTTGGATGTTATCCACAATAAGACAACAGTCCATCTTCTCACAACCATAGCACAATTGGGTTCTACCAACACCACTGAGAACATCCACCTGGAAAGCTCAAGCTAGTGAAGCATCAGCACGATACTCCCCAGGAGAACAAAACAGGTGCTTTCTAGAGGCAGAGTCGAGGAGAACCTCACAAAGGGGATCACCTTGACCATGGAGGATGCAGGGAGGAGCCATCCACTCAGCATCACATCCACGCGTGCCCCACCAGCCTCTCTCAGCGCAATTCCCACCAGAGTCACTCAACCTAACGCATCTTTGTCTCAGTACAATGCACCTTCATATCAGGGCTGGCACAGAGTGGGCTTCAATTAAGTTTGGTGAAGGGAGTATGTTAACCAACAAAGGTCAAGGCCTTGACCGTCAACATGCCTTGATTACCACTCACAGATCACCAAGAATCACGATAACGCCTCCCCACTCCTCTCTGCCCTCTTCACGCTTTTTCTTGGGTCACATTCCACCCTGGCCTTCCAGGCTGCAGAGAACTCCTCTTTTTAGGGGTAGCAGCTGCCCCCTCCTCTGAACTGTCCACTGTCCATCCGCCCACTTGCACCAGTTCCAGGAGGTAAGAGATCAATTTCCAGCTCAGATCAGCTGTCCCGGTGGCCCTCCTAGAGGCAGTGTATCAAGGCGCCAGCTTCCTGCCCCTCTGGGCCCAACCAAATGCGGCTGATAGTCACTCTCCTGGTGGTCTCGGCTGCCCAGACGGAGCAGTGGAGGGACCATAGATGGCTCTCATTCTCGGACTTGCAAGACAATCAAAATAGTATGGAGAGGGAAACAGCTGGCGTTGTGACATTCTGCAATTTTGCACGAGGACTGAAATACAATTCTCTCTCTAGGCCTCTGGCGTCCCAGGAATACTCTTTCAGCCCTGGGAAGCAGAAGAGGACCTCAAGGATTGCTCCCGGCCCTTTGTGACTTTCCAAGCAGAGGGGCTGTAAGGACAGGGAATGGGGAGGGTTCCAAGCTGGAGGGCAGGCCTGAGACCCCTCTGCTGGTTTAGCCCGGCTCCAGTCAGTCTGAAGACTCCAGCGGTGACCGCAGACCACTAAGCGGAGGCTGAGGGCTCAGCCCCAGGGCAGCTGCAGCCAACGGGTGTCTCAACAGCTGCAACATGAATGCAGCAGCAACTGCCGGCTATCTGCAGCTTCCCCCCAAAGTCTGTGCTGTTAGGCGACAGACAGACAAGGACTGGGAGGCCGGGACCCTGGAGTGCAAGAGCACACAGCCAGCGCCTCCCACTTGTAGGATTCCATACTCAGAGCCACATCTTCACTTCTGCTTTCTCTTTCCTTTTCCCATGCCGGCACCTTCGAGTCACTAGGGTGAGGTCATGCTTAAGGAGAAGCCAAAAGGACTTTGTCTCCTTTGGGCTCGTTTACCTTTTTTGCACAAAACTCACACAATCACCTCGCGTTCTTTCACTCCATCAGCCTATTTTTATTGGCACTGTTATAGGCCCAGCGCTGGGCCTATGGTGGTGAACAAGACAAAGACGGCCCTGCTCACTTGTTGAGCTATATTATGATACCTTCCTCATGAAATTCATCCACAACCAGCGGTCGTCCTGATTTTACTTCCTCATGTCACACCTGTGGAACTCAAGCCCAACCATCCAGGGTCAGACTCACAGAACTTTAAAATGGGAAGAGGCCCTGGAGATTAGCTTTGGCATCCCCTGTCGCTTCCGGAAATAAAGAGACTCATTCATCTGGCCCAAATCCCTTTGATGGCCAATGAGAAAACGGAGCCCCATGAACATGAGAGGCCCCAGGTACTAAGCATGGCAAGGTGGTGGCCCTGCCAGGCCCAGAAGACAGGGAACTCAAAGGCCCCCACTTTCAATCCAGCCTTTTCCCCACACTGTCATCTCAAAGCTGGGACATTCTAGTACAACTTAAAAAATAAAGTGTTAAACTCTCAACGTTCTTTTTATTATTAAGCAAGATGCAAAACAGACTTTGTTTTCCTATGCGTGGGTGAGAGAGACTATTTATAGAGGGGCCAGGGGTGGGATGGGGAAGAGGGATAGTGCGAAGAATGGTGTAAGGCAAGGGATTGGGTGAGGGTCATGGAGGGGTCAAGGTCACGGACAGAGTAGGGTCAGGGGTGAGGAAAGATCAGCGAAGTCTCTTCATAATAAGAAAGAAACAATGACTTCATATTTCAAAACTGAGGAAGGTCAGGGACTCGAGAATCAGGCAACGATCATAATGCCTGCTTTAATCTTTCAAAGAAAGTGATTTTATTTTTTGACAGATGATTCTGGCATCACCAACCTACACAGTGACATCAAGCCTGAGTATAGCACAATGTTCTACTTGTCCCAAGCCTGGATCCCAGGCCACAAAGGTTAACTGCCATGCAATCAGAGGCACAGCCAGCCAGAGAATGCCTCCCCCTTGGGAAGCGCCACTAAACGTCTTCTGGCACCAATGTGCCATCGCCTCAAAGGAACCCCTCCCTCACCCAACACAGAACTTGTATGCCCACATCACCAGCTAGTGTGAGCTTCCTTCTGCTTCCCAACCACACAACCACAGCACTTGCCTCGTTGAAGTAATACAGCAGGGCGAGCCTTGGAGCCGTGTGGAGCACTGAGGAGGGCGGGGGCTCAAGCACATCCTCTGACATCTGCAGCACACCCGTCTCTCACCTTCTGGACCACTTCCCCCACGCAAGACGCGACTGCTAAGAAATCAGCCTCCGCCAGAACACGTAACCCTCCTGCCGCTTTGACCAGCTCCTGGGCCAGGATCCTGGTCCCGGACAGTGTGGAACAGAGCTGGAGGCAACCAGAACCAAGTGATATCATGTTCCGGAGAAGCAGCCGTTACTGAGAACCCCGTCCCCACACACATCTCGCCAACATCGAGATGCCAGGTCAACCCTCTCCTTGCGGAGAGGCCAACCTGTTTGTGTGAGGCGTGTTTTGGGTCATTACGAATGGAGCAGGAACTCTTTCATAGGAAGACGGTCCACATTCAACACAGCATCTCAAGTGTTCTCGAGCCCTGCGAGCCAGAGGCATGCTGGCTCTCACTCCTGGACCCGCAGGACCAGCACAAGCCCCTCAATATGTGTGTTAAATAGCTGAATAACAATAGGTCATGGTACCTGTGAGGAGCACGGGATGACAAGGATGAAAAACATAGTGCCTCCACCTTCAAGGAACCTTCAAGGAGGGTGCCATGACCCTCCACCTCAATGGTGAGGTCAGAAATGGAGTCAAGGTCAGCAGTTTCGGGGCTAATCCAGGAGAAGGACTCAGTCAGTGCCTCCTAAATTATTCACACCTACCCATCACAACCTCTGCCCTACCCACATGCCACCTGCACCATTAACTTCTTAAGCCTTTTCTTTAAGCGGACTCCTTTTTAATTAGATATATTTTAATAAAACCTTATAACACTGCCATATGTGAAAAACTGATGCTACTTATGAAAAAATAGAAGATAACTTTCAAAATCACCACAATGCAAAACAAAACCAGGTCAGGAAATTCCAGCTAGATGCCATTGCCGGCAAAGGCTCACGGCCTGAGGTTGGCCATGCCTTTGTTCAAAGGAGACATGGCAAAAAATAAAAAAAATAAAAAAAAAAAAGCAGTATGGCAGTGCGTTGAGAGGTATTCAAAACACCAAAATGAGACACTCTCCCTGAGAAGAAAAGTGAAAAGGGACTCTCTTCTGCCTGGTGATCCAAGGTCTTGTCCACGTATTACTGGAAGGTACTCACACCATCCATCACGTGCTTCCCACACTTGGAGAAACGCTGAAGCCTGAACTAACGTTTCGATCAATGTCCAGAATCTGTTAACACCACAAGTTTATGACTCAATGTCAAAGATATCAGGCACAAGAATGTCAGACGATGCTCAAACAACACTGGGTTGCTAGCTGATTTAGGTTTCCAAATTTTCCAGCTCCCCAAGGTTAAATATATCCTACAGGCTTCAGGTTACAAACAAACCAGGACAAAAAAGACCAGAGAGGGGAGAGAAAGAGCCCAGCTCGGCCAGCAGGCAGTGACAGAGGGAAGAATCCTCAGTCTTCGATCGTTCGGGACCCAGAATCCTGAAGGAGAGGGCTTTTTAAATGATTGTATTCCCAATCTTAGATCATGATTGGAATTCCACCAAAGGACCCCCAAGAAATGGAGGCAGTGAATCAGTCTTGGCAGGTGAAGAGCGTGTCTGAACCGGGAAGGGAAGCCAGAACTGGATCCCCAGAAGCCCCTAAATGTTGCTGATGGAGGCTTGTACAACCGCCCAGTCCAAAGTCCATTCCTAAGAAAATCAGGAAGACCCCAGCAAAGCTGACCTTCACAAGCCGCATACTTCTCAATCAAGACCCAACTGGGGAAGAGTTCCCAGAACCTCAGGTAGAACTGGGGAAAAACAAAAAACAAACAAAAAAAAACAACGTAACAGATTAAACTAGAGGCTTACCGAAGTTAAAAACCTAAATTGGAGTTGACTATTTACATTTCAAGAAGATTCTTCCCTCTCCAAAAGCAGTCCTTTGTAGTCTGAGCTTCCCTGGAACACTTAAGTGTTTGTTAACAGATTATTAACTCCTTGGCAGGTTCTCAAGCTCTAGAGAAAACTTGCAGGGAAAGGAAGGGGGAGGGAGCTGGAATCCCTGCTCTGTTTGTTCGCCTGGCTTTCTGCTTAGTGCTTTACATACTGTATCTTCTTTAAGTAACCCGCCCAGCAGGGTTAGGAATGATCAGCTCCACTTTATGGAAAAGAAAACTGAGCACAGAGAAGTAAAGTAACTCACACAAGGTCACACAGCTACTACAGCACCAAATCCATGGGCTGTTCCTAGCAGCACACAGCATGGCCTTCCCAGGGAAGGGCCATTTGCATTTTATTATGACCGTGTACTGAAATATGCCTTCAGGCATACAATTCAATGACTCTTTGAAATGAACATACATACATGCTAAGAATGCCGTAGTAAAGATGACTGTATCAAGTGTACAACTTATTATGGGTCAGAAGCATCAAAAGAAAATTACCTCAATATACCAGGCTAGAAAGGGAGGGGGTTCCTGGTGCCTGAAACTCTACCATTCCAGTCCTATACAACACACACACACACACACACACACACACACACACACACACACACACAATCCCTCAGCCAAAATGTTACGCTTGAGATGGAAAAGCAAGGGCTAGAGAGGTGTTTCCAGCTCACCCGAGGCCTAGCTTCTCCTCCTCTGCCTCGGAGGCTATGGAAGTTATCTGGTCAGCCAGACGGCAGAACAGAGAGCTCCGTTACCAAGGGTGGGCCTGGGATGCTTTCTGAGCAGGATCGGGGACTGTATCCTCCTTCAGGAGATAAACTCTGAATGTAGGATGGAAGCATTGTGTTACCCAGAGGTTATCAGGTGGGGAAGGATGGAAGGAAAGGGAATGAAAAAGAGGGAGGGGAGGGAAGGAGGGTGAAAGGCAGGAAGTTGACTTAAAAGTATATATTGTCAGAGGCACAGGAAGAATAGTTTTTTCAGTGACTGAAAGCATTTTTTTTAAATGAAAGACAGAGACAGCTGCTACGCTATGCTGGTGGGGTTATGGTTGGTTTTTTAACTGTCTTTTAAAGTTCCTATTAAATAGGTTTTTCAACAGGTAAAATTTTGGAGTGAAAAGGTCTAGGAACATTTGTGGATAGAAAATTCAGAGCAACTCACCAAGGGGAACTTGGTTCGTGATAATTTCATAAAACAGTTGTACATACAGTACCTAATGCAACTGTTTGGGCCCCTGAGAGCCAAACCAACGGCCACTGGAGCAGGCTTGTAGGATTTCATAAAGATTGAATGGGGGCGGGCGGCGGGGAGGCTTCCCTGGTGGCGCAGTGGTTAAGAATCCACCTGCCAATGCAGGGGACACAGGTTCGAGCTCTGGTCCGGGAAGATCCCACATGCAGCTAAGCCCGTGCGCCACAACTACTGAGCCTGCGCTCTAGAGCCCGTGAGCCACAACTACTGAAGCCCGCGCGCCTAGAGCCCGTGCTCCACAAGAGAAGCCAATGCAATAAGAAGCCCACGCACTGCAACAAAGAGTAGCCCCTGCTCGCCACAACTAGAAAAGCCTGCACGCAGCAACAAAGACCCATTGCAGCCAAAAATAAATTAATAAAAATAAATTTAAAAAAAAGATTGAATGGGGCTTCTGATGGCAGGGCCTAGAAACCCACTGAGGGAGGGGCTACAAGATACAGAGGCAAGAGACCTGCACTGGGATCCAGGACCGTGCTCTGTGGACAAAACGGGTGACCTTAGGCATGTCCCTTAACCTGGCTGGCCACTGGCCACTTCCTAAAAGTAAGAGGTTGCGTGACACCAGGGGTGACAAACTCAAATGCTTTAAAGGGTTAGGCTGGAGACACAGGACTGAAAGGGTCAGCAGGGACGATGGTGACCTAGAGAGCACATGCCCAGGCCAAGGAGGCAGCTGCCACTCAGATCCAGATCACTGTCAGGTCCCATGTGGCCAGATGAGTTGATTTTTTTCAAGAGAAGCTAGAAATCTATACCTTCATATGGACATTCAATTTTCCTGTTGGCATCTAATTTTTAAAATGCAGACACCCTGAAGATGGCACAAACCCTGGAAGTGTTCCCTGGATTAGATGTTCCAAAACTCCCTATAAGTGTAGAGTGTCAAGTCCACCAGCTAGACGTCCCCTGCTTTATTACTGCACAGTGCAAGGACCACTGGCCCCGCGGCTCCTCCAAGACACCACTTCTGTCAGAGCAGACTGACAAGAGAAAGAGCAACAGAACACTGCCGGGTGGCCCCATCTGAGGTTCCTGGACCCCAGGGAAAGGTGACAAAATGCCTGGCTGGACCATCTGACTCTGCCTCCTGACTCAGGCTGCAAGACTGAGCATCTGAGCATCCTGCCGGAGCCTGGCCACGCCCTTCCCGTCCTGCAGTGCGACAGTGTGGTCCAGCTCAGAGCTTCCCTAACGAGCACAAGCATTCTGCTTTTCTAACAACCTCATAGGTGATGCGGCTACTTCTGGTCCTCGGAACCACACTTTCAGGAGCGAGGCAGCACATCTATAACTTTCCTTCCCCTCCTGTCCTTTTTCTCTCTGCCTGTGGCCCACAAGCAAGTCTCCTCTGTCCCCCAAATTCCTGTTCCTCTCAAGCGCTCACCCCAGCTCCCTCTCCCATTTCTAACAAGCCTTCTGCAAGAGAGGTCACTACTTATTGCCTTAACTTCTCCATCGCCTTCCTCTCTGTTGAAACCCCTTCTCTGGCTTCTCCTCCCCACCCCACCAAGTTCCTAGAATTATTCTTTCAGGTTACTAATAACCCTCTAATTGCCTAATCCAAAGTCCTCTTCGAAGAGCCCATCCAAAAAAGCTGTCTAATCGATAATAAGAACGCCTGACATTTATTGGTTGGATATTAAGTGCAGCAGTCACTGTCCTAAGTCTTTGCCTAAAAAGTACTTCAAATGCGCTATCTTACCACCCTAAAATATGTTCTTTGATTAGCCTCAATTTTTCCAAATGAGGAAACAGGCTCAGAGAGGTTAACTAACTTGCCCAAGGCCGCAGAGCAGGGACTGGCTACTTGGAACAGTCAGCTACAAAGTCCTCACTCCTTCTCCCCACAATGTGTTATTATAAAAAAAATTTCAAGCACACAAGGTTGAAAGAATTTTACAGAGAACACCTGAATACTCACCACCTAGATTCTATCATGAATCTCATTATATTTTACTGTATTGCTTTATCACAAATCTATCTGAAAGTTAGCACCTTTGGCTCCATTTGAAAAGCAGCTTGGAAAACACTTTCAAGGCTTAGCTCAGATGTTGCCATTTCTGAACCCCCTCACCTCATTCCCTCCTGGGCTAGGGGTGGGACTGGGGGAACAGGAAGGGGAATATCGATCTTGGAACACTTGTGCACCTCATCACACCACATGTCGTTCCAGCCAGCCTCTGATCTCTCCCCTGGCACAAAGCAGGGAGGGAAGGTGTTTGGGAATAGCTCACCACCTTGAAATGCCTCCCCAAGCCCTGAGGGGTCTTTCAGAAAGCGGCCAGGGGACAGAAGGATGGGCAGTATATAGGAAAGGGCAGCCATGCCTACCTTCAGAGGATTTAACCTGTTCAAGTGGGATGAATGGCACCCCTAGGCTCTGATGCTTTTGCGTCTTCCAGCTGCAGGAGGCCTCAGGCTTCATCACCATGCCCAGGAGTATGATGACAGGGTTGTCGGAAATTTCCCATCCTAGGACCTCTTTGTACACCTCAAGGGGAGGCCATTCCCATAGAGTATGATGTGAAGGATTCCCCCTGGAGTCCTGCAGGGCACTGGTATCCCTGCCAACCCCAGTCCATCTGCTCCAGGGGAAGGGTGTTCAAGCATAAAATAACAGCTTTTTCTCAGTGCCCCTTGTAAAGTAAAGGCCCTTAATGGGGCAGCATATGCAGAGAAAGGTCTTGGGGCCCTGGAAGCACTGGAATCTCAGTGCTGCCACCTTAGGCTCTCCACCACCTTCCTGCTGTGTGACCTTAAGAAACCCTCCTACCCTCTCTGGGCTGGAGCTTTCTCATCTGTATAAATGACAAGACACCGAATAAAATAAATAAATAAGCAAATCTGGCCTGTCCACTATGTCCATGGCAGTGGGCTGGGGCTGCGTGGAGGAGAAGTAGGCACACAAAAGATCTCAGCAGACACTACCATGCCCTGTTCTAAGCTCTTTTTTCCTTTTTGAATCCTTACAAACTCTTTGAGGTAGGTGTGATTTTTATCCACATTCTATAGGTGGGGAAACTGAGGCATAGAGAAGTTAAAACTTTCCTAAGGTCCTATGGTTAGTAAGAGGCAGAGCGAGGATGAAACACAGGAGGCTGTGGAATCTGTGCGGGGAGACTGCCACACCCGGCTGCCTGCTGGAGAAGCCTACAACCCTCTCTTCACCCTCCAACAAGACTCAGTCCAGTTGAGGTGGCAGGACAAATATGAAGATTTAAATGCTGATGAAATATTTAAATAACTCTTTGAGATAATAGTGGGGAAGATACTGCCAGGCAGGACATGATTCATTGCCAAATGAAAGTGTTTAGACAGAATTGCTCTAAAGGTCCAGAAAAAAAAAAGTGAGATCATTCCAAGACTGGAGGAATCCCAGGAGATTTAATGTGAACCGGCTTTTGCAGGGTGAGCAGAATCGGAACAGGCAAAGAGGACGTGAAAGAGAATTCCAGCAGAAGTCAAAACTCAGAAAGGCAGCCCCCCTAACCAGAGATGTGGGGAGCCCTGAACGTCTGAAGGTGGCTTAGGAGAGCAGGGTTATGAAGCTGGAAAAGTGGGCTGAGGCCAGATCTCAGACGCCAAGCCAAGCTGAATTTTACCCTGCAGGTAATAGGGAACCACGGAGGAGTTGGAGTGAGGGTAGAGAAGTATCATAACCAGAATGTCTTCAGGTGATGATACACTGCGGGTACCAAGGGGGGAACCCGATGAATGATCACAGGCTTTGGCCAAGGAGCCCCTGGTTCCTGACAAAGGAAAGTAAGACCCAACCAGGGAGGGGAACACCGTAAGTCGTCTGCTGGGCTTCTCCCTAGGGCCGTTTAGAACTGAGCACCCTGTGTCAGCTGGGAAGCAAGCAAATGTGATATAAAGAGCCCCCCAGGGTCACCTCCAGTGAACAGAATTTTTTTCTAAGTGCTATTTTTAATCCTTCTGTTGACCAAAAACACAATGGGAAGAAATGAAGCATGAACATCAACAAGAGGCTTTCCAAACTCTCCTCTCTCCACCTATTAGCCACGTGGCAGCCCTGCAGACTCACCACACAGCCCACCAGCCAGGTGGCCCCTTCTGATGATGAAGGACAGGTTGATTCGCTTAATTATTTGGTGGCTATAAATGGAAGGGTTGGACAATAGTTTGAGACTTTTTCTGTCTCGCATACAAAGATAGGGTCCCCAGTTGGCAGAGTGAGGATCGCGGGGGCCCAGTCACTCCATCAAGGCCACAACAGCATAAGACAGCTTCAGAACAGCTGAGGGTTCTGCTGGGGAGCCCCCTCTCCTTGAGGAGCCAGCAGTGGAGATGGCTTGGCCACTCACAGCTCTTAAAGGGGGCTGTCGTGTCAGGAAAGAGATTCCCCGGGAGACTGGACAGGTCCATTTGCTCTGAGCTGCCTCCTTGCCCATGGGGTCAAGACGTGGCTCCAGCCACCCAAGGCCATTCCTCTTTGCCACCTGCTGCGCCCACATTCAACCTGCACTCTGGGCCCCACCCACTCCCAGGCTACAGCAGCCGCCCCAAGGACTGAATTCCCCAGACCCAGAACCAGGAGGTAAGCCAAGCGAACATTCAAGGGCAGGAACACCTGGCCTGGGTTCCCGGTCCCAGGGCACCCCCGTTCCCCTCAGCACCTGGACCTGTGCCCCCTCCCCACCTCCATCGCTGGCTGTCACTGCTGCCCCACTGGTCCTTTCACCCTCCCCGCCGGGCTGTCTGCACTCCACACGTTAGCCCTCTCTTGTCCCAGCTCCTAAGTGGTCCTTCCAGCCCCGACCACCCAGGGGGACCCAGGGTTAAAGTCTGATGAGCCTGGCCTGGCCTTCTGGATCTGCCACTTTACCAGCCATAAGACCCTGGGCAAGTGGCTTAATGGCTCGGCACGTCCGTTTCCTCAACTGTACAAATGGGCACTGGCTTCCCAGGGCTACTCATGAGGCCCAGCAAGAGAGAGCACATAAAGGGTTTCTCCTGGAGCCTGGCACATGGCAATGCTCCCTAAGGAGTGTCACTGGAGTTTTTATCTTCATCCACCACCACCACCACCACCACCACCACCACCCCGCCCACACATGCACTGACTCAGCACTGAGTGGCTGGTTCCCTCCCCCGTCCCCTCCCTCTCCCCAAGCCAGAGGCAGGGCAGGTGGCAAAGGGAAGCAGCACATTCGACCTCTGTACCTGGCGCTCCAGATCCTGTCCAGTGTGAATCTGAACCCATTTCCCTAAGTGTCTGACACCTGCATTTTACCCCGTCACTGTCCCCTCCTCCCGTCCTGGCTGGGCAGGGGGCTCACTCTGCACAGGTGGCCAAGGTGTAGGGAGGACACTCCTTCCTAACCTGTTTGGTTTTCAGCAGATGTGTTTGCCCAGCGACACGGATGCCATGGTGACAGCCCAGGGTCACCCAGGATCCAGGAGTGGATGGATACACACAGAGAGAAGGGCAACCAGGCAAGAGAAAAAGCCCTGGGGGCCACCAGTCCCCACACTGAGGGGCCAGACTGCCTCCATAACGCAGTTTCCCCAAGGGAAAGGTCTTCTCAGTGGTCCCAGCAGGCTCCTGGGATGCTCCTGCTGGCAGGGGCTCTGCTCCTCTTGGTGTTGAAGCCCCTGCATCCACAGAATCCACCAAAGACACTTACTTCCTTCAGACCCATCACTAAACAAACCCCTGGTGCGCATTTTCAGAGCCACTTATGAGTGGTGGCTGCGGCTTGGAAAATTCTTTGTAGGGGAGTTCATCTAGGCGGGGCTTCCTGGGAGCCAGAGGACAGGGTAAGAGACCTGCCCATCAGAGAGCATGACAGCCCTCGGGAAATACGGAGACCTCAGCTCACAAGGAATCAGGTCTGCCTGGCCCTGCACTGGCTCCAAGGTGGAACTGAAGGGATCGGGGTTTGGAACGAGAGACCAGAGTCACATCTTAGCTGTGCCACTTCCTGGCTGGGTGCACGCTGGTGATCCATTTAACCTCTCTGAGCCTCAATTTCCTCAGCTGAGAAATGGGACCAGCACAGTTGGCTGTTTTGAGAATACAAGGATATACTTTAGAAAGGTGACAAGCACCTCGTAGCAGCTTGCTTAACAGGGCTGAGACTTTCCCACCTGAGGAACTGCTGTGTTGTCTCCTCCTGCTCTGGGCAAAGACTCAGTCCTGAGAATCATCCAATGTTTCACCCAAGTAAATTCTCCAGGGATGAGCTGCAGGGAAGAGAGAGACCTTTCCCTTCTCTTCAAAAGCTTCAGGCAGCCAGATGAAGTGGTCAAGCCGCTCTACCCTTAGAGAGTAACTAACGCCTCTGACTGGAATTACTAATGAAACGGCCCCCGTTAGCTGACTTGCAGCCACCTTAATCTGACACCCGGCAGTTATATTCACTACCCTATCAGCTGGTGCGTGAGATATAAAACGCCACGTGATACGCCTTGGTCGTCTCCACGCTACGAGGGGGAGGCTGTCCCTTAGGGTGGTTATCAGCCCGTGTTCCCAACCACCCCAGAGGTTATCCTGCAGGCTTCCCAGGAAGCCCCAAAGGCACAAGGGCTCCCTGCCCCCGTGAGCGCTGCTGGGCCTGACGGAGCAGCTGGGCACCTTGTCCAAAGGTGAAGACCGCCTCTGAGCGAGGGGAAAAACGTCCCCCAAGACTTCCTGACTCCCCACAGGGGTCACCATGCTCGGCGCCTTGAAAAGCCTTGCTGGTTGGCGCAGGGAATTCCCAACTCAGGCCGAGAGCAAAGAGGTCACCATCACTGTTATTCCCAGGTCAGGGGCAGCACATGGAGGACTAAAAAGGCTCCATGCCAAGTCATGAGATTGGGTTTCTATAGCAACACAACTGCAGCTGCAGGAGCATCTATGAGATACCCAAGGCTTGCCTTAAACAGGCCCAGAATGCAGAATCCTAAAATCAAAAACCACCCAGCAGTATTTAGACACAGAAAACAAGCTTTGCTGAGGTTCAGAACAAAACCACAGGAAAAAAAAAAATGTGGCGAGTATCTCAGAGTTCTATCAAGACAAGCTCCAAGAATATCTTGTGTGCTGAGCTGATGCAGGCCCTATGGGTTAGCTGAGCTGTGCTGGGAGTTTAAGGGGAAACACCCATTCAGGATCTTCCATAGAAAAATTCTCTCTCTCACTCACTCACTCACACACTCTCAAACACACACACACACACACACACGATGCAAGTACATATGGAAATTTTTAAATATGTCAAGATCCCTACAGTTCATTTGTAGATCAGAAAAACAAAATCAATGTTTTTGTTGACCAATTTCAACAAGATCCTTCAATGAAAATTTCTAATTAACTTTACCTTCAGACACTTCTATCAGTACACTTGTAGAGTAGTTATTTTAGTTATGCAACATTTCCTACGAGAACTGAGCATTTAGTGGAGGGAGCGAGGAAGGGGCTGAAACCCAAACACCGTGCAGGTACAAGCTGCCACACTCAGCAGCCAGCGGTCTGGCTTCCTGACGGCCGACATGGAATAACTCAGGAAACTCAATCCCACGGGGCTGCACTGGGGACCTGCTTGCTGTCCACACATGTCACTGCAGTCATCAATCAAGGAGGAGGGAAGTTAACCACAAATGGGCCACCAGGCCACTCCATCTCTCCTCCTTTGTCAAATCCCAAAATACCACGACGGCACCCAAGCCAGGGCCTCTGAGGACACTCGAGAGGAAATCCAACTTCATGCAACAAGGACTCAAGGCGTGGACCTCATTGGCCAATTGGCAGCACGGGCTAGAGAGCCAGGGGAAGGCGGGAGGCTGGGAGAGGAACAGTGAAAGAAGAGGATGCTGTGCAGGAAGGCAGGTGCTGGGAAGGAGCTTGCTGGGCCTGGGGAAGCTGTCTCAAGGGATGATGCTTCTGTCCCCGGGCTCTTTCCTTACAGCCCCTAATGCCTCAGGAGCCTGGCTAAGGAAATCCCCAGACCACCAGTGAAGCTGAACAGAGTCACCACCTACCAAAGTACCCTCAGCTCCAGAGCTGTCTCAGGAATCAAAACCACCAGGCCATCAGGCCAAAGACCAGTCTTTCTTCATCTGCGGGGGTTATGAGATGCCCAGCAAATACGATCGCCTGGCTGGCGGCTTCTCCTAGATGCCGGTCAGAGGGCGAGGGCAGCCCCTCCACACTTGGAAGGTGGGGTGCTCTATCGGGATCCCCCGCACCCACCTCAGAAGAGCGGTGAACCAAAATCAGCTGTCAGGTCAAGGAGGTGCTCAAGGCCCTGGTCCACTGCCCCAGCAGTCAACCTCCACCTTCATCCAGTCTGAGCCCTGAAAATCCAGGCTCTGCGCGGGAAGGAGCAGATAATCTCCCCAGTCGCCCAAGTGAACGGGCTGGAGGACACAGAGCAAAGGCCATCCCATAAAGATGATGGGAATAACAGGCTTCCGAGGCTCACTAGAGAGCAAACGACTGGGGAGGTCACACACAAGATGTGGCCCCCTGGGCCATTTCTCAATGATGACAGGTCTCTACCTAGATGGCCAAGCTGCAATGATTTCATACTGACTCTGGCTCGAGACGTGCTGTTTTCCTACCTCCACGCCTTTGCCCACACCATTCTGCCTCCCCGGAAGCTCTCCCTGTTCCTCCATGATAGCCAAAGCCCAAGGTGTCCTTCAGGGTACAGGTGGAGCTCCAGCTCCGTCCTCAGCTTTGCCTGCCTCCGGGATGCCCTGGCCCCATACCCCGCCAAGGAAGGATGCATTGCCCGGCTCCAGGGAGCGGGGTCAGCAGACAGCCTCCAGCTGTCTGCTCCGTCAGGGTCAGCCTCAGCTGCAGGGAGCAGCTTCACCCAAGATCACACCCTTCCTGGGACTGTCAGCATCTCGTGAGGTGGGGGGATAGAGGACCAAGCCCTTCTGGCCCAAAGGGACCAACTCTATTGGGCAATATTCACCCTGAGAACCCTGCTGGGCGGGCCGAGGCTTGCTGGAGCCTATGCCAGCTCTCTTCTTGTCCCTGTGGCCACTCCTGCCTCTGCCCCTCCTTTCACAAGGGTTGATTCCTATTAAACATCCCGTGCCCAAACTCCGGTCCATCTCCAGAGAACCCATCACCAGTGCCCACTCTCTCTTAGTATTCAGTGGTTGGCCATTAATAGTACAACCTTGGTTTCTCCCACAGAAGATCCTCAATAAATGTCTAACAAACAGATGGAATAATTTCATGTTCCCCCCTGTTGACAGAGCTCTCACAGAACCCACACACCCCTCTTCCAGGCCCACTGAGAGTAGCTGTTGATCAGGTCGACAAAACGTTGCTGAGGCCAATGAAACGGAAACACCGTTACAAGAAAATGCCTTCCTCTGGCTCCCCCAGAATCACACAGGACCCTCGCTCCTTCATCTCACAAGTGCAGCCTAAGGACCACATGGGATGTTTTGGGTCCTGGGATCCAGGACAGTGGTCTATTGGGTCCTCAGCCTTCTAAGCAGTGGCTCAACCTTCTTTTCCTGGAAGGTCAGCTTTAGTGGCACCTTCTCATCCGCAGTGCCGCCACTGGGTGAAACTGCCTTGCTCACCACGACACTTGAATCAGGATGGCGCGGCAGCGTGGTAAATGTTAAAAAGGTTATAATTAGAGATGCTGTTAAAACAACCCAAGGCTTAGTGTTACTAAAGATATGTGCAGAGTTTAGTACCATATAAATAGCAGGGTTTATGGTGTTACGCCTACAATTTTGAGCAAGCTGACATTTCAAGGGGACACTCAGTGAGTGCCCATCTAAGCTGGGACTTCTCTTGCCTGACTCTTCTCTTCCTAATGTCAGATTTCTCAGGAATAGTAATCCAGGGTGTCCATCCTAATAATGGGGTGATGATTTCCTGCTACTCAAAGGGCCTGGAGGACCACACTAGGACACAAACCAAAGCTGCTCAGTGGAACAGCTACAGCTCCCCAAGCTACTGGGAACACTGTCTCCTACTTGGGGAGCTCACAGCATTGTGATTCCATCAGCTCAGATTTAAAAGCTCTCTTGCAGAGAAGGGCCAGCACTCATCAGAACGAGCGGACTGCTTTTCAGCACCATTTCAGACTGAGTCTGTGGATTATACATCACACAGAAACTAGCAATCAGTCATTCAACAAAGACGATAATGATAAGAGTGGCTACCCCTGGCCAGTGGCGACCTCTGCACACACACCCATTTCCTCCTCACACTATCTGACAAGGCGATTGTTGGCACACCCATTTTACAGATGAGGAAACCACAGCCCAGACAGTGCATAATTAATCCACCATCACACAGCTAACGAGCAGCACCGTTCAAATTCAGGTCTGTCCAATTCCCAGCTTGGCTCTATCAGGGCCTATTTCTGAGTAGATATGGGAGGTTGAGGAGGGAGGGGTGCCTTTTACTTTTCACTGCAAATACTTCTGTGTTGTTTGAATTTTTTTATAAACAGCAGGTCTTCAGGTCTTTTTTAATCTTCAAAACATCAAAAAGAATTTATGGGTGAGAAAAATGGTCTTATTTCTACAGAAAAAATGTATCATAATTTGACAGTATCTATCAACAGCCATAGAAGTTTCTGTCCTTTGCTGTAATAATTCCATTTCTGGAAATCCGTCCTAAAAAAATAAGCTGGGGGGAAAGCAAAATTATATGCAAATACGTTTTTATTGTAAAACGTTACTTTTAATAACATAAACTGGAAAGAAACTAAATGTCCCACAGCGAATAGAGATGGGACATCTTGATAATGGACTGTGGTGGTGTCATTTAAAATATTTTTGAAATATCAATAGCAACAGGAGGAAATGTTCATTGTGTATTTCTAGGTTTAAAAAGTAACAAATAAGCCTTAACTACTGGGGATTATAAAAGCTAGTATATGCATTTCTTTTTCCACATCCCCTCTCCCCACGCCATGGAAGGATACAAAATAATCTTTGAAGAGTAGATACCTCTGGAGAGAAATTTCAGAGATTAAGGTGGAAGGGTGGGCAGAAAACTTTTACTTTTCATTTTATATCTTCATGAGTCATTTGAATGTTTACCATATATGTTACTTATATTTAAAATAATATATTTTAAAGCTTTACATATAGTACGATCCGATGTTTTCAGAACACTTCATTATAATAATAAAATACACCCAAATATGATCATTGCATTGCAGAATTACACGAGATTGCTTTCTCTTTAAAATTTCTGTATTTTCTGAGTTTTATATCATAAACATGTAATTTATTATAAAAAGCCTCTCTTTTTTCTTTCCAACTTTAAGACATCCTATTAGTAAGAGGATGTACTGCCTCTACTAGATCTTAGAAATTTCAGAGATTCACCAGTCATGTCCTACCTCAGATCCACACAAAGGGTCACACTGTCCTGAGTCCGGGGGAAGGAAGGAGGCACATGAGACCCATGACAAAAAGCCAGCTAACACAACAGACCCAAACCCTCACTGGCTTAGCCCAAATCCCAGCTGACGCCACTCTGCAACAGCCCTGGGCCCCTGAAATACAAGGGCCACCTGACCCAGAGGCACCCCAGAATCAAACAGGGAAGAATCATCCTCTTATTTTTCACCCTGGGCAATACACTGGCTGGACATTAGGCAGATAAAAAAAAAAAAAAAGGAACCACTGGACCCTGAAGGCACTCTGTCCCATCAGCGAGAGGTGGCATCTGCTACGTGCACACAGCCCTGAAGGGGTCACAAAGATGACCTAGTCCTGGGCCTGGCCCTCAAAGGAGGGTGCAGGGCTTCCCTGGTGGCGCAGTGGTTGAGAGTCCGCCTGCCGATGCAGGGGACACGGGTTCGTGCCCCGGTCCGGGAGGATCCCACATGTCGCGGAGCGGCTGGGCCCATGAGCCATGGCCGCTGGGCCTGCGCGTCCGGAGCCTGTGCTCCGCAACGGGAGAGGCCACAACAGTGAGAGGCCGGCGTACCGCAAAAAAAAAAAAAAAAAGAGGGTGCAGACCAGACAAGGGGTAAGAAGGTATGTAACTCAAACCCAGGCAGAAAGTGACCACAGCCCTAATAGCAGAGATATGGGTGAAGGACAACTGCGGTCCAGAGGAAAGAAGCTCACTTCCAGCCTGGGGCACACAGAGGGCTTCCAGGAGACATGGCGAATGAACTGGGTTATACTCTGGGCGTATTCAAACAGAGGCCAGGCGCTCACCTGCCCAGGTGTGAGCAGTCTCTGCAGCATGTGGACCAGATATTTTAGTGACTGCCCCTCCTGCTTATGGGCAAGGCTGCCCGCCATCGCCATGTCGTGGCACCTGTATTTCCAGAGACCTGTGTGCTTTTCTTCTTCCCAGGGCATATAGCTCAATGACAAACCTGCGGCCAACAAAAGTTTGTGTACTTTCACAAATTTTTTTTTTTTTTTTTTTTTTTTTTTACAAATCTTTTCACCACAGGCAACTAGGCCTAACACGTATTTTCGGTGGAACACCCATGACTCTGACAAAACACCCCACTTAATGTATGTCTCCTTCCCACCAAAACTTTGCTAACAGTAGCGAAAATAAAAGCACAGACCCTATATTTGCTTGGTGCTCTGGACATGAGCTGGCACTGCAAGAGAGCAAAGTGCTCTTTTAACAAAATTCAGCAAGACTCTATCCTCCCCTACCACTCCCTACCTGGCCGCTGGAAGGAGGGAATTACCAGACTCTGATTGTCTCCCTGCCTGCCCCCCCCCTGGTTCAGTCTGGGCCCCCACACAATGGGGTAAGGCTGCTCACGCCTCATGCGGTCCCCCAGACCACACACGGGACCCCCGATCAGGCGCCAGCATCACACGGTGGGAGTCACGCTCAAAGGAGAGAGTGAGGCGGGCGCCTACGAGAGCAAAGCAGTTGACATCTAATCAGGGTTCTTCTCCAGACGGAGTCACGAGGGTAAACTTTTAGAAAAGTTTCTCAGAGAATAAAGTACATGGGTTAATTTAACGGAGCGCGAGAGATCTGTTTATTAATTAATTTACTTCTGGCTGCACTGGGTCTCTGCTGCTGCACGCGGGCTGTCTCTAGTTGTGGCGAGCGGGGGCTACTCTTCGTTGCGGTGCGCAGGCTCTGGGCGTGCGGGCTCAGTAGTTGTGGCTCACGGGCTCTAGAACGCAGGCTCAGCAGTTGTGGCGCATGGGCTTAGCTGCTCCGCGGCATGTGGGATCTTCCCGGACCAGGGCTCGAACCCGTGTCCCCTGCATTGGCAGGCGGATTCTCAACAAGTACGCCACCACGGAAGTCCCGGAGCGTCAAAGACATTTTGACGGTAATGAGGAGGCGATGATCTATTTATAATCTACAAGGTTGTATCCATCTAGCTACTGGGATAATTATACACTTTAGAAATGCAAACTTATTATACGAAAAGTCCCTTCACACAATGAAGACTGGGGCCACCAAGAGGAAATCCTGCCAGGGAAGCTAGTGTGACACGACCATACCATGAGAGTGACACCACCACAAAAGCTGTTGGCCACCGGCCACTGCTAACCCTAGCTATAAGTTGGGGACTGAATAATCTCTAAGTTCCCTTCTAAAAATGAGGTCTTTTCCTGGAATAAGTATTTAGTCACCATCTGCTTCTGGGGACGTTTTCTTATCTCAATGCAGGGACAAAGAAGGAGCCTTCATCCTGCATCTGATCTGTTGTGTTTATTCTGCTGATTTGGGTTGAAGTTCCAGCTCTTGGATCCTCCCTAATCAAGATGCTGATGAAGATGTTGGACAATACAGCAACCCGTTTAAGGGCCAGCAGAACAGAGCTCAAACCTTAGATTTGGGAAATGTCCTTCAGCACCCTGCTGTTTCCTCACCTGGAAAACAGGGATGCCGGCACCTGCCTGACAGGGTTGCTATAAAGACAAAACCTGGCACAAAGGAAATCCCGGTATGTAGTAAAAACTCATAGCCGTGACTTAAGGTGAAGGAAGCCCTACACGTTGACATTGGTTCCTTAATAACCGGCGGGTCCAGCTTGACCTGTGTGTATGGAGACCAGGCTGGCTCCTGTGACCACCACTTGCATCTCCAAGGGCTCACAAGCACTCAGCTTAACAATCCAATCAAACATTATTCCCAGTATTCCCATTATTCCCAGCTACAACATCATTAGAATAGAAATTCCAGAATCCATGTTCTAACACCCACTGAGAAATACTAGAAACAAGAAGTTCTGGAACACTAGAGGTGCTCCCCACAATTCAAAGACTCCCCAAAGGAAGCAGCAGGGAGTAGATTTACCCACTCTCCTGAAACAACTACAAAATCAGTCGTGACACTTGAAACAAGAGTTTGCAGACACTGGAGCCCAGATAGGGCAGGGCAGAGATCCCTGCAAAGCAAACGAGATAGGCCCACAACTGCTGCAGCCTCCGGCCTGGGGAGTGTCTGGGCTACAGCACAGAGAAAGGGGCCCAGGCAGAGCCCAGGGGTCTTGTTGAGTTGAGAAGACAGAGCTGGGATTCAAGGGAGGCCCAGGCACCTAGAGTTCACAGGGCAGGGCACCAGAGAGGAGACAGCTGTCCAGACAACACTCCGGAGACCAGCAGAGGGGCCCCCTTGAGTCTTTAGCTAAGTACTGAGACTCAGTACCCAAGGTTGGGGAGAGAAACACCCTGAAGGAGCACAGAGAACATCTTCCAGAACTCGCGTGGGGTTGGGAATAGGTCACGTCGCACCAGCCAGAGCAGAAAAGCTCAAAAATAAAAACACTGTTATGGGCTGAACTGGGTTCCCTCAAAACTCCTATGTTGAAGTCCTAACCCACCCACCGCCCCACCCACACTGAGCCTCTGGAACATGGCTGTATTTGGAGACAGAGTCTTTAATGGGATAATTTATTCAAAATGTGGTCATTAGGGTAGACCCTAATCCAATACGGTTGAAGTCCTTTTAAGAGGAGATTAGGATACAGATAACACAGAAAGAGGGATAACTACATGAGGACACAGCAAGAAGACAGCCATCTGTAAGCCAAGGAGAGATGCTTCAGGAGAAACAAACCTGCCAACACCTTGACCTTGGACTTCTAGTCTCTCCAAAACTGTAAGAAAATAAATTTCCTTTGTTAAGCCTCCCAGTCTGTGATATTTCATAGCAGCCCTAGCAAACTAATACAGGTACTCAGACTGGTTATTGCCTCCGTAGTGGGGAAAAAAATTAGTCCTAGATTAAGGCATCTAATAAAGCTTAAAAGCAAAACCCAAACGGAGCAAACTGTTTCCACGTCACTTAACCACGTCCCAGAACAAAGTTCAAGAATATTTATAGGAGTACTAAGATATCCAGCACCGGGGCTTTCCTGGTGGCGCAGTGGTTGAGAGTCCGCCTGCCGATGCAGGGGATGCGGGTTCGTGCCCAGGTCCGGGAAGATCCCACATGCTGCAGAGCGGCTAGGCCCGTGAGCCATGGCCGCTGAGCCTGCGCGTCCGGAGTCTGTGCTCCACAGCGGGAGAGGCCACAACAGTGAGAGGCCCGCGTACCGCTAAAAAAAAAAAAAAAAAAATCCAGCACCCACCAAGGTAAAATTTACTATGTCTGGCATCCAATCGAAAGTTACCAGGCAAACAAAGGAGCCGGGAAATACAACCCATAATAAAAAGCAAGATCAATCAAAAGACCCCCCCCCGCTTCCCCAGCAACTCTACCATCACATCCGCACTGTATTTCAAGACCCTGCCACAGAACCCACCTGGACCCAGAAGTGCATTTTAAAGTGATTCTCCAGTTCCCTGCAACAGACTTGCTTTTTTTCTTCTAAAGAGGGTCATTCTAGGTGACGACAGAGAGAAAGCACAGAAATGCTCACTTTCCATTTTGTTTCTCTGCTAACACGGTCACCTTTCCCGAGGAGAGATACTATCCCATCTTCTTCATCGTCTAACCCTGGGCCTACTGTTGTACAAAGGTCTGTGGCTATCTTTAGCTGTTTTCACCAGTTTTAGTTCATTCCGTGTTAAAGCTGTGCTGAACCCCTTTCAATCAGCCCTAACTTAGACGATTCTTCACCCCTTGTTCATACGGGTATGTTAAAATCCGAGCTTGCCGGTGATCACTGCATATGAACGTGTTCTCTCTGGATGCCTTCGTCCTTTCCTTCTTCACTTGGTGATTAATTATGTAATTACTTAATTCATGGAACAGACTCAAAATGCCATGTCTGGAGCCTTCCATCACTCTTGGCTCTATTCTCTTTTATGGTCCTCCTCTGAACACTTTTCTAAAGCAGTCTAGAGGAGCAAGACATCCATGAACAGGACTAGCACCCCAGTTGTGCTTCATAGGTACCCATCCTATGTGAGCAAGGCAATCTGCAATTTGTCCCAAGACACATCATCTTGCAACGAGGGTGCCCGAAAGAGTTGGCCAAGCCCCTGGGATGGGGGATTTCCATGGGTACCTTGTAACCATCCACCTTAACTTCCTCTCTGTCACTGTCATATTAACCCTGGTTCCATATAGTCATAAAGTTCTAGAATAATATACCAGCTTTGATCTCTTTTAATTTATTTTATTTATTTTTGGCTGCATTGGGTCTTCGTTGCTGCACGTGGGCTTTCTCTAGTTGCGGCGAGCGGGGCTACTCTTCTTTGCGGTGCACGGGCTTCTCATTGCAGTGGCTTCTCTTGTTGTGAAGCACGGGCTGTAGGCATGCGGGCTTCAGTAGTTGTGGCGCACGGGCTTAGCTGCTCCGCAGCATGTGGGATCTTCCCGGACCAGGGCTCGAACTCGTGTGCCCTGCATTGGCAGGCGGATTCTTAACCACTGCGCCACCAGGGAAGCCCCAGCTTTGATCTCTTGCAGTGATGTATGCATGCTTTCATTTAAGCAAACAGATAGTACCTACTATGAGCCTGGCAGCACTTTCAAGCCCTATATCCCTTTGGAGCCTCACATCAATCCTGAGGAGGACAGACAGGTATCACTACCCCCATTTTAGCAGTGAGGAAGCCGAGGCCTCTCAAAGAGACCAAGTAACTTGCTCCAGGTCACGCAGCTAATGAAACATGCAGCCAACCCAGGACTCCTGGAACCCAGCCTCTTGTGGACACATCTTGCCGAGTCACTGCAATCACAGCCCTAACTGGTCACGGCGATGAGTCAGAATGCCCCCTGCCCCCCCCCCCAACTCCAGGCCTCCGCAGAATTCCCCGTTTTGATGCTTCTTTGCAGGCCAGAGGATTAATTTTTTTCCTCCCAATTCATTCACACTTTGTGGGTTCATAAAAAAAATTAAAGTGACCTTCACCTAGATCTACACCTGCCCTCACTGCTAAGGGGATAGGGTAACATCAGGCAGGCCTAAAGGGACCAAGATGAACTCAGGCAGGGCATGAGGCCGTTGCATGCTGGGACCCTCCACCCCTCCTCATGCGCTCCCTTCAAGGACACTTCCAACAAGCCTGACTAGCACAGAAGGCCTGTCCCCCATGAAAGGGCAGGCGGGAGAAGTGACCGGCCCCGTGGCCAACACAGAGAATGCCGAAATGCAATTCCCTCCCCCCGTCACTGCTGTGCTGGGTGGAAACGGGGTCAGAGCCGCCCAGCCCATTCATTTAATCCAAACTCCCCCTCTCCATTCAGCTTTTAAGTCTTCAGAGCTTTCAGTCCAAGGAAGGATGATTTCCTCTGCAAAATAAACAAAATAAATTAAGCCCGTGCTCTTTGATCTCCAGGCTTTTGTGCAACTGATGGCCTCAACAGAAACAATCCTCCATCCTCCTGGCATCTCAACGAGAATGGAAAAATTCAGCCACTGTCTCAGGAGGCAGAATGCCAGCATTCAGCCGCCTGCCAGACACCCTGCTGAGAATGGGGCTCGGCTAAGGAAGGGGTGCTTTGCCACCCATTCACCCATTAAAGCAAGAAGATTCTACATGAGGCAGGGCAGGGCCTGTCAGACAAGTCAAAAACTCTAAGGTAGGAGCTCTCATTTGGCCCATTTTTGTTGTTTTCCCTCATTCCCACCCCAGTGCCTTTGCACTGGCTCTTATCCCCATCAGACATGCTCTCTCTCCAGATTTTGGAAAACTGACTCCTTCTTATCCTTCACATCTCCTAGGAGAGGCCTCCCCCATCGAATTAGCTCCCGTACTCCACTCTCAATCCTCTATCCCATCACCCTTCTCTGTTATCTTCTTGGCCTTTATCACGATCAGGAATTATCTTGAGGTTTTGTTCTGTTTACTTTGACTCTATGTCTACCTCCATAACAGCAGGGACATCGTCTCTCCTGATCAGCACTGTCTCCCCATGAGTTAGTTAGCAAAATGCCTGGCACGTGGTAGGTGTAAGGCACATGTTTATTGAAGGAGGGAGACTGCATGAAGGAGAACTGGGCTCTATTTCCACTGCCAGCTCTGCCTGCCCCACACACTGTGTGGTGCACCTAGACCAGGATGCAGATCGATGCATGGCTGCCACGGGCTGCAGGAGCATGTCTCTGTGCTTGAGATCGGCAAGGCCGATGAGACACATAGCTGGTTCTGGAGGGGCAGAGAGCAGAGAGGGGACTTTCCCTAACAGGCTTGCTCAGCTGGGACAACTGAAGGACCACAGCCAGTTAGCAGAGTATATATAATAGATATAGATATCTAGATATATGTATACATATAGGTACCAAGAGAATAGGAACCTGTGGGTGTTTATCTGTGCCCTTGGATTTCCCAAGCGTAAGACAAGATGGTTGGATTACTGATTATGCTGAAGCTTTTGGTGGTTTCAGACCAACCTGAGAATCTGAAGAAAGATACTGACTCCAGCGAAATGCACAAGCATACAGAGGAAAATAGTGCCTACATTTCCTAGAGGTGCACAGACTTCGAAGCTCATCCACAGGCCCCAGGATGAGAACATCTTATCCTAAGGCTCTTCCTCAGGCCCCCATGCTGGTCGTTTGCCTGCTTGCCCTCACACCCAGTCCTGACCCTCCTCTATACTCCCCTGGCTCCCTTCTTCTGCCTTCTGGTAGGTCTGGCCAATAGGAATCCAGGTAGAAGACTATTACACCTGTAAGAAGAAGAAGAGAAACCAGGGTGCTTCTCCCACCTCTTGCTGCTTTGGGTGGTGTCTCCACAGTGGCTCTAACACCTCTGGGTCTCCTGCCCTCCCCAGGGGGCCCCTCCCTCTGTGGTCCTGTCCCAGCCAGCAGGCTTTCCAAAGGGCTCGCATCTCCAAGTGCTGCTGGACCCTGGGCTCCAGGAAACCAGCTCCCCACTGTCTCTCCAGCCCTAGGGATGCTCACAGCTTCCCGCTCTTGTGGTTTCCTGGTTGCCTCTCTGTTTCCTGTTTGACTTTGGACGTCCTCCAACACCCGTATACTCAGCTCCCCATATAAACTCCATCTACTACACTTACTGGCATGAGCAAAGGTTTCCTGAAAGTCCCTGATGGATCGGCCTCCCTCCAGCATGGGCATTCTGGAAGGCTCTAAGCTTTGAGAAAGGTCAGTCTGAGTTGAAAGAACCAAGCCCTAGGAAGTTCAAGAAGACGGAGGGGGCTAAGAAAACCCACAATGCCAGCAAGCGCAACGCCCCTGTCCTGTCCAGTGCCATTTCAGGAAAAAGCTAAAAATTAAAAGCCTCACAACCACCACCTAGCTAAACTGTTTACAACTGTTTTTGTGGACAAGGGAAACAAACGTGAGGCTCTCAGCAGCCATCCGTTCAGTCGTGGCCCTTCTCTGCTCTAACAGCAGCCAGGGTGAGTTCTCCCAGCATTCCTGCTCAGGAGCTCACGCTAGCTGCTGAATGCCCCCTGCCAGAGACCCAAGTGCCCAATGGCAGGTTCAGGCACTCCCATCCGGGAGGCCTGGGGCAGCCAGGGGTGCCAGTCCTGTAGCATCAAAGACACATACCGTCTGGATTCCGTCATCCACGAGCAGACATCCTTCCACCCAGAGAGAGTACAGTTGGGACCCTGCACCTTGGAGCAGTCCCACACAGGAGGGTACCTTACGTTCTCACTGTGCCCCTTCCATGAGCTCCCTTGTTCCTTCCAGCCATTCGGCAAGGCAGGCAGGGCAGACATGCAGGCAGGATTATCCTCACTGAGGCACGGGGAGGGTCAGTGGCTTTCCCAAGGCCACACAGCTACTTTGACGCAGAGCCGGAATTGGAACCCAGAGCAGGGAATGACTTCAACCGCCTTCCCATGGCTTCCACACAGGAACCAACATAAACCTCGACACCCCACGTGTGAGGTTGGGTTCCCCCAGACACAGACCCGAAGTGGGGACTTCAGTGCAAACTGCATCATGAAAGTACTGATATTCAACCATTTTTTCACCTAAAAACAGTGCAATTTCATATGGCTTGGAGGAATACAGTTGGTCCCTGACCTGACACGGTTCAACTTATGATTTTTCAAATTTACGATGGTACAAAAGCAATAGACACTTGGTAGAGACCATACTTCAGATTTTGAATTTTGATCTTTTCCTGGGCTAGCCACGTATGGAACGATACTCTCATGACGCTGGGCAGTGGCAGCAAACCATGGCTCCCAGTCAGCCCCCCAATCACAAGGGTAAACAACTGATACACTTACCACACTGAACAACTACTGTTTTCTTTTTTACTTTCAGTACAATATTCAATAAATTATGAGATATTCAACACTTGATCATGAAACAGGCTTTGTATTAGATGATCTTGCCCAACAGTAGGCTACTGTAAGTGTTCTGAGCACGTTTAAGGTAGGTTAAGCTAAGCTACGGCGTCTAGTTGGTTAGGTGTATCAAATGCATCTTGGACTTATGATATTTTCAACTCACAATGACTTTATTCGGATGTAACCCCATCATAGAAGATCAAAGAAGATCTGTAGTTTATGTGGGTAGCAATTCCAGGGAAGAACCAGTTAGGGAGGGGGGAGGTGAGATGCAATGAAGAGTCTGATGACAGGATGCGGAGATGGACATTCCCAGGGGCTCAGTCCTGCTGGGGACCTCTGGGAGGCACCGCGGAGTGGCCCTGCTCAACACGGCAGGCACCATGTTGGTGCCTGCTTACTGGCTACTTACATAAAAATTACGTAAAATTAAAAATTCAGTTCCTCAGTCTTACTAGCCACATTTCAAGAGCTCAACAGCCACATGGGCCAGTGGCTGCCATATTGGACAACACAGACATAGAACATCTCCATCATCACAGGAAGTTCTGTGGGCAGCGTTGGGGTAGAACACGCCACAGAGCTGTGCCACCGGAGGGCCAGAATCTGGGGTATTTATACTCCCATCCGAGTCTATGATTGGGGCTGCTCCTGGGGGCTTTGCCCCTGGGCACTTCCAGCCGTCCTGGCTCACTCTAGCTCCAGGAAGCAAGGGCAGAGGCATGGGAGGTGCTGACATTAGGAGCAGCTGGACGGGATAGGAATGGAGAATGCTGGGGAACACAGGCAGGGCACTGACAGCATCTGCTACCATCACTGGTCCCTCCTGAACATTGACTCTCTGCTCTTGTGGAAGGCCCTCTGGATACAGTCCTGATAGGACTGTGGCCCTGGAATCCCCCGGCCTCACGAGAAGCCATTCTCCCCCGGACAACACACCCAGAAAGACACAACTCAGGCCTTCCAAGCATTTATGATCTATGACAGGCAAGTAAGACGCATATCACAGCACATGGCAACTGTACAAACACGGACCAATAAACTAAATTAGGAAGTCTTATGGAGAAACCCTTGTGAGCAGTGCCCAGCCAACGGCACGCGGGTGTTGCCTCCAAGAACTATCTAGAACTTGAGAGATATACGTTGGAGACTGATATCCCCACCAGGCTGGCTAGTCCCTGAATATTCAAGTTATGGCAATTTCCAAAGCAGAGCTCTGACATATCACTGCCCTGGTTCAAAGCCTGGCAAGGTCAAGGCAGTGCTCTGAAGACCAACACTCAACATCTTCTCAGCCTATTCTTCTTCTCCAGGGGCTGCTCTCAGCACAACACGGTGGCCAGAGCTCGGGCTCTCTGGAACCCAACCACCTGGGTTCACATCCCATCCACCTCCTAACTGTGTGGAGTTAAGGTACATTATTTGATATCTCTGAGTTCGAGTTTCCTCATCTGTAAAGTGGGTACAATAATACCTTCTCGAATTACAAGGATTAAATGAGTCCACATCTGTAAAGGATTTAGAAGGGGGTGGCAGACTTCTTCTGTAAAGAGCCAGACAGTATTTAAGGCCTTGCCAGCCATGTGGTCTCTGTTGCAATTTCTCATCTCTCCCCTGGAGCCCAGTGCAAGCCATAGGCAATATGTAAATAAATGGGCATGGATGTTCCAATAAAACTTTATTTATAAAGTCAGGGGGTGCGCCAGATTGCCAGCAGGCCGTTTCTTAGAAAATGCCAACCTCTATCTTAGAACAATGCCTGCTCTATAGTAAATGCTGTATTAATTTGGTTAAATGAATGAATAAAGTATGCTGCGCCCTCTTCCCTCTCAGATTCTCCTTGCATTGCTTCCTCTGCCTCCCCCTCCACTCATCTTTCAAGACCAAGCTCAAGAAGCCGTCCTAGACCTTCCCTCTCTTCTCAAAACCCAGAGCACCATGCGTGCTCTTCTGTCATAATACTCGCCCTAGACTGCCACTTGTGGAGTAACTTGTTCAGTTGCAGAATGTAATGGTTCCTGTGAGATGAGATGATTCAGCGTCTTCTTTTTATCAGTAGGGAAGGCCCAGAGAGGCCAAGTGGCTTTCTCAAGGTCACACAGTGAGGGTCAGGATCAGACATGGGGTGTCCTGAGTCTTAGGGTTAGCGAGGCTACAATACTGGATGGGACAAGGTGCAGGTTTCTCTACCGTCCACCTACTGTCCATTTCCAGCGTCGCACACAAAGTGAGCTCACAGACACACAAATTCAGACACATACACACAAGTACTTGCACACACACACTCGGGCATGTACTCACACCTGTACATACACACATGCACACAGAGACACAGAAATGCAGACACAGGCACACATTAGCATAAACACACACAGGCTCAAATATTCACACAGACATGCACACATATATACACATACACACAGACACTGACACATAACACATGAGCGCATAGGTACATAGACACCGACAGATACATGCACACACTGACACACAAGCACACAGACACACAAGAACATGCACACAAACATACACACTAACATTTACACACATAAACACAAATATGCACACTTGAAAAGACACAAACACACACATACACACATGTCCCTATACATGCCTACATCCTCACACAGACCCATACACACCTGTATGCATGGGCGCACGCACACACCCATACACACACACGCACGCACACCCTGCCTGATGCTTTTAGGTTCTACCTTTACAGACATACACAGCACGCTTTCCCAGAAAGGGACTGTGCCCTGTTCATTCCCCTCCCTTCTCCTCTCCAAGACTTCAACACTCTTAGCATCCTGCCTGGTGCTGTGAACACGGCTGGTGTCCGTGTTTAATTGGAAGAAGAACAGGTGACGTTGTCACATCCAGGGGTCTTGGGTCCAGGGGCAGAGCTTTGTTAAGAAGGCCCAGCTGCTGGCCGTGTCACCCCTGAGTTTCAAAGCAGTTCTCTGCCCCCAACCCGGAGAGTCCTCACCGGCCCCACCAGCCTGGGCAGCAGTCTGCCTCTTGCCGGTGGACTGGCAGGGTGCTGCTCATTAACACCTCTGCCGGGGGTGGCAGAGACCTAATGAAACTCAAACCAAGTCATCTGGCCACCTGTCTGGAGCTGCAGTCAAAGGTCCCCTGGGGTGGGGAGGGTGTGGCAGAAACCACAGGCTTAAGTGGCCCTGGCTTCTAGGACTTATATACACTACCAAACATAAAATAACTAGCTAGTGGGAAGCAGCTGCATAGCACAGGGAGGTCAGCTCGGGGCTTTGTGACCACCTAGAGGGGTGGGATAGGGAGGGTGAGCGAGAGACGCAAGAGGGAGGAGATATGGGGACATATGTAAATGTATAGCTGATTCACTTTGTTATAAAGAAGAAACTAACACAACCACTGTAAAGCAATTACACTCCAATAAAGATGTTTAAAAAAAAAGTGGCCCTGGCGTCTGTCTCCCAGCGGGTGGATTTTCCAGCTGAACTTTATAAATAAAATCAGAGCCAGGCACGCACTCTACCTGAGGGGGACACAGGACACGGCCCCCACCTGACCTCCCTTCAGACCCCCTGCAAAACAGTGGCTCGGAAAGAGCCTGGCTCTGCTCCTCCTGGGAAGGTGCCCCTTTGCCATGACCTCTCCCCGGCGGGGAGGTAAAGGGCTCAGGAATCCTATTTCTTGGCACCATCACACAGCACAGCCCAAACCTGACCGACACCCGCTCTGGGCCTCAATGTTTACGCCACATCTACCAAATGGGGTGGATAATCTCTCAATCCTAAATGATAAGGACGCAGCGCCCGAGGAAACAGGACTCTGACCTCTAGAGAGATGGGAGGGGGGGGGCAGCTCGCAAAAGCCCGAGGAAGAACATTCCTTGCTGGTACCTCGCCGGTACCTCTCCACTTAACGGAGGAGCCACTCTGCAAGTTAAGTAACTGATGAAGCACACTCTAAAAATACAAACTGGGTTAGCACTCCGGGTGGCAGATCGCTCCGAGAGGGAGTTAATTCGGGCGTCGGCTCTCCATGGACTGGGGACTGTGAGCCTAGAGCCGCAGGCTTGTGAGCCAGGGGGCCCCCCAGAAACCGACTGAGACGCGACCTGAGCAAGATGAAAGTGGAGAAAATGGCCCGGGAAGCACTGGGGCGACAGCACAGGCCTTCCCAGCACAAGGCAAAGAAAACTCGGGAAAGAGTTGAGGGTACAAAAACCAGTAAGGAGGTGGTGGAAGTTTTACACAGGAGAGCTCACTCCACTTGATCGGGCTGCAAAGAGCCCAGCCTCCTAGCTTTATGGAGTCCCTTGCTCCTCCAAGCCATGTCCACAGACCAGCAGCATCAGCATTGCCTGGGCCCTTGTCAGAAATACAGAATCTCAGGCCCCACCACAGACCTCCTGGATCCGCATTTTCACAAGATCCCCAGGAGATTCTTGAACGCATTAAAGTTTGAGAAGCACCAGATCGGGAGTCAAAACCCCTGATTCTGGCCCAGCTATTGCCATCAGATTGCTGTGTGATTTTCTGGGAATTGCTTGACCTCTCTGAGTTTCCTCATCTGGGCTATGGGGAGAGTGAGCTTTGTTTCTCTCTCATGGGTTCCAGGAGGTTTATGTCAGATCCTCCACCTGCAAGCCCTTGGAGACGTGGGAGGGCTTTTACAAGAAATGATTCCATTCCTACCAGGAATCCTACCCTTTCCCCCCTCTGGATGTTATTAGTGCACAGAGAGGGAGGTTAGGAGATGATACTTGAAGGACGCATGGAGGCCAGGAAGATAGCCTCCTAATTTCTTTTAAACCTTAATGGCTCTCAAAAAAAAAAACAAAAAGGAGGGGGGGCTAAAAAAAAAAAAAGACATAGCCTCTTAATAATGGGAAAGCAACAAATCTGAGGCATGCTAAGTAAGCTAGAGCATTCCATCTAGAAATCCTAGGTCTGGCACTGTCCTTTGCCTTCACATAATTCAGGTATCACTACTGAATACCCATTTGAGAAATGAGGCTTCCCAGGCTCAGAAAGGTTAAGTGAGTGAGTCGAAGTCACACAGCCAGTGAGAGGCAGGGCCAAAAGAAGGAGCCGGGCTCCCTGTCCTCTAAGGCAAACTCTCTTCAGGACTTCAGGGTACCCATGTCCTTGGCAGCCAACCCAGATCAGTATGCGAACAGTAAGGGGAAAGCCATTCTAATACTGGTCTGAGTTGAACAGAATTAAAAAGATAAATCTGCCATGGGAGGAAATTACATCAGAGGGTTTAGATAGAAAGTCTATAAATTATTGCTTATCTGGTTTCATTAAATTCATTGCTTCCCTCCATTAGCTCCAGGGGCTGAGCTGCCCAAGCACCTGTCTTCCATCAATACACAGGCCTGTGGTTGTGTGTAAACCCACAGGGGAAGGGAACAAAGGGATATGGCACAAATTCTAAACCAAAACCAGATGAGAGACATAAGTATAGCCCAAATGGAACACACACACACACACACACACACTAGCAACCCAGAGGTTAAACTCTGAGAAGGCCAGGCCTGGATTCTTCTGGGCCCTCACCTGGAGCCCAAAAACGGTCTCTGGTGAGGCTGGAAGTAGCAGGGAGAACTCAGCAGAAACGGGGTTCTTTGCCCATAGCTGGTTTCCAAGAATGCTGGGAGCAAACTGCTTGGTCTTCCCGGGCTGCGGGAAGGGCTCTGAGGCTGGAGATGCAGCTAGGGGCAAAGCTGGCAGCCACTGGCCTAAAGGCACCAGGCAGTCTACAGCTACAAGCACATTTTAATGCAAACGGAAAGAAAGACATCCTGGCCAGGCCCTCCCTTCTGGCTTCAGGATAGCACCCCTGTTTCTGGAGCTGCCTGGCTTTTCTCATGTCTTAGGAGGCATCATGAGATCATGGAAATACTTGGGGGGGGGGGTGTGGAGTTAGAGGAGCCTGAGTTTGAATCCGAACCCTGCTACTTAAGAGCTGTGCCCACCTTGGGTGAGTCACTTAAACACCCTGAGCTTTCTCATCTCTAAAATGGGGATAACAACAGTGCCGGCCTCAAAGGGCTGTAGGGAGGATTAAATACGATACCGTATACAAAGCCTCTTGTTGGCACCCAGCAAACAGCAGGCATCTACTGGGCATTGGTGCCCTCCTCCAATGTAAAACAAACACGTTTCAGGGATGGGCCTTTCCTGGGCCTGTATTATATTAAGAGAGTGGCCAGTCCCTGCCAGATTTCCAGTTCCACCCCTCAGCAGGGGTGGTCTTGTGGTCTTAATGCACGGTGCCCCTCACCCAGGACTGGGCAGTCAACACCTACGGAGATACCCATGGGATGCTGGGAGGGAAAGGACAGACTGAAATCTGCCCTGGTAGGGAAGGAGGCCACTCCAGGAAGCGCTCTGGTGGGGGCTCAGCTGGCAGGAGGTGGGGAGTCCAGCAAAGGCACACCCTTGGCCAGAGCAGCAGGAACTGACCACAGCTGCCAAAGGGGGAGCCAACAACGGGCCATGTGGCTCGGGGCTTACCCGCTGCCCCGGCTCAGAGCTCCCTGCCTCTCTAAAGCCTGGCTGCCCGTGCCTCAGCCCTCACACTAATGAGAACAGGCTCCTCACATGACCCTTCTCCTTCACCTGGTCTCCCCAACATGACAGGAAGCTCCCCACAGGCAGGGGAGGGACCAGTGTCCCTGTGGTCCCCTTGAATGGAACAAGCCCAGGCCTGGGTCACCTGCTGGCTAGTGGTGATGCTTTGGGCAAGCTCCAAGAGAAGACTGACAGACCCACCCACCTACCACCTAGGGTGGTTAGAAAACCCAGATGATCTCACTCACTCATTTAACGAACGTGCACTGAGAACCTAGCGTAAGCCACATACTGTGCGAAGCTCCAGCAGTGTAAGAGTGGGAAAGGCAGACAGGGTCCCTGTCCTCAAAGGGCTTACACTCCAGAGAGAGACAAAGACCAACCGAGCACACAAACATAAATATCATGTATGTGTTCAATTGTGACGACTTTCCAGAAAGGAGTCAGTATGCTTTATAATCAATCATTGACGGCATCAACAGTTATAGAACGAGTAGTGCATGAGACAGGGTAAATCTGGCTCCAGTAAGATAGGAAGGGGCCCCAGAGAGGTGAGAGAGGGGAGAATGTGAGCAAAAACCCATCTACGCGAGAGAGCTCCCTATGCTGTGATGCCCCTTCACAGCACAGAGGGCGTTCACGTTACGACACATGGAATGGTGATGCCCACCAGCGAGGTATCACCTCTGATTTGGAAGCCTGGAGAAAGTGAAGCCTAAATCACATCAACAGGATTCATTAGAAAAAAAAAAGGAAGAAGGAAGGAGAGGGGGATGGAGGAGAGAAAAAGGAAAAGGAAGAGCAGGGGAAAAGTAAATAAAAATAAAGGAAAAAAGAAAGAGAGAGACCTGCACAGGGAAAACCCAGCTGGAAGAATGCAGAGCCTCTCTCAAGATCTCAGGGTGACCCCTGGGCCAGACTGTGAAGGACACCATGTGATAAAGCTATTGCCACCTCTGCTTGACAGGCACACTCACCTCCCGTGGATCCTGGACTTATACATCCATCTGTTAAAACCAATCTGACATCGTAGAGGCTATTGCTACACTGTCGGTAGGACAGGCTCCACACCAAATAAATTTGCTTTAACCAAGCCCTCTTGACTGATTGTGTGTTTTCACTATGGAAGGTCTGTCTCCCTCACAGTCATCCACAATGGTGTTGGCAGAGAAGGGTTCAGTGGATGTCATGCCAGGCGACTAGAAGACCCAGGGGTTCTGAGTGCCATTGAGGATGACCCAATAGGGTTCCACACATTGCAATTCAGTTTTGCTTAATATGCAGCCATAGAATCGGATGACAGAGCTCTTAGTCACAGCATCAGAGTCGTGGGGATGTCTGGAGCTGCCGGAGCCCATAAAGGTCACCTTTTATTCCAACACCTCCATTTGCAGACAGGGAAGGTAGGCTGGAGGCATTTGACCTTCCCAAGGTCACTCACTGCTGCTTCCTGGCAGAATTGAGACCAGAACCCCAGTTTCCAGACTTGGGAGGGGGCAGAGCACAGCAGTTCGAGACCAGAGACTCGGGAGTCACAAAGTTTCAGAAAGGCTGCCCGAAGCAGGCAGGGAGGTGCAGAAGGCCATAGACAAGCTCTCCGTTCACAGGGGGCCTCAAATGTAGACCTCAAAGCTATCCCTGAGGACGTTATATACGCATGCAAGGAGATGCACTCATGGGTTGGGGAAAACGTACCACTGCCTATCAAGTTCAGACTTCATCCTGTTACCAGATCTCACCCCTGTAATACTCTAGGGATTAAGTTTACATATGAAGTAATTATCCTTTGAATATCAAGATCATATTGTGTTCGATTTCTTTTTCTTTTCAAAAGCACTCCTTTATTGAATTCAGGTAAACATTTAAAGTAGACCACAATTTGCATAACCCTGCTTTGGCATGTCTTCATTTTTTAATTTCTATATGGACGGAACTAGGGCTTTCTAGTGTCAGACTGTCTGAACTCCAGTCCTGTAGCTGTGTGACCTCAGGCAAGCTACTTAGCCTCTCTGTGCCTGTAATGGGCTGAACTGTGTCCCACTCTAAAAAAAATTCACATGGGAGTCCTAACCCCCATACCTCAGAATGTGACTGTATTTGGAAATAAGATCTTTAAAGAGGTGATTAAGCTAAAAAGAGGCCATTTGGGGGGACTCCAGTCCAATATAACTGATGTCCTTCTAAGAAGAAGAAATTTGTACACAGACATGTACACAGGGAAGACAATGTGAAGACCCAGGGAAATGAGGCCCATCTACAAGCCCAGGAGAGAGGCCTGGGATAGATCCCTGCCTCACGGCCCTAAGAAGGAACCAATCCTGCTGGCACCTAGATCTCGGACTTGCAGCCCCCAGAACTGTAAGAAATTTAATTTCTGTTGTTTAAGCCACCCAGTCTGTGTTTGTTACAGCAGCCCTAGAAGACTCACCTTCCTCCTCAGGAGAATGCTGGTACTCGGGCCTTCCTCACAGAGTTGTGCTGAGTACCCAGTTCCTGGCACTTAGTAGGTGCCCGATAAATGTTTCTCACACTTATTACTAACACGGAGCCTTAACCCAGCCTGGTCTTGGCAGACTGTTTTCTCTCACTCTTCTGTGTGAGCAGAAAGCAGAATGATAAATTCTGCAGGCAAGCCCAAGTTCTTCACAGTCCCCCTCTCTCCAAACGACCCCTTCACCCCAAGTCCCTCAAAGCAAAGCAGTTTGAACCCCCGGACCTGCACTCACAGGACTTTCCTTTTGCTCCCCACTCTCGGCTAGCTGTCGCTCCCCCTCAGCACTGTTTTAGGACCTGCCTGTCTGTCCCTACCGTCTCCCCACCCAATACCACGGAGGCCCCAGTAGGAAGCCTGATTCTCCTCCAGCTTATCAAAGTTAGACAACACAGGATGCAGCTCCAGAAAACAGAGTTGATGGGAAAACAGCTACACAACATCCAAATTCCCCAATTATGAGCATCAGAGGCCTGGCCTTCCAGTTTATTGGAGAGGGAGGGCTTCTCTACTTCGGGATGAGCTGGAGGGCTGACACAGCTCTGGACGGCTCTCCAGCCGCCCAAGCATAACCCAGCCTGTTGGTGGCGGTCTGAGAACTGTGTCTCGTTCTCAGTTTGTCTTGCAGAAGGCCCCCAAACCTAAGAGTCACCAGAAGGAACTCCTGAGGGCCTAGAATAAGTTAACTGGCAGTGATAGAAAACTCTTGGGGTGTGAACTTACCTAAGCTGACTGAGAAATCACCTGGGACCGGCCAGTGAAGGAAGGGGCACAGTAAGGCTTCCAGAGATCACCCGTGAACCCGGAAGCTTGGCCCAACTCTAAAACCCCAGCTCTCTGCTGCCTCAGCAAAGTAGCAAGAGATTCGGGAACTGCCGAAGCTTCCAAACCTGTACGGCACTGGTGATGAAAATTAAGGTCATTTAGAAGCTAAAGCTGATCTGACTCGAAGGGAATTTTAATTTGTTAATGGATTTTCCAGCTGATGGTTGGTGGGGGCGAGACAACAATTCACCATGGGTTTAAGGCAAAAATAGGGCCCCATAAGCCAGCAAGTCACAGAGAGCTCTTTCGTCTTTCTTCAACTGCATCAAGAACAGGTTGTCCGGGGATGCAGATTTTTTTCCCCACATTTTCATCAGCTAATAGCAGATGAACACCTGATGATGCGGCCAAGATTCTTTTAATCCCATCCGTCAGGGGGAGCGAGGGTGCAAAGGGCAGGTGCCTACTTGTGCCTCTATTGGAGGGATGTAGGATTTGGTGGCTGGGGCAGAAACCCAGGGGCCAGTTTCTCCACTAGTCACAGACTGTTTGCAGGGAACCGGGAGAGAGAAGCAGGTGGAATTCTCTCATCCCTGTGCCCATTCTGCGGAGGATGTTAAGAAATGGAAATATGTTCACTTATCCCACAAATGATTATGGACAGCCTACACTATGTCATGACTACAGCAACGACTAAAATAGACCCAGTCCCTGAGCTCATTGACTTGATGGTCCGGCAATGAATCTGACAGCGTAAACCAAGGAGGAGATGCCACAGAACCGTATCATTAAAGGCCCTCATTAAACGTTGCAAAGGGAGGACTGGGGCCGGGGGGGGGGGGTACCCAGAAGGAGTCTCCACGTAGAGGAAGAGTGAGTCAAGAGAAGAGCTTCACCCAGAAATGTAAACCAAAGGCCACACACCTCATCCTGAGCACCCAGAGCTGCTGAGAGGCTCAGGTGCCACCCGAAGCCTCTGGACCGGACTCTCACTGGGAACACCAGAGCTCACAGGGCTCTATGGTGAGGACAGACAAGAAAAACCTAATTCCTGAATCTTACTTTCAGCTGCAAGCCAAGCAGAAGAGTAAAAAGAAGCCACTTGACGAGAATCCCAACCATACAGAACGAGTCATTTAATCCTTTTTAAAAGATCCCCAGGATCTGCATCTTGCTGGTGTCTAACTTGGGAAACTCTCATCTTATTTCAAATGACAGAGGAGTTTCTCTAGAAGAGTCACCAAACGCCATCTCCCTGAGAAGTGCAATTTCCAGCCATTTGTTTGTCCCAAAACTTGGACTCTTCTGTTGTGTTCCTTTAGGCAATGTAACTATGCCAGCTGAGGAGGTGAGAGGAGGAAGCTGGAGTGGGGAGTGGGCAAGGAGGCATTCCTGCTCACAGGGAACATTCCCGGGTTGTCCAAAGAATACACACATGCACACATACATGCACACACACATACATGTAGTACATGTACATGCATGCATGCACTACATACACACGCACACGTGCACACAAACACACGCACACAGTTTTCTTGCCTTTAATAGAAAATAGAGCTTTAAAAAGAAACAGAGAAAGTGGTATTTGGACCATCAGCCCAATCCTATACTATGACAGCTTTTACAAAATATCCTCTGAAGTCTGATTTTCCCACATCTGAAAACTAATTTATTTTTTTGTTCCGTTGCTCTTAGGCACTAAAATATCAGTATCTGTGCACACAGAGGCAGCTTCCCAATCTTCCATCGGTGACATCTGTGGAGAACTTTGGAGCTGCTGTGTATTCACAAGGCATCATCGTGTTTCAGCCTTAAAACAACAGAGGAAGCAGGGAGAAGCTGGAGATCAGGGAAGTGATCAAGGTCTCAGGGAGGGTGGGTCAGCTGCGGAGCTGGGGCTCAAGTGCAGGTAATTCACTGTGTGATACAGCGGGTGCCCACTGTGATCCAGGGGACACAGTCTTGCACAAGACGCACCCTAGGCTCCCCCCATCAGGGGCACCACAAGTGTGGCTAAAGGGACTCCATCTTTCTCAGGGTGGGCAGAGTGCAATGTGCAAAGCAGAGCTGCCCAGGTGCTCATTTCTCAGAAGGACCACACATCAGGGTTCTCTGGCCAATCCCCTCAGTGCTATGGCCTGAGTGGGTCCCCACAGGGGCACAGTGCTGCCCCTCACCCGGGTCAGACTCCCTCTATCGAAATCCTCAGTCTCCATCTTTCTCCTCACCAAACCAATAACACGGGCGCCTGCTGAGTGATTTCTCTTTAGAAGTAGCCTGTTTTCCCCAAAATTCCTCAACAAAGGCCAGTTGACTACAAATGGCCAAGTTTCATCTGGACCCAGAATTGGAGCAGTCCCATGAGGCAGGCCCTGGGGAAGGTCCTGGACCCCAGAACTGAACATTTACATTCTTCAAAAAACCAAGGTGGAGGGCTTCCCTGGTGGTGCAGTGGTTAAGAATCCGCCTGCCAATGCAGGGGACACAGGTTCAAGCCCTGGTCCGGGAAGATCCCACATGCCGCGGAGCAACTAATCCCATGCACCACAACTGAGCCTGCGCTCTAGAGCCCGTGAGCCACAACTACTGAAGGCCGCGTGCCTACAGCCCGTGCTCCGCAACAAGAGAAGCCACCGCAATGAGAAGCCTGTGCACCACCATTAAAGAGTAGCCCCCGCTTGCCGCAACCAGAGAAAGCCCGTGCACAGCAACAAAGACCCAAAGCAGCCAAAAATTAATTAATTTTAATAAGATACAAGGTGGAGCTATATTCTAAGAGGAGCTGCTGAAGGATGAAGCGGAGCCCTCAGCCTCGAGCAGCAACGGCCAGCAGACCTTCAGCCGTGTCTCCAAGGCCTCTGAAGAGCTACCAAACAGGGGGACATATTCTCTCCATCCCCAGGGGTGGACGCAGACCAGCAGATGGAAGATTTAGAAGAGAAGCAAGTTCCTTCTCAGTTACCTAGGACAGGACGGCCATCTTGGATGGAATATGGGAGACATTTAAGAAGAGGTTGGATGGTCCCTCGGTGGGGACACTTGGAGCAGTGATTCAAGCATCAGGTGGAAGGGTGCGTTGACAGGATCCTGTGAATTTCTTCCAACCTTTAGAGTGGGACGGAATAAACACAAAGTCCCTGGGAGACCTCCTGGTCACCTGCCTGCAGGGCTCTCCTCTGGGCCTAAAAATAAGACTCCCAGAGTCCTGATCCAATTAGATCCTTAATAATGTGTCACCGTGGCTATAAATATGTCTCTTTAAGAGCCAGTTAATATGATTATTTTAATCAGCTACGCTCCCTAGAAGGACTACCAGCTCCCTCATCGGCCCTGAAATGCGTGTGTTCTGAGTAGACTAGATCCTCCTGTCCTCACTGAGCAGGTCCATGGAGCAGTCACCGTGGGGTAAGTGGGGGATGGTCACGGGCAGCCCCTTCTGCTTCCCCTTTCCAGTGCCCCTGGGATGCTCGTTCCACTCTGGGGTCTCTTCTGATCATTCACCAAGACCCCCATAAAGACAGGGCTGCTGGACGCAAATGCCCAAATGGTGTAAATCAGACACAAGGTCATATGAGAAGGATTGTTAGGGGCTCAATCATCCCCCTCAAGTCCACATGTTGAAGTTCTAACCCCCAATACCTCAAAATATGACTGTATTTGGAGACAGGGTCTTTAAAGAGGTGAGTAGCTAAAACAAGGTCACTAGTGTGAGCCCTGAGCCAACCTGACTTGTGTCCTTATGAGGAGATGAGAACACAGACACACAAAAGGAAGACCTGTGAAGACAGAGGAAGACAGTCATCTACAAGCCAAGGAGAGAGGCCTCAGAAGAAACCAACTCTGCCAGCACCTTGATCTCAGACTTGTAGCCTCCAGAACTGTGAGAAAATAAATGTCTGTCCTCTAGCCACCCAATCTGGGGTATTTGTTACCACACCTCTAGCTGATTGATACGGGAAGTGTGCTGCATGCCCTGTGTGGAGACTTTAAATTCTCTTTTTCCTTTCTCCTACAGATCAGCTAAACACAACAGTCTCGTACCTCACTTTCACCAGTGTATGACCCCTGATGGAATTTCAAGGAAAGGAAGGCAGTAGGGTATAGGAGAACGTGCAAGGGATTCAAGGGTTCTTGAATCAGGAGAGCTGGTCATCCCAGGCTATTTCAACAAGCTATGGGGTCATGGAGCCACTCAACCACTTTAGCCCCCATTCCAGCACCAGTTAACTGAAACGGATGAGCCAAACAACATCTAAGGGTCCCTCCAGTGCTAACACTCTCTCCTTGCAAGTTTAAGGCTTAAGGATGCTAACTAGCAAGGGCAGCTTTGGGGCACGAGCCCTGACGGGACAAGCCTGGAGGGCAGGTTGCGACAACAGCAAGAGACGCACACAGAGGTTGGAGGGTGATGCGATCGGGCTGTTGGGCTGTTTCCTGGAGGTGGGAGCTTCCGTTCCTGACCTGCCCCTGGCCTTGTTTCTTGGTTTACTGGTTGCATGGCCTTGGGTACCTTCCCCATATCCTACCCCCATCTGTAAATAAAGTAACAAGAGTGTATATGCTGTGTACTGGTAAGACATCCTACCTCTCCAAGCATGCTCACCATTACTAGTGGGCAAGAAGGAAGGGCGTATCTAGGGGTATCTCAGGACTAACATACACGTCTGAGTCCCCACAAGGTGACTCCCTGGCAAGGCAGCGTGAGTCTTCGGTTAGAGTAGGACCTGGAGCGCCCATCTTCTCCCCACCACAATCCTGGGCACCAAACTGCAGTGAGGGCCTAAAGATGCTTTAGGAGAGCAGCCCTGTGAGGGATGAGGCAGTGAAGAAACCATAATGCACCTCTTCCAAAGGATGGGTGCAAGGCTGCAGTGACCATATGAAGAGCCCTCATGCGTGCCTAGTGCTTTGCATTTTACACAGTTTATGGAAACTATCTTCTGAGTATTATCATTCCCATTTTACAGACGAAGAAACCAAGGCTAGGGGGAGGTTAAGCAAGACAATGAGGTAGGGTGGGAAAAAACACAAGGCTTAGGCTCTTATCTTGGCCTTGAACAAAGTTATTTAATATCTTGTCAAACTGTATGCAAATGAAGTCATGTGGCTGCCCCAGGCAGAGTCACTATGTGATCTGATGGCTCCAACTAAGAACTCATGCTTTCCACATTTCACAGATTCAGATCATCTCAGAACTGGTAAGGCCCTGGGCGATCACAGATCTGATTCCCTCAGTCTGTAGGAGAGCAAACCGAGGTCCAAAGAGTTCACTGACCACAGTCCCACAGGCTCTGGGCCAGACTAGGACCAGAGCCCAGGGCTCTGTTCCTTAGACCACCCTGCCCTGTCCATTCGCCTTGAAAATATTCCTCTTTAAAAACAGACAGACCACAAAGAGAGGAGCTTCCAGGACACGTGTATTGGGTTCTGGGGAAAGGTTTCCATGCCTCCTCCCCAAATCTGGACCCTTCCTCCAGGCCGCATGCTGCTGGCCTCCTGCAGTGACTTTCAGCAGGACAGCAAATGTGTCAAGTGCTCCTCTCACAGGAGAAGGCTGCTGGGAGCTGCTCAGAGGACTGGAATTAGAAATTCTAATTATTAGAACTCTCGGAATGCAATGAAGGACAATTTATAATTAGCACATGTCCAAAGACCATCCCCAAAAGGACACATTATAACTCTGAAAACAAAGATGGTCCAGAGAGGCATTGGGGAGATAAGCTATTTGGCCCTCCTACCCCTCCCCCTCCAGCCCTAAATCCAATCTACCTCCTGCCCCTCCACACCTCCTGGTATTGGGCCTCTTTCCTGATGCCTCGCCCCAGCTCCAAGCATGGGGGTCCCTGTTCCCCCAGTCCTCCACCCTTTGAAGCAGAGGTGCTGCCACTCTTCTGCAAGTCCTGTGCAGAGATCCCTCTATTCGGGACCCAAGCAGATCTCACCCCAGGTCCTGAGCTGGTTAGAGGCTTGTGGCTCCTGCTGTCAAGGGCTGCAAATAAGGACTAGCCTCTTTGTGGGGAAGAAAGCCTCCAGTGAACAGATGATGTCATCACTGGCTGCACAGATGCATGTGCCCGGGCGGCCTCCCAGCCAGAGCTGCTCGTGATTAAAGCTCAGAAATTCCACAGGAATTCCTCCCCCATGTCCAAGGTTTACCCTGCTTCAGTTTTAAAGGGGACCTCTCTCTTGGCATGTCAGCATTTGGTGAAGAGTCTTCCTTCCTAGGTTGCTCTGCTCACGATTTTATAAAACTCTACTATGTCTGTGCTAATTCCAAACAGAGCTGGGCTGCAGTCAAGCCCTGAACTACTTATGCAGAAGGAGAGCTGAGCAAATGAACGCTGTGATCACGGCCAAGCAGGGCAGAGGACAGGCTATGTCCAGGCCCATCAGCAGCATCTGTGCACCAGGAACGCTCCAAACACAGCCTCAGTGAGGTATCGGGAAAGAGGGCCCCTTGGGTGATCTTACGTTTCCAGTTAGAACCACAGACGGCTGGAGGCAGGAAGGAGCTTCAAACCCATCTAGTGACTACAGACATGGAAACTGAGGCCCAGAACAATTAACCTGCCCATGGTCCTATGACAAGCCAGGGATAGTGACTACAGGTAACAGCACCACAAAATTGCATGTTCTGAAGTAGTGCATCTACGTGCCTCTTCGCTATTTCGGATGGTTTCCCCCTAAGTCCTTCCGTAGCATTCCCAATGTCCAACTCTGTCTAAAAGCCCTTCTCTCATGGCTAAAAAGCACATTGTCTTGCACACTACAGATACTCAAAGTTTTTTAAATAAATGAATAAATGAAGTAATGTATATAATTCTGTAAAGATATCCAGTGTAATTCTATGATAACAAAAAAAATGAAAGGAGAAATATAAAGAAAAGGGGTGAGTATCCAAATCATGGCATACAAGCCATTTAAAGATATGTTTATAGAGTCTCAGTAACACCTGGAAATACTAATATGATGTTAAGGATAAAAGCAGAACACTAAATTGCACGTAGTCTATGATCTCGGCACTATGACGAAAAATGCATGATAACATTGTTAGGAGAAAATGAAGCAAAATGTGAAGAGTAGTAGATGTTTCTGGTGTGATTATGAGCGATTAAATTCTGCCTCTTTGCACTCTTCTGTTCTCTGCAAATATTTTGCCCTGTGCCCATAAGACTTCTGAAGGCAGTAGGAGGGGACTAGGAAATAGAAAAGAATGTCCTCAGATACTGTGCATCCTCATTGGGATCTGGAAAGACACAGAATTTCTCTCTTCTCACATTAAGCAGCTAATGAAACGAAGAGACACAGATGCTGAGCACACAGGCAGGCTCCCCGCTACCTCCCACCCCACCCCCTGCCGCATGGCCAGCCGGTCACTCCTGCTCTGGACTGAGCAGGTGCTGCCTTAGGACACCTGAATTGCTGCCCACACATCTCATCTGTGAGGCCAGTACGAGCTGCTGTTGAACCTTTCCTGTGTGTCTCTCTCTCTCGCTTCCCTCAATTAACTGGAGTGGAGGCTCCTTGAGTAGAGGAGGCCATACCGGCCTGATAATTCCTGTGCCCCCTACAGAGCCAGGCCAGGAGACTTTTTTCCAGTACTTGACACCGTGAGTCTCAGGAAACACTTGCTCATACTTGCTCATCGATGGGCGGATTGAACAGGCTCACCAGGAGAACGGTCCATGGGACACGCTGGCTTTCAACCAAGACAAAAGCCGAATGCACCTCCCTCAGGACCCGCTGGCCTCGCCAAGCAGGACACCAAGGGGTATCAACTGTGACGCTGGCATTTGCCCCCAGCGGGACAGAGCCACCAACGAAGAAATCGCAGGGCACTCAGACATCAGGATGTGTCCCTTCCTTCCCACCAGACCTGGGCTGGTACAGGCCAGTGAAAGGGAAGGGCTGGCCCTGCTGCCTCCCATCTGGCCACGGGATCCAATTCCAGTTTCTGACATGCAGGTGGGTATGGCACGGTGACCCAGGGCTCCAGCAGGCAAATCCCAGTCGTAAAACTCTGGTCTGATCCCATCCCACCTACCAGGCTCCCTCCTAAATTGCAGCAGAGGGGCTCTTCCAGCTGAGCCAAAGGCACTCAGGCACAGGTGTGTTTACTTTTCCTATACTATTAAACACCCCAGGCAAATAAGGACCTGGTCCCCCTCTCCAGGGGCAGGACATTCAGCAAACGCAGGCCTGGGGCAGAAGACTGTATCTGCAATTGTATCTTTTAAGTCTAAGCTTGCCTCAAAGTTGCTGCACAGTAGGCTGTGACTCCCCCTCTCTAAATCCTTCTGAAACCACAGGGGCTGCTACAGGCTTCTCCTAAGTGCTGGCCTCATGCCTTGCCCTACGCAGGTTTCCCCTCCCGGTAAAGCCTTCCTAATAACCCCACCTCTAGTAACCCCAACCGTTATGAACCTTTTCTCTTCCTGCATGATGAATGTGTTAAAACACACACACGTACATATGGAGATAGTGTAAACGTGTTATTTCCCCCAATGAAAGCATATTTTTCTTAAGAGCAGGGGTACAATTGTTAAAGAATGGACCCCACAGCCTTGAATTAATGAATAAATGAGCAAAAAGCGGGCATGCTAATGCACCGATCAATCGATAACTCCAAGGAACCGCAGGCAGCAGCCTACAAAGCAGGCCTCCGAAATCACGCCTTTCCAAACCCAAGGAGATACTCAACCACGGTACTGTAGAAATAAAGTAATAATCATAGTGAAAATTTCTTAGAACCTACTAGGTGAGGCATTTGATATATATCAGATAATCATCTTTTTTTTTTTTTTTTTTTTGCGGTACACGGTTCTCTCACTGTTGTGGCCTCTCCCGTTGCGGAGCACAGGCTCCGGACGCACAGCCTCAGCGGCCATGGCTCACGGGCCCAGCCGCTTCGCGGCATGTGGGATCTTCCCAGACCGGGGCTCGAACTCGTGTCCCCTGCATCGGCAGGTGGACTCTCAACCACTGCGCCACCAGGGAAGCCCAGATAATCATCTTTTAAGTAAGGTATTACTATTATTCCCATTTTACAGGTAAGAAAAATGAAGACAGAGGGCTATCCAAGGTTGAGGACATTTGAGTCAGGATCCGTTGGGACATTGCTTTATCAGCTGTAAAGGGATGCTGGTCTTAGAGTTGCCCTTCTTGACCACAACCTGGGCAAAGTCCAGAACTCTGGAGTGTAGAGTCGGTAATGACACATGAAGCAGATGAGGTCTACAGGACGCCAGCTTTTCCCAGGGACAAATCCCAGGCAGAAAGTAACCGCCCTGACTTGCCTTTTGCTAAAGTGCTGAGAAGACAATTCCTATCCTTCAATTTTATTTAATCAGAGCAAAGAATTCCTAAGAATCTGCAAGCATTCATTCATCAGGCAGATAAATATTTGATAACCCTGCAGTTGAATTTTTTATGGCTCAGTGTGTGCTGAGAAGCACTCCCAGGGAGGCCACCCCTGTCCCTGGGACAGAGCAGCACCAGACGCAGACACGGCAGGGCTCTGCTCCATGCTGCTCACCTACCCTGACCACGACAAGATGCTTGTTCTGGATCCCTGGGCCAAAGGGCCACAGCTGCTGTTTTCTAAGTTCTTAAGAGAGAATCCAGAAAAGCAAAGAGAGGTTGTGGGGAAGGCAGGCTGAGAACCTGACAAAATCAGGGAGGAACCCAGGTGACCCAAAACGTCCAGGTCCCAGGAAGAGGAAGCAGCCTCGTCCTTGTGCCTCTTTCCCAGGTCACCTGACCACAAAGGGGAGAAAGCTTCTGAACAAACGTGTGACACGGCAAAAGGGCAAAGTCATCCCTGCCGACTGACAGCACCATGCAACCATTCCGGACCTTCCCCTCCCCCTTCCAGCAACACTCTTCAGTCACAAAGGACGTCCCTATGCTCATTTCAGCCCTGAGGAGGCTTGGGAGAAAAAGAAGAATTTGGAGGCATGAGTGCTTCACATCCTGAAAACTCTTTTCTCCAGGGCTAGAGAGGGTCTCCCTCCCAGTCCTTTGATTCTCTTCAAGATGAAATTCCAGCAGACTTTGTTTCCTCTACCCCAAAATGCTCAAACCTCCTCTCAATTTCTGAACTGCCCCAAACTCACCCCCACACCCGCTGTGTGACACAGACAGACACACACACACACCCCTCCCTCTCTGCCCACCACAGAAAGAACTGGTGTCTAAGCCTTCAGCTGATCCCCCCCAGTCAACATCCATTCAATTAATTTGTTCAAGGGTTTAGAGGGGCCAGGAGAGGAGATGCCTGCATTCCAGCAGCCGGCAGAGATTTGTTTTAGTTTCTTTTTAACTGGCTGCACCACTAACAGCATATCAGAAATCTCTCCGCTGACCCTTCTCCCCTCCACTCTTCCAGGGAAGGACGTCTCGGCATTTTGCTAGGAAAGTAAAGAAATGCCACTGCACAGCCCAACTCATTTCTCCTGCTATCCTTATTCATTATCTGCCTAGTGAGGAGTCATGGTTGTGACATGAGCCCTCACTTCATCAATGTGTGGCTCACTGAGGCAGGCGACCAGGAGGACAGCGGCACGCCTCGCCTCCCAGAGAGAAGAGCTATTGCCTCCCCGTGGTAAAGCCCAGGGTGGAGGGCTCTCTTCCCCAAGCTCTCTGGCTCTATCTCTGCTCTGCAGACACCCTCTCGGGTCCCTCAGCACTCTCGGGAGAAGACAGGAACCTTCCAGCAGCCTGTGCTGGCTGGCTCCGGGCCTCTCTGGTGATGGATGTGTTGTCACTGGACACCATCACGGAAAAAAAGGGGGAGTGTGTGGGGAAGGGAAAGCTGTTTACCCATTTTCCTCGTTTAAGAATCTGGTGAAATTATGAGCAAAGCTTATCTCCGCACTGGGACAATTCACGTTGCAAAAAACAGCGCTGAGACACTTCAGGGAAGGAGGCAATTTATTTGATGTCTTGGCAGGCCCACCCAAGCAATTATCGTAATGACAAAAGGACATGCTGGACAGTCCACACCACCCTCCCCTCCTCCCGGAAGCCAGGCAGTGTTCATGGCTTGCAGTTGACATTTTAATAGGGGCTCAACATCCGAGCACAAGGGAATGCAAGCTGAAGACAGGATTTGGTGGGTAGGGTCAGGATGGGAGGAACAGAAACGGAGGAAAAAAATAAAGTGGTCCTGGGGGCAAAAAAGCCTTCTGTGACCCAGCCTGCAGGTCCTGTATGGTGAGATTTCTGACTTTCTCTTATTATTTGGGGAAAGGGGATATATATTCCAAGAGGACAAAGAACAAGCCACCCCAGTAAATAACTCTCTAGAAATTTCTCCTATTGGATATTTTACAGATTACAAAGCACTCGTGTCATTGGATCCTATTATTGATAGATAGGTGTGGTTAGGCACATTTTATGGAGAAGGAGACCAACTTGCCCAAGGTCACAGAGCTAGTGAGGGAAGCAATTTGGGAACCAGATGTTTCTGGGTTTTTTGTTTTGTTTTGTTTTTACAGAAGCTGCTACCACCCCCATCCAATTAATGGGAAAAACAATAACGGAGGCCGGATACCAAACGCTCCTATTTGCCCTGCACGGTGCTCAGCACCTTATACCAATTATCTCCTATTTCCATTCTCATACTAAAGTTAGGAGAGAGGTGTTACAACCGTCATTAGTCAGATGGGAAAACCAAGTCTCCGAGAAGGCCATTAGTAACTTGCCCAAGGCCACAGAGCCAGCAGGGGCAGAGCCAGGACTCCAACCCCACGCTCCTGCCAGGGTATCTCAGCGGTTCTCCATTTTGCCTGTGCATCAGAATCACCTGAAAGGCTGGCCGCAACAGGCATGCTGGGCCCCCGCCCCCAGTCTCTGATTCTAGGAGTCTGGGGAGAAGCCTAAGCATTTGCATTTCAAACAGCTTCCCAGGTGATTCTCTAAGCTGCTCGTCTGGAAACCCCACTTTGAGAACCACTGCCTCCCATCACTCATCAACTAACACATTCATCCTGTTAGAGATGTGATGACACAAGGTATACGAAGCTGACTGCAGGAAGCTACCTCTGTGGTGCACAGAACCGCTCTCTTGAGACTTGTTAACATAAAGAGGGTACACACCATCCATAGAGGCACTTAAGTACCATCTGTATCAGTTAAACATCAACCGAGGGATGTTCGAAGCCAATTCACACTGACACTCACTCTCTTCATCTGGACCTCCCCCTGCTGAAACAGACTCTAACATCTATCCTCCAGCCAAGAGATCTCATTATCATTAAAACAGCTCTTCTTTAGAAGTATGGGGAGCATTCACGGAAGAGCAGCCCCCACCGGCATACACGCCCATGTGTGCACATGTATGTGCACCACACACCATACTACGTGAATACTACATACACTATAAAGTGTACACAGAAAGTCATTAAAAGGATCATAAAAATAGTCATCGGTGCTTTAATATCTTCTTCCCATATTCCAGAGGACAGTTTTGTACATCCCACTTTGGAGAGCTTTGGCCTAGAATTCAGGGTTTTCCAGGATCTGAGCGTGAGAACCTGTCAATTGCCCCCTGCTCCTGCTGAACAACCACTGTGTCTGTGATTCAGGAAGAACGAGTTCCGTTTCACTAAACATAAGCCCCTAGAGCACAATACTGCCTGCCCCTCCAAGAGTCACCCCAATACACCCCCAGCACATCACAAGTGCTCCACCAGGGGCTTTCGGCCAAAGCGTCTTGATTCGGGGGGTTGTTTTTCCAAAAGAGGATGAGAAGCGTCAAGGAATCCAGAGAGAAGACAGCAGCTGCCTCTAAAAGCTGCGTCTTAAAAGTGCAGAGCAGGAGACTGAGCCTCACTTCTAGAGGCTGCAGGACGAGAGACTAGTGGATCAGGAATCAGGGAGCAGCCCCTGGAGCCAGCCTCCACCAAGAACCATGGTGAGGCTCGGGGCATGCTTCGCCCCCCCCCGGCCCCCCCAGGCACCAGGGTACTCATCTGTCAAATGAGGTATAGGGTGACTAACTGTCCTGGTTTGCCCAGGACTGACTCAGGGGTTTCCCATGATGCCAAACTTGCAGTGCTAAGACCACAACACTACCAAGCAAACCGGATGATTGGTCACCCTAGGTGTGCACCACGTACCGGCTCTGGGTGAGCCAGACTGATCAGCCCCACCTTGACCTCTGCTATAACGTGTCCTGAGAGTAGGAGGGAGGAGCCTGAGGCCAGTGCTTGTTCTCGAGGGCTTTGCAATCGTACTAAGATAGAGGTCTAGTAATAATAGTAATCATCATCATGCAAACCAAATTAAATGTCCATAACCGGTGAAAACAGAGGTTGGAAAGAGGGGCTAATGTGGGCTGCAGCAGCCGGACAGACTCTATGGAGGAAGCCAGGGTCCAGGCAGAGCAGAGAGCGCACAGATCGAAGTCTGCTCTCCCCTCATCTCCACCTTCTTCTTCCTCCTGCCCCTCCCCACCATCGTCTGGAGCAGGACAGCAGAGCCGTTAACCCAGGCTCTGGAGTCTCACGGAATCCACACCTGATGCTGCCATTTTTGGAGAGATCCTGGGACAGGTACTCAAATTCCCACAGCCTCAGTATTCTTTTCTTTAAAATGGGGCCAAGTGCACCCCCACTTCCGAGAGTTGTTTTAAAGACTAAAGGAAGGAACACAGGCAGAATGTTTCAGAACTGTGTCTGAGGGTGTGTGCTCCGTCAACATTGACTGTCCTTCACCTCTCAACCCTTTTCAATCTATTATGAACCTAAGGTGTTTTTAAAGAACAGTGCTCTACACACAGTAAGCGCTATTATGAATACTTTTGTGATGAATGATGGGAGGACAGGCTTAGTTCTGCTCCTGTCTCCTACTCCTGAAGCCAAAGAGGACACAGTGAGGGTGTGTGGAGGAAAAACCCCAGGGAAGGTGGCTCTGGCCCGGGGCAAAGCCCAAGGGTTTCTCCTGGCCCTGTTCAGAACAAGCAGCACACCTTCCAACTGGAGCTCATAGCTCTGAGCAGTCACCACGGAGGGGCTTTCGTCCCTCCTCAGCCCCCAAGAGGTTGTGAAGAAAGAAAGTTACCTGGGCCTCTTCCCCCTGCTTTGAGAGTGTTTCCCCTCAGGCCAAGACAAGTCCCAGCTGAGCATCAGCTCAGGACCACTTAAGGCTCTTGGAAATGAGCTTTCTAAGAACATGGCAGGTTTCAAAAATCCTGCAGCATTCCCCAAGAACTCAGGCAGTGAGTTGATGTTGGGGACCAGGGAGGGTGCCCTCCTGCTTAGGCTGGTCTCTATCAGGTCAGCCCTAGAAGTAGGCATATATAATAGAATCCAAATCTGTAGGCCCCCACAAACACTTGAGTCTTAAATTCCACCATTAGGCATTCACTTCTTTGATACTAACATGTCTTCTTTTTTGGGCAAAGACTCTTTCTTTTTGGTTGCCTACCATGTCCCCAGAACTAGAACACACTTAAAAAAGGAAGATCAAGATTCACCTCAGCCTCTTCCCTTACGGATCTCACAGGTCAACTGGGGAGACAAACCACACAGAAGTGCAATACACAGAGAGAAAGAAACACTATCACACTTGCCTTTGAAGAGGTCCCTCCCAAGTGCCCCTCCCCCTGTGCTCCCAGTTGCGCTTCCCACACAATATCCCAGTAAAGGCAACGGCACTAGTTGGCAACTGTTGTTAATGTGCGGCTCCCTTGTTGCACGCTGGGTTCCACGAGGCCATTTTTATGTTTTTATCCCCTAAACTTGGTGCATGGGATACAGTAGGACAATGAACATTTGTTTAGTTAGTTACTTAATGAATATTTTAATAAAAGTAGAATTGAAATGCAAGGCATTTGAGAAAGGCAATCATTTCAGCTGGTGATTCTCAAAGTGTGGCCCTGGACCAGCAGTGTCACCTGGGAACTTATTAGAAGTGCAAAGTCTTGGTTCCTACCCCAGGACTATGGAACCAGGAATCCTGAGTTGGGGCTGGTCTGCTTTAACAATGTCTCCAGGTGACCCTGATGCCCGCTCAAGTTTGAGAACCAGCGGCCTCAACCTTTATCGTCAGACACTTTCTACATATGGAGTTACCATGCTTTTCTCTCTCATATGTTGGTTCACCATGCACTTATTATGCACCTACACAGCAAAGTCCACTGGTCCTCAGGTGGCCCACGGATGTCCACAAGATGGCAGGCAATACGGTAAATCGGTTACCCCCTGAAGACCCTCAAAGGCTGTTCCCGGTCAACATGAAGAAAAGCCACCGTATCAAGGTTATGGCCAACTGCTCACCCTTCAGGAACGGCTGTGGGGATGAACTCCCCCAGCAGGAAGCTGCTCTGGGGAGAGGGGAGCGACAGCATCCTGACACCCAGGAGCAGCACGCCTGGACCTTGGGTGGGGAGCTGGAGGGGATGGGGCAGAGTAGCAGCTGACCTCTAATTGCTCTGGAGCCCAGGGTCTGCGCTAGGAAGACAAAGATGCAGGACTGATAGAGGGGGCAGGGCAGGGTGAGGCTGAGAGGGCAGAGCAGCCAGGCCAGCATCCCTTTATCACCTAGCCTGTTAACAGCCTCCCCCGCTCTCAAGCCTCTTCTAAACAAAGAGGCTGAGCTTATAGGTGTTAGCAGCAGCTGGGCTCAGCAGCTCAGAGGCAGCTCTGTGGTGTATCCTGCTGCCCCATCCTCCCCCGAGCTGACTGCAGCTGCTCGGCTCCAACCCCAGGGAACAGACCCAGAGCCCAAGGGCCACACAGGGATATCAACCCAGTACTGGAAGGTGCTGTGGCCCAGCTGAGCAGGCAGTGCCCACAGCCCGGGTGCTCCTCAGGCCCAGGTGGCAGTGCTCTCAGGAAGCCAGTGGGATGAAGGGGACCCTACTCCTAATTCAGGAGTAAAGTTGCCAGGACTTCCCCAGACCTCGTGTTCCAGGGACACAGACCACTTGCTGACACCTCACTTAAACTATTCTCCAGTTATAAAAAGGGACATCTCGGCCACCCTCAGCTTACAGGCCACTTCCCTTTAGCCCAGTGTGGATGGCCAGTCCCTCACTGACACCTGGGCCAGGAGCTGGGGATGCCTGATCCATGCTCAGGGCCACCCTCCTCTTTCCACCTTCCCCCTCCAGGCAGAGGGGCCTCTGAGTAACACCAGAAGCCTCAGGCAGGGGCAGAGAGGTCCCACAGCCTGTGTGTGATCTCAGGGCAGTGGGTAGAGACCATAGGGTTTCCAGGTCAAAGGAGGATACCCTCTTATGTTTTAACTTCAGATAAACAAGAAGTAATTTATTAAAATAGTATGTCCCAAATATTGTAGAGGACATAACATAAACCAAAAAATTCTATCTTGCTTACCTGAAATTCAAATGTACCTGGGCATCCTGGTTTTTTGTTTTGTTTTTTTTTTTGCGGTACGCGGGCCTCTCACTGTTATGGCCTCTCCCATTGCGGAGCACAGGCTCCGGACGCGCAGACTCAGTGGCCATGGCTCACGGGCCCAGCCGCTCTGCGGCACGTGGGATCTTCCCGGACCGGGGCACGAACCCGTGTCCCCTGCATCGGCAGGCGGACTCTCAACCACTGCGCCACCAGAGAAGCCCCATCCTGTATTTTTATTTGCTAAATCTAGCGACCCTTCTCTATCAGCAGGCCCAGAATATGGAAATCTGGCTTTCCCAAAGCAGAACTTAGGAGATCACAAGAGAAAGTGACTTGAAAGCGATGAAGTATAAAATCTCAGTAGCATGATTAAAGTTGATGATTTGCTTCATATAACGAGATGAAGGCACCACGGTATAACAGGAAAAGACCTGGCTCTGCTCAACCAACTCAGTTCTGGGTCCCAGGTCCACCTCAGACATGACCTTGGCCAGTCACTTTCCCCTGCCAGGAGTCAGTTCCCTCAGCTTAAGCAATCAGCCTAAGGTCAAGGAGTCCACCTGACTCCGAAGCCTGGGCTCCTTCTACTATATAAACATTCCATCACATACAGCTCCTACGGGGAATGGGAAAGTCACTCCTCCCTGGGCCTCCATTCCTGGTAAAACACTCATAAGGCTCTCATCTACCAGGACCCAAATCTCTAGGGACGATACAAGGCCAGAAGACACAGCGATGCAGCTGCCATTTCTCACCTGGGACCACACAGAACCCCGGGCCCTCTGGAGCTGCCACACACACACAGCACACTTGGCTTGTAAACGTTTCCTGACCTGGCTTTTACTTTAAACCGCTCTTTATAACTCCAGTGTCTACTACAGAGCCAGGCCCACAACAAGCACTCAAAAGATGCTTGCTAAATGAGTCACTGAATGTCCCATTTCAAAGATGGGGATACTGAGGCCCACCTCATTCAATGCAGCTATAACCTAAGGGAAAACCGGCTTCTGGCTCTCAAATTCCCTTTGTCCTTCAACCAAATTCCCCCCAAGTGCCTATTCACTTTGTTTTTGTAACTGCTCTAAGAACACCCTCACTCCCTTTTGTATTATGAGTGAAAGGAGAAGTGATTGGCCTTGTGTGACCCGATCACCTGGTGGCCCCAATGGCTGGGCCTGGAGACCACTAAAGGGCCTCGGCCTGGAAAACTGTTTCTGTGCCCTCCGTTACTAGGGCACCTTGAGGGCTGCCTGGCTGTTCTGTGGCCCAGTTTCCCCCCTGAACTGCGCACTGGGCAAGACTCCCCCCACCGCATATGCTATTATTACCTGGCACACCAAGGAACGAGGCCGCTGCCACAATAAGGCCACCCCGCCCCACCAAGATTCTTCAAAATTCTGCTCCTCGGAGCAGGACAACCAGGCAATGTAGGGCAGCAGCCGCTCCAGTTCGCAAAGGACTGGGGTTGGAAGAGGGCGTGGCAGGAGTGAGCCGGTAAACAGGGCTCTGGGACACCCAGTGACAACAGGAGGAATCACAGAACAAAAGGGCACCAACTGTGGGCCTCACTCAGGGGGAAATGGATTTAAAATTCTCTCTCTCTCTCACACACACACACACACACACACTCACTTACTCCAGGGAGTCCAATTTTAGTAGCCATTCGCCGCAGCAAAGCACTTTGCAAGCAGTTATTTTGAGAAATGCTATTAGCCACTGGGATATTTTTAATGCCCCTTGTGGGACAGGCATTTGTGACACAAACAGCAGCTGAGAGGCAGTAAACTCGTAGCCTTGGATATGTCCAGGATCTGGGGACCAGCCCCTTCAGATAGCAGATGGCAGGACTGGGCAAGCATCCCATGTGCCCTGCTGTTCCCTCCCTTTGTGAATACTGCTCTGTTCACCAGAGATGGGCGCATATTTGAATGAATGAGGAGTCCCTCCCAACCATGACAGCCAACTGCTAACAGGCCAGCAGACTCTCAAATGATCCGCCATAAGCATGACACCCTCAGAGTCTCCCCACGGCTCACAGGTCAAAATTCACAGCCAAAGGCCCCAGCCTAACTTCCCAAACCCAGCATTCCCACATAGACTGTGCACCCTGGCCTCCTGGCTCTCTGCTTTCCCACCTCCGCTGCCCAAGCTTTCCCCCTCACTTGGAACATCCCTGCCCCATCTCTCCTATTCCAGCCACACTGAGTTCCACACTCTAACCACCTATAATAAAAGAGCTGTCTCATCCTGTGGGTGTTCTGCATATGACAGCTTGCATTTTTGGTCACCTGTGCACCTGTGTTTCTTAGTGAAAGAACTGCTGCCATTTACTGAGTGCCTAGGACATACCAGGCATCCTCCTAAACCCTCTACAAAGCTCGAAACTTTCTCCTAAGGGTCCCCAACTGGTACCCACATCATCCCAATCTTAAAGATGAGGAAACTGAGGTATCGGGAAGTTGTCCAAGATCCCATAGGTCGGTCTCAGCAAGGCCACGGAGCACAGCGGTTAAAGGTACAGATCAGGGGCCAGACCGCCTGCATCAAACCCTAGCTTCGCACCTGGGAACCTCAGACAGTTGCTTCTAACCAGTCTGTGCCTCGGTCTTTCCCTGAGCTCCTGTGTGGATGAAATGAGTTACCACTTATAAAGCCCCTTTAAAGGTGCCTGGCGCACAGCAGGCACTGTCTCTGGGTCAGCTCTAATCCCTGCAGTGGAGATGGAGGGGCCAGAGGACCTTAAGCTAATATTTACTGGGTACCTACAACGTGCCGTGTGCTATGCGACTGCTCACAGAAACCTTGTAAAAGTTTACAATGAACTTAAAAGAAATGAAATCATTCACCTCAGATCAAAGCTAGTAAAGAGGGATTTGAACTGGTACTTGAGCACAAGTCTGAGTTTTAACTAGAATCTTCTGCTGGTCTTGTCTCTCTAGAAACAGTGATTGTGTTTTCACATCCCCGCAGTTCCTGGCACTGGGTCGGGTCCTTTAAACGGAAACAATGACAACTGTCGGTTTCTAGCAAGGCTAAGTGGGAGGCCCTGACTACAGACCAGGAGCCCTGCCCCTTCCCGGGGGGCCCAGCTTCTCATCCCCTTCTCCATCAGCCCCCAGGCAGGCATGGTGCTTCAAAAGCAGAGGAGAGGCTGCAGAACACTGGAGAAGCCTCACCGTGGGCCAGAGCCTGCTGTTCAGATGACATCAAGCTACCCATGGGGACCCAAGGCCCAAAGGTCAGGAATTTGGGACAATCCGGCCATGCCACCGTATGCTGAAATAGTCCAGAATGGTAAGGCGTCGAGCGTGAGCTGGAGGCTGGATGGCAGAGAGAATGCAGGGCCAGCTGAGCAAGCACGCAGAGTGAATTATGTGTGTGGTTCGATTTTAGGCAGCGGGTAGATCTATAAAGCTCCTCACCCTTGTATCTGCAAAAGGCCACACACTGACACCATGCCCGTCAGTCGGCACAGGAGGGGAGTGTGTGCCCAAGCAGGGCTGGGAGCCCGGGGGCTACAGCTAAGAGGTCATCCCTGACCTTGACAGTTCACGGTCTCAGCCAAGGACACGGGCTTGGCACCTATGGAACGCTAAGGGCAGCCTTAAACATGCAACTCTGATGTGGTGCCAATGAAGTCACACATTTCCTGGGAACCTACTGTGTGCCAGGGGACCCCTGTGTCTCGCTCTACTCGTGAAACAGCAAAGAAATCACTCCACCCTGGAGTCTCTTGGTTTCTTCCCCTGCACAATGAGGATGATCCTGATAAAACACCCCACACAGGCCTGCTGGAGGCGGCAAGCCCCAGGCAAATGTCGGCTTCCCCTGTGCACGAGTGAACAAGACAGGGAGGGGTTTTTGCCCTCGGAGACCTTGTAACTAATATAAAGGGGATGGAATCGAACATTGAAAAGTCAATACAGGGCTGGGGGGATAAACCCACAACTGACCGTGTCACTCAGTAGAATGGGATAACCACGCAGAAGACTTTGAACGCCAGAGAAACTCACCACATAGCACTTGACTTTAAAAGGTGGCCTTTGTTCAGTCTGAGTGCCTCGCTGACCAGACTGTGAACTCCCCAACAACAAGGTCCTAGCTTTCACCTCCCAGCCCCTCTTGAGCTGAGGGCCAAGGGCAGGCTGGCTAGGAACTGGCAGCCTCTGACCGTAGGAGCTACCTGGATTCCCTGTGGCTCAGAGAGTAACTTCTGCCAACCAGCTGGGAAGGGCTTACCAGGTCAGGAGGTCACACAATGATCCTTTGACATCAGTGGAAGCAGTTTTCCAGGGCGTGGAAAAATGGGGTCTGGAAAGCTTGGTGTATTCACTTGCCAAGGGCTGTTGTCACAAAATATCACGCACTCAGTTGCTTAAACAACAGAAATTTATTGCCTCACATTCTAGAGGCCAGAAGTCTGAGATCAAGCTGTCAGTGGGGTTGGATCCTCCTGAGGGCTGTGAGGGAGAATCTGTTCCATGCCTCTCCCCTGGCTCTTGGTGGTGTGCTGGCCATCTTTGACATCCCTTGGCTTGTAGGTGCATTACCCTGATCTCTGCTTTCATCCTCACGTGGCGTTCTCCCTGTGTGCCTGTCTGTGCTCCAATTTCCCTTTTCTATAAGGACACCAGCCATACTGGATTAGGGCCCACCCTAATGACCTCATCTTAACTTGATCATCTGCAAAAACTATTTCCTACAGATGGCCAATAGGCAAATGAAAAGATGCTCAACATTGCTAATTATTAGAAAAATGCAAGTCAGAACTACAACGAGGTGATCACCTCACATCAGTCAGAATGTCCATCATTTAAAAAGTCTACAAATAACTAATGTTGGAGAGGGTGTGGGGGAAAGGGAACCCTCCTACACTGTTGGTGGGAATGTAAGTTGGTGCAGCCACTATGGAGAACAGTATGGAGGTTCTTCAGAAAACTAAAAATAGAATTACCATATGATCCAGCAATCCCACTCCTGGGCATATATCCACACAAAACTCTAACTCAAAAAGATACATGCACCCCTCTGTCCATAGCAGCACTATTCACAATAGCAAAGACATGGAAACAATCTAAATGTCTGTCAACAGATGAATGGATAAAGAAGATGTGGTACATATAAAATGGAATATTACTCAACCATAAGAAAGAATGAAATAATGTCAGCTGCAGCAACATGGATGGACCCAGAGATTATCATACTAAGTGAAGTTAAGTCAGAAAGAGAAAGACAGATACCATATATATCACTTGTATGTGGAATCTGAAATATGACACAACTGAACCTGTCTATGCAACAGAAACAGAATCACAGACAGAGAACAGACTGGTGGTTGCCAAGGGGGAGGGTTTGGGGGAGGGATAGAATGGGAGGTTGGGGTTAGCAGATGTAAGCGTTCATATATAGAATGGATAAACAAGGTCCTACTGTATAGCACAGAGAACTATATTCAATATCCCATGATAAACCATAATGGAAAAGAATATATAAAAAAGAATGTGTGTATATATATGTATAATTGAATCATTTTGCTGTCAGCAGAAATTAACACAACATTGTAAATCAACTATACTTCAATTTAAAAATATTTAAAAAATAAAAAACAAAGACTATATTTCCAAATAAGGTCACACTTATAGGTACCAGGAGCTAGGACACTTCAATGTCTTTTGGAGGGGGACATAATTCAACCTACAATACTTGGGTTCGCCAAAGAAAAAACAGCTTTTTAAAAAGCCAAGTTGGAATTCCTAGCATTACTAATATACTGGGGCTGCGACCCGAGAAATAGGCTAGACGTCTGAAAAAACTTCCCAGCTCCATCCCAGCCCAGGACTTTGTGGCCTCGTGCCTGCATCACTAAACGGACTCCTCGCTGGTTGCCCTGGCTTTGGTCTGTCTCCCTTCTGTGCCCTCCAGCATCAGGCTGTTCGACCTTGAGTCATACCATCAAGTCCCAGCTTTGTCATACCACCGGTCCTGCTCTTCAGCCCCCAACGGCTGCCTACTGCCCAGAAGACAGAACGCGGCCTACCCGGTTACCCCTGGTGAGTGCTCCAACAAGGACATTAGCCGACTAGGGCCCTTGACTTCTCGGGCCCTGTTTTCTCATTTGTGAAAGGGAGAAAAAGCAAACTCCCTGGAATGTTCCCAAGACATCCACGAGGAAGCCCAAGCCAAGGCTGCTGCCCTAGAGGCTGGTGCAGGTGGACAGAGTAGCTATGCTCTGGCCCCAGCCCAAGGGGCTGAGCAGAGGGTGGGGAGAAACCTCAGGCCAGAGACAGACATCTGGTTTCTCCAAGGAGGAAGCAGAGGGCTGCTGAGCCGTTTCTGCCTTGCTGCCTGTGGTTTCTCCCAGAAGGCCGCCAGTCTCTGGAAGTCTTCCTCCCTGGGAAGCTCGCTGCCACCAAGGCTGGCTGAGACCATCTGCCAGAGATTCTCAGCAAGCATCAGTCTGATCAACCAGCAGAGCCCTCCTTGGAGGCCTCGGAAGAAGGCTCACTGGGTGTGGACGGTCTTAAAAGGCACGTAGTCTCCAGTAAGACTGCTTTGACGACTCTCTCGCCCGCCTCCACTTCCCTGGCCCCGGGGTGCCTGAACTGTCCTCGATGCAGCTGTACCCACCTGACCACAAGGCCTGGCAAGCCCTCAGTTCCATCCTGGATTCCAGACCTTTCCCTGCCACCTCAAAAACAAACAACAACAAAATCCCATCTACCTGTTACCCTTCTCATCAAAATCCTCACCGGGGGGACAGGCCTTCCAAAGAAGAGAACTCCTCGTGACTGCTACAGAGACTACTCCAGAAAAAGCACCCTTCGAGGAAGAGATGTTGAGCACCCTCCCAGACCAGGGGGCACTCAAAGCAACACTATACTTACTGGCTCACTTGATTTCACAACAGCACTGTGAGCGAGCTCTGAACATTCTCACTTTATAGGGAAGGTATCTGACGTTCCAAAATGTGAAGTGGGTTTCCCAGAAGAGGACTAAACAGGAGGCTGGTGCCACCCACTGCACCCCCGTGGACATATCTTCCGCACTCCTGCTGTCTATTGGCTGTCTGCACCTGGTATCTCATGGGTACCTCAAACTCAACCTCTCCAAAGATCTACTCATTGTCTCCCCCTCCTTGAGCGTCCTGTGCCCCTTTCTCACCAGCCCCCTGCCCACTGACCTTGCTCTCCCTGGATTCTTTCTCCTCACAAGGTCTTCACCATCTACTCTGCTGGCAAAGCACACAAAGGGACCAGCCCCCCCGCCCCCCGCCACCCAGGTCTTGACATAAAGGCCAATGCATGACAGCAAGCAGCATCTCAGAGAGCAAACCTCAGACTCGCCCGGGAGTTAACCACTGGTCTGACCGTGCCCCCTCTCTCTTGGTTTTCTGTCCTAGCTTTCATTGGAAAAATGCCACCATCATGCTTAATGAATCTTCTGAAGGCAGACAGTGCTTTATGATCAACTGTCATTTATGAAGAATCAACATCCAATGGGGAAAGGTCATCTTTTCTTGGCCTGGGAGCGAAGGCTGTTTGCATATCACAATTGATCCCTCTGGAGTGTCAGGTACCTTGGTAGAAGTGATGTCAATCAACTAAACCTCAAGGATGTGAGCGTGCCTAGCACCTGACCCAGATGGATCTGGAAATGGTACACCAAGTCCACACCCTGTGAGAGTGAGTGAGCTCACACACACAGTCTCCTCCTGACACTGCTGTTCTTGTCTCCTGACAATGAATCGACGCCACATGAGGACATCCACCTCTGGGCTCCAGAAAGCCCCAGACAGGCTTCTACACCCTGAGTTCCTAGCCTGAGAGCCTGTGATGTGTAAGGAGAGCTGGCAAAGAACCTACTCCTTATTGTAAAGTCTCTTGATCTCCTAAAAGAGAGCTTGGTTTTACCTGACTTCGATCACCAGGACCAGTGCTGTCACAGAGTCATAGCAGCTGAGGCTATCCAACTCAATGTCAAATCCAGAGGCCTCAGTCATCTTCTCCTCCTAAGACTTAAGATTTAAGGTGGAGAGAAAGGGAGAAAGGGGAAGACTCAAGTAGAAGGTAAGTAGAGGAGAAGTCAGGCAGAAGCAGTGACCTGCTCCTGAGTGAGCACAGCCAGTGGAGGAAGAAAAGCCCTTAGCCAGCCTCAGAGGGAACTGTCCACTGACGAGTCACCATGGCAACTTGGCACATGCTTGTGATGCCCTCCTGTCCAGATTCCTGTTGACATAACCAAAGGAGTACAGCAAGCCTGGGGAACTTGCACCGCTCAGGAGACTTGGGATAGGTGCCAGTCCTGTGCCAGAAACCTACAAGAATCTCTGGGGGGAAAAAGGGATGAGGAAAGAGAAAAAGCAGTGGGCTCCTGGGGCAGCTGTGCTGAGTGAGAAGTGGCAGAATGGCTGTGCAACCAGGAGTGGAGGCCATCGAGACCCGCACAGCAGAGCTGCCCAGACTGGAGGACAGGACCAGACGGTGAGCCAGGCACAGGGCAGAGAAGCCACACAGACCAGGTCCCTCTTGTCACGAGGGAGCCTCAGCACAGCGACGTGTGTCAGCACAGCACTGGGAAGCCCCAGTAATCACATGGCAGATACACTGAGAACTGGCTGGGGGGAGGGACTTGTCCCTGACATGGCAGGTGGCAGCTCCAGGAAGGAGCACAAGTCCAAGCACAGTTTGTACCTGGCACAGTGGCCAGGTCAAACAGCGAGCCAGATGTAAACAGTTGGTTCGTGATGCAATGGGCTTACCAAACTCAAGGCACAAATATCACACGGATTAAGTTTCTCTTCTGGAACGACTCACCGCTCAAGCTCATTCGCTTGGCCTTACAGTCTGCTGGATCTTATAAGACCTCATTTCATCAACCGGTGCTCTGATGGAAAAGCCGAGAAGAGCCCTGTATCAGCAGTGAGGTGGACAGTAAAAGGGACCCAGGAGAACTGCCCCTCCTGACTTATGGGCAAACGCTGTCCACGTTCATGGATGAAAGATACAAAAACCTTCCACCAGAGCTAGGAAAGCATTCTTCAACACAAAAAGCAGAGAACATACCACTCAAAATGAAGAAAAAGAGATTTGGAAAACAATTAACTGGCTGGAAAGGCATCCTATCATCGTGGCTGAGAGCACAGCCTCTGCTGTGAAACTGGATGACTCTGAATCCCGGCCCCAGCACTCACTAGCAGGTGAGGCTGAGCAGGGTTCAACCTCTCTGAGCATCTGTTTTCTCCAATCTATACAGTGAGTAAGGACACTCAAAGCACATGTCTCTCAGACTTGTTCTAAGGGTTATATGGGGTAAAGCATGCAAATGCTTAGCACAGTACCTAGAACATAGTTCTCAGGACACAAGAACTCCTACAATACCTGGAGCGTTGAGAAACCATCTATTCTCTGTCTGCAATACAAGTTAAGAGGACTTACTTCTAAAACAAGAGGCGCTGTACAGGACAAATTTAAAAAGCACTCCCAAAATGAAGAAGAAGAACAAAGATGTAAGCAGAAATACTGTAAGATCTAAGACAGCAGGTTATACAAAAAGATGGCAGATACAGACGACAGGCAGCCAATTCAGAATGAACTGAATTGAAATGAAAATACAAGAAAACTTTCTAACACTGAAGATAGACCTAGGTCTGAACGTCAAAAGGCTCACTGACAACTATGTATATGTTTATTTATTTCATGATGAAGACATAAAAGCATCCAAATAGAAGATGGCAGATTACCTATGAAAGGAAGAAAACCAAGGCGAGTATCTGGCTTCTGCAAAACTCAGCAACAGGGCCAAGTTGTCATTCATATTGGAAGAAACAAAGTGCAAGGAATCAATAAATTTTTCGGGCAGACTCCATAGCTGTTAAGCTTTTCATATTTATGACCAAGACATTAATCAAAATAAGGAATTCAATAGCAGGGCATGCCCGTGGGAATAAAGATCTAGCAACGAACACTCAAATCCATTAGGTCTAAATAACTGTTATAACTGATATATCACTAACCAAATGAAAATTAAAATAAAACTCCTTTAAAGAGAAGATAACAAGGTAAAAAATATAGTAATAACACAGTAGAGATTTAAAATACCAGATTACACAGTAAAAGCACGAATGTAACATTACAGGGGTGGGGGATGAAAAGATGGAAACGCTTATAGTTATTTACCTCACATGGTAGGGAGTCAGCAGAGGCTGTTTCACTCTGGACATTAACCATTAGCAAAATATGGCTGCAGAATAATTTTAAGCATCTGAGAAGCAACAAAGGTAGAGCTAACATTCTAATTTACTGAAAAAAGTATAAAACAAAATTTGAAATGGTTCATTTTTGCAAGACAAAGGAGTCTACAAAGAAACATTTAAAAAAAACACAAAGAGGGCTTCCCTGGTGGCGTAGTGGTTGGGAGTCCGCCTGCCGATGCAGGGGGCACGGGTTCCTGCCCGGTCCGGGAGGATCCCGCGTGCCGCGGAGTGGCTGGGCCTGTGAGCCATGGCCGCTGAGCCTGCGCGTCCAGAGCCTGTGCTCCGCAGCGGGAGAGGCCACAGCAGTGAGAGGCCCGCGTACCGCAAAACACACACACACACACACACACACACACACACACAAAGAAAGAAAGCCAAGACATGGTCACTTTTAGAATACACACATACACACATATATATACTATAAAACATGGTATAATATATGGTGAATACGTACATAGATTATATATTTTTTATTAAAAATGTACCCTAAACAAAGTGATAAAATGAGGGTAAAATTAAAAGAACGGACCAAAATATGTTAGCAAAAATCAAGTAAAAGGAATGATGCCATGTTGGAGGCACTGGTATCCAAATACAGAAATTTTAAAGAAAAAAACATTAGACAATACAAGAGGTTTTATACTGAGAAACTATAATCCAAAGTGAACGCCTAGAAGTCAGGGACTTTATGCACCGACTAAGAAAGCCTCAAAACATATAACAGCAAATTGTCAAAAATAAAAGGAGACGTGACAGAAACACAGTAGCAGTAGGCAGGTTTATCAAACTGCTACTGCTCTGTCATAAATTAAATTGGTCAAAACTAAACATAATTATGAATGATTAGAGGATGGCATTCACGATAGGAGACTCCAACCCTCTCGTTTCACAGGCAAGGAGACTGGGATGGGGAAGATTAGTATAGCATAGTGGTTCCCAAAATGTGGTCCCTGGCCCACAGCATCAGCATCACCTGGGAACTTAGTAGAAATGCACATTCTCAGACTCATCCCAGACTCAATCAGAATCAGAAAGTAGGGGGTGGGAGCCAGCCCTTCCAGGTGGTTCTAATCCAAGTTTAAGACTGATGCAGTGATTAAGCCCACAGACTCCCAGGGCCAGAAGCATTCAGCCCCATTTAATTATTGCTGGGTGACTTCTGACAAGATGCTTAACCTCTCTGTGCCCCAGATTCATCACCCACAAACAGACTAATAATAGTGCTTCCCTCTTGGGATGGCTGTGAGGATGGGATAAGATCACTTCTGTAAAGCACGCATGGTGCCTGCTGTGTGATCTCACTTTGACGGCCCTCGCTCTGATCCAGGGATACACAGCAGAGCCCCCCTTGAACCCTGCTGCTCTCCTGCCTCCAAGTTCAGTGAATCTTCTGCACCCACTCCTCCGAGCCTGTGCCTGGAAGGATGTGCCACCCCCTGACAATGAACCGATGCCACCTCATGGTTGGTCCCTTGCCTGCTGCAAGAGGCACTGCCATAACCCACTCCCTGACTCTCTGCAGCGGTAGCGGACGCTGAGTGACTCACTGAGCCTGTCATTTCAGGGCCTCCTTCCCCAGCCCACACTGCCCTCCATCCCTGCCTCCCCGACCCTGGTCTCTGCAGAGGAAAGAAAGCCAACACACAGGGGAGCCCTAGGCAAGTCCCAGGACACAGGCTTCAAGTACCAAACAGGCACTGCTACCCAGGGGGGAGGGACCAGCAGCAGGCAGAGGCCTCAGACCACAGGGCAAGTTCAGGGTCAGGTATGTCCTAGTTAAATAAAAATGTCCCAGGAGAGGGCTTCCCTGGTGGCGCAGTGGTTGAGAGTCCGCCTGCCGATGCAGGGGACACGGGTTCGTGCCCCGGTCCGGGAGGATTCCACGTGCCGCGGAGCGGCTGGGCCCGTGAGCCATGGCCGCTGAGCCTGCACGTCCGGAGCCTGTGCTCCGCAACGGGAGAGGCCACAGCGGTGAGAGGCCCGCGTACCGCAAAAAAAAAAAAAAAAAAAAAAAATGTCCCAGGAGACAATTTTTCCACTCATAAAGATGTAATTCAAATTTCAGATATGGCAGGGATTTCACTATTGCTGCGTGCCATCACGGTTAGATCATACACTCAAGCATTTTAGTGCTACAAGTGCCCAAGGAAATAACCAGTGTTAACCCCTCATCTGGAAAGTGAGACCCAAGAAACACAGAGAGGCTCTGGGGCAGCCCCAAAGTCACACAGCAGAAAAATCTACCAGTGAGGACTAAAACACACATCTGAGGACGCCAGAAACTTCCTTCTGCTATATCAGGTTGCTATGAAACACAACAGCTGTGGTGCCTGGAAAGAGAAAAAGTCACAAAGGAAGTTTCTACCTGACATTCCTACTGATAGTCATGCTCCTGACACCGGAAACGCCTGTTCCTCATAGCACTTTTCCTCACGTGGAGGAAATGCTTCTCTTACTGCTTGATTCCTAGTTAAACGTACCCAGGAAGATGCGAAGGCTGAGGCCAGAATGCTTGAGGGGGCGGCCTCTGAACCCTTTCTCGGGTTATTTCCTCCACTCAAAATGCCCGTCCCTCACCCTACCTGCCCAAAAGCTCCCATGTTTTAGGTCCTTAAAGAGCCCTCTCCCTCTAGGAAGCCTTCTCTGCAAACTTCGTCTAACCCTGCGCTTTTCCACCAGGATCTCCCTGAGGAATCAGGGCTCAGATTTAACCGCATAGCATCTAGCTCACCCTCAGACTTCCAGCTGGGTCTGATCTGGAAGGAGAGAACATGGCCCCTACAACTCTGGCACCCCCATGGACATCAGGAAAAGGACCAGGTCTGTCTGATGGCAAAGCCTAAACTCCCACCTCACCGAGTGCAATTTTCACATTTACCATGAACCTCCCTGTGTAATTGGGCAGGCCACTTAAACTCTCTAGGCCTCATTTTTCCCTCCTGGGAAGTGGCAATCATAATACCTCCTGCCAAGCTGTTGTGAGGATTAAATGAGATCACATGGGTAAATCTCCAAGGACACCCCCCGCCACAGATACTGAATAGAAGTCACTGTAACAAAAAAGGCAATGACAGTGATGAAGGTAATCATGAGTGTATAATACAGACCTTTCAACTTGGTTTGTTTGCCCAAGACCATGTAGCAACTGTATCAAAGAAGCAGAGACAAGTGAAGACTCTTGCTGGCTAAAACGCTGCAGATACATCAACTCCAAACCTTTTAGGTTAAGGAAGGAGATAAGGTAGTAACAGACTTCTTCGTTTAAAAGGTAATAATAAAATCCATCTTCTGAACGAAAACTAACCTAGCCACTTCAAGAATCTCAGGGAAGTATACAAAGGATAGTTCAAAGGGGAAACTATCACCTCTTCACCTTAGGAATTGTTAAGTCTTTTTCTTTTTTTTTTTTTTTTTTGAGTAATAAATACATAGGGTACACAAAGGCACAAAAGACTCATCACACCTGGGGCTGATATCATCTCATATCTGTCAGGATGGCTATCATCAAAAAGAAAGAAATGTTGGTGAGGATGTGGAAAAAAGTGAAACCTCAGGCACTATTGGTGGGAATATAAATTGGTGTAGTCACTATGGAAAAGAGTATGGAGGTTCCTCAAAAAATTTAAAATAGAACTACCGTATAATCTAGCAATTCCACTTCTGGTCCTTTATCCAAAGAAAATAAAAACGTTGATTTGAAAAGATACATGCACCCCTATGTTCACTACAGCATTAATTACAATAGCCAAGATATGGAAGCAACCTAAGTGTCCATCAACAATTGAACGGATAAAGACGTGCTATACATATATACAATGGAATGTTACTTAGCCATGAAAAAGAATGAAATCTTGCTATTTGCAACAACATGGATAGACCTAGAGTGTATTACACTCAGTGAAATTAGATACAGAAAGACAAATACTATGTTTTCACTTATATGTGGAATCTAAAAAAACCAACAAATATAACAAAACGGAAACAGACTCACAGATACAGAGAACCAACTAGTGATTGCCAAAGGGGAGGGGGTGGAGAGACGGGTGAAACAGGTGAAGGGAATTAAGAGGTACACTACCGGTTATAAAGTAAGTAACAAGGATGTAATACAGCATGAGGAATAGAGTCTATAACATTGTAATAACTTTGTATGGTGTGCAATTATAAAAATATTGAATCGTATGTTGTACACCTGAAATCAATATACTACATACTATGGTAAGTCTACTATATTTAAGAAAAAAAGTCTGCTGGAGAAGGAGGCCAAACTCATGTGAGGAAAATACATCAAAGGTTAATACACAATTGCGAGTGTCAGTGATTCACTAGTAAATAGCTGATGGCCAATAACTAAAATTACTGGCCCAACAAAAGCAACCTACATGAAGAAAAGCATGGCAGCCTTCCCAAAGACTGACTTGTTCATCCCCTCAAACACTGGGTTTTTGTTTTTAACTCTGTTCTTTAAGTATGAAATTAATTTCTAATGTCTTCATAGTATTCCAGTCTACCTGGGTATTTTAAAATAAGCAAAGGCATTTTAGTTTGCTCTTATACTTCAAAACTCACGATGAAACAATAATGAAGGATTTCATTATGCCAATGAAATGAACGCTGTGGATACAGCCAGACTGATGTTGATTTATAAAGAAAAAATTGGCCAAATTTTAACATCAAACTTTGCTTTCATACACATCGAAGTTTCTTTCTTTCTTCCAAGGCTCAGAAAGTTAGTTCAACACCTTACAGAAAGATCACACTCATCTCTCCCCCCAGTACCCGTGGCTTGGAGAGAAAGGTCACTTCGCATACACCCTAGACACAGCTAGATGTGGGAACTCCCACCCACCCACCCAGCTGGAGCATTCCACGAAACCCAGTTTAGTTTAGGCTCCTAAAGACAGATCCAGAAAAGCCTGGTAGCTTTATTTCAAATTGAAGAGGTCATTAAGTTCACACCATTTTTAGCAAGTAACTTCCTCAGAGGTTCTGAGCACATCCTCCGTGGCCTGGCTGCCCCCCTATGTTAATAGACCTACTTCCTGCATCCACCGGCCATCAGGTATCAGTCCAGCACCTACTCTGCATGGGGCACTGCTCCAGCAGGTAAGGCTACAAGGGTGAATCAGGCAAGTCCCTGACTGCATGGAAGCTGGCATTCTTTAAATAGTTTCTCAGAAAACCCCAGGAAGCAAATGACTGGTCCATCCCCATGCTGGAGCTACTGTCAGTGCTGTGGGATTCTCCAGTGCAGGAAGGGTCAGTTACAAGGTAACAAGCACCGAAAAACTTTGCTACAGCATTTTACAAGTCAGGTACTGAGGGCTAGGGCACGAGACTTGCCCAAGGTCACACGGCCAGGCAACATTCAGCACACCTAAGAGATGGGTGGTGTGCAAGGAGGGGAGGAGAACAGGTTGCTGGGATTTGCCCCTGGAGGGTCTCTCCAGAAGTAGGTACCAATGAGTGGCATCATCAGCTGAAGTGCTTTCAACTGTCCCTTTTTTTGGTTATGCTCCTGCCTGAAAGAAGTGTTTTTCTCATACTGATCCCCATGGGCATACACCTTACTAGCTATGTCATTTATTCCACATGTACTTTTCACAATCTTACCATGTTTCCAGCATTCATGTCTCGCCTCTGGGAAGAGGGAGCACCAATGTCCCTTCCCCCGTCGTCCTCTGGATCCAGGGTCTGTACAGCTGGTGGGATTCAAAACCCAGCTCTGTGCACTCCCCAAGTCTAACTTTTCATCACAGTCTACACTCTGCTGAAGATCAGCCATGGGGTGGGGAGGCAGGTGGTGATGGGGAAACTAGCAACCACGTGCAGGGGTGGCTAAACAAGCCAAATCATTACAGACTTTTCCATCGCAGCCCCTGCAGGTAAGAAGAATGAACACCGACCTCCCTACCTCAGATCCCGGGCTGCAAACTGAAGCAAGCCTTCTGCAGGCAGGAAGCTTCTTTAAAGTGTTACATTTTCTCTTTTAAAATACCTGCATATTTGCATTCCTCCCGGTGATAACTGTGATTGAATATTAAAGAATATGTATCCTGGGCTTCCCTGGTGGCTCACTGGCTGAGAGTCCGCCTGCCGATGCAGGGGACACGGGTTCGTGCCCCAGTTCGGGAAGATCCCACATGCCGCGGAGCAGCTGGGCCCGTGAGCCATGGACGCTGAGGCTGTGCGTCCGGAGCCTGTGCTCCGCAACAGGAGAGGTCGCAGCGGTGAGAGGCCCGCGTACCGCAAAAAAAAAAAAAAAAAAATGTATCCCTAAACCCTCAAGAAGAACTGGTTCTCCAAGAAAATGTGCCATGTCTATACTGAGGCTTCTAGCACTCCCATGAGGCCCTGGGCTGTGTACTTCTAAAGCTGGGAAATATGGATCCAGAAGATATGGGTCCCCTGAGATTCCATGACCAACTGTTCATTCATGCCATCCACTCATTGATTCAGAGCCCGGAGGTGCCCCAGGTTAGCAGCAGGCGGCTGAGTCAGCAGCTCTCAAGGCGATCACCTCTTCTACCTACCCATGAATCGCTAACCCACTTGCCCCTTACTACATGCCCAGAAATACACAAGTGTGCTTAAGTGAAGTGGTACCTGGGCAGCACGTTGTCACCAGCAGGAACCAGCCCAAGTGAGAGCAGGGTGAAAATAAAGGGTGATCACCACCAGACACCCTCAGTCATCTGTACCTTTATTCATCAAACACTATGGCATAGTTGCCATGCACAAGGTCCAAAACTTTTAGTGCTTCAAGAGAGGGAGTGGAGGAGGAGGGTGGTGGTTAGAGGAGGGTGGGATGACTTTTGGCTTGAGCAGCAAAAACAGAAGCATCCTGGAAGAGCTGGCTTTGGCCCCAGGCTATGAAAATCAGTGGGACTTAGGGGTAAACAGACAAGGAAGCAGAAAGGACAGAACATGCTACCACATGAGGCAGGAAACAGAAGTACATGGACAGGGACATAAAGGGGAAGGGGAGACAGGGAGGAATTACGGAGATCTTTGAACACCAAGAAAAGATGTTTGGGCTTTTTTTTTGTTTCCCTTTGGCTAACGAGGAGCCAGGAGAGAGTACTTGATGAGGAAAGTGAAATCATCAGCTAACATTTAGAAAGTTTAATTGGGTAGTCAGACGTCTGACTAATCAGAAATGAGAAAGTTATGAGGCCAGCTGGAAGACTACTGCAGTAGTCCAAGGAAGCAACAATGGAAGCCTCAACCAGGCAATGGAGAGGAGGAATGTACACAGGGAACGACTGAGGGAGAATCACTAGGATTTGGCAACAGACTAGAAAAGGCACAGAGAAAGCTGGTCCTGAAAACCATGCTGCCTGGGAGAGACATGCTCTTTTTTCTCACTTCCTTAGGAAATGGTGGCATGGCTCCTCACCCCTCTTTGGTGAATTCAACCCCGCTGGCTCCTGTGGGGTTAGAAAGCTAATTAGACTTTCTTCCGAAGGTTCTGAAACGACCAACAGTGAGCCTCCTTGGACAGACCTGATCGTCAGGCCCATGACTTATCCTGTTTGCTTCCATCGTCTCCACATCCAAGGGGTGCAGCTCAAGGGAGCCCCACTCCTTTCAAGAACAATCCAAAATCAAAAGGATGTTTTAAGGGGGCCTTGTTGGGACTTCCTACATACAGAGAGAAACCAAGGACAGAGTTGACGTTCCCAAGTATCGTGGGGGGGGGGGGGGAGGGACTTTTAAACGTGCAGAGAGAGAAAAAGGGAGAAGGACAGCAAAAGAAAGTTGGAGATAGATTTCTTCCTCTAAAGCCTTTAGCTCCCAGCCATCTCCCAGGCTCCCAGAATTCTAAGCCCCCACCCACCACCCATCACAGAGCTTAATTCCAGAGGAACCGGCCATTCATTCCAGACCCATGTTTATCCTGTCAGCTCAGAATAAGGAACAGCGCACTGGCTCTCCAATGGGCTGGGGTAAGCATTTTTTTCTACAATTCACAAAAAAACTTCTAAAATTTAACAAACAGAAAATGCTTTGCAGCCTCTCTTTTTCTTTCGTTCAAAAGGTAAATGACTCTATGGAACATCACAGGAAGACATATATGCTTGCAACTTAGTTTAGTTCCCTATTCAACAGAAAAATGTCCACGAGAAAGTGGGCACTGTTCTCTCACTCCTTAAAATGGAATACCAGAGTAAACTGGGAGAAAAGCAACATGGAGATGGCCTTCAAATGTTCCCGGCCCCAACCCCGAAATAAGATCAGAGGACCAAATCAAGAGGCTCAGTGAACCCATCTGCCTGGCTCAGCAGACTGCCGGCACTGCTCCAGCCCAGAACTGGCCTGGCCATCAGCCCTGATAAAAATCTCTAGACTGGAACCACAGCGCCAAAATCAAGGGATTATCCCCGAACCGGCTGTTCTTTCCCACAGGCAGGCTCAGAACCCCTGGCCGTTCACAGCACTAATCAGCCCTGGCCTGGCTCACTAACCAGGTGCCCACTCACTGCCCAAGAGAAAACACGCACAGGCCAAGACCCAGCTCCGAGGTCCACAGGGACCAGGCTGTCTCTCCCCTTCCTCCTCCCTCCCCCTCTCTCGCTGCATCCTACAGGCTCCCCCTTCCAGGAAGGGGGAAAAAGCTAATGGGAAAAGACACTCCTTCTCACACACTTTGGTTGAGACCACGTGAAAGCAGCACAACCCTTCTGGAAAGCAACTTGGCAACGTGTACAGAGATTTTTAAAAACGTGCGCTTCTCCGCTTCTAGGAGTCTGTCCTAAGGAAACAATCTGTGATGTGAATAAAAATGGACATAGACAGACCTTAGCTAAAACACAGCCTGAGACAGTGAAAACCCGAAACTGACTTAGAGGACCAACAGTAGGGAGACGGTTACATAGGTCAGCCATTTGTTTAAGTAGATTGCGGTGCCTCTACTTGAAAAACTAACATGCATCACTAAAAAGCATACTTTCAAAGAAGTGATGATGAAATGGGAAAGATCTCCATATGCATCTAAATGCACAGAGAAAAGATGGATATGAAACATCAAAATATTAACAGCAATCGTCTCTGGAGTATAATAGTTCCTTTCATTTTTATACTTTTTAAAAACTTAGTGGTCAACTACACATACCATAAAATTTACCATTTTAAAGACTTTTAAGTGGACAGTCCTGTGGCATTAAGTATATTCACACTGTTGTGCAGACATCACCGCTACCCATCTCAAGAACGCATCTTCCCCAAGTGACACGCTGTACCCATTAAACAATAACTCTCCCTCCCCACACCTCATCCTCACTCCAGGCAACCACTTTTTCCCTTTCTGTCTCTAGGAATGTGACTACTCTAAGTATCTCATATAAGTAGAATCAAACAATATCTGTACTTTTGTAACTGGCTTATTTCGCTTGGCATAGTACCTTCAAGGTTCACCCATGTTGTAGCATGTGTCAAAATCTCCTTCCGTTTTTAAAGCTGTCTAATATCCCAGTGTATATATCACATTTTGCTTATCCATTCTTCTGTCAATAGACACTTGGGTTGCTTCCACCACTTGGCTACGGTGAGGAATGCTCCTATGAACACAGGCATACAAATATCTTTTTGAGTCTTTGTTGGCATTTCTTTGGGGTATATACCTAATAGTGGAATGGTGGGATCGTATGGTAATTCTATGCTTCATTTTCTAAGCAACAGCCCTAGCAGCTGTATCACTTTACATTCCCACCAGCAATGCACAGAGGTTCCAATTTCTCTACATCCTCAACTCATTATTTTCCTTCTTTTTTTTTTTTTAATGAAAGTCATCTTAATGGGTATGCATTTTTATACTTTTCTGTATTTTTAGAGTTTCCTACCGGGAGAATGTGTTACGTTGAAGTCAGAAGAATAATTACTGTTGTTTTTTGAAACTGTGCTGAAGGCTCATCAAATGCCGCCCACCTCATCTATCATCAATGCTGCAGGGCTTCAGGCCTCCTCGTCCTCATCCTGCACAGCATCAACTCTCAGCTGTCACTTGCGGGGTCTGGCGTTACTGCTCCAAGAGTGGCTCCTGCCTCCCTCCCCCACCAAGCTTCATGCGGTGATACAGAAAGACAAAGGGATGTGATTTGGGGTTCACAAAGTCCCAGCCCCACCACCTACCAAGCTGTAAGACAAGCAATTTCACCTTTCTGTGCCTCATTTTCCTCATCTGGTAACTGAGACCGATGGTATCAACCCCTTAAAGCTGTAGGGCCTTGCACTCTGCCTGCCACAGAGGAGGTGTTTGATAAATAATGATCTCTATTCATTTCTGGAATCATTCATAGCTTCTGCCACAGGAAGGAACACAGCACACCTACGAGTAAATACTGCTTAACTGACTGATTGAAACATCCTCGTGAAGATCCCAATTCAATCACTTGTATCTCCCCCAGAAGCCTCTAGGGAGTGCAACGTTTCACAAACATTGGTCCTGTTATTTGCTCCCACAAAAAAAAAGGATTTCATGGTCAACTAAAGTTTGGGAAACATTAACATCAGTATCTCCAAAAAGAGCAAAAGAGTAATCAACAATTAAAGGTCTGCAATAAAGAAACCCATGGTTCTCAAACATATTGACCACAAACACCTTTCTGGCGTAACACCTACTAACATCACATAGAACTGACTTTGGCAAAGTCCTCATCCCATCTGAAGGCTTGAAATCTGGGTCCTTAAAGATACGCAGCCTTGGATTTCCAAATGCAAACTCCTGCTAGTATGTTGGGGTTGATGTGGACCAGTGGTCTCAAAATTGAGCAAGCATGAGAGTAACCTGGAGAGCTTGTTAAACCACAGAGTGCGGGATAGATTTCAGCCTCAGATTCTGACTTCGTAGACCCAGGGTCGGGCCTGACAATTTGTATTGCCGACACATTCTCAGGTGATGCTGACCTGCTGCTCCATGGACCCCACTTCGAGAAACACCGACTATAAAAACTCCTCGCATGTAAGTTAAACACCGGACATAGATGAAATCTGTCTACTTCCTGCAACACCAAAAAAATCAAGTCTAACTCAAAACTTGAAACATCCATTCTCTTCTGGGACAAGTTCTTAAAAGAAGCATTTCACAGGAGTCTGATAAACAGACTCTGGAATCAGAAAAGAGCTCATGTGCCGATCCCCACTCCACCACCACCCAGCCAAAGAAGCACAGACAAGTTACTAAAATTTACCACGGTGCAGTTCCCTCATCTCTAAAATGGGGATATAATAACGATAACATCTAGCTCATCTAGAGAATTTCTGTGAAGTCAAAATAAGGCATGCAGGAGAGTGCCTTGCACTTAGTAAGTGCTCAATAAATACTGGATATTCTTTTTGGTAACTTTGCTCTTTAACCACCTGACCTGGCAAACAGCTCATCATCTGTGTGCTGTGAGGTGGCTATGAGAGATGCCGTAGTTTGTTTTTGCTCCCACTCACCACCTTGCACAAACACAAGGCACTTGCTCTCTCTGGGGACACCATCTGCCCTCCCATGCTTATGGCACTGGGACTGGACTCTTGCACGTGAACACTTGCAAATATCTTAATGCTGGCCAATCATCCTGGAGACAAACCGAGTATGGGTCCTGAGTGTTCCAGGGAGAGCAGCATCTCGTGTAAACAACATGCCGCCGGCCAAGCTGGCTCTAGAAGGACAGGGGCTGTTAAGGGCTGAATTGTGTCTGTCCCCCTAAAATCAACATGTTGAAGTCCTAACCCTCAGGACCTCAGAACATGACTATATATGGAGATAGGGTCTTTAAAGAGGTAATTAATTAAAATGAGTTCATTACAGTGAGCCCTAACCCAACATGACTGGTGTCCTCAGGAGAGCAGATGAGGACACAAACAAGCATAGAGGGAAGCTCATGTGAGGACACAGGGAGAAGGCAGCCATCAGCAAGCCAAGGAGAGGGGCCTCAGAAGGAACCCACCCTGTCCACACCTTGATCTCAGCCTTCCAGCCTCCAGAATCACGAGAAAATCAACTTCTGTTGTCTAAGCGACTGTTGGAGGAGGTCATGGAGAGGACATGACCGCCGGGTGACCCGTGAGCTGCACCCGGGCAATCAGAGGCTCCTCACTCCTTCCTCTGTCCTTAGAATGTACGTTCTGCCCACTGTTCCCGTAGTGGGAGCTGTTCCAAGGACAGAGAGAGCAAGGTGTTGAGACCATCTGGACGGTGTATGTGACTAAACCCAGTTAAGGCCTCCACAGAAACTTTAAGATTCTGGTGGGTAGGTGGGGAGACCTACTCATCCAGAGGCCGCCCAAGGCAAGCCTGGTTCGTAAGTTCCTCTGCTTACGTAACCTGCCACCTACCGATCTGGAGCGCTCTGCCTCTTTCTTCTCTCTCTCCTTACCCTCCACGTACGGGCGCTGGTTTGCAGACTAACAGCCACCCAGTCAGTGGTATTTGTTATGGCAGCTGTAGCAAACTAATACAGGGGCTACAGGGACCCTCCCCACTCCTGCTCATAACCCAGCATCACGTCGTGCAAGAGAGAGGCGGGAGGCCTCCTGAGACACCACAGCCGAGGCGAGGAGAGTGTGGAAGTCCTCATACAGGGGCTCTGGTGGCCATTTGTAGCCCTGCTGATTACTGGCCATGGGACAAGGCATTGATACTCTTTGAACCTGTTTTTTCCTTTCTCTCCCTACTGGGCTGCTGTAAGGATGGAGATGGATTATCTGAAATGAGCCTTAGAGTCCAATCCACGGTCGCACCATTAGCTCACCAAGGTGAGTGCAGTAGCCTCCTGATACGTCCTTCTGCTTCACTCCCACCCTCACTTCCTGGCCTCACTGCTGCAAGAGCAAGCTTTTAAAAATGTTCATCAGGTCACATGCGTGGCTACTTAAACCCTTCCAGTAACGCCCCATCACACTGAGCAGGAATTCCAGGCTCTGCACCATTGCCTGCAAAGCTGTGCAAGAAGTAGCCCCTGCAACCTCCTCCTTCCATAGCCCTTTCCCCTCTCCCATGCTCTAAACTCCGTTCAGAGTAGCTTTTTTATCGTTTCTGAAACAAGCCTGCTTATTCCTACCTCAGGGCCTTTGCACTCACTGTTCCCACTGCCTGAAAGGCTTTTCCCTCAAATTTCCACCTGGTTGGCTTCCCCTCTGGTCAAATGTCTCCTCCTCAGAGAGGCCTTTCCCACCCATCCTAAAGAAACACGTGGTATCACTTCATGCTGTTGTCTCCCTAGGTGTTACTAGCAATAGCTTATCCCCACCTCCTGAGAGCAAGCACCGTGTCTGTCTGTTCAGGGCTGCCTCTCCAGCACTTGTCCAGCACCTAGAAGGAGCTCAGGAAATATGTGCTGCCTGAAAGTGCTTTGCAAACTGTAAAGTGCTACATAAATGGTGAGTGTCACAAGCACCCGAAAGAGCCAACCAAGTAATTCAAAGAAAAATAGCGTGGAAAAGGAAGGGGAGAGTGGATGATTCAGGGTGAACATGGAGGGACTTCAAACGGTGATTTAAAAAATAAACCAAGCAATCCATTTTCTTAACTATATGAGGCTTGTGGGCCAGAGAAGCACAAACCACACTGACGATTCATTTAATTCTAGTCGGGCTTTATCTGCTCCACCCAGCCCTAGGACCCACATAAATTACAGGCAGCCGCAGTCCTTCCGGAGCCAGGCAGCAGAACCCCTCCTCGGGGTGGCCTGGGAGGGAACCCTGGCCTGGCAAGCAGGGCTGACTCGCCCTCATTGCATTAGCCCTCCCCTCCTGCATCTGGGTCCGTCTCACCGCAGTGCTGCCTGCCCGGAGCCTGCACTCCCACAGCAGGCGGGCCTGTGATTCACAGATGGCCCATCACTCCCGATGCCAGCAGAGCACCACCCGAGCCTATCTTTAGAAGTTCCGCAGGCTGGAAAATCAATTTACCCACCTGGCACCCAGGCCCGGAGCCTCCCCACACTAACATCAGCGCTGGGCAGCGTGTGGCTTCTCCTCCCACCACCCACCCTGGCGCATCAGGCCTTGTTCAAAGTCCGGAGGGCCTGGCAGTGCCACCTGCTAGACTTCTGTACCCAAAGACATGCTGGTCTGCCCTCAGAGTTAGGCCAGGTCTCACCAAAAACGGCAGGCCAACACCAGACCTTGGAAAGCACCGGCAAGGAGGAAGCAATTTGCTCTGGGTCCCGGCTGCCCAACTGGCACATTCCCCAGGTGGTCATCTAGACACCTAATCCACACGTGGTCCCATCAAAGCAGCTTGCCCAGGTGCTGTGACTTCAGTCTCCTTCTCAGAGCACGGACCACAGAACAGAACAAGACTCCCCATGACGGTAAACACTCAACAGGCAAGTTCCCACTGCAGTGCCTCCTCCCAGCCCACCCCCGGGCTGCCCACTTACTGAAAATGACCATGTGTGAATCCCAGAAGCCAAAGGGAAGCCAGTGCTCGGGGGCGCAGGGGAGGGATGACCACCTGGTTGGATCCGGACCTTTTTCCTAGGAAGACTCACTGGGGACCCAGCTTGGGAATGGACTGGGATGAGAGGGCAGGTGGGGAGTAACAGAGGAGGCCTCCCTGGCGTCCCCACCCTCTGTACCCATGAGCTCTCTCTGCTCAGCCTTTGAGAAGGGACCTCTGACCTTCACATCTTGACCCACATCTAGACACCATTTTAACAGATGCTGGGAGATGTGGCCTGTGTCTTTCAACAACGCAGTCTAGAGCCCTGCCCACGCCTACTCCTCCTCCATTACTCCTGACAATGACATCCAGCTGTCCCACAGCAGGTCGAAACAGAGAGGGGCTCCCACCCACTGGCTTCTAGTTGAGAAATAAGAATGACCTGCAAGAGTTTGAGGGCTCAATCCCTGAGAACCTGCAGAAGCACAATCCTGGGTTTGTTTTCTTAATGCAAAACATGGGGTGCAAGCCGGCCCATGTGGCCCCCCGGAACCAGGTTGCTACGGCAAGAAAGGGGCTCTGCGTGGCACGGGCCGTAGCTGCTCTCCCCTCAATCCTCACCACGAGAACACAGGCCCCTAAGTGTCCATCTTCCATCTTTTTTCAAGGAAAGCTAGAAACCCAGTTTTTTTAATCTGAAAAACTGTTAATATAGGCAATTAATGCCAAAAAAGAAATAACCCATAAAGCTATGCAGACCACCAGTCTGTCCCCCCTGAAAAAGAGAGCAGGGTGACTGGATTCTGAGAAGCAGATACAGAGGTCTCCATCCTTCTCTGCTTCTCCCCAGAAAGGCCTTCCTGGCCTGCCTCTCAAACAGCAACAGCGGCCAGAAGGTGAGGTCCAACCGATGAGACATGAAATCTGGCGCCCACCACTTTGAGGAAGGAATCAGGATGACGACCAGGAGGGTTGGGGAGCAGCGTGGGTCAGGCATTCCCAGCCGGGCACTGGAGACGGGGACAGGCAGCCTCGGACCTGCCCCTTAACGGCGTCAGCTCACTTGCCAGGACAAGTATTTTAGACCTGTCTTGCTCCCTTCTTGGCCCGGCACAAACACGGCAGGAATGTGGGCATAAACAGCACTCCCGCACCATACATCGTGCGGGTGGCATTTCCCAAATCCTTGTGGGTCACCCCCCTCTGCTGGCAATATCTTTTCTTTCCTCTCATTCAAGGCTATTTCCTCTCCTTCCTGAAGATTCTGTAAAGTATCAGCTCCTCCAAAGAGCTGCCCCCCTATGCAGTGCCCACCAGCCCAGGCACATTCCTCTCAGGCAAGCACAACCTTCACGCATCCTGCTGGCCACTTTACTAGCCAGAAGCTGCTCCAGGGAAGGGCTGGGTCCTTCCATCTGGTCATGCCCGCAGCCAACACGGATAGCTCAGAACACAGAAGCAGCCCCTTACAGAACTGAGGCAGACTAAGGAGCAAAGGTTTTCAGAGCTCCAGCCCTCCAGGGCCCCCTCCACACACCCACACTTGCTGTTCCTTCTTCCCCAGTATTTATCTGCTGAAAACTCACCTTACCACAGAGCTTTTTCTCACTGCCCGGTGTAAATCAGCACCCTCCGCATCACTATTCTTTCCCTTTCCCACCTTTGTCTGTTTGCACCTATCACCAACTGACTTATCCTGTTTACTTAAAGATCCCGTTTACGGACTGTCTCCACCGCTGGAACGCAAACCCAGGAGCGCAGGGCCTGCGTCTGCTTTGTTCTCTGCAGTGTCCCCAGTGCCTAGGACAGTGCCTGACACACCGTGGGGCACAACAAACATTGGCTAAATGAACCCCAGATCCTCCCCCAGAAGCACTGCGCGAAGCCAAAGCCTCTGAGCCCCGACACTCCCGAGAAGCAGCCCAGACCCCTGCCTCTTCCTCCCCCTCCTTTGCTATCGGTGAGGACACCTGCAGAACTTTCCATTTCTCATGTCTCATCACATTTCTGTGGCTCAGGTGCCGCAAAGCAGGTCAGGAACCCCTTCTGTGTAAGTGCAAGAGGATACAGCGGGGATGCCCATGTGAGGGGATCAGGTGTGGGATGAGCATCTGAGTGTGTAGTGGGCCAAGGCGGACAGGGCGCACCACGGAGGTGTGGTTGGGGAGCTGCCGGTGTGTGAGCAAGTGTGCAAGACCTGGGAGTGGAAGTATGTGGGCACAAGTGAGCGGGGCAGGGGGAGGATGTCTGTGGACATGGGGATGTGGGTAAAAAAAAGGCGAGGGGGAAGAGAGGCAGGCAAGCATGTGTGGGTGTGCACACGAGTGTGAACGCAGGGAAGGTGTGCTGGTGGGTGAAGGTGCTGGCGCTTTCTCCCCCTGCTGCAAACTTCGGCTGGAGGGACAAAGATGGGGATGAAAACGGCTCTGCCCTGGGTCCTCGGCAAGAATTCCTCCCTCCCTTTCATGCCGCCAGACCTATATCACACTGTATCAGAAGGAGATAATGTAACCGGAACCCAGCCCTCCTTTATTAAAGGACCAGAAGGCAATTACACAGCTGCAACCGGGCAATCAAATCAGCCCCTGGAAGACACAGGCCAACGCCAAGCACGGGTGTCTTGGGCTCCGTGGGCGTGGGGTCCCTAGCGTCCCTCGGAAGGAGCCCAGGCTCCTAGTGATTTTGCACCAAGGCCAAACACATAGATCTGGATCCCTGGAGATTCCAGGAAGCAACAGAAACACTAGTGCAGGGTATGGGCACTTCATTACTAGCTACCCATCTAACAGACATCGCAGCCTCCGGAAACAGCCAGGATCAGAGAGGCAACAACCTGCTGGTCTTTCTGCTGAGCTGGGGCTCACGGGGCCCTCCCAGAAGGCCATGACACAAGACACAAACGCCTAAGAAGTGTTCTCAGCCTCTCCGTCAGCTGTACGTGGAGGGGACGGCAGACAGGAGAGAAGATGCAAGGGGCTGCTTTCCAGAGCACAGGACCAGAAGGGAGACCCGGGGGGCTCTGTGCCCACTTCTGGGTAACCTCACTCAGCATGTTTCTTTCCGCCTTATCGCTGAGAGGGAGCTCTGTGGTCACCTAAGACTTGGGCATTTCAGGGAGAGGCAATAGATCAATTAAGAGAGGAGACAAGTTCAGCTGCCTGCCCACTTTGCCATCAGGGACAGCAGGTTTGTGGTATGACCTCCCCAATGGCTCACAGTGGGACGGCAATAGAAGCAAAGCGGGGAAAACCCAACCACGGTGGGAAGCCACGTGCGCCTGTGTTAATGCACACTCCAGGGAGATCATCTCCCAGTTGCTAAGCACCGGCTGTACACACACAGTTACTATTAGAAAGTTAATCATGGAAAATGCTGAGGTCTCTTTCCCCTGCCTGGCATCTCACGACTCCACGCTACGATTTCATCTTCCATATAACGTTACCAGACAGTGCCATTGGCTCCGTCCACTCCCTCGTCCCCGGCCTTTATGACCTTTCCATTCCCTTCAAGCTGCACGCCACGTCAGCCCTGCAAGAGCTTGAAGACACGCTGGCGTGGGGCTGCAGCCCACTGAGACTTTCCATGCAGCCGCACAGCCAGCAAAATACTCAGGGGGGATTAAAACAACTTGCTCCATCACCCAAGATGCTTTAGAAAGGGGAAAAACAGCACTAGCTCCACCTTGGCTGCAGACAAGATCCACACACCATCTGTACTTGAGACGAAAGGTCAGAGCAAAAACTGCTTCTCCAACCCTGACTAGCAAAGCAGGGATTAACTCCCACCTTGCACTTGCTAAAGATCACCGGGAAGGGAGTCACACTGGAAGGCCGGGGACCGCATAAAAGGCTTAGTCCCTATTTGTTAGTCAACACCCCAGGGAGCAGATAATCAACTGTTTTTGTTTTATGATTATTTGTGGGCACCGGTTCTCATTCCCTTAGCCTGGATAATAGAGAGAATGCAAAAGAGTATTAACATCCCAACCAAGGTCACCCAGCTCCTCCTGCTGCCTCTCTAACCCAAAGACTGACTTATTATAGCTTTTATTAGTAATAGCAAGAATAAATAACATGAGTGCTTATAACGCCAAGCAATTCTATTGTCTCAACAGGTCAAGGCCTTTCTTGATGAAACGCAGAATGCAAAATTTTTTTCTAAGGTTCAAGCTAGGAGTCTCTGACAAAGTAAGCGCCTTCTGCTTGGTGACACTAAAAACAAGAAGAGGGACTATGCTTGAGGGGGTGTATAGTGTGAGGTCTGGGCCTGGCAGGGGTGGGGTTCCCATCTCCACCAGCCGTGTGACCTTGGGCAAGTCCCTTCACCTGGCAGGTTCCCACATCACACGGGTACCAGCGAGGACTCAGCGAGAGGACGCACATACAGGGTTCGGCATGGCATCCAGCACGTAGCACCACCCCCTAAACATTAGCTTCTATCATAATAGTTAATATGAGTGTAATACCATCTCAGGCACAATGATGGGAGCTCTTTGGTCCCCAGGCCAACCCAGGAATGGAGCCGAGGGTGGCGCGTCCTCCACTGTCCCTCGGCCTGACCTCAGTGCAGCCCTCACCCCAGGGGAAGCCACTGGGCATCCCACACCATACACTCCTCTGGCTCCCGGGAGCCAGCTCACGCCAAGCCTGCCCCCTTGCCCTCTCTCCTGTCCTTCACCGAGAGGAGCAGGCATCACCGTCCCCATTTTAAAGAGGCAGGCTGTGAGGCATCCAAGAGACTCTCTCCAGGACTGCCCTGAGGGAAAGGCATGAACCAAGGCTCAGATGATGTCCCCGTGCTGGCATGGGTATCAGTTACCCCAACCACCCTGGCCTCTGGAAGACATCAAATCCCCAAAAGGTTCAGCTGCAGAAGATTCTTCCAAACTTCTCAGTACGGTTATTCCCCCAAAGGTCCAAGAGCTTTATTTCTCATTTGCTTACTCAGCAACACTTACTGAGCATCTTCTGTGTGTCAGGCTCTGAGCTGGGCACTTGGGATACAGCGGTGACCAAGGAAGCCAAGGTCCCTGTCCTCATGGGACTTACCATGCGAGGTTAGCAGACAAGGATCAAGTAAACAAAGAAAATAGTTACAAATCTTGCTAAGTAAGGGCTCTGAAAGAAGCAAACGGGCTGCTGAAATAGAGAATAACAAAATCACACACTGCAAAAATTTCTTATATGATGTGTTTATTATCTATTTTCTGTCTCCCCTCAATACATTACACTCCTTAAGAGCACTGATCTGTCTTTACTGATTTGTGTCATTACTACATTCCACATACCTAGAATAATGTGCATGGGCACACAATAAATATTTGTTGAATAAGTACTGTTGGATGGTCAGGAAGGCTTCTCTATCCCCGTGGCTTTAAGCTAAGACATGACAATGAGAAGGAGCCAGCATACAGAAAGTAGGCAGAACAATCATTCTAGCCACAGAGAACAACACGTGCAAAGGCCCCGAGGTATACAATAGCCTGGAATGGTCAGGGTGAACAGGATTCTAGGGGCAGATAATGTCCAGGACTGACACCTTTGTGTCACGCTCAACCAAATGCAACCTTTAGGGCTTCCCTGGTGGCGCACTGGTTGACAGTCCGCCTGCCGATGCAGGGGACGCGGGTGCGTGCCCCGGTCCAGGAAGATCCCACATGCCGCGGAGCGGCTGGGCCCGTGAGCCATGGCCGCTGAGCCTGCGCGTCCGGAGCCTGTGCTCTGCAAGAGGCCACAGCAGGGAGAGGCCCGCGTACCGCAAAAGACAAAACAAAACAAAACAAATGCAACCTTTAAAAAGCCACAGGAGACGCCATCCTCAACTCAGCAAATCTCTGAGCCCTATCTTCTGTCTTCCCCTTCCCACGTTCTCACTCTCATCTGGTTTCCTCAGTTTCCATTCTGGTGCCTAGTTCCTGGTGACAGCAAAGTGCAAAGTTAGAGGCATGCACCCTAATGCCAGGAAGCCAAGATTTCAACCCCAGCTCTGCCACTTACTGCTGTGCTGACTTGGGGCAGGTAACTTAACCTCTCTGTGCCTCAGTTCCCTCATCTGTAAACCATAGGTACCAGAGAACCAATTCTGAGAGCTGCTATAAGGATAAGACAACAAAAGATATGAAGCTCTTAGCTGAGTTCCTGACACAGAGGAGATACCCAATAAATGTGAGAGCACTGTCATTATCTGTTTTAAGCATCATCATTTCTATTATTAGATTTCCCTTCTTCACCTGGCCCGTTGGGAGTGATGACTGGGTAGATGAATGACACTCACCCACCCCAGTACCACATCCAGATTCCCAAACACCCGACCCCTCTCTTACCTTGGAGATGGGTTATCCGTCAGATATGCCCATCCCAAATCCTCACTCAATACACTGACTCCTGGGGACCCTAAGGGGACTCCGGGCTTCCCATACGTTCCCGTAAGCCATTTCCAACTGGCTCCTCAGGGCCCTCCTCTAGCGTCTTGGGGCAGAGGAGGGGGGATTCTGTGATCCTACAGAGGGGTTCTACAGCCATACCTGACACTTGCACTTCTCCCAGCTGACATTTTTCCTTTAACTTTTTAGAACACCACCCCCAAGATGTTTTGCCTTTTCAAATCGTCTGTTCTCCGCCTCAACACTCCCCACCTGCCCCCAAGTCCCCAGTAGTTTCAAAATCGAGTAGCTGCTGGGAATTGCATTGAAAGATGCTAATTTAAACACACACGTCAGACAAGGCGAGCTGAAACCGCTTTCTTAGCAACAGCCCCTCACCAACACCTCACAGCTACTGCGGCCCAGGAGGAGGGCTGGAGGAAGCCGGCGGGGGGGCGGGATTGGTAGGGCACAGAGCTTGAGGGGCCTCGCTTAGGTCCTGCTTCAGCCTCTGCCCTCGGAGGGCAACCTCCTTTAAATGGCCGCACGTACCCTCAAAGCACAGCAAGACTCCTTTCCCTGTTCACGTCAGAAATGAAAGCGCGAGTTCCATCAACGGTCAGAGTGACGTCGTGTAACATGTCCCCTCCTTCACCAACTCTCCTGAATCCCCCTCCCCACCTTCAGGTGGGGGTGGTTTTTCCCTCCCCCCTCTCTCTCATAACTCTTCTGATATCTCGCTTATGTGGCAAGTTCACAGTCAAGCACATTTTGTCTCCCCCTAGACTGGCACATCCTTGAGAAGAGCAGCCAGGTCTTAACCTTTGATCTTGTCTCCACTGCATTTACATCGCAGATAAGCACACCGTATCTGCCAAAATGCCTGGCCCGTAGTAGCTGCTTGATAAACAGTTATGGGTTCCTAAGGTGAATCATTTCATAAATGCTAGAGAGGAGTTCACCCCTTTGAACAGTAAAAAAAAAAAAAAAAAAAAAAAAAAAAGGGAAAGCAACACTGGTGTTAAATAAGGCTGCCCCCCCAGTTGATCTCATTGGTAAATGTGGCTTTTCATATGCTGGGTTTGCTTACAATGAAGGTATATGAATATGCGTACAAAAAGACAAAGACAGAAGCTGGGACATAGGAAATGCAAGCCAGGTAACCCCATGTGGGAGAGAAATTCCCACCGTCTTATGATGAGCAGGTGTGAGGGTGTCAGAGGAGTGAACACTGGACTGCAGAAATGCTCCGGAGAGAACAAAAACAACTAGAGATACAAGGCATGTGTATTTCAACACATTCTGAAGATATTCTGTTTCTTGATATCAGTGTAGGTTACTTGGGTGTGGTCCGTTCGCACAGATGCCTGGACTTTATGGTATTTATGGTCACTTTTCAGTATCTTGTTATAGTTCAATTAAAGAGTAAAAAAAGGAATGATTAAACCACATTTCCCCCATGGAAATATACCTTCACTGTCCAACTGAAGTTGATGTGAGAACAGGATTTGTTTTATAAAAATTCACTCTACAGAGAGCTCAGCTGTTACCACCTATAAAGTAAGACGGGGTCTCCACCCGCACAAAGGCGAGCGGCAGGACCACGTGAGGCGTCAGAAGAGAACGTGGAATGCATGAGTAATAAAACAGATGCAGAGAACTCTCCATCTGCACGACTAGAGAAGAAGCCTTGATGGAAGAAGCCTTGATGGTGTTCGCTCTCCCTCCGCAGACTGACGGGACTCAAGGATCCAAAGGCTGAGGAAGCCAAGAATGTGCAAACTACACTCTCTCAGAACAAGAAGGCTACTCCTTCCTCCTCTGGGAACCTTCAAATATTTTGGAGCTTCTGATGACACTCTCAAGATCACACAGAAACCAGAGCCTGATTTTAGACACCTTGACGTGGTGGGTGGGGCGGGGTGGGGGGGAGGTGTGATGTTCTGAGTTCTGAATGATTTATAGCCAGGGTGCCTCAGTTCTAGAGGAGAAAACGAAAATGCCAGGCACACTAAGGCAGCTGTGGGTTGCTTTTTTGCTTTATTTAGGGTGGAACCCAGGGACCAAGGATCTGGGTCTAGTTGTCCGCCAGCTTACTCCCCACCTACGTTTTCTGCAACTGACAGCAGACCGCAATAGACAACCAGAGCCACCTTGACAATGAGAGAAGGCTCTGAGGAGTGCCCTGAGCATTATGCAGGTGGCAAGAGGAGGACACACTTCTTCTAGACACTGGGGTCAAGGGGCAGTCATGGATGACCTGCAGGGATACGAGCTGCAGGCTTTCTCAGCACCAGCGGGCTGCACCCACATCACTGCCTGATTCCCTAGCAAGGTCACTACCCAATCATCAAGACCACAGTCCCCAAATGAGACCAAACAGGTTCACTTTCCCGAAGGTGGGTGGTTTAATATTTTTCTTTGGAAAATCTTGTCTAGAGAATTGCTATCACGACTTAATTTTATAGCCGCCTTGTACAGGTTAAAATAAGACGAAATCAACATTTTCTGGGCCTCGTGCAGCTTTAATTGATGCAATTCGACACGCATATATGGAGTGCCTGTTGTGTTCTAGAATCTGTTGCAAGTCCTTGGAATCAGGAAGTGAGAATATGAAAAATGAGAACAAAATGAGAACTGGGGCTTCCCTGGTGGCGCAGTGGTTGAGAGTCCGCCTGCCGATGCAGGGGACACGGGTTCGTGCCCTGGTCCGGGAAGATCCCACATGCCGCGGAGCGGCTGGGCCCGTGAGCCATGGCCGCTGAGCCTGCCCATCTGGAGCCTGTGCTCTGCAACGGATGAGGCCACAGCAGTGAGAGGCCCGCATACAGCCAAAAAAAAAAAAAAGAGAGAACTGTCCCCAGAAGAGAACACATACCAGCTTTGGCTATGCCCTCGTGGGTTGGACTTCTCTTGTGGACACCTTGAGGCTTCCTTCTGTACTTTTCCTTGTACGCAGGATTAGAGACTGAAGGGTGGCTCGATACATTCACTGAATGAAAGTGACGGGCCCTACAAATAGTTTCCAAAAGGCCTGCCAACACTCTCCCACCCTGGGTTCTGGTCCTCTTCCACAAGCTGTGTAACATCAGCCAGGACACCCCTACCGGCCCACCATGCCCACACAGCTGGAGCCTGGTTTCCACGGTGAATTGGGTGACTTTGGGCAAGTTGCCCTGACTCTTGGGGCTCAGTTTCTTTATCTGCAAAACGAAGAGATTGGGGTAGATTGTCTCTATTTCCCTTCTAAGTTCTAGCATTCCATGATGCCCTGTACATTCAGGTAAATGGGAGCTGCCTTTTGCTACTTACGGATAAGAGACAGCTACACATCACCCTCTTCCTCTTTTTTAGCCTGGCCCTCTTTTGTCAGGTTCCTACCACTTTTCTCCACTGCCCTGGGCCTCAGGCAAGCTGAGCCTACTCCCTCGCCAGCTGCTAGGTCCTGCGTAGTCAATATCAGTGGGCATTCCCATCCCACTTCCACTGACTGACTTAGGGGTGGACAATTGGCCTCGTTCTGGGTGCATGAGACAGATGGAGAACTTGCTGGAGGGGCTTCCAGGAAAGGTTTCCTCTCTCTATAAAGCCCTCACCAGAAGGGAGGGTCCCCATCCTCCATCTGGACACTGCTATGTCCAGATGTGATACCTGGAACTGCTGCAGCCCTTTTGCAGCCATGAGAGGAACCAGATTTAGGATGAAGCTGTCACTAAGGACAGCAGAGCAAAGACACAGAAGCAGCCAGGGCCGCAGACATCACTCAGCCACTGAGCCACCCACACTGAAGAGCCCTCACCCCAACCCCAGCCACCTCTGTTCTACTTATGGGGGATACACTTCCTTACTGGTTAAGCTGATTTGAGTCAGCGTTTCCCATTACGTGCGGCCAAAAGCATCCCAATGACCATAGTGGACCAATTTGAAAAGAAAGGAAGTATTCTGAAACAAACTAAACACTAAAACTATACTATGCACAGCAGAATCTTCCTTTAGTGTCTAGGAAGATGCTCTAGGACACCATCTGGGTCCCAATGACCATAGTGGACCAATTTGAAAAGAAAGGAAGTATTCTGAAACAAACAACACTAAAACTATACTAGGCACAGCGGAATCTTCCTTTAGCGTCTAGGAAGATGCTCTAGGACACCATCTGGGGGGAGGTTTTACACTTCCCAGTGAATCCCTGACATCCCTTCCTTTTCTTCTTCATAAGCCAAGAGCATCCAGACATCTGCACTCTGTAGTTGGTTTCCAGAAAGATGTGAGTGGCCCAAATATTCCAACAAGAAACAGCACTGGCTCGCCCCTGTCCATGGAAACAACGAGCACAGCCATGAACTCAGAAGAGTCCAAATTGGCACTTTGAACAAAGAATTCTATGTTGTATTAGTGGTTCTGAGCTTTCGAAGTGTTATTCGTTTTGTTTCACCTGTAAATTGAGAAATCTGGGACCCATCTGCTTACTAGCTGAGACAGATTTCAGCAAAGTATCAGGGAGAGGACATAGGTTTCCTCCTCCCCCTCTCTCTCCCCGACACCTCCCCTCAACCTCTTACCAAGGTAACAAAGAGAAACAATAATTAAAGTCAAACAGCATTAAATGTTGTTACTGCTACCATGTGCAGTAAAAGAAAAAAACACCTCCCATCTTACACGGCCATTTCCTTTTTAAACCCTTCGGGGGCATTGTGTGCAAATATAGTAAACAGCACTAGAGGGAAATAATGTCGCACATACTTCTGGGAGCATGTCATGTCCCTTTAAGACAAGGCCCAAAAAAAAAAAAAAAAAAAAGACAAAGCCCACTGTTCAGTTCCATTCTAGGCCAGAGCTCCGGTTTCAAGCTTGCGGTCCCCTTACTGCCTCATGCCATATTAATATGGCCCTTGGCATGCTCCCAGATCTGCATTGTGAACCATAATCTGGGCCAGCTCCCACACGACAAACTGGTTTGGGGCTTCCCCTTCATTTCCCAGGAGGGCTTTCCCCCTCTCCCAGGCCAGGCCATCCCTTTCCTGGGGTTCCCCACCTTCAGCCTCAGCCAGGGGAACACGCAAGGGCTCTTCAACAAGCAGTTAAGAGACTCGGCGTGGAATAGCCTCTGTAAGTGCTGCTAATACAACAGCTGATGAAGCAGACTGTGCTGTGGACAGTTACGGGCGCTGGGGAGAGCTCAGACACCAGAGCCCAAGCCCCACTCAGAGTCACCTCTGCAACAGGCCTGGTGGTCCCCTGGGCTCTCCGCAGATCTGCTGGAGGACCGCTTTCTCTCTCCTCCCACCCCTGCCCCTAGCCCTACTGAACTGGAAGGCAGGGGCTTCCTAGGGTATTACTTCTAGGAGAGCCCACAGACCATTTTCATTTATTGAAAGGGAGAGCGGTGGTGAGGCTAGCAGCAAGGTGGGGGGTTGTGGCACACGGTAAAAAAGACACAAGGGTGAGGGTACAGCTGAATGGACCCCAGGTGGCCCTCAAACCCAGGGGCTCCTGGAAGCTCCACGCGGCACACAGACTCCCACCGTACAACAGGAACCGCGCCGACCCCCCACCTGGCTCAGCCTGTGACCTCATCTGTGGACACTGCCATCCTGAGGCATCATGGGGTGTTGTCAGGGCAAGACCGGGCTCTGGAGACAGGCTGTCTGGGTTCCAGGCCCAGATCCACTGCTCACCAGCAGCATGACTTTGGGTATCATGCTCAACCACTCTGAGCCTCAGTTTCCTCATCTGAAAACTGGGAACAGGAACAGCACCCACCTCCTGGGCTTACTAATGAGGATGCAAAACCCTGCCTGGCACACAGTAACTGTTCAGTCCATCTCTCAGAGCTGGTACCTAACAGCACACGTGAGCAGGGCACGACCCTGAGCAGAGGGCAGAGCCAAAATGTACCCTCAAGAATCCTGCAATTTCCTCAATATGTTAAACCCAGAATTACCACTGCAACCCAGCAATTTCACTCCTAAGCATATACCCAAAAGCATTGAAAACAGGTGTTAACCACTGCGCCACCAGGGATGTCCTTAAGAATCCGCCTGCTAATGCAGGGGACATAGGTTCAAGCCCTGGTCCGGGAAAATCCCACATGCCGCGGAGCAACTAAGCCCGTGCGCCACAACTACTGAGCCTGCGCTCTAGAGCCCGTGAGCTACAACTACTGAGCCTACGCAACACAACTACTGAAGCCCATGCTCCGCAACGAGAAGCCACCGCAATGAGAAGCCCGTGCACTGCAACGAAGAGTAGCCCCCGCTCACTGAAACTAGAGAAAGCCCGTGTGCAGCAACAAAGACCCAACGCAGCCAAAAATCAATTAATTAATTAAAAAACAGGTGTTAAAATAAAAATGTGTACACATTTATAGCAGCACTGTTCACAGCAGTCAAAGGTGGAAACAACACAAATGTCCATCCAACAGATGATCAGATCAACAAAAACATGATATATCCACACAATGGAGTGTTATTTAGCCACAGAAAGGAAGGAAATCCTGACACATGCTACACGGATGAACCTTGGAAACATTATGCTAAGTGAAAGAAGCCAGATACAAAAGGCCATATATCGTGTGCTTCCAGTTACATGAAATATCCAAAATAAATCGCTTCATGGGAGCAGAAAGTCGATCTGTGGTTCCAGGGGCTAAAGGAAGGAGGAGATGGGTAATGACTGCTAATGGGTATGGGGTTTCCATTTGGGGTGATGAAAAAGTTCCGAAACTAGATGACAGTGATGGTTGTACAACACTGTGATGGTGTATTTTTAAATGGCTAAAATGGCAAATGTTATGGTATGTATATTTTGCAACACAAAAAGTAAGAACTCAGAAACGGCACAGCACGCAGACCCTTCTTCCCTGAGACCCCCTACCTGATGGGGGCTTAGGAGGACAGGGGGACAGGGCTGGCGGGTAGCTGTCACATGCTGAGTTCCATTCCTGTGCTCCTGCCTGCCCCTCCTCGCTCCCTGCACCACGCTGCCTGGGTTTCTCACCTATGCCCTGCAGCCTGTCCCCTCCGGGCCTTTCACGTACTATTCTTGCATGCCCACCACCATCAGCACAGCATGCAACATCCCTCACACCCCAGGACCCAGATCAGGCCCTGCCTCATTTGTAAGCCTTTCCCTCCTGCTGCCTCCTCCCAGGCTGGGTTAAGCGGCTTCCTCCTCTGGGCCCCCACCTCGGCACCCCACACTTATCCTCATCGAAGCATGATGTTCTGTGCATTCCCGACAGCGCTCCCGACCTGTCAGTTTGTTCCAAGCAAGGGTTATATCTAATTCACCCTTGCATCCCTAGAACCTAGCCCAAAATAATGACACACATGAATGACTGAATTAAAATTACAGACTATTATCTAGAAATCTTGAGAAAGGAAATAAGTAGTGTAAGTAAGGGAGATTCAATTCCTAGACAACCTAACCCACCCCCACCCGCCATGCCAGAACCTCCCCAGGCAAAAGGACCACGAGTCCCCAAGCTGACAGGGACCAGGCCAATGCAAGGCACCAGAATGAGCCTCTGTCAGGAAAGTCGTCGGTTGAGGAGCCGGGAGGTCGTGAGCTCAGTCTACAGTTGACAGATCAACCTCAGTCTCGACTACACTGACCGAGGGAGCCAGGCACTAGGCTTTCCCCCATCTTGTCATTCAAACCTGCAGAGCTCAAACCATCTTCCAGAGGACGAAACTCAGGCTCTGGGAGGTCGGCAGCAGCCCCAGGTCACACGGCTAGTCTGCAACACTGCAGGCACAAAAAACCTACCCTTCTGATTTTCAAATTCATTTCCTCTCCCCTCCTTCCCACAGGGTCTAAACCGTTGGATCTCCAATCCTCTCACCAACGGGAGAAACACAGGCAGTGCTGAAGAGTAGATCCCTCATGGTCCTGGACTTACACATGTCGACTGAAAAAATGCACAACCTAAAAGTTGAGAACTATGTTTTACTGGGCGGACTTTCTGAGCACTCAAGCCCGGGAGGCAGCCTCTCAGATAGCTCTGAGGGACTGCTCCAAAGCAGTAAGGAAGGAGCCGGGACATATGGGGGTTTCTGCAACAAAGACCAGGTAGTTGGAACATCCAAAGGTAACAGTTAAAGAAAACCAGGCATCTCAAAGTTAATGAATTTAGTGCTTTTCTATGTATGGGTAGATGCAAGAGTCTGGGCTCACTGAAATTATTCCTCTGATATGCACCTTAGCTGTCTAGGGCCAGTATCCTTCTCCTTCCCATCCTGAGTCCCCTCAGGTTCGCCATGCGGGGACGTAGTAGTAGCGGATGGCTTTATCGCCACAGCATCCTTTGTTTGCTGACATGGCAGGCAACGCTTTTCATCCACATACATCTGAGTCCAGGTGGGTCCTCTTCTGAGAACACACTTCAAACAATGAAGCTATTGCCCATGATGGGAAGCAACATAGAGGAAAGAAAGATCTTCAGGGAAAAATGCCTAAAGATTTGTCCCAGCCATTCCACTGACTACCTGTGTGTCTTTGAGTAAGTCTATACCTCTCTGGGTCCTTTTTTTAGTTAAATAACTATTTTTTATTTTATTTTTTTATTTTTTTGTGTGTTGTACGCAGGCCTCTCACTGTTGTGGCCTCTCCCGTTGCGGAGCACAGGCTCCGGACGCGCAGGCTCAGCGGCCATGGCTCACGGGCCCAGCTGCTCCGCGGCATGTGGGATCTTCCCGGACCGGGGCACGAACCCGTGTCCCTGCATCGGCAGGCGGACCCTCAACCACTGCGCCACCAGGGAAGCCCAAATATCTATTTTTTAATCACCAAAGCCTATTCTATAAAATGGAGTAGATTGAAAGATCCCTTCTAGCTCTAGGGCTCCAATTCTTTAATGACTAACACCTACCTGGAAGGACCTGGAAAAGTGGCTGCCTTGTCCTTACTCATTTAGCAGGACTCAGCTTGGAGTGGAGAGCATCCCGTCAGGCTGATGCAACATACAAAGCTGAGCTACTAGCAATTTTTCTCTCTGAGCTTCTTAGACCAGCGCCCTACACCTTCCCTGAACCAGGAGCAGATAAGAAAGCAAAGACACACCGACTCTGCTCCTACCATGTCTTCTGTATGAGATTTTTAGTACAACAGAGCTCGGTAATACCCAAAATTCTATCCTACTCGCCCACCTTCCTGATTCCTGTCTGCCTGCCCTGCACTAAAATTTACTGCCCGTTATTCTTTAAATCAACTTTAAATTATCTCACTTCTTGTAAAATTAGCATGTCCTAAGCAATAATATCTGTGAAATCACGAGCTCTGATGTGCCGTTTCTATTTTTTCACGAGCGTATTCAAATACACAACTATAGTAAGAAATTCATCTGGGTCCCACCTAAAAGCATCCCACGGGTGTCGGGATGCTGCAAACCCCAGCATTCGCTCACTCTGTCTTCACCAGCAAACCTCTTAGGTCAATGTTATTTTTTTTACCATTTGCAGAAGGTGAACAGAGGCTCAGGGAGACTCGTGTTTAAGGTGACACAGTCCAAAGCATCACTGCTGGGCTTCAAACTCGGGGGTGCCTGATTCCAAATACCAAGTCTTTGCCCCTCTTATAAGCATCCAGCGTGTCTACAGCCTATGGGGGTGAATAAAAAGTCAAGAGATTGTAAATAATGCTGGCAACCTTTATCACCTATTCTACTTAATCCTGTCCTAAGAACCTGACAGTAAGATTTTCCATGCTTATTGGAAACAAGAGTAATTCAGCTATGCATAAGCAAAGCTGACAGCCAAGAGCACCGGAATGGGGAGGAGGTGAGTCCAGTACGTGCAGCCCCTCACCCACACGGGCAAGGTCACGGTTTATTCCCTATCTGGGCAACACTGGGTTCAGGCTATCCCAGTCCCAAGGCTGCACCACCAGCCCTGCCAGTCCTCCTGAAAACACACCGCTCAGTCACAAGGGACTCTGGCTGAGCCTGTGTGTGACTCAGCACACATCTATCAGGCCTCCCGGGAAAACAATGGCAAGACCACACAGGGTCGGTGGTGTCATCTGCGAATGCAGGAACGCCCGGGTCTTCGCCCACCGAGCCACCAAAGAAAAGGGATTCCACCCCAGCCTGGAAATTGTAAGAACTGGGAGGGCCAGCACCCAGTGTCACCTGGTCTGCTACCCGCTAGGGCAGCAAGGGAAAAACCAGAGCCCGGCAAGAGGCAGTGAGGGACTTGCCCACAAGCACTCGGCTGTATCAAGCCAGGGCTGGGCAGAAGTGCCCCTGTCTCAGACAAGAATCTTGGTCCTGGAGTGGTACAGCTTCCAGCAGAGTCACCATCCACAGGTGTAGGCCTGCTCTCTGCCACAGTGGGTGGAGGAAATCGTCAATGACAGAGCCATCCCCGAAATTCAGGAATCAATGAAGTGTAAGTGGAGAACCCAGTGACCCGTATGAATTCAACAATAACAAAGAAAAATGAAGAAGAAAACTACCCAGCTCATTATCCCTCTCAAACATTTTCCAGTAACAAGTCAATATGCATCAGAAATAATCGCCTAAAAAAGCAGCAGCTGGGGGGGAAATGCACTGGATTGGTGCTGGGAGACAGAAGAGGCTTGCCATGCATTTCAGCATAATACAAACCCTGCCAGGTATCATACAATATGTCAACCGCAAAAGGATTCCCCAAGCAGGCATGTGCTAACATATCATTTGTCTCCATCGAGATGCCTTTGAGCCTCCCCGTGATGTGTCAAAAGGGGCATATTTGTCCCCTGCAGGGCAGGGGGCTCTCTGGACCATCTGACCAAGAGAGGAGGGCAAGAGGCTGGCAGATGAGGGACTGACCGGCAAATGACAAGAGAGACGCACCCCATAAAAGCGTACTCCCACTGGGTGGGAAGGAACTGGGGTCAGTGTATTTCTTCCCAGATCTTCTTTTATTCATTGAAACCTGGAAACACCGCCCTCTAGATCCCTCTGAGGAGCACAAAGTAGGGTTTCCCAAGCCCTGACACAGGAGGGTAGATCGTCGACCTGCTTCAGCTTTGGTTGTGGGAGAGAACTGCCTGTTACTTGTTGACAACTCGGGGCAGAAATACCAGAGGGATGAATGTGGGGAGGTCCTAAACGCATGGCTGCTCCTTCCCACCCTGTGCCCACCTCTACTGCCTCTATAAAACCAAATCCCCGAGAGGCATACATTCTCCCTAGCTCTGTGCCTGAAAATCCTATTCCTGCCTAAAGAAGGGAGAACCCTCCCCTCTCTCTCTCCATCTGCCCCAAGGCTGGCCCACTATACTACCCAGTGCTGGCCTAGGGCACACTTGCGCCAGGCGGCCGTGTAACCCCAGGCCAGGCTTTCCCCAGCCTCTCCTGGGCGTGACAAACACCCAGCTCCACACCACCCCTGGAAACCTAAAGATACCATCTTCAAGAAAACTCAGCTCTAAGATGACTGTCGTTTCCTTAGTTAGAAAGCCACTCAGTACAAACAGCCTAAATACCCCACTCAAGAGAAAAGCTAAGCAACGGTGGTACAGCCGTACTGAATAGCATGCAGTCACAAAAAGTGTTACAGACTTATAACAGCACAGAAAATGTCTGTTATAATAATGGGAGGGGAGGCAGCATACAAAATCGGATAAACAGTATAGTCGTAGCTAAGGAAGTTGAAATACTTTGAAAATCTGTACAAAGTAAAGCAGCTTGAAGGAAATCCAACAAAAGGTAACCAACCAGAGACAAGGTCCCTCCTCTATGTTTATGTGTATTTACAACAGCAAAAAATAAACACTACCTTTGAAACATATCTCATTTCTCAAGGAGGAACATACCCAGAAAGATCAGGGATTGTGACATCGAAAGATCTGGGTTCTAGGTTCAGGTGTGTCTGTTTCCAAAGGCATGTGACTCTGAGAAGTGAAAAGCACTTCGTTCTATTTCTCACCTACAACCTATACTTACAGCCTGCAACCTACAATCTAACATTCACCTACAACTTACACCTATAACTTACAACCTACATCTATAATCAATAACCTATACTTACAACCTACACCTGTAACAACCTACACCTACAACCACAACCTACACCCACAATCTACAGCCTACACCTATAACCTACAACCTATATCTATAACCAATAACATATACCTACAATGCACATGTACAACCTATGCCTACAAGCTATAATCTACAGCCTATATCTAACTACAAACTATGCCCATACCTATAACCTACAACCACAACCTACACCCATACTTACAGCCTAAATCTACAACCTATAACCTACAGGGTTGCTATTAGGGTTGGAGGACTCTCCCAAGCACCGATCTTTACAGGAAGATGTTATATGAAGGTGAAGCATGAAATCATTATGATCACTTGAGATCTACACACACATACACACTCCAGTATCAACAAGGCTATCAGTGCACTAAGTGAATCTTAATTCCAGAAAGAAACACTAACATACCAGAAAATTCCTATCAGGGCTCAGAAGTCCAAATGGCCACCATGTACCTGTTCATGTACCCAGCACTTCTCAGGGCCTCCCGGGTTTGGTTCAACAAGTTTATCACCTTCTTTTTGAAAATATAGAGGAAGCCTTCCTTCAGCTTTAAAAAGAAAGACAAAGAAAAGGAAAATGCACCATGCAGGTGCATTGTGTGTAATTATTCAGTTTGAAAACTACTCTTTGTCTTGGGATAATGGTCTAGAATTTTCCCTCAGGTAAGGGCTGGGAGCTGGCTTCTAGGATCAGAGGGAAGCCAGCACCCTTTCCTGTTAAAATCTGAGAGCGTGGCTTTCACAGAGGATTTACATCCTGCCGTGGCCTTTCTTCCCAGTGTTCTTCAAAACGCCCTGAAGACACTGCCACTGAGACTGAGCCCCCTAAGACAAAGGGCCTCTCCGCTCTCTATCAGATGTCACCTCAAAAGATCCTGCCTCTTCTCCCCTATCTGGCTGGTAAGAGCAGCTGAGGCCAAGGCTGGGGCATGATCCCTACTCTCTGCCTCCCTGTGAAGCTGGATGTGAATTCCAGCTCCTTTAGGCACCAGTAAGTGACCTGTAGGCAAGTTCCTCACCTCACCAAGCTTCCATCTCCTCATTGATAATAGTAATACCAATATATATATAGATAGATATTTTTTCAGCACTTAGAATGTGCTAGACACTAAAGCTAAGGGCCTTACATCTAAGGACGTATCTGTTCTTTGCAACAGCAGTATTATGAGACTGGCAGTAGGTACCATTACTAATCACTCCCATTGCAGAAATGAGAAAGTGGAGGGAGAGAGAGTTAAGTAACTTGCTCAAGGTCCCACAGCTAGTTGGTGGGGGCAGCGGGGGAGGGTACTGAAACCAGGCAGTCTGTCCCCCATGCTTTTACCATTACACTGTCAACTGGAGGTGGGGAAATGGCCATCTGACAAGGTCATCATCTGGACTTTAAAAACCAACTATCTAGGGCTTCCCAGGTGGCGCACTGGTTGAGAGTCCGCCTGCTGATTCAGGGGACACGGGTTCGTGCCCCGGTCCAGGAAGATCCCACATACCGCGGAGCGGCTAGGCCCGTGAGTCATGGCCGCTGAGCCTGCGCGTCCGGAGCCTGTGCTCTGCAACGGGAGAGGCCACAACAGGCCCACGTACCACAAAAAAAAAAAAAAAGAAAGAAAGAAAACCAACTATCTAAAACACCACAGTAGTTCCTCAATAAATAGTAGTGCCAGTTTCCTCCTAACAGCCAAACTCTGCACCATTCTCTCCACAGCCATCTTGACGATGCTTCCTGTTGGATACAGGGAGCATGCATAATTCAACGCAGCCAATGACTAAGAAATAGAAAACAAACTCATAGTTTCCTGTGAGCCCTAGGGGCAAATATTGTGTCTCCTTCATTTCTGAGCAATTTGGACAACCAAGGGTCATGACTAGCACAGAGAAGGAAATGGAAAAAAGCTTACTGACTCTCATCCATTTCCTTCTGAGGTGCTCCTTATTATTATTATTATTACTATTATTATTGTTTTGGCTGCACTGCGAGACATGCAGGATCTTGGTTCCCCGACCAGGGATCGAACCCGTGCCCCCTGAAGTGGAAGCGTGGAGTCTTAACCCCTGGACTGCCAGCGAAGTCCCTGTGCTCCTTATTATTTTGTGTTCATTTTTACTTCCCAGAGACAGCCCTAAACATTGGGTAGCAACGATTCTAAAGTCTACAAAAAAACACAGAGAACCCCAGAGCCGGCAGGAAATGTGTCACCTAACTCTGACACTCCCAAGATCTGCAAATTCTCTCCAGAACCAAGCTTCTCTTTTGTATCACCCTCCCTCTTCACTTTTAATTCCTGTGACAAGAAATGCCCTCCTTCTGATCCATCCTCTGCCATGCCTCACCACATGCCAACTCAAGGGATGTGTACTCTTCAGCAGAATCAAGATGAACCTGCAGTACCCAAGCCACGCCCATTCCCACCAGCTCCCCACTGGCCCACCTTCCCCAAACCATGGATGAAGCCCCACAAGGGCCTGAGAAGGTCTCTTCCACAGTCAGAGGCACGTGAGCCTGTTTATGAAGTGTCTTCCATATTAGGGTCCTCCCATGACTGCAGAAAAACAAGAATCACTCAGAACCCTCTTTATTCTGAGAGCTTCAGAATTGACTCTGTGATACCTGAAATCTCACAATGTCTCTTATTCCCCATCTCCTTCTCCTTCCATTCTGCTTTAAAAAGAGTATATACACTTTTAAAAAGATCTACCTAGCACTGAGAAACTGCAAACAATCTGTTATTCAGAACATAACCACTCCTAAGGAGCCATTAAGAGTTTCGGTGGCAACGCTGGCCCCACTGTCACCCAAGTCATCACAATGGGCCACTAGGACCGTAAAACGCTGCCTGATCCTCTGCGGGTGCGAATGTTCTTTATGGCTCTCCTTCACTCTAATTTTTCGGCGGGGCTCAGAGGGAATGGAATGGGCTTCTGTTATGATGATGGCTGAGCAGGCTGCTGGCAGAGCAGGACCGTTGGGAGGCACTCTCCACACACACACTCAACTCTAGATCCACTCTACACCCTACACATACACAATGCCCACACACACACACACACACACTCTAGACATAAGCTACACTCTACAGCCTACTCACGCACACTTACACACACTCTATACATATGCTATACCCTACACTCTGCACACACATTCACAGACTCTCACCCTTGGCCAGCAGCACCCAGGAACTCCCACTGTGGTCTTATGGGCCCAACTCCCTGCCAAGCTCTTTGGCCACTGAAGCAACCCCGTAAGCCCCTTTCTCTGTCCCCTTCCAACCCCAGGGCCTTTGTTGGTATCATTACCCCCGGCTTACTCTTTCGTTAGCCAGACCTGAGCTCAAATCCCAGGTTACTAGCTGTGTGGCCTTGGCCAAGTCACTTGACCTCTCTGAACCTCAGTTTCCTCATATGCATCTAGGAGCGTGCCAGTACCAAACTCCACGGCTAACATGAAACCAGCTCTCAACAGCCCAGCCAGATCATGAGTTCCCAGTCTATGAGCTCCCAAGTGCACCAACCCCGCTCCCTCCTCCATGGACCCCCCTGGATCTTCCATAGCCTAAAGACTAAAGGGTTAGAGCCTGACCCAACAGGGGGTCTCTAGGATCCTGTTCTAACTCCACAAGCAGCATCTAGTCTGACTGGTCCATGCCTATGAAGGGCTGGTTGCTAGGATGCTGATTCGGTGGGATACTGGATCCTGCAAGAAAAGGGGTTATCACAGGCCCTGGCACCGAGTCCCTGCTTAGCAGAAGTTACCTCCAAGACTAAGTTGCTCGACCAGTGGGTCCCTCTTCCTGCAGGGCAGTGATCTGTCTCCCTCATGCCTCCAGTCATGGTCCTGCATCTACTCGCGGGGCTGGACAGATTCAAATACAGGCTGGCTAGTCCAGAAGGACCCCTGGGAAGAGGCTGGGAACTTTGACTTGCACCATCCGTATCTCAGCTCCCCTTACCCTAGGTAAGAAGGAGATGACCCCAAGAAACCCTCTTCTCTTTAACTCTCCCAACTCCAGAGCCTGGAAAGCCACTCTCTCACCTGCCGTTCCCAACTTCCCTGGCCCAGGTAGCTAGGGCAGGTGTTGTTACATTGCACTTTACAGATGGTTGAGCACCCATGTCAGATGGCTTATCCAAGATCACGCAGTGATGGAGTTGGAATTAAAACCCAGGTCTCAACGCCTGACCCCTGATCCGCTAAAATACCTGTAATTCTACTTTTACAGGTTAGGGGACAGACACCCAGGCACGATAAGTGAGTGGCCTAGGACGTCCCAGACAATATATTGTGGACATAAAGCAGAACTGAGGCTTGGGGACCGGAACTCTGTCCTCTAATGGGTCGATCTGGAAGACATCTTCAGGGATGAGACCCGGCTCTGGCAAGGCCTCTCATCCCCAACATTCAGGTTCACCCTACGACAGGCCTTGCTACTTCCAGGGTCCATCAGAGGCAGGCGACCCAGGCACTGGGGAGCCACGGGCTGGAGTCCTAGGTGTGCTTCTCTGTTCTGAGCTCAGCCTGTGGGCACCGGACATGGGCATCGCCCCCTCTCAGAGTATCTGCACCACCTACCTCTGGGAACGCTGCGGTCGCTGAGGGAAAACAGAGCAAAGCTCGCTGCCAGCCCAGCCCTGCTTAGTAATCTGCCCTTTGCATTACCGGGGAGCAGTGGGGATACAGCTGCAGTACCTGATGGTACATCTAAAAAAAGCCAGCTGAGGGGGCCCACAGACTCCCACCTGTCCTCTCCCACCTGCCACTCCGGAGACTGGCGAGGAGCTGCTGTTTCTTTTTTCTCCCACCCCAAGGAGCTCAGTATGTTGTGCAGAAACAACTCCATCCAACAAAGCTCTACTTTACACCTACCTCCATCTGGACTGTCCCTCACAGCATTCTGCTAATTCACCAATAATTCCTCCCAGAATCATGACTGATTTCCCAGTGTTGGGTTGCCTCCTGCCTGGCTGTGTCCCAACCAGGTGGCGCTGAGCAGTTACCTCAATGCTCAGCCCACAGGAGCTTTCGGTGAGGCAAACAGAGCCAGAGGGACACTCACCCAGAACTGGCTTTCAGGTGAACAAGGTAAGATAATGAGTCAAGGCTAAGATGTTTGAAAAGGGAAGTTCAGCTTGGTATCCATAAAACGGTAACCAGTTATTGAACACCTACTATGTGCTAAGCACTTGAGAAGATTTCTCTCACTGAACACTCAGTGGGACACTTTGTAAATGAGAAGACTCCTGCCAAAAGATGTTGTCATGAGCCCAGACACAAAAGGCACCGAGACGCAGTGCTCCTAACAGACCCTCCTTTGGGAAAAACCGTCACTATTCAGACTAGAAATTCTTCTGAATAATTTTCATCATGTTCAGCATCTTGATAATGTACTCATGCATAAAAATGATGCTCAGCAGCTCTTTGGGTAAAATGATGATATTAATGTTAACTGTAGTGTTGGCAGTAGTAAGAGCGAAACTAGTAACTGGAAATTAATATGCATTTTAATGACTGTCAGGCACTGCACATCCTTTATATACAGTATGTTATTAATAATACTGTATCACTTTCAATGTTCCTAGGAAAATTTTTGGTTACGTATGTATGCTAAGAATGTAAGAGGAATCACTGAGAAGAGAATGTGACCTACAGCCTGTGAACTGGCAAAGGATAAAAGGAATGGATGCGGAACCATCCATCCACGTAAGACAGGAAAGGTAAAAGAAGAGCAAAGAAAAAAACTAGTCCACAGAAACCCATAATAAAACAGTAGAAAAAAAGCTCTGAAGTTAACATCAGCCATTACAATAAATGTAAACAAATCAAATTTACCTATTAAGAGACAGAAATTATCAGATTAAAAAGTTGAAAATTCAACTGAGATGATTACACGAGACAAATCTAAAACAACACTTTATTAAAAGGCTAAGAATAAAGAGACAGAAAAGAATATACCAGGCAAGCACTAAACAAAAGAAAACTGGTATAACATGTAGTTAATGTCATTCAAAACTAATTTGGGTCCTCAGAACAAGCCTCAAAATGGCACAAGGTAGATCTGAAATCCCTTTTTTGCACAAGGAGACTGACGAATGGAAAGGTTAGGTTACTTGCCCGAGGTCACTCAGGCAGCAGGGGCACCAAGAGGATCCACACTCAGGTGTCTATTACCCCAAAGCCCACGCTTTCAACCAGAACACTCTACTGTTGTAAGTAACATTATGTTGGGAAATATTTAGTGGGTGGAACCATAACCAAGGCTTGGAGGGTAAGTAAAGGAAATAGAGAAAGGGTCATGAGGCACTAAAGAAATAAGAACAATCCATTGGTTCTCAATCCTGGAAGCAGGTTAGTTAGCTAGAACACCTAGGGGAGCTCTAAGAAAAGGCTAGTGATTTGGGCCCCATCCCAGACCAATAAACACAGCATCTCTGAGGGTAAGACCCAGGCATCAGTATTTTGAAAGCTTCTAAAGTGATCCTAAGGCACAGGCAGAGTTGAGAACAACTATCTGTAACACCAACTCAAGGGCAAGTCTCCTAAAAGACAGAGGGTACTTTTAGGTCACGGTGGAAAGCAGAAATTAGATGACCCACCAACCTCATCCCTCCTACCTATCGTTCAAAAAAGAAATAATTATAATAAGAGATATGTGACCCCTTCCTCCGTGATGAGGGGAGACCACGACTGAGTATATCTGGGAAAAGAGCTGACAGAATCCGTCTACAAACTCCCCCTCCCTGTTTCTCAAAGAGAACAGAATGAATCACAGTATCTTAGGGGTGGAAAGACTCTTATAGGAAACTTAAAATGGATCCTACACTGGGCTGTTAAAACTGCCTTGGAAACTTGGTTAAAATATAGATTTCTGTGCTCCAACCCTAGGGGAATCTTAGTCAGTGTATCTGCTTTAGCATGGGAAACAATATTCAAGAGATAACTCAGTCTTTTGGAGAAGGATGGCAGAGTGGAGCCAGATCACAGTAATTCCCTGTCCCAACACACAATTACAATTAAGCAAAAGAAAACAAAAAGGAGGGAGGAAAACCAGCAGTGATCAAACAAGGAATGCCAACAACATCTCAAAGGGAAGACCTGGGCGAGGCTGGAGGGAGAGGGTTTGGCATGACTTGGAGGTGCCTGTCCCCACCCCACCCCCCCGGAGCATTACTGGCGAGGCCAAAATATTGAGACTTTTCATTAATTACTACATGTTTGGAAAGAAGCAGGCTACGGTTGCATTGTTATTTTTTCCTTTGCTGACCTGACAGGAAAAGAGATGAGGGGACAAAGAGGATTATAAAACAGGGTGTGAGGAGTTAAGGATCCCTCCTCTATCTCCCTCATAGAAGCATAGACACCAGGGCTCAAAGCTTAACTGAGGGGATCATCGAAATGTCAAGGGCACCTCCTCATGGAAGATGGTACATCCCCCCATGGGTGGAATGAACCTTGGAATAGGACATTTAACAAAATCTCAGGAGAGCAGAATGTAATCCTACCCAAAGGAACACACAGCTCTGAGCCCTGACCCTCCCAGATGCCCAGGTTCCCCACATCAGATATCAGAAACCATCTCAAACTGCAGCTCAGATACCAAGGCAAGGGTTTTAGATAAGTTCCAAAAGGAGTCATAAAGCATTTGCCCACGGTATCAGAATTAGAAGGACCAAAGCTACCCACGTTCAGCATAAGCAAATTAAAACATATCACGGCACTTGTACGTATACACATACTACAGGGGAAAAAATACAGAACATGACATACAGAAGATGAAAAACTCTGTCTTGAAAGAATAAAACCAAAGCAACAGGAAATTTCCAAATAGTGCTTAATGCTATATAAGAAATTCATCAGAATATATATTCAATAAAACCAGCAAAGTTAGATTACAAAGCAGTTAGATCAAAGAAAACACACTGAAGACGAAAATAACACCATTTCAGATTGCTGAATAAATTGGAGACAGAAATACAAGTGAAAATTGAATTCCCACATAGGGGAAAGGCTTGAGACTAAACAACTGTGGGACTTATTAAATATTATCAACCTTAACAATGGAAAAACAATACCATTGCTAAAATAAGGCCTGCTAGCCTTATTTGGCAGGAAGTAGGAGCAAGTATATGAATGCTAATTTCCTCATCGTTTATAGTATGGACTCAAGTCTAAAATTGAAAATAGTTAACAGAAAGTGAATCACTCTGCTATACAGCAGAAATTAACACAACACTGTAAATCAACTCTACTTCAATAAAATTTTTTTAAAAAGTAATGACTCCAACCTTTTAATATTTTCCATAATCTTAGTCAGATCTTTTAGAAAATCTGTTTCAATGAAGAAATATTTACCCAGAGCTCAACACTTCCTTCAGATGTGTCCTATTAGAAAATTAAGCCAAACAAATTAATACTCTTCGTTAAAATTAGGATGTAGAGTGTGATCCTATTACTCCAAAATTATTCTTGCCAATCTATGATCTATGAATGCTTCCAGCTGTGTACAGCTATAGAAAGATTCTTCAGTGATTTTTCTCCTACTCTTCAAGATGGTTATTTTGAGATGGTGAGATAATTATTTTTAAAATTCCTCTATGCATGTTGGTGTTGCTTGAATTATTCGTAGTGCATGTTTTCAAAAACAACTGTTTTAGAGGAAAAAAAACCTCCCAGGTGGTTGAGATGGTCACAGGCAAGTTTGAGGACCACTGAATCTACTTAGCAGTGACTCCTAAATCTCGCCCATGTATCTCCAGGCAGCACTCCTGAGAAGCCAGCCTCCCAGCTGCTGACAAAATCTCCAGAGATGATGATACACTCACTACCCCCCAACTGTCCCATCCCACTGCAGCACCGCAGGGCAACTTCAATTTTATAGTACAGCTAATTTTCTGACTGACGCTACCCTTACTATCATATGCTCTAGCAATAATGCCTACTCTGGGGGACTTCCCTGGTGGCACAGTGGTTGGGACACCACACTCCCAATGCAGGGGGCCTGGGTTCAATCCCTGGTCGGGGAACTAGATCCCACATGCATGCCGTAACTGAGAGTTGCATGCCGCAACTAAGGAGCTGGCGAGCTGCAACTAAGGAGTTGGTGAGCCCCAACTGAGACCCAGCACAGCCAAATAAATAATGAAAATTTGGGCTTCCCTGGTGGCGCAGTGGTTGAGCGTCCGCCTGCCGATGCAGGGGACACGGGTTAGTGCCCCGGTCCGGGAAGATCCCACATGCCGCGGAGCGGCTGGGCCCGTGAGCCATGGCCGCTGAGCCTGCGCGTCTGCAGCCTGTGCTCCGCAACGGGAGAGGCCACAACAGTGAGAGGCCCGCGTATCGCAAAAAATAAAAATAAAAAATAATGAAAATTTTTAAAAAGATAACAATGATCAACTAGATTAATAGAAATTCATGGATATGGGGCTTACAAGAGATACATTAGCATTAAAAAAGATATGACAAGGTTGGAAGCAATAGAAAAAAATAAACTAGGAGAAAAAAAAATATTGCCCACTCTTTACTGAATTGCCCTATGAGCTAATCATATTCTTCTACATTCTCCTTTCATCTTCAGAGCATGAGGTTACAATGTTTCATTACAGTTCTCCCCATTTCTCTGTTGAAGAGACTGAGACCCACAGAAGTGAATTTTCCCGAGGGTCCCCAGTTAGTAGGTGCTAGACCTGGCTTTCAAGCCACACTGCAGTTGACTCTGGAGTCCATGTTTTTAATCAAAATGCTTTGCTAGAAAGTGATGCCTTGTATTCATCCAACATCCACCTTACTCTGCTCTCTGGGAACACACCGAAAAAGTCTAACCCCTTTCCATACAGCATTGCCTTCCAACATAGGAAAACAAAAATCACGTGACCCTCATCTACCCAGCCTTCCTCCCCCAGGCCGTCCCACACTAGACGCAAAAGATACAGGGAAAAGATGGCATTTTTTCCTGATCCATGATGAACTTGTTGAATGATGAATTTAAACAAAAGCACGAAGTTTCCAAGATGCTCTTATTTATATGCTACCATTTAAGTTCCACTTGCAACAGTTCTTAATACTTGGGTTCCCTGGGAAGACCTCCCAAGAGAGTTTCATGCCACAGACCACTCTCCGGGTTAATGGACGGGTGTAGTGATGTGGATAATGTAATTTATATCTGGCACAGACGTGTATTATATGCATTTTTCAATTTACCTTCCGAATAATTTTTTTTTCACTGACTCATATTTAAATTCTACTCCCCTAACACGCATTGGCTGGCAGTGATGGGACGGAAAGTAGGATGAAAATGTTAAGTAGATTTTCCCTACACCATCACCAAGTGCTCTCTGGGCTATCAGGGGGCTGCGGGGTTTGGCAGGGGGCTCGCTTTGGTTTATAATCTGAGTCTGATTTTCACATACAGATGCAACAGGCGTCCAGCGGGCAGTGTACACGGCCTGGCATCTCCTGTGCTGCGAGCCACAAGGCAGCTGGGCACAGGGGCCCCCCCAGGCCTTGCCCGGAACACATTCTCCCAGGACTGTGCACTTCCCAGCAGGGTTCCGTTCCAGGGAAAGATCCCACTGCCTTAGTTTTGCACAGAGGCCGGTAGGCCTCTACCAAAGTGCACACCTGTGTTGGCAGCAGGGCCATGGAACAGGGCCTGGAAAACATCACCCGATGCCTCGGTGGAGAAACAGAGACCCAATACACCTCAGCCCAGACTGAGTTGGGCTGCTGACCCCACTCACTACCCTGTCCCCAAATCCTCTCCCGCAGTGTCCTTGATGTCACCTCCGTGTCCTGAAATCCCAGCCCCCAGGCACACACATATCACTCTCCACTTCCTCCTGGCAGCTTTCCCCCAGGAGACATCTGAACTCACTTATCCCGGGCCCCCCGTCCCTCGCAGGGGAGGGGAGACACTCAATGCCACAACCCAGAAGGAACCGCCGCAGGGAATCAGTCAAAAGCCAGACACTGAAATTACATTTTCTCACTCCCTTCTCATTTCCAGGGAAGTCTGTGTGAGGCTGTCTGGGATCACACACTCTCCATGGAAGTGACAGCTTATCCCGACTGCCGTCTCCTCCCCCACCCCTCCTCCTCGTCCTGTCCCCTTCTCCGGGTCTGCAAGGCCTCCCTCCCTCCAGTGAACTCCCAGCTCACTGCCTCCCACTGGCTCCCCGTGTGCCGGGGGCACCCCGGAAAGCCTGCGGAAAGCCCTGGTCCCCCGGCCAGGAAAGGATGAGCGTAACCCCCGCCCAGCAGATTCTCAGGACACAGGGAGCAGAGGAAGTAGGCAGTGTTTGGACAGAAGGTACCTCACACAGGAGAAGAATAAGGGAACATTTCAGCCTCCAGGAGTCTATAAAAACACTGGTACAAGGAGAGGAGCAAAACTGAAAAATAGTATAGATGAACTTATTTGCAAAGCAGAAATAGAGACAGACATAGAGAACAAACGTATGGATACCAAGGGGGAAGGGAAGGTGGGATGGATTGGGAGATTGGGATTGACATACACACACTACTGTGTATAAAATAGATAACTAATGAGAAGAGACTGTATAGCACAGAGAACTCTACTCAAGGCTCTGTGGTGACCTAAATGGGAAGGAATCCAAGGAAGAGGGGATATACGTATACGTGTGGCTGATTCACTTTGCTGTACAGCAGAAACTAACACAACATCATAAAGCAACACTCCAATTAAAGAAAAAGAGGTACCAACCATTATGTATAAAAGGAAATATTGTACAACATGGAGAATAGAGCCAGTATTTTGTAATAACTATAAATGGAGTATAACCTTTAAAATTGTGAATCACTATATTGTACACCTGTAACTTACACAATATTGTATATCAACTATACATCAATAAAAAAATAAGTATTAAAAAACTAGCTCTACAAAGCTAGTAGTCCAAAATACCCAGAGCCCCAGACCACTCCTGCCCCTTTCTTCTGGAAAAGTTCACACAAGGTCATGTCTCAAGGTTCTCAGACACAAAGGACACCATAAACATGAAAAGACAACCCTCAGAATGGGAGAAAATATTTGCAAATGAAGCAACTGACAAAGGATTAATCTCCAAAATATACAAGCAGCTCATGCAGCTCAATATCAAAACAAACAACCCAATCCAAGACCTAAATAGACATTTCTCCAAAGAAGATATACAGACGGCCACCAAACACATGAAAGGATGCTCAACATCGCTAACCATTAGAGAAATGCAAATCAAAACTCACACCAGTCAGAATGGCCATCAAAATATCTACAAACAATAAATGCTGGAGAGGGTGTGGAGAAAAGGGAACCCTCGTGTACTGTTGGTGGGAATGTAAATTGATACAGCCACTATGGAGAACAGTATGGAGGTTCCTTAAAAAACTAAAAATAGAACTACCATACGACGCAGCAATCCCACTACTGGGCATATACCCTGAGAAAACCATAATTCAAAAAGTCATGTACCAAAACCTTCATTGCAGCTCTATTTACAATAGCCAGGACATGGAAGCAACCTAAGTGTCCATCAACAGATGAATGGATCAAGAAGATGTGGCACATATATACAATGGAATATTATTCAGCCATAAAAAGAAACGAAATTGAGTTATTTGTAGTGAGGTGGATGGACCTAGAGTCTGTCATACAGGGTGAAGTAAGACAGAAAGAGAAAAACAAACACCGTATGCTAACACATATATATGGAATATAAGGAAAAAAAAGGTCATGAAGAACCTGGGGGTAAGATGGGAATAAAGACACAGACCTACTGGAGAACGGACTTGAGGATGGGGAGGGGGAAGGGTAAGCTGTGACAAAGTGAGAGAGTGGCATGGACATATACACTACCAAATGTAAAATAGATAGCTAGTGGGAAGCAGCCGCATAGCACAGGGAGATCAGCTCGGTGCTTTGTGACCACCTAGAGGGGTGGGATAGGGGAGGGTGGGAGGGAGGGAGATGCAAGAGGGAGCAGATATGGGGATATATGTATATGTACAGCTGATTCACTTTGTTATAAAGAAGAAACTAACACCACTAAAGCAATTACACTCCAATAAAGATGTTAAAAAAAAAAAGGATTCTCAGGCACATGTCCCTTCCCCCTGATGCTGCCTGGCTCCCCAACTGCCTGAATGTTTTCACTGGAAAGAGAAAGGGACAGGCCAACTTTCAAATGGCCGTTCACCATGCAGTAGCCGGCCCTTTCAGGCCTCCTTCACAGTTCAAAATATTACTGCTGGGTGGTTACTTGTCCGGAAAGCACACAGACAGCCTCGAAGATGTTGAACCAGACCTGCCTCTTCCAACTGAATTCTTGTTCTCCTCTATAGGGCACCTACTGTGTGCACACACCAACTCCCATTCAGTCCTCCAGCAATGGTGGGGATGGTGTCAACTCCCATTCAGTCCTCCAGCAATGGTGGGGATGGTGTCATCACCCTCCTGTGCAGGTGAGGCCTGAAGCTGAGAGAGATTAAGGATCTTGCCTGAGGCCATTACAAGTAATGTCCCACAGCCAAGACATAAATCTAGTCCCAGAAACCATAATCTTCCTACCACACCAAACATTTCCCCTTGAGAGTGCCTGTAACTCCACACAGGAACCCAGCCCAGCCTGGATAATCCAGCAGAGTAGAGGAAGAAAACTCCCCCGTCAAAATTCAAGAGGCTAACAGCAAGGGTGTTTAGGTGGGAGCATTCAAATTTCCATCAAAAAATCTCCTTGTGCAAAGATGAGCTGAAAAACATCATGCTGAATCTGCCTCTTAGAGGCCACTACCTCCTGGAGCCTGGATGTCTACCCCAAGTTTACTAAAGAGCCCCCCTGCTTCCCCACCGACCTGCAGTCCCCACCGTGATTTATTAAGGAATCATGCAGGCTCGGCTAAGGGAACGGAACTGGTCAATTATATTTCACTTTACCCACTAAACCTTAAATATTATGCCCCAGTTTGGACAGGCCTTGCCTTTCGTTTTTCTTGGCTTTAAGAAGGCAGGGAAGGGCCATGGAGCCAAAAACCCAAGTGTCTGAGCGTTTACAGTAATTCAGCCTCACCCGAGACTGGGCCCCCCACCCAGGCCCACCTCTGCATGGCTTTTCCAGATCAACTGGAAATTGGGGTGACAGCCAGCCCTTCCATACACAGTAAGCCTTCTGCATGGAAGGCACATGTTTCCAGAACCTCCCAGGCCCTCTCCCGAGCAGGTATTCTAGGAGAAGGGTTTTGAAGCAGAGGCTAGGAAGTCAACATGGAACTGCCTTCCCCTTGGATGATCTGACTCAGGCAGTACCCAGGACCAGCAAGACCACAGGAAATCGGCTGACTCCAAAGACGATCACTGAGAACAAGGGTTAGCAAACTAACAGCCCATGGGCCAAATACGGCCCAGTGTTTTCGTAAATAAAGTTTTACTGGAACACAGCCATGGTCATCTGTTACGTAGTGTCTACGGTTGATTCCATGCTACAAAGGCACGTTTGAGTAGTTGCAAAAGCATGGCCCCCAAGGCCTAAAATATTTACTATCTGGCCCTTCACAGAAAAAAAAAATTTTTTGCAACCCTCAATTTAGAAAAACTTTCAGAAGTGGTTGGGCCTATTTCTTGAGACCATTTAAGAGCAAATAATATCTCTAGAATATAATTGGTACAGTATTGCATGGAGGAAGAAGAATGGAAAAAATGTCCCTGGAGGGTCCTTCCAGCCCCATAGGAAGCCAAAGAAGGGACCAGGTGCCTGGTACTCAGTGCCTCAGGTGACAGATGTCCTATTTACAGGACAACAACCTGTGGAGAAAAGGGAACCCTCCTACACTGTTGGTGGGCATGTAAATTGATACAGCCACTACAGAAAACAGTACGGAGGTTCTTTAAAAAACTAAAAATAGAACTACCATGTGATCCAGCAATCCCACTCCTGGGCATATATCTGGAGAAAACCATAATTTGAAAAGATACATGCACCCCAATGTTCACTGCAGCACTATTTACAATAGCTAAGACATGGAAGTAACCTAAATGTCCACTGACAGATGAATGGATAAAGATGTGGTACATATATACAATAGAATATTACTCAGCTATAAAAAAGAATGAAATAATGCCATTTGCAGCAACGTGGATGGACCTAGAGATCATCATACTCAGTGAAGTCAGACAGAGAAAGACAAATATCATTTGATATCACCTATATGTGGGATCTTAAATGATTCAAATGAACTTATTTAGAAAACAGACTCACAGACTTCAAAAACAAACTTGTATTACCAAAGGGGAAAGGTGGGGGGCATAAATTGGGAGATTGGGATTGACATATACATACTACTATATATAAAATAGACAATCAACAAGGACAGCACAGGTAACTCTACTCAATATTCTGTAATAACCTGTATAGGAAAAGAATCTGAAAAAGAATGGATATATGTATATGTATAACTGAATCACTTTGCTATACACCTGAAACAACATTGTAAATCAACTATACTCCAATACAAAATTAAAAATTTAAAAACAACAACAATCTGTACACCACCTTTGGGAGGCCAAACCAACACGCCTGGTGTGACCGTGCATAAGGAATTAGGCAAAGGTGGAAGAACCATAGCCTCAAGCTTGGGTCACCATAGTTAAAGGAAAATGGTGCCCCCTTAAAACTGGTATCTTGGTGGTAGCAGCAAGAGCTGAGAAGTTCCCCAGGAAACAGGTAAAACTGGACAGTCATTGACATTCAGCTACCTTTTGCCCACTTGATGTATTTTTCTCCATTGCCCATGCTGGAGGGTGAAAGTGCTCGTTTTTCCAGGGAGATAACAGCTTCTCTTTCAAAAGAGGAGGATGCTAAGAGGGGAGAGAGAATGATGAAGAAAGATGTAAGATTCAGGGGCCGTGCAGGTGCCCTGACCCTAGCCATCCAAGAGACTCTCCCGAGCCGGGCAATGATGCTTGTGGCTGACCTGCTCACCACCAGGGGCAGGGTAGAGCGAAGAAAAGAGGAGAAGGAGGCAGAGACAGAACTGCCTCTGGGCGAAGTCTGGGTGCATCTGGTGGGGAGGATGGGGGTTGGAAAAGACGGAGGACTGGCCCTGCTCCCAGGCGGTACTGGATGCTCTCTCCCCAGAGGCTCCCATATTGGTTCTGGCTGGAGCTGTCTCTCTCAACGCCTACAGTGAAGACTTGAGCATGTTTGCTCCCCAGGGGTGCCCCGGCATCTGGAGCTGTCTTCATTCTGCTGCTGGAAGCACTGGGAAGCCCCTGGGGCCTCGGGCTCCTCTGGGACTTCACTGTTCTCTCCTGCCTTGCCTCCTCTTGTATCTCTTGGAAGAACGTACTGCTGTGCCTTCGACACAGCTGTCAGCATGCCTGTCCTGGCAGTGTGACCTCGCGCAGACCCACAGAAGAGCTGCAAGAGGCCTTGGAGAACATTCCCGAGCCAAGTATCTCAGAGTCGGGCATGCCTCTCCCCAGGGACTCAGGCTGTGTCTAGGCAGGAGGCGGCTGGGGAGTGGCAAGGGCTGCGTATGCTCCTTCTGAGTACATTTTCCCAGGTGGGGCATTTTTAAGGTGAGCTGTTGACATAATCGCTAAGTCTGGAAAGGAAAGATGCTAAAGCAGTGTGAGAATAAGACCCTGAGACAAACAGAGGAGGCAGTAGTCCCTGGGGGGTACTATATGCTGCCCCCTCCAATCCAAGCATGTCCCACGTCCTGCTCCCCAAGCTCTGCCTCCCAGAGGTAAGGCCCCAAGATTTTGATGTCAGGGGTCAACACAGCCATTCGGGGGACAAACTGATGGAGTACAAAACTGATTCAAAGATGGTGGGCAGGAGACCAAGATGGTGTAGAAGGACGTGGAGCTCACATCCCCCACAAGAACATCAGAAGTACATCTACATGTGGAACAATTCAGAGTACCTGCTGAAAGTTGCCAACAGATCTTATACTAGCAAAGCTGCAAGAAAGATCCCCACGTAACCGGGTAAGACAAAAGGGGGGAAAAAAAATGTAGGGAGGACACAATTTTTATACTGAATAAAACACACATCATGCAGGGACAGAAAACCCTGCACAAGTTTATTCACTAAATGTTTCGCACAGTGTGTGTGACTTTGGATTTTGCTGCTATATTTGAGGGAAGAGATGGAGGTGGGGCTGATTTACCTTCATCCTTCTCTCCCTTTTAAGGACTTCAGTAGAAAATTCTCCGAAACACCAAATTTTTTTTCCAGCTGTCTTGAGATGTAATATTGACCTATAATATTGTGTAACGTTAAGGGTCATGTTGTGCACCCAGTTTCTAATGGCCCCATTTTACAGATGAGAAAACAGAGACCCAGAGAAAACAAAGAGTAGAAGCCGACTGGATCCCAAGCCCCTGAGCCCCATGATCAATGCTCTTTCCAGGAAAGTACCACCCAAATTTAGGAGGCCCCCACACAGGGGCCAGGAACGGTCTCCAATTTAACTCATCCTGACCAGTGACTGGAACAGCACGCTACTGAGAGGCAGCCTTAATTAAATGCTTTTGATGAGTACAGTGATGGTCTGGGATTCCAGCCAGGGTTCAGCTGATACTGCAGCCTTGATCCTTCAGGGAAGACCCCTTCCTCCGAGGATGACATGTGTGGAGCACTGAGAGAAGACCAGGACCCTACGGTCCAACCTAGCCAGCTCACCTACTCCAGTCATCACCCAGACAGCAGATGTGTATTCAGAAGTCACCCTCTCCTTCCAGGGATGGCTCTGGTGATCGCCACAAAGGGGACACTATGGTTTTCAGCATACAGATGGCTGCACAGCCCAGCCCCACCGAAAAGCCTAAGTGGCAAGGAGGAGGTCAAATGCCAGCAACAGAGGCCTCCCTGAGGCCTCACACAGGCGTACACCACAGAAACAGGCATTAATCAGGCATTCCCCTGACGGGAAGGGGAGGGCACTCATTCCAGGGAAGTGAGCTGAGTGTCTGGGTCATAACTGGGAGTTGGTGAGATGTGGCTGATGTCCTTCAGGGGGAGGATGAGCAGGACGCTTCCTCACAGGCCAGGCGACTGTATGGCAGAGTCACAACACCTTCAGTGCTTCTCGGGCCTCGATCTGAACCCAAATAAAACTCTATGTATCAAAAGTCATTTCTGACTCTCATAACAAGTGAGTATCCAGAACTGAAAACACCACAAGTCAGGAGGAAAAAACCCAGAAATGTAGACCTCGGAGAGAGAACCTGAAAATCAGAATCAAGGAAGAGTCAACCTCTCTTTCAACAGAAAAAAAAAAAAAAATCATTTACTCTAGTGACACTTCAGTGTCACGTGCTTCTTAAAGCTTATCTTTCTGAACTGAACGTAAAAAAAGCAATTATAAAACCGTAAGTTCTGCTGGTTCAGCCAACTTAATGACAGAAAGAAATCCAAGAGCTTCTCATAGCTGTAAGCAGAGCCCAGTACCGAGCATCTTGAATTGTTCCAAGAACCCAACCCCCAGGCTGGAGTTGAGAATGACGTACGAAGCGATATAAAAACATCACTTTCCATTTGGCGCCGAGAAGGGGGTATAACGCTTTGGAGGTTAAACTAAACAGATGAAAAGGGAACAGTACAGAGATCCAAACCTTGCTCCCCTGTGCCCCTTGGACACATATACACCCCACAAGGGGGGCACCCAGAGATGCAGGTGGTACCAGAGAAGCCAGAAATCTGGGCTATGTTTTGGGCCTCCGGTTCTGTGCTGGAATCGGCCAGGTCAATCCCAATGAACTATTACAGTCTTGATTATCACTACCCAAGAATTAACTTAGGCAAACACTGATATTCCATAAAGAATCAAGAGTAAAATGCAGGTTTTCTAAAGCATTTTGAGCTCCTCTCAAAGAGGCCTGGACAAGAATCCAGAGTGAGTATGTGGTGTGGCCAGGGAAAGAGCTTGGGTTTCAGATCAGGGTTCCAAGCCACTTTCTACAACCTACCATCTGGGGAACTTCAGGCCCATCACCCAACCTCACTGAGCCAGTTTCTTCCTCTTTAAAAATGGAATGAGAGCCTTCAAAGTGATTAGGAAAAATTTAAAAATCGTAACTCAGCTGGTAGACTTCTGTCACCTCTAAGGTGCTCCTACAGAAGTAGCTGTGCTATGGATGAGAAAGATGCTGATACAATGAGGCAGGGCCTCCACTCCTCGCTCGTCTCAAGGCCACGATCATGCTACATCAAGTGGAACCCAGGACACTGGAAATATGGACCAGGTCCATCCAGAACTGAGGATTAAGATGAGCATGGACACACCCAGCCAAGTGCCCCATGCCCAAAACCAGGGAACCATCTTCCATCAACACCCAATGGTCACGCTGCTGGGATGCACATCTGTGAACCAAAAACATGCTAAGAAAACACAAATGCTGGAACACTGCCCCAGCTCCAGCCCACTGACCACAGGCACAATCATACCCCAATGCCTCCAACCCGTCTCCTATGGGCCCTGCCGGGACGGAGACTGCAAGTCATGGAGGCAATCAAGCATATGATCACTTTGATGGTCCTCTAGCAGCAACAGTTGGTTTGTTGGAGACTAAAATAATTGCTAGAATTTTGAGTGAGTTAAGTCTGGCAAAAGAGCCAGAGATGGTTGTGACATATACTAAGCAAAGAGCAGCACAAGAGGCAGGTTTTTGGGAGGGAAAGAGAGCTATGCAAGGAAATTAACTCCAGAGCAGTTTGCAGGGAATCAGGGGCTCCGGGCTCATTATTTCAATCTTGGCAGCTGTCACTCACTGCCAAAAGCAGTTTAATCCTGCCCCAGAGCTTTCAGAAGCACTATAAATCAAGGCCCACAACTGGCCCTTCAATGTTGAGTTCAGGAGTTATGGGCATCCACCAGCTGGGAGGGCACAAGCTTCTCCTATATGGCGTGTGCCCTGGGCAAGAAGAATGTGTAGATAAATACAAATACCCAGACAGCCAGAGGTGACAGAAACAGGTCTATAGCATTAGCCCGACTGGGTTTATAGGAAACAAGAGTGCAGTTCAATACTGTTTATGTGGTTCATGGGAGACTCTTGGGCAGTGAGGGATAATGTAATTCTCATCCTCCTTAGGGTTTCCAGAGATGAACAGACAATGTAGGAAAAAACCAGTAATAATGTACTACCAGAAGAAGGGCTGGGAGATTCGAGATCCCCCTCCTCCATGTTCTCAAAAGAAAAGTCAGCATCTGGCCAGGTTAAGAAATTCAGCCTGCCCAGGAAGTGATTTTTTTCTCTTTACATCATTCTCTAAACAAGCAAGCTAACAACCCAGACTGGAATTATAGAAAGACTGCACCAGTCAAATGAGACATCTGGGTGTTCAGATGATAAGAAATGCTAAGCAGTCACAACAGTAATTAATAATAAATTCTTTTCTTTCCCCTTGAGCTGAACAATCTGCAATGCTTTCTTAAGTTCTCTATCTCACTGGATCTTCACAACAAAGCTCGGAAGCGGGTATTCTTAGCCCCCTGGTCAGGATAAGGAAAAGGCTCAGAAAGGGTTCGCACGTCTCCAGGCAGGTAACTCCTGGAATGTTTGTAATTCTGATCTTACAAAAACAAGAACACAAATGGAAGGATAGGTGCCAGGAGCCAGGTGATGCCCGGGGGGCACCTCCCTCAGCATATAGACTCCTAGAGGCAGGGGTGTGCTGAGGACCACTCCCCTCCCAGCCCTGAGTAGACAGCTATTTCATCAGATCCATTTGATCATAATGATGCTGGGGGAGGGGACACATCACAGCCCTGGATGAGAGCAACTGAGACCTCCAACCCGGGGCTCACCAGCTTCAATGCAGTACCGGAAAGTGCCTTAGGTGACAGGTGCCCCAAGGGAGAGAAGCCAGGCTTCTGGCCAGTTCCAAGAAGATAGGTTCCTACAGTACAGCTAGTATTAACTGTATACCTTTTTGTCCTTAGGCCTGTCCCTACCAATTGAGAACACTGCCACATCTCAACAGCAGTCTTGCAACTCCAAATAAGCTCTCTGCCCATCCAGGTGGAAGAGAGCAGAGACACAACATAAACCCAAGAGGCAGAGGCCTGGATGTAAGGGTCAAGCCAGGCGTCTTGACAGAACTCCTGGCAGTCCCCATTTGCTGGGCCTCAGGGCCTCCCCAAGCAATACACTTTCTAATGAGTCTTTCTTCCTTTAGAGTAGCTGTGACCTAAAAGCCTTAGGTGGAGAGCCGCTGATACAGCTTCATCATAACACAGCACTGTATATTAAGGCTCCGATGCTACACCGGGAAACGTGGGGACTGACATCTGGCCACATGCTTGAAAAGGCCTGATGGGTTATTTTTGCCTGGGGGCTTCAGCCGCAGAAGACCACTCTCCATTGGGCCCTTGGTCAGCCCATGCCCTGTCAACACTCAGTAGGCATTCAGACCACCCTCAGCTGGTTCACAATGGTGGTCTCTTCAAGACAACCTAAGGCAACAGGGCATATGCCAGGGCTGAAATTCAGATGTCTGCCCTGGCGCAGCACTACCAGTGTTAGAATACTGAAATACTTTTTACATGTAAGTAGCTTCTGCTCCAAACTCTTGCATGCCCACCACCATGACCCTGACCCCTCCCCTGTGACCCCAGACCTTCCCAGCAACTCAAGAGTCACCACCCGGTGGGGTAGGTGGATGCCTCTTCAGGACCGAATCGGTACCCAGGCTGTGCAGCTGAGAAAGGACAGGAATCCCCTCCCTGCATGTGCCCCGTCCATGATGCTACAGCTGGGCTCATCCCCACCGCGGTGGAAAGACCGGAGGCTCCAGCTTTGCTGAGAAGTAGCTGGGACCACACTATCTATTGTTCTCCACGGGGTGAGAAGGGGTCACCCCCCGCTCTCCTCTTCAGCCAGGGATCCTCCCTTCATTCCCACTGGGATTGGGAATACCGGAGGAGGAACGATAACCCTACATGTATTGTAACCTTGGCCTCTACGTAAATACCCACTTGTTTTTGAGGAGAAGACCAAAACAGAAGCAGCAGCTCCTGGCTCCACCTCTGGAATTAAAAATCTGGTTGGTATCATCCACTAGACATTTCACACAATCTCTGGCCCAACAGCCAGAAGCCACTGCTCCCCCAACAGAACCACAGACAGCACACAGCACTCCAGGGCCCTCAACTCTCAATTAGCCTGATGTTTTCCAACTGCGGGTTATGACCCATGAGCAGATCACAGAATCAGTTTAATAGTTCACAATTGGCATTTTTCAGCTGAAATAGAAAACAACCTAGCAGCATAGAAAATAGAAAGCGTTGCATATAGGATGTGCTGCTACACGAAACCTTTCACTACATACATGGATGGGCGTGTTGGGTTGAAGAAGAAAATGGATCTCTCGTTGTGGGGCCCAAGGAAAAAAAGTGTGGAAGCCCCTGATCTAGCTAATTCCACCCTATCGATGATGACGAACCCGGGACCAGAGAAGCAGCGTGACCCATACCAGGAGCATCGAGGTGGCTTCCAGTCCACGCAGTCTGCGGCCCGCACTTCTCTTCTAAGTGGCTGTGGCTCTGGAGGCAGGTGTCGGGTTTCCTGGACACTCAAGTAGCTGGCTCTTCAGCCCCAAGAGCTGCACTCAAGCAGTCTCTAGTGCCGTTATGACTTTCGCCTGCAGACTAAACCTTAGCACTGGACCTCCTGACTCTGACCAGGACACTCGAAGAGAGACATACTTCCAGGGCTGCCAGGCCCACAGCCAGGTGGGGGGGCGGGGGTGAGGTTTGGGCCCAGCCTCCACCTTGAGCAGCCTCACCTGCACCTCCAAAGTCCCTAAAGACACCAGGAAACCGGGGGGCCATGGAACCTGGGCCCTCCCTCAAGCTGAGGCTTCAGCAAAGGAACTAGAGCTCTTTAGCCAGCCTCCCCATCCCCACAGGCCCACCCTGCATCCACTGGGAAAATAAGGAGGGCATGACCTTTGGGAGAGCCTGAGACAGGTGACAGGCTCCTTCTCATCACATTAGCTCACTCGATACAGAACACAGCAAAGCCCCGTGATACAGGTGCGTAGATGGAGACCACGCACGCACGCAGAGCTATCCCTTCTAGTACGTTTATTCTATTCTAAGTAGTTCATATGATACATTATTCAATCTCACCATCAGCTCAATAAAGTAGATGCTACTGTAACCTCCACGTTGCAGGCAATGAATTGAGGTAAGAAAGGTTACGTGACTTGTCCAGGATCACACGGCTGACAGGTGGCAGAGCCAACACATGAACCCAGAACCCAGGTGGTCCCACTTCAAAACCCACCCTCACAATTCCCTCCACTCTACTGCTTATGATTGGCTCTATGTTCAGGTGGAGAAACAGAGACTGAGAAAAGTTCTACTGTTTGTGCTGAGTCTACCCCGAAACTGTACTCCTAAGCCAGGGGGACGGTCAACACATTTAACGACGGTAAGTCAGGGCCACGACCATCAGGATGGATGTGAGCCTAGGATGAAGACCCCCTGCACTGCCAGACCTTGAGCCTTCAGGAGCTGCCTCAGGGGAGGTCCAGAGGCTGTCAAGGAAGGAGCCAGAGTGAGGAAGGCAACCCCAGAGCTTAGGGCAATGGCTGCTTTAACCAGAAGGGGCATTTTTAAAAATATGTTGTCAGGAAGCAACCTAAAGTCCATCAACAGAGGAATGGATAAAGAAGATGCGGTACACAGATACAATGGAAAATTACTCAGCCATAAAAAAGGACAAAATAATGTCATTTACAGCAACACGGATGGACCTCGAGATTGTCATACTGAGTGAAGTCAGACAGAGAAAGACAAATATCATCTGATATCACTTATATGTGAGATCTTTAAAGAGCCTACAAATGAACTTATCTACAAAACAGAGTTACAGATGTCCAAAATAAACTTATGGTTACCGGGGGGTAAGGGGGAGAGGGATAAATTGGAAGATTGGGATTGACGCAAACACACTACTATATATAAAATAGGTAACTAATAAGGACCTACTGTATAGCACAGGGAATTCTACACAATATTCTGTAATAGCCTATCTGGGAAAAGAATCTAAAACAGAGTCGATATATGTATCTGTACAACAGATTCACTTTGCTGTACACCTGAAACTAACACAACATTGTAAATCAACTATACCAATAAAAATTTTTTTTTAAATGTTATCCATTTTGACCACTACAAACAGCCCAGATAAGGAAGAGCTAAAGCTCTTACTTGGATCTTTGAACTTGGGCTTGTTAATTATAGGGTAGGGGATCTGGAAAGGACCATAGAGCACATATGATTAGATACCTTCATTTTACTGATGAGGAAACCAAGGCTGCTATGTGCCTCGCTGTGCTCAAGGTCACACAGCCAGTAAGTAACAAAGTTGAGATGAAACCCCAGGGGGCCTGGATTGGTGCTTTGAGGGTCTGTCCATCATGATTTGTCTTTTCTCTGTGCATGCTGCTTCAGCAAAATTATGTGTTGATGTGTATATCTAGAGCCTGGTCCACAGCTGATATGCCACACCCTAATAATCGTGGGATCCTAAGGGAGGCTCAGCTGCCCAAATTTCCACCAGAGACTGTGCCAGCCTCCCGAGTACTGGGATTTTTTAAGTAAGCACCTGAATTTTGTGTGACTGACTTCAGCATCCACTGGCGGCAGCTTCTAAGTTTAGAATTAACATCCGAGGCAGTCTGTTGCACCAAAGTTTACTTGCTCAGAAGATGTGGTCAGAAACAGTAAAACTGACGTGCATAAAAGTTTCTTTATACCTTAATATTGAAATGCAAAACTAGAGCCTCTCAAAGAAACAAAGCTTTAACCATAATACACTTCAAAATTAACTACAGTAGTCAAGGACCATCCAGAATTTTTCTAATAAAAATTCAGACGTGTTCCCATCCTTATTCTCACTTGCCAATGCAATTCCCTAGACCTGACGGTGCTCCAGACACTTGTCACTACCCAAGCTAGAGCTTTAGTAATTAATCTTTTGGGGGTACTAACCTGTACCGTACTTTACCTTTGTACAAGTTGAAGCTTCTATTAATTTCAATAACCTCCTCCTTTGCCTATTCCAATTAGTTGCTTATAGTCCACATTACACACATCTCTCCTACACTCTGCATATTCAGTTGGGCCAGGAGGAGGGAGGGAGGAGGCCTCTTGCTGAGGGCAGCTTAACCAAGTAGACACTGCAAAGCAGTAACATAGTGGGACTCACAACTGATGTTTACACACAACTTTCCATCAAAATGCCTTAACGTCCCTTGCCAGAACAGATGGAAAAAAATTACTCTTATGCCCTGAAATTTTCCATTCTTGATCTCAGCCCAAAGGTGACTTTTTTATTTTTAAACTTGAGCAAAAAAAAAGTTCAACTATTTTTGATTCATGCCTGGGCTAAAGAAACACACTTTGTTCTTGTTAAAGCAAGGCAAGTTTTTTTTCTTTTTTTTAAACACGTAGGTAGCTCAAACAGCTGAGCTTCAAAAGCCGAAGCATTCCAACCAGCTAGTGTTCACAGAGGCAGCACCTTCGCTGTAACTGCAAGACCAACAATCAAGAGCCAAGGCGAGAGGGAGCTGGGATTCCATTTTCTATTTACCTTGTGTTCAGTTCCAGTAAATGCTTTAAAGAACTGCATGGAATTCCAAACTTTTAAGCTGGGTGGTCGGGACTGAAGCTTTTCCTCCTCTCTGGGTGCTAAGGAAACCCAAGGGCTCGTGCAACTCCAGGGAGAGGTGACAGGTCCCCTGACTGCCTCTGTCCCCAGGCCTCGCTCACCTGCTCTGCTCACCCATCCTATCCAAGTCCAGCCCCACCTCCCAGCGCTCTATTCCTTCTCGTCTAGCTCCATCAGCTATTCTCAGTCTCCACGGAGGAAGAGACGTGAAATGCTTGAATAAGAATTAGGAGAACAGGGCTTCCCTCGTGGCGCAGTGGTTGACAGTCCGCCTGCTGATGCAGGGGACACGGGTTCATGCCCCAGTCCAGGAAGATCCCACATGCCGCGGAGCGGCTGGGCCCGTGAGCCATGGCCGCTGAGCCTGCGCGTCCGGAGCCTGTGCTCCGCAATGGGAGAGGTCACGACAGTGAGAGGACCGCATACCGCAAAAAAAAAAAAAAAAAAAAAAAAAAAAAAAATTAGGAGAACAGAGCACCCTTTATCCAACAAGGCTAGGTCACCCCATGCACCTCCCTGCTCCTTGATGGATGCCCTGGCTTTCAGTTGCAAGATTCTCCTCTCCACTCTCATCCTACCCTAACATACACGTGACACCCACTGCAGGCCCAGGGGACAGCCCACGGTGAAGGCACTGCATCCATTCATCCTTCTGTGAGGCTGTGTGGCACTCACATGGTAAGACCCCAGGCCCTAGCCTAGGCTCTGCCAGTTGTGAACCGTGTGCCTTACCACTCTGCAAACCGGGGCTGATCATGTCTGTCCTGCTTGTCCCATACTTTTATTAGAGAATCAGGGGGAATCACAAATATGAGCATATTTTGTAATCAGACCCCAATATAAACACATATTCCTATTAATAGGCACATGGTGCAGCAGTGTGGTATGTTCCTTTAGGATTAAGTCCAAGAGATACTGCCAGTAAAAGAAAGTGAATTTTTCAGGGCAGAAAACAAGGCACTGAAAGAGAACAGAGACTGGGATCTATAGGACTCCAGCAAAGGATGAGTTCAGTGATGGAGCAATCTGTGAGGGCTTCCTGGAAGAGGCGGCTTTGTAAACAGCCTGGAGTAGCTCTCACATTGATCAAAGGCGCTTCAATAGATGTCGCTAGCCTAGACCGAGAGCTCTTCAAGGGCAGGCGACCTGTCTTGTTATGTCTGTTTTCCCAGCCTTTTCCTGGCCCTGCGTCGCCTCATAACAGAGGAGTGTTGAGTGAATGAAAGAATGAACAGAGCCCCGAACGAACAAGTTGGACACCTGGGAGAGGAGGAAGGAACCCCAGATAGGGACAATGTGTCAGGAGGGCTTGTTCAGGGCAGTGTGTAGACCAGGCCAGGTGGAGTGGGGTTTGTGGCCGGGGGGGGGGGCGCAGATGAGAAAGGGGAGATCGAAAAGGCAAGGGGGGGTCTGAGGGCAGAGGAGCTCAGGCTTCTGGGCACAGTGGGGAGGAAGGAGGGGGAGGAAGGGGAGTTCAGAGTGACATCATGAAATCAGCACTTGGGAGATTAATCTGGCAGCTGCACTCAGGGCAGCCTGAAGAAGGGAGTGAAGTGAACGTAGAGAGCAGCCAGGCGGCAACTGCAATAACTCAGGCAGGTGGTGAGAAGGGCCGGGGTGCCACCGCCTCCCCCAGCCGAGTCACACTTCTGGCAGCACCATCTCTACGACAGTGGGAGCCCCATCAAGGGCCATGCTCGGTGGCTGTCCTCGCTGGCTGGACCTCAGATGTCCTCTAGTCCTCCCGCCCAACACCCGGCACCGGCTTCCTGCAAGTGGTCACCTTCCCCTTCCTGAATCGCTGCAGCGCGGAGCCAGGCCATTTTTAGACGACAGCTCCCAGAGTACACACTCCCTTAAAGGAGATAAACACTGATGAGGCAGGGACAGAGATTTCTCGGCGGAGCACCATTTCCCAAAGTGGTATCTTCTCAACAACTGAAGAAACGAACAGGTTAATGTGACAGTTAAAACTACAATACAAAGAGGGCAGAGAAAAAAGTGTGCAAGAAAAGGCTGGCGGGTTCAACCCACATTAAAACCATGCTGAGAAGTAAATCCCAGTGGTTTAAGAGCTGGGGAGGGGAGCTCCAACATCAGCCTACCTTGATTCCACTCAGTCCCCTGCCACTTACCAGCCTGTGACCTTCGGCCACTGGACTCTGTGAGTCAATTATCCCCATCTGTAAAGTGATGTTAACGATCGTTCCCACCCAACGGAAGAGTCGTGAGAATGAAATGAGTTGATCAGCACAGCACTTAGCACTGGGCCTGATGGATACGTGGCCAGGAACTAGTAACTATCAGGGTACTGTGCTAGAGGTTGTCTGCTGAAGCATAAACTGTCTCTAACACCCGAGGCTTATGAGCAAGTCCACTGCACTGCGGCTGTTCCGCAGCAGGTGCGGCGATGTGAGCTCCCACCCCCACTGGAATCCCAAGATGAAATATGCCTCCCCACAGCCCTAATTCTCTTATCAGGGGACACACAGAACGAGCCGATGCCTCTTCCCCATTACAGACCTTCAGATATGGCAAGGCAGCTGCTGCGTCTCCACAGACTAGTCTATTCTCTAAATCTCTGTGCTTCTCTCTTGCTTCATTTCTCTTATGTTCACCTGCTGCACAGAGAAGATTAGGCAGCAGAGATAGGTAAATAAGAAGAAAATACTTTTTTAATGGAATAGCAAAAAGAGGCCTCGAAAAGTATTGCCTAGGAAAGGATCCCATGGGCTCTGAAGACCTGTTTAAATGGAATCCCACTGCCATAAAGCTGCAGCCCTTTGGGCAATGTCCCTGCATCCCACCCCCAGGAGCCCTGCCCCAGGGAAGATGGGGGCTTCACATCCCCCTGGTGTCCAGGGCAGCCACCTGAAAAGTCTCATGGCAGAAACACTTCTCGCCATGCACGAATGCTGTGGGAAGCACTTGAAAATAAAGTTTCCAGTTACTGCTGGCATTTTCTGAGTGTCCTGCTGGCTGCAGCTGTCCCACGGAAAGCAGATGACATCATCCACAGGCCTGACCATGCTTAGTTCCAAGGCTTGGCTGGGCCCACGTCACTGGGGAGGGGGGACCTGCCATTTCCTCCCTGAGACCAGCGCTGCTCAGGTTCACAACTGCCCTTCCTGGGTAGAATTCCATTGTCATGACTTGGACTCACACCAGGAAAGATCCAGAAGCTTTTCCAAGGTCCAGGACAACCCCATCGGACAGCTTCTAAAATCTTACCGTGTGCCAAGCATTGTCCTGGGTCCAGGCCAAGCCCAGATGAGACCTACCCCCCCAAATTCTCACTGTACTCATTTCCCAGCATGAAAAAAATACACTCTTGCATTTCTCAGCCAGAGAGAGAGAGAAGGGAGATAAAAGGGGAAGGAGAGAAAGAAAAAGGAGAAGAATGTGTGGGTACAAAGTGAAAAGAGGAGAGAGAGGCGAAGAGGGAAGGAGGGAGAAAGGGAGGGAAAAAGATCTGGACACCCCACCAGGTTCCTACCATCCCCCCCCTCACTTCCCACAGTGCAAGGCACTCAGGCCCTGGGACAGTCCTGGAAGGTCCTGTTCTCTGGGAGAGCTGACCAAGAGGACAGGACACAGGATGCCTGCAGGGCACTGTAACAGATTGGGCCTGAGCCCTGAAGTAGAGTTCAAGTTCAATGCAAAATTCAGATTTCCCAAGGGCTGGGATTAGGTTAGTTGGGGATAGGATTTGCAGGCTGTATCTGACCGAAATCCGTATCTGTCAGCGTATTAAGCACACTCAGGCCCGTCTCAAAGTCAGAACCCTGCCATCCATCACCACCCTAGAATGGAAGGCCTAGCCAGAGCCTTGCTACCTAGAACTGACCCCTCTGGCTGGCGGCCTGCCTTTCAGCCATCCCAGCCCCCTCCTTATAGAGCACCCACACTCCCCCACCAGCTTCCAGATGAATGTATGTAGCTCCTGAACACATACAAGTCCCCGGAGTAACTCTCAGCGATTATGACACAGTCCCCTCACATTCACTTGAGGAGCTAACAGGAAACTGCAGGACCCCTCCCCAGGGACAGGGAGGTGGGGGAGAGATGTAGTCTCCAGAATCAAAGCAAGTGCAGGGAAAAGGGAAATCAAGACCCTTGCAAAAACTATCTAATTGAACCCTCCGAGCACACCTGTGGGGTCAGATTACACAAGAGGAAACCAAGAATCCGAGAGGCTAAGAAATAACTCAAGGTCACATAGCCATGAAATGAAAGACTGCCTGGCTTCCGCATCTGTTTTTTCTGATACATTATAATGCAATCATACAAAACTGTGCAAATTAACATTTTTAATGTTTTCTTTGATGTATCCTCAGTCAGCATTGCTATCTCAATGTTTCTAATAAGAACCTGTGAAAGCACATACCTAATGGTGAGCAGTGTATGCTCATTTTCAATTATATTTTTCATTTCTGGATGTTCTATTTGTTTGTATTCAAATTTGTATAGATTTTTTTAAATTAGTATAGTGTTTCCCGCTCATTTTTTTCAACAACTTGTTTTACTTTATTAACGTTTTAAGGACACTATATCAATATATCCAACTGGTCTTCTATCTGAAACCCTTGGGGGTCTGATTCTTCTGTTTGTTGTTTCTGCTGACTTTCATTCATGGGGACTTGCTGCCTCATCTGTTCTGTAACTGAGGGTAAAAACTTGCATCAGAATGGCTGGGTTTTACCTATAGGAATCTTTCAGGGCTTGAGCTATGAGTACAGCCCTCCAGAGATGATTCTCATTTGCTTCAGACACGATGGGGTGCTACCAACCCCAAATTCTATCAGACTAATTTCACAGCTTGGAGTTTCTTGGGCCACACAGGTAGTACCAATTCAAAGCTGAACTGCATGAATGCAGATCTACGATTATAAATTCTCACAGGAGACCCTGCTTCATCCTCCCACCACCAAGCCAAAGTCGAAACAGGCAAGTCCCCTGGTGTGTTCCCTTGGCTCTCTGGCAGGTGTCTGCTGACTACGTGTTTTCTGAGGATGGAGCTGGCCTGGAGGGGCTAGTTTTATGCAGGACTCTCACTTCCAACTTCCCACCTGGCAAGGGCCTCAAGTTTGGTCTCCTGGGCCTTGGTAAAGGCCACACGTTCATTCCTGGCTTAAAGTCTGACGTACACTCGGCCTGATTTCTTTTAGACATACCCGAGTATTTCTCAGAGCCTGCCTCTGTGCCATTTCCTGTAGCTAAATGAACACTGGGCACACCTTCCTCTAGTCTCAGAAGCCCAGAGTTCCCAGGGCCCTCAAAGGTAGAAGCTTTAAAAACTGAAATTTTGACTTTATTGGGAAAGAAAAAAAAAGCAGCAGCGAGGTTTTAATGACCTACAAGACTAATAGTAAGGAAGAAAAGTGCACGACTGTGTGCAGTCAGCAGTTTCTAGGAAGGAGCATCTGAGTATTACAAAGAAGGAAGAACAAAGGCGGAAACAGAACGGAGCAGAGTAGATGTGAGAAGAATCTACAACGAATGCAGAGAAATTCCTGTCTCACTGTATTTTGCTTTGTTACTCATCTGTGGCTCAGCAAAATAAAGTGACATTTTCAGCCTACACACACACACACACACACGATGTGGGCCTTTAAGTTGGAAATAAGTGCATTGTTAGACAATTTAATTTTCTAAAGAAACCGCGCTGCACCAGACACCTTACATAGGTAGGAACCACTCTAGTTTCCCAAATGCTTTCATAGCCACCACTCACTTCACCCCAAAACCCTCCGAGCTTCATTTTGTAGCTATTAACAGGCAACTTTCTGATAACTGGTCCTCTGCACTTCTTGCCACCTAGCACTCCTTCCTCTCAATAAACATTCATTGATTAATCAATAACACACTAACACACACACGTCAAATATATCTACAGGGCCACAAGCCCTTACCCTGGGGCAGGATTCATGACTATTTCAGATTTTAGAAAGTAAATCAGGCGTACCTGTGGGGTTTGGGCCACACGCTCCAGCCACACGCACTCCCATTTCTGCAGGGACACGACTGGCTCTTTGGACTGAGCAGGATGAACAAAGACCATCATCAGCCCCACATCAGCTCAGGGCAGGTTTGCCTCCACAGTATGTAAAAACTCTCACTTTTCAGAGCTTTGGGAATTTCGGAATTGTGAACGAGGGGTTGTGGACCCAGATAAATGAGTTCTCTCTCAAAATGCCTACACTGGAATCCACCATGCCCAAATCTTGGGACTGCATCTCAAAATCCGCACTCCAGGGCTTCCTTCGTGGTGCAGTGGTTGAGAGTCCACCTGCCGATGCAGGGGACATGGGTTCATGCCCCAGTCCAGGAAGATCCCACACGCCGCGGAGCAGCTGGGCCCGTGAGCCATGGCCACTGAGCCTGCGCTCCGCAACGGGAGAGGCCACAACAGTGAGAGGCCCACGTACAGCAAAAAAAAAAAAAAAACGCACTCTGGTTCTCAGAAGGGGCAGAAAAGAACAGCGACCAGGAGAGGTGCAAAGCACTGGGATGGGTGATGGCCAGAGAGCGCCTGGCCAGGCCTGGGAGCCTCGGGTTCACAGTGCATCCATGAGAGGAGGAAAAGAGTGGGCACAAAACCGCAGAACAAGTCAGCAAATGGCTCCAAAAGGTGCTTGGCAAAGTCTCAGGTAGGGCAGGGTCGGCACAGGGTGGGTATGGCAATCAGTAAAGCCAGACGCTAGCCTCAGATTTGTGCCTCACATGTAATGTGAGGCAAAGCTTCAGCTTCCTCTCCTGCAGTGTGAGAGAGCTGGGCAACACCATTAATTCACAAATGGCAGGACGTAGCCCACTAGTTGATCATGAAATCTACTTAATGGGCTGTGAACAGTATCTTTTGGAACAGAACAGAACAAACATCAAGTTGGTCCATGTGGTAAGAACAGCCATTATTCCATTAACTTTCGTTTCTGTGATTACATATATACACGTAGGTAAACAGAACGATGTTTTATATAGATATACGGACATACACACATAAATATAATCCAAGACAGTATATACAATATACACATTACACATATATACACAATGTACAATGTGTTTCTTACTGTGGGACATGGTCTAAAACCTTTCAAATTTACTGTGTGTTGGGCTGCATCCCCCAGGCCTGCAAGACCTGTACTTGCCCAGCTTCAAGACTGAAGAAAGAGCCTGGAGTCAGTGACAGAGACATCAGTGGTTTAATGGATGGGGGAGCGTAAACATCTGAAGCAAAGTCCTGGAGCGACACCCCACCATGTGCGGTGAAGGCAGAGCAGGACGTGGCTGCAGCCTTCGTTCCCGGGGGCAGGGGGAGGTTACCAGTTATAAGGGTAATTGACATCAGGTTGGCTCATCAGTTACTAGGAAAGTTCACAGAAGGGAACACCCCTCACGGCCCCTTTGATAAGAACAATCACCAGCTGGGAAAGGGGGAGGCACGTAGGAAGGTCAGTCAGGTGAGTAGCATGAAACAAACACTGGTGGAGCAGGGGATTTAGAGAGCAAGAGCACAGCCATCTTGGAAGGCTTGACCATACATTCCCCCCCTACATAACCTGCATGACCCTTACATCCTTGGTCCACCCCTCTTCTGCCATATCCCTGGAGTCATGTATGTAGGGGGCACTGCCACCAGATACCACACACACAATGCAGATAGCAGCAGCCGAAGAGGATCAAGAGTACGATACCTAGGGCTTCCCTGGTGGTGCAGTGGTTGGGAGTCCGACTGCCGATGCAGGGGACGCGGGTTCGTGCCCCGGTCCGGGAAGATCCCACATGCCGTGGAGCGGCTGGGCCCGTGAGCCCTGGCCGCTGAGCCTGCGCGTCCGGAGCCTGTGCTCCGCAACGGGACAGTCCACAACAGTGAGAGGCCCGCGTACCGCAAAAAAAAAAAAAAAAAAAAAAAAAGTACAATACCTAGTATGCCGGGTACGCCTTGTATACCCAGTATGCTCAGAACAGGCATTCGCCAGCATGTGGGCAAATTCTGCAGCCAAGTGCTTACGGGGTCAATGGAGAGGGAGTCAATGGCAAAAGTGCTGTGTCCAGTTATAAGGAAGGTAAGGCCACCCCTGGTTTTCACAACCCCAGAGCCACCCCTATGTGGAAGGCAAGGCCCCGACTCTAAAAGAAACACTCTGTTGGCCTAGCCAGGTGTCAGCAATCACATTAAAAGTCTGAATGCACTGAAAGTCTGATTAGCAGAATTAGAATTTAATACCCACTGAAACAGTATTTTTCTCTCTAAAATTACCCTCATCTCCACCAAACATAACCAAATCAAGACTAATTTGTTTGTAAATTAAGTCTGGTCAATTGACCACATAGGCTCCTCCAAACTGGCTCTCATGGAACTCCTCAGATGGAGCCTCAGACTGAATTCCCAAAAGGCCTCTCGAGGCCAGGAAAGCCAACAGACTCCACCTGGGTGGATTTCTCTCTTCTAGGAGGTTCTCAAAATATCGAGATTCCTGCATATGCCAGGAGACAGTTTTTTCCCATTTGCCTGATAAGGCTGCTGGGAACCCAGGAGTCTCTAATTTCTGGAGGAACCAGGCAGAGAGAAAAGGAAAATGTTTCAATTCTACCCACAGGTGTGGTTTACCCAACTCCTGTTAAGTCATCACTAACTTGAGCAAAAGGGCTTCCCTATATCTGGAAAACAGATCAAAACCAGTAATACTCCAGACAAAACCCATAAAAATTATAACCATATACAACAGTTCACTCAGTAACAAATCCTTTTGTTAACTTTTAATGAAGCCATTAGGTTTTCCATTAGGATTCTTTAATTTCTTACCTAGTTCAGCAGTATAATCTGAAATTTATCAGAGACCTGTACTTGTCAAAAGCCCTTCTTATGAATCTTCTTGAAGATGAAGCACCTTCACAAAAGCATCGAAGTACAACAACTATGTATGACAAAAGACTTAAAAAGGCACGGTTAAACACCTGATTACAATGTAATCAATAAAGAGACTTGGTTACAGTAACTAAAGAGATGACTGATTATAATCTTAACCCTTAAAAATCTTCATCTCTGGCAAAAACGAAACAAGTAATTGTTAACTGTTTGTCATACCAGCATTTCCTCTTCGGAGGACTTACGCTTTAGCCTTCCTCCCCTACGAAAGCAAAGGTAGGTAAGCTTAGACCCACTCAGCAATTAATGTTCCAATAGTTTATCCTATTTGAAATAACCCAGCTAGTCAATGAATTCTCTTCATTTAACTTAGTTTCAAGTTACCAGTATCTACAGAGACTATTATAGACAGACATTCCCAAAACAATTACTCCTAGAGTTTTAAAAGACTTCTCTCATTTTTCTTTACTCTTAGAGATCACGTGGGATTGAAGTTCCTGAGAGCCCAAGTAGATCATTTAAAGGTACAAGCAGAGAAATACCAATTCCTTCTAGGAAGCTAGCTTAATTACAAAAGGCTCACTTTCAAAAAAAAAAAACAAACAAAAAGCTCACTTTGATACAACAGCAGAGCCATTAGGGGCCACTCTTCTCCAGATGTCCTGGCAGCCCGCATTCATCAAGGACAGCCCCCACAGTGCCCCCCATACTAGTGGACAGCCAACGCAGGATTTCCCCTGCAACCTTTGGGCTCCATGAGTTAGTGCAACGAAGCAGGACCCTATTGGTCCCTCCCTACCATGTCCTCCACCTGCCTTTTATCTGTAAAAAAAACTTTAGCCAAAGAATAAGTTTAATCAGAGAAATGAGAAAACGCAAAAGCAAAGACAAGCGTTCGAACAGGACAATAACAGTTTAGTCAGTAAGCACAGTCAAGGACCTTCGGTTGCTCTTCAAGGGCTATAGATATATTCTGAGCGGTATCCTGCGAGCTGTCTTGTAGATGCTGAAACCCCCACCAGGTGGAAAAAGTTAACTACGTGATGACCAGACCACAGTCAGGACATAAGCTGCCGCAATTCTGAGAATTACCCTCAAGAAAAAGGGAACAAACCGACCCTAGAAAAGAAGGTTAACTGTACTTAAAGCAATCAAAATGATGCTGGTCAGACCACCGCACGACCTTTTTCAAGACGACCGTCAGAGCTGACGGTGCTGTTGCCACATGTAGCCCCCTCTCTCCGCCTATAAAAGCTCTTGTCTAGCGGTTGTCGGCGGCGGGAAATCAGTCTTTGGACAGGAGTCTGCCCTCCGAAATAAAGCAAACCTTCCTTTCCACCAACCCTGCCTCCTTAAAGGCTTTTGGGCGGCGAGCCGCCGGACCCCATTTTCGGTAACATCAGTGGACGACCACCCCGCCATCACCCCTGCGACGTCCAGGCCCCACATGGTCGTGGACAGGCCCAACCTTCAACTCCCCCCGCTTCTGTCCCAACACCTCGGCGCTCACGGGAGTTTCCTCGGTCTCTGGGCTGACGCCGCCAATTGTTGGGCTGCACCCCGCAGGCCTGCGAGGCCTCGGCTTACCCGGGTTCAAGACCGAAGAAAGAGCCCGGAGTCAGGGACAGAGACGTCAACGGCTTAATGGCTAGGGCAGAACTTACAGGCAAGGTCCTGGAGCGTCATCTCTAACGCGCGCAGCACACGACGGGCAGAAAATGGCGTCTGGCGTCTCTCCCCCTCTTATAGGGGTAATTGACATCAGGTTGGCTCATCAGTTACCAGGGAAACTAACAGGGGCACGCCCCTCAGTACTCCTTTGATAAGTTACAGGTGGAGCTGTTCTGACCTAAAGATTAGGACAATCACTAGCTGAGGCTGGGGGCAAGCATGTAGGAAGGTCAGGTGAGTAGGATGTAGGTGAAGTAGGGGATACACAGAGAGCAAGAGAACAGCCATCTTGGGTGACCTGATCACACACTGTGTTAGATGATCTCCTGTAAATCTTTTCAGAACAAATATCCTCTGAATTATTTTTCTGGTGTTACATAATCCAGGCATTCTGTATTAAGTCATTCCCGACTGCAAATTAAGAAGAGGTTTACGCCAAACACTCTGTTTTTCAAGGTATGCTTTGGTGGTTAGGACCCAATTTCTAATTTTGTCTCTGCTGCTCACTCACTATGACCCCTGGGCACGTACCTAACCTCTGGGTCTTGGTTTCCCCATCTGCGAGATGCAGAGTTTGACCATCACAAACTGATGGCTGCATCACAGTTGCTCCCCATGACCCCTGAGGAGCAACTGCTTACGTAAAATGGGAGAAATAATGGACATAGGTCATGGGGTGGTGGCTGAGGTAACATGAGGTAACACTTAGAACAGCACCTCCAGGCACGTGGGAAGCAGCATGCAATCTTGCTTTTAACAGTAGATTATGATTACATTCCACATTTGGTTTTGAAGCCAACATAAAATGCACATGCAGCTTGCCCCTTTGTAGTTGGAACTAACGGCTGTTTCCATGAGCCCTGAGATGCCGGCCACTGCAGGGCCTAGGACTGGAGACCATAACCACCACCCTTTTTCCTGCCTCGTCCCAGCCCTTGGAAGGCTCAGCTCATCCCCACCATAAATTACAACCAGAACTCTGTGTTTGTTACCCAGCTTCCTGGGAGACGGGCAGTGGCATAGCAGAGGTATTACTTTGGGTAAATATTTCTCTAAACCTCATTGTTGCCACCACTAACGCTCAGAGGCAGGGGGCCCAGCTCCGCAGCAGGCCCCACCCATCCTAATCCAAGGGAGCCCGGGATGGAGCAGGCTTCATCGTCTCCCCAGCGCTGAGCAAAGGACCCCAGTCAGAGCAAGCGCCAGAATTAGACACTGGGGGCAGCGAGGGCAGCTTACACTGGGCTCTCAAGGAACCAGCAATCTCCTTCCCCGAAACAGAGCTATGGCAGCAAGCAGGGGATCGTCTTTACAGCACTTAGTACTTGGATCAGCCAGCCACCACGTGACAATTCCTCCCCTAAGGCCGTAGTGGGCATCCCATCCCACCTCCCCTCAGCACAGGCATCTCGGTGCACCTTTACTGACAGATGGAAGCCTGTCTCCTGTGTGCTTTTCCAAGTCCCAGACAGCTACATGAAAGGCTCCCCCAGGCCCTTTCACTGCAGGTAGGGAAACGGGGGTTATTCTACCCAATATACACGTGAGAAAACTGAGGCCTAGTCCATGGGCCTAAAGCACTGGTTCTTAATCCCGGCCGCACATGAGAATCACCTGGGGAGCTTCTGACGTTCCCAATATCCCTGACACACGGAGATGCTCTTCCTGACCCAGGTGTTTCCTCTTTTTACCTTCCCAAGTGATACCAGCATGCAGCTGGGGCTGACAGCCTGTGCTCCTGGTTATCAATCTCATAAGTGCTTCAGAGTCACCTGGAGGGATGGTTAACATGCCACCCTGGCCCCACCCCAGGGGTTCTCATTCCCCAGCCTTGGAGGGGAGCCTGAGGATTTCCATTTCTAACAGGTGAGGGCTGACGCTGCTGGTCCAGAAAAGAATCAGTGCTTCCCGGGGACCCAGAGAGAGAAGCAGAACTTTGAGGACCAGGTTCAAGGCCCATAATAGCCTGAGTTTTCCCAGCAGTAGATTGGGAAGAGTGGCTCCTGGCTTAAGGAGCACTGGTCTGGAACAGGGCTCCTCCAATTTCCATGCCCACAGCTGAGCACCTTGTTCAAAATCAGATGGGGGAGTTTCCCACAAGGAACTCTGAAGTGCCAGGTGAGAGGCCTCTGCACAGAACACCCTATGAGCAAGTGGAACTAGATGAATCACAAAAGGAAAAGAAATCTATGAAATGGAGCCTCTCAGAGCTATTTCACTGCTGCTACATCTAAAGATGTCTTTTCCCTCTGCCTGGTGTGAAAACGGAACTAACTGTGAAGAAGCCGTGTGGCTGACAGGGTCTTGGTGCTCCGGCTGGGTGTCAGGCCTGAGCCTCTGAGGTGGAAGAGCTGAGTCCAGGACATTGATCCACCAGAGACCTCCCAGCCCCATGTAATATCAATCCGCGAGGGCTCTCCCAGAGATCCCCACCTCAACGCTGAGACCCAGCTCCACTCAACAACAAGCAAGCTAAAGTGCTGGACATCCTGTGCCAAACAACTAGCAAGACAGGAATACAATACCACCCATTAGCAGAGAGGCTGCCTAAAATCATAATAAGTTCACAGACACCCCAAAACACACCACCGGATGCGGTCCTCCCCACCAGAAAGACAAGATCCAGCCTCATCCACCAGAACACAGGCACCAGTCCCCTCCACCAGGAAGCCTTCACAACCTACTGAACGAACCTTACCCACTGGGGGCAGACACCAAAAACAACAGGAACTACAAATCTGCAGCCTGCAAAAAGGAGACCCCAAACACAGTAAGTTAAGCAAAAAGAGAAGACAGAGAAATACACAGCAGATGAAGGAGCGAAGTAAAAACCCACCAGACCAAACAAATGAAGAGGAAATAGACAGTCCACCTGAAAAAGAATTCAGAGTAATGATAGTAAAGATGACCCCAAATCTTGGAAATAGAATAGAAAAATACAAGAAACATTTAACAAGGACCTAGAAGAACTAAAGAGCAAACAAACAATGATGAACAACACAATAAATGAAATTTTAAATTCTCTAGAAGGAATCAATAGCAGAATAACCCGAGGCAGAAGAACGGATAAGTGACCTGGAAGACAAAAGAGTGGAAATAACTACCACAGAGCAGAATAAAGAAAAAAGAATAGAAAGAATTGAGGACGGTCTCAGAGACCTCTGGGACAACATTAAACGTACAAACATTTGAATTATAGGGATCCAAGAAGAAGAGAAAAAGAAAGGGACTGAGAAAATATTTGAAGATATTATAGTTGAAAACTTCCCTAATATGGGAAAGGAAAGAGTCAATCAAGTCCAGGAAGCACAGAGAGTCCCATACAGGTTAAATCCAAGGAGAAACATGCCAAGACACATATTAATCAAACTATCAAAAATTAAATAAGAAGAAAAAACATTAAAAGCAGCAAGGGAAAAATAACATACAAGGGAATCCCCATAAGGTTAACAGCTGACCTTTCAGCAGAAACTCTGCAAGCCAGAAGGGAGTGGCAAGACATATTTAAAGTGATGAAAGGGAAAAACCTACAACCAAGATTACTCTACCCAGCAAGGATCTCATTCAGATTTGACGGAGAAATTAAAACCTTAACAGACAAGCAAAAGCTGAAAAATTCAGCACCACCAAACCAGCTTTACAACAAATGTTAAAGGAACTTCTCTAGGCAGGAAACACAAGACAAGGAAAAGACCTACAATAACAAACCCAAAACAATTAAGAAAATGGTAATAGGAACATATATATCGATAATTACCTTAAATGTAAATGGTTTAAATGCTCCCACCAAAAGACATACACTGGCTGAATGGATACGAAAACAAGACCTGTATATATGCTGTCTACAAGAGACCCACTTCAGACCTAGGGACACATACAGACTGAAAGTGAGGGGATGCAAAAAGATATTCCATGCAAATGGAAATCAAAAGAAAGCCAGACTAGCAATTCTCACATCAGACAAAATAGACTTCAAAATAAAGACTATTACAAGAAACATAGAAGGATACTACATAGTTATCAAGGGATCAATCCAAGAAGAAGATATAACAATTATAAATATTTATGCACCCAACATAAGAACACCTCAATACATAAGGCAAATGTTAACAGCCATAAAAGGGGAAATCGACAGTAACACAATATTAGTAGGGGACTTTAACACCTCACTTTCATCAATGGACAGATCATCTAAAATGAAAAAAAATAAGGACACACAAGCTTTAAATGACACATTAAACAAGATGGACTTAATTGATATTTATAGGACATTCCATCCAAAAACAACAGAATACACTTTCTTCTCAAGTGCTCATGGAACATTCTCCAGGACAGATCCTATCTTGGGTCACAAATCAAGCCTTGATAAATTTAAGAAAATTGAAATCGTATCAAGTATCTTTTCCGACCACAAGGCTATGAGACTAGGTATCAATTACAGGAAAAACACTGTAAAAAATACAAACACATAGAGGCTAAACAATACACTACTAAATAACCAAGAGATCACTGAAGAAATCAAGCAGGAAATCAAAAAATACCTAGAAACAAATGACAAAGAAAACATCATGACCCAAAACCTATGGGATGCAGCAAAAGCAGTTGTAAGAGGGAAGTTTACAGCAATACAATCCTACCTCAACAAACAAGAAAAATCTCAAATAAACAACCTAACCTTACACCTAAAGCAATTAGAGAAAGAACAACAACAACAAAAAACCAAAGTTAGCAGAAGGGAAGAAATCATAAAAATCAGATCAGAAATGAAGGAAACAATAGCAAAGATCAATAAAACTAAAAGCTGGTTCTTTGAGAAGATAAACAAAATTGATAAACCATTAGCCAGACTCATCAAGAAAAAAAGGGAAAAGACTCAAATCAACAGAATTAGAAATGAAAAAGGAGAAGTAACAACTGACACTGCAGAAATACAAAGGATCATGAGAGATTACTACAAGCAACTGTATGTCAATAAAATGGACAACCTGGAAGAAATGAACACATTCTTAGAAAAGCACAATCTTCTGAGACTGAACGAGGAAGAAACAGAAAACATAAATAGACTAATCACAAACACTGAAACTGAAACTGTGATTAAAAATCTTCCAACAGGGCTTCCCTGGTGGTGCAGTGGTTGAGAGTCCGCCTGCTGATGCAGGGGACACAGGTTCGTGCCCCGGTCCCGGAGGATCCCGCATGCCACGGAGCGGCGGGACCGGTGAGCCATGGTTGCTGGGCCTGTGCGTCCACAACCAGAGGGGCCACAACGGTGAGAGGCCCACGTACCGCAAAAAAAAAAAAAAAAAAAATCTTCCAACAAACAAAAGCCCAGGACCAGATGGCTTCACAGGCCAATTCTATCAAACATTTAGAGAAGAGCTAACACCTATCCTTCTCAAACTCTTCCAAAATACAGCAGAGGGAGGAACATTCCCAAACTCATCCTACAAGGCCACCATCACCCTGATACCAAAACCAGACAAAGATGTTACAAAAAAAGAAAACAACAGGCCAATATCACTGATGAACATAGATGCAAAAATCTCAACAAAATACTCACAAACAGAATCCAACAGCACATGAAAAGGATCATATACTATGATCAAGTGGGGTTTATCCCAGGAATGCAAGGATTCTTCAGTATATGCAAATCAATCAATGTGATACACTGTATTAACATACTGAAGGATAAAAACCATATGATGCAGAAAAAGCTTTCAACAAAATTCAACACCCATTTATGATAAAAACCCTGCAGAAAGTAGGCATAGAGGGAACTTTCCTCAACATAATAAAGGCCATATATGATGAACCCACAGCCAACATTGTTCTCAATGGTGAAAAACCAAAACCATTTCCACTAAGATCAGGAACAAGACACGGTTGCCCACTCTCACCACTATTATTCAACATAGTTTTGGAAGTTTTAGCCACAGCAATCAGAGAAGAAAAAGAAAAAAAAGGAATCCAAATCGGAAAAGAAGTAAAACTGTCACTGTTTGCAGATGACATGATCCTATACATAGAGAATCCTAAAGGTGCTACCAGAAAACTATTAGTGCTAATCAATGAATTTGGTAAAGTAACAGGATACAAAATTAATGCACAGAAATCTCTTGCATTCCTATACACTAATGATGAAAAATCTGAAAGAGAAATTAAGGAAACACTCCCATTTACCACTGCAACAAAAAGAAAAAAATACCTAGGAATAAACCTACCTAAGGAGACAAAAGACCTGTATGCAGAAAACTATAAGATACTGATGAAAGAAATTAAAGATGATACAAACAGATGGAGAGATATACCATGTTCTTGGATTGGAAGAATCAATATTGTGAAAATGACTCTACTACCCAAAGCAATCTACAGATTCAATGCAATCCCCATCAAACTACCAATAACATTTTTCACAGAACTAGAACAAAAAGTTTCATAACCTGTATGGAAACACAAAAGATCCCAAACAGCCAAAGCAATCTTGAGAAAGAAAAACTGACCTGGAGGAATCAGGCTCCCTGACTTCAGACTATACTACAAAGCTACAGTAATCAAGACAGTATGGTACTGTCAGAAAAACAGAAATATAGATCAATGGAACAGGATAGAAAGCCCAGAGATAAACCCATGCACATATGGTCACCTTATCTTTGATAAAGGAGACAAGAATATAGAGTGGAGAAAAGACAGCCTCTTCAGTAAGTAGTGCTGGGAAAACTGGACAGGTACATGTAAAAGTATAAATTAGATTACTCCCTAACACCATACACAAAAATAACCTCAAAATGGATTAAAGACCTAAATGTAAGGCCAGACACTATCAAACTCTCAGAGGAAAACACAGGCAGAACACTCTATGACATAAATCACAGCAAGATCCTTTTTGACCCACCTCCTAGAGAAATGGAAATAAAAACAGAAATAAACAAATGGGACCTAATGAAACTTAAAAGCTTTTGCACAGCAAAGGAGACCATAAACAAGATGAAATGACAGCCCTCGGAATGGGAGAAAATATTTGCAAATGCAGCAACTGACAAAGGATTAATCTCCAAGATTTATAAGCAGTGTATGCAGCTCAATAACAAAAAAACAAACAACCCAATCCAAAAATGGGCAGAGGACCTAAACAGACATTTCTCCAAAGAAGATATACAGATTGCCAACAAACACATGAAGGATGCTCAACATCACTAACCATCAGAGAAATGCAAATCAAAACTACAGTGAGGTATCACCTCACACCGGTCAGAATGGCCATTATCAAAAAATCTACAAACAATAAATGCTGGAGAGGATGTGGAGAAAAGGGAACCCTCTTGCACTGTTGGTGGGAATGTAAATTGATACAGCCACTATGGAGAACAGTATGGAGGTTCCTTAAAAAACTAAAAATAGAACTACCATACAACCCAGCAATCCCACTACTGGGCATATACCCTGAGAAACCATAATTCAAAAAGAGTCATGTACCACAATGTTCATTGCAGCACTACTTACAATAGCCAGGACATGGAAGCAACCTAAGTGTCCATCGACAGATGAATGGATAAAGAAGATGTGGCACATATATACAATGGAATATTACTCAGCCATAAAAAGAAATGAAATTGAGTTATTTGTAGTGAGGTGGATAGACCTAGAGTCTGTCATACAGAGTGAAGTAAGTCAGAAAGAGAAAAACAAATACCATATGCTAACACATATATATGGAATCTAAAAAAAAAAAAAAAAAAAAATGGTTCTGAAGAACCTAGGGGCAGGACAGGAATAAAGACGCAGACATAGAGAATGGACTTGAGGACACGGGGAAGGGGAAGGGTAAGCTGGGACGAAGTGAGAGAGTGGCCTGGACATATATACACTACCAAATGTAAAATCGATAGCTAGTGGGAAGCAGCCGCATAGCACAGGGAGATCAGCTCGGTGCTTTGTGACCACCTAGAGGGGTGGGATAGGGAGGGCAGGAGGGAGACGCAAGAGGGAGGAGATATGGGGATATATGTATATGTGTAGCTGATTCACTTTGTTATACAGCAGAAACTAATACAACATTGTAAAGCAATTATACTCCAATAAAGATGTTTTTATATATATATATATATATAAAATGTCTTTTGTACATTAAAAAAAAAAATCAGATGGGGGCTCGGTAGGTGTGGGGTGGGACCCATGCTACATGCCTTGACTAGCTTGCCTAAATCCCAGGTCGGAGCTCCACTCAGGCCTCTTCCTTCAAACAGGCCCAGGGCCCAGCAACTTGCCCTTTTCGTAATGGAACTCAGCCTCCTTGAGACTTCCACCTGATATCCTTGCTCTGAGGCACAGGATGAAACGAATAGGGTCCCTCTCCCAGGAGAGCTCCCAGGTATCTTGTCCCTACCTCCACCCCTTGCCTCTCTCCATACAAAGCAAACAGTCCCCGTCCCTTGAACTCTTCTTCCTCTGTCACGACAAACACAGCTCTCTGCTGGGACAGGCTTCCCACCCCATGCTGTGTCCAGGGCTTGGCACTCAGAACCCAGCTGGGGCACAAGGATAGAGACACCAGAAGCAAACAGCATTGTTAAGAGAGGGTGCCCCTGGGCCCAGGAGGAGAGGTGCTAACAGCTGGATAAGAGCACTGCAAAGGAAGATGACCCGGCCTCCCATCTTCAGGCTGGGGCATCTTAGGACTGCTGCCCTCTGCCCACTAAGCTATTGGCCCCATTGTCCAGGGGACATAAATACATTAGCCTGGAGATGCTGTCATAGCCAAAGTCATAAGAGAAGAGGAGAATCAACAATAACGAATTACACTGTTTAACAGACATTGTGTACTAGGCATTGTGCTAAGTGCTCTACAGGTATCATCTCATTTAATCCTGCCAAAACTCCATGAAATGCTCATTATCATGGTGCCCCGTTTTACTGATGAAGAATGGAGACTTACAGATGGGAAGTAACATGCCTAATGGGCAGTAACAGAACTGAAATTTAACTTATACTCTTAACTGTCACATAGCACCCTGTCATCAAAAGCTGGGAGGGCCCTAGACTCAGCACTCTTCCAAGATCAAGGTTTCCGCACAAGATGGTCACTCCTGGGCAGGTGGTGTATGACTGTCCGCATGCCATTTCAAACAGTAATAAACAATAAATAATTTTCTTAGACCGAAGATACCAGGCTTTTCTAAATATATATACATATATATATGCATACATTATTTATACATAACTATATAATTAGATTATATAATAGAATAATTATGTATTATAAGGAGTAAATATATAAATCTATATGTACAATATATTACACATACACTTATTTAATGGTACAGCATCCTTATTGTGTACATATTATTAAGACTTTATTTTATAGATGAAAAAAATTGAAGGAGAGTTTGAGTAACTTCTCCAAGGTCTCACAGCTGTGAAGAGCCAGGATTTGAGCTCTCACAGTCTGGTGCCCAAAGTGCACTCTAGACCTGTCCCCACCCGCACTGTTCACACTGGCTTCCTCTGACTCCCCTACATATTGAGAGCAAGGTTCAAGGGCTCTAGGTGCTTTCTGTGCCCACGCCAGGCCCAGCCCAAAGCCTGAAGCCTCTGTAGGTACCTTGATAAATGCCTACTAATAACCAAACAGGTGTTTCCCACCCTTTTTATAGCTCCCTGCACGGCCAGTGGGCTATAATTAGCACAGCCTTCCACAGGACCGGAGCTAAATTAAACCAGTGGGATGAGAGGCCAACAGCTCCGGACAGTGCCTCGGGCCACCTCCAGCCAAGAGCACCGGTGACACGCGGGAGGGTTCTCTTCAAGGAAGCAGCCTGTCTTGGCCAGTGGGCCTCTCTCTTGTAATGTGTGTCGATCCGAAGGGTTTCCCAATGGCCTCTACTGGCCTATCTCCACCCTGGGGACTGATTTCTCCTGGTATTCCCCCCAGTAAAATCAAAAGATGAGTGATCTCTTTTTCTGAGGGTCAGGAGCCCAGGATACTGGTGCTGGCTCTGCTTCTGATCCGCCCAGTGACCAAGGGACCCAACTTCTCTGGGTTTCAGTGTTGCCTCTTGAAGTAGCACCGAGTCTGCGGCTGAAGTTCCTAGAGTCGTTCCCCAGATCTCAAAAAGGGGCTGCTGGTTAAGTCCCGGGGTTCAGATTGATGCCAGGAGCCTCTGGGGAGGGGTCTAATGGAAGGAGCAGCCCACCCCCAAGGGAGGGCTCTGACCTGGGAGCCTGGCATGACTCCTCAGGCTGCTGACGCTCTGGGCCTGGGGAGGAAAGAAGCACTCCCCGCCTCTCACCATCTCCTGGGGCTGAAGAGCAGAAGGGGAAGGATGGCATTAGAAGAGACATCCTCTTCCCCTCCCTCCAGAGCTCCTGTCTGCCCGCTGCTCTGCCTCATTCAGGACTTGGACGTCACCTCCTGGAGGCCTTCCTGGCTTCCTCATCTAGACCACCCGTCCCTCCACCAATCCTACCCCTCTTCCAGAACACGAATGAGGACTGGAAACTCTTCCTCATATGTGTGTTAATGTCCCCGTTCATTGTCTCGCCCACTGGAATGGAAGCCCCACGGGGACAGAGCCACAGTCTGTGAGTCTATGTGTCCACCCCTCAAGGGCATGGTGTGTCCCACCCCACCCACATCTGCTCATTGGGTGAGTCATTTCCGCCCCCTGTGCTGCTTCCCTTGTGCTGAGCTCCCTACCCCCAAGCCCTCGGCCTTCTCTGCATTTTCCTTTCCAAACAGTGAGTCCCAGAGCAGGGTGTCACTAAACCAGTGACGCAGGTCAGGAAGACCTCCTGAAGGAGATGATTTCTGCAGGGATGAGTCAGTGACGTCTAGCCAAGGAAGGGCAAAGATGGAGAGAAAAGAAGGGACAGAGCACAGAGGTGAAAATGGCCCATGCAGGGGACCTCGAAAGGGTTGGGGGTTCTTAAGAGCATAAAGGGCAAAAGAAGTGAGGTAGGGGTGGGGAGGCAGGCTGGCGGCTGGTGGCAGTGCCTTAGGTGCTGTGCCGAGAAGCCTAATTTTCTCCTACACCTCAGGGGTCAGCAAACTTTTCTGTAACCACCTGTGCAATTACTCAACTCTGCCATAGAAGATACAAAACTGAATGTGCATGGCTGTGTTCCAATAAAACTTTATTTATGGACGTTGAAATCTGAATTTCTCATAATTTTCATGTGTCATTACCGAGGTTCCCTTCACCTTCCACAGTCCTTTGCTCAAAAAGAGGCTGTACATTTCTCACACTGCACTTATCAAAGTGCACTGACACGCACCCACCTTTCACCCTGTGGCCTAATGCTCTGCGTGCACTATTATCTTTTATAAACCTCACAACAAGCCCATGAAGGATATACAACTACCCCCATTTTACAAAGGAGGAAAACTGAGTACCATCTGTGTAGTCACACAGGTCCCTGCACCTAGAAAGGCCCCATGCTTGGTTTAAGTCACCATCTTAATAGTCTTTGAACAAGGGGCTCGCATTTTCACCCTGCTCTGGCCCTTGTAAGTTATGTAGCTGGTCCTGCTGAAAGGCAAGTGGCTCAGGTCACATGGCTCACTAGTGACCCCAGGCATTGGACTCTAACACCTGCCTGCCCAACCACGCATAGTTAGAAATTACATCTGTGAAGTACCTACTTGATTCCGGGCTTCTAGAAGGCAAAGCCAGCACAGACACCAGGATCCATCTGACACCCCAGTCTGAACAAAGGCTCAGTGGCCTGGGCCAATCAGCCCTGAGCCCAAACTGCCTCCTTCCACCACTCTCTCCTTCCGTGGGGAGCAGGCATCCCTCCTCACGTGGCCATCCCCATTTATTCCATAGCGACCTTGGGCTGGTGACTGGGAATGCTTCACAGGGGTCACATGGAGGACAGCCTTGGAAGGACCACCTGCCCTGTCCAGTCCAGCCCTGCTCTCTGGCTCTGACTACAGGTGCACACACCCCTAGACAGGTGAAGGGAGAACTTCAAAGGGCATCTGAGTTTTAGGAGGGGTGCGAGAGAGCCAGGATAAAGACCGGTTCTACAAGCCTTCATCCGCCTCCTGTAACCAGGCAAGAATGAGAAAGTAAAACCTCTTTTTAAAAATTCAGCAAACCAGGAAACATGCCCTTGGGATATGGCGCTGAGGTTCCACTTCTCACATTTTTCATGGGTTGAGAAGATTGGCAATTTCTCTAGCAAGAACAAACGCGCCTCAACGCAGCCCCACCAGCGCCAAAGCAGAGCCCATCCTCAAGGTCATCGACACCGACACTGAGCCTGGTGCACGGCTCTGGAGCTAGTGGGCCTGGGGTTGAATCCAACCCTACCCTCCACTGTCCCCCCCGCCTTGACACTCACTAGCCGAGTGCCCTCGGCAAGTCACTTAGCCTCCTAGTTCCTCAGCTTCCTCCCCTGTAAAACAGAAACAACCAGGCCCACCACACAGGGTTGTTGTGAGGCGTAAACGTGTTAAGATACGTGGAATGAGAGCCTAACAATTGCCAGTGATTAGTATTAATATCATTAACTTCAAGCTGGAATTCAGGAGCTGCACACACGCCAGGAAGCAGGCTCTGCTTTGCCACACCCTACATCACTCCCATCTGGAATCCCCAAGACAAGGAAGCAGTATTGCCCTCTCTTGACCAACTGCAAGGAAGCACCTGCCCCTGCCAGGACGCCCACGAGGGCAGCCCTCAGAGCCACGCCCCTCTGGGGGGCCTTCTTGACCTGAGTGGTTGAAGTCTTGGCAGACACCCAGGTGTTTGGTTCCATCTAGCTAAGATGAGCCTCTCAGCCAACTTTATTTAACAGACATGTGACTGCTTAGCTAGGGGCATGGCCCCAAGGCATGGGGCAAGCGGCCAGCAGGGGAGGCCCCACTTCCTGTGTGCTTCGCCGGCACCCATGCCTGGCCACCGGCCCCATCTGCCAATTTTCAAGGCCGAGTTGACTCTGGCGAGGTGACAGGATTCCAGCATCTCCATCCCCTCCTGCTTTATTCAGCAGCTCTGTGGGCCTCCGACCTTCCTTTGGCTACAAATCTCACTCACGGGTCCAGGACAGTCACGGTTAATGGGCATCTCCGTGCCAAACTCATGAGCAGGGCTGTTCTGGCTGACCTCTGACCACTCAGAGCCTGGCCCTTGCAGTTCTGCCCACTCCGCCTTGGTCCTGACCCTTTGCTTCTGTTCCCTGGACTCCCGGGAGGGGTTTCTTCCTTTCAGCCCCATCGTGGCCTGACCACAGCTGACTCCATTCTGAGCAATTGGAGAGAAATTCATGTATATCACTGGCCAAGTTTCACAGGAAGATGGATGGGGACCCAGATGGCACTGGAATCCAGGTCCTTAAAAGAGCCTGGGTGGGTACCATTTCTCACACAGGGACACCAGTGTAGAAGGCAGGATCTCCGGGGACCGGTCTGATACCTGGAGGTTCTAATCCCAAGAAGAGATGATAATAAAAGTTTTGGCCTTGGAGCCCATGCTGCTCTAAGTTTCTAAGATCTGAAATCTGTAACACAATCATCAGTCTCATGACAAAGAAACCATCTTTGAGAGAAACCGGTCCACCATTCTCTGATCAGTGACTTAACTTTCCACACAGGCAGAGCAGGGTCAAGGTGAGTCCTGAGTTTTGGGGTAACCTCCTTGGCTCTGTGGCAGAAGACAGGGGTGTTGCCTCTTTGCTCTTTGGGGTTCTCCCAGAGACAGCCCATCCTTGTCACCCACCTTCCAAGTTCAGCCTCAGCACTGGCTCGACAGGAAAGGCCAACACATCCAACCCCACTTCCTAAAGGCCTGGTCTCCAACCCTCAGTCATGACCACATCCAGGTAGGAGACACTGAGGAGGTGCAGATTTCAAAGGGATTTTCCATTTCTGAAAACTAAAGTCTCATTCACAAATGACACATTGCAGGGGCTTGATTTATGGGATAGGATGATTAACTTGTTTCCTCTTTCTTTTGTCATGCTTTATCATCCTTTACCAAGGACGTGACTTGGTGACAACTGGCTGATTTCTTCAGGTGATTAGCTCAGTTACAAAAACCCAGAGAGCAGATCTTTGGTACCATACCGGTCAGCAACTCAAGATCAGAGAACTGCTGTCAGCCTACGAGCTGGTTCTTTTATAGCCCCCTGAATGCCTTGGGCCAGCCTTGGTCCCCACCACCCACCAAGTCTTCCCTCAGCAACAAGCACCAATATATATGTGATAAGAGCATGAGTCTGTGAGCAATCCTCATTGCCTCTCTAGCCACAGAATGTGGTACATTTAAGTTGTTCAATAAATGTCTGTAACCAAGAAAATGCTCCCTGGAAGCCAGGCTGTGGGTCACTCAGTCCCAGCCTCTGTCTCTGATGGAGACACCAACGAGTGAGTTGAGGAAGGGTTTGGCCATCTGCTGTCACCTCAGAGGTTGGAGATTTAACCCCATCCTTCAGACCCTGAGAAATTCCCAGAAAAGCCAGCACTCCCTGGTCCTTAGGGCCCACCACAGCCTCCAGCTACCTCTCCAGCAACCCCTCCAGCTCCCTATATGTACCCCATGCTCCTGCCCATGGGACACCAGCCTCCTTCATTCCGTGCACTGCCCTGTCACTTACCCACTCTGGCCCTTTGTTCGCGTTCTTCTCTTACCCAGCAGCGCCCTCCCTAACCTTCTCTGAGCTGCGCCTCTAAATAAACCCAGAAGCGTGCTCCTTAAAATCTCCATAGCACATCGTTTGCACTCAGCCTGCATTTACCAAGCGTGCGGCCACGCGGAACAGTCTGCTGGACGACAGGGGGACCGAGAGGAGTGAACCGCATCCCTGCCCGCAAGCGGCTCACGCTCTGGTAGACAAGTGAATCGCTGTACCTCGGGGTGAGAAGTGGCAGTGCATGGGGCCGTGGCCAAGCGCACAAGCTCCAGGGTCAGGCTAGCACCTGTGAGTCCTGGCTTCATGACACACCAGCTGCGTGAACCTAAGCAAGTCACTTAACTGCAAGCATCTCGTCTTCCTCTTCAAAAATTTATGAACAATTATGATTCTTATGGCAACGGGCTGCTGTCATGATCAAATAAATTAACGCAATTAAAGACAACACTTATTATTCTCAATAGTTTCTGTAAGAAGTGAAGATAAGTACAGGGAATATTGCTTGGTTTTATACCAAGCTCTTATCTCATTCTTTTCACTTGAATGGAGCTCTATGCACATAACAGTCTCTCCAAAAATACTCATTAACCTGCATTGAACAAGCTGTGCACATGATCACTTTTTTCTGTTCCCTTTACCTCTTCCATCTCTGTTTGTTTATAAAATGTATATTCATCAAGGATGGGCTCAGATGCCACCTCCGTAAGTCAGCTTACATGCTTCATGAGTCTCTGGATGAATGGCTTTCCTGTCCTGTCTTCAGAGGTCTTTGGCATCCAAGAACCCAGGTCCTCACCACCGTTGGTTACACCCTTCTTTGCAGGTGTGCTGTATGTCCCATCAGACTACATGCCCTTCGAGGACAAAGGCTGAGTTCACTCATGCTTTCATTCTCCAGCACCAAGTCCCCAGTGATCAAATGATTAGAGCAGTGCTGTTTCTGGGGGGAAACACACCAAAACTCCCTTCTGAAACCTCTTTCTCACAGCGCGTGAGCCAGACTGGCCTTCCAGACCCTCATTTTTGTCAAAAATAGAAGCCAATTTGACCAAGCACACTTTCTATCACCATGAAATTGAATGTCCAGATCAAACAATGTGTTTATCAACACACATTTTCTGTCCCCTCTATATACTAAAGGGCTCCAATTTTCACGCAACATTTTTCTGAAATCGACATGTTAACACTCTCCACTGGCAACTCTGAAACTAGTCAGTTCACAGTCATCATTGGAGAGATTCCATGCCAGATCTGTCTTCAATGAAACACCATGTGAAACACCTCTAACACCACTTTTTGAATGTCAACCCACCTGTGCTCTTGGTTCTGGTGACGACAGAGAAAAACTGATTTTAGCATTTAGACACAGACTGTAGTGTCCCAGGTTTGACAGCCTCGTCTTGTGCTCCACATGAAACATATCCTGGATCCTACACAGACCACCCCTCCCCTGCTGTCCACTTTCATAGGAGCACAGCCAACAAGCCCAGTTTCTGATAGGTAATAGTTTGTGCTCCGTTTCTTGAACAAACAGGGATGCAGTAATAAATTAAATGATTTGCGCCCTCATCAGTAGACAGTAAATGTTATTGTTTATTAAAAAGCTAATAATCCATTCAATTTTTTTAAATTAAGCAATAAGCCTCTAATATAATAAATTGGAACGATTGAACCTACTATTAATGGAGCAAAATCATGAGCAAGGAGGGGAGCCAGTTCTAGAACCTACATTTTTTTCCCCCACATAAAACATGCTGACAATGAAACAACTGGAGAAAGAAGTTTTCATCCACATGCCATCAAAGAACTTACCTGCCAAAGTCAAGGTTCCCATATATGCTTAGATGGTTGTACATGTCTAAGGAAGTACAGAGAATTCTCCTAAATCGGCCCTCACTGTTGAGTCCTAGTCGTGTCTTTATTTAATTGGTTTGTATTGTTTTATCTCTTTCCACTACAGACTAAGAATTGTCTACTCCAGTTAGACAGAGCCCTAACCAGGATGCAGGTTTACAACCCTGATGGGTGGTCTATAAACCACTGTCTTCTCACAGTACGAAGGCAACATCGTGTTCGAAATAACCTCACACAATGATTCTAAACAAAGCACTGTTTGATTATTTGTTCTGAAATATCACCTTCCTGCCACATAACTGGAAAGAAGACATGAACACTGTGTCTGCCTGGAGACCCAGCACCCAGGTTGTGCTGTCACACCCCGAAGAAGGCAAGAAGCCCTTTCTGAGGCCGCAGAGGGCAGGCTTGTGTAAACAGGCAGTAGAACTTGCTGAGCAGAGATGAAACATTTGCACTTCTCTCTGAGCATTTTAAACGGGAAAGCAAAACTCATTATACGAGCTAAACCCTCTTCTACATTCTTAAACGTCCAAGCAAACTTTCCCCCAGCAGCATGCACTTCTATGGCTTTGCGTTATTGGGATAAATCAAAGCGGGTGGAAAAAAGGGCCTTTTCGCATCAGCCTATGGAGATCAAAGTAAAGAGAACAAAGCTAGGGAGACGCACGGGATTCTGCTTGGTAAGCGTTCTCAGGGGGGGGCTGGGTTTCTGTGTCTGGGCTGCCAAGCACCCAGGGCTCCGAGGCCATCCCATCTTCTCCAGAATGAGTAGAAGGTATACATCAGGCCTGCTTCTGAGGACAATGCCCTGCTTTGCAGAGCCTGTTTTGCTTGCCCGGGCATCTTCCTATCTTGTCTCGATCAACAAGCAAACATTTACAGAGCGTCTCCCAGATGCAGGGCCTGATGCAGGAGGTAATCTCACCAACAAACCACGTCCCAGCCCTAATCTCCATATAAATGTGCTACTCTGAAAGAAACAATAAGACCCAGCTCTGCCGTCAAGGTGTTTCCAGTTTATTTGAAGAGAAAACAAAGAGTCCCATTAAAAGATGACTACTGCAAAGCACTCTGTTTTAACTTAGCATTCCTCAAACTTCAGTCACAATCATAACCATACTAGGAGTTTGTTTTAAAAAAAAGAAGCCTGGATCCCACCCTTGGAGATTTACGTCCATGGGTCTGGGGTCTGGGCTTCTGGTTTTTTTTTTTTAACAAGCATCAACAGGGATTAAAAAACAGCAACAAAAAACACTACACTGGGTGGCAATGAGAGTCACTCATGCTGGTCAAGGTCAGAGGACTCTAGCAGGGTCAGCATAAGGGGGACCTGCAAGACCAGAGAGCAGAGAAGCAGGAAGGGGAGGCGGGGAGGGTGCCAGGTAAAGGAACAATAAATATGCAGAAAATTCTGGATGCAGCAGGTGGCACTGGAGGAGTGACAGATGAAGGCAGGCAGGTCAAGGTCAAAATAAGAAGGGTCATGAATGCCTACTGTACAGCACAGGGGACTCTGCTCAATATTCTGTAGTAACCTAAACGGGAACAAAACTTGAAAGAGAATAGATACATGTAAATGTATAACTGAATCACTTTGCTGTACACCTGAAACTAATACAACATTGCTAATCAACTGTACTCAGGTATAAAATAAAACTTTTTAAAAAAGAGTGCAACAAAGAAAAACAGGAGGGTAATGAACAAAAGGCTCAGTGTGTACTTTCGCCTGTAGGCAAAAGGAAGCCCCTGAGAGATTGGTGCCCGGGGTGCAAGAGTTTCGGAAAGAGAAATCCAGTGCTGAGCTACGTTAGAATCATCAGAAAGACTGGAAGCTAGGCCTGCAGTTCTTACTAGAATTGTCTTCTAGTATTCTGCTCTATCCTCACTGTAAATCAATGAACTCAGCGAGGCAGACAATATTATCCTCTTTCTCCAAACAGAAAACTGGGGTGCAGAGTGGTCCAACAGTGGGATGAAGCCTGGGGAAGCCAGGGGCTGGCTCCAGGCCGGCACACTCAACCACTGACCAAGTGACCCACTGCCTTTCAAGCCCAGTCAACATATATTTATTGAGCACCTACTACGAGTGAGGAACAGAAGATGCAAAGGTAAATGAAACTCCATTCCTGCCCTCCAGGAGCTCACTTTCTGGTGCCGGAGCTGGCAAACTTTCTCTATAAAGGGCCAAGACAGTCAAAATGCAGGCTATCGGGTCTCTGTAGCAACTACTCACCTCTGCCACTGTAGTGCAAAAGCAGCCATGGCCAATACATAAACAAATGGGCACACCTGTGTTTCCATAAAACTTTATTTACAAAAATAGGCAGTGGGCTGGATTGGATCTGCAGGCTGTAATTTGCTGATCCCTGATCCCATACACAACTACGTATAAGAGAAGTCTGTTATAAAGCAACCTTGGTCCACAGAAGAAAGAGAGAGCCATTTGGTCTGCCCAGGGATAGTTGAGGAGGTGACATCTGAGCAGAGCTAGGCTTTCAAGATCTTGGTTAAAATGATGGGGTTGAATCAGAAGCACCCTGACGTCCCTCTTGTCCCAACTGCGGTTCTATGATTTGGATAACACGCTGCCTTCCTGCCCAGGGTGTTCCAACAGCACAAGCAGTACGGCCTCCCCAAGCTTGTTGATGCTTCCCCTCACCTCTAACACCACTTTTTGAATGTCACTTAAAGGAATTAAAAGTCCTAAATGATTCTGGAAGTTTAAAGGCACACACACACACACACACACACACACACACACACGTAAACATTCCTATCATCACTGTGTGTTAAGTCCAAACATAATTTAATTATTTATCTCCCTGAAGGCTTTCTTCCTCCTTCAGAATTTCTCTCTCCCGAAAAGAACCCATCTGCTTCCACAGCAGACACTCTAGTGAGACTGAAATGTTCTACCTGACCAAGGGCCAGCCTTAAGAAGAACATGGAGCCAGAAAGAAAGCAAGGGTGGCCACACACCTCATCTGCCCCCGCTGAGCTGGTACCAGACAGGAAAACAGAAATAGAGCCACGAAGACCAACAGCAACACCTCTGACGGTGCCAGCAGGCAGCAGGCACGGCCCAGGCAAATAAACACATCCAGACATCCTGTGCAATACGGGGCGCATCCAGGCCTTAGAGTGACTCCATCCAAGCCAGCCAAGGTCAACTCTTGTCAAAGGCTTAGTCAGACTCCTCTTCTGGGGACTCAGATCCCCTGGCCAAGACTGCTAATGGTACGGAGAAGGCCAGACAAGGCCACAGTGAGGCCAGAGGCCAATAGGGCAAAGGTAGGCAAAAGGCACCCACGGTTTGCATGTGATTGCTGTGTGTGGCTGAAGCCCCACCCTCACCAGTGTAAATCCCACCCCACTCCAGCCTCACCTCCTCCTCCGTGAAGCCTTCCTGGTCCTTGCTCGCTGGCAGTGGCCTATTTCTCCTCTGAACATCTAGAGCAGCGGCTCTCAAAGTGGGGTCCCTGGACCAACAGGATCAGCATCACCTGGAAACTTGTTGGGAATGCAAGTTCTCAGGCCCCACATCAGACCAAGCGAATTAGAAACTCCACAGGTAAGACCCAGCAATCTGTGTTTTCACAGAGTCTGCTGGATGATTCTGAACCAGGCTGGAATTTGGGAGCCACTCACGTAGAGTCCAGACTCTAGACCATTAACTGTCTGCATCATGGCCACTGGTCCTTCTCATGCATTTCCCTGGGCTCTTGGCCCACAGGGAATATAAATGCACTTCACAGCCTGGATCCTAGGTGCCCAGCACAGGGTTCCGCAGCCAGCACCTGTTCAGCTAACACCTGTGGAATTTTATGAACCTGAGCTAATCTGATTATAAAATCACAGAATCTGAATGTTGGAAGAGGCCTCAGGGCCCACCCAGCCCAGCCACCTACCAAGGCTCTGCCAGCACCCAGCTGCTCTGGGTTTCCCTCGCTCCAGGTCAGGTGCTCGGCTAAAGCTGGGGAGTTCACTACCTCATCCTTCACTTGGCCAATATCAATGCGTGCGGAACGTGTGCCAGGCACTCTGGCGGGGGTTGGGGTACATCAGCGAACCAAATAGGCCAGGATGCTTGTTCTGGGGGAGCCAACAGTCCAGTTCAGGGAGAGACCCAATAAACGGTAAATAAAACCAGTACGTATTAACCACAAGAAGACAAACCCAAATTGGAGGACAGTCTACAAAAATGACTAAGCAGGGCTCTTCACAAATGTCAAAGTCACAAAAGATGAAGCCGTGTCACAGATTAGAGGAGACTAAGGAGATGTGTCAGGGAGAGGCAAAGTGGGATCCTGGATCAGACCCTGCAAAGGAAAAAGGGCGTGAGTGGACAAACTGGTGACATTCGAAGAAGGTCTGTATTCAGAGAGTAGCATTATACCAACGTTCAGTGCTTGGTTTCCAACCTTGCTCCCTCTGTGGTCTTTAAGATGTGAACATCAGGGGAAACTGGGTGAAGGGTAGACAGGAGCTCTCTGTACGAACTTGCAATTTTTCAGTACATTTTGGATGGTGAATCCAGTTCAGAAAGAGAGGTCAAAGCATGGGGGTGCAAGTCACATGCTGGAACAGCAGGGTTCCTGTAGGCCTCGTCTAGAAGGTGACATGGGAGCAAGACCTGGAAGCAGTAAAGGGTTCAACTAAGGGGTGAATGAATAATGAATACGAGGCCAGAGTCAGCTTTGCCAGAACCTCCTCCCACTGGTCCCCATTCTATCTAAAGTAAGCCTGACTGCCCTCTGAATACTTAAAGCATCCCTCAGTCTTCTCTCCAGAGGGGGCCTCCCCATCCTACAGCTATGCCTCCTGCCAGTGCCCCAGTGGCTGGTGCCCCCCAGGGAGGGCAGACAGAGAGTCACGAGGAGGGTGGGGTCTGATAAGGACCGAAGGCAGAAGCTGGGGCACCTCTGCCTGCCTTGCTCTGGAATTGCCCTGGTCTCCTTTCCTTGCTGGCAAACCACTTCAGTTCCTATCCCTTCTTTCTTGGCCCCTATGCCCAGCTCTCTCAGCATCTGAGCCTCTCCTCAGAGCACTGTCCAAATTCGCCCAGAAGCTCAAGCAGTGGAGCTCCCAGTGGGGTCAGTGTGAGCAAGCAGACATGAGTCAGAGCAGCAACTCCACCTAATGACTAAGGATAAATATCCCACCCAAAGCTCCTGGTTTCCAGCGTCTTCAGAAAGCACAGGGTATCGTTGACCCAAAAAAGCAAAACAGCCCACTCTGTAGCACTGAAAGTCTGAGTCTCGGGCTCCAGGGACCTCAGACAAGTCCCTCCCCTCCACAGATGTTTCACGACATACAAGTGATAAGGCTGGACGAGTTAATCCCCAAGATTCTTTCTAGTACTAACATTCCATGATCATTAAGTATCAAACGAAATTGCACATGGTAATTGCAGCTTTGAAGTACGATGTGGGGCAGTAACGGTAACAATGATGAGAGCTCTGACCCCAAATGAATCACCACCATTGTAAATGACAGTTGCTACTATTAATATAATACCTTATATTGCAGCATGCTTTACCATTTACAAAGCACTTTTATACACACTATCTCATGTGATCCTCAAAAGAACCAGTGAGAATGATGGGAAAGATGCTATTTCTTTTGCACAGATGAGAAAACCAAGTTCAGTGGCTTTCTAGTCCCATTCAGCTAGGCCTGACAGTGCCAAGCCCTGCACAGTGGCCTCTTGACACCTCATCTACTTTCTGTAGCTCGGTGATGTCTTTGCTACCTCAATGATCCATGCATCCACCTATGATTCTGTCCCTATAGGCCTTGACCAGGTTAGTTCAAGGTCCTTCACCCTACAAGGAAACCCAAGCGTCCACCCTGAAGAAGAAAGCATCCAATGTGTGCTCAGTCCACCCAGTAGACCCTTGGAGGCACAGTCCTTACTCAAAGGGGAGGTGACGGCATCATCCCACATTTGCTTCCCTGCTGCTCCAAACAGAACAGATGAGATATCACAGCTCACATGCTGATCTCACTGCAGCATCGGATGTTGCAAAATAATTAAATAAAAGGAAATGGGAGTGTGAAGAGGAGAGCCCCAATTTCCACGCTACTGTCCCAGGCAAATGATAAGAAAGGGACGGTGGACAACGTCAAGGTGAGGGACAGCTCCCCTGCAGGTGCCAGGTTTACTGCGGTTCTGTCCTACGTGGGCCACCTTGGCCAAGCCTTCCTACCAGTAGCAGTGCTGTCACCCCTCGCCATTTGGCTGGTACGTCCAAAGGGTAAGAGACACCTTCCCCTCTCACCACACACCAGGGTAGAGGATACGCTCGGGCCAGCCTCCACTGTCCCCTTGACAAACGGCCCCGTTCTCCCACGCACAAATGTTGGCTCAGGCTTGCCCAGAGTAGGCGACTGCTTGGTGTCATGTCGGAAAGGGCCAGCCAGATGAGAGCTTTGTTCTTGAGCCCACTCTCCCTGCACCTGTGTCCATACCTAAATGCCCCACCTTGTGTAGGATACCAACCTCCCTGGGCCGTGGCCTCCTCAGCTCTGAATAGGGGTTAAAAACATCCATCTTACCTCTCCCTTACAGAACTGTCAAAGGATGGAGCGAGATCACACTTGAGAAGACACTTTGGAAACTTTCAAGTCCCACATGGCGCTCAGAGATCGTGGCACACCAGGCACCTGGGGTCAGGACTGACCACCTGGGGCACACGCTGGCCTCCACTGCCCAGCCTCTCTCTGGTTAATCAGGACACAAGACTGAGTTCTGGCCAGTGGCGTGTGGGCAGAGCATCTGACCCATGAAACCTTCCCACACACAGTCCTCTTCTCTCTTTTCCCCTCTGGCAGCTGGGGACCCAGAGGCAGCCTCTGGGGACCTAGAAAGGGCAGAGCCACAGACAGAAGGAGCCTGGATCCCTGACCGGACACTTGGGGGGTTGCCCCATCAGGAACACTCACATGGTGTTAATAATAAATATCATAGAGGTGGAAGATGCCCTTTATTGTGTTAAGTTACTGAAGTTGGGGGTCGTTGGCAATAGCAGGTAAGCCACCTGGACTGGCATAGTGACGCAGTGGAGTCCCTGCTTCAAAAACTCCAGCAAGGGAGTTACTTGTAAATTCAAGCAAATGGAGAAAATAGTTATAGTAACAAACAACCAAGTTTCCTCAGAGTTCCTCAAACCTGTGATAGGATAAAAATGAGACCACGTGAAAGATGTTCCCAGCCTGATGGATGTCAGGGTCAAAGAGTTCTCTGTAATGTCTGGGTTAAGCTATTTGAGGAACAGTCAGTACACACACCTGTCCAAAGGCGACCACGATTGAGTTTGTTGTTGAGACGTACCTCTTTTTCTCCAACACCTAGGTTTTCACTCCTGACGATAAAGACGATGTGGATCGACCTCTAACTAGTCAGACAGATTAGGTTATCTAATCAGAGGGTTACATGTCCTCATAATGTGGACAGACCATGCTGGAAGGGGCCAGATAAGGGACAAAGAATCCACCAGGAAAATAAGAAGGACAAAGGATCTGAAAGACGGTTCACAAACATAAAGCAGAAATATCTCTTGACCGTCTGATGAAATGTTTGTCCTGACTCCTGAGAAATAGATACAAAATGAAACGGCAATGAGATACATCTCACACATCAGATTGGCAAAATTAAAACGTGTGACAAGACCCCATGTGGCCGACAGCACCCTCGGATGGGGACACCGGTCCCGCTCCAGAGGGAAGTCAATTTCGTAATATCTATCAACACACAAGCGGCAAATCCCTTTTGATTCAGCAGTTCTATTTCTAGAAATCTACCCAACAGATATCCTCATACATGCGCCAAAAGACTCATGCACAAGATTATTCATTGTTTGAATTGCAACAGACAGGAAACGGCCTGAATGTCCAACAGTACAAATCATCCAAGTACATACAGCTATAAAGCGGATGAGGAGTCGGCTTCAAAGTTTACGAGATCCCACTGGGAATGCTGGGGTGCATGGGGGCGGGGAGCAAGCACACGCCCACCGCCATTCTACCAGCATTCACAGGCGCACGAGATGGGACACTAGGAAGAAGCCTTACCCTTAAGATGCTACAGGAGTCGGTATCCCATGACAAGGTGTGAATCTGTGGCCATGCTGTCCTCGCTGTTGTGCTTATTTTCAGCATATGGAAAATTAGCCATAACGCAAACAACACAGCAACAGCTGTGTTTTCATCTTCTTGGCTATCCTGACGTCACAACCATCAAATACAAGCTCCCCAAAGGAGCAAATGATATTATTCCCAGCAGCACACTCCAAAAGGCCACACACCTTCCCACCAGAAGAAGGATTCCAGGGCTGTCCTTTGTTTTGTAGGTGTGACTGCCCCTCTTTTCAGAGTAGCTATTTAGCAACTTGTGTACAAAGTGAGCCATCTGAGACTTAGGAACAGTTCTATCATAGAAAGCAGTTACAGCCTTTCTGGAGAGAAATCTAACACTATCTATTAAAATTAAATATACACGTGTCCCTGACCTAGAAATCCCACACTCCAACATGTAGCATGAAAGCACCAGAATGGAAGGCAACATGTACGAAGATATGTATTACAGCACTGCCTTAGTGGGGAAAGAAACAACCTGAAAGCCCATTAAAAGAGAACGGCTGACAGTGGGGAGAGGCAAGAGGGGAGGGGCAAGACAGGGGTAGGGGATTAAGAGGAACAAAATACTATGGATAAAATAAATAAGCTACAAAGATACATTGTACAACACAGGAAATATAGCCAATATTTTATAATAACTTTAAATGGAGTATAAGTTATAAAAGTTTTGAATCTATGTTGTATACCTAAATCTAATATAATATTGGAAATCAACTATACCTCAATAAAGAGATCAGATAAAATAAAAATAATAAAAATTAGTAAAAAAAAATTTTTAAGAGAATGGCTGAATCGATTATGATACATGAATATTTGGTAATTGTTTCTAAAAATGAGATCTTTATCTGTGGACCTGGAGGGATGTCTGTGATGCATTATTAAATAAGAAAAGCAAGTTGTGAGGGAAAATAGTGAGATAAGATGCCCTTTTTCCCCACAAGGCCCTGCACAGTCTTCCCTCCTCCAATTCCTACCCCCTCTCCCTGTGACTTCATTTCCTACCTCTTTTCCTGTCACACACTCTGCTCCAGTTGACAGGGTGCGTTACCAGGCACAATCTGGCCACAGGGCCTTTGCACTTACCCTCAGCCTCACTGTTCCTCCCCAGAGATCTTCATGTCTCCCACACGTCCTTTAGGTCTCTGTACAAAATTTGCCTTCTCAGTAAATTCTACCCTAACCTCTTCATTCAAAATTACAAGGTGGGGGGGGGGGTTCAGCTTTATTTTTCTCCACAGAACTTACCATTGGCTGACACTTTAGACATTTCACTATTAGATATTTCCACCTTCTAGACGGTAACCTCCATGAGGGCAGGGATTTTTGTCTCTTGCTCACTATAGTATCCCCAGCATCTAGCACAGCGCCTGTCAATTCCCACTGAAGGAATGGAAAACCTGTTTGCACCAGGAGAAATGACTGGGAGGATGTGTATAAGGCTTTTACCACCAGTGGGTGAAGCTGCAGCAGAGAGCTGTCAAAGAAGAAACAGGACTACCTTTTCTCCTGTGTTATTATTCCACCAGTTGCAGTGAATGTATGTTATTGTTGTAATTGTTGAAGAGGCATTTAAGGAAATAAGAAAGCAAAGATGTAAATCGGATTAAGAGGAAGCAGTGGAAAGCAGGCAAGTCAAAATGGAGAGAGACGGAACCCAGAGCATGCCCAACAACCGCTGGCCTCTCTCCTCCCTCCTCCCATGTCAGGCCAGGCACCCTCAAAGCCAATCCCACCCAGCATCTCACCCATAAGCACATTAGGAAGGACAAGCTGTTGCTCATAAAAGAAATCACAGAGTACATTCTAACCCGAGTATAAACGCTTCTGGGCCATCGTCCCCGCCCAGCTCTGCCTCTATTAGAGATGGGCAACGGAGGACGAGACCAACTGGTAGAGAAGGTGAGGTCTCAAGAGGGTGGTGGAGAGTAGCACAGGGGAAGGAGCGCTGATCTCCCTGCGAAGCCGGGTCCCAGCGCTGCCTCCTAGGCACAGAGGGACCTTGGGCAAGGTCACTTTAACCTCTCAGAGCCACAGGTTCCTCCCCTGTGAAAATCAAAATAAAGGTATCTGTCTTCTATCGCACTGCACACAGACAAGTAAGGAGACAATCGCCACCACGGATGCCACGTGGATAATGGCAAAACCCCTCACTACACAGAGCCCTGGCTTCCTCTACTCTGTTTTCCAGTTACTTGCCGTTGCTCTACGAGAAAGGCATGTGTTTTCATACTTGACCTTTGGCCACCTGGCTGAACTCTGTTGCTTCTAATAATTTATAGATTCAGAGTCTAGGATTTCCTCTAGCCAGATGATCAGATCACCAGCAAATAATGACACTTTTATCTCCTCCTGTCCATGCCTCGTGTCTCTCTTGTCTTTCTCCTGTCTTACCGCACTGGCTCAGACCTACAGTCCAACGTCAAACAGGTAATAGTGGGCGTTCCTGTCTTATTCTTAAGTTGAAGGAAATTTGTCCCAAGTTTATCTATTAAGAATAACATTGGCTACAGATTCTAGTAGCTATCCATCACCAAATTAAGGAAGTTCTCTTTGCCGAATTTGCCATGTTTTCTCATGAAGTGTCAACTGGATTGTATTGGAATGCTTTTTCAGCAATTAAAGAGATCATCACATGGTTGTCTCCCCGTTAATGTGTTTTTTTGTTTTTTGCTTTAACTGATGTATAGTTGATTTACAATATCATGTTAGTTTCAGGTGTACAGCACAGTGATTCAGTTAGATAGATAGATAGATAGATAAATATTCTTTTTCACATTCTCTTCCTATAAAAAACTTATTACAAAATACTGAGTATAGCTCCCTGTGCTATACATAGGTCCTTAATGTGTTTGAAGAGAGGCCTGCACAGCACTGGACACCCCAACCCAATGCTGATTTTTCATGGTCACGTGCAAGCCTGTGACCCTAGTCATGATGATGTCATCCTACCTCGGCTCCAGTGCTCTCCTGATGGCCGCCTTCTCTCTTCAACCCTACAACTCCCTAAAAGCTAATCTCCCCCACCTCCATCCCGAACGCTCACCAGTCCCTACAATGCCCCAGGCCTTCACCTGTTATGAAGGGGACATCAAGTCAAGACAAAGTTGACTGTCAACCCATCTCTACGTCATGAAACATCATCCCACACTTGTGGGAAAGGGGCCAATCACAGCATTTTCTCAAGATGAGCAGCCCATTATGTTAATGTAAACACTTCACCATCCACCGCGGCATAATCCAAGGTTCACATGAAGCTGTTCCCACCTGGAACAGGATGCCACGATGGGGAGTAAGCTCCCCACTCCCTGGGGTATTTAAGCAGAGGTGGGAATGCCCCCCCACGATATTGTTACACAAGATGAAGAGTGGCCCAGGGTCTCCCCACCTGTGAAATGAGGGTAATCAAAAGGAAAAGGAGGAGCCGGAGCAGGATTTATTGAGCATTTCCAAGCACTTTATACACATTTCCTCAGTCCTCACAAGAGCCCTTTTAGGTATTAGGATACATAGAGACGTTGCTACCATACACACACACACACACACACACACACACACGTGTTCAAGGTGACAGAGCCAGGTATGCACAAGGGCCTCTGCTCCTGGCCTTACGCCCCCTCCATGCCACCACTCTGCCTCCTGCTACAGGGCATGAAACCGCTTGTTAAGCTGCCTAACACAGCGACAGCCACCTAATGGGCACTTAATGATTCTCCCCAGACTGAGATGGTCAAAGGTCCCTCCCACTGAGCAAAGGCAATTTTCTCCTCTGCCAAGCAAAGGAGAGACTTCATCCTGGCCCTTCATGCACAGGAGGTCTGACCACGTGGCTTTACGGCCAGCCCTTTCCACCTTTCCAAAATATATTCAGAAACATGATCACATCTGAGCTTCACAGCTCTTGACAGAGAGGCTCACTGAGGCTCACATATGAAGGGTCTGCCCAAGTTCCCACGGCTGCACCAACACATTCACATCCCGGGACACCAGGGACCATCCTGATCTTCATCCCCACCAAGGCCTTGTGCGTGAAAAGAAAGGACAATCGCAAACATTTCATCAAAAAGCAGCAACAGGGGCTTCCCTGGTGGCGCAGTGGTTGAGAGTCCGCCTGCCGATGCAGGGGACACGGGTTCGTGCCCTGGTCCGGGAAGATCCCACATGCCGCGGAGCAGCTGGGCCCGTGAGCCATGGCCGCTGAGCCTGCGCGTCCGGAGCCTGTGCTCCGCAACGGGAGAGGCCACAGCAGTGACAGCCTCGCGTACGGCAAAAAAAAAAAAAAGAAAAAAAAAAAGCAGCAACAACTAAACCTATGTTCAAAGCCAAGTTAGTGGCAGGGATGAGTGGGTGACAGGTACTCCGTAACTGTTTGGTGACGTGGATAAGGAAGCAGCCAGCCCATGGTTTGGCCAATCAAACACAAATGATGCCACCACCTTAGACTCGGACCTTTAAACCCTTGGAGTACACATTTGCACCTCTTATATAATCTAGGAAGCAAAGTATCTATTGGTAGCTCATTCCCACCAGCCCCAGGATGAAGCAGCTCCTGCATTTGGAGGCCAGAGTCTAGCTCCAAAGGTATGTTTATTGTCAGAGGTCATCACCATGGTGCCTCCCCTCCCCACAGGCCCTGGTAAGCAACAAGGCCACTTCATTGGCCAGTGCCTCAACCAGAAACCATGTGGACCTCAAGGCAATTTCTTGGCCTTTGAGGACATGGCCAAAGTCAAGCTGGTCAAGAGATGTAGCCAGCTATTTGGACCAAGAGCCAAAGCAGATGGCACAGACCAGGCTAATGTTTACATCCAGGGAGCACTGAGTTCCAAGCAATGAATAGTAGATGCCCAGCCCTTGCTCCTTCGTTTGCAAGACGATCCATGCCACCTAAGAAACTAAACTTGCTTCTCACCAAAACTATACCACACTAAGGGGCATTGAGAATGGGACCGTCCTTTATACGTTTCACCATTCCAGTTGGTTGACGGCCTTCTGAATTTATTCCAACTTGCGAGGCACATGAAACTCACCAATGCATGACAGCAAAATCTGATGGCATCTCCCATCTCCACCAGGGCACTAAAGCCTGGGGTAGGAGAGAAAGATGTCCTTATGATACTAACTTTTCAGATTCTGATGACTCTCGTGTCTACTGTAGACAGAAGTGCTCAGAGAAAAGGACATGAGGCTCCCTCTTGCTGCATGACACGGAGATCAGAGAGGTCACACACTGTATGATCCTATTTATATGAAATGGCCAGAACTGGCAAATTATAGAGACCAAGAGCAGTCTAGCGGCCGCCAGGCTGGGAAAAGGGGGGGAATGGGGAGTGACTGCCCAGGGATAAGGGGTTTCTTTTGGCGGGGGGATAAAAATGGTCTGGAATTAGATAGTGGTGATGGATGCAGATCTCTGTGAATATACTAGAAACCATTTTATCTTATTTTATTTTATTTTATTTTTTTCTTTAGCTGTAGGCGGGCCTCTCACTGTTGTGGCCTCTCCCGTTACGGAGCACAGGCTCCAGATGCGCAGGCTCAGCGGCCATAGTTCACGGGCCCAGCCACTCCGCGGGACGTGCGATCTTCCCGGACCGGGGCACGAACCCGTGTCCCCTGCATCGTCAGGTGGACTCTCAACCACTGCGCCACCAGGGAAGCCCTAGAAACCATTTTAAATGGGTAAACTTTATGGTCTATAAGTGATGTCTCAATAAAGCCGTTTGTGTTTTTTTTAATGTTGATGGTGGAGAGGGGAAAAATGAGTGTACTAAGTTAGGAAGTGCTTCCCTGCTTCACATCCTACCATTGCACTGGGTCCCCATCTCCTGAGCACTCCGAGCAGTCCTAAAGCTGTGGGACCAGCACCCCACATGCTGTCTTTCACCTGTCCAGCCCTCAGCAGGCCCCTCCTGCCAAGCGACAGCCCTCATCCCTGCCACGGACTCAAGGGTTCTAAGTAACCAAGGTAGGCATGGGAACATTCTCAGAGCAGTCCCAGGAAACACCTCTGGAAATATTCATTCATCTGGTAGAAAAGCTGGCTGCTTTTGCTGGAGCCCAGGATGGGGGAGAGCATGAAATCAGAGAGCCGGCCACTTTCCTCCCAGGAGAAGCGGGAGCTGGTAGGAAGGGAGACCTCAAGCCCGAGCGGTGACATCATCATTCATGTTCCTTCAGGCTGTGTCGAAGGAAAAATACAGTGTGGGGCTGGAGGCAGGACAGACTTCAGAGCAAAACAAACCAGGCATTAAAAACTGCTAGAGGTTCCATTAGCAAGACAGAGCAAAAAATAGGATTCCCCCATCCCCCGGTTACCCTCAGGGCCCCTCAAACTGCTAAAAATAAAGCAACAGGCCCTGGTATTTGTGATGCCAGAGTTCTCAGGACTCCCTGCAGGGCCAGCCTCCCTCTGGGCTTCCTTCGATCATGCTTGCCTCCCTTTCTCCACCACTTCAGCATAGATTTCCACAGCACCAGGAGGGCAGCCAGGGTCCAGGACTGAAAAAAACGTTTCCACTGATCAGGAAGCTGGGACAGATGTCCCACTGCAAGGATGTGGTCCAGAGCCTGAGAATCAAACATGTAGATGCTCAACTGAGCATCTATATTAGTGGGGCTGGGGTTGGGGGGTGGGATGCAGATCCATTCAATGATTGGACATCCCACCCCTACCCTCTGGGGTCCTGGCCATTGCTTAGGGAAGGAGTCAAAAGTGGGCAGGTGGAAAACAGCTGGGGCAATATGTAGGCCTGAGCTCACACCCACCCTCTCCCGCTACACAGCAGGAAGGACCACCTCTTGCCCCTTCCGCAGACCCCCACTCCCAGGGCTGCCCGATACTCATGCAGAACCGTAGTCTCTTGGAGAGAGAACAGCCTCAGAGCAATACAGCTTGGCAACAGGAGTGCAGACCTTGCGTCGGACTGCCTGGCTTCCAATCCCAGCTCTACCCCTTCCTAGCAGGGTGACCTTGGACGAGGTACTGAACCTCAGTTCTCCATCTCTAAAAGGAGGATAAAACGCTTCCTACTTCACAGGGTTAATCTGAAGCTCTTAGAAAAGTGCCCAACACATAAAAAGTGTGCAATGAACGCCAGATGTTACTGGGGACCCGCTAACAGTGTCTCTCTAAGAAAGCTGCCAGCACTGGGGGCTGGGCAATTCTTGTTTGTCCGGGGCTACCCCACACACGGCAGGACATTGACTCTTCCTGGCCCCTAGGAAGTAATTGCTCACAGCCAAGTAAATGCTCCTCTAGGCCGGGTGACGGTCAAAGCCGTTGTTGAGCAGGTAGGACAGGGTTCAAACCACAATTTGTCTGACCCTAAACCCATGCCTTTAACCCTCCACCGAACTGCCCCCTGTAAAACCACAGTGGACGCACAAAAAAGCCTTTCTTGTCAAGGACAGTGAGGAACAGAGAAACAGGAATTGAAAAAACTAACATAAAATAAGCCTCTTCAAAAAAACAATTGGCAGGAATGGCATTTATTAGTTTTTCAAAGTTATCCAATTCTCCCCTTCAGGTCCTTTGAGTTTACCTGATGTCAGAGCAACAAACCGCGTAGTCACGCCCTTCCTAAAGATTAGCAGATGGCTCTTTTCAGAGGTGGGTGCCCGGAAATCCAACACTTTTCTCTGAGGGCCTCAGGGTGACTGGAAACCCTAGGTCCTGGCTTTATGGCCTTGGTCCTCCCCCAGCCCCTTCCTTTCACGGGCAGCTCGGGGTGGCCACCATATGCCACTGGCCCGTAGAGGCTCTGGGACATCCCAGAGGACTGGCCCCACCTGAGGTGTGGCTCTAAGAACACAGTGACCCGTAAAACAGCCTGGAGGCTGAACACAAGGAAACAGCCATAAAAACGTGCAGTTCTAACAGCAGCCACCCCAGCATGTGGAGCAAAGAAGCCACAGAGGGATGTTCCCTCCCCAGGACCCCATCCAGCTGCTGCCAGGGACACGGGATTGCAAGGTCCTCTGAGGCCACCTGGGAGAAGAGGTCCCTCACTGGGTGCTCACTAGCTACCACGGGCTGCACGGGAGGCCTTCCTGCAAGGAGGGCAAGCAGATAACGCAGGAAAGAGCTGGCACCCTGCCTGCTGCCAGGAAGGACTCCGTGAACAGCACCCTCATCTTTCCTAAGCCTAAAAGCACCCCAGCAAGTTGGGCATGATTCCCACCTTACAGATGGGGAAACTGAGGCTCGGAGAAGTTACAGAACTAGGAAGGGACTGCACTGGGCTCCAAGCCAGGTCTGTCTCCAAACATGGGCTTTGCCCACGTCCCTCTTCCTTGACGGCCCCTGGAGAGGCCGGGTGATGGGGCTTGGCAGCCTGTCAGCCCTCTGCTAAGTGCCCCACACACACAGGGCATGTGGGCTTCTGGGGCAATGTCTGGCTTCTGCTGGGATAGCCCCCAGCAGTGTCTCAGGGGACTGAGCCTGAACAGCCTCCCCATACTCTGCCATGGCTGGAGGCGGGGGTGGGCACCATCTCCCACTCCCCTTTCTGGAGGCCAGAAAGGCCTGCAGGCCGTGGGGCCGCAGAAACATGACAATGTTAACAGAAGCAGCTCATACTTAGGGTGCTTCCTAAATGCCGCCTGCTTCCCCGGTATCAGCTCACTGCACGGGCGCACAGTCTACGAGGGAGAGGCCCATCTTACAGAAAACCAACATGTACAGATACACAGCTTGTCCAAGGTCGTGCAGCTGCCAGTAGCAGGGCCAGGGCTGAATCCACGCTCCCCGCAATGCCACTCCACCTCTGGGGACACAGCCACAGATGTGTCCACTTGTATCATTTTCCAGCCACAGCGCAACAGCTGTGGCCTGGGTCTCCTCCTCAGGTTCCACCCTCCACCCTTCCCCAGAACCCCTGGCCTCCTCTGCCCTCATCCCTTTGCAGCTAAAACTGCTCAAAGGCCAGACTGGCTCTAACTTTAGGGTCACCCTGCCCTGTGTCCCACCCCCACTGTCAGTAAAGAAAAGATGAGACAGTCAGGTTCCAGCCCCTCCTCCAGAGGAACGCGCAGACCCCAAAGGCCCTTGACATGGCACCCCCTCCTTAGAGTCAAGAAAGGCACGTCTGCTCCAGCAGTTCCCTTCTTCCTGAGTCTCTTCTGGGGCCCCAAGTCGAGAGGAAAGGAGCAGACAGCACCACTCCATCACTGGGCCCCCTTGGTGACCTGAGGCCCTCCCTTTCTAAAGCAGGCAGAGCCATCCGTGATTTACCACGTTCAGACAACAAACTCTTGCAAGGAGCCATCTTGGTGGTCCCGGTGCCGCCTTGGGCACACTGACCAAGGGGAAGACCCTATGAGAACTTTGGGGATGCTGACCTTCCCAAGGACCCTCGCTCTCACCTGCAGCCGGCCACGGCAGTGGCCTTGCCCCATTCTCCCTCCCTGTGACCGTTTGTCTCCAATACATCACCCTGGCCAGCTTGGAGTCTGACTCACCTGACCCGACAAGGCATGCGACACTGTACTTAGGACACCTCCAGGGCGAGATCTTTAGGCAACCTTTTGCAAACATTTACAGGGATTTATCAGATAGAAAGGGAAACAAGACAGGAAGAAGAATTCTGGAGTCGGGCAAAGAGCTGAATGTCAGAATCGGGTGTGAGTGGGATGCTTCTGAGACGGAAGAAGCAACCTAGTCTCACTCAGCAGTGAGAATGGGGAGAGGCGGGGCAGCCCAGGAGGAGGAAAGCAGTGCTGTAGCCAAGGGGAGGGCTGGTCTCCTTACCTCTGTCTTCAAGGTGCTGCTCGGTCCTCGGAGGACCTTGCAATCCCATGTCCCTGGGCTGTAAACTGGGTGGGGTCCTGGAGAGGGGAATATTCCCCTGCTGCACGTGCTTCCTGGAGTCCCCTACCCTCTCCTTCCCTTAAAAACACCATTCCTTTACACGCTGTGGTCGGCATGCCCTGCCACCACGTCCATGCCCTAATCCCCAGAACGTGAGAAGGCTTCTTACATGGCAAAGGGGGCTCTGCAGATGTGATGAACTGAAGGCTGTTGAGGTGGGGAGAGTAGCCTGGATGATCCCTAAATGTGCTCACAGGGGTCCTGACAAGAGGGAGGCAGAGGAAGATTTGACTACAGAAGAGAACGTGGGAGATATGATGGTGGAAACGGAGACCGCAGTGATGCGCTTGGCAACCGGAGGAAGGAGCCACAGGGCAAGGAACGCCGGAGGCTGATGGAAGTTGCAAAAGGCAAAGAAAGGATGCTGCCCTCAGAGCCTCCAGGAGGAAGCAGCCCTGCAGATGCCTTGACTTCAGCCAGTGAAACCGATTACAGACTTCGGATCTCCAGAACTGGAGGAGAATAATTTGTGGTGCCTAAAGCCACTAAGCGTATGGTCATTTGTCATCGCAGTGATAGGAAACTAATACACACACTCAGTCCACCTGAGGAGGGAAGGAAGGCGCTTTCTCCAGGCTCAGCACCATACTAGCCACTGGAGGTCAAGCCACGAGCAACAGAGACCCGTCCCTGCCCTCCTAGAGCTTCTGGTTTTTCTCACCTCTCCTCCGTCTCCCCTCCTAGGGTCCCTGTGGCCTGGAATACGCTGCCACCCGCCTCTCTAAGTCCTCCCCATCCTTGCAGCTTCCAGCCCATGCATGCACATGTCTGTATAAGAGAGCTTACCTGTTCCATCAGGCCCTGACAACGGGATTACTTGGCCCTGAAGCCAGGGATGGTGGATGTCTCGTTCACTCCTGAATCCACTCCCACCCGTGGTGGGCACGTTCCCGATGCCCCCTGCCTGGAACCTCTGCCAGAACAAGCCATCCCAGGACTGCTGGGGTATGCGTTTTACGCTGTGTGCCAGGTCCTTCCTCCCGACTATACAGACTCCCTAAAGGCAGGAACCTCATCTTCCCTCATCTTCCCCTCTGTCTCCACTTACCGACAGAGCGGACTCAAGACATTAGCCTACAGAGCTCCCAGGGGCCCGTGACATCGGGTGTTCGTCTAGACTAGGCCGACAGTCCCTGGAATTTGGACGACAACACATTTAAAGAGCAAGAGCATGAAAGTCTTTGAATGATCACATTTTTCTTTAAAACACAAATAAATAAATAAACCAACAGCTGATCGGCACCCTCGGGGCTGAGTCAGAAACAGGAGGAAGTCTGGGCTCGAGTCTCAAAACACAGAGAGACAAAGCCCCAAACAGACGCCAAAGCCTTTCAGGGAGGAATCTCACCATGACCTTCAGGCAGTGGTCAAACCCTTTCAGAACAGAAGATGCAGATAAAAGAAGGTCCCAGGGAGGGAGGTACCACTCGGGAAAAGCGGAAACAAGGTAGCAGAGTCAGCATCACCTCCACCCCCAATCCCCCAGTCCCCACTCTCGGGGCCCACACCGGGGCCCGACCTGGAGCACGTGCCGCCCCCGAATTCTGCCCGGCCGCCTCCATCCTCAAGCAGGTCTCAGCTCAATGACACCTCCTCAGAAAGGCCTTCCCTGGCCACCCACCAAGGCAGCCTCTCAGGCACCCTGATCCCATCCCCCCGTCTTCTCTGTTGTGCCACTGGAAACTATCTCATCCATTTACTGATGGATTGTTGATTATGTGGGTACACCCCTGCTCCCACCCCAGCCCTTTTCCTTACTGTTCTCCCAGGGCTTCCAACAGTGCCTGCAGTATGGGGGTGCTCGAGAAAGCAGAATGACCGCTCACTGTGTACCTCTGGAAGATACTGGGGTACAGAGACCCCCCTCACAGAGCCCCAGCCTGGTGGCTCCCCAAAAATAAACAGAGAGCCCATCTGTGGAGCCTCTCTCCCTCTCTCTAGCACAGAACCTCTTTCTTCCCCAGCCCACCAGCAGCACTGTCCGTTTCACGATGGGTAAGATGGGAACGAAGAATCTTGAGGTCAGGCACAGCAGATTCCAGTCAAAAACAGCTTGCTGGCTAAGTGAAAGGACTCAGACACAAAAGGCCACATATTATGTGATTCCATTTATATGAAAAGTCCAGATTAGGCCCATCCACAGAGATAGAAAGTAGATTAGCCAGAGGCTGGGTGGAGGGGCAATGGGGAGTGACGGCCTGATGGGTACAGGGCTTCCTTTCGGAGTGATGAAACTGGAATTAGATGATGGTGGTAGTTGCACAACTTTGCAAATATACTAAGAACTACTGAAATTGTGCACGTTAGAAGGCTGAATTTTATCTCGGTTAAAAAAAGAAAAGAAAAATGCCATGAAGCGGTCAGAATTGCAGGCTCAGAGTCAGAAGTCAGAGGCAGAGGCAGAGGCAGAGGCAGAGGCAGAGGCAGAAGCGGTCAGAATTGCAGGCTCAACTCCTGGCTCAAGCCACGAGTTGTGTGAACTCAGGCAAATTACTTGGCCTCACTGTACCTCAGTTTCCCTATCTGTAAACGGGAGTAGTAACTGTGCCCACCTCGAGAGAGTGCTGTGAAGATTATATTTGACCCTGATGTGTAGGGGACTTTGGGTGACTGCTTTCCAAACGTCCATCTTCCCCTTTCCTTGCAGACCCTATTTTCCATTCAGGGATCTTTAACGTTCTGAAGACTCTGACCGTACCCCCTGGCCTCAGCCTATCTGATCAGAGTGACCCTCAGGACCTGTGCAAGGTATGCTGGAATAAAGGTGCTCTATTTCCTGCCATGCACGAACATAACAACACGTACCCTCTGGAGCTGTGCCAGCCATATTGGAACCCAGAGGCAAAGCAGCCTCAAGATGAGGCCACCTTTAAGGAAAGTAGATTGGAGAGACAGAAAGAAACTGGGTCCTTGGAGACATCATTGAACCTCTAGATGAACCCTCACATGAAGTCACCCAACGTTTTAATTATATGAGCCAATGAAGTCCTTTAAATGTTTAAGCCAATTAAAGGCATCGTTTCTGCTACCTGCAATCAAAAGCATCATAACTGATTCAGCTACATAAACTCCTTCATTCTGGGCCTGGTACATAGCAATTTCTCAAAAGTGTGAGCTCTTGGGATTTTTTTTTTCTAAACTTGTCCTATGCTCTTCACCAGGGTCAATGTTCACCCAGATGTCTAGAGATGAATACTATTGGCTTGTAACTAGATATTAGCTTATCACCTTATAATCCAATTCCATGTCCCTGTGATGGCAAACCACAGACAACTTCACCAAAGACACTAAAATCAGTGCACACGACAAGCACTCATGGGGTGGTTTACTGTGTGCTCAGACAAGACCAGGAGAGCAGGGGGAGGAGAATGAGAAAAGAACAAGGCATGTGATCATAACCCAACAGAGGAGATTGAGGTCTGCAAAACAGTCAAGAATACAGTTGCCTCCTTACATGATTGAAGTGATTCTACATTGAAAGCTAAAAGGGTTCAAGGAAGAAAGAGATGGGAGTCCTGGTGGCTTTCTGGTTTCTCCTGGTTGGTTCCCTCTGGTTCCACTCATGGACCAGATCGAAACACACTCCTGCTGAGAACGTATGGAGGAAACAGCACATCAGGCTCAGTACCAGGCCTCGTTCCCACAAACGCCAAAGACAACGTACACATTCCATGTATGTGGCCAGAGACCAGCACATCCTTAGACTTGTGCACAAAGCTGACTCAACTATTCAAGGAGTCCAGTCAATTTCTCTTCCCCTCATTTCTTTTCTTCTTCCCTTCTCCTCCCAATGCAGGAAGAATGTGATGCGTGAAACAATTATTCTTCAGAACCCAGGGGCAGGTGGGGAGCCTCCAATCCAGAGAAAACAAAATGTAAATGATACAGAAAGAGATCAAGATCCATGAATATTCATCTGCCTTTCCCTTATGATGGAAACCAGATTTGTGGAGGATCATCGAGCTCCATTTCCTCTGAATTCCTCAGAGGAATTCATGGTCAGGCGTCTCATCATTCTGCCTGAACACAGAACGCAATGCGGCGTTCTTGCCTCCAAAAACTGGAGGTTACACAGGTACATACATACCTGAAAATTCACTCACCTCAATACTTAAGATCTGTGCATGCCCTGTGTGAATTTCGACCTCAATTTTCAAAACGAAACTCGAAAGACTGGCAGATTCCTTCTCATCCTTCAAGGCATGTCTCAAATATGACATTCTGAGGAGGAGCCTTCCTCTCTCACCACTGAGATAGAGTCCCTACCTCCTCGCCTTGCCCCGCACACATCCCTGACACAGCTCCCGGCCCCCAACGAAACAATGAAAGTGAAGATTCCTCTAGAGGCTGTTTGCTCCCAGGAAGACAAAGCTGGGGCTGATTCATTTCTGGATCCCCTGCACCAGGCAGAGGCATACAATAACTGTTTATTTGTGGGAATAAACTACAAACGGTCTGGAACTCTTTCCCACACACTAGGGCTGGAAGTTCTCAAGGTCTCTCTTCCACCTCCTGGGACATCTGTGTGACCCTGGAGTGATGACTTAACCTCTCTGAGTCTAAGCTCCTGAACAGCACCTGCCCTTCAGTGTTGCTATGAAAATTTTACCAGCTAAGCTGCAAGGCAGCCAGCTCAGAAGACGACACATTTTAAGCTCTCAAGAAATGCCAACTCCCCTGCCCCAACCTTCCCCTAGTCACAGAACAGGGTTTAAAACTTCCCAGGAGCCCAATAAACCCTGGTTGACCAGAACTGAGCGGCCCCACCCCGGGTGCTCTGTGCCTCTCCCACCCCGGGTGCTCTGTGCCTCTCTTCAATACACACTGTGCCTCCTTAAAGAACTCAAAGCCAATCAGGCTGGAAACAATGCTTTTGTCTAAAATCAGACCCGGGACTTCCCTGGTGGCACAGTGGTTAAGAATCCGCCTGCCAGGCTTCCCTGGTGGCACAGTGGTGGGGAGTCCACCTGCCGATGCAGGGGACATGGGTTCGTGCCCCGGTCGGGGAGGATCCCACGTGCCGCGGAGTGGCTGGGCCCGTGAGCCATGGCCGCTGAGCCTGTGCATCTGGAGACTGTGCTCCGCGGCGGGAGAGGCCACAGCAGTGAGAGGCCTGCGTACCACAAAAAAAAAAAAAAAGAATCCGCCTGCCAATGCAGGGGACACGGGTTTGAGCCCTGGTCCGGGAAGATCCCACATGCCGCGAAGCAAGTAAGCCCGTGCTCCACAACTACTGAGCCCACGTGCCACAACTACTGAAGCCCACACACCTAGAGCCCGCGCTCCACAAGAGAAGCCACCACAATGGGAAGCCCGCGCAACGCAACGAAGAGTAGCCCCCGCTCGCCACAGCTAGAGAAAGCCTGTGTGCAGCAACAAACACCCAACGCAGCCAAATAATTAAAGAAAGAAACCTCTTAAAATCAGACCCAATGGGGGTAACAGTAAATCAGGAAGCCCATGGAGGCATCTGGGCCGAGTTTGGGTTCCAAGGGGCCTTCCTTAGGGGAGGTGGCTCAGGCTGCAGGCTGGCTTGGCTCACGCAGCATAAGTGCCCACCTAGGGGTTTATTAGTATAAACAGATGCCTTGATTCTCCTCTGTGCGGTCATCCCCACCCCCCCAAAACAAAAATGATAATTGCTCTGTTCTCTGACAGGATGTTTGCATTCGAGCTAAAATTGCCTTCTCCGTCCCATTTGCGGTAATTCTGCTCAGCACAGTGTGACGAGGAGCTCGGTTCCCCTCACCAGAGCTGGTGGCTGGCCTGACAGAGGCCCCTTCACGTGGGGAATGAAAGAAGGAGATGGTTGAGGAGGGGGAGAAAAGAACGAGTTTGTCATTTTAGCAAACACAGGCAAAGGCTGTCTGTGGAAGGGAAGCCGCTGTCTGACACACACACAGAGCACACAAAATACCCTTTCTTCTGGGGAAGCCGGGCGTGAGACACTTCAGGACCCGGGGCCAAGCCACGGGCAAGTGGGGTGGGGAGAGGCTACCTTTGAAGGCTCACCGCAGGCGCCCACCCCCTGCCACCATCCAGGCCTGGACAAACGCCTGTCTCCTCTTGGTGGAGGTGTCCTGAAAGGTTCCACCTCAGCTTCAAGAGGGAATGAAATACCCTCCGTGCTCAAGAAGCCACAGACAAGAAAGAGACTCAGTGCCCTAAATATAAATGTAACCAGTGCGCACTATTAGTCAACTCATCAGGAGGAGTTCGTTGAATGCCCATTCGTTCATTCATTCACCAGTTTCCACCAAGTGCCCACCTTGTGTCAGGCCGCGTGCTTGGTTCTGGGGATACAGAGGCAAGAGTTAGGAGCTTAAAATCTAGCCAAAGGGCTGGGCAAGTGAAGCAGTGTGGCATTCTCTGGGGCTGGTCTCCATCCCCCACCTAACACAGTGCTTTGTCCAAGGCGACTCATGGTGGCTTGAATACATTTGCTTCTGATAAATGACATCATTACCCCTGGACCCATAATCAACATGGTGGCCACTATCTATTGACTCGTTCTCACGTGCTAGGTAGGACTTTCTCTGTGGTCTTCATCTTACAAGCAAAGGAAGCTGAGGCTTGGGGAAAGCAGACGACTTGCCCAAGACCACACAGCCCATCAGTGGGGAAGGCAAGAGCTGAGCCCATGTTCTGGCGCCCAAATCCCACACCCTTCCCACCTCACTGCAGAGGCGGAAGAAAGAACGCCCATGTCCGTCCCCCGCTCAGCCCCAAATCAACTGTGGGCTCCCCCAAGGAAGCACCATCACGAGTGATGCCCGGGGGATCCTCTTCAGAGCCCACCCCAGTGTAGGACGAGTTGCCGAAAAACAAACTATTTGCTTAACTGAGTGACTGTGGCAGGATACGCTTGAGATAAGAGGGCATGGGAGGGGAAAGAAAGACGACCCGGAAGCCTTCCTGGAGGAGCTCGTGTACAGAAAGATGTTTTTGGTGACTCAGAACACAGAATCCCCAATGGAGGAAAAAGTCTGAGGACAAACACTAGAGGTTATATAAACCTTACATCAGGCACCTGGCCTGCCTCAGTGCAGCAGTAACATATGCTCCTCAATGGGGGAAACTCAAATAACAAGTAACCCCGGCAGGAAGGCTGAGGCTGGAGAAGGGCCTTCTTCTTGGCCCTTAGAGCCCCAAAGGTTCCCTGGTCCATTCACAGCTCACTGGGCCCCTGTGGGCATTCACAGGATGGAAAGGTTGCCCAGGAGAGAAGACAGATGAGCCCACCAGACTCAAAAGCCTCTTTGCAGACCCTCAGCCTTCTGGTAGAAGCGCCTTCTGGGCCCTCCAACACTTTCCATCCCTTTTATCCCTCTGCTATTATCTCCATCTGCTGAGGTTGAGGGAAGAGGTGGTGCAGGGCAGAACACATAGAGGCAAAACCAAAATCCTTACAAAAACACCGGGGACCCTCGGAACGGTCTCATCCAGCCCTCATTTGGTACTCACTGCTGGCCCCTGGCTACCACGCACCCTCAAATGGTCTCTTCCTCCTCAGTGGCATCTCCACCCATGGCTACGGATAGAGGAGAGGGGTCAAAGTAACATTCCATCTTATCATAACAGGAGCCAACTATTAAGCACCTAGGAGGCACTAAGTGCTCAAGGTGATCACCTCATTTAACCTGCACAAAAACCCTACGTGGCAGGTATTTTCAATACCCACATTGTACTGATGAAGACAGTGAGCTTGCCAAGGTTAATCATCCACAGCTACCAAGCCAGTGCAAGGTAGAGCTGGGATTCAAGCCCACCTTTGTCCAACTCCAAGGCTAGGCTATAAAGTTCACAAGCCTGAATTTAAAGAGGCCAAAGGTTAACATTCAAAACGAGTGCTGCGGGCTTCCCTGGTGGCACAGTGGTTAAGAATCTGCCTGCCAATGCAGGGGACGCGGGTTCGTGCCCCGGTCCGGGAAGATCCCACATGCCCCGGAGCGGCTGGGCCCGTGAGCCATAGCCGCTGAGCCTGCGCGTCCGGAGCCTGTGCTCCGCAACGGGAGAGGCCACAACAGTGAGAGGCCCGCGTACCGCAAAAAAAAAAAACAACAAAAAACGAGTGCTGCCCCTCTGCAGTGGGGAGTGGGGAGGGGCAATGACACATTTGCTCCAATGCTGCCAAAACTCAAAGCATTTCCAGAACTTTTCTTTGGAAATCGCCTACAGAGGTAATTTACACACCACCCAGAACTTTCAGATTCTTATGTGCAATCATAATTATACATTTGAGAGACCAGAAATACCTTACCCACACTGGCTTCCTCTCTTGATCATTATACTTGCCTGCAAACTCCCTTGGACAGTTTTCTAAAATCAAATTGACTTTCAAATGCTGAGAGATGTCACCCCAGCAACATTCAAAAGAACGCACCGATGCTATCACCAACCTGTTCCCAAGGGGAGACCTTCATTCTCCAAGTAAGGATGTAACCATTTGTTCGTTCAGTCCTACATTTATTCGAGAAGAATTTTGTGATGCTGGATACTGCTGTGGGTTGCTAATGAAACAGAGATAAAAAGGTCCCTGTCATCTTGGAGCCCTCAACATGGGGACAATACTTCAGGCAACTCTTGCATAGAACCTCCAATCTCAAGCACCACAGATGCAAAGATGGACAGCATAGAGTCCCAGACTTCAGGAAGGCTACATCCCAGCAGGGGGACAGACACGCCAGCCATCCCTCTGGAAAACAGAGTGACCACCTAGGAGGTGACTGTCACGGTCCATGTTAGGGAGAGTCAGTCTCCCAAAGGCGACCAAAGTGAAATAACAATAATAACTAACACTTACCTAGCACTTGTGATGTACCAGATGCTACTCTAAGTAATTAACACACATTATCCTCCCAACAACCCCATGAAGTGATTACTAATACTAGTCCCACTTTCCAGGTGAGTAAACTGAGGCGCTGAGAGTTTAGGCAATTCATAAAAGGTCTAAAAGTCAGCAAGTAGCGAACTATGATTTGAGCCCACAAAGTCTGGCTCCAGAGGGCATGCTCTTGCTAACTACATCGAGCTGACTGGAATGAGAGATGCTGTCCATTTGGACACGTACGTTCCGGTCCATTGGGTTTTTTTGGGTTTTTTTTAACATCTTTATTGGAGTTTAATTGCTTTACACTGGTGTGTTACTTTCTGCTTTACAACAAAGTGAATCAGTTACACATATATATATATCCCCATATCTCTTCCCTCTTGTGTCTCCCTCCCTCCCACCCTCCCTATCCCACCCCTTTAGGTGGTCACAAAGCACCAAGCTGATCTCCCTGTGCTCTGCGGCTGCTTCCCACTAGCTATCTGTTTTACGTTTGGTAGTGTATATATGTCCATGCCACTCTCTCACTGTGTCCCAGCTTACCCTTCCCCCTCCCCATGTCCTCAAGTCCATTCTCTAGTAGGTCTGCGTCTTTATTCCCGTCCTGCCCCTAGATTCTTCATGACCTTTTTTTTTTTTTTTAGATTCCATATATATGTGTTAGCATACGGTATTTGTTTTTCTCTTTCTGACTTACTTCACTCTGTATGACAGACTCTCGGTCCATCCACCTCACTACAAATAACTCAATTTCGTTCCTTTTTATGGCTAATATTCCATTGTATATATGTGCCACATCTTCCTTATCCACTTGTCTGTCGATGGGCATTTAGGTTGCTTCCATGACCTGGCTATTGGAAGTAGTGCTTCAATGAATATTGGGGTGCATGTGTCTTTTTGAATTATGGTTTTCTCTGGGTATATGCCCAGTAGTGGGATTGCTGGGTCATATGGTCATTCTATTTTTAGTTTTTTAAGGACCCTCCATACTGTTCTCCATAGTGGCTGTATCAATTTACATTCCCACCAACAGTGCAAGAAGGTTCCCTCCACTGGGTTTTAAAAGAGCAGCCACATCACTCACGTTATTACTCACGTTCAATATCCCCTGTTGTCTCAGCAGTGAACTCCTGAACTCACTCTGCTAGAACATGACATCTGAACTGGATGGAATGGGCTAAAGGGAAGTTTCCAAGGGTGAAGCACTTCGCCACGGTGGGGGAAGGCAAAGGACCTGGGAACCAGCCTCTGACGTTCATCCCCCTTTGACGTTCCAGGCAAAGAGCCCCTCAAGGTAATACTCAAAGCGGGAGACAGCTGAGGGGAGGACAGTCCTTTCACATCATAGGGAGTATGTCAATTCATACCACCCCTTACCCTGGTGGAGAACAAGGGCCAATGTCACCTGGTGACAGCCAAGACGGCTCTCTCTTTGTTCTCCTTGGGATGTGGAGGGAGGAGGCATTTAAGCCCCTTGGTCCCTTTGTTTCTGAAGGTGTTTAGGAAGCAGAATAGCTTACAAGCTGAAGGAAGGGACAAGAATGGGGAGAGTTGAGGGAACCCCAGAGCAGCGAGGAAGTGGCTAAGAGTTAACACTCTGAAGCCAGAAAATTCTGAGTTTGAATGGAGTCCTGCCACTTACTAAGTGATATCCCTTGGACACATGCTATACCCACTGCAAGCCACAGCGTTTGCTCAGCTATAAAATGAGGATAATGGTAATAATATCTACAACACAGGCTTTTTGAGAGGATTACGTGAGATAAAGCATGTAGAGTGTTCAACAGCGTGTGTGATGCCTTATAGCACGCTGTGTTAATATTCGGTATTATATTCTAAATATTCCATTTTAACACTAAATATTAATATTCAGTATTAACATCCAGAGTTACCACTGGGCCACGGTCACCTGGTCATCGTTAGTTATGGCAGAGCCAGCTATGGACGGCAAAAGCCCTCACCCAGTGGCACTCTGGAGCCCCATTTCCTACTCCTTCTGGGTACACTACATTCCCCAGGATGCCTTGCAGCTAAGGTACCATGTGAGAGTTCTGACCACTGGACTGTGTGGGCAGAAGTGATGTGAATGACTTCCAGGACTACTTTCACAAAACCATACCTGATGATCCTTACTTCTCATTCCGCATCTGTCAGATGGATGCAGGGGATTCAGCAGAGACCTTCAGGGCCCCCTAGAAATGGCAGGTCTACGGGTATAAGGAGCCAACCCTGAATGACTGCTTGGAGCAAGTCCCTACCCCATCCCCCCAAACCTCCACATACACTATCAATGGTACTTTATACGAGCAATACATAAAGTTCTGTATTAAGTCCTCGACAGGTGGGGTTGCTTATTACAGCAGCTGGCCTAGCCTAATACACATAGTTAATCAAGCCTCAAAGTAGACTCATAGGCCCCTCTTAGCTCACTGCTTCCGTGACTGCTGCATGCACCACAGAAGAATCTAGACACCACAATGTGGTCCAATAGAGAAATTAGCATCTGTGACTGGTTAGGTGTGGAAAGCACGAGGAAGCGCCAGCAGCAACTCAAGAGAAGCAATGGAAGGACCACTAGTCTAGAAGAAACGAGACAGCCCAGCAGTGGTGTCACCTTTGCTCCAGGTCCTTCATGAGAACTCCAGGTCCTTCATGAGAACAAAGGAGAGTGGAAAGAGCATGAGGCCAAGCAGACCAGAATCCATACCTGCCCATGATTTACAGAAGAAAGTAAACCTCCGTGAGCTTCAGCCTCCACATAAGGTAGATAACACACCTGCCTCCATGTTCTGTGCCATCATGCTGATATCTTAAAAGCAGCCACGGTGAGAGTATTTACACCATGGGAACTGACGAATGCTACAAATCGGGGCTTCCCTCCTCGAGATTAAACGCTTACCAGCACATCATTGGATAAACAGGAGTCAGCTAAGTGGTACAGGAGACAGAGGGTAAGGAGGGTACCAGCTAGAGTGGATGGCATGTGTGAAGGCCCAGAGGCATAGAAACAAAAAGTTTAATGAAGTGAAGAAAGTCCTATATGGCCGGGTGCAGGGAGTTTGGGAAGAAAGTCTAAGAGGAACCCAGAGAGAGGACCACCCCTTTAATAGTAGTTATTTGTTCTAATCATCTACTGCTGCATAACAAATCACCTCAAAATGCAGTGGCTTAAAACAATCATTCATTTTGTTAATGCTCTTTAGGAATTCAGGGAGGGATGCGCTGGCTGGCTCAGCTCTGATTCACGTCAGCTGGGGCTGGACAATTCACTTTCCAGATGGACTCTTCCCACCATGTCCGGTGCCTTGGTGCTCCCTGGAGAGTCTCCCTCTCCCCCCACAAGGCAGCACATCCTCCAGGCCTCTCCAAGTGACCTGGACTTCTCACAACGCGGTGCTCTCAGGGTAGTCAGACTTCTTCATATGGCGGCTGGCTTCTCCTAAGCCAGTGTTCCAAGAGGCCAAGAGGGAAGCTGCAAGGGTTCTTCTGACCTAGTCTTGGAAGTTGCAGGATCATTGCCGCCACGTTCTATTGATTATGAGCAAATCACGGAGCCAGCCCTGATTCAAAAGGAAGCACTACCCAAGAGCATGAACACCAGGACTCACGGTTCACTGGGGGCCTGCTCTGAAGACAAGAGAAGGCCACACTGCTACTGATCAGCCAGCAGGCACTGCCCACTCCGCAGGACTACCTGGGGGAGGCACAGGAGCTCAGAAAAGGAAAACCACCAGCCCTGTCCACAGAGAGCATTTGATGGACGATGCTTACACCGATGGAGAGGACAAGGTGGGCGTATCAGAGGAGAGGGTGAGCCCTGACTCAGGGGAGCAGAGAAGGCTTCCCAGCAAGTGAACCTTCCCAGCACATGAGCCAGCCTTGAAGGACGTGGGAGGCAGAGCGCAGAGCTGGGAGGGAAGGAACGGGCCACCCGTGAGGTCGTTACCAGCCTTCTACCACGTCTGGACCAGCCACGGAACAGGCCAGACCGTGTCCACATTTCCCAGTCCAGGCATGTTGCCCAGGCCTGGGCACCCTGCAGCCATGGTCAGGCAGCTCCAGAGCAGAAGCAGCACCCGCCCGTGCCAGCCCATCACCAGGCCCGTGAGTCTGTCCAACGCACCAGGGTCCGGGGAGGAGCGGTGAACTGTGGCCCTGGTTACTCGGGCTAGGCCTCCTCACCCAGAACCAGCAGCAGCCTGCCAGCCTCCGAGATCCAGCCCGGCCACTAGGCCTGGCGGCTGGACTGCTGCAGCCTAGCAGGCCGGCCCGGGCTCCCACTACCACTCTCTGGGCAGGCACAGGATGCTCTGCTGACAAACACCTGGGGACAGCAGGGGCCGTGGGAAGGAGCTAAAAATAGCACAGCTAGCAACTGAGGACTTCTCCAAATCCTCGGGGTCTTGTTATTCTTTGTTCACGGACCTTAGGAACACTCGTGGGCTGGCACCCGAGCTTTCACCCTTCTCAAAGGCTCAGGCTAAGAACAAGCATAGGGGCCAGGGAGGCCTCCTATGTCACAGTGCTCAGAAGTCATGGAAACAGCCTGCCCTGGGGCCTGGGCCTAGGGATGGGCAGGCTGGGTCCACTTTCACACACACACACCCCCACCCCCAGTGGGCTCTCTCTGGCCACCCCACTCGGACCAATTCTCAGTGTTCTCCACCCTTCCTGAATCTCAGGTTCTTGATGTTTCTCTTACTTGTTTGGCCGTTAAGAACTACGGGCCTCGCACTGTATTTTCAATTTCTCGTGTGAGTGTATTATACCCACCCAGCCAGATGCCTAGAAAAGTCACGTGTATGGACGTGCGAGCTGCACACTGCACAATTCCAGGGGCATCATTCATGGCTGGGATGTGAATGGTGCCCCTGGAAAAATGCAGTGTGGCTACTGGTGTTGCCAAGGAGGGAATGATGTCATACACAACCCTGTGTCCGTGGAAAAAGGACAGCCACGCTAATAAAGATTTGTGGACCGACCCATTCGTCTCCGCTACCAAACAGTCTGTGCATGGGGTTTGGCAGGCACAAGGCCACAATGCCCAATGGTCTAGAAAGAAATCCATAATGTGATACAATAATGTATTTCCAGGCCGTGGAGGTGGAGAGGGGCAAGGAATCGATCTTTCTAAGGGAAAGATTCATAACCACTGAGTAAGCTACCACTACCTCCTTCTCAGTGTGCAGATTAAATTCTCTGTCCCACCGACATTCAAAATGCACTTTATTTATAGCAGACCAGGGAATTCAGAGATATTTATTTGCTTTTCATAGAATTTCCATTATTTTAATAACACAGTTTTGGAGCTTGAGGTATGAGCAAATAGCATGTGGGAATAATAAGGCATCTATTCCACATTAGGATGCTTGGTTCAGAGTTTACTGATAAGCCTTTGCTGGTGGGTGTCAAACTATTTCACTACTCCGCGCTCTTCTGCATATGAGTGTCCCCGTAGCCCCACACGTACCTCTCAAGGTTTTTAAAATACGTGTGAATTCTGCATCCTACTCTGCTAATTTCTTCCATATGTGTTAATATTAAAACTATGTTTTTATCCAAAACTTCTAGGAAGACTGATACTCAGAAAAATGCCCCAATATGTATTCTGTGCCTCCACCTACCCCCCAGCACAGGGATATGGTATATGTGCCCTGGTTCATAAAGTACAATCATGTATTATTTGATGTGAATCTCATGGCAGCCCTATAGTTGTGCAGTGAGCAACCTGCACAACTGCACACAGCACACCAGGTAGAGAAAAGGTGAATTAACCTACTTTCCAGCAAGGGAAACCAAGGCATAGAGAGAGTAAAAGGACTAGATACCCTTTAAGGTTCGTTTCTATCTGGATAGTATAGAACTCTCTGAACTTGTCCAAGGGATCTCATATCTCACCTAGGGATGGCTGCCTGAGTCTCCACACAATGACTCCTCTCCTCAGTCCTATGTCTTCACAGTTTCCTTCACTCCGTGGCAGGGATGAGCTGAGCAGAGCCCACCTACCACTACAGGAGGTGTGACGTATGACTGTAGGTGAACAGTGCAGGGGTTAAGACACGTGAGCTCCACTGCCCACCTGCCTGGATTTACACCTGGCTCTTCCCTCACCAGTGTGCGACCCTGCGCAAGTCACTCAACTTCTCCACGCCTCTGTCCTGTAAGGGAGGATGATGATACCACCTATTTCACTGGGTTGTTGTGAGGACTAAATAATATAAAGAGCTTAGAAACTACAAGAACCACAGTAAACACTCAAAGTTTTTTATCCAAAAAAAAAAAGTATTATGTATGCCTCAGTCTTCTAATCTGTAAACTGGGAATCATAAAGGTGTTCACTCCACAGGAGTGTGAGGTTTAAACACCATAATAAACATAAGTTTTAAAAGAGTGCTTCATGCATAGTAACTACTTTCAAGAGTTTATTAATTTTTTTCCCTAAAAAGCCAGTTACTCCAGTTCACATAGAAAGACTTAGCAAAACAAAAGTGCCAGTAAGTGTGGAGATCAATGCAATGTCTGAAGAGGGAGAGAAAAGGCCAAGAGAGAATGTTTGAGAATCAGGTGCTGTTTTCTAAAACAGGTGGTAGGGACTCCCCTGGTGGTCCAGTGGCTAAGACTCTGTGCTCCCAATGCAGGGGGCCCAGGTTTGATCTCTGGTCAGGGAACTAGATTCCGCATGCTGCAACTAAGAGTTCGCATGCTGCAACTAAAGATCCTGCACGCAGCAAAGAAGATCCTGCATGCCACAACTAAGACCCAGTGCAGCCAACTAAATATTTTTAAAAAATAAAATAAAATAAAACAGGTGGCAGACAGGCTGTACTAGCAATTACAGCTCTCTTTTTTATATAAATTTATTTATTTCACTTATTTACTTTTGGCTGCGTTGGGTCTTCACTGCTGCGCATGGGCTTTCTCTAGTTGTGGCGAGTGGGGTCTACTCTTTGTTGCAGTGCGCAGGCTTCTCATTGCGGTGGCTTCTCTTGTTGTGGAGCACGGGCTCTAGGTACGCAGGCTTCAGTAGTTGTGGTGCGCGGACTCAGTAGTTGTGGCTTGTGGGCTCTAGAACGCGGGCTTAGTTGCTCCATGGCATGTGGGATCTTCCCGGACCAGGGCTCAAACCTGTGTCCCCTGCACTGACAGCCAGATTCTTAACCACTGCGCCACCAGGGAAGCCCTACAGGTCTCTGTTTTAAGCGAATTCTTTCAGAGGTCAGGAAGCAAAGAGAAGCAGGGATGAAAAGTCACTGGTGGGGCAGGTCGGAAAGAACGGAAGCGCTCACTTGCTGGCTTCTCTTTTCACCATTAAAATTGCTGTCAAGCCTTGCCTGGCATTTAAAATAGCATCATCCCTGGAGATAGCTGTTTCAGTTTCATTACAGTCTGTGTTCATAGAGTACAAATAGAAACCTTCGTGATTTTATTAGTTTCCATGCAACTCAGGAGAGATCTGCATGATGACATTTCAGCTCCTGACTTAAAGAAGGGACCAATTAAGAACAGAGTGCTTGCATTGCCTGTCGCTGGAAAATGAAAAGCTTCCCAGAGTTTTCAAAAATCTCTGTCCTATCTGGTTCATGGCCATAAATAAACTGTTTGGTCCTGCAGATACAAAAACTACGGTCTTAAAATTTTAGTTCATTTGGTAAGGAATACTTGCAGGATGTCTTCATCCTCCAATAAGAATTAAACTACAATATAGAAAATCTAAGGAAGTATTTTTTGTCTGGGCCTCGTCAAGTCCTACCATCATCATCAGTTTGCTCAATAACACCCAAAAACTACCTGGCACTCTGTGGATCTGTGAAGTGTTAACGTAATGTAGCTGTGACAAGTTGAAATTTAATACATGGCTCCAGTAGCATAATCTGATTAATGTTATATAACCTAAGAGACTATTCAGCAGGTCTGATGTGCTAGCTGCTTACGATTTACAGGAGAGGCAGGTATTTCAGAAGTTACTGACCCCATCAGATACCCTCTCCTTTGCCACAGAAACTGTGGTCATCTTATTGCTGATTTTGGCAGCTGGAGTGCTTCGTGGAACAGGGCTGTGATGAACATTCTCGCTCTGGGGTTGCCTTTTGGGGCGAGTTAAGGAAAAGCACGAAAGTAAGTGGATTTGCATGACTTCCTCTTTAATCAGATGTTTCTTTTTATTCCCAACCTCAACAAAGCCAACCTATCATAGTGTACTGTTTATAGTCTAGTCTATAATCCAAGACGTTTTCAACCTTTCCCCCAAACCAGAAATTAAAATTGAAACCTCCATAGTGGTGTGGCCATGTCATTAGAAGTAATAGCACAGGGACTTCCCTGGTGGCGCAGTGGTTAAGAATCCACTTGCCAACGCGGGGGACACGGGTTCGAGCCCTGGTCCGGGAAGATCCCACATGCCGCGGAGCAACTAAGCCCGTAAGCCACAACTACTGATGTCACAACTACTGAGCCTACTCTCTAGAGCCCGTGAGCCACAACTACTGAGCCCACATGCCACAACTACTGAAGCCCACGTGGCTAGAGCCCGTGCTCCACAGCAAGAGAAGCCACCACAATGAGAAGCCCGCGTACCGCGACGAAGAGTAGCCCCCGCTCACTGCAACTACAGAAAGCCCGTGCACAGCAACGAAGACCAAACACAGCCAAATAAATAAATAAATTTATTTATTTATTTTTTTAAAAAGTAGTAGTAGCACAGTCACAGAAAACTATTTGTTGTTTTTTTTTTTCTTAATGAGAAGTGTGACTGTATCTCCAATGGGGCCCCTGTCCCCAGACTGTAATTCTTAAATATGCCACCTCATCGAAATCAGTACGGAAGTTTTGGGGACATGTCAATCAAATTTCACTCTTGGGATTCATAGAGGCACCAGAACTACTCCCTGGGCCCACTGCCTTCAGTAAGTTAGTCTCGGGTTCTTTATCAGGTAAAAATGATAGCTCTGAAATCTGATTGAAGAAATGGCTGTATATTGAAATCACTGAATCAGAGAGCACGTTACATATGACAAAACTGGGGCCCAGAGACCATCACTTGCCTAAGATACCGTAACTACTCATATGTCAAAATCAAAAATCCAGTGGTCCCTTAACTTCACACACCGTCAAACCAGACTTGATGGGCAGAAACGCTGTTCGATCTGTTCTGCTCTCACTGTGGGTACATCTAAATCAAACAAGCACCACGGTGAAGAATGTGTCTGAAGATAATGAAAATCCATCTCCAGGAAGTGGGGTTTAGAGGGACTTTTTTTCCTTTTTTAAAAAATTGTAATTGTGGTAAAATAGACGTACCATAAAACTTACCATCTTAACCATTTTAAGTGTACAGTTCAGTAGTATTAAGTATACTCATATTATTGTGCAGAACCTTTTCGTCTTACAAAACTGAAATTCTCTATCCATTAAACAACCGCCCCCCGTCTCCCCCAGCCCCCGGTAACCACCATTCTACTTCTGTGTCTGTGCAACTAGGTGCCTCATGTAAGTACTGTAGGATCACACAGTATGTGTCCTTTTGTGACTGGCTTAGCTCATCTAGCATAATGTCCTCCAGGGGCATCCATGTTGTAGCACACGTCGGAATTTCCTTCCTTTTTCCAAATGGATAATATTCCACTGCAGGTAAACACCACATTTGTTTATCCATTTATCCATCGATGGACATTTGGGCTGCTTCCACCTCTTGGCTATTACGAATAATGCTGCTATGAACAGGGATGTGCAAGTATCTTCTTTTGGATATGTACCCAGCCATGGAATTGCTGGGTCATATGGTAGTTCTACGTTCAGTTTTTTTGACAAACCACCATACTGCTTCCCCCAGTAGCTGCATCATGGTGCATTCCCACACACAGCGCACCAGGCTTCCAATTCCTTCACATCCTCGTCAACACGTGCTGCTTTCTGGGTTTTGAGGTAGTAGCCATCCTGGTGGGTGTGAGGTGTCCTTTTTTTCTTTAAACACCTCTCTGTCTTGCCTACATTTTCTACAGTGAATATATATACACTTAGGACTAAGGACAAAAGTGTAAAACACAAATTGAAAAAGAGATCTTACAGGGAAAATAGGGTTGCACACGAACTTAAGAAATGGGTTTCTTTTTTTTTTTGTATTTACTTGATTGATTTATTCATTTCTATTATTTTTTATAGACAAAGTTAGCACCAAATATATATATTTTTTGCGGTACGCGGGCCTCTTACTGTCGTGGCCTCTCCCGTTGCAGAGCACAGGCTCCAGACGCGCAGGCTCAGCGGCCATGGCTCACGGGCCCAGCCGCTCTGCGGCATGTGGGATCTTCCCGGACCGGGGCACGAACCCGTGTCCCCTGCATCGGCAGGCGGCTCTCAACCACTGCGCCACCAGGGAAGCCCGGTTTCTTTTTTAAGACAGGCAAAGTATCGACTTCTCTTACGGGTTCAGCTCGAGACACCATTCCTATACTCTTCAAGAGTCTTACCACCTGGTCAGCTGTGGCTGCCACAACCTATGAGGGAAACGGCCGTAATTTATGGGTAGCTAAAGCAATTCCTCTAAGCACTGGGAGGAAAGTGCTCCCAGGTGCACAAAGAAGAGAAACAGTGTATTAAGCGGTGGGTCAGCTTATGTGGGTCATGAAAATCCCCGGCCCTCAGATAAACCCTTTCTTTCATCTTCCAAATCTTTCCTCCGAGCCTTCAGGGCCCTTATCTCTGAGTTCTCCATTGGCTACTCATTGCCCATCTACTTTTTCCCCTTCCAGAGCCACAAAAAGTCTACTTTCCAAAGTCATGTAAAGGGAAAACAAACTCATGCGGCAATTTCTCCCAAAGAGAAGAATTCTGCTCCTGCATAAACACGTACACGAAGAGGAAGAGCCCCCAGAAACCTTATAACCCCTGGTGTCTGGGCCACAGGGCCACACAGGCCCCACGCTAGCAGTTCATTAGAGGGAACTCACTTGAAAAGCTAAACTCTTCCAAAAGGGAAAGCGCTCTTCCCACTGGTCTTTATATAATGCTAATGCTGCACACCCTGGGCATGAGGTCACTTGTCATGATTTATTCATTAAGACAAAGGGGAAGGGACTAAAAACAAAATCCATCCAATTACGTATTTATCCAGCCTCCAGCTCCCAGACGAGAAATTCTACTTTTCTTTGTGTCAACATCTCCCTCTCCCCCCTGCCCTCCCTCACCCTCCCCTCTTGTATGTTCTCTTTCTTTTCTGGTTTCTTTCTGCTCAGCAAAATAGGAGAAATGGCAGCAGTAGTGTATAGAAGCCCAGAGGAGAAGAGATAAGATGAGCAGTTGGAGAGGAATAATCTTCAACTCTAGGAGCAGCTGTATTTAAATGATCCAAAAAGAAACTCATGATCACTGTCTGTTCTCTCTCTCTTGGGAAGAGCCAACACCTAGAAAGCAGAGTCCAATGCGGGCTTCTTAACAAAGGATCTGCACTCTACATACATCTGGATCCCTGGTACTGCCCCCAAATCACATCTGCTCTCGGCCAAGCCCAGCACTGAACTCTGGAAGAAGCTGAACTTTGGAATCACTGGGCACATTCCAGTGACAAAGAGGCGACCCAATGGCTCAGGGATGGCCAAATCCTCACCCACAGCTTCTGACAAGACCTGACACATTGCACAGGACAAACCACCAGAACCAAGAGCCAGGATGGGCTGCTGTGTAAACCCTGGGGAAGAGGGCACGGAGAAACCTCACCGCCTCCGGGGAAGGAGGACATCGAGCAGTCATGAGAGAGAAAAAGAAGGTGGCTTGCACGGTAGCGACAAAAGTTAAGGGCGTTCTACATCTCAAGAACATTGCTGACACTTAAACCCCACCCAGCTCTGGGCCTTCTTGGGCCGGATTTAGAATTTGAAATCTATCACCTACCAAGACATGTGTGTGTCCTAGAAACAGCCGAGAAGCAAAGAGGGGTTAGTGCAAGGAGAAAGACCTTTCCATTCATGCTTAGGTGGGTTTGTGCCCCATGGAATGGTGGCCTCGGAAGGCCATGAACACCCCAGTCCCCTCTGGAGATGGGGCCGAGGGCTCCCAGCACTGGTGCTGGGGAGGAGGTAGGACCCCGACCCCAAAGCACCTTTCTGCCCCTATGATGTCACAACTCCACGTGCTTCTCAGCTTGCGAGATCAAGCCTCTATTTGTTGTCCACTAACCTGCAAACTTCAGTCCCTCTGCTCCTGGACTTGGCGGGAATCACCAAGAAAGAAAGGAAATCAAGGAAAGGATAAAGAGCAGAAGGAAGGGACACAGCATTTCTGTTAATTACCTTTGAAATGCCCAGCGTCAACCGGATCTGGTCCCCAGGAAAACCTGGTAGGGAGGCCAATGAAACAGCATAAAGAATACCAAGTAAATGAGATGTTTTAAATAATTTCGCTTTTGGCCACGTAAAGAAGCATTAGTCATACAGGTAATGAGATCTTATAGGGAGACGATTCAGAGGCTCGGCTTGACAACGTGAAGTATACCCCTTCTGGACCTGGAGTGCCAATTACATTTCCAAATTGGCAATTAGACATAATGCCCCAAATAATGCCAAAAACAAAGCAAATTCCATCTTCAAGCAGCCATTCTTTCGAAGCTGTCCTTCTGCTCCCTGCCTGACTCATCCACCTCATGGACAAGTGCTCATCGTGAACAAATTCTTCTTACCCACCGGTCAGGGGAGACCAGGGTGGCATGAATAATTAAAATCCAGAAATGACTCAAGCCCATCCCTTTCACCCAGAGTTTCTCCATAGCGTCTAACAAATTACCCAGAAGAGCAGCAAAATGTATTTGCACCTACAACATTCCCACGCAGCCTCCCACAGATCACTGTGGAAGGGCCCTCCCAACGTATATCTGTGCTTGTATTTACATGACTCAGTTCCTGCCCTCAGGGGGTTTGCAGGCAACTTGGAGACCAGACATGAGAAGATAACTGAATTTTTCCATCCTTCCATCAAACAAACTGGGTCTTATTTTTATCCCTAGCACCTAGCTTGGTTCCTGGAACAGAGGATGAACTCCCTATGTAATAAAAGCCAAAACAACAACACTAATAACCACAAGATGTATCTGAGGACCTACTGTGTGCCGGGCATCATGCTGAGTCCTTCATTTAGGCTGACGATGCTCACGATAAATGTTTATTCCAGGTTCTCCCCTTTGACGATGGAACAACCCAAAATGCACATCTCCAGGAAAAAGCCCCTGACGGTATGAGCTGTGAAAACCCTGACAGTATGTTGAGAAAAGGAGCTACTTCCAGCTTCATCTGCTGGGATTCTCGAGAAGTACCACTGGAGGGTGGCACAGCACAGTGCCGCACGTCTCTCCCCACTCCGTGATCAGGTCTTGAGCCCAATCCTTTCACATCCCTCCGCTTGGAAAAGCCCACCGAGGTCCCTATGGAAAATCAGGCTGGCAGTTTTACTGCCTGCTGACTTCAAACACCCCGGAGGGAGCGGCCAACAGCTGGCTTCCCGGAGTATCACCACAGTGCAGCCCTGGCTCCACCACGAGCCTCTAATTTTGCAAGAAGGTGGTTTGGCTGAGGTGCCATCCGGGACTGCGGGAGGTGCCATCCGGGACTGCGGAAAGTCCCCTTGCAGCGTGACCCACCGGCACGAGGGAGAGCCCACAGCCTGATGGGCGACGCACAGACCACACCCCCACAGATCTGCAGGACGCTGCCCTGGTCACCACAACCCAGCCCCAAACCAACAGCGCTGTGGGTTCCTAGGGAGCAGACACCCGAACAATCAGCTTTAGCAGGGAGCACCCAGACTGAACGGCAGCAACGCGGAGAAGCCTGAGCCGAGTTTTCTCCACCTGGCTGTCCTGGCACAGGGAACCTTCCTCTTCTCATCCCTTCCCACTGCTGAAGAGCTGAGAATTTCCATATTTAAAAATAGCCCTGTCTTCAGAGAGAGACCGCCTGGAGACCGAGGCTGGGACCAGATCCTTGCTTCTCAAAGCATGGTCTGCTCAGCAGCGGCATCACCTGTGGCTTGTCAGAAATGCAGAGTCTCAGGCCCACCCTGGACCTTCTGAATCAGAATCTGCATTTTAATGGCTCTCCAGGTGATTCGTGCACATGTAAACGTGCGAGAGGCCCCAGAAGTAGATGGACTAAGATGCTCTCTGGCCATGGGAGGGAGAGATCTAACACCCCAACTGAACATCCCTTGAGTCTTCTCCCCGGAGTGCTGGGACACCCCTGCCTCTCAGGCTGGGGCCCCCGAGCTTCCTTCTCCGTCTGCCCAGGGCCAGGGTTCCATCCACTCAGAATCATCTCAAAAAAAGGGCCCTCTCTTGATCTGCTCCCTGCTGTGCACAGAAAGGCTGTGTGACTTCAGAGGTCCTGGGGGACGCTGACCTTGCCTGCCCCCCAAGCAGGTCTCATGGAGACCAATGCTCCCCGCAGGGCTCCAGGAGCTGCGGCATCACGGCACAAACACCGCCCTTCTCACCGGAACCACAGAGGTGTCCTTGCAGGGGCTCCACAGCTCTGAAGTCCCAGGAAGGTGGGGCTGGCTCCTGTGATCCGCAGGCTAGCACGGTCACTGCCACTGTGAGCTGGGACACCGCGGCTGCCCGCACTGGGAAGGAGGTCCTGGCATTGGAATCCAACACCAACCTGACTGCTTCAGCAGCAGGCTCCTTTTGCCCTGGTCAGAAAGAGATACCCACAGCAAGCACTCTCTGTACCAGGCACACAGCGAATGTCCCCATCCAGGGAAGAAGATTGCGGTGAGCCTTGCCCTTGGAATCCTTTCTCCCCCAGGCCAAACACAAGGGCAGCTCTTGCTTTCCTCCTGATGCATGTTTGGACAAGGACCCTGGGCACCCGGAAACAGAGCCAGCGCGTGGCTTGCAGTCACCAGTATCCTCCTAGGAAATGCTATAGAGTGGGGTCCCTGCGAGTACCTACCCCAAAGGGCTGAGCTCTACGAGGACCCCCGGTTTACAGATGAGGAGACTGAGGCACAAAGCGGTGACGTCCTTGCCCAAGGTCACAGGCTGACTTCTGGGTGCTACATGGCGAGCGTGACACCTAGGCCCTGTTGCTCAAAGTGAGCACGGCCAAGGGCAGTTTAACCAATTCCTCTCCCTTGGGACTTTTCCCAGAACATGACGTGACACTCCAAGGTGGGGGTTGCAGATATGCCCTGACTTACAATTTTGTTTCACAATGTAACTGCAAGGGCAAGTGCTCCACAGAACACACTTGGGGAAATACTACTCTGGAGGCGATCAGGGTAAAGCTGGTCTGAGTAGAGAGCACCCTGGCGGGGAAACTGTTCCATTGTCAGGGGAACAGGTCTGTGGGCTCTGGACTGGGGAGAACAGGGGTGGAATTCATCCTTTCTCAAGGGACATTCGACAGCCACACCTGCCCACAAAACCTTCCACTTCTGCTAGGTCTGCAGCTCCTGGAGCCCCACGACGACAATGCTCACCGCTGACCTGCCCGCCATCAGAGCACTAGCCATCCTGCCAAGCCCTCAGCCGTGGGGCCTTCCTAGGCTGCCCCTCCCCGGCCTGCCAGCCTCGCAACAGTCAAGAGCTATGAGCCCAAATCTCAGTCTGACCCTAACGGGTTGTCTGACCCAAGGACAACCGACTCCAGGGCCTAGAGGTCCCTTTCGGTTCAAAAGTTCTATTTGTTGTAGTCTGCGCCCTTCCAGGGCCAAAAGTTCACGGAATCAAGGAGAAAATTTAAAACCTGCCACTTTGTGGAGCTATGATAGCTCCCATTTACAGGCCTGCTAAGTGCCAGGCATTTCCTGGGTGCTGTATACCCAGCATCGTCACTCCTTATAAGAATTCTACAGGGGCTTCCCTGGTGACACAGTGGTTGAGAGTCCGCCTGCCGATGCAGGGGACACGGGTTCGTGCCCCGGTCCGGGAAGATCCCACATGCCGCGGAGCGGCTGGGCCCGTGAGCCATGGCCGCTGAGCCTGTGTGTCCGGAGCCTGTGCTCCACAACGGGAGAGGCCGCAACAGTGAGAGGCCCGCGTACTGCAAAAAAAAAAAAAAAAAAAAAGAATTCTACAAAGTAAGCATCATTACGCTTTTCTTACATGTGAAGAAACCATGCTTAACAGGGCTGCCAGCCACAGATGCCCAGCTAACAAGTGTGGAATCCATGATTTGCACTCGGGTCTGTCTGACTGCAGCATCTCTACGGAAGTGTGCATTTCCACAGGGGGAGCCAGGAACAAGAAGCAAAAGTTCTCAGGACAAGGGAAGGTCACCTGGAACTCCCCTGTGCCTGGGACCTGAGCACTTCTCCAAGGCCCCCCCTAAGTGATCCGAAGGAACATCTGTAGTTCGTCCGATGCAGACTATCTCCAGGATGAGATGAGGCACCAGGGCCAATCTGGAATCAAGAATTCTGAGGCACTGAAGTTTCCAGCCCTGATTGGATGATGCGTCAGGCCAGACCCTGGGTAATTACCAAGCCGTAATGGGATCTGATGTTTATATTAGTCACGAGTCTAACAGAGAAAACGTGTTGTTTTCTCAGACACAGCCGTGGAGACAAACCTCCATAATTCATTATATGCAGACCAACCTTAATCAATTCCAAACTTCTACAGGGAGGACAGCTCCACCTGAGAGCAGGATGAGTCTATGACCCACAGCAAACCACAGCTCCATAGGAAGCTGGCCTCAGCTTGCCCAGGCATTTAAAGAAAAGCAGACGGTGGGCTGGAGGAAGAGCAGAAGATAGGAATAAAGACACATAAGCACTCCGAGGCTGGAGAGTTACAGAACATGTTCTGAGCTAGAAACTTTACCCATAGATCACCAACTCCTTCCACTGGCTTCCACTGAGTCCCAGAGCAGGAAGGGACATTAGCACTCACAGAATTCAATCCCACATTTTGCACACCAGGAAAGAGACCAGAGAGGTTAATCTACTTCTTCAAGGTCACAACCTTCTTCAGGCTGCCAGAGCCGCTCCTTGTTCACTACAGTCTACGACTGGCTTAGACCTTGAAACGTCACGGCCAAGTAAAGAGAGGGCTCTGATGAAACCCAACAGAGAAAGAAAAATGAAGTGAAAAAGTACAGCAAAGAATATAGTACTGGAATGACTGTACCCAAATTCCCAACTGGGGGAAAATGGGATTCTCCTTCTTCTTTATTTCCTAAAGAAATCCACATAACTATTCTTTTCAGAATAGTAAAGTCATTCACGATTTGAGATTCGGAGGCCAGAGGAACTAAGGATGAGATGCCTCATGAGGTACATCCAGTTTCAGGTTCCTTTACTCAGAAAGGATGGTGCAGTCCCAGAGGCCAAATGCTTGTGATGCTGGAGCTCCTGCTGAAACTTATTCCCCTAGAATTTCAGATGCTAAAAAGACCAGCCTTCCTCTGAACCCTAGCTCCGGGTCAAACCATCTTGGGGCTGAACCAGGATCAGGGTGAATATATCTGAGGGCTGGTAGAATACTAAAGAAAAGCAGCCTTAGTTTGCTTGAGAAACCCAACACTAAAATAATGATTCCAAACTGAAGCCAAATGCATTCTTCTGAACAGTGTCTTGATGACTACCAAATACTTGGAAAGCAAAAAGAATGAAAGACAAAAAAAAAAAAAAAAGAATGATTGCAGTAAAAAATACAGACCTCAAGAGTAGAAAGAAAAGCTTATAAAAGGCCTAAGTAACTACTACTGGTCAAAATGAGATGGCTACACACGCTGTTTAATTGAGCAAATCAAGGGGCAAGTATTAAGAGATTCTGGGCATGTTTTAAAGGGGACTCTAATGGTACCAAAAGTGACGTGATCTCATTCTATACTGGCCTCACATCTTCCCAACCAACTGCAAGCATCTCTCATCCCAGATGATTCTTTGTAGAAAGTTCCAGTTTAGTCAACTCGGCATGTCTTGGAGCTACAAAACATAGCCTAATATCTAGGGATTGTTTTTTTCTAATGATCATTGCCAAAAACGTATTTTCTTGAGAAAACTTACAGAGGTTATGCTTGGTCATCATTTAAGAAAGAGACTCTTTATGTGAACGATCCAATCAGCATTTCATCAGAAGCAATGCAGTAGCACTGATGTACCCCCTAGAGTAGAAAGACTTTAGAAGCTGTGTTTAAAACCCCAGGATCACAAAAACACTGAAACTTATTTTGACTCACTGAAAAAAAAGTTTTCATTATGATCTAGCCTGCCCAGTTCCTGAAGGATAAGGAGATCGTTAAAAAGTTCCCCAAAATCACTCAGTGTAGAAAACGTCTGAGATGCATGCAACTACAAGTTCTACCTCTAAGGGTAGCACGGAATCTCAGTAAAGGAAAAACACTCACAGACTAAAGACTGGTGGGGAGGCAGAGGAGAGGGAATGTGTGAATAAGAAGGCTATATGAATAAGCACTGGTCAGGAGGGCTAGGCAAGGGGCTGGGTCTAGGGGGTCTCGGGGTTAGGATTTTGCTTAACCTAATGGCTTCTCTGGAATGTGGGTGGTTTTGCACCTTGACAAGTAAGGAGAAACTGCTATGGCCAAGAAGGTAACTCCAGAGAAAACTGACGGACTAACATCTGGAGGTCTCCGGAGAAGTAGGAGGAAGAGGAAGAGAATGATGGTTTTTATTTTTCTCCCTTATTTCCAACACACCAGTATTTTCCAAAACACAAATGTGCTACCACAAAACACAGCTGAGCTCCAGCACCCAACACAATGTATAATTAATGATCAGGAGAGAGAGAGAGAGAGAGAGAGAGAGAGAGAGAGAGAGAGAGAGAGAGAGAGAGAGAGATCGCGAGCTTCCCTTCACCCTTGTGTGTCACCCATAGCCCCCATCTTACCTACTCCCTCCCCGTAGCAATTAAGGAGGCTGCTACAAGTTGCTGTGCCCCGTGGAAGTTTGAGGTGTCCTCGGATTAACTTTATTAGAAAAGGTGTGAGCATTCCCACCGAGATGTGCCACGGCCTTGCACTGTTCCCTATCCCCTTTGAGCTTCCCTCCCTCTGAAAATGCTGGCGCTGGTTAGTCCCCTAGGTTAAAAATTAGTCAAACAGAAAACAGCTTGGTCACTCTTTTTTCCAGTTCTTTCTTTTTTATCCTGCAGTTTTCTATGAAAAACTGCCCGCCACCTCTCACCTTCAGCCACTGGGGGGGGGGGGGGAGAGGACATCTCTAGGGACACGACGGCGACAAACCAGGCAGTCAGCCTAGCAACCATACATAAGGTGTAGTGAGCCTCGGTGCTGGTGGGCGTCTCTGCGCCAGGAATAGTTTAAAGCCGACATCCAGCCACCTCAAAAGCGTCGGGGAGGAGGCTCGCGTGAAAACCTCGGCCTCGGCGGGCTCTCGGGCGGACCTCCCCTCTAGCTCCACGCTGCCGGGGGCATTTCCGGGGACCTGAAGGCGGTGGCAGGGGGGCGAGAATACAGATGCCGAAGAACTTGCGGTGGGGGTGGGGGTCTGCTCCAACAGTAGGAGAGGGAGGGGACATCAGTTTTGCGACCTCGCCACATTCCTAAAGTGGCAGCATCCGCGGGTTGCCTCCAAAACTGGGATGCATCTCCCCAACTTTCTCTCGCCCCTCCAGGTCCCCCGCACGTCCTCTGGTCATGTTCCTCCCCTGGGATTCCCTAGTCCAAAAGATGTTCTCCCTTTCTCAAAGGATTTTCCTGCCCTCCTGATTTTACGAACTCATCTCCCCAACAGGTTTCTAAAGTGCGGGCTGACGTGCTCCCCCTCGCCCACCACAAGGAGCCGAGCCCGGGCAGGTGAGCCGCGCGGAACACGCACCGAGCGGCCCCCAGCTTGCTCGGTGCCCGCCGAGTCGGCTCTCCCTACCTCCCATCCCGGCCCCAGCCGCAGCCACAAACAACCCTACAATAAACAAGGGGACGGGATTTGGCGTCCGCGTCCCGGAGCGCACCGGTTGGGGGCAACTCCTCACCCCCGGCGCGCCGCCCGAAGCCCCAACAGGCGGGCGCCAGGAGAGCGGAGGGAAGGGAAGGCGGCGAGGGGAAGGCAGGCAGGGATGGAGGGAGGCACGGCGCTGTGAGAAGCGAGGAGGTGGGCTGCAGGGGACGCCGAGAAGCGGCGGGGCTGGCGCAGGGGGGAGGCGCCGGGGCGCGCGTTACCTTCGTCTTGCCCCCGCAGTGGCAGCAAACGGTCCACAGGTACTTGAGCGTCCGCCAGAGCAAGATGATGAAGAGGCCCCCGAAGAAAGTCACCATGGAGGAGGCCAGGAAAGCCCACCACATGCGCTGGCCCCGGCTGTCGCACGGCACCTCCATGGTCACTGGGATGATGAGCGCATCCATCTTGGGCTCGTGGACCGAGGACGAGGAGGAAGAGGAGGAGGAAGAGGAGGAGGAGGAAGAGGAGGAGGAGGAGGACGCGTCTAGGCTGAGAAGGTTCGCGTGGATATTGCCACTCATTCTAAGAGTGCTGCCTCCGCCGCCGCCGCCGCCGCCGCTGCTGCCGCCGCCGCCGCCACCATTTGCCATAGCTAGCAACGGGCAGCCGGCGCAGGGGCTCGGGGGAGCTCCTCCCGCCGCCAGCGCCACCCCGAACACCCATCAACAGCCATATTGCTGCTACTGCTGCCGCCGCCGCCGCCGCGGAGCGCGGGGAGGGGGCGGGGAGGCGCCTGGGCTCGGGGAGCTGTGCGCGACTTGGCGGGGTGCGCGGAGATATATACAGCGGGCCGCCGCCGCCGCCCGCCCTCCCCCCGGCCGCCGGCCCGCCCGCCCAGGGGGGAGGGGGACGGAACGCGTGGGCTGCTCCCCTCCCCGGCCCGAGCCCCGCTAACCCCGGGCTGCGCGGGCCCAGAGCGCCGAGAACGAGGGGGCGCTGCGGTCCGCCCCCGGGCCCAACCCCGGCTCTGCTCGCCGGCCTGGTTGCTCTCCGCGTCGCGTCGCGCCGCGCCGCCTGTCCGCGGTGCGCCACGCGTTTGCGCCGCGCTCCGGCCCGGGACCCCTCCCCGCACGCAGCCCGCGCAGCTAGCCCGCCGCTCTGGGCTTATTAGGTGGCGACTCGTTAATAATGCCTCATCAGCCCCCTCCCGGGCGCCCCCGCGCCAGCCCTCCTCTCCCGGCTGCGCTCGGCTCCCGCTCGCCGCCCCGGTGTGCGCCGGGCCCCGGCAGGTTCACCGCGCCCGGCCCGCCGCCGCCGCCGCCGCCGCCGCCGCCGCCGCCGCCGCCGCCGCCGCCGCCGCTAGCCCATGTTCCCGGGATCCCCGAGCCGCGCCGCCACGCCGCTGAGCCTCCTCGGCCTTCGCTCGATCTTCCTCCCCGCTTCCTCAGGCTCCTCCTCGTCGCCGCCCGAGCCTCTCCTGCGCGCGCCCCGCGCTCCCCGCAGCCGCCAGCAACAGCAGCTGCAGCAACTGGAGCGGGCGCGGGCTCAGGCCGCCCGAACGGGAGGGGAGGAGGTTCGCCGCGCTGGCTCGCCTCGGCCCCGAGATGGGCAGGGGGCCGGCAGACCCCTTGGCGACGGCCTGGCACGCACCCCTGAGCCGCAGTGCGAAAAGTAGAGAGCCCCAAATCCAGGCGCGGGACCCGACACCTCTCTCCAAGGTGCTGCGCCCCCAGCCGAGCGCCCTGGGGGACCCGAGGAGGATGGCCGGGCGCCCGTGGCAGGCCATTTTTCCCAAAGGAGACCCCAGTGGGGAGGGGAGAAGTGACCAGCTGTTGCTTGCACAGGCCGGACGCCCCAAGCTCCTCGGGCTTCGGGAGTGAGGAGGACCCTTCTCCAGGATACACACCCTCGTTCGACCCCTACCAGCCCCTGTCGCTCTTCCCTGTCGCCTTCCTAGGTGCCCCAGTGCCCCCTGTGTTCTGGAAAGCAGGGCCATGCAGGGGCCTGGCAGGTGGTCTGTGGCCTTTGACAGCAGCAGGTGGTTTTTCTGCCTCTTCCTTATTAAGCGACAGAGGCTGCCTAAGAGAGTAGGCAAAGCTGGGCAGGGCCGACCTGACCTCAGGGACAGTGAAAGCTCCTATAGACAACAGAGTTCCCTAATGTCACTCCCCTTTTATTCAGCCTCAGACTCCATCGTGTGAGAAGGGCAGCTCCAAGCTCCATTAAAGCCCACCTTTCCCCATTTAGGGTCTTCTGTCCTCCCCACTTAGAGGTGAAGAAGGTGTCTGGGTTTGTTCAGCAGCCTCTCCCTAACCACCAGGGGAAATCCCCCTTCTGATACTCTCAACCTTTGCTCCCTCTGGACACTGCCCTTCCTTATGCTACCAGCTGGACCACAAGTTTTTCCAGCACTAATTAAAAGGAAGATGATCACATTCTCCCCTCATTGCCCACAGTGGTTTCCCCAAAGTTTCCAGCTCATTAGTTTAAGCCTAATTGGAATTCTCGGGTTGCTTTCAGGCCTCTCTGTGGTGAAGGCCAAGTTAGCATCCTTCACTGTATAGGCCTGTGCTGTTTCTGCCTGAGCCACAGTTCAGCCCCTCCCCTTGCCCTTGGAGGCCCTAGGATGCAGGGGAGGATGGGGCAAGGGAGGCCAAGCTGGGCAGAGAGGCCCAAGGGGATATGTGAAGCTTCCTCCTCCTGTCTGATTCAGAGTACATTCACTGCGCTCAGGACACACATCCATTAGTACAGTCAAGGACAAAGGCAAAGGGGAAATGGAATGAGGTAAGAGTGCTTAAGTGTTTGGTCCTCAAAAGCAGTATGTAAAAGGGAGCTCCAGACAATATTTTCCAGAAAGTGAAATTGTCTCTCACCCACATGGTACCCGCAGCCTGGTCCTCCACGTTCAGAAACCACTCCGAGCACATCCCTGCCGCATCGGCCCCATTCATGCAGAGGCCCTGGGTCCTTTCCAGCACTGGGTTGGGGGGATCAGCCCCGGAAGCGCTCAGGGGAAGTGCAAGAAGGTGGCTGAGGCCCTGTGGTTCCTGGATTTATTAGCCTTCTAAACGGCTGTACTTTGCTGCCTTTGGGCCTCAGCCTATGCCAGGAAAGTTAAGGACTTTCCTTACGTTTTAGATTTGAAATTTAAATACAAAACACCTGTAACCCGAAAAGAGCAGCAAAGGATACGACTGTCTCCCCGGTGGGATATGAAACCCCCAGAATGGATTCCCTCCCCCCATATATTGAGCTTCCACAAACCAATGAATGCCCTCCAGGCTTTCCTGGACTTTCCCCACAGCCTGGGTTCCCTTCAGACACCAGTCCGGGGGCTAGTAGCTAGAGGCCACTGACTGCTGTGACTTCTGTCACCCCAACTGCAGCATCCCCAGCTGTGTTTCTCCTCCATCATCACCTTCATCATCTCATCATTCTTCAGAGGTTCTGGGAGGCCCCTGAGACATCATCTCCGCTGCTTTGTTCATCACTCGTCCCTGTGCTGACTGGAGCTTGTAGCAACTTCTGTGTTACACAAAAACGAGGCTTAGGGCTTCCCTGGTGGCGCAGTGGTTGAGAGTCCGCCTGCCAATGCAGGGGACGCGGGTTCATGCCCCGGTCCGGGAAGATCCCACATGCCGCAGAGCGGCTGGGCCCGTGAGCCATGGCCGCTGAGCCTGCGCGTCCGGAACCTGTGCTCCGCAACGGGAGAGGCCACAACAGTGAGAGGCCCACGTACCACAAAAAAAAAAAAAAAAAAAAAAACGAGGCTTAGTCAGGATTCTCAGAGACCCTCACCATCAAAGTCAAGAAACTACTATTCCTACAATCCCCAGTCCTTACCACCTCCTGACTGGTGGGCACCAAATGAGACAGTGGCCACCATTCACCGCCACCCACCAGAAATAGACCTCATCAGGCCATGGCCCAGCTCTCCCTCTACTTCCTTACCAACCACAGACTTCAGAAAACCTGGCACCTGACCTCACCAATTTAGGCCTCAAACTTAAAGGGAACCTTAGGTACCACTTCATTCATTGTGCTTTCTCATCTGTAAATTGGAATTAAAATAAGAACTGCCCTGCCTACCTCAAAGGATTGTTTGTAAGGTTGAAAAAACATACAGATCTTCTTTGTAATTACTGTGACCCAAAAATAAACAGCCAAACACAGATCAGAGCTTCTGACCACCCAAACACACAAGCCAGTCCCTGTGTTTGTGTAGCGGGGGAGATGGGTACAGGCAAGATTGTCATTCCCGGACCCACACTGCTGTCCTGCACCCCATGAGGCCCCTCAGTTGGGATGAGAATTGAAGCACAGTGCCTCTGCCTTCTGCCGCAGCCGTTACACAGCAGGCCATATGGACCCACAGACAGCTGGGTGTGGACAGACTCTAGGGCGCTACAGAGCCGCTCCAGGCTGGTGGGCCCTCAGAACACTGACACGCACGCCCACTCCCCACATTCCCACCCCCTGGTATGGCCTTGGGAATGTGAAGGCTATAGAGAAGCACCTACAAATTGCCCCAGTGCATTTCACCTCTTGTAGGTGTGTCTGCAGGCTGGGAATTGAGAGCCATTGCACAAGAACTGAAAGTCTTTACGAAAGTACAAATTCCAACCTCCCCCGTTCTGAAAACAATACAAGCCACTTATTTATTTCTAGTCACATTTATAAGCTTCTCAGTGAGGAGGGCAGCCTCTTTATCATGTCAACATGTGCCTATGGCAGCCATCACAGCAAACTGGGGTTTCCCGTTTCTAAATTATTCTACTCTGAACAATCCCAACCGATTTAAAAGAAAGAAATAAAAGTGCATGAACACACAAACTAAAAAGGCAGAGAGACTGAATAGCCAAGGAGAACAAAGAAGCTTACTTACTTAAATGTCGGCCCAACATCACAATTAACGTATACAGATTTCATTTTTTTTCAGGCCTGGATCTGCTTCCCATACTCTTGACATAAATCTGGGTGATTCCGCGCTAAAGAAGCCAGGTGAACTCTGTAAGTGATTTAGCGCCCTCTGGTGGTTCTTCTTGGCACATGACATTATTTTGTGAATTCAAAAAAGGGGCTTATTAAAACAGAAATTTGAGATATGAAAATTCCAAAGAGAAAACTCTGCTGTAAAAACCTACAACCACAATAATATTAATTATCCAGTTGTCAGTCCTACTAGCATATACACTGTTGTGATAAAGGCACTAACAGGGTTCACGTTGTTACCATGATTTGATGTCAGATCTTCTAAGCTATAACTACTATTGGTAACCTAACACTCCTTAAATTACCACTGTGTTATCTTCTGAACAGCTAATAGTACTCTCACTTCCCTCACCCTAGTCTTTATAATCTCTTTGTAGTGTCAGAAAGGGCAGTAGCTATTCTCCAATTTACTGGCAAGGAAACTGAGGCTTAGATCTGTCGAGTTTTCACAAGAGACTGTATGTACCTTTGGAGAAATTTATCTCTTTGTGATTTATAACAAAAGAAGAAGACCATTGCAGCACATCCCTTGAAACCATGCTCTAGGGCCTTTGAGTACCAGAAGGGAGCACTGGTCCCCAGGATGGAGAGAGGGACTCAGAGAGCAAGCTTTGAGGGGTTTGTTTACTATAAATATCTTTTTCTACTTATAAGAATAATTCAGGGCTTCCCTGGTGGCGCAGTGGTTGAGAGTCCGCCTGCCGATGCAGGGGACACGGGTTCGTGCCCCGGTCCGGGAAGATCCCACATGCCGCGGAGCGGCTGGCCCCGTGAGCCATGGCCGCTGAGCCTGCGCGTCCGGAGCCTGTGCTCCGCAACGGGAGAGGCCACAACAGTGAGAGGCCCGCGTACCGGAAAAAAAAAAAAAAAAAAAAGAAGAATTCAGACTCATAAAGTTTCATAAAAGAGTATAAAAATCACGTAGATATATACAAATATAATTGCCTTTTATCTGTTGACCTTATACCCTTATCAACCCATCTTTAATTTGAAAAAAAACCCCTATATTTCTCAGTTTCCCTTGCAGTGGGTGTGGACCATGCGACTACATTTTAGCCAGTGGAATCTGAGCAGATACTACATGCACTCTATAGGTTTAAAGAAGAGACTTTCCCTCTATTTCCCATCTCTTCTCCCCACTGGCTGGAATATGGATGTGATCTTAGTTCATGAGGTTGAATAATTGCCTCTTTAGCACGCAACAAATAGAAGGAGTCTGGTCCCCCAAACGCCAAAGAGCTAGGACATCAGCCCATGGTTGTTTAGTTCACCCTATTAAGTGAGAGGGGAAAACGCTCTCACTTTGTCACTGTTATATTCTGGTTTGGAACAGCAGCCAAAGTATATTTCTTAATAAAGGAACTTATTATTTTCAGTTGTTTAAAAAAAAAAGTCACCTAGAATCTCACCATTAACAGATAACCATTATTAATATTTTTTTATAAATTTATTTATTTATTTATTTTTGGCTGCGTTGGGTCTTCATTGCTGCTCATGGACTTTCTCTAGTTGCGGCGAGCAAGGGCTACTCTTCCTTGCGGTGCGAGGGCTTCTCATTAGGGTGGCTTCTCCTGTTGCAGAGCACGGGCTCTAGAGCCCAGGCTCCGTAGTTGTGGCGCACAGGCATGTGGGATCTTCCCGGACCAGGGATCAAACCTGTGTCCCCTGCATTGGCAGGTGGATTCTTAACCACTGAGTCACCAGGGAACTCCCACCATTATTGATATTTTTATATATTTCTTTCATGTGTTTTCTTGAGTGTGTATTTTTGCAAAATTAGGGTTAGACTGAACATCTAATTTTTATTCTATTTTCCCTTCACATTACACTGTAAGCATTTTCCTCCATGTCATTAAATATCATAGATACTTTTTTTTAAATAATTGAATAGGGCTTCCCTGGTGGCGCAGTGGTTGAGAGTCCGCCTGCCAATGCAGGGGACATGGGTTCGTGCCCCGGTCCGGGAAGATCCCACATGCCGCAGAGCGGCTGGGCCCGTGAGCCATGGCCGCTGAGCCTGCGCTTCCGGAGCCTGTGCTCTGCAACGGGAGAGGCCACGGCAGTGAGAGGCCCACGTACCGTATAATAATAATAATTGAATAATATTCTATTAGATGGCGTACTGCTGACACTTAGGTTATTCCAAAACTTGTTAAATAAGTCCCAAACCTGTGTCAGTGATTTATACTAGTCAAAAAGATGCCCTGAAGATTTCCACAGACATTCTTACTCCTAGCCCCAGCACCTGTCTTCTACAGAGCGTGCATGTCCAAGCCAACCTGCCTGTGGGCTACTTCCCAGCCTTGCCCTATATCAGGGACCTCATATCAGCCAATTCCAAGTGAAGAATTTGGGAGCCAGGACGTGGCACCCACAGAAAATTCTCCCCTTTTCTCACACATGAAAGCCAACGGTTCTGGGGAAAATAGTGTCTGTGGTCCCACCATATCTTTCTCAGTCATTGTTCCCAATGCCAGCCAAGATACAAACTGAAAGAATGTAGCCTTCATTTCCCTAAACTACTGATACATCCATGGCTGGGTCAAAGTAGGCCCAACTCATGGACCGTGCCCTGCTTAGAATTCGTCTTCCACTTCCATCCCATCAGACTTCAGGAAATTCCCGCCTCCCTTTCATCTCTGTGAGCAATGTCACCCCATCAGGACATCGGTACTGTGGACCTTGCCTCTGGGAGGTAGGCAGGGCAAAACTTCATCCACCCATTTCCACGGTGGGAAAAGAAGGCACCAAAGGAAAGAGGTCCTCCTCGCTACTCCTCACTGGTTCTTCTGACACCCAGACCAACAGACTTTCTCATCCTTTTCTTAGAAGGTCCCCGATTTGATCTTTGCGAAATCTCTGGTTCAAGATCTGGGCAGTCTACAACTCAACTCTTCATCCCTCGCGCTCCAAGGTCCTCGACTGACTACATTATAAAAGGGATGGAGGGACTTCCCTGGCGGTCCTGTAGTTAAGACTGTGCTTCCACTGGAGGGGACATGGGTTCGATCCCTGGTCGGGGAACTAAGATCCCGCATGCTGTGCGGTGCAGCCAAAAGAAAAAAATAAGAAAAGAAAAAAAATATAAAAATAAACGGGATGGACTGTGCAGATGAATCAAGGGGTTTAATCCCGCCTCTGCCTAGAAGCTCTCGCCACTTTTGCAAAACAGGACAATGCTGAGGCCACCCTTCCCACTTACAAACCCTCTTGAGAATAAGGAGAGATGAGTCAAAAGTCAGACGTCTCTGTGGGTTTCACTGACTTCTAATTTTGACTTACACTGTTGGTGTCTGCTTTTGGCGTAACTTTATCCAGAGCAGAATCACTTTGTTTCACACTGACAACTGGCCCCCCCTTGAAGTCACACCCCTTCTTTAACTTTAGTATCTATCCCACAGTTGCCAAGCTTCCTGCTTCCCAAAGATGAGATAATAATTTAATGGCTTGACAAATTATAAACCACGGTATTTTAATGAGTTAAGGCTACCTGCGTGAAACCAAGAAATTCTGCTTGTGCAATATTTTTGCGAAAACAAACAAAATAAGACAAAATTCCAATCCAGTAATATCCTGGGAGTCGCAGAAGAATAAGCCATTGAGGAAACACAGCTCCAAAAACTGGTGGCTGAGTTCAAGAGGAAAGTTCCTTACAAGTCTTTATGGAAGGAGCTGCCATGTTTCAAGCTGAGTCCTTGAGTCCTGCCACCAAGGGGAGTTCTGCACAGTTGTCCTACTCATCCAGAGAGGGTGCTGTGCCAGTGCCTACAAGTCCAGACACAGAGAGCAGTGACCTCTGGTTTCTCCAGGTGCTGACGCTGTTTGGCGGCACCCGCTGAGTGCCCCACCAGCTCTTCCTCCCTGGGGGCCTCTCACATAGGCTTATATGAGCACAAACTTTGGATAATTTAGATACTTCTAGAAAGTATGCACTATGCAAAAAGTATGCCTCCCTTGCACTATGCAGCTGGGACAGAGCAGGCTGTTAGAGGCAGATACCCCGGGGGCACATGGCTGAGTCTTTGCATTCAGAAAGCCCCGGGGACCCCCAGGATGCTGTGCTAACTGCATTCCCTGCAGGTCGCTGTGCTGGACTGCAGGCTTACAGAAACATCCCTTTGCTTATCTGTAAACCTCATTTTGTTCTTCCCTCCTTGTAACAAAATTGAAAGCTGTGAGTTGAACAAAGTAACGCACACGTTGTCCTAACCATTCTGGGAACTCCCTGGGTGATGGATAGTCATGGACTTAACAGCTTTTGATTTCACTTGCTCCTGACTCTCCTGCCAAGATCTGTCTTGGTGACACTATACTGAGACATACTGGCTGATATGCATGAGTGGCATCTACTTCAGAAGGTAATACATGTTCTGGTTAAAGTACAATGGCTCAAGTGGGAATTCCAACCCCTTTATCATTAGTGTAGAAATTCCATGGTTCATAATCTGGTGACCCATTGAAATGACTTCCCATTAAACTCAGTGGGAGAGACCATTTGAATCAGAACCAGTCTAAAGACTGAACAGGATTTATCCCCACACTGCAACGCCCAGAAGGCTCACTCTGGGGAGACGGTGTCATCAGCACTACCTGGGAGCTGAGGTGACAGGCAGAGAAATGGCATGTGGCAGTACATGCCCTTCCTTCAAGGGCAGGAATAGTCATGATTACCCACTAAAGAGGTCAGGTTCCATAGGAAGCACTTGACATGTCCCCAGATTTAAGGCAAACATTTCCCCCAATTCTTCATATCGCCTTCACAACCTTTACCACATCATCATGCTGCCTGTACTATTACTTAATATTTGTCTCCAGTTGATTGCTTTTACTTACTCAAATTTATATCAAAAGGATATTCTATAACGCTACCTTCGTGGAAAACCAGCATTGCTATGCACAGAAGGTAAATAAATAATAAATAAAATTAAAATAAATAAGATGAAATACAAACATAGAAATAAATAATAAATAGACAGAAAGTGTAAAAACAGACATAATAAATAAAAACGATGTCATCAAGTCAGAACTTGACGTTGTCAACAGCCAGCCCTTACCCTGAGGCCTGGACTCCCTTTGCTAAACGGAGAAACTGGCGAGTGATATCGATGTGCTGCAGTCACTCCTACTGTCTCTGTGACAACTGGGTTTGAGAAAGGATTGAGCAGGGCCTGACTTTGTCACTGAGTGCCAGGATGCAGGATGAGCTAAGTCAGCCTGTATACCACCTGGGGCTCACAGCTCACCCTTCGAGAAATGCTGTGTCTTCCTTCTTGGTTTAACTCTAACAGGATCCCATAAGTAGGTATTACCCTCACTATACAGATGTAGAAACTGAGGCTCAAATAGGTTATGTACCCGCCTCATCCAGAGTCACACACAGAGCTGGTATTTGTTCCAAAGCCTTCCGGGGGTCAGTGGACAACGTCAGCCTCGTGGTCAACCAGCCCTCAGCCCCTCCTGGGACCATCCTAACTCTAGAGCTGGAAGGACTCTAGAGATCATTTTCTCTGACTTTCTCTTTTGAAAGGGAGGAAAGTGAAGCTTGGAAATATTATATAACCTGCCCAAATCTTTGCTCACCAGTGAGTGAGCTGAAGTTGGAGTCCAACTCTCCCCCGTTCTTATCTGTGCCTTTCCTGCCCTCTCAAATGCCACCTGGGCAGCAGATGGGCCTGCTGGGGGCCTGGGGCTGGTGAACTTCCCGGGCCATCATCCCCTCTGTTCCCAGCAGGTCTCAGAAATCCCTTCTGGCTGACCTTTCTTTAAAATGCTGATCTGGGTCTCTGAGCCCCATGGGGCCCTTTGCTCCATTGGGAGCCCACTGCCAAGGGAGCCCCCGCGGTGGGTCAGCACAGAGGGCCTCGGAAGTCCCCCGGGCTGATAGCAGGCACCCAGGGAGTTTGTCCCCACAGTATCGGGGCCTCTGGGCACCCTGCAGGGGCCAGGCATCCAAGGTAGCCCAGGAAACGCTCCCCAGTGGAGGACTTTAAACTCAGCAGGTACATCTGGCAGCCCAGCTCCTTGGCCTCTCCCAGGAACCCGGATGCAGCCTGAAGCCCAGAAGGGAGCTTTTGGGGGTTTTTCTCCGTTGTTTTTTTTTTTTTTAATCTTTATTGGAATATAATTGCTTTACAATGGTGTGTCAGTTTCCGCTTTATAACAAAGTGAATCAGTTATACATATACATATGTTCCCATCTCTCTTCCCTCTTGCGTCTCCCTCCCTCCCACCCTCCCTATCCCACCCCTCTAGGTGGTCACAAAGCACCAAGCTGATCTCCCTGTGCTATGCGGCTGGGGAAGGGTAAGCTGTGACAAAGTGAGACACTGGCATGGACGTATATACACTACCAAACGTAAAACAGAAGGGAGCTTTGAAGGACCTCTGTGGTCTGAGCCCTGGGGCTTCAGGCAAGCCAGGACCTTCTCAGGGCATGGTAGGGCGAGGGAGGAGGGAGGACTTGGCGCCGTGCTGTGCCTTTGGAGAGAAAGAAGGCGTCAGGAGGTGGATGGAGCGATGGAAAAGTTCACAGAAAGCAAAGTGTGAGGCATGGGAGAGGGCCTGGGAGAGCAGAGAAGGAGAGGGAGAGACAACAGGAAGAGTTAAAGGAAGGAGAGGGAGAGAGATGGGAACAGAGAGAGCGAAAGACGCAAAGAGGGAGGGAGGGAGGGAGGGAGGGGGGAAGGAAGGAAAGACAATAAGGAGACCAGAGATACAAAGCAGACAAAGGGACACACAGTTGCCCAGTTGGTGGCCTCTTCTGGGTGCTCCGCTTCCCTGGCAAAGCAGACAGCTTGCAGCTGTAGTATAAGGGGGCTCCGAAGCTTCTGCAGTAAGAAACAAATCGTTTCCCTTCTAAAGGAAAGACACAGAATCCCGGTGGCAAATTCCTGGCACTGCACCTTCCCACTATCCCCCACCCTCCTAACTCCCATCACTCTGGGTTTTCCCCTTTCCCAGGAGAATAAATACTTGAGATGCTGGGCCTACCTGAAAAGCACAGGTCTGGGGAGACCCTACAGCTTGGACATTCCAACCCGAAGGACTCGGGGTCTGCACTGGTTGGGGCTGAGCCTGGGCTGTGTGTGCAGGAGATGGGGACAAGGGAGGAATCCCTTCATTATGTGGTCTCTTCTCGTCACCAAGATGGAGACTGATAATCATAGGACTCAGCACGATGGATATCTAGAAACTGTCACCCAGCCCAGAGAGTGTCCAAACTGCCAGGTAGCAGCTTCTCATCACCGTGTCAGGTGCAGTATGACATGCTTCTCAAAAATCCTATCCAGGGGCTGCCCTGGTGGCGCAGTGGTTGAGAGTCCGCCTGCCGATGCAGGGGACACGGGCTCATGCCCCAGTCCGGGAAGATCCCACATGCCGCGGAGTGGCTGGGCCCGTGAGCCATGGCCGCTGAGCCTGCGTGTCCGGAGCCTGTGCTCCGCAGCGGGAGAGGCCACAGCAGTGAGAGGCCCACGTACTGCAAAAAAAAGAAAAAAAAATCCCGTCCAGCCCAGCCTCCTCACCAGGAAAAATGACCAGGACACTGTTCTCTCCAGGGGACTGAAGAGGACTTTAAAGCCAAGGGAGGAGCCGGGGAGGAAAGCATCTCAACCTAACACATCCTATTCCACTGCCCCAGGACTCAGCTCCCCAATTCTACAAAGGAAAAAAACCTGGTTGTTTATTGGGCAAATATTTATTAAGCACCCACCACGTGCCATGTGCTTTGTGCTCTTGACAATTTCCATAAACGGGGTCTCCCCATCCGCAGCAGCTCTCCCTGCCACCGCGTGTGCGTGCCCTGGAGGAGCTCCACCTATATTAAAGTATTCTGAATCATAACCCAGTGCAAGTGCTAGCACTTAATAATATTTAATAAATAAATAAATAAAGACGTAGAGAACAAATGTAAGTGCCTACGCGTTCCTGCTCTGGAGTTGGACAGGGCTGGGTTCAAATTTCAGCTCTGCTCCTCTCTCTGGCTGTGGGGTGTGGGTTACGCCTCTTAGCTTCTTGAATTTCAGTGTCCTCCTCTGTGTGTTAGGGAGAACAGAAGTGCCTCCTCAGTGAGTTGCTATGAGGGTCAAAGGAAAGAACCCAGATAATGCTCTTAGCACAGTCCCTGGCACATGGTTAACTCTTGGCTTTTCGCTGTGCTCTGCTATCGTTAATAAAAGCAGAAACATGGGTATATAGCTCTTCCCACTTTCTCCAAGTTCTTATCCTCCACACAATGAGATACCTGCCCCCCTCTTTGGTCCCTTGCCATGTTCCCCTTGTCTTTTTTTTTTCTTAACGTCTTCACTGGAGTATAATTGCTTTACAATGTTGTGTTAGTTTCTGCTGTATAACAAAGTGAATCAGCTATATGTATACATACATCCCCATACCCCCTCCCTTTTGCGTCTCTCTCTCACATTCCCTATCCCACCCCTCTAGGTGGTCACAAAGCACCGAGCTGACCTCCCTGTGCTATGCGGCTGCTTCCCACTAGCTATCTATTTTACATTTGGTAGTGTATATATGTCCATGCTACCCTCTTACTTTGTCCCAGCTTACCCTTTCCCCCGTGTCCTCAAGTCCATTCTGTACGTCTGCGTCTTTATTCCTGTCCTGCCCCTAGGTTCATCAGAACCATTTGTTTTTAGATTCCATATATATGCGTTAGCACACTACCCTTGTCTTTCCTCCCCTCTCTCAACCCAGAGATGATGGTAGTCTTGTTAACTCCTCTGTTTCCTGCTCAATGTTTTCTCTCTTCCTGCGACTGAAGGATTGTTCCATCCTCTTTTCCCCCTTTCCAGAACTTTGGCTCATTTCTCTTCTCCTGAGGCCAGCCACATTCTCTTGTCCCACGAATGTATGTCTCAACAACAGTGAAAATCTCAGATTCATAAGCAAAAATGCTTAGAAGGAATGTGGAAGAGAAACAGGTCTGCTCCCAGTAAAAGGAGGGGGGCGGTAAGGAGATTTATTTATCTTTTTGTAAGTTGTCCATATCATCAACAAAGACAAGACTTTGTTGGGCATCTGGTATACACATTAAAGCTTACTAACTGGCCAGAATAAAAAAAATTTGTAAAAGAAGATACACATCCTCAACTCAAAATGAGAAGGATTCCGAAAGATAAAGCTTCATTGAATAGGAATTCACAATCCAAAATCTCAAAACCCGTGAATAAACAATCACATCAGAGGCAAATGTCAACAGATAAAAGGAAAGCAAGATCAGCTAGGGCTGTCAAGAACTTCTGGTAAATGAATAAGAGAGAATATAAAATTAGTTATTTTAAATTATTAAAGGTATAAATGGTACAGATGAACTTATGTGAAAAGCAGAAATAGAGACACAGACGTAGGGAACAAATGTATGGATACCAAGGGAGGAAGTGGTGGTGGAATGAATTGGGAGATTGGGATTGACATATATACACTACTATGTATAAAATAGATAACTAATGAGAATCTACTGTATAGCACAGGGAAATCTACTCTATGCTCCATGGTGTGACCTAAATGGGAAGGAAATCCAAAAACGAGCGGATATATGTATACGTATAGCTGACTCAGTTTGCTGTACAGCAGAAACTAACACAACATTGTAAAGCAACAATACTCCAATAAAAATTAATTTTAAAAATTATTAAAGGTATAAAAGAAGGAAATAGAAAAAAACTGAAAAAATGCAATGGAACCAAAAACAAGCAGATTTGGAAAAGAACCAAAAAGAATTTATGGAAAAAAAATTTAATAGCCACTGAAATTTTAAAACTCAGTGATTAGGATAAATAGCAAATTAGACTCGGTTGGACTATAAGAATTAGGCAAATGAAAACAGACCTGAGAAACACATCCAGAATGCAGTACACAAAAAGAAAAAGATAGAAATAAGAGCACTGACTTGGAGGGCAGAGCAGATAGAAGGAGAATGTCTATCATATGGTATCGAGTGAGAGTTCCAGAAAACGATCATGGAGAATAAGGAGAGATAATATTCAAAGAGATAATGGCTGAGAACTGATGAAAAACAAGACTTCATAAATTCAGGAAGCACAAGTTCTGGTCAGGATAAATAAAAAACCAAACCCTATAGATGCTTTGTAGAGAAACCATAATTCACCAAAGTCAAAGAGTAAAATACGAAAATCAACAAGAGAGAAAAGAGAAATTACCTCTGGAGGAATGACACTTGGCAGACTTCTCAACAGCAAAACTGAACCCGGGGACAGCAGAACAGTATCTTCAAAGGACTGAATGAAAATAACTGTCAACCTAGAACACTATGCACAACTACATTGTGACTCAATCGTGAGGCTGAAATAAAATGTTTTTAGACAAATGAAAACCGAAAGCATCTGTCACCAACAGACTCTCCCTGAATTTCTGAAGGATGAACTTCATGGGGGGCAAGAAACGGAACACAGAAGGGAGGAAAGAAGAAGAAACGCTGATGAGCAGAGATATTGACTACCACATGGGTAACAGTCTGCACACACTAATTTCTAAAACAACCACAGCAATATTAATGACCAATTTGGGCAGGACCAAACAAGATGGAACCAAAATACCAGACCCAGTAACATGTTAGAGAGTGTGCAGCAGGGTTGACCATATCAGGGTACTTAGATTTGTCTGTAAGAGGGTTAGAGGTATGAATCAAGTGGAGATTAAGTCAAGTGAACGTGTTAAAATTTTAGGAGTAACCACTGAAAGAATAAAAATGGAATGGATCGCTCCCAAATCAAAGAGGGATGAAAGGCAAATAAAGAAAGCAGAAAAGGGGGTGGGGGAAGCAGCATAAGGTAAGATAAACAGAAATAATCAAAGAAAATGATAGAATGTATTCAAACAGATCTGAAATTTCAGTAAGTGTAAATAGATTCAACCCACCAATTAAAAGAAACAATCACCTGAGTGGGTTTAAATTCTTTAGGAATGTGCTATTTCCCAGAAACACATCTATAATTTGAAGATCCAGAAAAGCTGAAAGTAAAGGACTGGGGGAAGTTGCAGCAGACAAATTCTAACCAAAAGAAAGCAGTCTGGCTGTTTTATTATCAGGCAAAATAGACTTTAAGATAAGAATAAGTAGAACTGACATAAGTGTCTCAGTGGGTGAAGAGGGGCAGCCATTGCAAGCAGAGAACACTGTGTGAGCAAAGACACAAAAGAAGGGTGTACCTAACACATTTTAGGAGCCCAAATTCAAACATGGGGTAAATAGAGATCTTTCTTAATTGTAACATTATTTTTTTTTATTATTTTATTTTTTTTGCGGTACGTGGGCCTCTCGCCGTCGCGGCCTCTCCCGTCGCGGAGCACAGGCTCCGGACGCACAGGCTCAGCGACCATGGCTCACGGGCCCAGCCGCTCTGCGGCACGCGGGATCCTCCCAGACCAGGGCACGAACCCGCGTCCCCCGCATCGGCAGGTGGACTCCCAACCACTGTGCCACCAGGGAAGCCCCTGTTATTTTTTTAAATGTATATTTTTAGTATCTAGATGCCAGGCACCTTGTTAACTATTCTATATATATCATTTCTATTTCTTTGATAAACCTCACAATGTAGGTACTTTGTTACAGAAAACCACCTCAATTTAAATCAGTCTAAGTGGAAAGTAAGGACCGAGATGGAGCTCCTACTGGAAAAAAAAAACCATGGAAGGGCTCTGCCTGCTAAGTTTGAGTCACAGCCCCACTCCCAGCCCACGAGTGGGCTCAGGAGGACAGGCCACTGTGATGTGACAGCATCGGTCAAGTGTCTACCTAGCCTGGGACGTGGGGTATTACAATCAAGACCCCCAATTGAAACCTCATGACCGATGTAGGGAAGGGGCATTTCTCCGATAGAAGGGGACTGACACAAGGATGGGTTCTACAAGACTAGATTTTATTATCTTCATTTTACAAATGAAATTCTGAGACTCAGAGGCGAAGTATTTGTCCAAAGCCCCAAGCTCCCACATGGCAAAGCCAATGGGAAACCAAGCCTTTTTTCCTCTAAAACAGCTGTACTTTTTCTCCAAGTAATAGACACAGAACTTTGTATACAGCAGGTTCTCTAGATATACATGAGTCGATGTTAAAGAAGCCATCACAAATAATGATAATTAACCACTTTTCTCCCTAGTCACTAGAAGTTTTGGAACAAAGAACCTGAAAGCCAACAACCCTACAGCATATGGGCCTTCCCAGTGTCTTCCACAGACACCAGTGAACTTGGCATCATAATTGATCCTCCTGTCTAGAACCCCTTTGCACTGATAATCTGTACTGTGCAGTTCAGCCCTGAAATCATCTCTCATTGTTTCATAGCTAATCTGAGTCTAGGGCATCCCTGTGTCTCCCACAGCCCTCAGCTGAGCCAGTAGTAGGTATTTAGACTGTTAGCTCTAGGTTCTTTGGCTAAAGCAATTACCTGTAACAGGTTTTTTTTTTGTAACAGTTTTTAACTCATGGATAAATCTGGAAGATTGATGAAAATTATGGGATCCCACCCCCAGGGGGGGAAAATCAATGCCTGTTTGCACTTATACACAAAACTTTCAGTGGCTCTGCAGGTCCCCTGAAGTACCTTCATGAAGAATGCACTTCATGAATTAAGGGGGTTAAGAACTGCCTTGGCAAGAGTAGAAGAGGACTTTATTACCCCCGAGAAACAGTACTGCACGCTATTTAGTCAACTTCAAAAGCATGGGCCCAATTCATATGTGACCGTCTTAAGTGACCAGGATGTGCCAACCCTCAAGTGAGGATACACCCCAGAGTCTGCGGTCAGCTACATGGCTCCTTCTCAGCTGAGCGCCTGCTATGTCCAAGTACTCCGCTGGCCACGGGGGCTACAAACTAGACTAGGGACCCTGTCCTGGACCCCTAGGAGCTCAGACAGATGCGTAAGCAATGGCCACTCTAACACGGTCAAAGCTACCATAGAAACGTGCAGAGGTCCTGTGTGAACGCTGGCAGGAGTAGGAGGGAAGGGAAGGATTCCTGGGAGAGAAAGTTTCAGTGGAAAGAGGATCAGGTGGCTTCTTCTCTGGGGAGGAGAGAAGCATCCCTGATGGTAGGAACTTGAGCAAAGACCCACACACAGGTGGAGTGACCTGTGCTGGGAGCCCTGAGCAGGCATCACTAGAGCTGTGGTTCTCCACCAGGGTGATTTCGCCACGCCACTCCCAAGCCCCCGCCAGGGACATTTAGCAATGTCTGGAGACATTTGTAGTTGTCACATCTAGTGGGGAGGGGTGTTGTTACTGGTACCTCGTTGGTAGAACCCAGGACAGCCGCTAAACATACCTCAATGCACAGAACAGCCTCCAACAACAAAGAATTATCTGGTCCACAATGCCAATAGTGTTGAGAAGCCTGCCTTGGAGGATGGAGTGTGAATAGGAGAGCGGCCACCTGTGGGAAACCAATATTCCTGTATCTGGGGAGCTGCTGCCATCAGACCTGCCTTCCCTAAAGCAGAGATACAAGACCTGCACCACATCAGCAGAAGAAAAGAGTGGGAGAGGTCTAATCTGGAGAGTGGAAGTATAAATAAATTCTAGGAGCCAGTTTGACATCTGCACTCATACCTCAGTTGTGTTTGTTGAACAAGACTCTGCTGTACCAACAGAAAGCAACTGGGGGCCATGATGGAGACGATTTGTACGCCCATCCCAGGGAGCAGCAGGTCACCCAGTTTATCCACAGGATTTGCTTTGCCTGGTTAGCCCACAGTGGGACACAAGAAGGAGAATTGGAGCTATTCCCAAGGGCCATCTGGGATCAGACATGATCACCAAGGACTGCGGAATTCCCTCTGCAAACCCGGGAACATTTCCTTCGGGAGAAAGAAGCTCCAGGTGTAACTGTCTCTACAGTGAGTTCCCAACTCTAGGAATATGGAAACACTTTCCTCAAAAGAGCTGTCAGGAAATGCAAATCAAAACCACAATGAGGTATCACCTCACACTGGTCAGAATGGCCACCATCAAAAAGTCTACAAATAATAAATGCTGGAGAGGGTGTGGAGAAAAGGGAACCCTCATTCACTGTTAGTGGGAATGTAAATTGGTGCAGCCACTATGGAAAACAGTATGGAGGTTCCTTAACAGACTAAAAGTAGAGTTACCAGATGATCCAGAGATCCCACTCCTGGGCACAGATCTGGAAAAAGAACCCAAAAACTCTAATTCAAAAAGATAAATGCACCCCAATATTCATAGCAGCACTATTTACAAGAGCCAAGACATGGAAGCAACCTAAGTGCCCATCAACAGACAACTGGCTTAAGAAGATGTGGGGTGTATATATATATATATATATATGGAATATTATCCATAAAAAAGAATGAAATACTGCCATTTGCAGCAACATGGATGGACCTATAGAATATTATGCTTAGTTAAGTGAGACAGAGAAAGGCAAATACTATATCACTTATATGTGGAATCTACAAAATAGTACAAATGAATCTATATACAAAACAGAAACAGACTCACAGACATAGAAAATAAACTTATGGTCACCAAAGGGGAAAAGGAGGGGGGAAGGGGTAAATTAGGAGTATGGGATTAACAGATTCAAACTACTCTACATAAAATAGATAAGCAACAAGGATTTACTGTATAGCACAGGGAACTGTATTCAATATCTTGTAATAACCTATAATGGAACATAATCTGAAAAAAAATAACTCAATCACTATGCTGTATACCTGGAACGAGCACAATATTGTAAATCAACTATACTTCAATTTAAAATAAGAGCTGCCAGGAAGCAGGCTGGGAACTCTGTGAAACATCCACAAAATTGCAGAAGCAGCATCTCACTGAGGTGTTTACTGAAAGTTGCTACAGGAAAGAGAAACTCCTCCCAGCATAGGCCAATGGGAGAGACCACTACCAACTGTCACCAACCAGGGGAGACCTCCGGGCCTCACTAACAGCCCACAGCTGTGCCCGAGAGCGACACAGGAGCCAGTGCCTCAGAAGTTTCTGATGCAACCCCCCACCGAGATGGTCAGACAGAGTATCCTATCTACTTTCAGGGACTTGTTTATCAGAGTTCTCTCTCCCCATCCAAGCACGGGCCACCCTAGACATCTTTGTAGGAAGTATCATGGGCTTTCAACATACCCATCACTGAGAGGAAAAGCCAGGCCACCACCAACAAACTTTACCAGGAAGAGGTCTAGAAACGCCGGTTTAGCCAGGAAGCCTTGAACTGTTACCCTGTGCTCGGAGCCTGGGTGGACGAGATGGCCTGAGGGGCGATGATATTCTGAGATACCTTGGCTGACAGTTGTGGCCAAATACAAAACAAAACAAAACAATACTTTTTCTTTTTCCTACCCCAATGCTACGCCCAAACCTGCTAGTCTGGCTGTGGGAAATCAGCTGAGACAAGAAAAAGAGAACACAATAAGGCCATTTATCCTGAAACAAACTGGTCCTTCAGTTTCCGCAAGACATCACATAACTCACCCCTCCAGGGAAGCACTTGCACGTCAGTTGCCTCGCTCTCTGGGCACAGAGCACCATTAACTTAAAAAATGTATAAACTGTTGTGGCAGACACAGGTCATCAAGCACGGTGCTGGGGAAAGGGTGGTTTGGGGTCCATTTATGGAAACATGCCAGGGATTCGCAGGCTGCAAACTTCCCCGATGGAATCTTTTGAAAAGGTTTCTCCTTCCCTCTGGCAATCCCACCAGCAGCAGACATGTGCCCTGGGAAATGTAGCCTGGAATTTCCATCTGCCAAACACCAGGGCTTTTTCATTTCAACTTACTCTTAACTTAGGGTCCCTTCCGTGAAGTCATTTGAGGATGCAGCCTGCTGCTCTACCGCTGGACCCTATTTTTAAATATCCTGTGATCTAATTATTTTTACAACCAAATTTTCATTTGACTGTTCGGCCTCCTCTGAGACTATGTCATCACTCAGCCCTATTTGCAGGTTTAAGTGCACGGCTCTGAGGCTGTCTGAACACAGGAAAAGGTTTTGTTGTGCGTATGTGTGCAGAATGTCTTCATTGCTAAGTCATTCCTAAATCGTTAACCGCTTTAAAGACGTGTTCCATAAAAACCTGCTTCTGGGCTCCATCCTAGGCGATGGAGCCAGCATGGTCCTGGCTGGATATTTCAGGAAGCTGAGGAGCAACCGCGAAGAACTGTTATGCCTAATCATGGCACCCGTCCGGATACTGTAGGAAAACTGCGACCAAAAATACCTCCTGAAGACAGAATGACTACATGGCCTGGGGCCGACTGGCAGTGTCAAGGTGTTGGGTTTTTCCAAGAATGGCACATAGAAGAAAACTGCTAAGGGTTGAGCTTTACTTGGAAAATGGCCCTGTCAATGCCAGGAGAAGCGCTGGCAGTGTGGAAAATAAAGAAAGCTCTCGTGTAAGAAAACCTACCATGGGGCAATGGCATGATGGGAAGTATGGCACAGTCAAGAGCCACGTGTGGCAGCAGACAGATCTGGGTTCAAATCCCAGCTCTGCACCTTTCTAAAAGTGTGGCCTTGGACAATCTAATTAACTCCTCTGATGGCCAGTTTCCCATCTATAAAAATGAAGAACATTGCGTAAGGAACAAAGAAGATCATAAAGTATTTAGCACAGCACCTAGAAATAGTAGCTGTTAAAGCATTATTATCATAATTATTTTCTCATATTAACTTCTTATATCTGTAGAGTGTTTTAGAGTTTGCAAAGGGCCTTCTTAATCATCCTTTTTTTAGGAAAACGAGGTAATTTATTCATGCAATTAAAAATTCAAAACAATATACAAATACACAATAAGAGTCTAGTGCCCACCTGTGTCTGTCTGCCCACTCCCTTCCTCACTGCTGCTCCTTCAGGCAACCACTTTCTTTAGCTTCTTATGTATCCTCCAGTGTTCCTTTTTTTGTTTTGTTTTGTCTTTTAAACCCAGGCCTTCGGCAGTGAAAGCGCAGAGTCCCAACCACTGGACCGCTGGGGAATTCCCTCCAGTGTTCCTTTATGCACACACAATATGCATGTATTCAGATATTTTCCCTTCTCTTACACAAAGGTAGCATTCTATTTACACTATTCTATTCTTTGATGTTTTTACCTTACGATAAATCTTTACTATGGACAGATCCTACAACTAAACTGTATTCCATGGTGTGACTCTATCCAAGTTTCTTTAACCAGCCCCTTCTGGGTGGACACGTGGGCTGTTCCCAAGGCCAGCCTTCCATTACTCCCGACACTGCTACAGTGAAGACCCTTGTCCATTGTCATTTTGTACAAGAGCAGGCACGCTCTTAGAATAAATAGAATAAATAGCAATGAGATCAAAGGGCACGAGCATCTGTGATTCTGATCCATGTTGCCAATTGCTCCCCATCAGGACTGTACCATTTTGCACCTCCTCCCGCAATGGACAAGATTTTTACAAAGAAACAATCCCTTTGAACACTTTCACTGTCTCTTCTGCTAGCTACCCACCCCATGTCTCCAAATGTTATGACTAGCTGCTGTTTCTGTACTTTTACCATTTTAACCATTGTAAATGTACAATTCAGTGGCATTAAGTACATTCAAAATGTCATGCAACCAGCACTACTATCCATCTCCAGAATTCGCTCATCATCACACACTGAAGCTCTGTACCCATTAAACGATAAGTCCCCATTCCTCCTTCTATCCATCCTTATCCTGTCCTGGCACTTATCCATGTAGCATGGTTTGAAGGGAACCAAGGCCCCTGCCAAGCCCCCTGAAATACTCCCATTTGCTCTCAGAACCATAACATTCTTTCAGTAATAACGGAACAGAGATTTTCATCGTATTATGAGAAATCAGCTTGGTAGAAAAAAACTGCCCCAGAAGAGGAAACCATAATCTTAAACTTACACATAAACTGGTGCATAACTCATTTCTATGTGCAGCTTGCCATGCAGGTTGGGGTGCAGGATGCTGGAAAGGGGAGTGATGATGGTGTATCTCATGGCATGTGCAGCTAAGAGGATCAGAAAGGGAAGGCTGAGGCAAAGGACACATTTAGCTGCTCACTCCACTAAGGACAAGGCCTGGTTATCAGATACAGAAGGGTGAATCTAGTTTTGCAACAGGCAAATACTTTGTTTCCTAAGCCCTACAGTTCTGTAAGCACCTCCCTACCAGGACCAACCTCTCCCCAGACTCTCCAGCCGTGTCCAGATTCCTTGTTCCAATCTCCAAACCTCTCCAAAACTACAAGCCAGAGGGGTTAGGGGATAGGGAGAGAAAAGGAGGTGACAGTACATAGAAGGGACGCTAACTGAGACCATGCAGGTGAAGTGCTTAGCAGAGGGTCTGGCGCCCAGTACGTGCTCAGTAAACGGTGATGATGATATAGATGATGAAGACGATGATAATGTAAATCATGGACAAGCTTCCTCCAGTAGCAGCTGCTTGAACCATGGCTCAGCTCCTATCTATTGTAGCTGCTAACTTCCTTATTCTGACCTGGAACCTGTCCCCCTCCAGCTCCCACCCACGGATCTTAGTTCTACCTCTTGAGCCACACAAAATCTGACTACCCTTCCAGGTATACACACCACCTACCAGTGGGTTGAAGAGAGTGACGATGGTTCTTTCTGGCATCTCCTCTTCTCCAGCTGGAACGTGCCATCATTCTTCACACATCCTTCATAAAACTTGGTTTCTAGAGCCTCATCAAGTGTTTTGACAGATTGGAACAACGGAGGCAAGGAGAGAGTGGTTCCTGTCCCATGAAACATAGAGATGGAACACAGCTGAGGAACAGGTAGAGCTTGATGGACACAAAGGCTGAGGGAACAGGATGAAAAGTGAGGGACTCCCTGGATCAGAGGCTCAAAGAAATGATTCCTGACGTCTCACTCCAGAGTGGAGACCCATGAGGGTACCAACACTGGACTCTTGGCTGGGTCAGCCCTGGACCAGGGCTTCATAGTGTTCCACGGCCGAATCCCCGGAGATTCTGTTATTTAAGTGTGCTACTTCTGAGGTTCACCTCATGTGAGCCCATCCAAGTGGGATATTAGGGAGCCACCCTCTCTATCTTTATCTTTAGGTGGAGAATTAAGCTGGGGTATGATAACTTTGAATTTCACGTTCCAGGGGCCAAGTCCCACTTTGACCAGAAGAGACCTCTCTCTCTTTCCTGTGATAACCTGTTTGCAGGATGGGACAGAGTATTGGAACAAAGTGCCACAGAGCAGGGAGGAGACACTGAGTACAGCTTTCCTCTTTCCCCTGGAAACCCCTGCAGCCTCCACGGCCTGTGGGCGCGTCACAACACCAGCATTAAGATCTACCAATCGGGGGCTTCCCTGGTGGCGCAGTGGTTGAGAGTCCGCCTGCCGATGCAGGGGACACGGGTTCGTGCCCCGGTCCGGGAGGATCCCACATGCCGCGGAGCGGCTGGGCCCGTGAGTCATGGCCGCTGAGCCTGCAGCGTCCGGAGCCTGTGCTCCGCAACGGGAGGGGCCACAACAGTGAGAGGCCCGCGTACCGCAAAAAAAAAAAAAAAAAAAAAAAAAAAAAAAAAAAGATCTACCAATCAACAGTGGTTAACAGGTTGGCAGATCCCTGGCGCTGAACTCCAATTAGATTATATGTCTACACACATTTTTTTTTTTGTCCCATGTGATTCTGCAGCTCAAATTATCCAAGTATGTGTTCACTACTGCAACTCAGCAGCTTAATTTCCTAAACCTTCATTCCTTCCTTCCCATGGAGAAAACCTCCTCCATCCATTATCCTCCCTCCTCACATCACTCTTCTAAAAACCTCCCTAGAGCAAATGCCCACAAACACCCCCTTCTCTATTAAGCCCAGCAACAATTTCAAGAATGAAGGCAGAAGTGCTCTTTGACACACAGAACACAGCACCAAGAAAGTTCATGGCCACTGGTGTCTCCTCTAAGGGTGTCACCGAACACCTGTGAGCAGAATAGCCATCAGCGGCTCCCTGCTTCTCCCAGTTCACTAACCACAGGGTCGTGCAGCCAGTTGCAAGACACCTGGTCGGTGTGAACAGTCCCCATGACATCACCAGCTGGGTTACTTGTGCATGCCAGGACAAATCCAGGTGGCTCGGCACTGGGGCCTGGAGGATTCTCCTACACAGTGTATGGACGTGGAGGTCAAGTTCAGGTTCCGTGGCCCCGGGTGGAGGATAGGTGTTGCTGCACAGAGCCAGCCTTGCCCTCCCCAGGCTGTGACCGTAAGTGCTTCCCAGCAATGTACCATCTTTATTGATTCTGCCTAATTTTTCTCCCCATCCACCTTCTCTTTTCTGTTTTGGATGGTAGCGACTGCCTGAGTTAGCCCTTATGAGTCAATTCCACCTACTTTTGGTCAAACTCCACTCCTGGCTTGGTGATCTTCCAAGACAAATGCAGAAGCCACAGGAGGCTGGAGAGGTGCCCTGGCAGAGAGTTGCCTAACAGAACTTCAATTAATTTCTCAAGTTGCCATCAGGATCTCCAACATGGGAGCAGAGCTCAGCGTCCAAGCCTGGCGGGTCACCTGGCTGGCGTACTAGGTAGACGTTTAGGATATCGGGGCCTCTTTACCTCTGCCTTTCAATACTAGAACCAATTCCTGATTCCAACACTCATACACACACGAGAGGGAAAAAGCTTTTGAATTCCACATACTTCCTAAGTCAAGAGGCAGAATGAAAGGAAGGCGAGAGAGGCAGTGAGGAAAGCAGACACAGAAGCAGAGAGAACATCACTTCCAGTTTGGCTCCGGTCTCTCTCTCACACTTAGACCCTTAACTGTGCTCACGCCACACTTCAGACTTACAGCCCTCCTGTTCCCCAGCACCCACGGCGGCTCTAGAATTTTTATATAAGAAGTTGAGAATCTGATTGGAAGAGGAACTAGGGAACTGTTTTGAGGCCACAGTGGCTTATTAAGCACAGTCCCTTGATGTTGAATAAATACTCCTTGGGGGTGACTCAGGCATGATCAGGGTACGCCCACTGCCCAGCAATCGCCACTCCAGTTGGTTGAGTGCAGCTTTCCTCTCAACTCATGATGTCCATGCCATGGACTTAGCTTTTCTCCTCTCCCTTCCTTCACCTTACCCAGAAGAACACTGTACAGACCTTCCCATGCTCAGCTTCTCAGTGAGACCCAATTAAACACATTCAATGAATATTGCTTATTTACTTGGCAGCTGGGTATGGTACCTGGATGGATGCCAGGCACTGCCTAACAAGCCCTGAATCTATTCAAGACTTTACAGTTTGCAAAGCTTCCACATTCAGCATCTTCTTCAACTCTCACAACTACTTAGAAGAGAAACGGTCCTTATCCCACCTTAAAGATGAGGACAAAAACAAGCATGCCAACACAAATTTTAGACACAGAGACCTGAACTGAAATTTCACCTCTAATAGCTATTGCTCTGTGTGAGCGGGGACAGGTGTGAGTCTGTTTTCCCATCTATAAAATGGGACTGTGACTACCCCCCTTGTAAGATTATTGTTAGATCTAGAGATAACATATCTAAGGTGCCACACAAAGTATGTGGAATGGAGTATAAGCTCTTAAATGGTAACAACTTTAATTTTTTTTTTTTTTTTTGCGGTACGCGGGCCTCTCACTGTTGTGGCCTCTCCCGTCGCGGAGCACAGGCTCCGGACGCGCAGGCTCAGCGGCCATGGCTCACGGGCCCAGCCGCTCCGCGGCACGTGGAATCCTCCCGGACCAGGGCACGAACCCGTGTCCCCTGCATCGGCAGGCGGACTCTCAACCACTGCGCCACCAGGGAAGCCCTTTTTTTTTTTTTAAATGGTAACAACTTTGATGACAATGAAGATGATGGTGGTGGTGGTACTGGTGATGATGATGAGTACACTAACCAAGATGTTGGTAGTGGTTTTGTTGTTTACCTATATTTTCTAATTTTTCTACAGACTACTATCATCTAAGAAAAAAAAAAATGATTCAAGTCCTTTCAAATCCTCCTGATGAGAGCCTGATTCTTCTACTCTAGGGCATCATGTTAATTCTGAGAAAACCCACTAGGAAGCCAGCAGCTTTGGGAAGATGCCATCTTAATGCCTGGCCAAGGCCTCATTCCCCTTGCTTGGTCTCACTCACCACATATTCAAGTCCAGGTAATTGTGCCCAGCAGCCACGGGCCCCATGTAATTGCCCCTAAATTGCTCCAGTAGCCTTTCTAGGCGAGAGTTCTTCACAATTAGTCCTCGCATCACGATGTTGAAAGACAAGTGATTATTTGGGGGAATTACTTGTCAGCAAGAAGACTAGGCTCTGATAGGACATAATAGAGGCCGTGCGTTCATTACAATCTGCGAGATGCTGTCACATCGTTTCTTAATCCTCAGCTCATTACGCATTCCAGCCTCAGCCCCCTGTCGTTACTGTGAGCTTGTTACACATGCAAAGAAAAGCATCTCAAGCGAGGACACTTTCAGGACTGTGAGGGCGCATCCGTATGCAGGCGGTCAGCAAGCATCTTCTCAATGAGCCTAATTTTGCCTTGGATCCAGAGAACCGCACGTATATCTTTGAGGGCAAGCACGCCCACACGTACACAGAGGCAGGCACTCTTAGAACATCTCGTGAAAAATATCTAAACACTTCCTGATTACATTCCTTCTATTTCGCCTTCTTTGGGTTTGTTTGTTTGTTTTAAGCAACTAGGGATGATTTCTTGAGATAGGAAACCAAAATTCTCAAGCAAGTATTCAGTGTACCAAGTATTCTCAATCAAGTGTTCAAAATTCTCAATCAAGTGCCAAGCCTGACGTAGGCACAGGGGGATAACAGAGAAGGAGAACACATGTCCTCATGGAGTTTGTAATTGAGTTAGAGAGAAATGCTCAGTGCCCGCAGAACAAGGAGCAAAAAGAGTGGCAGCAGCAGGAGAGCAGGAGGGTAAAATCATATTCCAAATGTTCCTGGCGTTCTGAGAACAGAAGGGAGAGTGCATCGGGGGAGACCTAGGGGAGAAGTAGACATTGGGTTTAGCCTAGAGGAATGGGTCAGGCAGGGGGTAGAAGCAGGGAGGATGGTCTTCTGTGAGCAGAGGGAAAGAGAAGGGATGAGAGAGAGAGAGGAGGACGCGTGTGTAAATCTTGATGAGAAACGCGACAGGTCTCCATGGCGCTACTCTGGTGTCCTCGTTCTCTGGGGTAGATTAAAGAGTTGGGGGTAAAACAGACAGGGGCTAGGAAGCTAATGAGGCCCTTGCCCTCAGGAAAGCTTAAGGGGAACTGGCTCCTGCAATCTTGTTTTATAGCTTAGAACCCCATCTTCCAATTCGGCAGGACTCTTCTGTATCAGTTTCACCCTTGACGGGGTGCTCTTCATGCTTGCTGAGGGCGTCCATAGTTGCGGATCACTTGTTCCGTACAGCTTAAGGAGAGCCAAATCCCTAAGGTCAGTAGCCTCAGATTTCATCCCTCTTTGTTCATCCCATAAGTGTGAGCCTCCACTTTCATTCTGCCCCACCTCCCAAGCCAAGTCATTTTAGGATCTAGCCGCAGGGGGCCAGTGCTGGGTCAGCTCTCAGCGATGGGCAGGAGGCTTACAGGGATTAAGGCGAGGCGGGGGGACACCAGATTTGGTTTCAAAGCAATCTTCACCAGGATATTGGATGGCGTTTAGGGAGCCACTAATGGAGATGGGGGCGGGAGGTGGCCAGCCCTTTGGAAAATAATAACGCCTGAAGATTTTCCATCCTGATAGTGAAATCGAGTCGCCCAAAGGCGGGCCACCACTCGGGATCGCTGCTCTACTTTGCGCGGTTAGAGGGGAGTCAATGACACCAGGAGGCCTTGTACCAGGCCAGGGAAGGAAAAAGCCACCAGCAGCGCTGTCTCCAAGTCAGCACCGGGGCAGGACAAAGGCCTCATGGGATCCGAAGCCAGTCTGGGCCCAGGAAGGGGATGAAAAAGTAGCTAATTAACCATTTTGCCAAGGTCGGCATTCAGGGAACGTGGCCTTCAGGATTGCTGACTCAGAAATCACCCTCTAACACAGAGCCTGGGCTTAATCCCTCTCAGCTCTCCTTTCCTGCCAGACCAAACTGTTTACCCATCCTGCTCAGAGCCTGCTGCAGCCTCCTTTCTGCCTTTCCCCAAGGCCATGCATGCTCCTCCAGTTCGCCTTCCGGACAAACCTCCCTGATTCCGTCCCCCGGTGGGACCCAGCGCTGCCACCGTGGATTTCTCTGTCTGCATTAGCGAACTCAGCAAGGTGCCACGAAAGAGCACAGGCGCTGCAGACCCAGGGCTGGAATTCCAGCTCTGACACTGGTGTGCGGGGGGGAACTTGTAACCCTCACTCCCTGAGACTCTGTTCATGGACATCCTTACAGCTCACTCCTGATTTGCGGCGAGGACTAAGTGAAATGTGGTGGAGGTGAGGTGGCCCGCCTCTGGCCGGGCACATAGTAGGCGCTACGTTATTTCTCTCTCTTCAGAACATGGGCCCCTGAGAGTAAGAACTGGGTGCACTTCCTCTCTCCTCTGCGCCATCCCAGCGGGGCTAGAACAGGACTGTGTGTGCAGGGTGGGCTGGTGGCCAGCGCCCAGAGGTCTGCATTACCCTCCATAGAACCACCAACCCAAGGGGCCAACGTAGCATCGCTCTCCGGGCTCCAAGACATGGCAGCTCATCTGGGTAATGAGTTGAGAACTGCCCAGGCTGCCACCCCTCTCACCCACCAGCCTCACCACCCTCAGCCCTACCCCACATTCCCAGACACCCACACAACCTACCCTTTGCTGGCAGGGGCAAAATCAGCAGCAACTTCTGGCGGGGGGGGCACAACTTCCCTCACTCACTCCCTTCTTCCCCCTGTGCTGACAGCTTTTTTAAAAGTCACGTTTCATTATCAAGACGGAAGATCTCCAGAGCTGCTTCCCAAGGGACGGTCAACTAAGCAGCAGAACAGCTCAATGGAAAGAACCAGAAGGCTATGACAGGATCCTGCTCTGCCATGTATTGGCTGAGCAACCTTGAGCCAGTCGCTTAACTTCTCTGAGCCTCTTTTTCCATATCTGCAAAAAAGAGAATTAAGAAGGAAAAATTGGCAGGGTTTTCAGTGAGAGGCTAAAGCAAGATAATGTATATGAAAGGGCTTTGTTACCAGAAAGGGCTGTAAAAAATGGGAGGGGTGGTTGTTTGGAAGGACATTTTTTACAGGAGACAGCCTAAGGCTATCTGCCTTCCACGTACAGATTATGTGCTTCCTATGTGACAGGCAGGGCACTAGGCTGGAGGAAAACAAAGGACCTGTTTCTGCCCTGGAAGAGCCTCCATTCTCTTGGAGGAGAGACACAGTGAATATGTCCTATGCCATGCGAGCAGGGCTATGAGGGGTGGAGCAGGTGGGGCTTAGGGAGCTGAGGAGGGTGGGGTTACTGGTGTGTAGGGCGTGGTCAGGGAGGGCCTTTGCAGCAGAACTGCCTGTCCGCAGACGCCTCCCACTGCCAACTCCCTTCCCCTGAGAGAGTCTGATGGCAGCCAAGGGAGGACGAAAGACCCCCTCCTATTGGTTGGCAGATTCTTGCCAACAACATCATTGTTGAACATCATCCCAGAAGTACAAGCCAGTGCACTTACATAAGGAGAAAAATAAGAGGCACATATATGAGAAAGGAGGAAGCAGATATAATATGATATGCAGATGATATGATTATATATCCAATTAAACTGAAAAACTTTAGAAAGAAAAAGAGAATTGAGGGCATCCCTGGTGGCGCAGTGGTTAAGAATCCGCCTGCCAATGCAGGGGACACGGGTTCGAGCCCTGATCCAGGAAGATCCCATATGCCACGGAGCAACTAAGCCCATGCACCACAACTACTGAGCTTGCGCTCTAGAGCCCGCGAGCCACAACTACTGAAGCCTGCGTGCCTAGAACCTGTGCTCCGCAACAAGACAAGCCACTGCAATGAGAAGTCCACGCACCGCAACAAAGAGTAGCCCCTGCTTGCTGCAACTAGAGAAAGCCCACGCACAGCAACGAAAACCCAATGCAGCCAAAAACAAAATTAATTTTTAAAAAAAAACAGCAGTTACCTCTGGGGTTGGGGGTGGAGTAACTGGGATGGGACACGAGGGAACGTTCTGGAGTGATAAGATTCAATGTATGCAAGTTTTAACTCAAAAGAATAATAACTGTAAACAAATATTAAACTCGGAAGCAGTGCTGTCCAACAGAACATTCTCAGCGAAGGAAATTGTTCTGCGTCTGTGCTGTCGTCAGTCACTGTGGCTGCAGAGCTCCTGACATCGGGTGACTGAATCAGGTTCTGTGACACATAGGCTCTCCCAGATCCTCCCAGCCCTGTGGCCGGCAGGGCAGGGCGACCTTCACATCAGAGACAAAGGTGTTTTTGGACAGAATGGGTAAGGGACTCACCCAAGGTCACACAGAGCAGCGAGACGACCAAGGGCAGAAAGTTCTGAATCTCCCCATTCTGAGGTGTAGTCTCACTTCCCTCACATCGCAGAGGGAGAGAAAAGCCTTAGAGCTGGGGGTAAGGACAGATCTGGAAGATGGAAAAGCTCTGGGAGTCTCCGCAAGATGCCAGAAGGCCCAACTTAGAGAGGACAAACTTCTTTCTCAAGGGGACAAACTCTGGTCTAACAATGACAATATTCTAGTCCATTCTGACACTTTAAACATGTAAACGCGGTTTCACACAGAGAGTCTTTCATTCCATCCTGGCAACTCGCAGGCTCCTTAGTTGAGGCATGCATGTGGGATCTAGTTCCCTGACCAGGGATCGAACCCGGGCCCCCTGCATTGAGAGCTCGGAGTCTTATCCACTGCGCCACCAGGGAAGTCCCTGTGACACAGCTCTGTAAATGACAAGGCTAGAAACTGGAGTTTGGCTAGGGCCAGAAGCCCAGAGGACAGCAGAGTCCTGACGAATCAGAGCCGAGCTAGAGCTGTCCAGACCCCACAGGAGTGGGAGGATGGAGTCATGAGCAGGCCCTTCTTTCTCACAGCAAGCACCTGAGCTGCGTTCTGCATTTGTCTCTGAGGTGTCTGCCCTTAGAGAGGGATTACCTTTAGCTCATGAATCTCCCACGTTCCTGACATCACTAGGATCGTCACCACCATACTTAATGAGCCATCTCCTTTCGCCCAGCAAGCAGCATGCCGACCCCTTCTTTCTGGAGGCTGCGGTCAAGAGGGGAGCTTTACAGGATCGAATTGACATAGGGAAAAGGGACTTCTGGGCTCTCCTATCTTCCCACCAGCCTGTCAGGATGGAAGATGGAAAATTCATCGCTAGTAAACCGTGTGCACACGTGCGCGCGTGAGAGACAGACAGAGACAGAGAGACAGAGAGAGACAGAGAGAGAGAGAGAAACAAAGAGAGACAGAGAGAGAAACAGAGACAGAGACAGAGAGAGAGAAACAAAGAGAGAGACAGAGAGAGAGAGACAGAGAGAGACAGAGAGAAACAGAGACAGAGAGAGAGAGAGAAACAGAGACAGAGAGACAGAGAGAAACAGAGAGAGACAGAGAGAGAGAGAGACAGAGAGAGAGAGAGACAGAGAGAGAGAGAGAGAGAGTCTTTACAAAACCTTAAAGGGGCGGGTATTTTTTATTCTTATTTTTTTGAGATGAGAATTGAGTCAGAAGGGACTGAATGACCTACCCATGTCAGCTGTATTAAGTCTTCCTGTGTGCTATTCGCATGCCATCGATTATGGGACGTGCCTGGTAAGTTCCCTGAAAGCACCAGTTTTAATCAGCAAAGGGCACTGCTGAAGTCACAGCCAGGTGTCTGTCTGACAGGGTCCTCCTTGGCTTCATTTTCCTTGGCCCCAGGCTCAGGCACTGTCCCTGTGCTGGTCCTCTGGAACACCTCCCCCAGTTGATGGATGGCATACTCAGCTCCAGAGAGCAGGCATTATGGAGACCCCCACTGTGCTAAGCACTGGGCCTGGGGCAGGATGGGAGGGGGTGGAGACTGGGGGATATAAAGACACACAGAGGCAGGGGCTGGGTTCTAGAAGGTAATAGGCATCTAGGAGCTTAGACACCAGGGCTCCAGACTGAGCTATCGGTCACGTCCACAACCAGGGAGAACAAGTTGTTGATATTTGGCCTGCAAAGATAATACCTTATGAGTTTAAGCGAGATTCTGTGTCTTAAATATGGTCATAGCGATCGTTATGGAGCAGCTCCCGTTTGCCAGCCCCTGTGCTGAGTGCATTATACAGCACAGCCTCAATTAAGCCTCGTCTGGATTGAAGAGGCTTGCGAAACAGACGCGCTATCATCACCGTCTTACACATGAGGAGGCTGACGCCTGCCAGAAAGCCGCCCAGCTTGGCTCGTAGGTGGTGGAGCCAGGATTTGAACCCAGGCAGTGCGATTCCAGAGCCTCATGCTGAACCGTCAGTGTAGGTCTCACCCTATAAAAGACTTTTTCCTGAGCCTCTGTGCATCTAACATACATATGGAAATTCAAGGAACACCTCATTTAAAACCTATATGATTACCTTTAGCCACGAAGGTGCAAAGTCCCTCTTCATCAGTTTACTAATCCCCTGCCCACGCCCAAATGAACGCTTTGGCCACATTTTTGTCCACAGGGGTGACATAAAACAAACAAAACAAATCCTTGTCTATCTGAGCATACAGGGGTCCCAGGCTACCCTCTGGGTCCTGAACTTCTTTGTCTCATTTCGTGGTCAGTTCAGAGGACCCCTAGGCTGGACATCACCTCATACCTGGAACACAGTACCTAGTGTAGGGGGCACTGGGGCTTCAAAATAGGGCTCTGTCCTTTAGCAGCCTGTGTCCTGGGGTAACCTGTCCAATAAGCTCTAGAGCCCAGCTGCCCTCAGTACAGCGGAGATGACACTGCTGATAGCAGTGATCTGATAACAGATGACTCTGTCACTGACTGATCACCTGCTCAGTGCCAGGCACTTCCTGCCTTATCTAATTTGGTCCACACAGCCACCCTGGAAGGGAGGTACTATAACAAACTGCATTTTACAGATGGGGAAGCTGAGGCCCAGAGGGATAAATGATTTGTGCAGAGTCAGATAACTAGTAACTGCCATGCCCATGTTCATTCTATGCAAGGCCTTGCTCTTGAACCACTGGCAGGTCTGTGGGCACCCTGCAGAGCTCTGCAGAAGATAAGGGCCCAGCAGGTGAATGGAAACACATCCCGCCTCCCAGCACCTGGTCTTACTGGGCAGCCTGGGCTCCTGCCTAATTCCGTCCTCTTGGTCTTAGGCTGACTCATTCAGAGGTATAGAAGAATCCATCTCTTCCTGACTTTTTTTTTTTTTTTAATTTCCTTTTTATTTTTGGTTGTGTTGGGTCTTCATTGCTGCACGCGGGCTTTCTCTAGTTGCGGCGAGCAGGGGCTACTTGTTGCGGTGCGTGGGCTTTTCATTGCAGTGGCTTCTCTTGTTGCGGAGCACAGGCTCTAGGTGCACGGGCTTCAGTAGTTGTGGCACGTGGGCTCAGTAGTTGTAGCTCACGGGCTCAGTAGTTGTGGCTCATGGGCTCAATAGTTGTGGCACGCAGCTCTAGAGCCCAGGCTTAGTAGTTGTGGCTCACGGGCTTAGTTGCTCTGCGGCATGTGGGATCTTCCCGGACCAGGGATTGAACCCTGCATTGCCAGGCAGATTCTTAACCACTGTGCCACCAGGGAAGTCCCTCTTCCAGCTTTAAGAGACCACTTCTGCCGGATGGTACCCATCTCCAGAAACGACACATACTCCTTGATTGGGCAGCCAGCTTAGTGCAGCTCTCAACACAGGATAGGCATCTGATGAATGTTGATACAGGAACCCATTCATGTTCCACTCCTCTGGAGGTGGAATCCTGCATCTGGTGGTGCGTGGCAGCCCCATCAGACGCTGCTTCTTCAGGCGCCAGGGCAGACTGTTTCGGCGTTTCCCCAGCTGGCCCTTGCAGGTCTGTGCAACCACCTGAAACCAAGCAAGTCCTGAAACACATCAGACAGATCAATTGTGGAGCTGCCACCGGTAGGAGCTCATTAAGGATTTGCTTCCTCTGGGACCCAGAGAGCCCCTAGTCCCCAGCCCTCAGCCCATTCTCATCCTCCTTTAACCATCCTCCCGCCAAACATCCTTCTAAGTGCACATATGTAGTGCCAGGCCCTGTTCTAAATGCTTGACATGTATTAACTCATTCAGCCTCACAATCACCATTAGGCTAGGTTTGCTAGGAAAAGCCCTGGTTTATGTTATTGTATTATATTATCACATAGTGTCACATCATATCCCATCATATTATACAATTTCATGGTGAAAAATACAAAAGAGATAAAAGGATACGTCAGCCCATATCCAGGACGGGCTACCCTGCAACAACTTTTAAATGGGGACCAGGATGGGCCCCTGCTTTCTCCCTGCAGCCCAGCCAGCTCTGCACTGAGTCCTGGCTGTGACCCAGACCAGAGCCAGAGACTTGTAGCCCTTGGGACAGGATGGTGGAGCCTGGGCTAAGCTGGTGCTTTCCAAACTTGGATCTTCCCAGGATTTCTGTCTCAATTTTTGCCCTATTCAACTAGTACCTCTACTTTCTAACTCTTTACTTAAGAATTAATATTTAAATTGGTTCACTTTAACTTGAAGAATTTTTAAAGGGAACAGCATCACTGTCCCAAAGGAGATGGTATGGAGTAGCTGCTAAGAACATGGGTTCTGGATTGAATTCAAGCTCGGCCCTTTCCTCCCTGTGACTCTTTGGGTATTTACTAAAATTCTCCGAACTGCAGTTTCTGTAACTGAAAAATGGGGGCCTAGAACCTCTCTCATAGGGTTGTTGGTGAGGATCAATTCACAACAATGCTTGTAAGTTGGTGTTAGCTGCGACTTAGGAGATAACTGGAAAAACAAGCACAAAGAAAATCAAACAATTTATTAGATATTATTAACCAGACACTGCCTGCCTGAAGCCCAGTTTTCTCTTTGCCAGAGACAGAAATGAACAAAGGTTAGAGCAGTTTTGAAAACTTATAAACACCAAATGAGACTTTCTTCTTACTGTGTTCAGAAGTACTGAGGAGAGTGGAAAGGGGAATAACTATCTCGCGCTGTGAGACGCTATTATCAGGGCCATGCCTGTGTCCCATCTAGAACCATCTTGTGTACTACCTGTGTCACTCAGTCCACACTCTGGGAAAGGCTGGGTCGAGCAGTGATTTCCTAGGGGTGGGGAGGGGGTGGAGGGAGGTCCCCGTCTCTAGCAGAGAGATCCGCTGATCCTCCCCGGTCCTCTTCCTCCCCCACCCCTGCTGGGCTGTGCCTGTCTTCCCCGGGTGAGAATTACTATGTCTCAAGAGAGTTGTCATTTGCGGGGGAGTGTCACTCACGTGAAGGGTCTAGAGGCAAGAAAAGGGGCTGAGACCAGCGTGTGAAGGGGAACCTTAGCCAATTTAGGCAACTGGTATTAAGATGGAGCCTTAGGGGTCGTTTGCACCCACTGTAGCCCCTTCTTACTTAGTTCAACAACCAAGTGAGAAGTTCAGGCAGATGATGATAAAACCAAGACAAACCACAATTAGCTTAAATTGGACAAGGTAGCAGATGACAATAAGGAACTAGTGTTAGTATAGCTGGGTATGATGATTTCACAGCTATGCTTTTCTTTAAAAGTCCATATCTATTAGAGAAATACAGTAATGTCTTTGTCATTTTTTCCCTTTTTGTCAATTTTTAACTTATTTATCTGAGGCTATGTTATTAAGTGCAAATAAATTTGAACTGCTTAGTTTTCTGGTTCATTTGCCTTCCACGTAGAGTTTAACCATCGATTTAAAAAGAAATAACGCTGGGGAATTCCCTGGTGGTCCAGTGGTTACGACTCCGCGCTTTCACTGCCGAGGGCCCAGGTTCCATCCCTGATCAGGGAACTAAGATCCCACAAGCTGCATGGCATGGCCAATAAATAAATAAATAAACAACAACAACAAAATAAAAATTTTAAAAAAAGAAAGAAATAACACTGATCTTTACACATTTTTCCAGATATTAGAAAAAAAGAAACATAATCTAATTCATATTATGAAGCCTATAAAATATTGATATCAAAACTGACCAAAAAACAGTATGAGAAAGGAAAACTACAGGCCAAATCTTGTTCTTGAGATTTAATATTATATTAATGCAACATTCATTAATAAAATATTAGCAAGTTAATTTCAACAGTATATAAAAAGGATAATATACCATGACCACATTGAGTTTATTCCAAGAATACGAAGATGATTTAATATTGTGCCATATACTACATTAAGAAAAAAAAGGATAAAAATCTTGTTATCATCTCAATAGATTCACAAGAAGCATTTAAGAAGATCCAACATCGATTGACACATTATAAAAAAAACCTCAGCCAAAAAGAAATAGAAGGAAACTCCCTTATCTGATAAAGGCAATCTACATAACAATGTACAGTAAACTTCAATTGCTCTGGACACCCAGCAGAAAGCAAACGGCACCCTCGGATGGGGTGACTTGAAGAGTTAGTGTTTTTTATTTTTTGGCCACACCTCGAGGCATGCAGGATCTCAGTTCCCCGACCAGGGACTGAACCCGTGTACCCTGCAGCAGAAACACAGAATCTTAACCACTGGACCGCCAGAGAAGTCCTGAAGAGTGTTTTATACAGTAACTGTTTACATAGGTGGCATAGAATTTAAACAAACTAACAATGGATAATGTATCATCTCGGGCTAGTAAATGGGTGAAAGGACCTGAAGAGGGAATAGAACAGAGCAATTACTATAAAATGGAAAAAGTGGGGGCTTCCCTGGTGGCGCAGTGGTTGAGAGTCCGCCTGCCAATGCAGGGGACACGGGTTCATGCCACGGTCCGGGAAGATCCCACATGCCGCGGAGCAGCTGGGCCCGTGAGCCATGGCCGCTGAGCCTGCGCGTCTGGAGCCTGTGCTCCGCAACGGGAGAGGCCACAACAGTGAGAGGCCCACGTATCACAAAAATAAATAAATAAATAAAATGGAAAAAGTGGCTGTAGGGAGAAGGCTACATGATATAAGCTGTGGCCTTTGGTAGGACACACCTAATCTACATGACATGGAAGTGAGGTAGTATGGGGTATAAATACCACAATTCAGTTCTCCTCCCTCCCTACCCTATCTCACATCAGTGTCTTTAGATTGGCCACAACCAATCTAAAGCGAAAGGGCAATGGAGACCATTGATTCTCTGTAAGTTGCCCCCCAGGGCACAATGCAGAGGGAAAAGTGTGGAGAATGAATCTGGGGAAGTAAACAAGAAGTATACAACATAATGTAATTTACTAGTAAAATGTGGAAAGTTGGCCTTTTGAGATTCGGAACAAGACAAATATGTCCGTTTCTATTCAACACTGTACAGGAAGTAGCCAGTGCAATAAGGCAAGAAGAAGAGATAAGAGGCATAATGATTAAAAGAGAAGAGATAAAAAAAACCAGGAACAGATTATTTGATTGTATACAGAGAAAATCCAAAATAATGTGCAAATAAGTGGTCAGAATTAATAATGAGTTGTTAGCAAAGTTGCTCAATAAAAGATCAATATACAAGAATCAATTGCATTTGTATATACTAGCAACAAATAGGGGAAAATATCAAATATCTAGGAATTAATCTAACAAACTAAAAGACCTTGCAGAACACGATGAAACACTACGAAGATAAATATAAGAAGATGCAAAGCAACAAAGCTGTATACCAGGTTCATGAATTGGGAGACCTATATTTGAAAGATAATTCTTCCCAAACTGATCCACAGATTTAATGTAATCTTGATCAAATCTTAATAGGGAAACTTATAGGAGCTGTTTTCTAAACCTGTCTGGAGAAGTAGATCTGCCCACCACAAGGGTAGACTGTATTAGTCATGACTGTATCTTAGAGACCTCCAACTATAGGGAGAGTAATTGACCAAAGGCCCCAGCTACTGTTTGGAGATTCATCACCAAGTTTGTGCTGAGGCCACACCTCTCGCGGGCTTGTCCCAGCCAATCAGTGAATGCATTCAGGGATACCAAAGCAGACCTATTCTTGGGAGACACAGGACCCTTCTGAGGCACACCTTTGGCTCTAGGAATCCCCAATAATCTGGTCAAGACTTTCTTTGACTGCACAGTAGCCTAGAAAGATTCCTCCCAATCTTCTCTTCGCTTTACTTGGAATCAGACTTGTGTCATAGTCTGACAGTTCTCCCAGCCTTAGCAAGCTCCCTCCCTATTTTCTCTCATATAAACATTTCCCTTAATAAAAGTTATTTATTAATTTTTAATACCTTCTTGGAGAACCTAAATTAACACAATAGCCAAGATGTTCAAGAAGAAGTTGGGGGAACACACTCTACTTAACATCAAGATTTGTTATAAAAGCACAGTAATTAAAACAGTGTTTTGACACAGGTTTGAACAAATAGATCCAAAGAACAGAACAGAGAATCCATATACCTTGCAATGTGCACACACACACACACATACACACAGAGACACACACACACAATTTAACAAATGTGGCTCTATAAAAGAGTGGGAAAGGGACAATATTTTGATAAATAAAACTGGAATATTGGATATCTGTACAGGAGGGGGTTGTTAAACAACACTTACTTCACACTTCATACAAAAATCAACTCCAGGTGTATTCTATACCTGAATGTAAAAGAAAACACTAAAGCTTCTAGAAGATAATATGGGAGACTGTCTTCATGGGTCCAGTGTAGGAGAAAATTTCCTTATCAGGACACGAAAAGCAGTAACAAATAAGGGAAAGATCGCTATTCAGACCCCGTTAAATTAAGAACATTTTCACCAAAAACAACCATTTAAAAGTTGGAAAGGGGCTTCCCTAGTGGCGCAATGATTGAGAGTCCGCCTGCCGATGCAGGGGACACAGGTTCGTGCCCCGGTCCGGGAAGATCGCACGTGCCGCGGAGCGGCTGGGCCCGTGAGCCATGGCCGCTGAGCCTGCGCGTCCGGAGCCTGTGCTCCGCAATGGAAGAGGCCACAACAGTGAGAGGGCCGCGTACCGCAAAAAAAAAAAAAAAAAAAAAGTTGGAAAGGCAAACCACCGAGAGGGAGAAGATCTTTGCAACACATACAACTGATGATGGGATCATATCCAAAATACAAAAAGAACTCCTACAAAATGGCAAGAAACAAACATTCCAGTAGAAAAATGGCAAGAGTCTTGAACAAGAAATTCACAGGAGGAGCTCAGCCCCATTCAATATCAGAGAGATGCAAATTAAAATCACTGCGACATCACTATATACCCAACAGAATGTACAAGAAGTGCAAAAGTAGGAAGAATGACAAATATACAAGAGATACAAAAATGTACGAATGTGTACAGCTTGAACTGATGAATCCAAGTGTGGGAGAGGATGTGAAGCAACAGGAACTCTCATAATGAGAGTAGGGGTATAATTCTGGTGCGACCACTTTGGAAAACAGGTTGGCACTACATACTGTAATTGAAGATAGGCATACGCTAGAACTCAGCAATTCTATTCCTAGGTGGAACAAAATGCCTATTCATAGAAACATGATTCTTGTAATCCCCAAATGGAAATTACTCAAATGTTCATTAACAGCAGAATGGATAATATATTGTGATAACTTCGTACAATGGACAACTATACCAAAATGAAAATGTAGCAGACCACCATTGCATATAAATATATGCATGAATTTCTCAAACATAATGTTAAGACACACATTTTTAAAAAACATACAGTAAGGTTCTATTTATAAAAAATCAGAATTAAGCAATACTGTATTGTTCAAGGGTGAGTATGTACATGGAAAAATTATAAAAAAGAAAAGCATGGTTACCATAAAGTCAGGATAGTGGAATCCACTAGGACAAAGGGAGGGCAGTGTGAGTCGGAAGAAGCATGAGGTGGGCTTCCAGGATGATGGCAAAGAGCAATAATTACATGTGTTTGCTTGTTTGTTGTTTATTGACCCATAAAGTTTTATGTAGTGAACTTCTCTGAATGTGTGTCATATTTCAAAATAAGTAAACTTGACTTGGTTAATTGGTTTGGCAATGAGAACTAGCTTTGCCACCTAGGATATCTGATGAACCTTTTCCAAGGTTTAGATGAAAATATGTTTAAAGCTTTCACTGAGACAAAAGCATTTCATCAAAAATATTATGATGATAAAGGTAAACTGAAACTTATGTTTGGATATTTCCCAGCTCTTTTTGTGAATATCAGTTTAAACAAATGTCCCTCTGTAAAGGAATGAGACAATAATTTATAGTCATTTGATAGGTCTTGGTACATAGCCTTTTTGATATAATTCCCAGGAATTGAGAACATGAATTACTCTAATGATTGGGTTGCAAATCCTTTGCAAATCAATGATTCCTAATTCTTCGCTTTCAACAAAACGTGAGGACTTAGTCAAACTATTAGCTGATGTAATGTTAAAAATGGTTTTTGATGATATATCAAGTGATTTTTAAGCATGTAACTCATAAAAAGTTCAAAGAATTATATATATGACAACTTTATAATAAAATATGTCCATTCCTATTTACTTGTTTATGTGAGCAAAGCTTCCTAGTGCTTACCTCTTTTTTTTAAGATTTACTTATTATTTAACTTATTTATTTTTGGCTGCATCAGGTCTTACTTGCGGCACGTGGGATCTTTGTTGAGGCATGCGGGATCTTTCTTGCAACACGTGGGCTTCTCTCTAGTTGTGGTGTGCGGGTTTTTTCTCTCTAGTTGTGGCGTGCAGGCTTCAGGGCGCATGGGCTCTGTAGTTTGTGGCACACAGGCTCTCTAGTTGAGGCACGCAAGCTCAGTAGTGTGGCGCGCGGGCTTAGTTGCTCCACAGCATGTGGGAGCTTCCCAGACCAGGGATCAAACCCGTGTCCCTTGCGTCGGCAGGCGGATTCTTAACCACTGCGCCACCAGGGAAGTCCCACTAATATTGTTTTGCTCAATTGTATATTCATTAAAATTGTAATAACAACTACTGAAGTCCGCGTGCCTGGAGTCCGTGCTCTGCAACAAGAGAAGCCACCGCAATGAGAAGCCCACGCACCGCAACGATGAGTAGCCCCCCGCTCGCCGCAGCTAGAGAAAGCCCGCGCGCAGCAATGAAGACCCAATGCATCCATAAATTAATTAATTTAAAAATTCATAATATGGCTCAATCCAGGTCACATATTCAATCTTTGGAGATATATGATCACAAGAAATAAAAAATATTTTAATTCGTGTGTGTGTTTAATTTTATTGCAGAGACACAAGATGTAATCTATAAGACTTTCAAGCATAAAAAATGTTAGAAAGAAATTCTGTAAGATACATAGAGTTTGTTCATGTATTTTTAAATAGATGATGAGATCAGATTACTATGAAATTTAATGACTTTAAATACATTTTAAAGTGATGTGACAGTTTTAGAATGTTAACAGTTTCAATAAGTCAGAATTACATCCTTTGCAACTATTTAAACGTATCAAAAATTCTGGATGTCAACTTAAAAATGTGCCCAGGGGTACGTAGTTTTTTAAGCCCAGTGGCTTAAATAGACTAATGTTTTATTCTTCTACATAAAAGAAGTCAGAGACAGACAGCTCAAGCTGGTGTGGCAGTTCCTTGAAATGATCAGAGGCTCAGGCTCCTTCAGTCCTTCTGTTCTGCCATCCTTGGAAGGTGGCTTCTACCCTCAAGGCCACAATATGGCTACTGGAGCTTCAGCCATGACCTGGGAATCCCAGGGAAGGGCACAGCAGCTCTGGAAGCAGGTCCGCTATGCTCTTACACTAGGTTATAGCCTCCAAGAATACAGGACTAAAGGTAGCATTTTACTCTTTTGGTTTTTTTGTTTGTTCTTTTTTTTTTAAGAAGGATGATTTATTTTATTTATTTATTTGTTTATTTATTTATGGCTGTGTTGGGACTTCATTGTTGCGCGCGGGTTTTTTCTAGTTATGTCGAGCAGGGGCTACTCTTCATTGCAGTGCTCGGGTTTCTCATTGCATTGGCTTCTCATTACAGAGCAGGGCTCTAGGCGTGTGGGCTTCAGTAGTTGTGGCACATATGCTCAATAGTTGTGGCTCACGGGCTCTAGAGCGCAGGCTCAGTAGTTGTGGCGCATGGGCTTAGCTGCTCTGCAGCATGTGGGATCTTCCTGGACCAGGGCTCGAACCCGTGTCCCCTGCATTGGCAGGCGGATTCTTAACCACTGCGCCACCAGGGAAGTCCCACTCTTTTGTTTTATATATCAAAATTTGAATGACTCAGATGGAGATAAGGAGTGCTACTTGCTGGGGGGCCTCCCCAGAGACCATTACAGGCACATGACCCCATTCAGACCTGGGATCTACAAGGGCAGGTGGTGGATGACTTGGGGAAACTTTTCCCTCCTCAAGGATCTCTTTATCTGTGGCTGTAGTGAGAACAAGGCTTCCTGCAGCCACCTCAGTCCGAGCCTCAGGATGAAGCCAGCACCAGGGGGAGGACAGAGCTGAGAGAAGCACAGAGAAGCCATGGTGCCAACACCCGCCCAGTCTTTGGACTTCCCAATTATAGGAGCCAATATATCTCCTTTATTATGTAAGCCAGTTTGAATTTTGCTTTCTTTTACTTGGTCAGTGAAAGCATCCTAGCCAACATAAGCCCTATTCAGTTTGAAAGTACTTTTACTTTTATTATCTCATTTGATTGTCTCAAAGTGGGTCAAGAGCAGAAATTGAGAGCCCAAAATGTAAAAGAACTCGCTCAAGGTCATATGATAGAAAGATGGTGGACAGGGATGAGACTCAAACCCAGGTTTCCTTACTCTGAGTTCAGTGCTCTTTCCACTGGAGCACACTGCCTGTGTGGATTGCCAAGCAGAAGGTGTTCTGATGACTTGGAGGTGTGGTCCATACTACAGACAACATACTAGGGATGAAACCAAGGCTTTGGGGCTGACATCAGAAAAGGGCAGTGGTCGTGGTCTCCCCAAGTCACACCCCTCTGTCCCTGTTGGGCCTGGGATCTCGGACTGGGTGGCCCCCAGAACCAAGCCCCCAACAATGGAGATTTGGACGGGGATCTTACTTGCTAATGGAGACACCCGTGGAGGAGCCAGGGAGGGGTTTCCAGAGCACAAGGATACCAGAAGTCAGTGATCAAGGAGATTGGGAGAGTCTGGTGAGAATCCATTGAGTACGGGCCTGAAGGTAGGCATTTGTAAATTAAACCTAAAAGCTAAATAAACACACACACACACACACACACACACACACACACACACACATATATATATATATATATATTTATTTTTATTATTTTTTTTTTTTTGCGGTACACAGGCCTCTCACCGTTGTGGCCTCTCCCGTTGCGGAGCACAGGTTCCGGACGCGCAGGCTCAGTGGCCATGGCTCACGGGACCAGCCGCTCCGCGGCATGTGGGACCTTCCCGGACCGGGGCACGAACCCGCATCCCCTGCATCGGCAGGCGGACTCTCAACCACTGCGCCACCAGGGAAGCCCTAAATAAACATATTTTGAGAACATCAGCAACAAGAGCGTTCAGCCGCAGGATAACCCTCCCCCAAGCCACTCACTGACACTTGATATTCCACCCGTGGAGGCCATTCCCTTAACTTTAGAGTTGAAATGCAACTCCCCCTTGCCCCTCCGCACCCCTGGGGAGCAGCGAGCTATTAGGCATTGACTACCACTTGTTCTGCATCGTGAATGGGTTATCACTCCCTTCCTAAAAGACAGGGAGAGCGAGTCTTGATCAAGATAGGAAGGATCCCCAAAAGGAAGGTAAGGACTCCATGGCCCCAGGAACACCTGCTCCCTGGGTGTCGCTGGGCTTCTCTCTTGTCTGACAGGTACAGGGCCATCATTATGGTCCTGGAGAAGACACAGACAAGCTCGCTGAGCTAGTCTGATGCTCGGAGGACACACTCCTTCCCCTCCTACCTTTCCTCCTCAGTCCTCCCCACACCCAGGGAACGATGCCAACAGGAAGAAACACGTCCATTTCCACCCACTGTTCTCAGTCTCCTTCATCCCAAGGTCTGAGTCCTGCTGTGCCTGGGAGGGGCTGGCCCTGAGCCAAAGGTGGAGGCTACAAGCAGTTGACTTGCCTGTGGTTCTCTTGGGGATGTTTGGGCTCCCCCAGCTTTATTAGGCAGAAGGGCAAGCGCAAGAGGAACAAAATGTGGACCGTCCAGTCTCCTGGGGAAGACATCACCACCAACCTTAAGTCAGAAGCAGAACACTAGCCATGTCAGATCAACACAAGGGACAGTAAAAACCAAAAGAAATCTCTCCAGTAGAGTCTCACAGCCCTGGCTTTGCATCTGGGCTCTGCCACTCCTTAAGTGTGACCTCAGACCAGCTACTTAAACTTCCTGTGTCTCAGATTACTGTGATGATGATGACACAGCCTCACAGAGCCCTTCAATGAGACGATGCGCACTTAACACAGTGCCTGGCGCACAGTGGGTGCTCGTTAAATGAAGGCTCTTATTTTTACTTGCCTTGGGTCGGGGAGAAGGGCAGGAGATGGGAAATATTGCAAAGGGAAGGAAGATGAAATTGTGGGTGGGGAGGATTGCGGGGCATTTTGTGAATATTAATAACATTGCAAACAGTGAACAATGGTCACCAGACCTAGGTTTGGGCAGGCAAGGTGTTCAGTAAGGTTTTCGATTAGATTTAAGGGTCCTTCCAGGATTTCACAGAGCCTGGGGCTGGAGTCCACCTTTATTGTTTGTGATACCTGCAGCTGACCCCCCAAGAAGGAGCATCCCTACCACTGAGTGGCGGAGAGTGTGCTCGTTTGCAAAAGGCCCTCAGTGATTTTGAGTCACTGCCACTAAGGACCACACTCTCCTTGGGGCTGAGAATCATTGCTGAAGAGGATTAGTGGGATTTGGGTCCCTTAGGGAGTCAGATCTTGGACCAGGTCCCCATCTTCCCCCGTCATCACTAACCTTGCTCTCCTCCTTTTTTTCTCTGCCCTCTGCATCTCTGCAGACTGTTTCGCTGGATGGACCCTTAGGGGTGGTCTGGCCCAGCCTCCTCACTGACAAACACTGAGGACCAGAGAGGACATGAACTCAGTCCAGGTTTGCACAGGAGGCCTGAGGTTGCTTTGGGGCTCAGCTAGGTCTGGGGAGCCCATGACAGCGTTCATCCCCTCCCCTCAGTAGCCACGTGCTCTTCCATATGTAGATGGCTCACAAAGGCTCACACATATAACCCACGTGCATGGTTCACGTATGGAAAGTCCAAGCTGGCATGGCAAGCGTTGATAAGCGGTAGCTATCGTTATTACTGGTAGCTATTACTATCTCCTACCTTCATAGCGTGTGCACCGCGGACCCCTGAAGTGTGCGCCGAGTTGGGGGTGGACTCATAGGGATATATTTTTCCTGTGGAGAGGGCCGACAGCTTTTATAAGATTCTTGACCCTTCTGCACAAGACACTGCAGTGACATGGACAGATGGAAACAGACTTCCTGCCGTCCCAGGTCATGGGTCCCTGCAATGAGAGTGGCCAAGAAGGGAGGAGAAAGAGGCAGGCCTTGCCCCAGCTAAACAAGGAGGCTCTGAAGTCCTGTGTCCAACTCCACCCCTCACTTCTCAAGCCTGGCTAACTTCCCCTCACCTTAGGTGCCTCTTCCTCCAGGAAGCTCTCCTTGATATTCCATGTGTACTTCCCCCATTGGAGCACTTCTCATACCGTGTGGCGATTGCCTTCTCAATTGTCTGTTTCCCCCACTAAACCTCAGATCCCACTGAAGCAGTATCTGTCGGGTTCAGCCCCTGACAGGGGGCCTGGCATATGGCAGTGACCAGTCATTCCCGAATGAGTGAATGGATGAATAGTAGTCCTAACTTAGGTGACTCTCAGAAGCCCCACATCTCTGAGAAGGGTTCTGCATTTTATTTTTTAAGGAAATAGAGATACAGGGGACCTTGGAGTTACATAGTTCCCTCCTGCCATGTGAGGGAAGACCAATCGGGCGAGGGCCCAGGGCCTCAGGTTTGCCTGTGCAGAACGAAGGCGGGGGAGGGGACACTGAGCGCCCTGGGCTTTGAGAAGCGGGTGGAGGCCCAGGCCTCTTCCATTCTGAGGCCTCTGGCATGCACAAACATGAAGACATGTGATAACTGCCTTACAAAAATGATGGTCCATCGTAAGTGTTCATATTTAACAACTGGACTTGTTTTGGCCTGTCATGTACCCTGTCAGGGGAGCTCCCTCATCGCACACATGCTCTGATTTGGAGGTTATGTCTCAAGCCTAATCTGTGGCCCTTTGCGATTGGGGGCCTGGGTCCAAGGGTCCTCCCCCCATCCCACCCTCTGCACATCCCCAGCCCCGGGCGGGGATATGCCTCAGTTATTATTTCTTACTATCTGCGTTCAGGGTGCAGGCTGGGCTCAGAGCATCTCAGGCTTAGAAAAGTCCTGACGCCCAGGCCAGAGTGGCCCAGCTCCCCGAGTACGGCAGGGCTGGGGCTGCACAGCCATCCTGGCTGTCCCCAAGAAAGCAGGAGCCCTGAGCCCTCGCTGCACTTCAGGGTGGGGCTCACGAATGGTCGCACTCCATGCTACTGTCCTGCTGCTCCCCTGGGTCTCTCTCCTTGCCGCTCATCCCACGGATAATGCCAATAACTGGTGCTTCTCCAGATGGGGGCCCTGAGGAGGCTTGGGGCTGTGCTGCCCGCTCCAAGCCAGGGACAGCGGCTCCGGGACCAGGCCTGGCCTGCAGACTGGTGCCATCGCCTGGAGGGGAGCGGGACTGACACGCTCCTTTTCATCTGCCTGCTCCACCCAAGTCTCCAGAGCCCTTGCCGTGCCCCCTGACCTCTGGGAGGGATGTGAGGGGGATGGAGATTGAAGGCACAACGTACGGCACGCAACGTCTATCATCTAGTTGGGGAAAGCTGTCAGGCCAAAGGAGGGCAAAGGTGAACAAGATGAAGGCCTAGCCAGCAGAGGATCAGCTTATGTGCAAACAAGGACAGCGACTCAAGAGTAGAGAGGAGAGACAGGCAGATGGGAGGGTCTGGCTCAGCCTCCAGCAGAAGGTGCGTCTAAGACAGGAGCTGAGCATACGCATGGGCTTTGGAGCTGGACAAGGAGGTTTGAATCTCAGCTTCTCCGTTAAGCCAGACGTGTGACCCCTAGCAAGTTACTGTTCTTCTCTGAGGTGCATTTTCTGAATCTGTAAAAGAGGGTTAAGAACACCTGCCTTGCTGTGTTGTTGTGACAATTAAATTAAATAATGGATGTGGAGCACTTGACACAGTGCTCAGAATCCATCCTTAAAAGCAATCCGTTAATAATAGGGAGGGCTTCCCTGGTGGCGCAGTGGTTGAGAGTCCGCCTGCCGATGCAGGGGACACGGGTTCGTGCCCCAGTCCGGGAAGATCCCACATACCGCGGAGCGGCTGGGCCCGTGAGCCATGGCCGCTGAGCCTGCGCGTCCGGAGTCTGTGCTCCACAGCGGGAGAGGCCACAACGGTGAGAGGCCCGCGTACCGCAAAAAAATAAATAAATGAAAATAATAGGGAACCAAGGCTCAAGAATGATTACTTTTAAAATGTAAATTAGAAGAGATTCAAATTTATTCCTGTAAGAACATCTTGGTTCTTACTCATGTTCTTGAGCAGCAGAGAGAGGAGTAGAGTGGCAACCAGCAGAGGAGAGGATGGCTCACCAGTCACCGTCTATTCCACTTAAGCAGCAGCCATGGAAAGACCCTGCAAAAATGTCATCAGGAGCTAGGGAGGGAGGCAGCAAGGAACAGATGGCAGCACTGACGGCTTGGGAGATGCACTCGTTACTCTACATTCTTTAGGTGCACGAACTCATTTAATCCTCAAACATCCCCATGAGTAAGTGCTATTATTGTCCCTATTTAGAGATGAGGAAGCTAGGGCACCCAGAGGTTGAGAGACCAGCCCAAGGTCACACTGCTTCTAAGTAGGAAAACTAGGATTGGAGCAGGGCAGTCTGGCCCCAGAGCCTCTCTGCTCCCAACTACTAGGCGATAACTGCCTCTGATCTGGGAACTGTGCTCATCCCCATTCCTCAGATAAGAAAACTGCTGTTCAGAGAGGCAAAGTAAATTTTGCAAGGTCACACAGCGGTCACTGGCAGAGCTAGGACAGTCATGATTTTAAGCTATGATTTTTAGTCAGTTGAGTTTCCTATTTAATTCAACTTGGGATCCAGAAAGTAAAAGCTGCCCCTCTCCAGTAGTGGGAACTGCAAAAGAGGAGCCAAGGGCCCTGTTGGCAGCCATATCTCCCATGCACAACGTGGCAGAAGCTAGTCTGTGCCGAGAGACAGTGAAACCATCACACAGAGAAAAGCAACGATGAGACTGCCAGCAGATTCAAGCCCTGGTTCCAGCCATTCCTGAAGTCTAGCTGCATCCTCCCCTTCGGAAGATTTGGTTGTTCAAATTTAGGACTTGATTCCAAGAGCCAATAAAGCCTCTCTGGGTCCCCAAGTTGTTATGATTGGGTGTCAGTCATTCGCAACCAAAATGGGTTCTTGCAGGGAAGGCAGCACGCAGAAACAAGAAGCTGAAACCGGAAGGCTGGGAGGCCAGGAAGAATGACAGAGAGGCAAAGAGAAGGTGAGAGAGGCGGACGGAGCACCAAAGGGCATAAAGATAGGAGAGCTGTTAGCCCATCCTTCCAAACCCCAGTGCTGTCAGGTTCCTGACTTTGGTTGGTTCTCCAGCCCCCAGACGGCCCCCAAACAGCCATGAAAACATCGTGAACTGGCGCTTTTGAACACTTCCTGTTCCAAATGTCTGTGAGTTTCACAACCCTTCTGAATTCCATGTGTAGACACTCATTTATCCAATTTCTCCTTAGAAAAGTCTCACTTCCAATAAGTTTTCACACCAGCTACAAAAACTCCCCATCCTTCAGAACCCCTGTGTGCTCTCCCTAAATATCTATTCCTCCTGCCTACACTCCACCGCACCACCCCAGCAGGGCGCTTCTGGGAAGGCAGATGGTACTGGCTCAGAGCTGACCCCAGCCCAGCCCTCGGGAAGGTAGGGATGTTGATGAGTCAGCAGGGTCTGCACTGAAGCATCTGGCCCTGGTTACCAAGATGGAGACGGCTTCGTCAACTCGCTCACAGCCCAACAGGCAGCATCCACGTGGGCCTCCCCAAGGCTGCTCTTAGTCACACAGGCATTTTAATTTAGCTACAGAAGAGGGATGAGCAAAGAGCACAGAATAATCCTCTCCTTCAGAGAGAGAAAAATGGGACCTAGGGAGGTTACACGACTTTCCTAAGGTCACTGGCCAGTCAACAAACAAGCTCTCGCTGGGGCAGGTTTCCCAGTGCTTTTTTGAAAATCCTGATCTAGGCAAGACGCTTCTGATTCTGGCTGGAATCTGTACCGAGTCACACTCTTCACCTTCTTTTTTTTTTTTTTCCCCCTGCCCTAATTTTACTTTCTCTTGGAGCTCAGACTAGAGGAGATCTGGTTCAATTCCATCAATCCGTCATTTATTGACTCATTCATTCAGCATGTGCCAGGCTGGAAGGGACCCATGAGTCATCTGACCAAATCTTTCCCATCCAGTGTCAGTGGGCTCTTTGATTCTAAGAAACAGAAATTGACTCTAGCTAACTAGAAGCACATTTTTGTTAAAAAAGAAAGAAATTAAAGAACTTATTTGGTGATGGGGAAGCTCATAGAATTGAAGAAAATCTGAAGACTTGGGTCCCTGACAGGACAGGTTCCAGAGATCTTAGGAGCAAAAACCTCTGGGCAGTGTCTTTTTTTTAAATTTATCTTTTATACAGCAGGTTCTTATTAGTCATCCATTTTATCCACATCAGTGTATGTATGTCAATCCCAATCTCCCAGTTCATCCCACCACCACCACCCCCCGCCGCTTTCCCCTCTTGGTGTCCATACGTTTGTCCTCCACATCTGGGTCTCTATTTCTGCCTTTGGGCAGTGTCTTGAGGGTCACACACACCCAAGCCCCTACACCCCGCTCCCCACCAGTGGAAAACGTGGTGCCAACTGATTTCAGCGTTTGGGTGGAATCAAGAGTCAACCCTCAGATAACGATAAGACCCACTTTAACATCAGAACGCCCTGCAGGGCTTGCTAAAACACAGATTGCTGGGCTCTACACTCCAGAATTTTGCATGTCTAATAAGCTCCTAAGCAGGGCTGGTGCTGCTGGTCCGGAATCCATGCTGTGAGAGCCACCACTCTGGAAAAACCTAGCCCGAGTTGTGTGTCACTCTGAGACGGGGAGCCCAGGGCTCCTTGAGAAATGGTCCCACCAAGGCTGTACTCAATGGAATCAACTAGTCCCACAGGGTTGTCCTCAATGGGATTCCCCAAATAAAGTCAGGATACTGTGACTAAAAGGGGGAATGGATGTTAGCTAGGCAGGAGAAAACACAGATGTGCATTATTCGGATATTTGGGGAAGATTCTCAGGGTTTGCTGTGTAGGTGGGTTAGATATCCACGAATTACTTCTGCTGCTCTTCATGAGGCCGGCAACCCTCCTTGCAATCTTGAAGGAGAACAAGATCTCCCCCTGTCCGGCAGGCAACAGATTTATTGCAAGCCTGGTATCTGACAGGTGCAATGTTCTTATTGGCAATACAGTAGCAAAAAAGGCAAGCACCAGCTCTCATGCAGCCTTAGTGGGTAATCAAAACGAAACTTAGTTCGACAGATAAGGTCTCTACAGCATGCAACAGTGAGGTTATCACCTCCCCCATTCTACTTAACATGCTTCTATTAATGCGGCCTGAGAGGACACTAGGTTTCTCAGCAGCCACATCCTACCACTGGCTTATTACCATTATTCAAAACTATTTAGTGAACATTTACAGTGCACCCAGCCCTGTGCTATACATCTGAGGAGCGCACGTCAAGCAAGAGGCCAGTCTCAGTCCCGTACGGGCTGCCATCAGTTACCAGTTAAGCAACATTAGTCTTGCTGAAATGTTGCTTAGCTGGCAACTGGACGAGATCCCCCAGTCCCACACTGGACACCCGAGGAGTGATCATCACCTAACGCATTAGGAACCCTTGGATCCTCTGCACCAGCAGAACCCACACTGGGAGGCAGGACGCACAGGCTGAGCATCTGGGATCACATCTCTACGGTGTGATGTGGAGCCTGGCACTCTTGAGGCTCCCTCGGCCGCAGCAGATGGGGGGGGTCCCCCTGCTGCTCTCTTTAAGGGGTTGATGAATGGTCAGCTCTGAGGCAGCAGTGGAGGGAAGAGCTGAAGCATCAAAGAATCCCAAGCTGGAAATCCTTAGCAATCACCTGAGTCCAACCATCTCATTTAGCAGAAGACCCTGGGCCCCAAGAGACGAAAGAACTGCTCAAGTTCACACAGTTGATCGGCGACAACCAGGGTCCCCTCCTGTCTTAAAACCCAAAGCACTCTCAGCTACACCACGAGAAGCAAAGGTGGTGAGGCAAGGGACAGACCGAGAAAAGGGGGCACATTTACTCATGAACTAGTCCATCAGGGGACAGGTCTGATCTTACGACACCCAGTTTTCAGAAAAACAGCACTGAGCTTCCCGGGCTGGCAGTAATAAGAGCTAACATGTGTGTAGCGCTTACTACTTGCCAGACATTGTTCTGAGAACTTTGTAGATGTTAACACCTCACAATAACACTAAGAGGGGTGCTATTATCATCCCCATTTTATAGCTAAGTAAATTGTCGCAGAGAGGCTGAGGACGTTGTCCAAAGTCACACAGCTGGTGCAACTAAGCTTGGATTGAAGCCAGGTAGTCTGGTTAGCAGACTTGCTGGGTTGCTACGGGCACCCCAGCATGCCCAGAGAAACCCTCAGGGTACCCCAGGGTTCTGGCTTCTCACTGCCATTTGGGACCTGCCTAAGCTTTCCAACTTGAACTGTTGCTGATATCACCACCAAGTACCTCAGTAAATTCTGGCAATGATAGATTTTTTGTTTGTTTTGCTTGTTGACTAGAGAGCTCTTATATAGACCAAACTGCAATGTTTTAGGTTTCTTAAAATATACAGAATTGGCACATCAATATAGTATATAAGGGTCACTTATTTTCTTCCCATCCCTTTCATACTACTCATGATGCACTGAAGAGCTGCGTTTGACCCTAAACTCAAGGAGTGGCCACCTCTGTATCCTAAATGAGCCCAAGGGTGACGTGTCCCGTTCATCAACACTTCCTAACCTGGTGCCGTGCCCGCCACTGAGGGACACCAGCAGATAACATATGATCTCTGCCATCAATGAATTCACAGTCTCCTGGAACCACTGAGCGCAAACAACAGTGAAAATATAACACAGTGAGTGGTACTGTAGAAGGGTCCAAATGCTTTGGTTACAGAAAGAAAGAGAACCTGCTCTTGCGACAGTAGCAGGAAAAGAAGCTGAGGAGACTGGGGTTTGATTGCACACAGTTCAACAGTCTGGACAGTCTCAGAGGAGGTGTGCAGACACTGGAAGCCTCGAGAGGGGGGTACAGTTTAGAAAGACCACCCTTCTAGATGTGTGGAGGGGAGAAGGGCCAGGAGGAGGAAAACCAGTTAGGAGATGACTACAGCGTCCAGGTGAGAGATGAGGGTTACACTAAGGCAGAAGCACTGAAGATGGAATAGAAACAATGGATCAAGGGGAAAAAAATCAGAGGTGATATAAATGGGGCTTTTTTTCTTCTGTGTGGTTCACTTCAGCTTCAGGTTCATTTGCCATTAAAATAGCTTTGGATCTGACTCCAATCATGCCTGAAGAATCGCAGAGACCTGGTGTTTAGGGTAGGTAATTTCAAGCTTTCAGGAAACACAGGTCAGATCAGAGGACCAGAGTTCAAATCATGTCCATCAAATCATGCGACAGCCTCTTCAACAAGTAAGTCACTTTCGTTCTCTGAACGTCAGCTGCATCATCTGTGAAGTGAGAATCAAGGCTTCTGCCTCTGAGCTTGTTATGGCGTCAGCTCACCTGGGCACCAGTTTCATCTCATCTCTTTGTATCTCTCCTAACAACAATATCATCAGCCTGCACAATTTCCTGAGCACTCACTATGTGCCAGGCACTATTCTAGCATTAGTTAAATGCATTAACTCATTGAACCCTCACAGCAACCTCAGGAGATAGGTACTATTATCATCCTCGTTCTGCAGATAAACAAACTGGCAGAAAGAGATGCAGTAACTGGCCAACTCCTCACAGAGGCAGAACTAGGATGTGGACCCAGTATACCACCTGCCATAACTGCCTAAGCAGCCGCCTACCCTTCTCTACCGGAAGTCCAGGCTCTCCCTCTGGAGCCCTCCCTCCTCGCCTGCACTAAGAATCCTACTCCTTGGGTGCTGCTTCCTGGCACTAGGTGGACAAGGAAAAAAGCTCAGCTCTCTGCTGCCATTGCTAGAGGCCGCCACAAGGTGTCGCTATTGAAAGTCAATCCTACAAGGTTGGGTCTGCTGGTGCTCTTACTGGCTCTGGGACTTCACTTCTGTAGTTCTCATCCACGCACTTAGATATCATTCATCAAATCACTCTGGGGGTGGGGGCCTCTGAATCCAACAGGGCTTCCAGACTCCCCTTTCCTTTCTGGCTGGTCTCTTTTTGGATACCTTGGGGTTCCTCCCTACCAGAATGTCGTGGGCAGGGCCGTGTCATTTGACCTCACCAGGTCCCCCTAACTTCAAGTTTCAGGGAGCCACTGAACTTAAGGTCTAAATACCCTACACACAGGAGCCCCACCACCCCCCGCCTACCCCGGGGCAGCTCGTACAATTTGGTCTACCCCCTCTGCGATTTACTACTAGAGGGAAAAGAAGCATTTTCTAAACACGCACACACACACTCAAAAACAAAGCAAAACAAACAACATGCCCTGTTGTACCCTTTTCCTGGGGTAATGGGCATCAGCTCCCCTTACCTACTCCTAGCTAACGGGTTCCGGGGACTGCTGTCTGAACAAAAGCCTACTCCATAGCACGTGTTCTGTTCACTGGCAGGCAGAAGTGCTAGAAGATTCTTTCTCTATGTCTAAAGAGGGGATTGCATACCTAATGGCCATTAGGAACCTTCTCCTCCACCAAGTAAAAGCTTCCCACACAGACATTAGGCCAAGCCAAGGGGCCGCCAAGGCCTCATGGAGTGTGTGGAAAGTTTCTCTGTGGACTGATTTCAGAAGGCTGATGAATGTAGTTTTCTGTCCTGGGCAGAGAGAATCTGAAGCTGAAACTTATTATAAACACAAACCTCTTCAGAAAACAGAGAGTCCCAACACCAGCCCTCGATAAGAGCAGGGGAATGCCACAGAAAATCAGGTTTTATCCTGAAGTATAACTATGATAAGCACAGCCAGATTTAGCAAATAAAAATACAAAATATCCAGTTAAATTTGCATTTCAGATAAACAACCAGTAATTTTTAGGATAAGCATGTCACCTGCAATACACGGGACTTACTTTCTCTAAAAAATGATTGGCTGTTTATCTGAAATTCAAATTGAACTGAGCATCTTATATTTTATCCGTCAACCTTAGTTTTGAAGTATAACCATGATCAGAAGTGAATCCAAGTCCTAAGAAAGCAAAGATCAAAGGTACTTAACAGGTCAACAGTTAAAATTCATTTGGCTACTAGACACTGACCAAACATTTTAAAATTTTAAAACAGTGGTCCTTTAAGCCTGGCTACACATTGGAATTAGCTGACAATTTTTTTTTTTTTTTTTTTTTGTGGTACGCGGGCCTCTCACTGTTGTGGACTCTCCCGTTGTGGAGCACAGGCTCCGGACACGCAGGCTCAGCGGCCATAGCTCACGGGCCCAGCTGCTCTGCAGCATGTGGGATCTTCCCGGACCAGGGCACGAACCGCGTCCCCTGCATCGGCAGGCGGACTCTCAACCACTGCACCACCAGGGAAGCCCAGCTGAGAATTTTTTAAAATATAGATATATAGATATATAGATGCCCATGACTGTCCCTGAGGATTCATATTAAACTGAACTCATATTAATTCACATTAAAACATTCATGTATTAAGAATTAATAATACTCCTATGAAATAGGAGATGGTAATGTGCAAAGGGAGTTGAGGACCATTGTCTTAAAGTGTTGTCTGTACCTGCCTACTCAGTTGAAGACTCTTCTGAAGTGGTAAAGGAAATAAGACTGATACACTTTATTTGCAATTATAAGCTTCCTTAAACTTATAACTCACAGTGAGTTCAGACTGACATTAGCCCTGACTGTACTGAGGAAAAATTGGCAAAGAGATAGATCAGCTTACTAGTAGTTCCTGTTGTTGTAACATAACATTTCTAATCATATTCTTTGTCCTTAGTAATTCCACTTTAGAGTATAAATCCTAGGAAAATATTCAGCAGTCCAGACAAATAAGTATATGCAAAGATGCCAATTATACTATAATAATGAGGAAAAATTGTGCTTCCTGTAAAAATCATTTCCCTTTAGCCTGAGAACTTCATGATTTCTTGTAATAAAAGTCTACTACAGCCAAGTTCTCTCAGCTTTTGTATGTGGGAAAATGTCTTTAACTGTTTTTTCATTTTTTTTTTTTTTGTGTGGTACGCGGTCCTCTCACTGCTGTGGCCTCTCCCGTTGCGGAGCACCGCTCCGGGCGCGCAGGCTCAGTGGCCATGGCTCATGGGCCCAGCCGCTCCGCGGCATGTGGGATCTTCCCGGACCGGGGCACGAACCCGTGTCCCCTGCATCGGCAGGTGGACTCTCAACCACTGCACCACCAGGGAAACCCTGTTTTTTCATTTCTGAAGTATGTGTTTTGAATGATTTTTTTCTTTCAGCATTTTAAAGAAGCTATTCCAATGTCTTCTGGATTCTACTGCTTTTTTTATTAGATGTCAGCCATGATTATTATTGTATTCTTAAATGTATGTGTCCTATTTCTCTGTGCTTAAGATATTCTCTTGGGCTTCCCTGGTGGCGCAGTGGTTGAGAGTCCGCCTGCCGATGCAGGGGACACGGGTTCGTGCCCCGGTCCGGGAAGATCCCACATGCCACGGAGCGGCTGGGCCCGCGAGCCATGGCTGCTGGGCCTGCATGTCCGGAGCCTGTGCTCCGCAACGGGAGAGACCACAACAGTGAGAGGCCCACGTAACGCAAAAAAAAAAAAAAAAAAAAAAAAAAGATATTCTCTTTAATTTTGGTCTTCAGCAGTTTGACTATGATGAGCCTTGGTGTGGTTTTCCTTATACTTATTATTTTTTTTAATTAATTAATTAATTAATTATATTTTTGGCTGCGTTGGGTCTTTGTTGCTGCGTGTGGGCTTTCTCTAGTTGCGGCTGAGCGGGGGCTACTCTTCGTTGTCATGCACGGGCTTCTCCTTGCGGTGGCTTCTCTTGCTGTGAAGCACAGGCTATAGGTGTGTGTACTCGGTAGCTGTGGCTCGTGGGCTCTAGTGCGCAGGCTCAGTAGTTGTGTTGCACAGGCTTAGTTGCTCCGCGGCATGTGGGATCTTCCTGGACCAGGGCTCGAACCTGTGTCCCCTGCATTGGCAGGCAGATTCTTAACCACTGAGCCACCGAGGAAGTCCCTCCTTATATTTATTCTACTTAGGTTTTCATGGGCTTCTAAAATCTGCAAATTAATATATTAGTATTTCTCATTAATTTTTAAAAATTCTCAAGCACAATCCCTTCAGATATTCCCTCTGCCCCGTTTTCTCTCTTCTCTCTTTGAAGGACTCCAAGTATGTATATACTATCGTGTTTTATGTTGTCCTACTGTTCTCTGAAACTCTGCTATAATTTAAAATTTAATTTAAATTCAATTTACTTTTTCTCTCCTTATGCATTAGTTTGGATAAATTTTATAAACCTGTCTTCAAGTTTCTGATCTTTTCTTCTGCTGTATCTAGTCTGCTGGTAAGACCTTCAATTAAAATTTTCATTTCAGTTCTAGAATTTCCATTTCATTCTTTTATAGGGCTTCAGATTCTCTGTGGAATCTTCCCATTTTTTCATTCATTTTGCCCATCTTTTCCAGTAAATACTTCAACACAGTTACAATACTTAAAGATTTTGTCTGCTGATTCCAACATCTGGGTCATTCCTGGTTCTGTTGCAATTGGCTATTCTTTCCTCTTGATTATGGGTCACATCTTCCTGCTTTTTCACATGTCTTCTACCTTCGACTGTGTGCTCACTGGTAAAGAATTGGTGGGCATGTGTGCCTTGAGGGGTTCTCCCCCTATCTTCCTTCCTGTCCCTGCTGTTTTGTACTCAGTGAAGACTTAGAAGGAGACAATAGGTGAGTGCTCCAAAAGAAATCTCTGTCCACCCTCATTTCCTGTCCTTCACCTTCACCAGGCCACGGTCATGCAGTTAGTGAAGCCCTACAGATAAGGATTGGCAGATAGATGCCATTTAGCATCTAAGTTTGGGGGTGGGATTTTAATACATCATGCCAGCTCATGGAAATTTTAGCTTGTTCAGCTAGTTTCTCAATGCACATTCAAAAATCCCCTGTCTATGGTGGGTCTGCTCTTCTATCCGTCATACCGCTTTGATGTAAGCAGCCTCATGTCTCACTCTCCCAGCAAGGGCTCTTTCCACTCTGGAGTTTAGTTCATTTTAAATTCTGGTGGATTTTTAACAACTAAGATTTTGCAGTTCATCCAGATTACTTGCATTGTCACAAAGACAGTAATGATCTCTTGCAAATTTCTATATCCTGGAAATGGAAGCCCAAACGTTTTTCAAAAAGACTTATAAACTGAAAATACAGAGAGAAAGGGTGAGAAGGAAGCCTCTGACATCTGTAGACTATAAGATTATCCATCTCCTCTCCATATTTAATTGCTAAATTGACTCAGGGGAAACACCCCCAGGTCACTTGGCGAGGTTTGTATCCCGGCTGAGAAAGTCCAGGAAGGCTAATGTATCAAATGCCCATTGCCACAAAAACATCTGTCTTTAAAAGCCCACCTGTTTTAAAATGGGATGTGGGGGAAATGGAGAAGAAACTAATTTGCCCTTATTTCACCAAATAGGATTTCTGATATCATTTTAAATGCCCTTTATCCTCATTTCAATATATTTCCACTTCTTAATCCTGCTGAATTGGAACCAAATCCAGAAGCCCACTTCTCTAACAAAACTGATGAGTATGAAGAGATAGTTTCCTTAAGGCACACCAAAAAAACCTGGGTACAGCTAGAGTTTATGCTATTTCACATGAAGAAAACTAGAAGAGAAAAAGGAGGCTGACATGAGAGGCCCTTTTTAGCAACAACTTTTCTGATGCAGGAGAGAGAAGACAAAATCTGAAACACAAACCTTCTTCCTCCAGAACACTGTCAACTGTTCTAGGTCTTATTATGGAGAAGGATACAATTGGTAGATTCAGTAAGAAATTACCTAAAAATCCACACTTAATTGGTTTTAAATAGTCCAAAACTTTATGGTCACAAAACCCTTTTAAACATCTGATGAAGAGACACAATGGAGGGGGCTACAGCTGCTCAGGTTTTGAAATTCCTCAGTGCCCTCCCAGGAACAGACACAAGTAGGACTGTAAAAGAAAAAGAAATTGTAGAATAGGTGAAGCAGTGCTTAGAAGGAAGAAGGTCTAAAAGCAACCATCTAGGCTTCCATAGTAAGTGAGTAGAAAGAAAAGAGCAGCTTAAGCCCAAAATAAATAAAGTAGAAAATGAAGGCAAGAATAAGAATAATGAAATAGAAAATTCACAATCAGTAGCATAAACCAATTAAACCAAAAGCAGTCTTTAAAAAATGTGATAGGGCTTCCCTGGTGGCGCAGTGGTTGAGAGTCCGCCTGTCTATGCAGGGGACACGGGTTTCTGCCCCGGTCCGGGAGGATCCCACATACTGCGGAGCGGCTGGGCCCGTAAGCCATGGCCGCTGAGCCTGCACGTCCGGAGCCTGCGCTCTGCAGCGGGAGAGACCACAACAGTGAGAGGCCCGCGTACCGCAAAAAAAAAAAAAAAAAAGTGATAAAATTCATAAACCTCTAGACTTACCAAGGAAAAACCCAAAATCAGAAGTTAAAGAGCAGTCAAAACTACAGGTCCTACAAACATTAGCATGATAAAAATGAATAATATAAACAAATTTATGCCCCCCAAATTCATCAACATAATGAAATTACCTATTCCTTCAAAGGGGCAAATTATAAAAACTGACTTAAGAGAGAGCCTCTAAATGATACTATGTCTACGAAAAAATTGAATTCTTTTGAAAAAGGAAAAAAAAAAATAGCCCAGATGGCTTCCCTGGTGAAATCTATCAAACATTTAAGGAAATAACACCAATCTTACACTATCACTTTCATAAAAGAGGTGAAGGGTGTACTTCCCACATCCATTTTATGATGCCAACATTATCCTGATAAGAAAAAAAGTTATTATAAGAAAAGTAAACTCCAGGCTAATATCTCTCATGACCATAAATCCTTAACAAAACATTAGCAAATTGAATCCAGCAAAATATAACAAGGATACTACACGTGACTTAGTGGGGTTTATCCCAGGAATCCAGAGTTGACTTAACATTTGAAAAAAAATCAGTGTAATTAACAGAATAAAACAGAATAACAGAATAAAGGAGAAAAACAGAATGAAAGAGAAAAATTAACAGAATTTAACAAGAGAAATTAACAGAATAAAAGACAAAAATCATGATTACCAACAGAGACACGAACAAAACTTAACAAAATTAAACAACTGTTTATGATTTAAAAAAACACTCTCAGCAAAATATTGGAATAGAAGGAAACTTTCTCAATCTATTAAAAAAAGAACAAAACCCTATAGCTCCTGCATGTCAACAGAAAAATAAGCTGAGGGAGGAGAAAGAGTTGCCTAAAAAAGAATAGAACATTCCCCCAAAAAGTATTTCTATTCCCACAGGAGACAAAAAAAAATTCATGATCACAGGCTTCCCTGGTGGTGCAGTGGTTGAGAGTCCGCCTGCCGATGCAGGGGACACGGGTTCGTGCCCCGGTCCAGGAAGATCCCACATGCCGTGGAGCGGCTGGGCCCGTGAGCCATGGCCGCTGAGCCTGCGCGTCCGGAGCCTGTGCTCCGCAACAGGAGAGGCCACAGCAGTGAGAGGCCCGTGTACCGCAAACAAAAAAAAATAAATAAAAATTAAAAAATTTATGATCACAAGCCACTTATGACACTAAATGCTCAAGTGAAGAGACAAAATCTGTAGATAAAAATCCTTATAAGGATCATGAGAAGCACATCTTAGAAGCAAGGAACGACAAAGAATCAAGTAGCAATACATTACATAATACATATTCTTAACCCACCAGACACGGATTGAAAATGTGCAGATTAATGGGCAAATTGGCAGGAATGCTATCCAGCCTAAACCCCAGCTAAGCCACTCCTCTTGACCTTCCTCCGACTTAACTAGAGAAACTGATGAAGCTATTGAACCAGACTATATTGAAGGCGATGGTGAAAGTAACATATCTGTAAGAGAAGAGGAAACTTGTCTAAGGAACCGAACAATAAAGTGATGGAGGAAGCAAAAGAGCCTGGACACAGCGGCAGTCGGCCAGGAGCCAGAGTCAAAGCAGCCCCAGCATCAGTCCAAGTAGAAGTCATAGCCCTTCTGGAAGCCCAGCCCGAAGCCACAGTAGCATCACAAACCATACAATAATTAGGAATGAATTTAACAGAATGGGTGCACAAGACCTTGTATACCAAAAAACTGCAATACATTGCTAAGAGAAAGTAAAGACGACAAATAAATAGAGGGCTATGCCCTGTGCATGGGTTGGAAGACTCAGTATTGTTAAGATGTCGGTTCGCTCAAAATTCACCTACAGATTCAACATAATCCCATTCAAATCCCAGCAGGGTTTTTTTTGGTAGAAATTGACAAGTTTATTTTAAGAGTTATAAGAAAATGCAAAGAATCTAGAATAGCCAGAAAACTATTTAAGGGAAGAACAAAGTAGGACGACTTACACTACCTGATTTTCAAGTCTTCCTAGATTTTCAAGTCTTCCTATAAAGCTACGGTAATCAAGACGATGCGTAGACCAGTGACTTCCATGAACGTGAGCTCAGTGCTGTACTTCATTGGCTGTAAAATGAGTTCCTCGGTCACAAGTAATGCAAGGTGGAATAACATCTTGGTGAATAAGGTATTTTGTCAGTGCATGGATACCAGTTTGGGAAAAAAATATTGCAGGCAGGAAAAGCAAATCTATATCAAAAGTAGGTGTCTGGGGCTTCCCTGGTAGTGCAGTGGTTCGGAGTCCGCCAGCCGATGCGGGGGACGCGGGTTCGTGCCCCGGTCCGCGAGGATCCCACATGCCGCGGAGCGTCTGGGCCCGTGAGCCACGGCCGCTGGGCCTGCGCGTCCGGAGCCTGTGCTCCGCAACGGGAGAGGCCACAACAGTGACAGGCCCGCGTACCGCAAAAAAAAAAAAAAAAAGTAGGTGTCTGTGTCAATGAGATTAAAATACCACCCCTTACATGGAGGAGGTTGCTCACTGATTCACCCGAAGAATGGTGCTATGTTGGGGGCTCAGTGTTGGTCTTTGCTGTTGGCGGGTTGGCCTCTCAGCAGTGACTGTAGACAGAGACTTTAGGAGGTGGACAGTCGTCTCCATCACTGCTGCCTTGGCCACTTTGATCATGAGGCCTTTGTAAGGACAGAGGTTGCTGGGGAAAGAAACTAACTAACATCCAGAGAACAGATGATTTTATCCACCTGATTATCAAAGCATTTCTCTTATATAATTACTCTTAGGCGACTATGGGGACACAGACCTTCACATTCTGTGGTCATTCAAAGATATCTATTCACACACCTCTTCCCCAGAACCTCCCCACTGTGATCATTTAACTGTGTCCTTTCCAAGTCCCTGACCAGCCAGCCGAACCATTAGCCACTGCCCATGAATCAGAGTAGATCCATACCTCTGGTCACCTCTCATTTCAGGCAAATAGTAGCCAGTTGCACTGGGTGAAGTTCTACCCAGTGGGAGTATTTTCCTCCACTGCTGTCCTGTAGGACCACATCAGAATGGCTTCTTATTCAGATCTCAGTACAAATAAACCAACTGCAAAAAGACATTCATGAGAGATTGTAAATGGAATGTGCATTGATACTAGATTTTATTAAGACAATATTATTAATTCACTAGATGTGGTAATGAAATGGTAGCATGTCCTGTTTTGAAAAAATCCTTTATCTGTTGGAAATATATTCTGAAGTATTTGAAGGTAAGAAGATAAGACATATGGGGGATTTTACTTAAAATTTTTCATGGGAAAAAAGGAGAAGGAGAGCTCAATGGAAGAAGGATAATTGTCGAAGCCAGGTGATGAGTACGTACGTGGGGGTTCATTAAGCTGTTTTCTCTGCTTTTATATGTGTTTAAAATGTCACATAATAAAAAGCCTAAAAAATATTCTAATGAGAAGTATAGACAACCTCCCCTTATAAATGTACCTAAGAATGTAATCTGAATGTCACCTAGCCTCACCAGCCTGTGCCCTCAGAATAAGGTTAAGTTTCCACTTGGACCCAATTTATGAGGACCGAAGCCCACTCACCCATCCCTGTGCACCAGGAGCATATTCTCACCCTCTCCAGAACAACTCCACTATTCCAAGGAGTCCTCAAAAGGGTTCCACATACTAGGCCACAAACTAGGCTGAAGCTGACAGCCATCCCTCAGGCTCTGCTATTCTAGCTCCGACTTGCCTCCATCTAGGCAATGTCTCAGCATTCCTGAGAAGCTGCTTAAAGAGGCTTAATCACTGCTGCTGTTGACAAAAAAGAATGGCATAGGAAGCCCTCCAAATTAAAGGAAACTAACATACACATTAAAGGACATTAAATGCAACATATGCTCCTGAGTTGAGTCTTAGACTCGGGAAAAAATGGCTATTAAGTCATTATTGAGACCGCTGAAATTACCAAAATATGGACTGTGGATTGGATGATAGTATATTCATGCTAAACTTCCAGATTTTTATCACTGCATGGTGGTTACGTAAGAGAAGGTCTCACACTTAGCAAATACACACTGAAGTATTTAGGGTGTAAAAATAAAGCAGATACTTTGAAAATTCTCCCCCTCAACCCAGCCTCTCAGCCACACAAGTTCCCCCTGCCCCAACAGGCAATAAATGTTTCCTCATTCTTGTATGCATCCACCCAGAGGTATTTCATGCTTTTGCAAGCTAACACATGTTCTAACACCTCCTTTACACCAAAAATGGGAGCATTCTCTGTACTCTGTTCTGTGCTTGGCTCTTTCTTAATATATCTTGGAGATCATTCCATATCAGAACATGAACCATCCGCTCACTATTTTCTACAAATATGTAGTATTCCACTGGGAGATGTACCATAATTTATTTAGGCTCCATAAAATTGGTTTCCAACCTTTTGCTGTGCTTTATTAAGATCTGCAGAATAGCAACCTTCAAGGGACCCAGGAAGATTTGGGAACACAAGCATATTACAAAAGTATGAAATTAATATGGTGATAATTGTGTCAGGGATTATATTTTGAATGGTTACTAATGAATGCAATGTTTTATGTTATTAACCAGGGAAATAGACCTCAGAATGAATGATTAGTGGGTACGAAAAAACAAGAATGTGTGTGGGGAAGTCAATGTTAACAGCCCTCCGTCTTAGCCATTAAACCTGTCTGAAAGATCATTTTAACAACATGGAATTTTTTTTTCAGAACCTTAACAGACACTGAACGCAATAAGTGACGATCAAGAATAGTAGTAGAGCCACTGATGATGTTGTTGTTATTGTGTCATTAATGAAAGTACTGATAGAAAAAGAGTAGCACTTTGGGTTCATTAATAAAAGACCTGAAAAAATGCAATGAGTCACAACAAAAAACAAAGTTGCCTTTCACTTCACTCTGCCAAATAAGGCTGTCTGGAAGGGGAGGAAGTTAACAATGAACTTAGAGAGCAGGGTGAAGTGCGTACATCCATATCTATACATACACCGAGTTTGGGGTTGTAGGGACTTTCTGTTGTTGTTAATAAATATAACTCCTGTGCCCATTTTTATCTTCAATATTTTTCCTTAGGTTCTTAAATTACAGAAGATAGTGACTTAATTTGACACAGATTTAGACAATATCCCAGAAACCCAAGAGCACATATGTCACGCATCCTGACCTAAAAGCTTCTCTCTTTGCAGGAATCAGAGTCCAGCATCTCTCTTCTCTCACAGACTCACCACCTCCTGTTCTGTTACAGTAGCCTTTTATGAGTTCTCACTCCTCCAACTGGACAGTTAGCCCTTTGAGGGCAGGACTACCACATCATAATCATCTAGGCTGTGCAGACTCCACTACTCGAGCAGGTGGGGGGCAGCCCCCGCTCTCCAGACGCGGCCCAGCAGAGGCTCCATCCACAGCGTCCACTGGTTGGTGTCCCAGTGACGGTCATATAAGTCAGTGTATATACGCCGGCAGCGGTAGCATTGATATCTCCACGGCAGCAGCTTTGGAATATGATTTAGGGCATTGTGTCTGAGTATGAAGGCCCCAAGCCTAGTCTTCTAGCTTTATTGGTCAGAATAGGCTAGGTCATTCCAGAAAACAAACCCTGACCTCTCAGCAGCTCACGCAATGAGTTTATTTCCCAATCACACGCAGGTCCGTGCAGGCTGGGCAGCTCACGGGGCAGCACTTGACCCAGCGGTGACTCAGGGCCCAGCTGCTTCTACAGTGTGGCTCCCTGTCCCAGACTCCCTCTCCCAGGAGAGTGAAAGCCAAAGATCTGGCGAGAACTTTTAGGACCAGGCCTGGAAGTGCTGTACATCATTTCCCGCCATCTTCCACTGGCCTAACTGAAAGGTAGGCTGAGAAACATTGTCTTCCCGAGTGCTTAGGGGCAGAAATGGGATCAGATCCAGCCAGAGTCCACCCTCTCAGAGATTTCACGAGCCCCCCTTAGCCTTCAGAAATCCATTTGATGATTATCCCAGCCAGGCTTGGTTTCTCTATCTGCACCTAATCTCCCCGACTGACGTACAAATTGGAGGCACAGTAGAAGGTGGGGGTCCGGAGCACAGGCCTGAGCTCCACTCCAGGCTCCTGCCCTACTGCATGCTTTGGTAGGCAGGCAGCACTCCTCCGAAAATTCCAGATTAAGTGGAGTGTCTGCCTCAGGATGTTGTCGTGAGGGTTGAGTTAATGCGAGGTAGGCACCTAGAACGGTGTCGCCTGCACTCAGCACTCAGTAGCGTCGTTTATTATTTATTCCCCCCGAAGTCTTCAGCCCTCAGAGACTTCCAGGAGGAGGCAGTCAGGAAGACTCGAATGAGTGAAACAATGGATTGTAGAGGATTGAACAAAGGAAGAGACCTTAAAGGAAAATGAGTTTCTCCAGGCAGGACGCTGTGTTCTCTTTGAATTAATATAACTGCTGAGGACTTCCCTGGTGGCACAGTGGTTGGGAGTCCGCCTGCCAATGCAGGGGACACGGGTCCGAGCCCTGCTCCGGGAAGATCCCACATGCCGCAGAGCAACGAAGCCCCTGCACCACAACTACTGAGCCTGCGCTCTAGAGCCCGTGAGCCACAACTACTGAGCCCACGTGCCACAACTACTGAAGCCCGTGCACCTAGAGCCCGTGCTCTGCAGCAAGAGAAGCCACCGCAAGGAGAAGCCCTCGCACCGCAAGGAAGAGTAGCCCCCACTCGCCACTAGAGAAAGACCGCACGCAGCAATGAAGACCCAATGCAGCCAAAAATAAAAATTAAATTAAATTAAAAAAATATATATATAACTGCTGAGCCCCAAAGAAAGGGCCCCCCAGGACCTGAGTATGTCTGTCATGTGCTCCAGGGAGCCTCCTTGCCTGAGTCCAGACAAGCTTCTCCTTTTATTTTTTTTGGCCACGCCACGCAGCTTGTGGGATCTTAGTTCCCCAACAGGGGACTGAATCCAGGGCCATGGCAGTGAAAGTGCCGAGTCCTAACCACTGGACCATCAGGGAACTCCCCAAGCTTCTCCTTTTAAAGTCCTACCTTTGGGAGCTGGACTTACGGCCAGCAGGGCCGGTTATCTTGCCCAGGCTGTCCTCTGGCTCCGGGGTTGGGGTGGAGGTGGGCAAGCCTATGGGAGCCACGCCTGCATGGAAAGAGCAAGGCCGCTGCCCCCTCACCAGGCAGGTCCAGGCCTGGGCTTAGGGCGTCCAGAGGGAAAATGGTCATTCTGAAACCCCAGGCGCAAGGTGAAAACCTTCTTCTAAGTGTAAGGCATGTGGGCTCACTCTGGGGACAGGTACAGGGTGTTTGCTGCAGAGCAGAGGTGATCAGGCCTGCCTTCACTCCCGTGCTGGCCAAACTGCTTGCTGACGCTGTGAAAACCCCATCCCTAGTTTTTCCAGCAACATCTCCTCTGTTAATGCAGAGACCACACTATGAAAGAGGCAGTTTCCTGTGCCAGAGCCCAACAGGCCCAGCCCCCCACCCTCTGTAGGCTCCCATGGAGGACACGGTGACAGTGGGGAAGGTCTCTCCTCGGGGCAGCTGTAAAACATCCCTGGGGCATAAGGCTTCCCCTGGAATGTGGCCTTCTTCCAGCCAAGAACAGTTCCCGGTAATGAGCACGCTTCAGGCTGAATCCTCTTTCTCTGGAGAAAAATTTTCCAAACATGAAAGGATCGAGGTTCCTACTTTGAGAATCTCTTCCTAGAGGGTGACAGCCCAAATTCTCTGTAAAATAATAGTAGCAGAAAACAGAGCAGGGGAAGCGCGGAGGAAGTAGAGGTATGGATGCGGGGGACTCGATGACACCGCCAGGGAAATGGGCAAAGACTCTCAGCATCAGGCATTCGTTCAACAGGCTGGGCCAAGGGTACTCGGGTGCCCGTCCACTGCTGGGTGTCAGGGTGCTGGCGCAGCAAGTGGCCGACACTGGACTCTACATCTGTCATTTACCAGTCGTGAGCCTTGGACAATGTCAACTGTCGGAGCCTTAGTTTCTTCATTTGTCAACTAGAGATAAAAGTCCTTGCCCAGACTGCTTCATAAGGTTCTCCTGATGAACTAAAAAGAAAAAGGCCACAAGAACACTTTATAAACCAGAAAGGGTTGTCTTAAAACAAAGCATTGTTATCACTGCAGTTGCTAGGACAAATCTTAGCTCTCCAGGGACCTACAATCTAGTTGCAGGAATAAATTAAGATACCTGGAACAGTAAAGTGCTACATCATGGCAGTATGCACTGAGCATAAAATAATGTTAGGAAAAGTATATGCAGTAAGTTTTCTGAAAGAGAGTCAGGTGTAGAATGAATCAGACAGAACAAATTTCATGAAAGCCATGGTAAGAATTGAAATGAGTCCTGGAAAAAGAGAAAGTTGTAGAGAAATTGGAAGAAGTAAGGCATTAACTGTGTGTGTGTGTGTGTGTGTGTGTGTGTGTGTGTGTGTGTAGTAGTAGTAGTAGTAAAAAAGCGCAGCCAGGACATGTAGCATTCTAGGCTATAGACATACTCAGGAAGTGAATGGTGGGAAACGGGTCTAAAGCAGAGGCTGGCAAACTATAGCTCCACAAGCCAGTTTTTGTATAGTGTGCAAGCTAAGAATTGTTTTACAGTTTTAAAACGTTATACACTTATTAGAATGGCCAAAATCAAGAACACTGACAACACCAAACATTGGTGAGGATGTGGAGCAACAGGAACTCTCATTCACTGCTGCTGGGAACGTAGAATGATGAGACAGACACCTTGGAAGACAGTTTGGCAGTTCCTAACAAAACTAATTATACTTTACCATATGATCCAGCAATTATGTTCCTACTGAAAGGAACTGAATACTTGTGTCCACACAAAAACCTGCACACAATGCTATGGAGACAATAAAAGTATTCATGGTTGCCAGGGTTGAGGGGAGGGAGCGAAGAGTAGGTAGAGCACAGGGGATTTTTAGGGCAGTGAAACTACTCTGTTTAATACTATAATACACGTCATTATACATTTGTCCAAGCCCATAGAATATACAAAGCCAAGACTGAACCCTCATGTAAACTATGAACTCTGGATGATAATGATGTGTCAGTGTAGGTCCACCAATTGTAGCAAATGTACCACTCTGGTCCGGGATGTTGATAACGTGGGGGCAGGAAGTATATGGGAAATCTCTGTACCCTTCTCTCAACTTTGCTGTGAGCCTAAAACTGCTCTAAAAAATAAGTTTATTTTTTTTAAATGTTATAAGGAAAAGAAAAAGACGAGTAGGAGTGACATAGATCATAGTCCCACAAACCCTGAGGTATTTACTATCTGTCCCTATACTGAGGTTTACTGACCCTTGGCCCAAAGGATGAACACTAGACTGAATGACAGTGGAAATACAATATAACCCAAATTTGTGTGATGCAGCTAAACTGGTGCTGATAGAAAAATTTACAGCACTAAATAAAATGTTTACACTTAGGAAACGCCTCAAATCAATAGTTTAATGTCCCATAGTAAGAAACTAAAAATAGAAGAGCAAAGTAAACCAAACGCAAGCAGAAGGAAGAAAATAATAATAATAATAGCAGAAATAAATGAAATTGAAAACAAAAAACATAGAAAATCAATGACACAAAACCTGGCTCTTTGAAAAGCTCAATAAAATCAACAAACTTCTAGCAATACTGACAAAGAAAAAAAGAGAGAAGACATATATTATCCATATCAGGAATGAAACAGACGATATCACTACAGACTCAGCAGACATCAAAAAATAATAAGGAAATACTACAAACAACTCTACACACATGAATTTGACAACTTAGATGAAATGGACCAATTCCTTGAAAAGCACAAACTACCACAAATCACCCAATACAGTACAGATAATTTGAATAGCCCTGTAACTATTAAGGAAATTGAACTCATAATTTTAAAACTCCCAAAAACAAATTTCCAGGCACAGATGGCTTCACCACTGAATTCCGCCAAACACTTAAGAATTAACACCAGTTCTACACAATCTCTTCCAGAAAAGAGAAGATGAGGAAACTTGCCAATTCATTTTTTCCAGCTTTACTAAGGTATAATTGACAAATAAAAATTGTATATATTCAAAGTGTATAACATGATAATTTGATACATGCATACACAGTGAAATGATTACCACAACCAATTTAATTAACACACCCATCACCTTACATAGTTACCTTTGGTGTGTGTGTGGGTAAGAACACTTCAGGTCTACTCTTTTAGCATATTTCAAGTATACAATAGAGTATTGTTAACTATGGTCACCGTGCTGTACATTAGATCCTCAGAACTTATTTCATCTCATAACTGAAAGTTTGTATCCTCTGACCAACATCTCCCCATTTCCTTAAGCCCCCAGTCCCTGACAACTATCATTCTACGTTCTGCTTCTATTAGTTCTACTTTCTTAAAATCCACATATAAATGAGATGATGCAATATTTGTCTTTTTGTGTCTGGATGATTTCATTTAGCATAACATCCTCCAGGCTGATCCACGTTGTTGCAAATGGCAGGATTTCTTTTTTATAGCTGAATAATATTCCATTGTATATATAAATATAATTTTTTTATCCATTCATCCAACAATGGACATTTAGTTTGTTTCCATATCTTGGCTATTGTAAATAATACTACAATGAATAGAGGGGTGCATATAGCGCTTCAAGATCCAACTTCATTTTATCAAGTTAGTATTATTCTGATGCCAAAACAAAACAAACACATTGCCAAAAAAAAGATCAATATCCTTCAAAAATCCTTAACAAAATATGAACAAAGGGAATTCAATAATATGTTAAAAAAATTATACACCATGACCAAGTAGGGTTTATTCCGGGGATGCAAAGCTGGCTCAATATTTGAAAGTCAATGCAATCTACCATACTGACAGGCTAAAGAAGAAAAACTATATGATCAGATCTACTGGTGCAGAAAAAGCATTTGACAAAATTCAATACTCATTCATGATAAAAACTCTCAGAATACTAAGAATAGAAGGGAACATTTTTTTTTTTTTTTTTTTTGCAGTACGCGGGCCTCTCACTGTTGTGGCCTCTCCCGTTGCGGAGCACAGGCTCTGGACACGCAGGCTCAGCGGCCATGGCTCACGGACCTAGCTACTCCGTGGCATGTGGGATCTTCCTGGACCGGGGCACGAACCCGCGTCCCCTGCATCGGCAGGCAGACTCTCAACTGCGCCGGAACTTCGTTTTTTAAAAAATAGTAACAGCTAACATTTATTGAGCCCTTTCTTTTTTTTCTGGCCATGCCCTGCAGCATGTAGGATCTTAGTTCCCCAACCAGGGATCGAACCCGTGCCCCCTGCACGGGAGTCTTAACCACTGGAGCGCCAGGGAAGTCCAAGGGGAACTTCTTAATAAAGAACTGGGGTGCTGCTTTTTTTTTGGAAATGATAAAATTAACAAACCTTTAGCTAGACTAAGAAAAAAGAGAGAAAAGATGCACATAAATAAAATCAGAAATGAAACAGGAGACATTACAACTGGTACCATGGAAATACTAATGATCCTAAGACTACTATGAACAATTATATACCAATGAATTGGAAAACCTAGAAAGGTGGAATACTTTCCAGAAATATGCAACCTTCTAAGGGTGAATAATGAAGAAACAGAATATATGAACAGACCAATAATGAGTTAGAAGATCTAATCAGTAATCACAAACCTCCCAACAAAGAAAAGCCCAGGACCAGATGGTTTCACTGGCAAATTCTACCAAACATCTGAAGAAAAATTAATGCCAATGCTTCTCAAACTCTTCCAAGAAAACTGAATAGAAGGGAACACTCCCAAACTCATTTTATGAAGCCAGAATGAAATCTGATACCAAGCCATATAAGGATACTACAAGGAAAAAAAAAAACTAGAGACCAACATCCCTGATAAATATAGGTACAAAAGTTCTCAACAAAATATTGACAAATCAAATTCAATAGCACATTAAAAGGATCATATGCCATGATCAAGCTGGATTTATCCCTGGGATGCAAGGATGGCTCAACACATGCAAATCAATAAATGTGATACACCAACTAATAAAATACGTAAAATCATATGATCATCTCAATAGATGCAGAAAAAGCATCTGACAATATTCAATATCCTTCCATTATAAAAACCCTCAACAAATTGGGTATGGAAGGAACATATCTCAACATAATAAAGGCCATATATCACAAGTCCACAGCTAACATCACACTCAATGGCAAAAAGTTGAAAGATTTTCCTCCGAGATCAGGAACAAGACAAGGATGCCCACAATCACCACTTCACGTCAACATAGTACTGGAAGTCCTAGTCAGAACAATTAGGCAAGAAAAAGAAATAAAATGTATCCAAATCAGAAAGAAGGGGGTAAAATTGTCTCTGTTTGCAGGTGATATGATCTTATTTATAAAAAACCCTAAAGACCCCACCAAAAAAGACAAAGAATACACGAATCCAGTAAAGCTGCAGGATACAAAATCAACATACAGAAATCAGTTTCATTTCTGTACACTAACAATGAAATATCTGAGAAAGAAATAAAGCAATCCCATTCATAGTCATATCAAAAGCAATAAGATAGGAATAAATTCAACCAAGGAGGTAAAAGATCTGTACACTGAAAACAACAAGACTTTGATGAAAGAAATTGAAGACACAAACAAATGGAAAGATATCCCATGTTCATTAATCAGAAGAATTAATATTGTTAAAATTTCCCTACTACCTAAAGCCATCTATAGATTTATGTAACCCCTAACAAAATTTCAATGGCATTTTTCACAGAAATGGAAAAAAATCCAAAAACTTGTGTGGAATCACAAAAGACCACAAATAACCAAAATATCTTGAGGAAAAAGAACAACACACTTTCTAATTTCAAACTATATTACAAAGCTATAGTAATCAAAACAGTGTGGCACTGGCATCACAATAGATACAAAGACAAATGGAACAAAATCAAGAGCTCAGAAATAAACCCTTACATATATGGTCAACTAATATTTGACAAGAGAGCCAAGAATACTCAATGGGGAAAGGAGAAGCTCTTCAATAAATGACATTGGGAAAACTGGATAACCACATGCTGAAGAATAAAATTGGACCCCTATCTTACATTACTCACAAGAATTAATTCAAAATGGATTAAAGATTGAAACATAATACTGAAACCACAAAACTCCTAGAAGAAAACATAAGGACAAAACTCCTTGACAATGGTCTTGGCAATGATATTTTGGATGTCACACCAAAAGCATGAGCAATAAATGCAAAAATAAACAGGTAGGACTACATCAAGCTAAAATGCTTCTTCACAGCAAAGGAATCCATCAATACAATGAAAAGGCAACCTACTGAATGGGAGAAAATATTTGCAAATCATATATCTGATATGAAGCTAATATCTAAAATGTATAAAGAACTCATACAATTCAGTCGTAAAAAGCAAACAATCTGATTTTAAAATGGGCAGAAGATCTGAATAGACTTTCTTCCAAAAAAGACACAGATGGCCAACAAATACATGAAAAGATGCTCAACAACATTAATCATGAGGGAAATCAAAACCACAATGAGATAACACCTCACCCCTGTCACAATGGTTATCATCAAAAAGACATGACATAAGTGTTGGTGAGGATGTGGAGAAAAGGGAACCTTGAGTATTGTTGGTGGGAAGGTAAACTGCTGCAGCCACTATGAAACACAGTATGGAGTTTTCTCAAAAAATTTAAAATAGAATTACTACCATATAATCCAGCAATTCCACTTCTGGGTATTTATCCAAAGAGAAAAAAATACTAACTTGAAAAGATGTACGTGTCCCATGTTCTTTGCAGCATTATTTACAATAGCCAAGACATGCAAACAACCTAAGTGTCCATCGATGGATAAGTGAATAAAGAAATTGTGGTATAACATATACAACGGAAAATTACTCATCCATAAAAAAGGAATGAAATATTGCCATTTGTGGCAACATGGATGAACCTCAATGGCACTATGCTAAGTGAAATAAGTAAGACAGAGAAAGACAAACACCATATGATTTCTCTTATACATGAAAACTTTAAAAAAAAGTTGCACTCATAAACACAGAGTAGAATAGTGGTTACCAGGGGCAGATGGAAGGATGCTGGTCAAAGGATACAAGCCTGCCATTATACGATGAATAAACTCTAGGGATCTGAGCATGGTACAGCATGGTGAATACATTTAACAACACTACACTGTGTACTTAAAATCTGCTAAGAGAGTAAACTTTTAGCATTCTCACAACAGCAACAAAGGTAACCATATGAGGTAATGGCTGTGTTGACTTGATTGTGGTAACCATTTCACAAAGTATAAGTATGTCAAATCATCACATCATGCACTTTAAATATATACAATTTTAATTTGAGATTATACTGTAATAAAGCTGAAAAACAGAACATCTGCAGATGACATAATAATCTACATAGAAAACCTAGGCAATATACCAAAGCAAAACCAACAAAAAACAACACCCATCTCCTAGAGCTAATAGTAAGATTGTAAGATACAAGTTCAACTTATAAAAATCAATTGTAGGGCTTCCCTGGTGGCGCAGTGGTTGAGAGTCCGCCTGCCGATGCAGGGGACACGGGTTCGTGCCCCGGTCTGGGAAAATCCCACATGTCGCGGAGCGGCTGGGCCTGTGAGCCATGGCCACTGAGCCTGCGCGTCCGGAGCCTGTGCTCCGCAACGGGAGAGGCCACAACAGAGAGAGGCCCGCGTACCGCAAAAAAAAAAAAAAAAAAAAAAATTAAATGCTTGAGTGTAAATGTAACGAACATACAGGACTGAATATAAAACAGAAAATGCTGATGAAAAAAATTAAGAATGTTCTAAATAAATAGACATAGCATGTTCATGGATCAGTACACTCAACACAGTGTTGAGATAGATAGAGAGAGAGAGAGAGAGAAATTCCTATCCAGATCTCAGGAAGATTTTTTTCAGATATAGACAAGTTATTCTAAAATGTATATGGAAAGGCCAAGGAATTAGAATGGCTAAAACAGTTTTGGAAATGATGAATGAAGTGGGAGAAATAACTCTGCCCAATTTCAAGACTGATTACATAGCTCAGTAATCAAGACTGTGTGATATTGTTGGAGTAATAGACACAAAGATCAATGGAACAGAATAGAGCTCCCAGAAATAACTCCATACAAGTACAGCCAAATGCTTTTTTTCAATGTCAAAGCAATCTAATGCAGGAAGGATGGTCTTTTCAACAAATGGTGCTGGAGCAACTAAAAGACACCCATAGGAAAAAAAAAATGAACCTTGACCTAAACCTCACATCTTATGTGCAAAGTAACTCAAAATGGGTCATAGATTTAAATGTAAGACTATAAGACTTCTAGAAGAAAACAGAAGAAAATCTTCAGCACTTGGAGCTTGGTGAAGACTTCTTAGACATAACACCAAAAAAGAGTCCTTAGACATGACAATTCACAAAAGAAAAAAATTCATAAACAGGACTTAACAAAATGAAAAACTTTTGATAAAGGGATGAAAAGATAAGCTATAGACTGGGAGAAACTTTCGTAAATCACATATCTGACAAAGGACTCATCTCTAAATAGATAAAGAATGCTCAAAGTTCAACAATAAAAAAGCCAAATAATCCCATTAGAAAATTGGCAAAAGACATGAAGAAATGTTGCAGCAAAGAACATATAAAGATGACAAATAAGCACATAAAAAGATGTTGAACATCATTAGCCATCAAAGAAATGCAAATGAAGACCATAATGAGCTTTTACTACATGGAGAGGCTGAAGCAGTTAGAATTTGCAAGGCAGAGTCCTGGAGAGGAGAGAGCTTTGCAGAGAAAGAGCTCCAAAAATCTGCAGAGGAGTCTAAATCTTTGGCTGAGTATAAATCTGAGCATGCATAGGGTAAAACTCAATGAGGTTGGTAGAAAACAACTAACAAGGAAAGACAATTTTCCAGGGAGCTCTAAGCCAAACAATTCTCAGACCTCACACAAGGCTGGGAATCATTTTAACTCCTACAATAGGTGGAGGAACTTTGTTGAATACATAGGGGATTTAGTAGAAATCACATAAGTGTCATGTCCTAATAGTGTGGCTAAAATAACCCTACAGTACAGGAAAATCTAGACCTGCCCTTTAAAACTTAAAGAATAAGCTTGAAAAGGATTGATATGAACCATCTTAACTGCCTGCTACAACAAAACCAAACACTCTTTAAAGTAATGCAACAAAATAAAGCACTACTAAACACAAGATTTAAAATGTCATACACAATAAAAAATTAGGCATATGAAGAAGAAAGAAAGTGCTACCCATAACCAGGGGGAAAATCAGTTAGTGAAAAGAAAAATCCAAATCACATACATGACGGGAGCGTGTCAAGTTGTCAGGAGGCAAATTAAAGGAGCACCCAAAGGTCAGGTCAGGGATATTTTAAATAACAAAATATAATAGTAATAATGGATTATAACCCATAGAATGAAATAAATATCCATGAGTCCACACTGTTATAATGAATACATGAAGGAGAAGGGCTAGCTCTTCCTTTCAGTAAAATTCCAATTTGTACATGTAGAAGAAATGAAAATAGAAAATCATTTGGGAAATACCATGGTAATAATTATTGCTGGCAAAACCTTTCAATGGATGCTAAAAGTATGATAAAAAGGAGATATTTCATTGGTCTCAAAATATCACAAAGCTACTGGAATTAATAAGGGTTTAGCAAGGTCGCAGGATACAAGGTCAATAAACAAAAATCAATAGTATTTCCATATACTACATACCAGCAACAAACAACTGGAAAATGATATAAGAACAGCCAAAACTATATACGCAAGATTTGCACATTGAAAACCTACAAAGCAATCCTAAAATTTAAAAAGACTTGAATAAATAGATATACCATATTTATGGATTAAAATACTCGATATTACCAAATGTCAATTTTCCCCAAATTGATCTACAGATTCAATGTAATCCCTATCAACATCTCAGCAGCCTTTTTGTAGAAACTGATAAACTGACTCTAAAATTTACATGGAAATGCAAAGAACCTAAAATAGAATTTGAAGGACTCACAGTACCTGATTTTAAGTTTTATTATAAAGCTACAGTAATCAACAATGTGGGGGTGGGGGTGGTGGTGGGGGGTGGACTTCCCTGGTGGCGCAGTGGTTAAGAATCCGCCTGCCAATGCAGGGGACACAGGTTCACGCCCTGGTCCGGGAAGATCCCACATGCTGCGGAGCAACTGAGCCCACGTGCCACAACTACTGAGCCAGCGCGTGCGGCTAGAGCCCGTGCTCCGCAACAAGAGAAACCACCGTCATGAGAAGCCCGCGCACCACAACGAAGAGTTGCCCCCGCTCGCCGCAACTAGAGAAAGCATGCACGCAGCAACCAAGACCCAACGCAGCCAAAAATAAATTATTTAAAAAAAATACAGGGCTTCCCTGGTGGCTCAGTAGTTGAGAGTCCGCCTGCCGATGCAGGGGACACGGGTTCGTGCCCTGGTCTGGGAGGATCCCACATGCCGCGAAGCGGCTGGGCCCGTGAGCCATGGCCACTGAGCCTGCGCATCCGGAGCCTGTGCTCCGCAACGGGAGAGGCCACAACAGTGAGAGGCCCGCGTACCGCAAAAAAAAAAAAAAAAAAAAAAAACAAACAATGTGGGGGATTGGCTTAAGGGTAAGCCATGTGATTGACGGAACATAAAGTTCAGAAATGGACTCCATTCAAATATGGTCAATTGACTTTCAATGGGGGAAAGGAGAGTGTTTTCAACAAATGGTGCAGGAACAACTATACACCTTTACTAGTTGAGGGGAAAAAAAGGGAAACTCAATCCTTTCCTCATACCATACACAAAAATTGACTTTGGATGGATTGCAGAATGGTTATAACAACTTTATTCATAATAGCCAATATTTGGAAACAACCCAAACCAAATCAAGTGAATGTATAAACAGAGCCTTGTATATCCAAACAATGGACTATCACTCAGCCATAAAAAGGAACAAACTATTGCCAAATTCAACAACATGAATGAATCTCAAAAACATCATGCTAAGCAAAGAAGTTAGACACGGGCTTCCCTGGTGGCGCAGTGGTTGAGAGTCTGGGGACGCGGGTTCGTGCCCTGGTCTGGGAAGATCCCACATGCCGCGGAGCGGCTGGGCACGTGAGCCATGGCCTCTGAGCCTGCGCGTCCGGAGCCTGTGCTCCACAATGGGAGGGGCCACGGCAGTGAGAGGCCCGCACCGCAAAAAAAAAAAAAAAAAAAAAAAAAGAAGTCAGACACAAAAGAGGACACACTGCATAATTCTACTTATAGGAAGCTCTAGAAAGGGTAAAGCTAATTCGTTGGACCAGAGAGCAGATCAGTGGGTCTAGGGCTGGGGGTGAATGGTGGGGAATGACTGAACGAGGGAAAAGTCCTCTACCTGGATTGTGATGATGGTTACAAAAGTGTTAACATCTGTCAAAGCCCTTCAAACTGTACATTTTAAATAGTCATATTTTATTGTATGTAAATCAGACCTCAATAAAATTGATCTTTAAAAAGTAACTGTAAATATTATAATCTTCTGCTCATCCCTGCATATCTATATATGCAGATATATCATCCCCCAAATCTGTGGTCCTCAAAACAGCAGTCACCTGGGAGGATTGTTTAAAAACTCATCTTCCCAGGCCCATCCCCAGGAGTAGGTAGGGGGCCTGGGAGTTGACATTTGAAACAAGCATTCTAGATAATTCTGACTCAGGCAACCTCAAGTCCACACTTTGGAAGACTTGTCCTAAGTGGACTGTGGCATTAGATTTTACTCCTGGATCAGAATAAGGCCATGTTTGGCCATCTGGTAAGCGCAAATCTGAGATTTACTCAGGCCTGGCATTTCCAATTTACAGCAGAAGGTGATACTGGAGCTATCATGGCAGATAGTGTGATACACTCTCTTCATTTTAATCCCAGCTTGAATGACTCTGACCAAGCCACGCCCCTCATCTGTGAAATGCAGTTAGAGTTGCTGCCCTGGCAACCTTTCTAACCGGTGCGGACCAACTGAAAGTTTTTGAATAACTCTCAACCATTGGTAGGCTTTAGCCCCACCCAGGTTGCCAGGGTAACCAGGCCTGCTGAGACTGGCCCCGCCTCCCAGGCCCAAGTCACCAGTAGAGAGAGGAAGGCAAGGAAGAAGGGCTTACAAAGAAGCCCTCACGGTGCTCTTCTCCCCCTCAAGGCAGGAAAGAGGCTGGGAGATGGGGAGAAAGGGAAACAGGCAGTCCTTTCAAGGGTTTAGGGAGCCAGGGCCTAACATGGGTCCTACAAACGCAAAAGCCTCCTAAAGCTGTTTTACAGAAGCTGGGTCGGAAGAAGGCCTCAGAGCTGCTGTCAGGCATGGAAGGAGCCACCATGAGAAGCCACTGCCGAGGAGAAAACCCTCCTCAGTCCTGAAGGGAAGAAAGCTATGCCACCATGGGTCCCCAGCTGGGAGTGGGCCCAGGTTTCTCATAAAGGGAGTATATGAAAAGGCATGGGGAATGGTGAAATAAGGATTCAGCAAAAGCTGCAAACTGACCTATATAAACCTATTAAAATATAACAGAACCAAAGCCTGTTAGCACAAAATGGGGGGGGGGGCAGTGCCGGGGGAGCCAGGTGGTAGAGAGGGAGTAGAGAAGTAAAATCCCAAAGAATTAGCCTCAGGGGACTGGAGTTAACTAACTGCGCACAAAATGCAGCTCTGAGCTTCTTGGCAGTGCAAGCAGAGAAAGGAGCTGATGGGTGACATCAGACTTCCACTTCCCTAGTAGAAGGCAGCATAAGCACCAATTTTTCAGGAAAGGAAACTGATTTCCTGACTCCCAAGCAAGACAGCAAGCCACAGCTTCTCCTTATATTTCTTTCCACTTGAAATGGGGATTCAGCATCTGTAGCAAAGGGAACTCTTCAAAGAGATGATAGTGAGGGGTTTCAAATCAAGGAAAAAGAGGAACAGTTTAGCTCAGGAGGAAGAACGAGGTTGACTAGAGGCTACAGCCTTGAAGCTAATGAAGCTTAACTTCAAAACCCCACACACATAGGGCCTCTCCCCAAGTTCTCTCCCCTTTTTCTGTCTGTCCAACGAAAACTGTAGAGATTTGGTGTTTTGGTTTCACTGATTTTACAAACCCAAATCGATGCATGGGCACAGAACGGGATTGAGAAGCAAAAGCAAAAGCAGTAAGTGCCCTCCTAAAAGCCCGGCACGTTGGCAAGTTAGCCTGGGAAACACTTTGACCTCGACCACGAGTTGCTGGGGAAGCCAGGAAGGAGCTGGCTGGCAAGGCCAGGGACACAGGACCTCATGAGCTACTGTGGAGGGGTCCAGGGTTGGAGGGTGGTGGGCCCAGCACCAGGAAGTAGCTCAGCCTCCCCCGACTACCTTACTGTCAGTCTTGAGGCCTGGCTGCTGATCTGCCCCCTCCCAGCATATCCAGGATGCCCTGCTGGGGTGTGAGGATACTGCGGGTACAACACCAGGCCCGGGAGTGCACTATGTGTAGTTCTCTTATGGTACTTACCTTCCCTCCTCCTTTCATAATCATGTGTACTTAATCTTCCCAACAATATGTCCCTTGTTGCCAAGGGCAAAATCGTCCATGTCTCTGCTCCATCCAGGAGCTCTTAAATTTTGCACAAAATATATGTCAACACACTCTTGGGGCTTTGATCCAAAGGGAAGTAAAAGAAATAGGAGACTGTGAGCTCTGAGCTTCCAGAAGTTCCAGTCCTATTGTAATAAGACACTTGTAAGCAAACTCAGCCCCACAGTTCCTCATTTGCTGTGATCAGTTACACAGCAAATGAGTTTCCCATGGTCAGGAGCAGAGATGGGTGTGGGTTTGGTGGAGGCTGGAAGTTTATAAAATTGGGAGATCTTCTCTAAGAAAACGTAAGATTACAAATATAAAATAAGGCCCAGAGCTTGGGAGTGTGGGGTCCTGAAGGTTAAGCTTCAAAAACTTCAAGGGTAAATAGCCTGTGGTCTTTGCAAGTGGCTGGCGCTAAAGGGGTTAAAGAGATGGGACCTGAACTTGCTGAGCCTTGACCCGGGCAGCCTTTGGAAAGACCCAACAAAAAGGGCGGTGTGGCAGGATGAGATGTAAGAAAGAGATGTAAGAATGCCAGAGACCTGCTGGGGGAGCCAGTGAGCAAACCAGTGCAGCCAGACAGGAACTTTTGCAAAGTAAAGGTAGAGAGAGAGACGCTAGGAACCAGCTAGTCAGACTGGGGAGGCCTTGAGTGCAGGCTTAGGCATCTGAATGGCATTTCGCTGGTTATGGGAGCCGTCAATGTTTTTATTTTTTAAATGTGGTTGAGTGACTTGCATAAAGAAATGTTTTAGGAAGATCAGCCCAGTTGAATTGTACAAGGCAATGAAACAGAAACCTTTTTACAAGAGTCCGGGCTTGGGTGATAAGAGCCTGAACCTAGGCTGTGGCTGTATGGAAGCAAAAGAAAATAATCAACTCGATGCGCTTTGGTGATTTAGGTACCAAGAGAGGAAGGATTCCAAAATGATTGAGGGTTCTTCTGGGAAAGTCAGGAAGGAGGGCAGATTCGAAGGAGAAAAACAGAAGAGGAGAATTTGAGACATCCTGGATTTGAGGTGATTAAAAAAAAAACTATGGATGTTGAGATGGTCACCTGATGCCTGGGAATTGAGGAATACAGGTCTTCATTGGTACACAGAGCTCTCATTCATTCATTCATTCATTCAGGATGCATTTGTTGGTAACCTTTGGCACACCCAACCCTGTGTTAGGTGTCAAAGGAATGTAAAAGATGAAAGTGTTCCCTCCCTCTGAAGAATTAAATTTAGGATCTCAAGAGAGAAGAGACAGAGGTGAAACTAGTTGAGTAAGGCAGGGTCTGTTGTGTCTACAAATGAGCAACCCGGAGGTGCGGGTGGGGGGCTGGCTGTGACATTTGTCACTGTGTTGTTCTATAGAAAGTATTCTGCTCGAGTGACTCGCTGTCATGTGGATATCCCCTTACTTCTCCTCCACTCCACTCATGTTCCTCCCCAAATGGCAGACTTGTCTGAAGAGAACAGTGTTCCCAGAGGCCACAACTGTCCTCCGGTCAAGGGTCCCTTGAGTAAAATGAGTGGTGCAGACAATAAAAGCGATGCCACTTATCAGAACGGTGAAATCCCTATGAGAGGAGGCACAGCTGGGGGCAATGCTCCTGGACCCTGGAGAAGGTCAGACTGGATCTGAGTCCTAAGTGATTGAGGGGCTGGCTTCAGTGGAATGGAAGGAGGGGGAGGGCAGACCTGGCCCTACGAGATAAGTGCCAATTGCCATCTGCTAGAAAGCAACCTGATATTTGGGAAATCGTCTTCAACCCCAAAACCTCAGCCACTAGGAGGAGGAAACAGTCTTCCCAATGGCAGCTGTGTTAAAACACAGAAGACGTCCCCTAGGAAGGTGATGTGAGACCACAGGGAAGCTCTCCTGACTTTCCACATGCTGCTCCCTCTGTCTGGAAAGGCTTCACCAAGAAGAAAACATGGGAAACGAAGAAGGGGAAACGAGGACCAGAGGTGGGCAGACAGGAGCAACAAGGTCCCGGGAGGAATGGGCAACAATTCCAAGATATTTAAGTGAATTGAAACTCCCAAATTCAACCTTGAAGACGTTTTCTTAGCAGTGAGCTCACCAGAGCTGTTTTTGCAGTCATTTAAAATGAATAGAGATGATCTCCTGCATGGTTTTTTTTTAACTTCTATCACTGAAGTATGTGTTTCAATTTCCCTTGTTCATGATACCCTTTCCTGAACTTTTTATGTGAATGTGTATAACACATACATTTAAAAGCAGCCACTTAGAGGGCAATCTGAAATCAACAGGGCTTGATTTTCCTCTTAATTGCTAGTCAAGCAGTGTGTCCTCACAGTTTTAAGAAAAAAGATGATTCACTGCAGACCTCCCAAACATACCTGAGAGATGGTAGTATTCCCAGAGATGCCACATCTAACTATCCTGACTCTGTGTCTCCTTGGATGCCTTTAGTCTCTTTAGGAGTTTTATTTACCTGCCCTGAATAAAGTGAAGACAGGAGGGATCAGAAGAAGGAAGGAAGTAGCAATCAAATTAATTTTGCCACTTATTCCCACCTGGCCACCAGGGTACAATCTGATGCTGAAGCTGCGAGTAGGATGAGGGTTTGCCGTCATTTCCCCAAATGGTCACACCCCATATTGATGGAGAGATGGCCCATATGACAAGAAGAGCTGGTTACTTCTTGGACAGTTGAATGTATACCCGGTGATGCGTGCTGAATCAGCTCCCACACCTTCAGCCAGAGATAAGGGGCTAAGGTCCCGGTGACTTTGCCTGTAACTTCTATTGCCCTGTATCCACAAAGCCAAGCTTCTTGTCCTGAGCCTTGAAACACTGCTCACACCAAAGAATCCTACCGTTCCTGCTGCAGGGGGAAGCTTGCTCACAGACTTAAAGCTCTTCCTAATTGGAAACAGAAAGGGGCCTTCGATATGAAGTAGGATCCCTTTGTTCACTGAGTAGGAAATGTTTTAACAAACTGAAAAATACTGAGTATGAATGCCCACACACCCCTACCTAACTCTAGCAGACCCAACTATTTTACTCTTATGGTTCAGATCTTTTTTTTTTTTAAAGTAAGATGCTGGTGCCCATGAGGCTTCTATTCTGGCGTGAGGGCAAACACGATAACCAGAAGAGCTTTCTGTAACAAAACACCTAGAAAATGTTGGGTGTAATTTAGAAAACTTAATTTTAATGCATAGCTGAGCTTGCAAGAAGGTAAGGGAAACACCCCCAGGGGCTGGAGCACCAAGGGAACAGAATTCCAGAGCGCTGACCATGAGCAGCTGCCGTATGTAGCTGCCTAAGGTGGGAGAATGTGGTAGGAAGGGCTATGTTTTAGGAAGCTTGACCTTCAGTGCCCATGCAGGGAGAGGAGACAGAGCCTCTGGCCTTGCCAGGGCGTGCTGGGACCAAGGCCCTCCTCACACAGATACAGAAAATTGGGACTCTCTAAAAGCAATACTTACTCTCAGATAAAGGGGAAATTAGAAAAGTTCACACGGGAAGACAGTCCCCAGAGAATTCTTAACCAAGGTCTAGGACTCAGACTTTGGAGTTGAAATACACACTCCCCTCATATTTGGGGAACTCAAAAAATTGACACTGAGCCGATGATGTCCCTAGGTTACCCGGCAGAAGCAAATGAAATCTCTCTGTACAGGACCCACCCACAAGCTAGGCCTCACAAGGATCCCACAGATAAAGCCCTGTTAAAGATGAGCTCATAGCCCAGGCGGTGATACACTGAAAGGAACAATCTACCCCTTGGCTTATACCTTCCCCCACTTTTTTCAGCTACAAGATGCCCCTGCTGTGGGGTACCAACTGCTCCTGTTATGCAGCAGAATTAAGAACTGTGTGCCCCTCCCCTAGTCTATTCCCTCCCTCCCTGAGAGTAACCACTAAATCCCTGCTAATTCCCATGCATCATTTTAAACTACACTGAGTGATTCCATAAATAACATATACATTTGTCTGCAATCTCAAGCTTACAGAAGATGACAGTGATGCTCTGGAAAAGGCCTGTTTTTGCTGGGAGCTCATCTCTAAATGAAGTGCACATTCCGGTCTCGACAGAGGCTGAGCGTTCCCCATGACTCTCTGCGTGAGGGTGATGAACCCTCCTAGCACCGGGATCATCAGGGAGCTGTCAGCAACTCAAGGGCAGGCTCGTGTCTGATTCATGGGCCCTTGTATCTTCAGTTCTTAGAAAAGACCCTGGCACACTGTCAGTGCTCCATCAGAAAGCCAACTGGAGGATGTATGACCTGGGCGACAACACAGCAGGGTCCGTCCAGAGGCAATGGAGTGACAGCCACTCCCCCGGCCCAGCATAACCTACAAATCCCCGACTCTGCAAGTCCACGTTCAAGGCAGCCATGTGGGAGGAGGAGAAGAGAGAGCCCTGAGATGGGGCAGGCTCTGAACCCTCTACCCACAGCCACCGAGACCCCGAAATGGGCATGGCACTGATGGCAGCACCCCTTCTCAGGGCTCACAGGTCCCCACCCTTTGGCTTATGTTTTCTCCCCACACTTGTCAGCTACAAGTTACCCTATGATACCAACTGTTTTTCCCATGCAGCCTTTTCCCACCCTGATCCACTGTGGTTTCCATGAAGGTTTTTGCCATGACTGAGCTGATGATGCTATGTGCTTGAAGAGCTAAGCCCAGAGCACAGGGCCTCTAGAAAGTGACAGCCTGAAGGAGTTGAAATGCAGCTAGGCGGTATCAGCTCGGGTTCAAGGCCTCTTCCCACTCCAAATGCTAATGGCAGAGTGCCTGCGCCGGCTGCTACCCCAACCTTGAAGGGGCACCACAGACCCCGTCTCTTCTGTTATTATCATACCTTGTCTCCTGTGGAGTCTCTGAAGTGATGTTCCTCCTGCCGCTGGACTTGGCCCCTTGAGCCCAAACAGCACACTGTGCGTAGCCTTTCAAAACAATGTTTACAGATATGGAGGCCAGGAAGAGAAGGGAGGAAGCAGGGAGTTCCAGGAAGGAGCATTTTGAGTTCTGAAATAGACAAACATTAGCTCTAACCTGGCATGAGCTTTTCTGAAACACAAATGTGATTGTATAAGTCCCCTCACTCATCGCCGTGAAATTCTTCGACTCCTAGGGAAAATGCCACATTTCTGTCTGTCACCGTTAATTATCCCACTTTCTCCCTTCTACATGCTTTTGTCCCACCATCCTTAAAGCTGGGCTCCTTCCTGACCCCATCAATGCCCTGGCCCTCCTGGCCTTTCTACCTGCACTGCCCTCCCCTCACTACCCCTCCCACCCAGACTCACTGTTGGTGCAGCAAACCCTTCTCACTTGTCTCATTTGTCATCCAGGAAGTTTTAGCTTCCCTGTGAAAACTTCTAAAACTGGCTCAGTCAGATGGAAGTAATTTTCTGTCATCACAGTCAGTGTTCCCTTTTGATGGTCCTTGTCCTTTGGGGTCCCAAAAGTGACTTTTAAAAAGAGAAGAAAAGACACAAACCAATAAGACCGGTGAGCCCTTGGGAGACACCCCCCACCCCCCGCACCGACTAGGGCATCACAGCAGAATTACCTGTCTCAAAGGGGTGTCTTTGACCAAAATTCACTCAACTCACAGGAATCCCTTTCCCCAGACAAGCAATTCACCACCTTGCCCCATTTCTACATTCTTTCAACTACCATGGCCCCCACCAGCTCAAATAATGCTGGCAAGGAGGGACTCTCTCTACAGAGATGGGCTACAACACTTGCCCACTGCCTATCTCCTGGTTGTCACTCATCTTGTGACAGAACCTCTGCCCAGAAGCACTCAGGGATCCTGCCTGTAGGAGCCATCGTGACCCTAGGGCCCGCTCTTGTCCCATATCCAGCATAAACAGGACAGCTGGAAAATCCCTGAATGGGAACAATCCTCAACAGAGCTCTACCACGGCACTCAGGCATCCACGCATAGCTGCGTGGCAGGCCTCTCTCCCCACAAGGCTGTGAGCTCCTCGGGACAGGGACCATGTCTTATTCACCTTTGTTCCCCTGTGCCCAGCACATGCAGGTGTTCAATGAATAAGAGCAATGACTGGCACTTGGAAGGGCCAGTTAGGAACCAGGGAGGGTGGGACATGACAAGGAAGGATTCTCTAATCCAAATCTGCACTATCAACCAGGGCTGAGTGGGTCTCTGGATGGAAAAGGCAATGCAGATTTAGGCGATAAATAACAACCCGGTCCACCCAGCCCAGCGTGAAGACTGGCTGTCTAAGAGATGGAACAGTCTAGAGAGCTGGGCTTCTGACAGTCACCACCAGACACTTCTTCTCATTTCCTGTCATTTTACTAGATGCTATGCCCACAGGTCAAGGCCTATTTCAAACATACTTTAGCTGGGAAGTCTACCTGACCTCTTCCAACCACCACTTCCTATCTCCCAGGAAGGAGTTTGCCTTTGTCTGACCTCCTGGAGCCCGGGGCCCAGAGGGCCCACTCAGGTGTGAAGGCAGGATAGACATCAGCAACTGAAACAAACAAAAACGCCAGTTAGGTAACCAAGGAATTCGGGCACACATCTGCTTGTTGCTACTTGCATGTACTCTCTCTTGAAGAATTCCCTGGAAACATAAGCAGTTCTCATTGAGACATGGCGGCCTCTGGGGAAGGGGACAGGACTGGGGGCTGAGTCCCAAGAGTGAGCAAGGGAGGCATATCTGAACTGGATGTTCTTCAGAATGTTTGGGTTTTGACCATATGCACGCAATACTGTTAAAAAGGACTCAAGAACTAAATATCAGACCACAGAAAATCGCAAATTCCAAAATGCAACAATCTTTTGAGGCTATAATTACAGACCTAGTCATAAATAAATGAAGTCTCAACAACACTAAAACAAGATACATGACAAGAAAACAGAAGTCTAAAAGTCTCTTCTCAAGCAGCAAACAAAATCAAGACTATAATGAGCAACTACTCTGAGAGTAGAATCACTATATATTTAAATGGGTTGAAAGCAGGATTTCTCAGAGGAAAATTCTTTGGTTTTTTGGGGTTTCTTTCCCCCCTTTTTTTTTCTTTTTTCCTTTCCTTTGCGGTACTCAGGCCTCTCACCACCGTGGCCTCTCCCACCGCAGAACACAGGCTCCGGACACACAGGCCCAGCGGCCAGGGCCCACGGGGCCAGCTGCCCCGTGGCACGCAGGATCCCCCCGGACCGGGGCACGAACCCGTGCCCCCCGCCTTGGCAGGCGGACCCCCAACCACTGCGCCACCAGGGAAGCCCGAAAATCTTTGTTTTTAATGCTTATGTATCAGGAAAAACTAAGAGAAAATAAGGGAAGAAAAAAGGTCAGAAAGGAAGAACTGCCAGGAAACCACAGGGAAGGAAGAAAAAGTTTGCCAGCCACCCCGAATCCATAAGATATTGCATTTCTAAATAGATTCATCACCGAGGTGTCATCATTAGGAACACTCAATTTATTCTTGTCTTACCAGTAGCTTCCTAACTGGTTCCTCCCTCTGACCCAGCGTCACTCATCTCTAATCCATTGGGAAGACAACCGCCCCCCAAAAAAATCTAATCCTGCCATGCTCATTTTAAAACTGCAATAGTTTTCCAAATGATAGCCTATGGAATGCACTTCCAAATCTTGTCCCTATGTCTACCCCTCTCTTCCCCTCTCTCCTGGGCCCTTGGTTCCAGCTCTCTAGACATAATTCTTCAAGGCACCTTGCTCCTCCATGAGAACAGATCTGTGTACCAGCTGTTCCACTGGCCCATCCCCACTCTGCCTGGCCAATTTGACTGTGTTTAAGTTTGAGCTTAAATGTGAGGCTTTGCTAGGCTTTCTCTGCAAGTTTCTCTCTCACAGGGCTCGAGTGTAGCCATTTTTCCATGTTTTGTAATGCCTGCCTCACCAATGGGCTCGGGCAGAGACTACGCCTTGTTCATCTTTGTATTCTAGCTCCTTCCACCCGAGCACAAAGCCAGTTGCCTCGACTCCCCTCAGTGAAGGTTCATTGAGTGCCTCAAGTGACTTTCTTGTACAAAGCAAAAGAAAGCTAAAAGCCCCCTCTGCCCGAAGACGTCCCATCTACCCATCTTAAATTCTCCTTCCCCTCTCCATGGATTTCAGTCTCACAGACGTTGCTGTTCACGATGGTACCCAGACCTCTGCTGGCTGATGCTATTCCACTCACTCTTTAGGGTGCAGGGGCATTGCCAGGGATATCTGAACTCCACTCTCAAAAGACAACCCCCTTTCCCTTACAATTTCTCCTTCTCTTCGATGGGTCTTGCCCAGATTGGATCTCAGGTCCTTTCATACAAATGTCAGTAGCTCCATATCCTGCCCCAAGACTTGGATCTGGGTTGAGGCCCTATTCAGCTCCTGATACATGTCTCAGACCTAGAGGAGAAAAGCAGATGCATTCAGCTAGGCATCTAGTTGTCTTCTGCACTCCTCCTAATCTCCTGATTAGGCAACCTAAACTGAAGTTTTATCTGAAGATACTCTTCCCCAACCTCAAGAGAAAAATGCCATGGATTGGCTGAGTGTCCACCACGACTCTGTGTATGGTGATGGACCCTCTGGCATCACCAGCCTCAGATAGCTTCCAGGATCGTAAAGCCAGGGCCCTTGCCTCCTGAGTACTCGGAAGAGAGGCTGGCATAGTCGGTGCTCCATCAAAATGTCAGCTGGATGATGCGTTACCCAGGCAACACAGAAAGGTCCATCCAGAAGCAGTGGAGTGACACCCGCTCCCCCAGCCCAGTATAACCTTCAGTTTCCCAGCTCTGTAAGTCCACGTTCAAGGCAGGCAGGTAGGAGAAGGAGAAGAGAGAACCCTCACCGGGGTTTGAGCCACGTGCTCAATCTTTCAGAAGCCCAAGTCCAAAAGTAGCCTTCTGGTACACATTTGAACTTGAAAAAAAAAAGAAAACATTTCCAGTCTTCAAAAAAGTTTGTTTTAAAACACAAGCTTCTAGAAGGCAGATATTCCTTTCTATGTAACAGCAAGCACAGCACTTTTTATTTATAAATATTATTTGATAAGGATAATACTTTACTAGATGAACAAATATTCCAAGTTGGTTATTTTAGGAAGTAACTCCTAGAACAAGAAGTCTCCTGCATGTCAGGTAGAGAATCCTTTATTATCTCAACAATGTGTTTGCTTCCCATGCTTAATCCTGAAAAGGAATCCTTTCTAACAGTAGGGAAATTAGAGTGTCCTCTCAAGGCTGTATATAGGATTTTAATTTTAGATCTAAGTTTGGTGGGGAAGCTCAAACTTATTAATTGCCCTACTCTTCCCATCCACTGTTTGACTACACCTAAATCCCTACAGGGATAGAAAGCTCAGTACCTCTCAAGGAATCCTGCACCATTTTCAAACATTTCTATTAGAAAACCTTTCCTTACAGCCATTCCAATTCTTTGTCCTTAGAATATTGTTTGCCAGCCTTACCTGGTGGCGCAGTGGTTAAGAACCCACCTGCCGATGCAGGGGACAAAGGTTCAAGCCATGGTCCAGGAAGATGCCGCAGAGCAACTAAGCCCCTGCTCCACAACTACTGAGCCTGCGCTCTAGAACCCACAAGCCACCACTGCTGAGCCCACACGCCACAACTACTGGAGCCCGCGTGCCTAGAGCCCATGCTCCGCAACAAGAGAAGCCACCGCAATGAGAAGCCCGCGCACCGCAATGAAGAGTAGCCCGCGCTCGCCCCAACTACAGAAAGCCCGCGCGCAGCAACAAAGACCCAACGCAGCCAAAAAAGAAAGAATATTGTTTGCCAACCAAAAAAAAAACGAAAACAAAAACCCAAGAGTCAACCCCAAATGCTGGCATCTAAACTACCTTCCTGCTTTGTAGGGGTGGTATGCATGTGGCTATGTGCTCTAAACCCCACAGCCAATCTCTGCCAAAGTGCACGGGCACATTTTTGAGCAAGAAAGTTGATCTCATCTTTCTGTAGAGAATGTCTGTTGGGGTTAAGCATGGGCCCTTGGGCTCTTCATCTCGAGTTCTTACTATTCTTAATGGCTCATTATATTTGACCAAAACTCACCCAACTCACAGGAATCCCTTTCCCCAGACAAGCAATCCATCATCCTGCCCCATTTCTGTATTCTTTCAACTACCATGGCCCCCAGCACCTCAAATAATGCTGGCAAGGAGGGGCTCTCTCTGCAGAGATGGGCTACAACACTTGCCCACTGCCTCACAGGCCCTTGGTTCCAGGAGCTGCCCACCCCATCTCCTGCTTATCACTCGTCTTGTGACAGAACCTCTGCCTAGAAGCACTCAAGGATCCTGCCTGTAGAAGCCATCATGGCCCTAGGGCCCGCTCTTGTCCCATGTCCAGCATAAACAGGACAGCTGGAAAATCCCTGAATGGGAACAATCTTCAACAGAGCTCTACCACGGCACTCAGGCATCCACGCATAGCTGCGTGGCAGGCCTCTCTCCCCACAAGGCTGTGAGCTCCTCGGGACAGGGACCATGTCTTATTCACCTTTGTTCCCCTGTGCCCAGCACATGCAGGTGTTCAATGAATAAGAGCAATGACTGGCACTTGGAAGGGCTAGTTAGGAACCAGGGAGGGTGGGACATGACAAGGAAGGATTCTCTAATCCAAATCTGCACCATCAACCAGGGCTGAGTGGGTCTCTGGATGGAAGAGGCAATGCGGATTTAGGCGATAAATAACAACCCGGTCCACCCAGCCCAGTGTGAAGACAGGCTGTCTAAGAGATGGAACAGAGAGAGCTGGGCTTCTGATAGTCACCCCCAGATACTTCTTCTCATTTCCTGTCATTTTACTAGATGCTATGCCCATAGGTCAAGGCCTATTTCAAACACACTTCTGCCTGGAAGGGTTTGGGATTTTTTAATGCAGTGTCATGAAGTTTACTGCATGGGCTTTTGGCATCTGTTTTCACTGCTTTTTTCCTTTTCCTTTTTTTGACTGTTTCAGACAACTGAGGTTGCTAGGTAAAAGAATCTTTATACAGATGAGGTGTTGTTAAATATTCTCAACTATGATATAAACTAGGGATCCTAAGCTTTTTTTTTAATTAAAGTAATGGTATAAAAAAATTCAAACAGATCTGAACCATCACTAGCCATCACAGAGATAACGGGTGAGGTGCTCTGGAAACAGTGTGAAGGGACAGGTGTTCCAAGCGGGGTCCGGGCCATCAGAGAATGAGACCTGGAGGCTCTGCACTTAACCAGCAGGGCGTACAGAGGAGACATCAAGAGGGATGGTAAGAACATCACATAGTGCTTTAGGACATGGAATGGCAATGTCGCAAAAACCCCATTAAATGACAATTTCTCCTTTTTTCTATAACGGAGGCACATTTAATTTTTATATAGGCGTTCTGATAAAAGCTTTTTTTTTTTTTTCCGGGACACGGGCCTCTCACCGTTGCAGCCTCTCCTGTTGCGGAGCACAGGCTCCGGACGTGCAGGCTCAGCGGCCATGGCTCACGGGCCCAGCCATCCTGGAAGGTTCTGGAAACAAAGGGAGACTTTGCTTCTTCACACTATACTCTTTTGTGTTATTTGAATGCTCCACAGTAAGCATATATTATCTCTGTGATTTAAAAAAAAATCCAATTTCAAAAAGAATCAGAAATTGAAGCTCACTCAGGCCATATTGTTATAAGTTCAGAGGGGTAATGTTTAACTCAAAATGTATCATGGATCAGAAATAATTTTTTGCCGGTCAGTATAACTTGGGCAGGGAAGTGCTTTTATTTTCACAAAATTGTGTCTTAAGTCGTGAAAAAGTGTAGGAGTCATAATCAGACTCTCATTCAGCCCACTGGACCTTAGGAGGAAATTAGCCAGTGAAGTGGAAGACTCGCCCCTACTGCAATAAGGCCTTGGGAAGGGAGAGAGCGGAATGCCAGCTCTGCTCTAAGGCTCTGGAGCCAAGCACAGGGGATGCAGGAGGGAGGCCCAGCCCTAGTCAGAGTGCAGCTGCTACAGGCAGACCCTATTCTGAGACCCAGCTCAACCCCAAACGACTTTCTCCATTACCCCAACTCAACCCATCTCAGTCCAGGCCAACAGGCATCACTACTATCACACAGAGTGCCAGCCACCCTATCCAAAGGGCGAGCAGCCCCTGAGCCGGTGGGCAATCGGCGTCAGTTTGGCGACGGGCTCCTCCCCAGACTCCACATCGTCAAGGACTCCTCACGAGGCTGACTGCTCACTTAGGGGGAGTCTTCCATGTTCCCTTTCCCCAAACTCTATTTTTACAGATGGGAAAACCGAGACCCAAAGAACTGGGGTGACTTTATCAAGGTCACAGTGATTCAGAGGCAGAACCCTTTTTAACACCAACTCCCTTGACTTGAAAGAAAGAATAAGTTCTGGCATCTACGAGGGACGTCTGTTTTCAGCAATATTTCAATGCTTCATACAAAAGAGAAAATTCAAATGATTTACTCAATATACATACCTTAAGCTACGTCAGAATTCCCACTAATTTCATACGAGTAGTTTAGTCAGGCTTATTAAGGAAGCCAGGACAGCAGGTGTCAGTCATTCTTTGAGTCTCTCTCTAGAAGGCAGCCTCGGGTGGAAACATACTAACAATCCTCTTTGTTGCTTTTCTCTTACTTCCAAGGAGTGTCATTAAGACTTCATTAAGTCATTTTTAAGAAGTAGGCACTAACTGGTCATCCTAGGCTGTGTTCTCAGCCTCTCCCAACAGGGTTTATCTTCAGGGACCCAAACATGCATTCCCAAGAGTCAATGCAGGAGAGAATTTGAAGTCTGCCTCATCTTGGGTTTCCTTTGATGGAAGCAGTCCTGCCCTGGGGACTGGGGAGCCCAGAGAGCAGACAGAAGGGTCCCATGTCATCCTGGACATGGGGTCCTTCCACCTGAAAGGAGTCATGGAGGAACATCTGGGGGATGGGGTCTGGAGCTGTTGTGATTCCCCAGACTACTTTTGTGTATAGGTTGGGAGTGGCAACCTGAAAACCCAGCCAGGAATGGGCCCAGGGTGAGGCCAGCAGTATTGGAAGCACATGGCCTAGCTGATTCACAGGCCAGCCATCACCCGGCCTGGGGTCTCAGCGCTGCGCTGCACCATGAAACAGGTGCGGTGGCCGGGAAGCTCTTCCCCACGCTGAGCAGAAATCTCCTCTCCCTCTGGGAACTTCTCTCCTTGGGCCCGGTTCTAATGGTCCTTCAGATGTTTGAAGCCCAGCATCATGTCTCCCTAAAAAGTCTTAGGATTCATCATCAGGGTTTGCTGTAGGGCTGAACCGTGCAAAGTCTTCAGAGGATAGCCCAGGGACTCGGGGAACCTGACTCTTACCTCTGTGTGAGCATTTGGCTTGCTCTATGAAATCAGGGTGGCAGTACATTTTATTGTAGCATTTTTATGTAGACCTACGCCTGACCTTTTGCTTTCCAGATTAGTAGGCCTGCCCAGGATCTCTTCCAACTACCACCCTAAAGTTGCCCAAGAATCCCGAGGTTGCTCAGCCTGTTTTCCCCAGCCTCCTGGGGGCGAGAATCAGGAATCAGCTGCCATTTTTAGCTTCCATGACTTCTGCTGCTTCTATACACTGTTGCCTCTGACCACTGACCCCGAACAGTAAGACACTCTTGCCCACAAATAAGATGGTGTTCCTGACGCTTCAGATCTCCACCAAGGTCACAAGCAGATACCAAGATCCCATGTACCCTCAGCGGCTCTGTCGTGTCCTCAGCTTGTCCTTGGGGCCAGCCAGAGCCCTCATCATGACATCATCTCCCTGGAGAGCCTTTCTTCACAGTGACTTTCTGCTGCAGAGGCTTAAGGCTAAGGGCAAATCCAAGTAACTTGCTTCCCCAGAGGAATGCACATTGAAGCACCTGGTCCCTGGAAGCCTGGAAGTTTTGTTCGAGACCTTTTATACACACAGAGGCAAGGCTGCCACTGATCTCACATGGACACAGCTAAGAGGGGCTTCTTGGGAGGTTTTCCCCCAAGCAAAGATCCTAACTTGGGCTCCCACCTACACACAGCAGTAGCAGGTCACCTGAAAATTGCAGCTTTGTTGATAAAACATTTGAAAAATACATATACTCCACTAGGCAACTGATGGTATATTTCTAGCAGTCCCTTCTAGTTAAATTCTTAAAAAAAGAATTTCTTGAAAATAATTCCTTAAAAGGATTTTTAAGGAGCCTACCTCTTTCACAGTCAACGGTGTCCACTCTGGAAATGGATCACCTCTACTTCCTAATTGTCCACGGGGGGCGAGGGCCAGAGGAGTGGGAGGGAAGAGGCCATCAAGCTTGGCAAGTTTCAAAAGCTGAGGTCCTCTCGTGAGATGACATTTTAAGTACTGGTGTCACTGTCCTAACTGAACAGATACTTCTGTCCGCAGATTGGGCCACAATGACCAGGGCATGGGGTCACAGCCTCTCTGGCCCTTCCCTAATGACCAATGCCGAGCCTGCTTCCATGTTGGAGGTGTACATTGGCAAGGCTGGCTATCTCAGGCCTCCAGCCATGGCATCAGCCAGCCAGCAGAGAACTGCCCCGGGGAATCACATGCCCCACAGTTAAGCATGACTTTGGAGCAGGACCAGCTGAGTTTGAGGATAGCCTCCCGCTCCTGCTTGGTTGCTGTTTCCTCCGGCTCCCACTTCCCTTGGCCAAGCTTTGTCCTTTGCTGGATTAGCACAACCACCTACTTCTCGGGACCTCCTCCCGGGCCTGGCCCAGGCACCCGGGTCTGGGTTGGGAATGACCACCTTCTCAATTGCCTGGCAGGTGTTCCAAAAGAGAAGTTAAGAACACAGACTCTGGCATTGCCACTAGTCAGTTAAGCAAGTTACTCAGCTTCTGTGTTCCTCAGTTTCCTCATCTGTAAATGGGGATAATAGTACCTACCAAATACGGTTGGAGGTGAATACATATGAACTACTTAGGGAAGTACCTGGCACATGATAAGGCCCACATAACTGCCTTCATTGCTATTATTACTGCTTCCTCAGGACATCTTAGCTCTTCATCCATCTAGTTGCCCATGGCTGTGCCGTACAACTAGGAGAGCTTCTGACTGGATACCTAGAGATCAGAGAGACTCACTTGCCCTTACCAAGGATCTCACCTCTCCTACACTTATTTCTGTCTCGGGGTGGAAGGGCTGACAAGGGATAGGGAGCCCGCACCTGGCCTCAAAAGGAGCACAGGAACTTCCGGGAAGATGGCGGAAGAGTAAGACGCGGGGATCACCTTCTTCCCCACAGATACACCAGAAATACATCTACGCGTGGAACAACTCCTACAGAACACCTACTGAATGCTGGCAGAAGACCTCAGACCTCCCAAAAGGCAAGAAACTCCCCACGTACCTGGGTAGGGCAAAAGAAAAAAGAAAAAACAGAGACAAAAGGATAGGGACGGGTCCTGCACCAGCGGGAGGGAGCTGTGAAGGAGGAAAAGTGTCCACACACTAGGAAGCCCCTTCGCGGGCGGAGACTGCGGGAGGCGGAAGGGGGGAGCTTCGCAGCCGCGGAGGAGAGCGCAGCAACAGGGGTGCGGAGGGCAAAGCGGAGAGATTCCAGCACAGAGGATCAGGGCCAACCGGCACTCACCAGCCTGAGAGGCTTGTCTGCTCCCCCGCCAGGGCGGGCGGGGCTGGGAGTTGAGGCTCCGGCTTCGCTCGGAGCGCAAGGAGAGGACTGGGGTTGGCGGCGTGAACACAGCCAGCAGGGGGTTAGTGCACCACGGCTAGCCGGGAGGGAGTCCGGGGAAAAGTCTGGACCTGCCGAAGAAGCAAGAGACTTTTTCTTCCCTCTTTGTTTCCTGGTGCGCGGGGAGGGGATTAACAGCGCTGCTTAAAGGAGCTCCAGAGACGGGCGCGAGCCGCGGCTAAAAGCGCGGACCCCAGAGACGGGCATGAGACGCTAAGGCTGTCGCTCCGCCTCTTGCTGACTGGGTCGTCGGATAGTAAGCAGTAATGCCTGACCTCTTGGGGATACCAGCAGCGTCAAGAGCGTCATATAACCGATATAACCCACAGGAGGTCAAGCCTGCTATTACAGGACTGAAGGATGAAGCCCTGCTCTGGCACGGAGGCCAATAGTCTAGAGTTCCCCAATCCCTGAGCCCTCAACCTTGGACTGTTGGGGAAACGAGTGTGCAGCCTGCGAGGGACCCAGAGAAGCTCTTCTGATGGGCTTCCATCCCATGTTCTGCATTTTTAAGGGCCAATTACCTGGGCTGTGACCTGAAACAAGGACCTTCGTGTACAGACACACGCCTTTCAGATTCAACTCTGAGATTTTTGGTTTTAATCAATTGTACTTCCCATAAATGAAGATGACCTCAAGCAGTAGCATCCTAGAGAATCACTCGCTTAGTCTAGACCCTGCAACACACAGAAACAAGAGATGACACAGGATGTCACAAAAGCTAACTTTAAAAAATACGCTGGTTTTTAGGAACAAGGGAGTTGTTTAGAAATCATAAAATGTTATCAGAAGTATTTAACGTATTTCAAACACAAAAATGTAAAAACAACTTACTGTACTTCAAGGAAAATGTAAACTTGTAAAATGCCCAAATTAAACATATATTAGCTTCACTCTAATTATGAGCAGATCATCTTAATAAAAATAAGCTGTTGGTCAAAAATAGCCACTGTCATTTCTAGCAAAATGTCTTGCAAGTTTAGATTTATCATTTTTATTTCCATGCAGAACCAACACCAGCACACACCGTTGCTGGGCTCAAAGCAGGTTTTGTTTGATTCTGTTCATTATCATTGTGTGTCCTGAGATGCACACCCCATGACGTGCTCGGGGGCAGCCTGGCCCCACAGAACCCTCCAGTCGAGTCTGCATGTGGGCATCTGGGCCGGCCAGCCCCTCTTCTTAGTCCCACAGTCGCTTAGTCCTCAGGGCATCTCTGTCCATCTTTGACAAGTAGGCATAAAGCAGCTTCTTAGATGGTTAACTTCCTCAGAGCAGGTAGCATCTGTGAGAAGCTAAGATCATCTCCAAACTAAGCACAAGTCTGCTTTTATCCCAAAGGCAACGTGGCAAAAAGAAAGGGCTGAGGCAATCTCCTATAACTTGCCCAAAGCCTTGATGTCCTATCTGTAAGCCATAAACCCAACAGAGAAGCTTCTATCAAGTTAAGTGAGTCTATATACAAACACAACAACAGTAAACTTAATCTGAATGCCCATTTGTTGGGAACTGGTTAGGTAAGTTATTGGTAAACCCACTGGGACAGTTCTTTTGGTGTGTCAGTTTGACAAGGCCACAGTCCTGTTATTCAGTTAAACACTGAGCTGTGTGTTACCGTGAAGGCATTTTGCAGATGTGATTAAAGCCCCGATCAGTCAACATTAAGAGTAAGGGCTGGGCTTCCCTGGTGGCGCAGTGATTAAGAATCCGCCTGGGGGCTTCCCTGGTGGCGCAATGGTTGAGAATCTGCCTGCCAATGCAGGGGACACGGGTTCGAGCCCTGGCCTGGGAGGATCCCACATGCCGCGGAGCAACTGGGCCCGTAAGCCACAACTACTGAGCCTGCGCGTCTGGAGCCTGTGCTCCGCAGCAAGAGAGGCCGCGACAGTGAGAGGCCTGTGCACCGCGATGAAGAGTGGCCCCCGCTTGCCACAACTAGAGAAAGCCCTCGCACAGAAACGAAGACCCAACACAGCAAAAATTAATTAATTAATTAATAAACTCTACGCCCAACACCTTCTTTAAAAGAAAAAAAAAAAAAAAAAGAATCCACCTGGCAATGCAAGGGACATGGGTTGGAGCCCTGGTCCGGGAAGATCCCACATGCCGTGGAGCAACTAAGCCTGTGTGCCACAACTACTGAGCTTGCGCTCTAGAGCCCACGAGCCACAACTACTGAGCCCGCGTGCCACAACTACTGAAGCCCGTGTGCCTACAGCCCGTGCTCCGCAACAAGAGAAGCCACCGCAATGAAAAGCCTGCGCACCACAACGAAGAGTAGCCCCGCTCGCCACAACTAGAGAAAGCCCGTGTGCACAGCAACGAAGACTCAACACAGCCAAAAAATAAATAAATTTAAAAGAAGAGAGTAAGGGAGCACCCTGGATAATCTGGGCAGGCATGATTCAATCCAAGCTACAGGGCTACCGCACTGCCCTCAACGCTGAAGAAGCCGGGAGTTTTTTTTGCCTGGAGAATGTAAGAGAGGATTCCTGGACTAGGGACACCAGGCACAGATCAGAGAACTGGTACCATACTGAAGAGAAAAGGACTAAGGGACTGGATGCTGCTGTACTGACTCCTGAATGCAAAGAGTCTCCCCGCCTTCTTCCCCAGTGGGCTCAGGGATGCTGCCAGGCCGACCCATCCCATCAGGAGTGGAAGGACTCCTGTGGGGAATCGGAAGGCAGACCTAAGGAGACCATCACTAGGATTCCCCAGTGAGCAGCCCAACCAGGCCACTCTAGAGAAACTCAGACTACACACCTCCCCATTTGTTCTGGACTATTAAATTAAATGCCCATGATTAATCATTAGCTGACACAAAAGGATTACCTGATACCTGAGGTTAAAGCGCTAATATACAAGACAAGGTATCCCCAGTCCTGGTATCCCCCAGACCACAAAATAAATAAATAAATAAATAAGCTACCAGCAAATAAAAAAACCTTAAACCTTGGAGGAATTAGAATTACGTGAGAAGAAAAAATATCTGTCTTCAGGTGTGAGAAGATATTATATCCAAGAAACAAGCATAGAATGATATAAAAAAATGACATTCAGAAAGAGTTCTTGGAAATCAAAAACCGGATAGCAAAAGCTGAACAACTCAACAGAAAGGCTCGAAAGATACAGCTGAGCGAATCCCCTCCAAAAAAGAGCAAAATGACGAAACGATGCCAATAGGAGGTCAGAAATTGAGGGACTCTGTCCAGGGTGTGCAACGTATAAATAATGGAAGCTCCAGAAAGGAGGGAGGACGAGGAGGAAACCCGACAGCAAGTTTATCTGTCAGTTTACTTTGACCCTCAGGCCTCCCAACCCAGGCGCGCCGATCAGCAGGCCATGGTGGATACAGACCTTGCCTTTTTCTTAATCCAGAACTTCTCTAGAAAACAATCCTAAGAGAAGGTAAATGGAGTCATCTTCCTCTGAAGAAAGAATTCGGATCAGGGGTTAATCCTTTCTCCTCACAAGCAGCACAAGAAACAGGAGATCCATCAAAAGAGAGGAGAGGAAAGTCAAAGAAAGAAATCAAGCAAACTCCCAGGAAATTCTCAGGAAAGTAGAGGAGGTACCAGGACGAGGGCTGGCACCAGACCAAGAGGACAAGAAGTCTGGTCTGGAGCAGGGACTCAAGACAGAAACGTCCAGAGCTGTTAGCACCAAAGCCTCTGCTCGTTTCATAGGGCTCGGCTAAGAACAGAACGTTAAGGTGATCCCGGCCCCGGGTCTTATTTCTCCTAGGCTTTTATCGACATGCGCTGGAGACCTTCCTGCTCTCCAGATCAGCAAGAGGAACCAGCGTTTCCTCCCACAGACGTGCTCAGCTTTGGCTTACTGCTGAAATCCAGAGGATGGCTGTGGTGAGCCTGAAAACTGCAGTCAGCGGTCCACGCCCTCTGACCATATTTCTGCCAGACACGGCACGGCCACACGCCCCAGGACTCATTCAAGTCCCTGCTCACTGACTTCCCCAAGGGGAAAGGGCTCTTCAAAGTTCCCAGGGAAGCGGAGGCTCGCCCTGCCCCGGAGAGCCCATTATATTGTCTGGCGAATGTCATCAAACAGTGGCAGTGCTGCCCTGTGCCCTCACAGCTCAGTGTGTGCTTGAGGCCCAGTGTTTTCAAAACCACACACGACATTGTTTCAAAACACCTCCACTGGAGGTGAAAATAGAAAAAAGCAAGGAAATCATTAAACCACAAGTCAGTACAGTGCTCACTTTGGGGGAAAAGGTGGAGAATTCAGCTACTGTTGGGTGTTAAGATGGCTTCTACAGTAGTGGTAGTGTTCCTTAACAGTGGACGCACTGTCCATTTTATTATTCTTTAGACCGTATATTTATACTGTATATGCTCTTCCGTATGTATGACACATTTCACGGTTGAAAAAAATGATATAAACTCATAATAGCAAGGAGACCTGAAGGGGAAAACCATCAAGAAGCCAGAGACTACATTCTGGAAGGTATGAGCACATGAAAAAAAGAGCATGCATGATTGAAATAAGGTCCAGGAAAGCCACAGGGAGAAGAGCAGCAGAAGGGTGCAGGGGAGAAGGCCCGGCTGTCCAGGCTCGGGCCTCGGAGCCCCATCCCCTGCAAGAAGATGATCGCCTCCATGCTAGCCACACTCCCAGCTGTGAGATCATGCTTGCTCTGCACCCCACCCGGCAATTCCTCGTTATTTCTCTCCGTCCGTGCTTGGCATCCGTGACCCGGGTGGCCCTCTGCCCTGTCAACCGCGAGAGGGGCGGCAGCTCAGCTTCCCAGCCCCAAACTCCAGTTGTCCAGCCACTTTGGTCAGCCTCAGAGCCTTGTTCCGGCCAGAGAGGCCCAGGACTTTGGGCCAGTGTTTGGCTCCCGGTCCAGACCCCTTCGGCTTCTGCTCCTGTGCATTAGGCGTCAAGGACTCCTCCAGTCTCAGAAAGTCACGTGTGCCGAGGCTCCCAGAGCTGGGGTTTTGCTCAGGCTCTGCAAGGCCAGGAGGGAAGTCCCACTCCGCGCCCATAACTCAGGTGTCAGCATGGGAGGGGGCCTCAGAGGTCATCTCGTCTGCACTGTCTTTGGAGGCCCAGGTGAGATCTGTCCAATGCCTCAAGGCTGGAGTTGAAAGTCAGCTGTGCCTTTCCAGAAGGATCTGAGCCTGCGTACGACAGACACCAACTGGGGGCAAAGGCTGCGCACCTCCAGCCCCTGCCTGGGCTCTGCACAGTTTAGAGACAAACACAACTGCACACCCGTGCCAACCCAGTGCCACTCAGCGGTGTCCCAGGGGCAGCCCTGCAAGGCCTCAGTGCATCCAGAAACAAGCAGTCTATGAGCTCAGCGACCTAACTGCCCTCCGTTTGAAGAGGCGTAGCGGTTTTACCCGCGATTGTAAAAGAAAACCAAGCTTCCCGCAGAAAACTTGGAAGGTACAGAAAAGTCTAAAGAAGAAAATAAAAATCACTCATAACGCAACAAGTGTGAGCTGCTGTGGCTTTGGCATCGTCATGGACCTCTTTTAAAAGAAACCATGTCCTCAAACGAGCATTTGTTGGGTGGGTCACAGGATCCAGGCCGCGGCGCACGCCCTCCTCCCCCAAGGTCAGTGCTGAGTTTGTCAAGATGTAGGCGACCCTGTGGCTGGCTTCACGCAGGCCGAGGAGCGGCGGGCTTGGGACCCGGCCGGCTGCACAGGCCCTCCCCTCCTCTCCACGGCCACAGTCCGACGCAGCTCGGCGACTCCTGTGGCTGCAGGCAAGGCCAGAGGGAGCTGCAGGTGAGACTGCAGGGTCCACAGTGGAGCTGCACCCGTGGGCCATGACCAGGGAGGCATGGCACCGAGTCGGCCCCTGCTGGCCCAGCCTCTGGCGCAGCGTGAGGCTTTTCCACGAGAGTCTGCCCTCAAGCTCCTCCGAGCAAACAGAGCAGAGGAGGAGGGCTCTGCTCTGACCTGGGCCTCCTGGCCACTTCTCCCAGCCTTCCTGCCACCCTGGAACAGACTTTCAGGCCCAGAGTGGCTACCCAGGAGAGCCGTGGGTGGTCTCGCACTACAGCCCCTGGGCCAGGCTCGGCCTTCTTCACCCCGGGGGCCCGGTCTGGGCCTCACCCCCTGGCAGACAGGGACTTGACTGAGAACACGAGGGGACACTGGCGTCCTTCAAACCCCCTTTGCTTTTCTCGGCCCAGCCCAAACCTGCATATCTGAATGGGAGCCCCCAGGGCAGGATCTGAATCTTGCACAAATCAGCTGCCTGGCCGCACGCACTACCCACAGCTCTGCTGGACAGAGGGACACGTGGGAGGGAAGGAGGGAGTCAGAGGGGCTGAGGCCACAGCTAAGAGGGGCTCCTGACCATCGCGAGAGCTGGCGAGAACCTCACGTGGCGGCAATTCCAGCCACCTGCCACAGGGGAGGAAGGCGGCCTCAAACTTAGCAACAAAGAGAGCGCAGGAGGCGGGAAAGGTGGAAACTCAATGAATGCAGGTCTCCTCACCACAAGAAGTTACAGAAATTGACCTTTATTTATTGTACTAAAGTCTGTTTAACTTTCGATACAAAGGAAGGTTTTAGTACAGAAAATCCCAGTCTGTCCGAACAGTACCTGTGCACACTGTACCATCACCGTCCCACCCCCGCCGCCCGGAGCAGCAGCCCCGCAGGGCGCCAGTGAGACCCCTCGACAGCCTGCAGGGGGTCCCAGTTGTCTGAGCCAGAACGCGTGTACCTGTGAAACGAAGGGCAGCACTGAGGACTGAAACGTGTCTCTTTTCGAACAACTGTGCAAGAAAATATATCCCTTTTTTAAAAAAATGTCACTATGGCTAAACTATAATCTAGTGTCTAGAATTACAAAGAATAAAATGAAATCAGCGATTTCTTGCTAGTAAAATGAAATGTTAGGAACAGTATTAAAATAGAGGTCCTACCCCAGTGACACTTACCCGGAGCCCCGTACAGTACCTATTATTAAGAGGACGCACAGTTTAAGGAGGAACCAGATCAAACCTTCAGCCAGAAACATCCAGCGTCAGAAGCGGTAGAAAAAAAAAAAAAAAAAAAACACACAAACCCCAAACAAAGCCATCCCCGTGGAGCACTGCTCATGCTATAAGCGCTGGAGCCAAAACTAGATAGATCCCGGTTTCTCTTTTTTTGAGTTTTGACAGTGACTGCACTAATCCTTAAGCTTCCGTAAGGGTTCTCTGCTCAAAGTCTGAAACACGAATGTTTTTATATCAAGTAGAGCTGATGTGCCCGCCCCACTCTAGAGCGCTTAGGAATTACCCTGCAAAATCTGCACTGGTAAAGGCTGTCACTGTTCACAGAACCTAAAGAGGACCCAGTGGCATGCATCAGCCCCAGCCTAACACCCTGCCCAGAACCGGCTGTGTCACAGTGAACCCGTGAAGCTCCGAGGACCAGAGAGAACGCTGGAATCATGGATGCAGGTGGACGAGAAGAGGACGCAGAGGGCCGGAGACACAGTCTGAGGGGCGCGTCCGCGAGACGGGCCCAAGTCGCCCTCCTCTGTGCAGGAGGGGAATACACTGCCGCCGGAGAGTCTGCCCCACAAAGGCACTGGTTCCGCGCCCGCCGACGGTCGAAGCATCCGCACTCGCAGGTCCTTCCAGGAGAGGTACCACCAAGGAGCATGAAGTTTGTCAAAGCTCTGGTCCCACTGACAAGAACCTCCCAAAGCAAAGCGGCCCCCAGCGAGGCTCCAGAGTCGTCTCGCTGAAAACAGGCACAAAACCAACACCAAAGCGACAGTGAGGAAAAGGGCAGGGGCTGGGCAGCGACAACATGGAGCCGTTCAAGTAAACATAAACAACCGAATACTTAGAAAAGGCTTGTAAACTTGTGATCTGAAAGGTTCTCTTTGCAGCATCTCTGATGAGCTGGCTACGAGAAAGGTTGGTGTCGAGCCCCTCTACAGAGTCTTCTGTCTTACAGCGCACGAGTGAGAGGAATAGAGTCTGCGGCCCTCTGTCTACAAAGGAGGTGCTTCTGGAGTCCTGCTTCATGGATCCTTCCCCTTCGCGTTTATATACAGAGGCGTCTATCTTTAGTCGCTAAAGAGAGCTGAGCCCGGCAGTCACGCCGGCGGCCAAGCTGCAGCCGTCCCCAGCACCGAGTTCTAGAGAGGGCTGGCTGGGATCCACAGGACTTTATTCTGCTCTTGGTTGACCATTGCCAAGATCTGAGCGCAAATGCTCGACAGGGCTCCTCCCTGGACGACCCCTGCAAGAGAGCCCCCAAACACACACGTCATTGGCCCAGAGGAAGACCCCAGGGTGAAGGCAAATAAACACATCTTTTACTCTTCCTGGCCTTCTGCCTGTTTTGAGCTACCTGGCCCTCCTGCCCCACTCCCGTCTCTCACTCTCTTCCATCAGTGAGAAATTGGAAAAGAGAAAATAAAGAGTTGAGTGCAAATCACTTCGGCTTTTTACCTATCCCTCTCGGCAACTGTTCCATAGGATGTTAAAATTTTACGCTCAAATGAAGGCTGGTGTCCCATTTTGCCAGGCTGCCCTGGTCCCTGTAACAGGGATGACAGGATCTGACCACACACATGAATGGCCAGGCCCCACTGCAATGATGCTCTGGGCTGCTTTGCCTAGTCATGCAATGGGGAGTCCCAGCACACTGGAAGGCAGTCTGGGCTGTGTTGTGATGGTCCGATCGGCAGCAGGATTCTACAGGTGACAAGGTTGGGTCTCGGAAGCTGGGCATCCCATGGCCCAGAGAAGATTCCCAGCAAAGATGATGGAATGTCTCCAGCTCTGGCTCAGGCCTGCTCTGCAGGCTTTCAGCACCACAGCCCGGCAGACACTAGACCAGGGCTCTCTGCGGGATCCACGGAACAGCGCCGAGCGCTGGCTGCTTGCCACAGAAATGGACAGCGAGGGTTTAGAAACTGCTATGGAAATGTGACAGAGTAATTTTACATCTGTTGAATCTTAGAAAAAGTCAAGGCTTTTATTTTGTTAAGTTTTGGAGTTTTTAATGTTCTCTTCTCTAGTACTTGTTAATGTATCTGACTGAAATACTGGTCTGTAATGGACTGGAAATTAAAACACAAACACACATGACACATACGTAGACAGAAGCACCGAGGCTGGGTTTTGAGGCCAAATGTTGCATGAGAAGCACCGAACTAGATCACAACACTCTCCACAAGTTAATTAAAATCACTGTCTCCACCTCTCTGTGGCCACGGTGTTATTATGCCCCCTACAAATGACTGATTTCATGGAAGAGGTTGAAAGTCACAGAGTGAAATGGCAGTTGGTCAACTGGAACCCTGCTTCTCCTGGTTTGCTTTGTTTCAAAGACCAGAGATAGTGAAGGTGCAGCTTATCTTCAAACTTCACTGCAAAACTGGCCTGACCTGGAAGGCGCTGGGGACAGATGGTCACGGCCACCACCGCCGTGCTACCCGCCCAGGGAACGCTGGAGCTGTGCTACAGGGCGCCTGTGCAGCCGCCACACAGGGCCAGACTGTGACTCAAGGCCAGAATTAGTGGACTTTACCTTTGGACCTGCAACTTCCTGAAGCTGCCCTGGGCCTGCCATCAGACCAGCTGTGATGAAAGTGCTCACTGTGACAGCATCCACCGGGCACCCCGGAAGTGCGGGCTGTTACCACTTCTAGGAAGGACGTCCTTGGGAAGCCTGCATCCGTCCCCGCCGCCTGCTCCTCCTCTGCAGGCCTGACGCACACCTACCTGTGAAGAACCTGCTGTACTCCTGCTCAATCTTCTGAGCCGTCTCAAACTGCTCTTTGGAATGCCTCTGAGTCACCTTGTCCTTCAGGTAGATGGGGTCTCTCTGCTCCCTGTTGGGACATCCAGGGAACCAGGCTGAGCTTCTCACCTCCCCCCCGGCCCTCCCACCTCTTTGCTTCTCTGCCCAGAGTAACAGGGGTCTCCACCACCACAGGGCCCCCATGGGCTCCCCCTGGTAAAGCACAGCCTGCAGGCTCCACGGGGAGCTCCGGGCAGAGAGGGGCAAGGTGGGAACCCCAGTGTGTGCACACAGAGACCAGACACCTCAGCTGGCACCCGAGTGCAGGTATCAGAAGCCCGGAAGCACAGAAAGGCAAAGTGGAGGAGGACCTCGGCAAGCCGTTAGCCCAACCTGCACAGAAACTCAAGCCCAGTGGGAGCAAAGGCCCATCCACATCACGAGGCAGCTCCTGGCAGAGCTGGACCCAGGCCAGGCCACCCAGTTCCTGTGCTGTTGTGAGTGCCCAGCTGAGAGGCAGGAGAAGGGGAAAGGGGCTGGGAGTCAGGAGGGGAGACAGAAAAGCTGGACCTACTCAGGGAGCGGTGGCAGCATCCAAACAGCGCGGAGAGTGGTGTGGAGGGAGGGCTGTGCTGGGTTCACATGCCTGGCTCAGTGTGAGATGGGGGCTTGAGGGGGAAGGCCGCTCCGACATGGGATGCCTATTTCAAGGCCAAGGGGCCCCCCACCCCACAGCTTTGAGCCAGCAGCGCCTCCCCAGCAAGGCCCCAAGCCAAGCCCCCGAGGAGCCTGTCACCTACTTGATGTGCTTGGCGCTCTTGTAGTGGATGAAGATGACGATGGGATAGATGTGCATGTGGTGCAGCCGCTCAATGGCGTGGGGGGCGACGTCCAGGAGACAGTGCCGGTTCTGGGGGGAGGGAGAGAGTGAACACCTGGGCAGGTGCGTGGCCGGGGCCTCGGGAGCACTGGACACTCCAGCCTTCCTCTGCCACCGATGGGCCCCACCCCTCCCCTGACACTGCCTTGCCTTGCCCTGTAAGTGAACATACAAGGTTCTACCAACGAACGAGGCAGCAAAATCAGTCTTTCGTTAAGACCACACATGATACACGGAGGGGAAACCTCATCTGGGAACATCTTTCCCCACAAGCCGTCAGCTGTGATGATGGTCCAGGCTGGGAACCAGGGCCAAGCGGGGTCTGGACGACCCCACTCCAAACTCCCTTTCCTGCCTTCACCCAGATATAGGAAAGCGCTTCCTAAAGCGCTACCCCACCTGGCCTCAGAAACCTTACTTCCGCCAGTCCGGGCAAAAGAAGATGCGGAGACTCGGCGGGGGGCTGAAGCAGGGGAGGGGAGTGTGGGTCTTTGCATGGCTGTGACTGAAATGCATTCCATGGATCCGCTGAGCCTCCAGGCAGAGTACGAGCCAAAGGCAGGCCACGGGCACCCTGACAGCTCCACTGAGGGGGTCCACCCTTTGGCAGGCTTCCTGACGTCCTGGGGCACCCCTGACTGGAGCTCGTCCACTTTAACTGGCAGTCTGCACTGACAGCTGTAAGAAGTCAACTCCCTCACGTAACAGGAGGGACCCAAAGCCTGGTGGGGTAAACTGACCACCCAGGAAGGATGCAGCCCAGAAAGCGCCCACATCCTCAGGCTTGTGAGGGACGCTTTTCCAAAAGATTTCCCCACTTCCCCTCATACTACCTGGCAAACAGACCCCAGCGTGTTCACAAGCCTAAAGGCACGTGGCAACGGCTCTTATCCTTGCAGGGTCGTGGCCCTGACGGAAGCCGTGCCCCTGTCCCTAGAATGAGGCACATCAGCTCAGCACACAAGCTCAGCAGAGGCATTCTGGGACCCTGTTGTAGAAACCCCTGCGAGGGGCCTTTCCTAGAGTTCAAAGCTCTCGTCAGAGCCCCTCAGAGAGGGAGAGGTGACACACGCACAGGGCGACTTCTGCCCAGGACTAGCTTCCTACTCACGAAAGCGGAAGCACAAGAAGCAACGGGGGCCAGCCCCCTGTAGGTTAACTCAGACTAACGGGACACAGGCGAGCTCATGAAGGTCCGAGAGACATGCAGGGCAGATGTGCAAAGGTACAGAGCCCGGACACGCACTGGGGTCCAAACCCCGGACTCAGAGAGGCGCTCCCATCCCTTGGTCTGAAGCAACAGGTACCTTTTCTGTGATCTCCTTTATGGAAGCCACTGTGGTCACGTCAAAGTGGCCACTCCTCCGCTTATAGTCGACAAACAGGCAGTCTTTGACGCCCCGCTCGATGGCCTGCTGGGAGGCCTTCATCACCTCTGCAAAGCACAGACACAGGAATCAGGAATGCCCTGGCACCATGAGCCGTCACTGCACGTGCCAGGAAGAACGCTGCACAGAAGAGACTTTAGGAACCCAGCCCTGCTGTCCTCGCTCCCGGACAAAGAACCAGAGGCTGCACACTGATCTGAGCCAAGTCCAGGGGACTCTGAAACATCCTGGGATCCATGCCCGGGAACAGGGGGATGAACACAAACACAGGGACGGACACAGCCCAGCAGGCACGTGGGCATCCCTTACCAAGGGGGCATCTGCAGAACTTGCCGGGCACCTCGTTCACGAGCATTTCCTTCACCACATCCAGTAAAGGCCCCAGGATCAAGACTGGCCTCAGGGAGGTGCAGTCCACCTTCTGGACCCGCTGATAGGCAAGGCTCACCGAATCTGAGGGAGAGAGGGGAGCAGTGTCACGGACACCCACCTGGAGCAGAGGGAGGAAGGGGAGGGGCTGGGGACCCACGGCTCCCCTGACCTTGCTTTTACCCCAGGGAGGCCCACCTCCTTCACTCCACAAATCCGGAGCCAGCTACCCAGCTCACCCTGGTTTGTCTGGGACTTGCCCAGTTGTAGCACTGAGAGTCCCATACCCCGGGCACACCGGGGCCCGGCCGCTCCTGGAGTCCAGCACAGTGTCCCTGCTCCACGGACACCCAAGACACTGCAGCACTTCATCCTGCTCAAATGCTTCCGTGTGTGTCCAATGCGCCCTCCCCTCACCCCTAGTATATATTCTCTGCTCTCTAGAGAGGCAACCTCCCCTGAGGCAGGTGTGGTCATGTGACCCAGGCCTGCCCCGTGGGGTGAGCAAACTCTCCCCCTTCCCATGAGCTGAAATGGACAGGACCGGGTGCAGTGAGCCAGCTCTGATCCTGCAGATGAGAACAACCCTCAGGAAATGACAGAGCCACAGGACATAAGGGTCCTGGCTCCCTTATGATCCCCAAAACAGAGCTGCCTCCCAGGGATTCCCCCCACCAGCTCAGACTTTTATGTGGCAGGGGAATAAGCTTCTTATCACACTTCAGCCATTGTTGTCTGGTCTCAGTTACAGCAGTCAAACCAATATCCTAGTTGATACATGTAGTAAAAACCTCCCCTTCCACCAAATGAATAAAAAAATCCTTGCAGGAAGTGACCTCCTAAAAACCAGCAAGCAAATATCTTCTTGGCACCTCCCCTGTACCAATCGCTGTGCCGGCATCTCGGAAGCACTTTTAAAAAGAGTACAAAGCACAGTCCCTGCCACTGCAGAGCTCATGCTCTAACCAGGCTCACCGACGGCAACAGGTAAGAAACAAGACAACCATACAAGAGTTGCCTGCCAGCTCCAGGCAGCGGGACAAGAAGCCTCACCCTCGGGGGGTGGGAGTGGCGATGAGGAGGGGCAGAGCTGAGGGGAGGGTCGCCTGAGGTGGGCTTGTGAGGAAGGGTCAACGAGAGGTCCGGCCCGGAAGGCCCGTGACTAGGAGATGAAGGAAGACGGACCAGATGGCAGAGCTTTAGAGGTGAACACACAGGGCGGTGCTCGGCTCCACAAACGCCGAGCTCACAGGCAGAAGCGCACACATTTTTTTGGTCTGATGATTATCCAGGCACGTCTATATCGCTTCCTATACAGCATTTCTCAACCTGGTGACCAGGTGATCCGTTATTAAAGCAGGGGGAGGGTTTGGTGATCACATTCACTGTCCAAGACCCCCCGCATACTTGTGACTGAAGACTCTGTGGAGTCCCAGGGCAAAGAACTTCCTCCAGGAAGAGATAAAAACACCCCCTCTTTTAAAACTTTGAACATTACAGATAAAGCCAGGCATCCTCTCCAACACCTCTTCTCCAGTCCTGGTCATCAACAGTTTCCTCATAACCACCGTCATAGTTGGTTATAAGGATATAAAGTACATCCTCTTCCAGGTGTCATTCTCACATGTTGACTTTTACAGGCTCAAAACACCTAGAAACTATGTTATGTACGTCCACGTGCTCAACAAAAATGACAAGATACATTTTTGTATCATGATACATGCAAAAATACAGGACACACGCAACATTCCGCAACTCCCTCTTCTACTCAGTCTTATGCTTCCGAACCGCGTCCCTGGTGATGCACATTGATCTCCCTAACTCCTTCTGAACACCCTACGGGATGGATGCCCTGCACCTATTTATCCATTTCCCTGTGTACAGACACTAAGTCACTATGTCTTCAACTTAACTTGAACAGAATCATCTTCTCCCCTAATGATTATTAACATTCCACACTGAGGGGCACCAATTTAGAAGATTCCTTTTCCTCCCCGAATAATCTGCTCTGTCGGAAGTCCTCATAGTTACAGAATCATAGGGGGGCTACAGAGCATCTCGCAAGCACTAAATCCAACAAGAGTCAGAGGTCCAGAGAAAATAAAAAACTCCCTGGGAAGGGTAAATACACAGACAAATAGACAATCTGGAAGTAACCTAATGTAGTTATAAAAACTGCTTTTAAAACTGGTATAGATATTAAAACCAAAAGCATAAGGTAATAATAAAACTACGCTAATGTTCACATAATGTAAAAAGGATGTAATTGGTATCATCCATAACATAAAGGGGGTGGGGGGTCAGGATCCCAGAGATGTAAAGTAGAGTTTTTATACAGGATTGAAATTAAGCTACCATCAGTTTACAATGAATTGTTATAACCTTAAGATGTTTTATGTAACTGCAGTGGTAACCAAAAATAAAATATCTATAAAATATACACAAAGGGAAACGAGAAGGGAATCAAAACATGTCACTATAAAAATTTTTTAAAAATCAATGAAATACAGAAGGCGGCAGCCAAGGAGGAAAAGATAGACAAAAAAGCAACAAGACATACAGAAAACAACTAACAAAATGGCAACAGTAAGTCCTTCCATATCAGTAATTACTTTAAATATAGTGGATTAAATGCCCCAATTAAATGACGTAGACTGGCTGAATGCATAAATAAAAAAGATCCAACTATATGCTGTCTACAAGAGACTCACCTAAGCTCTAAGGTCATTCATAGGCTAAAAGTGAAAGGATAGGAAAAAAAATAATTCATGCAAACGGGCACCTAAAGAGAGCAGGGGTGACCACAGCTGTATCAGACAAAATAGATTTTAAGACAAAAACTGCCACAAGAGACAAAGAAGCACATTATAGCATGATAAAAGGGTCACTTCTCCAGACAGAGACAACGATCATAAGCATATATGCACCCAACATCAGACTTCCCAGATAAGTGAAGTGAACACTGATGAAACTGAAGGAAGAAACAGACACCAACACAGCATTAGTAGGGGACTTCAATACCCCACTTTCAGTTATGGATAGTACAACCAGACAGAAGATCAATAAGGAAACAGCACTTGAACAACACTACAGACCAACGGACCTAACGGATTCCCCCCTAGAGCCTCCACGGGAGTGTGGACCTGCCAGCACCTTGATCTTGGCCCAGTGGTACTGATTTTGGACTTCTGGCTTCCAGAACTGTGAGAGAATCAATGTATGCTGTGCTGACCACAAAGCTTGTGACATTTGTTACAGCAGCCCCAGGAAACAGATACACAATGAAAGCCGGAAGACAATGAATTATATCTTTAAAATGCGTAAGTAAAATATCTACCAATCTAAGATTCTATATCCAGTGAAAAATCTCCAAAATGATGGGAAAATAGACCAAAAAAACAAAAAAATAGAGAATCTGTCACCAACAAACCTGCATTACAAGAAATGCTGAAGGTCACCATAACATCAAGAAAATGGTAGTTATATGAGGTAAAGGATGTGTTAAACTAACCTTATTGTGGCAAACCATTTGCAACATATACACCTATCAAATTATCATCCTGTACACCTTAAACTCACAGAATATTATGTGCCAGTTATATCTCAATTAAGATGGAAAAAAAAGAAATGCTGAAGGGAGTGTTCAGCTGAAAGAAAAGATCAGAAGGAAAGAGAATTGCAGGAAGGAATGAAGAATAATGGAGAGGATAAATATAAGTGAATAACTGACATGCAAATCAGTAACACTGTTGGATTTAAAATATATGTAAAATGAAAATGATAATGCAAAAGGTGGGGGGGAGGTAAAGAAGTCGTCACAGTGCTCTGATGTTTTAGAATTAATCGAGAAGCGGTCAAAGCAATGATTCATGTTAGCAGTAGGTCAGAGATATATATCATGAGGGCTGCTGGAATCTACCCCCCCCCCGCCACCACCACACAGTAAAACAAAATGATTCCCTAAAAACTAACAGATGGGGGGACAGAATAATAAAAATGCTTGATTAATCCAGAAGGAAGAAAAGGAAGTGAAGGGAACATAAAACAGGCAGGACAACAGAAAAAAAACTGGAAGACGGCAAATATATCAGTCATGATTTAATCAGTGATTAAATACTCTGATTAAACGAGAAAGATTGTCACAGGTGTGTTCAAATTGTGAAAACGCCTCGGGATGTACACTTTTCTGTAGATGTATGTGTGCTTTCTTATACATATATTATATCTCAATAAAATGAAAAAAGATGAAGTATCACAGTGGGTTGAAAAAACCCTACATGCTGCCTGCAGAGCCACGTAAATATAAAGCTACAGGAAAGTATAAAAGGATGGAAAAGACAAACCATGCAAACACAACCAAAAGAAAGCTGATGTGTTAATAATACTTAAACAAAATAGACTTTAAGGCCAGAAACACTTCTAGACATAAAGAAGGACATAATGATAAAAGAGTCAATTTAACAGTAAGATATAACAATTTAGAAGTAACAATTTAAAGACCACTTCAAAATACATAATGAAAGAAAAAAAAAAAACAACCCACTGAAGAACTGAAAGGAAGACTAGACATATGGCTGTTTTCCAAAGACATCCACTAGACATACACCAAATACACAAGAGATGGTGTCTACGGAAGAAAAGGGAAGGGAGAATCAAGCAACTATTACTGCCAAAAGGTGAAGAGTCTATTTTACATTTAAAAATGTAAAAACCCACTCTTAGCTCGAAGGCCATATAAAAACAGCCAGACTTGACCCACAGGCTATGGCTTGCCAACCCCTGTCCTCACTGACAGTGACCTGTGGGCCATGAACAAAGGTGGGACTCACTCAACTCACTGTGACTAAGGCCCTAACTGAAACAATAAATAAGGAAGGAGAGGAGGAAGAAACCAGCTGTCCCACCTTCTGAGGCCCACTGCCACCTCCACACCCTGCCAGCAGGGAGGGCACACCTTCTGGGACAGTGGACACACACGGGGGTCCTCGGAGCAGCATTCACAGGAGGCTCCTGCTTCACAGGACAAATGAACCCTTCCACGGGGCAGTCTGCCGAAGGATGTCTGATGCTGCCTAATACGCAACTCCAGGACTGGGTCAGCACCTGGCCCTGGGAGGATCTTGGAAGAATGGACACAGGAGGGGACTTCCCTGGTGGCGCCGTGGTTAAGTATCTGCCTGCCAATGCAGGGGACGCGGGTCGGATCCCTGGACCGGGAAGGTCCCACATGCCACGGAGCAACTAAGCCCGTGCGCCACAACTACCAAGCCTGTGCTCAAGAGCCCGTAAGCCACAACTACTGAGCCCACGCACCACAACTACTGAAGCCCGCACGCCTAGAGCCTGTGCTCCGCAACAAGAGAAGCCACCGCCGTGAGAAGTCCGCGCGCTGCAACTAGAGAAAGCCCGTGCGCCGCAACGAAGACCCAACACGGCCAAAAAAATAAGAAAAAAAGAATGGACACACACAGGAGTAAGGCCAAACACGGCCAAAGATCTGCACAGTGGCCCTTGGTCACCAGCAAGCAGCCAGTAATAACTCCAAAACAAACTGGAAGCAATGCACTGGGCAGAGACTGCATTTTGCGCACCCAATACCCATCTTTCCTTTATTCCTTACTAACAGTACCTGCATTACTGAAGCCAGCAGGTCACCAGTGAAAGTCCTGCCTTCTCAGCCTCCCTCGCAGACTGAGCGGCCAATGAGGAATAAGTGGGAGACCAAGGGTGGGGTTTCCAGGTAAGCTGTTTAAAGAGGCACACTTTTGCCGTGCCCCTTCCTCCTCCCTGCTGCCTGAACGTGGACGTGATGGCAGAAGCTGCAATGACCATGGGAAGACCTTGAGGATGGAAGCCACACCCTACAGGTGGTAGACACTCTGAAGACAGTAGCACCGCCATCCCAACCCAGACACACATCCCTGGATCAGTTATGTGTGAAAGCAAAGCAAACTTCTATCTTGTTTAAGTCACTGTGGTGAGGCTCCTGTGGTCAACAGCACACCTCATCCTGCGAGCCTGCTGGAGAAAGCCAGCCCAGCCACTTGCCTTCAAAGAGTGGAATGGAGTCGTTGGAAAAGGTGTCCAAGGCAAGGAGGTCTCTCCCATCTTTGGACCCGCTGCGTTTATGCTTATGTTTCCTTCGAAAGAAGGACCTGCGTGCAGCCGCCGAGAGCGTCTTTGCGGTGGTGTTGTCATCCTTGACTTCAGACATGCTGAGCCTCCGGGAGAATTCTTGGTCCATCCTGTGGACAAGAGTACAGCAGCGCTGCGGAGGGCCCAGGGACCATCACCTCCCCGCATGCCCAGCCGCGAGGAGAGCCAGAGCTGGGGCTCCAGGCTCCTCCCACATTCTCTACAGGTTTCCTGGCCGCTTCACCACCCACGCTACTGAGGACGCCATGGTGCCACTGCTGTGAGGGTGATGCACACACACCAGTGCTGGGCAAGCTCTCAGAATACAGGGCCACCTCCTAGAGTCAGACGAGGGTCAGAAGGAGCTGCTAAGACAGCCTTCACGCGTGACCGCTACAAGTTATGCCTCCTGCCACCAAGAGGAACGAAGCACAGACAGACACTGTAACACAGGAAGAACCTTGAAAAACATCACGCCAAGGATAAGGAGCCAGGCACAAAAGACCACGTGCTATATGACTCCATTCACGTGAAAGTCCAGACAGGGAAGTCTACAGAGACAGAACGATCAGTGGTCGCTCAGGGTTGACAGGAGGGGGCAGGGCAGACAGAAAGACAAGGCGGGGCAGCTAACGGGGCTTCTTCCTGAGGTGACGAAAATGTTCTCAAATCGACTACGGTGATGGTTGCACATCTGTGAAAATACTAAAAGCCAGTGAACTGTACACTCTGGGTAAATTGTATGGTATGTGAATCATGTCTCAACAAACCTGTTAAAAACAAAAAAGTGCTGTCTCCTAAGTTGCCCCTGTGCTTCTGTATAGCACTGACTTAAGTACAGCACTGACCTACACTAGGACCAAAATTGCTTTTTGGACAAGCAATCGTGGCAAAACGTACAGACCAGAAGCTGATACGAGCATCAGTATAAACCCCCATGAGCCCCAGCCCGCATCCCATGGGGCATCCCCGCAGGTGCCGCCCGCCCCAGCCCCAGGCCCAGACTCGAGAACACTCACACGTATTTGCTGGGGATCTGCCCGCGCTGGATCTTCTGGGCATTCTCATCCAGCTGCCAGGCCATCCAGGACCCAAATGAGCCCTGGGGCAAGGTGTCATCCACGTAGAGGATGTCATCTTTCTTAAAGCTCAGCTCATGCTCCACCTCTGCCAGCCGCTCATAGAGGGCCCTGGACCGGGCAGTGGAGAGGGCAGGTCAGGCCGCTGGCTGCCCTTTGCAGCCATTCTCCTAGAGCCGCTCTCCTGCTCTGAACTTTCCCCAGACCCCAGAGGCTGATCAGGTCCAGCCTCGCCCCAGCCTAGCAGTGGTTCCCAAAGAGGGGAGCCCAGGCTCTACATGACAGGACAGAGACTGCCCTTTCCTCCCCTGAGACCAGGCTCCCTGGAGACAAGGGCTGCCTCATGCCCATCACATAAAAGACTTCTTGCCAAGGACCAAGGCCGTTATCTCCATTCCAGATGGGCCTTTCCCATTGGCGTCCCTCCCCTGAGGCAAGGCTGACGGTTCCTACAGACTAGAAACTTCCCGGAAGGGAAACATGCCATCCTCAACTGAGGAGGAGTTCCCTAGAGACAGGGACCCCCCCCCCCCCCCTCACGGTACACGGTCGATCAGTGCTTTCCATTCTCGTGTGGCCTCAGATCTTAGGGGACGTGAAGAAAGCTGAGCACCTCCCAGAAAACGCCCGAAGCCTGCCTCAGACACACACTGCATATAGTACTTCGGGGTACCGTGGATGCCTTGACACCCACACACGCTGCAGAGGGATCTGCAGACCTGGGTCAGAGGAGACCGGGGGAGGAGCCTAGCCCACAGGAAAGTGAGGCTCTGTGGTCTCAAACTTCCCCACCAGGCCCTAAACCCTAAAGAGGGAGCCCATCTGGCCCTGGGAGCTTTCGAGGGTTTTTCTAAGTCATAAGCATCTCGTCGTGAGCTTCCAATTTGGGGCCCAAGTAATAATGCTCACGGCCCCACCCTTGGGGGGCAAGAAACATGGGGACATTCACAGGGAACAGCCTTCACCAAAAGCCCCTCCCCTAGCCCCAAGTCCCCGGCAACCCTGGCCACTGGTACCTGATATAGAAGCTGTCGCCAGGCAGGCCCTTGACCTTGGTGAACTCCTCAGGGCGGTACTGCACCTTCAGGCGGACACTGTCCTTGGGCTTCAGCATCTCCACATAGACCTCCTCCACCGTCTTGTTGCGCACGTCCAGACCACCGTACTACCCAGACACGGAGGACTGGGGTCAGAGGGCAGAAGCTGGGCATCTTGGGCACCCGCGAGAGGCCAGGTGTAGGGTAAGGGTGAGACTCAGCATCCCGTTCACTGGGCATCCATCTGCCCCACCTCCGCAGGTAAGGCTGAGTCCTCTGTCGAGTGTCTGCTCTACCCTCAACAGCTGCTCCCAGGAGAAACCCTGTTCTAGTCCCCCCGCATGTAAGGCTTATTGGAAACACAGCCCTTCACCTTGCTTATGCTCCTTGCTATCTTTGAGTACCTACGACCCACCTCCCCCACCCCACAGGAGACCCAATGAGCGGGAGATGGCCCTCGCCATCAGACCAGTCCTGAGTCCTCCCGCTGACAACAGCAGAGCATCTCCCCGCCGGACACCAGTGCCCAAGCCAGGGCCCCCCTGCCCGCTTCCCCATGATCTACCCAGCAGGGGTCTGGGCGGCATCCAACACCCACACACAGCGGTCGCCAGCAGAGGCTGTGCTCCTCCACCTCCTGTGCCAACTGAGACGGCGGCAAGCCCGACGTGCGGGCGGAGAGCAGCCCGGCTGCTGCTCAGAGGGCGCAGAACTCACCTCAAGGACGAGGTCCCCAGGCACGAGGCCGTCGGGGCCCTTGGCAGGACTGTCGTCCTCCACCTCGGCCACGAACACCCCATGCAGGTTCCCACCACATAAGTGCACGCCAAGCTCCAGCTGGGACTTCTTGATGAAAACAACTCGTGGTTCTGGGGTCTTCTTGGTGGCATCTCCCACCATCCTTATGGGGAGGAAAATGAAGCTCTTCAATTGTGCACAGGGAGGGAGGAAGACATGAGAAAGATGAAACAGTGGTGATGCCCTAACCGTTTTCTGCTGCCCCTCCCCACCCCGCCACGGTCTCACGAGCTCTCAGAACCACAGGAGCCGGGAGGCGGGCCGACACAGCCTCTAGTTCTAGTGACCCGGTTTGTAGGCAGGATGCTGAGGTTTGGTAGAGGTGAACACGTGACCCCGGGTCACAAAGCCACTTGGGAACAGAGTGGAAATCAACACCCCTGCTTTCCAGCCCAGCTGTCCATCACACACCATGGGCTATGTCTTGCGCACCTGGACTGCACTTGTTTTCCTAACTCTATTCTCCTGCAGGGAACTGCAGAGCCAGGCTCACCAGCCAGGGCACAACTCATCCAGCAAATGTTTACTGAGCAGCTTCTATGGCCCAGATGGCACTAAACCAAGAAGCAGGGCCCCTTGCCTCAAGGAACTCACAGCACAGGGACACTGAAAGGCTGGCAAACAAACTGAGTGAAGGAGACGGGACAGCAACAGAACCGAATGAGCAGGACCTCAGCGGGGGAGCCAGCCGGTGACGAAAATTTTGCTGCAGGTAAGTGTAGCCATAATGGGCACAGTGAACGGTCACAAGTAGGAAAGCCCTGAAGATGTCCCAGCTTCCAGCCTCAAACTTCTGTGAACAGTTCATTAAAGTCGAACCCGAGAAAGGGCTCTGTCCAAGACTGAAGAGTGACTGCCTCAGGACCCAGCCTGTGTGACCCTCCCCCACCTCCCCGCCAGCTCCTGCCCACACTAATGCCGCTCCCTCCTCCGGACATCTCTTCACACCCGCCCTTTGCACGGCTAACCCCTGCTCGTTCTGTGATGAGCCGTGACTTAGCTGTCACTGCCCTGCCATGCTCCTCATGACTGTTCCATCGTGGCCCCTGGCACCCCTCCCAGCACTCCGGCCATGCTGTACATGCCTGGACACTGGTCTGCCACCCTCAAACCTAGAGCTCCTTGGGGGCAACACCGCTGTTGATGGCCAGAGCCCGGGGCCTGGCTGGGGGATGACCGTGGGATTCTGTCTAAGGACAGAACCAGAAAACAAGCGAGTGAGAAAAGGAGGAGAGAAAGAAAAAAGGCAGAGCTAAGAATGAGTCAGTGACAAAACGAGAGAAAAAAAGGGAGAGAGGGCAGGACAGAGGGAGGAAAAAAGGACTGGCGTGCTCCCCACCCCAAATCCTGACAAGCCGGTGTGCCGTCTGCAGCGCAGGGCGGCGCTGGGACCCACGTCCCTCAGAGGATGTGCTTGGGCCCCAACAATGGCCCCCCGGACCCACCCCGCTCAGCCAAGTGCACGGATGGAAGGCTCGTGGCATGCATCTGCTGACCTGGAGCCGGGGGTGCTCTGCTTGGCCGGGGGTGTGCCAGGGCCCTCGTCCTGCTCCATCAGTGGGTCAATGACAGAGGGATGCTCCGGGGTGGTGGCACTGCTGCCCTGGAGAGTGGAGTGGGGACTGACAGGGTCCAGGTGGGAGCTGGGGACAGGACAGGAAGAGTGAGGAGTAGCATGCAGCCGGCCGGAGCCACCCCATCTCTGGTGGCGACCAGGTCTGGGACGTGAACAAGGACCAGGTCACGCAGCTCTGTGACCCGAACCCTGAGGAGAGCAGGCGCCTCAGGAGCCTGGACTCGGCCACCCAGCTGCAGGATCTGCCTGTCCTCAACTCGGGGATCCTCTGCAAAGGGGTCAGCCTGGGGACCCATGAATTCACTGTTCTCTTTTCCTCTGCATGTGCCTTTCAGCCCTTCCCTTCACAGGCGCTGCATGGCAGGGGCACGTCTCACCCTTTCCTCACCTGTCCTGCCACCCACAGCACAGAGGCAGACGGGGGCAGGTGTCCAGTGTCTGCTCGTGGAGTGGGGCCAGACCACTCTGTGGGAGCCGCAGGGGCCGCAGCTCCTGCCTGCTCCACATACCCATGCCGGGGCTTCCTGCTGCACGCGGGACCCAGCCACCTGTTTCCACACCCTATTTCAGGAGGGAAAACCATCCCTCCATATGTCCCTTCTCCAAAACCCAGGGCTGGTCAACTCCTCTCTCATGGCAGCAGAATCCCCAGAACTTGCAGCTGGCACGTAGGTCTCCCCACAGCGAGCCACGCACCTGCCGCACCCGTCTCTCTTCCTGCGGCCCCCATGCCCCCAGGAGGCCAGGGCCTCACCTGGACCGGGAGTGGCCGCTCAGCTGGTGCATGTGTGGGTTGTACTGGGCCAGGATGGTGATGGTGTCGCACTGCTGCCCGATGATGAGCCGGGCCTGCTGCTCCGTGGCGCTCCGCAGGTTTATGCCGTTGAACTAGGAGACACCGGGAGCGTGCTCAGTGATGGCAGAGGAGGGCGTGGAGGAGGGCCTGGGGACTCAGGAAGGGAGGAGAGGAGAGGAGAGGAGAGGAGGGAGAGGACGGCAGCTCCCGCTCACCTCAAGTAACTGGTCCCCGTACTCAAGGCCGGCCTGGTGAGCGATGCTCCCCCCGGTCACCTTGGAGACGTAGACACCGCCCTTCTCCCCGCTCACAATGGAGATGCCCAGCGGCTCCGAGCCCTTCTGCAGCTTCACATGGCGTGGCTCCTCCACGTAGGGCCTTGGAAGAGAGCCAACAGTTTTGGGGACTCAGGCTCAAAGGAAAGGTCTGGGGAAGATCTGAGGTCAGGCATGCAATCACTACGCAGAAAGGGCCAGGGGGCACAGACGCTCCTAAGATGACACAGCTGGATGGGAACACGATGAAGTCCACCTTTGTACGACAGTGATACACAACCCCATGCAATACAGACACGACCCCCCACCCGCGGATGGACACAGAAGCACCCAGTCCCAAAGACACCAAGAAGGGTCTGTGTGAACTATAAACACTGATATACGCGGGGAAAAGGCACGCAGGTTTCCCTAACAGGAGAGGAGTGGCCTCACAATGTGCAACGTACAAACCTCCAATGGGGTCTCAAGACGCCCTTGGGGCAAAAGGACTGCTTTCTGGGGTGATATTCACCCAAGAAGCGGCAACATTAAATATCAGTTTTTATATTTACCAGGACACAGGAGGATGCAAAATGATCATGAGATTAAGCTGCTGCAAACCAGAGGCACTAAAAAGGGAGCGGGGAGGCTGGGAGCAAGGCGGCACCATGCACCCACTGGCCCCGGGGAGCCGCCCACCGCACCGCGGGGGATAAGGGGCGCAGGGGGGGCTGGGATGGGGACCTCCTGTCGGGCCAACCTCACGCTCCTCAGGGAGGAGGACCTGTGCCTGGCAGCCACAGGCAGTCTCAGGAGGGATCTGTGGTGGTGGAGGCATCTGGAAGGTGCAAAAGGTTAGAAAGCAGAGCGGGGGTGATCGGAGGAGGAAGACAACCACAGACGCCTGGAACGTGACAGACAGACAGACAGACAGACAGTTAAGTGACCCCGAGCCGCCAGGACCCCCGCTGCATGCTGCCTGAGCTCTTCCTCAGGACAAGACTGCAGCCAAAGGCCAGGGGAGGGGACAAGCAGAGCGCCACCCCCGAGGGCTCCCTCCTCCAGAGCACATGTCAGGGAGGGGTGGGGGGTGGGGGGGTGGTCCACGTGCTGAAGGGCAGGCAGGCAGAGGGGGGCCCTTTGGGAGCGAATCCTTACTTTTTAATCTCCCGAATGATTTAAAAGTTTTATAATATGCACAAGAGTTTTGTCAGAACAATAAGGCTGCTTTGTAAAAAAAGTTCATAAAGTATACTTGACACTACAAACAGCTTAAAACATAACATTAAGGAGGAAGTTTATGTATGTAAAACAACATAAATAAAGCATGTATTTAAACTGTATATATACATACACACACACCTCAGAAGGTGAAATAACAGCAACTGAACCTCGGGTTGATGAGATTATGTGACTTTTTTTCTTTCTACTTTTCTAGTTTTCCCAGTTTTCTATAATGATAGTTAACTTGAGACTGAGGAAAAGAGGGACTATTTTTCGTAAGTAACCCATTCTTCAGTCAGGTCACACACGTTAAAGTTTATGTCACCTAAGCGCTGTGAAGGCAGGAATCACCGACACTGACACACACACTCGCTCACACACACACACACCGGTTCTCTGTGCACCGCGGAGAAAGCTAAGGGGATGTCTGAACCGCATGTGATAAGGCCCCTTCTGCTTCTAAGGAGCCCCCTTCAGTGGGGGGAGAGTCTTGTTCTCTCAGTGACCTGAGCTGGGGGGTTCGGTAAAACCTCACACCCCCAGGGCCGGTTTGTGCTCCTGTCTGCACGATGCAGGTGAGGCCATCATGAACACGTCCACGCGAACTGTGCTGACTCCCCTGGGGGCCCAGGCGCCTTGGCGGTTATGGGTACGCTCTGTTCTCCAGTTTACACTTGCTAGGTGTGCCGTCTCACAGGTTCAGATCGTAAATGAGATTTTCTTAACTATGGGCCCACCCAGCAGCGTCTCTCCCATGGCTTGCAGCTACAAGGGCCCTCAGCTTTCTGGATGTAAGTGGAGGAGAGTAGCTCTAGTCCTAGATTCTAAGTGATTAGATACAGGTAAGTTCAAGTTTAATCCAATCTCCCACTAGGATCTAGACAGAACCCTTTAAATATATAGATACGATCTGGTAAATCCCACTCTGAAGAATACCAGAGGTGGATGAGGAACGTGCAGAGCTTGTGCAGGAAGGGACCAGCCCTGAGAGGAGGCACGTCTGGACTGACAGCTGAGATCTGCCTGCATTTCAAAATGAACCAATAAACGGCTAAGCTGTACATGTATGCTTCACACACTCTCTTCCTATGTGTATTTTATCTCACAATAAAAAGCTTGGGGGGCGGGGGGAGGGAGCAAGCGATACAGCTGTGTTCTGGGGCCAAAAAGAAAAGGGTAAGAAGGAGTCCTGGGACTTCCCTGGTGGTCCAGTGGTTAAGACTCCACTCTTCCACTGCAGGGGGCAGGGGTCTGATTCCTGGTTGGGGAACTAAGATCCCGCATGTCGCATGGCGCAGCCAGAAGTTTAAAAAAAAAAAAAGAGTCCTGATTCTAATTAGTATAGGCCAGTCACTAACCATGTGACCACAGACAGACCACTCCAACCTTCTGGCCTCAGTTTCCTCATCTTTAAAATGGGGCCGATGATAATGCCGCTGATCACAGGGTCATGTGAGGATTTCACGACTTATTACGTGGAACGTGCTTAAGCAAGGGCCTGGGAAGCAGTGAACGGCATCACTCCATCACGGTCACTGTCAGGTCATCCCCAGCATCACGTGCTGGAGCCCCCCTCCTCCCGTGGGCACTCAGTGGAAGGAGCTCACCCTGCTCCTCCAACTGGCCATCCACGTGCGCCCCTCCTCCTGCATCACGTGTCCACAGGACTTCCTCGTGACGTCCTGGAGCAAGACACCAGGGGATGCTAGGCGACCCAAACGCCTGCAGCCTCGCCGGAGGTCAACTCTGTCGGAACTCCCCAAACCGCACCACGCCCGGGGCCGAGGGCGCGGCCGAGCGCTGGCCCGCTACAGCAGCGCGCCATCCTCCCCTGTGCCCACTCACCTGTCCTTTCTGCGCTCCCCGAGGGCTGCGGGGTTGACGGCAATCCTGGGCAATGTGGCGGCTGAGGTCTGGGATGGGCTACAGGAGGACAGGCCTTCGACATTCAGAGGAGACTGCGGGGGAGTGCTGCACTCCGAGTGGGACAGCGAGCCTGCCGAGAGGAGTGGGTGAGGGCCGGGCCTGCACCTCCGCTCCCGCAGCCTGGACGCACGGCCATGCGTGCAGGTGCCTCGTGCCTCGCACTCCCCCCTGCATCTCCCGCCTGGGCCCGGGTCCTGGCCCCGCCAGCATGACTGATGGCTGAGACTGGGAGCGAACTGTGAGCGGTGCCCAGACACCCCACCCTGAGGACGGAGGGGGTCAGCAGGGGGAAGGGCCACTGAGAAGTTCTCACCTCTGTCAGAGCCCACGACAGACCGCGGATATCTTGGCGTTGATGGGATTTTAATGCGTTCTGCCTTAAACTGCAAGTTGCTCGAAGACCCTGTGGTTCCACAAGGGGACAAAACTTTAGGCCTGCAATTAAACAGCGCCCCTCACTCCCTCACCACCATCCTAGTAGTCAGGAAACATACACGGTTATGACAGAATGAAAGTGGGCCCTGCCATTTATCCCCATTTATCCCCATTTATCCCCATTTATCCCCAAGGGTGGAACAGTCAGGGAAAGCAGAGGCCTAGCCCCAGTACGTGAATAAACCATGCAGGGCTAGGCTGCTTCAGAACAGCATCCCACAAGTCTCGCTTCCAGCCCCGAACAGAGACAGCACCCCACGCGACAGGCGCGACTGCCGGCCTTGTGTCCACAACGCCGGAAGCAGCTCCACCAGAGTCTCTTTGAGACAACTGCTAGCCTCGACTCTGGGGTGCGTTTTCCGTAAGTGATCGGCAACACGACATCCCCCAGAATGACCTCAGGGTCAGGGAGCAAGGCTCCTGGGCCAGGGGTCACCAGAACAACTACACGGCCACTGTGGGAAGCTGCAGGAAGGCCACAGGAAAGGGCTCTGGGTGCAGCGTGGAGCCGGCCTCGGCCCCCAGACGGGAGAGGGGCTGTGTGTGTGGGCCGCCAGGAGGTCTGGGCATGAGGATGCGGGTGGAGATGAAGAAAGGCTGGTGCCTGCTCTGGCGAGAAGGCGCCAGTGGCTCAGTTACCGAGGCGGGCGCTGGAGGGCAGGGAGTTGCACCCGTGGGAGGCTCTCATCTCAGAGCAGTCGCTGCAGGCCCTGGGGCTCAGATCCAGGCTCAGGCGGCCCTGGTGCTGGACACTGTCGAAAAGCAGACAAGTGAAGGGCTTGGGAGAAGGACCAGGTCAGGATAACAAGTGGCGGGCCACCCTGAGGCCCTCTGCCAGCTCAGGGAGGCCCAGAAGCGGCTCCCAGTCGGCCGAGGACGGCGCCTGCCCGCAGCCACGCTCAGAGGGCCCTGCAAGCGCCAGGCCAGGACCAAGCTCACTGGGACAGAGGGCTTTCTGCAGGGACGAACAGAGGCTCTGCCTCCTGGGCGGGCACGGAGGGGCAGGACGGCACCGAGGCTCTCCCTAGAAGAGCCCGTCCCTGGAAACGGGAGAGCTGAGGGCGGGGAGCCCGCGTTGCCCACGTCGGGCTGGCCCGCATTCAGGCCCGATGATGACCTCTTCTAGCTGTGAGACTACATCTCTTGCCTGCTTAGAGCCTTCCAGGGGTCTTCACTGTACTCAAAATAAAACCCAAACTCTGGGTTTGTGCCCTATGACGTGGGCCTTCCTCCTGACTCACCGTCTCTTTGCCAAGCTCCCCTACGCTGTCCCTGGAGCCCACTGCACCATTCTCAGATGCCCGGGCTGCAGCACCTACAGCCCTCCTTCCTGGAGGCTCCTCCCCAAGTCGTGTACAACTGGCCTCTTCTCAGCCTTCTAGTCACGGCAGCATCCCCCTGCACGGGGCCCTCTCCACCGCCCAATATAACTTGCCACCCTCTTCCAAGTCACAGCCTAGCTTCTCAACACTTTAGGGTCTTTAGGGCCATTCAGCACCATCTGGTATCACTCTGTTCTCTTTTTTGGTCGTTCCCCACTCCCCACCTCGGCCCTGGCCACTTGAACACAAATGCCACAGGAGATGAAGTCTGTCTACTTAATTTTTCACTGTAGCCCTCTAGAACTATAGCAGTCCACGGCATGTAGTCTGTGCTCTATTAAAACCTGTCAAGTAATCGAATGAATGAGTGACCTTGAGCCAATCCATTCATTTTCTTAAGGCTCAGTTCCTCATCTATCAACCAGAGACAGTAATAGCAGGGTGGCTCTGGTGACCAAGTGAGATGATGCTTATAAAGGTCTGAGGACAGTACCTGGCATGTGAGCGCTCAGCTATCAGCTGCCTTCTCTACCATCGTCCTACAAATACCTTTTCAAGCTCCACGCTGGTAAATAAAGAGAGCGACCTTAAAGTTTCCTTTCCCCGGGGCCCCAGCGCTGCTCTACCCGGCCTCTTCCCAGCTAGGCAAGGGAACCCCTCTATACACAGTGGCCTTATGCCCAGGTGGGCTTGGATGGCTGGGGAAGCACAGGTGGCTTCACATACCTGGGATGCAAACCCTGGGGGCCAGCCTCTCTGGGGACAGGCGGAGAGCTGCAAGGGCCGACCCTGTGGCTGCGCACGGTGTAGATGGGGTTCCTCAGGACGGAGCTCACAGTGGTGCTCGGGGTCATACTGCGGGGAACAGTGCCTGCAAATGGGCAGGGTGAGACAGTGGCCCCAAAGCATCCAGCCAGCCCCAGATCTATGCAAGCTTCTGGCCCTGCTCCACCTGTAAGGCAGGAGAACCCTCTTCAGTGCTTCCCATTTCCCAGGCTGCTATGGGGAAAAAGCACTCTGAAAAGCTAAAAAATGTCACTGATAGAAGACTGAACACTCCAGACAGGTCAGCAGTGGCTAGATCTTTGAGGACACACAGCAGCTCCCTGAAATGACAGTCTCCACTCTCCCTGGGACTGGGCGGCCCTGGGAGCCCGCATCGACCCTCCTCCCCGGCCCTGCCCTGCCAGCTCACCCACAGACGCCCTGCTGGGGTAGAAGGGGGGGTTGCTGTGCCGGCTGGAATGCCCTGGCGAGTAAGGGGACCACTCCTGGAGATCTGGGGAGAGCTCTCCACTGGCCGGGACGCTCTTCTGCTCCTGCAGAACCAAAGGCAAGAGGCAGTGGCTGGAAACAGGGAAACACACAGGCATTTGCAAGCGATTTCTATCCCTTACGCCCTAGCTTCTCCCACTCAGACACATGACGTGACATTTGGGAGAGATCGTTAACTCGTTTATTCATTCACGTTGCCTTACACATCTGGAAGAGAAGAACTTCCTTCAAAAATACTTTGGAAGAAAACCACACAGAAAGAATCTGTTCTTTCGAATAAACAGCTTTTGTGTGCAGAGAGGGTGGAACACATGGGTGCATCGGGCACACGTATGCAGCAACTCCACACAACCTGCCCAGCCGTGTGAAGCTCCGTGTCTGCTGAAAGTAGCACGGATTTGCTCTCCTGCTCACAGCAATCTCTCCCTTCTGGAAATGACCACAGCACCCACAAACACAAGCCGGCCTGTCCTGCTGCCGGCTAACAGATTCACACGTGCTATCTTGACTCCCCAAACCCTTTGAGGTGGGTCCTTGCCACTTGGGTTTATTGCAATACAAGTTCAAAAGCTTCTTGCTCAATAAGCAAATCAAACCCCACACCCAAGAAAGCGTTGCCCTCTTGGTGACGTATTACCGCTATCACGCACACCCCAGGCTGCTTTCTAATCTCCTAAAGGGAGACTGCTTCCTGCGGGCACTCACCTGCCATCCCCTCCCCTTCTCCCGGGCAGGTGCTGAGAGCAGAGGCAAAGGAGCCAGGGCTAAGCCTGAGCTGGGGGATGCCAGTGCGGGCGGGCGCAGGTCCCTGTGTGGCCCGCCCCACCTCCACCTCCCCCTGACCCACTCCAGGGCTGAGCTCTACCTCCAGGAACTGAGCAGAGATCACTACTGGAGCGAGCTTGGGCCGAAAGCTGGGAGCAGACTTTGGCCGGCGGCGCTTCTGCCCCAGCTCGTCCATCTTCTGGGAGGTGAGGTCCTCGTCACAGGACTTCTTGGCCGGCAGGTAGGAGGAGTCCCCGTCCCCTTCAGGGTAGTAGCTGGAAGCAATGCGGACCCTGGCCTTGCGAGGGGGCGAGGCGTGCATGGGCTCCCCGGGGTCCATGTCGGGGGGCAGGGCGCTCGGGGGGCTGGTGGATGGGGAGCTGCCCACTAGAGTGGCCTCTGACTCAGAACTGGTTTCCAGTTTGTGCTGGAACTTAATGGAGTCACCCCTCCTGGGAGGCTTTGGGGGCGTCAGAGGTCCCACCCTCTTGGAGGGCAGGGGGGAGTAAGCAGGCCCAGGGCCTGGGAGCAGGTAGTCTATTTTGGGGGGCGTCTGGGGGCGTTTGAAAGTGTTTGGGTCAAAGATAGACTTTCTTTGCTTTGGCTTCTTGTAAACGGAGAGCTTCTCGGGTCCTGCCGTGGAGCTGAGCACAGCCTTGGGCCAGGTCCCGCCGCTGTTGGCACTCTCGGGCTCTGCCTTGTCCAGGCGGGCCTCTGCCTCCCCACAGGGGCCCACCTCAGTCTCGAAGGGCAGCAGTGGCCGCCGGCTACGCACGTCCACCGGCCCAGAGCCACGCTCCCCCGAGGCGTCCGAGCGGAAGGGGCTCAGGCTACGCTCGGAGGCGCTGGGACAGGCCTGGGGGGAGACGGGGAAGGTTCCCCCGGGGAACGGCTTGTGCAGGAAGGAGCTGCTGCCTCCTGGGGGGCCAGACTCCTTCCTGTCCTCCAGCCTGTCAGCATAGAAGATGTCCGTCTGTGTGGAGTTGTTGTGCTGCATCAAATTCCGTTTATTCTGAGCCTGGACCTCCGGGCCATGGGCTCGGAAGCTCAGCATCTTATCAGAGTCCTTGATGTTTTCAAAGATGTTCTGGCCGCTCCACGACGCGCTCTGAGGGAACACCTAAGTAGGGGTTGCAGAGGAGTGAGGAAGAGAGCAGGTGAGACCGCATGACCTGGAGCTGCCACCGAAAAACATCCCTGGAGGTAGAGCGATGGTCAGGAATGGGCCACACACACCCCAAAGTTGGACAGATGGACAGACGTGCAGGCATGTACACCTCGCCAACCGGTGACGCTTGCTCACAGCCAGGCCACTGGGAACCCACAGGAAAGACACAAAGTTCCCTTGACTTTGAGCATTTTCTGAAATCACCTGCACTGTGTCCTGCCTATTTTTTTAAATTATTAAATGTAAATATAAAAAATTCACTATTAAAGCATCTTACAGTACACCTAGACAATGGGATATTATTCAGTGATAAAAAGAAACAACCAGCAAGCCATGAAAAGACATGCAGGAACCTTAAATGCACAGGACTAAGTGGAAGAAGCCAATCTGAAAAGGCTGCATACTATGTGAGTCCAGCTATATGACATTCTGGAAAAGGCAAGACTACAGAGATAGTCAAAAGATCAGCGTTTGCCGGGGGTTGAGGGGGAGGAAGGGATGAACAGGTGAAGCCCAGAGGATCTTCAGGGCACTGAAATCACTCTGCAGGATACTGTAACGGCGGATACGTGTCATTATACATTAGTCTAAACCCGTAGAATGTACAACCCCAAGAGTGGATCCTCACGTTAACTACAGACTTTAGTTAATACTAATGTATTAATATTGGCTCATCGATATTACAGAGCGGAAGATATGAGAACTCTCTGTACTAACTCAACTTTTCTGTAAACCTAAATCTGTTCCCCAAAAAGGCTATTAATTTTAAAATAATTTTTAAAAATATCTCTTAATGAAGTAGATGAGCCTTTTTCCAACCTTCTTAGAATAGCTGATAAGAAGTACAATAAATGCCCTTAAACCCGTTTAGATTCAACAATATTTTGCCCAATTGTCTGTATCTATTTATACTGCAGATCATTCGAAAATAAGTGACAAATATTATGACATTTCACCCGAACAGCTTTAGCACGCACTTCTCCCAAATAAGGCCATTCTCCTGTATGACCCCAATACCATCATTATACCCAGGAAAAGTAACAATTCCCTAAGATCATCTAATTATCCAGTCCAGATCCAAATGTACCCCCCACCTCCAAAATGTCCTTCATAGCTAGGTTTTTTTGTTTCTGGGTTTTTGGTTTTGGTTTTGGTTTTGAAACCAGGATCCAGTCAGGGTTCACGCATACCTTGCACTTATAAATCAAGACCTTTTTTTCCAAGGATCCCAGTGATGTGGAGAAGTGGCTTGGGTACAAGGAGCTGGGGTTCTGCCTGCCCCAAAGAGGGCGAGAGCAGAGCCAGTGCAGGGCGGGGGCCCTTACCTTCAGGAGGGAGAGGGTCAGGGAGTCCTGGCAGCTCCGCAGCAGAGATTCACACTCATTCAGAGACTTGTTGTCCAGTGCAATGCCATTGATCTAGGGCCAACAGAGAGCCCGTCAGGCCCACCACCAGGATAGGGGTTCTGCCTAGCTGCTGACCCACGCTGGACAGTGGGCCTTGTTCTGTAAGGTGCCCCCGTCTGGAGCTGGCAAAGGAGAGAAAGCCCCTCCCCAGTTAAGGCCCTCAAAGTCCAGTTATGGGGCTTCTGAGGCAAATGAAACACACAGCCTTGAAAGCACTCTGGGGAAGTGACTTTGACTGACTGGGACCAGAACACCACGGGTCCCAGAGGGACATCCCGGACCCGCCGCTTCCTGCTGCGTGATGCTGGACCACGGCTCAGAACTCCTTCAAGAGCAAAAAGGAAAACAGACACGGACGCCCCCCCAGGGGCGCGAGGAGACTGAAAACAAGATCATGATGTGGGAGGCTGGACCCACGTGACATGAAGTATCATCGCAAAGACTCCTACAGCCCCTCACGCCTGAGTCTCTGTCCGCACCCCTCTCAGACACGTTCCAGTGCTTTTTAAAAGTGTATGTGCAATAGGTGAACGGTGAGGCTGGGGTGCACCCATACCATGGAGTCCTACCCGGCTTCGAGAAGGACCACAGCATCAGCACATCCAACCACGTGATGGAGCTCACAGCACGAAGCCAGGTGGAAAAGGCCATCTCAAACGGGCAAGTACTAGACTCTACTCATACAATATCCTCCAAACGACAGAATTACAGAGCTGGGGAACAAAGTAGCTGCCAGGGCTTATGACGGCGGGGAGGGGGCATGCTTAGGACTGCGGGGGTCAACAGACAGGGGTGACACGAGGGAGATCTTTGTGGTGGTGGACAGCCCTGTTTTTTATCCTAAAATGTGATAACAGATTTCATAGTTACGTAAGATGTAACCATTAGATGTTAACTGGATGATGGGTACGTAGGACCTTTCTGTACTATCTTTGCCACTTCACTTTTTAATATTGTTTAACATTATAATTGAATTATAATTATTTCTATAATTATTTCAAAATTGAAAGTTAAAAATATATATATATTCAGAGTGATTATCTTGGGGTGGTAGATTAATTTGGTTGGTTTTGTTTTTCTTTATAACTTCCCCACATCTTAAGAGTTTTTCGTATTGGCCATATTGCTTTCAAACTCTAGCTCGCCCCCAAATCTGAAAAACACTGGCAAAGATGTGAAGTAACGAGCTCCCCCAAACACGGCAGGTGGGACTTCTCTGAAGCACAAGGAGGGACATCACATCACGTGTTGAATGCTTATGCCCTCTGATCCAGCAATTCCCCCACCCGGGACTCTATCCCGTGGCGGGACACAGCAGTGGCCATGAAGCACTATTACAATGGCAAAAAATGTCCTGACTGTCCATCAGGAGACCGGCCCAAAGGCCACTAAGGAACATGCAGTTACTGAAATGACTCAGACAGATCTAAAGATGTGAATCTGGAAGAACCTCAAGGCACGCTGTTAGAAACAGAAAGCAAGGTTAGCAGCAGCACAGTATACTATGATCACATCTAAGTTTAAAAAAAAAAAAAAAAAAAAGTGGGAGATATAAGTTTTGAACGTTTGGGGGAGAAAACACAATGAACTGTTAAAAGTAGTTGCCCTTAGGATGGGAACTGGGAGATGGGGAGTCTAGAACCAGAGGAAGGGTTCCCTGAGACTTACAGCCACAATCCTGTCTCCCACGGCGAGGGACCCCTCTTTGGCAGCCGGGCTTCCGGGCACCACAGCGGCAGCATACACTCCATTCTCCAGGCTGATGCCGCTGTCTGCAAACCAGAGGTCCCCGGTTAACCCCTGCCCGGGTTGCATGGCCCTCTGGTTGTCTCATCTTGACTTTACGAGATAAACTTTTAAAAAGGATGTTGGCAGACTGCAACCTGTCCATCCCAGCACCCCGCCCAGGTCACACCACCCAGGGACCGGGTCAGGTCTGGTCTGGCAAATCAAACAATCAGAGACAAGCAAGACCCAGGACCCAGACGGCCCCGTAGCGTGAAGCACATGGGCTGCACTGAAACCACATCAACGCCTAGTTCTGGGAATGAGGGGTGCCCGAAAACACATGTGATCTCTCTGTACGAGAAAAGGGTGCCCTGCCCACCTCCCCAGCCCCTACCTTTATGCCCGCTCAGGTTGATGTGCAGCGGTGTGACCACCTTCCCGCCCAGGGACTTCCTCCGACGCACGACCATGTTGATGGCCCCCTCCCCGTTGAGGAGCGCCTTCATGGCCTGCTTCTTGTCCTTATTGATGAGGTCCACGTCGTTGATTCTCAACAGCCAGTCATTGACCCTGAGGAGGGGGACAGCCAGGTCACTGCCAGCAGAGGCCTTGGGACCAGGGGGCCGGCCCCTGTTGCTCCCATTCGGGGAGCAGAACACCAGAAAGCAGGTACCCCACAAACACATTCAGAAAGGTTTCCTCGGGGCTTCCCTGGTACACGGTGGTTACGAATCCGCCTGCCAATGCAGGGGACACGGGTTCGAGCCCTGGTCCGGGAAGATCCCACATGCCGCGGAGCAACTAAGCCCGTGCGCCACAACTACTGAGCCCACGTGCCACAACTGCTGAAGCCCGCGCGCCTAGAGCCCGTGCTCCGCAACGAAGAGTAGCCCCCGCTCACGGCAACTAGAGAAAGCCCACGCGCAGCAACGAAGACCCAGCACAGCCAAAAATAAAAACAAACAAATAAATAAATTTATTTTTAAAAAAAAAGAAAGAAAGAAAAAAAAGAGAAAGGTTTCCTCTTCTAGGAAGGTGGAGTGGTTAAGCTGGCAAGGGTTGGAGCCTGGTTTCAAACCCTAGCTCTACCACTTACTAGCAGCATGACGTAGTCCCTCTGGGCCTCAGTGCCCTCATTTGTAAAATGGGGGCACCAGAAGCACCTACCTCATGGGATTGTAAAGATTAATGAATTATATGAAGTACTTAAACTTAGCAAATACCAAGCACTATGTAGGTGCTAATTATTATCATCACTATTTCGTGGGATGAGCAGGCAATGCACATTCCAGACTCTCACACACTTCACCTGAGCCCCTTACTACACAGAGAAGCAAAAGGCAGCACCTGGTGATGGGAGAAAGATCAGATTCAGAGGCAATTCGGAGTCAGAGCAGCCTTTAAGAACAATGTTAGCAGTTAAGCCTGAAAGCCTCAACAGCCTCTGTGAGGCCCCCAGGTCCTGGGATGCGTTCATTTAAATGCCACCTGGCTCTCCAGGTCCTCTGCATTAGGTCAGAGGGAAACTGCCACCTTCCCTCCAGAGCCTGGAGCCCACTACACTCACCGTAAGCGGCCATCAGCGATGCTTCCTTTGTCCACTTTAGTGACAAATATGCCACAGTCCCCCGGCAAACAAGGTTCATTCACACCCTCTGCCATATCGAAACCAAGTGCCTTCAAGTCAATATCCTCCTGGCAAAAGAAGAGTGGCAACAGCTCACTTTACAGCAGTGATGAGAAACATTTGGCTCTTACACCCGCCCCCAAGACACTCACTCCGAGGCGGGTGCTGTCCCTTCACCCCGACGGGACACGTGGTCCCCAAGATAAAACCTCTGAGCAGCTGTGATCCCCTTTCCACCACTGGAAACACACTCTCTCTCTCTCTCTCTCTCTCTCAGCCCCCTGGCGCTCTGCTCTTGCCTCTGCTTTCCATGCACTGCAAGCATCTGCCGGGTAACACAGGAGACCAAGCTGCTACTGCATGGGGCTTGGACAAGTGCAGGGAAAGGATGCATCCACACCCTGGGAGAAAAAGCTGACCTCCCAACTAGCAGCTATGAAGTTGGGGGCCCTGCAAGAGGGCCATCCTTTCCCTCCCCCATCCAAAGCCGTCACGTTGAGGAGAGCTGGGAAGAGAAGACACAAGGGCAGTTTACCGTCTCCCTTTCAAACTCCACGACTTCTGTTTCCCACTCCATGGAGTCTGTGTCAATGGCCGAGTCGTGGGAGCTGTGGGCCATCAGCTGCCGGAACCGGGCCTCCTTTTCCAACTGGGATTCCATCTGCTCCCTGTGAACAAAGAGAGAGCCATGGCAACGGCCCTCTGGGAGGCAAAGCATCCCACCAAAGTCCACTCGGAAATGAGGTGGACCATTCCCCTCCCCCCTCATACTTCACACCAGCTGCCTCAGAAACCCAAGGCTTCTTGGGTACCAGTGAGTTTTCATAGTTTTTTTGTTTTTGTTTTTTTAAGTCTCAGAAAATTGCCCCTAATTTATCTAGGGGTTTAATGCAATTCTTACAGAAATGCCAGCAAGACTTTCTGTAGACAGGGATAAGACTATTCTAAAATATACACAGAAAGGCAAAGGAATTAGAACAGCGAAACCCACTTTGAAAATGAAGAATAAAATGGGAGGAATCATTCTACTTGATTTCAAGACTTATTATACGGCTACAGAAATCAGGACCATGTGGAACTGCCAGGAAGACAGACACATGGATCAACGGAACAGAGCAGAGGACCCAGAAATAGCCCCACAAAGTACAAAAGGTGCAGAAGTGGTTCAGTAGAGGAAGGATGGTCTTCAACGAATGATACTGGAGCAAGAGGACATCCTGGCAACAGACTCTCAACCTAAACCCCATACCTTATATAAAAATTAACACAAGACCTATCACAGATTTAAGTATAAAACTAAAAAACTTCTAGAAGGCAAGTATAGGAGAAAAATCTTTGAGATCTAGGACTGGATTAAGGGTTCTTAGACATAACACAATCCATTAAAAGTAAAAAAATAAAAATCAGCAAATCGGATTCGATCAAAATAAAAAGCTTTAGTTCTCAGAAAGACCCAGTGAGGAGGACGAAAAAAGACTCAGAAACCTGTTAACATGCCCCAGTAACATCCTTCTTCCTAGAACCTGGGCCCAGATGACCTCTCCAATTCCTCAGCACTGCCCAGTGGGTTCCTGCCACACCCCTCACTACTGTTGTTTCCTGCTCGACTGGACGCGCTCCCATGTCCACACCTTTGCCTGAACCGTGCTCAAGAATGTGTGGCCAGCTCTAGGAGGCCACGCAGCCCACGGGTAGTCCTTCTCCAAGCTTTCTTCCCCGACAGAGAAGCAGCTCTGCACTTCATGCTCACCGCACGTGGCTCACCTCTCACCCACTAGGCACATACATCTGTTGCTTCTGCAGACGGGGGGCTGCCCGGGCAGCGGCAAGGACTCCCTCCCCTGCATCCCACTGGTTAGAGAACTTAGCTCAGAGAAGGTGCAAATACAAACATGCTGAATGAACAAACGGAACTTGACATTTCTTAGAAGTTCCAGGCAACTCCAGCTCAATTAACGTGCAAAACCTCCTCCCGTGCTCAAGCCCCCGAGGCGCCAGGCTTTGCCTTAATTTGATTCCACCACCTGCCAGACCCTAACTGGGTGCCTGGAGAGAAGCTGTCCCTCTGCCGCTTAACCCCCGGGATTTTCTTAGAGTGCTCAAGCCCCAGGGCTTCTGGGTTTTCACGGAGTCAATGAAGCTCTTTGCCTTACGTTAGGAGGTTCTGTTGAACGGGGAAGAAGGGGAAGCTGTCACCCACTTCCGGAAGGCGTCCCCCGAGTGTGCGAGGCTTGCACGCTCACCAGCTTCCAACCACCCTATCGGTTCAGGAAGCCTCACGAGCAAGCGGACGGCCGCTGCTTCTCAACTACCCGGTCTGGCTCTGGACTGCACTGCCAATTGGCATCTGCCGATTTCTCTTCTTCAGCTTGGATCCCTGTATTTTCAGTACACTGCTAGGGGCCACCAAGTCTGAAGTAACACCCCTGGGAGCAGCGCTGTAACTGAGGGGACGCTGTCTGACACCCCAAACAGCACAGACTGCTGAGCGGTAGTCACAACCGCCTTCAAAAATGCTGCATCAGAACCTGTCATCATTCTGTTCGACTGCGTGCTGGTCTCTCGGATGGCCCTGCCTTTGGTCTGTCTCCGTGTATTATGAGCCCCACAGGGCAGGGACCCGGCGGCTTGTGCCTCCCCCGGGGCCTGGCCCCCACGCAGCAGGCACCTGGCAAATCCTTGTGGAGTTGCCGAATGAATGAGGGAGGGAGGGAGGGAGGGAGGGAGGGAATGAATGGACGACACATGCCTACCTGTCCCCCAGTGGACCGCCCGGGGCAGGGACCTTCCTTCCGATGAGCCTTGGCACGCAGTGCCTGCCCACCCCGACTCGCTCACCAAAGGGCCGCTGCCACACTCTGTGCTGATCTAAGGATTTCTAATTAACTCTCAACAGAGAGGCCACACTCGGACACATTTTACGGACTGACCGAGTAAGGCAGAGTGAAGGGACAGACTGCAGGCCCTGCTCATGGGGCTGCCCTGACCTGACGGAAGCGGACACCACGCTCCCGGGCGCCAGCTCTCCCAGCAGGCGCCCACCCCAGCGTACTTGAGCTCCTTCAGCTCCCGGCTGACGTCGTTCTTCTGTTTGCGAGTGTCATCCAGGCTGCGCAGGGCCTCAGCCAGTTCGCTCACCGCCCGGTCCCGCTCCCGCCTCAGGTTGTCACAGAGCGTCCTGGCAGAGGGGGCAGAGGGCTAGGTCACTGTGAGGGGCAGGGGACAGAGGACTCATGGCTTGCAGTGAGGCCTGCAGCCCATGCTCCCGAACACCCCAGGTGCTTGCCTCACTCCCAGATGCACAGATGGAGCGCTTGAGAGTTTGGAGGCAAGGCCACCCAGGCCAATCCCACACAGGGACAGAGAGGACACTGGGGACCTGGCAGAGGAGACACCCCCACGGTTACCAGGCAACGAGCATCCGCTTCTGAACGTACAGTGTTTATCCCACAGGTTCAGCCTCAGTGTGTCTGGGGTCAACGACCACGCTCCCACCCGCACAGCCCACCTGGCAAGCCCCTGTGCCCCAGCACCGACCAGACACTGCACCACTACCCACGTGCAGGCTTTTCTAGAGATGCCCTCCACCCCACAACTAGACTGAGCCCCCACTTGGACAGAAATCATGTCCTAGGCATCTCTGCAGCCCGGAGCCCTGTGCAGGTGGGGTGCAGGCTTAACAGCTCTCTACTAACAGACGTGTGGCCTCTGGGCTCCCAGGATCAGCTCAGTCACTCAGAGAGGTGGTGGGGACAGGTGACCAGGTAGCAGGAGAGTCTGTGCTGTGCTCTGTGCCACTGGCAGAACGGCACCCTGCCACTCGATGGACCCTGAGGGCTGGTCCCCACTTCTCCATGGCCCCAAACCTCCTCCAATCCGGAACCTTCATCTCCTGACCAGCCCAGGTGGACATCAGTCTCTCCAAACAACCACAAGGGATCTTGCAGAAACTCTCAATGACCAAGTCCTCACTTATCGCCATCATCATCATCATCACCACCACCACCACCAGCAGGGCCTCTCCTGGCTTTATTCCAGGCCAAGGGCCAAGTCTACACTCCAGGGCTCCCCTTCACAGGCCCTCACCACCTGCCCTCAGGAGCCCTGCCAGCCGCTTCTCCTGTGACTCACCAAGTGCGCACCCCACTCATGCCACAACCAGTCCCAGCTCTGCCCTGAACTCACCATACACCTTTGTTCATGATGGTCCCTCAGGCTGCAACACCCATCCCCCCTTCTCCACCTGGAAAAGTGCCACTCGAGCTTTAGTTCTAGCATGAACGCCATGCTTTCTGGGGAGACCTCCCTACCCGTCCCCCAGTTCCCTTCATGCCCCCACGAATTCACTGTTCACGCACCTCCCTCCCCCCGACCACCCTGTCCCACGAAGCTGCCTGTAGCCCCCGCGGTGCCGGCCCCTCACGGGCATCACACGTGCCCAGGAGCCTCAAAGGTTGTTTCTCTCCCAGGGTCTCCTTGCTCAAGGGACCTAAGATCCTGGCACACGGTAGGTGACCAATGAATACTGGCTGAAAGAACACATTTTTGAAATGTCAGTTGCAACAGAAACCCCCTAAGAAAAAAGCCTGGCCTCATACCACTTCACGGGGGTCCATGCTGTGGACACAGCATGTGCTCGGACTTCTAGGGTGAAGGGAAATGGGAAGTCGAGACATGATGGAAAATGCTAAAATTCTCACTATGAGGCGAGGCTGGGGCATCACCTAGGGTGAGGAGGGACGACCCAGGTCACGCCCACCTTACCTGGAAGGAAGTGGTTATGACTCCGACCCTCCCACAGACCCAGGGCACCACGGGGAGAGCCGAGCCCATGTGGCCCCGGGGCGCCCCATACCGGATGCTGTCCCGCTCCGCCACGATCTTGTCCCGCTCCTGGAAGGCCCAGTCCCGCCGGCACTTGGCCACATCCGCCTCCTGGAGGGCTTCCTTCAGCTCCTGGCACAGAGCCTTGCACTGCTTTCGAAGGATTTCAGCCTCCTTGTTGGCTCTCCCCACGTCCATTGTCACCGTGTCTTTGATCTGGCGGGGGTGAGGGGCAGGCAGAGGGGAAGGTTACCAGGCCTTCTGGCCCAGAAGTGCCCTCCGACTGGTATAGGAGCTGGGGCTGGACTCTCGGGAGCTGGACGGAGGGAAACACTAGGGTCTCAGCCAGAGCCCGTTCCGACACCGGCCCCCGCCCCCCATGACTACGTGTTCCACAGCCACGTTCAGACCCCTAGCGATGCTATATTAGGGTCCGCCCAAACTCTCACAGCGCCACACAGAGCCAGGACCAGGGGCCCAGGTGGAATGCCCCTGGAGGGCTCCTGCCAGACCCTGCCCTGCCACTCACGTGGTATACGTTTTGCCGAGAGCCCACTACCTCTCCCTAAAGAGCTCTCGTGACAAACGTGACATGAGGCCCCACTGCAGTGAAGGGTGCAGCACTGGTCACCATGCTCCCCACCCGCTGCGTCTACAATACAGTTTTTACACTCCAGCATATGGAGTTATTTCTCAATCTGAAAACACACCACTACGTTTGCTGGTGAAGTCCTATGTGTTTCAGTTCCTTTAAAAAGCTGAGATCTAAAGGATTTGCACCTGGACCCCCCCCAAAGCGTTACACGCTCCATTAAAATTTCAAATCAAACTCTTTGAAGCACTCATACAGAAAGCTCCCTCTGTGCCTCTATAATCCTCAGAAAAATGAAGAATGTGACAAATGACAAAGTGAGCATCTACTGCAAGAGTAACTCCTGGTCCGGCTCAAAGGCTTCCTGAAGAAGCAAAATACAGGCAACACGAGAACGCGCCTCTGCTCAGCCTCCACCTCTCGCAGTACTTCCTCCCTCGCACAGAGCTCCCCCACTTTCTAGCAAATTCAGCTCCCCAAGCAGGACTGGGCATAGGAGATGCAAGTGCATTCAGGGGCAGCAGAAAGACCGGCCCGTCCAAGTGACCAAGCTGGGCTTTCTAGGGGACAGCGGCTCTGTCAGAGGGTCTGTCTTGGGAAGCGACCTGGTATCTGGAAGGACCTCCGTGACACGCAGCAGCGCCCCACAGCTTCCCTGTGGGGGACCAGCCGCCCCGGACGGTAACCACGTCCTCCTGACGCCGGCGAACCTTCAGTGGACTTGGCCTGCCCGTGGTCAGAGTCTGGACACCGGCCCTTGTGAAGGAAGCCCCTAGATGTGCCCACTTGGAAAGGTGGGAAGCAGGGAAGAGAGGGGTCAGAGCTGACCTGGTGTCCAGAGTGAGGCAAAGACCCTGACAGGCCCCCCCGACTGCCCCCTCTTTGCACAACCCACTCTGGAGAAGCAGGGAGAGGGAGGGCAGTGGCAGAGAAAAGAGGGTAAATAAAGAGCGAGGTACAGAGAGAAGGGAGGACAGTGTAGGAAGCCACCACGGGTCAGAGGGAAAAAGAACCACCGCCCCGGCTGAGCGGAACGAGGACAGTTCTGAGACCAGGAAGCTAGCCTGGCTGAAGGACCACCTCAGCCAACCCCGCCCCCCCCGCCACCACCACCAAGAAGTGGCTGCTGGAGAGGGGCGGGATCAATCCCCAGGGGTCTCGCAGGCCACGGGGAGATCAGACCCTCCTGCCCACACCTCAGAGCCAGGATGGCCCAGGTCACAGGCCTGGCCTACTCGGGCCAGGCGGGGAGTGGTCGTGCCCCAGAAGCCAGATAAACTCAAGAAGGAGCCGAGGAAAAAAAGGAAAAAGAGCGACCACATGGAATGTACCCGTCAGATAGAAGGTATCAACCGGTTTCAGAAATGTTGAAATGTGTGTGCATTGGCGGAGAAAGTACATCTTGGAATTCAGGAATTATCTTAGTACGATTTGCTGATGATATCAGCAGATGATATTGGCCAGAGGTGGTTTGATGTTGGTAGAGTTTCCTCTAGAAATAAAAAATTGGGGGAAAAAAAAAAAAAAGAAGGAGCCGAGGGTTTCAGTTCTGGAAGCTGCAGGGGTGGGGGGCTGGGGCTGTCCTCTCTTGCCTGCTGACTGGGATGGGTGCCCAGAGAAGACTCCTGCCTCAGCTGACAGGCAGACTTCACACGCTGCCAGGGCACTCCTGCCGAGGCCCGTGAACCGGGCTCCAGGCGGGAGGCACACATGAGCAACGGGAGGGGGGTGACACAGGCCACCAGATCTGGCACCACGGGGCAGTCGGGGGTCTTCCTCCTCCTCTGTGCTTCCACATTCCTACAAAGAGCACGATTGCTCTTTGCCCCCCTTGCTCCCTGGGGGCATCCATCATCTCAGCCCCCTCCAGGGGGCTGCTGGCCTATCACAGGCTCACCACCTTCTACGGGTTTAACACACTGTCCTCGACTTTTTAGCTTACTGACCGACTCAGGCATTTTTAATGTTTTATTCTTCATCATTTTGTTTTCGTTATTTGGTATCAACATTTTCCCCAACAATTAAGCTCTCAAACCAGAATGTGAAAGTGAGGTGACATTTTCTCCAGGGCAATTACCAAGTCCTAACGCATTATATTTGCTCATTAAGAATTTCTTCATTCCAGTCTTTTAAAAATTGCATCAAAGAAAATATTCCTTTTCACAATGGCTTTCACCTTGATGGTCTGGAGAAGTCTCACTCCCTTTGTATGAAATTATTGCTGTTTGGCCCATTTTTGCCTATGAGAACAATCTTATAGGATGCACCCTAATCCTAACAGGGTAGGAAGGTTCAGATGGGCATAAAAATAATCCTAATAATAAAGACTCAAATCATTCCTACTTTATGCAGATATTATCCTAAGTGTGTTTTCAATGTTAAACCATCTGATCATCATGACCACACTGTGAAGCAGATGCTGTCATCATTTCCAGTTTGTAGGTAAGGAGACTGAGGCCCAGAGAGCTAGGAGAGGTAAGAGGTCACATGGCTGAGGAGGTCCACACTCCAAACACAGTCCCCAGCACGGCCTGGGCATCAGGCAGCATCACAGTCCGCAGAGAGGCCCACGAGGCCCTGGCCGCCCCTCGGGCATCAGCCCTGCCTCATGCTCGGTCCAGAGGGCCCTAGCTTCAACAATCCACGCACACACTGTCCCTTACTAAGCTGCCGGACCTTTAACACCTTGCTTTTCACTTCTCACAGGCCAGTTTTAAAGCCTTCATTCTAACTGACCTGCACCAAGTAGAACGGAGCGGTATGAACAGAGAACTATTCCGATGGGAAGAAAGTCTGCTCTGATCAAGTTCAGCAGCTCGAAACAGAGCCACACACAAACTAACCGAATGGGAAGGCAGTCTCAAAGAGGGGAGTCCACAGGCCTGTCCAAGCCCCAGCAGGGCACACCTGGTCTTGGGGGTAAGCAGCGTCACTGATGAGGCCTGGCTGGTCAGGTAGGAAAGATGCAGAGAATCCCCACTGATCACTCGGGAGTCAAGCTCAGTGCCTCAATTCCGATGCTGCTGAGCGCCACTCCCCTGACCCTGGAGGCACGCCCCCCGCCCCCCCCCCCCCCAGGGAGCAAGGCTTGAGAAGAGTACTGGGCTCAACCTAGTAGAACAGCTTCCCAGGAGCCCAGACCACCCCTCTAAAGAGCAGACTCCTCAGGTGTTGGGGTGAAGGAACACTGACTGTGCCCTTCTGGACTCACAACGCCAAAGGTACCTATGGCTTTGGGAACGTGGCCCTGGGATCTTGCTTCTTAAGGAGCAAGCCCTTGAGCTGACTTCCAGCAAAAGACTGATCTACCATCACATCAGCTGTCAGCTCCGGACACCCAGGACCACAGCTGAACCTCACCTGTGTCCCCTGCAGCCCGAATAGAGCTGGGCACCGAGTGTGAGCTCAGCAGTTACCCAGGAGGCATCCAATAGCCCAGGCAGCAGCAGGCTGAAGGCTGCTCCCTGCTCCTCTGGACACCTGGGCGTCACAGCCCTCTTTCCCTCGCCACCTTCCTACCTGTCGCAGCGCCTCCATCTCCTCGCTGGCCGCCTGCTTCTCAGACGTGCTGCTCTTGAGCTTGGACTCAGCCAGCTCCACCTCGGTCTGCAGCTTGTCCAGCTCGGAGATGACCTGGTCGCGCTCGCTCATGATGAGCTTGTACTCGCTGTACACCGCATCCCGCTCCTCCTTGTACTTCTCTGACTCCTTGGCAGTTTTCGCCTGTGTGGTCCTCAACTCCGTCAGCTCCGACTGCAGCAGCTCCATCTCCCACTGCAGGTCCTTGTTCTGGGCCGTGGCCTTGTTCAGCTCGTGGTGGATGGCCTCGAACCTGGCGGAGAGAGGCAGCCAGGACGAGGGCGTGGGGACCTGCCCAGCCAGCTCTGCCGCGCCGGACAATCGAGCGTGAAGTTTTGAACGCGGTCATTCTCCACACCCCCAAGAGAGAAAAGTGATGAAGGACCAGGACCCCTGGACCGGGAATTTTTCTCAGCCTTTTACAAATACTGGAAGATGGACTGAGAATTTCATGCCCTCTGCTCTACTGGAAACAACAGTGTTACTTCTTCCACAGTCAGGCTACGTTACCTTTAAAAATAAGAACAAAACAAAGCTAGAATCACAGCCCATGAAAGACAAAAGTGGCCTGAACAATCGTTGATTCTGAGCACCTCATTTTACAGATACAGGGGATAAGGCCTCGAGACACAGGTGCCTGGCCCAACGCCTCCAGGTTAGCGTGAGAGCACCGCTCGGTCCTTCCAGGCCAGGAAGTACCTGCCATGCAGGCGGCCCTGCAAATTACAGCCTGCAGCTCTAGAGCAGCATTTCTGAGTGTGGGTTCCTTAGAAACCAATCCTGCACAGAGCTCCATTTAAAAAAAGTGTGCTCTCTGATGACTGATGTTTGGGAAAAACACTGCATTCTGTTCCCTCTTGGGAGATTCTAGCGCACAGTATCGGAGTAAAGGTTCTGAGAAGTCCTGCAGCACAGACACCTGTTTGTGTGCAACCCGGCAATTCCCAAACCCTTTTAAAGCCAGAGAACGCTTTTCATATAAACCTGATAAGCACCCCAGAGAACAGGTATTCTGCAGGAACGTACCTTAAGAAACATTGTTGCAGGGCAGGGGTCACATCCCTACAGATTATCTACCTTAACAGAAAGTGCAACTTTAGAAGAACAATGCCTAGGACAATTAACTTTCCTATCTGCCAGGTGGGTGACTGACACAGAGGGGAGAGGCTTGTGGGGTGACCTGAGAAACAGGACGGTCAGAACACGCCCGAGTCGCTCAGATGGAAGAAAGGAAGGAGCACAAGTGCCAAGACAGTGTCAGGAAAATGTTTCCTGGACGTAAGTAATTTTTGATTGAAAAAGTTCAATTGCTTATTTTTTTTTTTTTTTACCCCCCCAGAAAGTGGCGGAGAGCCTTGCAGATAGGTAACCACAAGCCCACAGAGGAGAGTGGCCCCCGGCAGAGAGGATGCTTCGGCCCTCTGGCCATTCTCTGAGTGCAAGAGACAGGCCAGCTCGCTCGCTCCCCTCCTTGACGGCCTAGGCTCCTACCTCCTCAGGGAGAGGGCGCACTGGTGCTGCAGCTGGATGGCCGTGTCCCTCTGCTGGGTCAGCATCTCCGTCTGCTTCAGAAGGCGCTGGTTCTCCTCCTCTAGCTGCTCCAGGCGGCTCAGGTCCGAGCTGTGGACGGCGACTTTCTCGCTATACCTCTTCCGCAGGGCGTCATAGTCCTTCTTAACCACCTCCAGCTTGTCCATGGCCGTGTCATACAGCTTGTTGAGAATTTCTGATGACCCGTTGTGCTTCAACACCTGGGGACCACAGAGCCACGATTACCAAAGGTCTGAGGGCAGGAGGAAGGACAAACTCGCCTCCGTCTGTCTGGGGGAAGGATTGTTGACAAGGGAGGGGAGGTCACACCCTCTGGCTTTCAGGGGTCTTGAGGTCTGATTCCACAGGCCCCGCTGAGTTGATTCATTCGTTCACAAACATTTCTTAAGTAGTATACAGGAAAGAGTCACCATAGCAGGCCTGAGACTTCCATCCTTAGAAAGGCCTGCTTGCAAGTTGACCCTTAGCTGGCGTCTGGGAACGTGAACAGTAAGCAGTTCCCTGGACTGATACAAAACTTTCCCGAGTGACAGGAAGGGCTCCCCACGCCTGGACTGGACGAACAGTGTGCTTCTGGCTCAGCTCCTGCTTTCTTCTGGGAGTCTGAAATTTCAGAGCATGCTAAGCAGGGGGTTCCTACGTGGCCAGCTCCCAGTAAAAGCCCCGGGCAGAGAGCATCTCATGGGCTTCCCTGGCTACATTTCACACGTGTTGTCACGATTCGGTACTGGGGGAACTAAGTCTGTCCTGTGAGACTCCACAGCGGGAGGACTCTTGGAACCTAGCACCTGATTGCCTCTGGACTTCACACCATGCACCTCTTCCCTTTGCTGATTTTGCTTTGTGCCCTTTGGCTGAAATAGATTTTAGCTGTGAGTAGGATTATACGCTACGTCCTGTGAGTTCTTCTAGCAAATCACCAAACCTGAGGGCGATGCTGAGGATCCCTGACACAAGTACCTAATACCTTCTAGACCTGTTCTAAATGCTGGTGATGCCGAACAGACACAGTGACGGTGGCCTGTGGACCGCTTATCCTGATGGGCCGATACAAACACACAGAGACCGAGATCGGTAGACAGAGATCAGTTCTCAAATAAAATAACTTGAGAGCATAATAAGGGCTGTCGAGGAAATAAAAAATAAAACAGGATAACGAGCTGGAGAGAGACTTCTGGGCAGCAGAGTAGCTTGTGAGAGAGTCCACAGCCTGAGGAGGTCTTTCTAAGAAGGTGACTTCCGAGCCTGGGTGCAAATGAAGACCAGCAGCCAAGAGCACATGAGGCAGAGAGTGAGAAAGTGCAAAGGCCCTGAGGCAGGAATCACCAGCCATGTCCTAGGCACAAACAGGAGGGCAGGGAGGAGTGACTGGAACCCAGTGAAGAAGGAGAAGTGGATTCAAAAAAATGGCCAGAAGGCAGTGGTTAAGGCTCCGCGCTCCCAATGCAGGGGGCCCGGGTTCAATCGCTGGTCAGGGAATTAGATCCCACACGCATGCCGCAACTAAGGAGCCCGCCTGCCGCAACTAAGACCTGGCACAACCAAATTAATAAATAAATATATACTTTTTAAAAAGTATAAGGTTAGGGCTTCCCTGGTGGTGCAGTGGTTGAGAGTCCGCCTGCCGATGCATGGGACACGGGTTCGTGCCCCGGTCCGGGAAGATCCCACGTGCCGCGGAGTGGCTGGGCCCGTGAGCCATGGCCGCTGAGCCTGTGCGTCCGGAGCTTGTGCTCCGCAACGGGAGAGGCCACAACAGTGAGAGGCCCGCGTACCGAAAAAAAAAAAAAAAAAGTATAAGGTTAAGAGTGCAGATTTAAAAAAAATAAAATAAAAAGGCCAGAGAAGTCGGCACAGTTTCAAGGCTCACAGCAAAGACTGTATCCTGAGTGAGATGGGAACCATGGGAGGGTTTAAGCAAGAGAGCTTTCTACTCTGAATTACAGGGGGTACTAACGCTCACCCAGGGTGCTGCTCTACAGAACAAAATACAAGATGTGTTAAGAGGTGGTCAGGGCCGGCTGACTTCTGCTAAGCACCTCAGGGGATCTGAGTGAGCCCTTGGGCTGAGGGCTCATATCTCCGGAGCACCCCCGCAGCCCCCCCACCCCATGACACGACTGAGCCAGAAAGGCTTGCTTAACCGTTCCAGGTCCAACAGTCCAGGAATCACCTGGCTCATCCAACATGGACCCTGAGTTATCAGAAGATCTTTGCAGCCCAGAGAACCAGAACCTGGAACTACTGAATATTCCCTGTGGAGGGAGGGTGAGCCCTCAATAAATACGATTAACAGGAAAGAGCTAATTCAAATGTCAGAATCTTTTAGAGGCAAGGAAAGTGAGTTCATTCCTCTGAGACATTAGCTCCTAGGACTACAGATTAATGGGGAAAAAGGGAATCTCAGAAATCAGCTCATTCAGGGCTTTTAGTCTTTTTCCTTTTCTTTTTTTTATTTTTAAAGCAAAACTCCTTCCTTCAAAGGAAATCTTATGAGGACACCAAACTACAAAACTCACTTTAAAAATAGGTACACAGCTTCCTCGGGCGGTTAAAATCTTCACCATTTTATAAAAATGCATCACTGTTGCAGATCAGGACTGCATGCTGAGAAATAGTCAGAAAACCACTGACTTAGCCTCACTCGATCATTTAAAGTCTTCTTAAAGACACAATGCAGTATCTTCCAAACATACAGCAAAGCACAGCAAATAAGGTAACAGAATTTTAAGTACCCACCACTTAGCTCTCATCTTAAGGACTGGTTCCAGGACGCCCCACGGATACCAAAATCCATGAATGCTCACATCCCTCATATAACATGGTGTAGTATTTACATACGAACTACGCACATCCTCCCTATACATTAAATCATCTCTAGATTACTTATAATACCCAACACAACAAAAACGCTATGTAAATATAGCTGTCAGCAAGGCAAATTCAAGGTTTGCTCTTTCAAACTTTCTGGGATTTTTTTTTTTCCCCAATTCCTGGTTGGTTGAATCCTCAGATGTGGAACCCACGGATATAGAGGGCCGACTCTACCTTGTCGCATGTCTCAAATTGCTTTCCAAAGATATAAAATAGTACAGGTGCTTAGCCAAAGCCCCCAGTACACCCTTCTCTTATCTAGTACCCCTCTCCTCCCCTCCAGAATTGCTCTCCTAAATTTGCTGTCAACCATCACCATGCACAATATTCTACCTATACTACTTCTGTACTCATGAAAGTTCCTAATGGTGTTCCATGTGCTTCCTTCTAGTCAATGCTGCTTTTGAGGTGTAGTCAGTGGTGCAGGTAGTGCTTCACTGTAGGAGTACATCACACGGGTTTTTTTTTTTAGATTTTTAAAAAAATTTTATTGAAATATATTTGATTTACAATGTTGTGTTAGTTTCAGGTGTACAGCAAAGTGATTCAGTTTTACATATATATATATATATATATATCTTTTTTAGATTATTTCCCATTATAGGTTATTATAAGATATTGAGTATAGTTCCCTGTGCTATACAGTAGATCGTTGTTGGTTATCTATTTTGTATTGTGGATAGATCTTTTTAAATTGAAGTCTAGTTGATTTACAACATTCTGTTAATTTCTGCTATACAAACAGAGTGATTCAGCCATACATATATATTCTTTTTTACATTGTTTTCCTTTATGGTTTATCACAGGATATTGAATATAGTTCCGTGTGCTATACAGTAGGACCTTGTTGTTTATCCATTCTATATGTAATAGTTTGCATCTGCTAGTCCCAAACTCCCAATCCACCCCTCCCACACCCCCCTCCCCCTTAGCAGCCCCAAGTCTGTTCTCTATGCCTGCATCACACATTCTCAGTCTGATGGATAGATGTTTACCTCATCTCCATTTTTTTTGCTGTTATAAATGACACTCTTGTGAACCCTGTACACGTCTCCTCTCCCACACCGGTGAGACTCCCCTCTAGGGTGGACACCTTGAAGTAGAGCTAAGGATCAGAATACGGACTTTTCCCCACTGATTGGACGATAGCAAATTGCTCTCCAGGGTGGCTATCCCAATTTATATCCCACCACCTGTGGGCAGGAATTCTGAAAGTTACTGTCATCAACACATCCTCACCAAGGTTTCATACGGTCAGGTTCTTCTTTTAGTTTTTACTTGTGATAAAATACACATAACCGTCTTAGCCTTCTTCAACCTCTGAAGTATACATTTCTGTAGCGTTATGTGTATTCACATTGTTGTGCAACCAACTTCCAGAACTTTTTCATCTTGCAAAACTGAAACTCTGTCCCCACTAAACAATTAGCTGTTCCCCCTCCCCCAGCCCCTGGCAGCCAGCCTCCTACTTTGTTTTCTATGAATCCAACTAATCTAGAGGTATATACAGTATTTATAAATAGAATCATATAAAAGGAATCCTACAGTATTTATCTTTTTGTGACTGACTGACTTCATTTAGCATAATGTCCTCAAGGTTCATCCAGGCTGCAGTATGTGACAGAATTTCCTTCCTTCTTAAAGATGAAAAATATTCCATTGTTTATATGTACTGCATTTTGCTTATCCATTCATTCGTCAAAGGATACCTGGGATGTCTCCACCTCTTGGCTATCGTGAAACAATCAGACTTCTTTTTTAAGTACTGCCAATCTCACGGACAAAAAATAAGATCTCTTTTTTTAAAAACTTGCTTTTCCTGACTACTAGAAAGACAGAGCAACTCTCCTTATGTTTATTGACTACACACACTTTCTCTTCTATGAATTGCCTGTCCATATCCTTTATTTTCCTTTCCTCCTTCCTTCCCCACCTGCCCCTTCCTCCCCCCCTCCCCCTTCCTCTCCCTTCCTTTCTTTCTGCAGAACTTATTTCTAAATTCCAGGTACTGATCCTTTTCCAGTTATATTCATTACAAATATCTTTTCCCAGTATGTGGCTTTTAAATCTTCTTGAGTGCCCTTTGTTACTAAAATTTCACGTTTTAATGTGGTAAAATCTATCAATCATTTCCTTTATGGTTTGTGGTTTGGTTGTTTTACTTAAGAAATTCTTTCTTTCCTACCTTGAGATCATGAGGATACTCTCTCTCATTAGTTTTCTTAAAAAGTGTTAGTTTTACTTTTCACATTTAAATCTTTAAACTATTTATTTAAACTACTGGAATATATTTTTGTATATGTTGCAAGATAGAGATACAACATTATTCTTTTCCATAAATTACTAGACAAAGGAGAACTGGGTCCCCAAGTGCAGTACAAACTGAGGACCACTGAATTTGTCCAGGTGCAGACAATGAGGGTTGGAGGACAGCAAGGACATCAGCTGACACAGTGCCCACCACTGAGAGATGAGAAGGGCATCCCACAAGGACGTGCCCACACATGCCCAGGACACAGAGCGCCAGTGGAGAGCTCTCCTGCCTTCAGGGTCACATCTGGAAAAGAACCAGCTTCTAGACCAGACTGCCCTGTCTTGTGGGCAGTACCTCAAACATTCCAATTAAAAATCACTCCAAATGTTTTATTCTCTAAACATCTCCAAGCCAGGTGAGAAGCCCAAGGCTCCAAAAGAGCCCCCTGTGGTTTACTACAGAACAAAAGCACTGCTGCCATTCCCAGAGTTTCCCACAAGGTGGCAGGCCTGAGTAGACAGCCAAATGCACTCCCACAGTTGTCCAGCCTTCCAAGCTTCATTCAAGGAACAAACTAGCTCTGGGACTTCCCTGGTGGTCCAGGGGTTAAGACTCCATGCTCCCAGTTCAGGGGGGCCTGGGTTTGATCCCGCATGCCGCAACTAAAACCCGGCCCGGCGCAGCCAAATAAATAAATAAATATTTAAAAAAAAAAGAAGAAAAAAGAAGAACAAGAAACAAATTAGTTCTCATCACAAGAAAAAAAATGTGTAACTATATAAGTTGATGTATATTAACTGGACTTACTGTGGTGATCATTTCACAATGTATACAAATATCAAATCGTAATATAGTACACCTGAAACTAATACAATGTTACATGTCAGTTATACTTCAATTTTTTAAAAAATTTAATAAAATATAAATTAAATATCACCCCACATATTAATAAAATAAAACCTAATTTTAAAGACTGCCTTGAAACAATGCAAAGAAAAACCCTGTTCTGGGCACTGGCCCAGCAGAGCCCACGTGTACTGGTCCACAACAGTCAACACTGCGGTTTGGCCTCTTCACTGGGAAGTAGCCCCCAAATGCCCCAACCGTGAGGTGCTTGGATGGGGTCTGTATGACAATCCAGAGGCAACTGAGGGCAGAGTGAATCTGCTGCCAGGATGGGTCACAATTTTCCAGTGAGACAGGGTCAATCAGAGAAAATCCCAGAACAAACCCAGAAACAAAATCAGAAAGGTTGGGATCCTTTCTGATGCCCAACCCAGCCCTGCTAACGCAGTAGGATCCGGGATCAGGAGAGGCGACCCTAGGGAGATCAGACTGATACCCTGTGCTGTCTCAGCTGCCCATTCCACAGGTGAAAGCTCTGCATGAGAAGGCCTCGCTTTTTATGAGCTACCCATTTTCCTCAACTCCTAACCTCTCGTCGTAGCCCTGGAGTCACAAGAACAGTCTCTTTCCCATACGACAGCACCCGGATATTCAGAGGCTCATGGGGCCCCTAACACTTCTCAACTTTTCTCTACAAGCAGGGCTGAGCATCATGCCTGTGCTAATGTAATCAAAAGCCTCTGAAGAAATCTGGGAAAACCGCAGTCACAGTTAACTCCAGAGGATTTGAAAAACTCCCCTATCAGTCTACAATTTTTCCTTTTTACTATTACACGATTATGTTCTTGGTAGACAGTTAGGCGCACACACACTAACAGTCAAACGTTTAGCTTCCCAGCTAAGGCTAACAGTACTCTGAGAGACAGAATAGTTAAATCTGGCTCAGAATTCTAAAATGAAAAGGGTGATAAACTTCTCAGCTCATGCAGGCAGCAGTCTTTAGGGATGACTCTCCTCCGGCCTGTGAGGAGGGGGTGAAAGTGACCCAGGGGAGGCACAAACCCAGGGTTTGGTCCCATCCACACACCAAGACAGCCACAGCCTGAGCTGCTCCCCTCAGGGAGGCCAAGAACACAGCTGTCCTTATATCCTGCTCCACACTGGTCAGAAACACTCTGGGCTTCTCGGAGAGCTAAGCTCTTTGAAGACTAAGAAACCCCTTTCTTGGGTTATCTGAGAAAAGAAGTTAACTTTCACGAATCACCAAAGAAATGAATCACCAAAGAAAAGAGTATATTTACTCTTTTTGTCACCTGACAAGGCCAGAAGGAGAAGAGGGAACTTTCCTGGAGCCTTAAGTTTCCCCAATAAATTGGCAGAACCTATTTTTTTAAAAAAAGAAAAGCACTGCTCTGAACCTGACAATTGTACCTTTTAAGAAACAAACTTCAGAAAAACATGCACAAAGGAACATAAGGACATATGTAAGGGTGCCCATCAAAAAGTAATTTGTAACGGGAAAAAGTGCAGACTACCAAGGTTCCCAACACACACAGAATGGGGTTAATAAATTACTGACAACTAAACTATGAAATATCTTGTTGTATGCTCCAAATTTACAGAAAATACAAGGAGACCCATGATATACTGCACAGTTAAAAAAAAAAGGCAGGTGGCAGAAAATAAAAACAAAACTTTGTGTGTTAAGTATGACATAGCAAATGTCCACAAGGAAATATCCCAAGTGGTTCAGAGAGGTCAGTCACCTCCAGGAAGTGACACCAGGGCTGAGGTGGGGGTGGGTGACTTCACTGTCGTTGAAGTTTTTTGTTTTTTAACCAAAAAATATGCATTATTGTAAAGAAAGGAGATGCAAAACTACCCTCTACGTTGCTCCCCGACCAAGGCTTGGCCATCTCCGCCCCGGAACACTTGGGCATCCAGATGGTGCATTCTGACTGCGGTCCCCTGGAGATGGAACTGCCATACCGTGCTCCCCCTGGCCACACACACACACACATGCACGCACGCACGCATGCTCGCACACATGCAAACACATGAGAAAAACCACCTGTCTGCTGCTCTGGAGAGGGAGAGGTCCCAGGCCCCAGGCCCATGGTGCCCTCCCACACAGCTGCCTCATTTCCTCTGAGATAAATCATGTAGAAGGCTGGGAGCCCACAAATCCCTCAAGCAAACATGCAAGTCAAACAGCACCATTTACCCCCACAAGGGCCTCTTCAAGTTAACAAGGCGTGGGAGGAACCAGGCAACAAAACCAGCCTTGTCCAGTGAGGTCAACCTTTGGCCCCAGGGCCTGCAGGGAGGAGACCTGTGGCCACCCCCATGTGCCCTGCTTTCTCGGCTGTTGGCCTATCCAAGACCTGAGCTTTTCACAGCCCAGCACCCGTCCCAGACCTGGTGAAAATGCTACGGCGCTGGCTGGGGAGAGCAGGTGGCCTGGCAGCTCAGACACACCCCTCACCCCTCACCCCCACCCAAGGCACTGGGCCCTCCTCTCCTGGGGGGGTGGGGGGCCCTGAGGTGGCCCGCAGGCCACTTGCTAAGGGGCACTGGTCCAGCTGAAGAGAACTGGGGAAAGTCACTGACCACTGTAATCAACTACCCCCCCAAGGGTCAGCGCTATAGGAAAAGGAGAAGAGGAGTGATGTGAGATGGAAGCATCGGGGAGAAAGCCTTCCCAGGTCACTTGTCGGGGGACGGGAAGCGGGGGACAGGAGGCCGTCATCTTGGCCTGGATGCGCATACGAGCTGTTTGGGTCCTGAGGGAAGTCAGAGAATGGGAGGCAATAAAACATCATGCCTCAAGAGGGCAGGGTTTTGGTTTTTTATGACCAAGTGGTAACTGGAGCCTTTTATTTTGAGATATAAATCACATACCATATAATTCACCCTTTAAAGTGCACAATTCTATGTGTTTTGGAATATTCACAAGGTCGTGAATCCACAAAGCTGTGCGGCAACTGTCACTGTCTAACCGCAGAACATTCCCACCACCCCCAGAAGAAACGCGGGTCCAGCACTTTCTCCTTGGTGCCTCACTTCATCCTTCAAGCAATGCTCCCAGAGCACCGCCCCGCCCCGCCCCGCCCCCTCCAGGGCCGGAAGGTTAAAGGGCGGAGGAGAGGAAGGTGGGAGTGAGAGTTGCTTCTCTGAGATGGCGCAGCAGGTGGGCTGCGGACGCCCCTGCTGTGCTGCGGGGCTTTCTGCCCCAGCTGGACTCCTGCTGCCCTGGCCTGCACTCACCTCCCCTTCCAGGAACCTTCCCGTTACCACCGCTGGGCCAGGCCTACCCACGCCCACCACCAGACTTCCCACACACAACCAAACCCCCTACTCAGAGGGCTCGTGGACAAGACGCCAGCTATCTCCAAGTATATCCAGTTTAGCGGCCTGCACGGAGCCTGGACTGTGTACTCCACATAAGGCTTCAACAAATATCAGAGAAACAAAATAAGGCACAGAAACACATTTTTCAACAGAACATAGTTTATAATGGGAAAATACTGAAACTAGTCCAAGGGTCAGTCAATAGGAGACTGGTTAAATCAATGATGATGCTCCTATGTAACTCAATACTCTGCAGCCGTTAAAAACAAGGAAGGAGAATCTGTATTGAAATAGAAAGATGTGACATATTCAGCAAAAAAACAATGTTAGCAACAAAAGGAACGGTGCGATTCTATTTTCTCAAATATGTTAACAAGATATAAAGGGTTCTATGTGTACAGGTATAAATCTCAAACTTTTCAAAGTAACATAGCTATGGTTAGTTATTTCCGTGGAGTGAGACTACACGAATATTCTTTTATTTTTTAAATGTCTCTATTGCTTGATTCTTTTATTGTGTTACAAAATGCATAATTTTATTGAATTTTTGAATTTTATTTATTTCTTTATACAGCACGTTCTTAGTCAGCCATTTTATACACATCAGTGTATACATATTGATCCCAATCGCCCAATTCATCACTCCACCACCCCCACCTGCTGCCGCTTTCCCCCCTTGATGTCCATATGTTTGTTCTCTACATCTGTGTCTCAATTTCTGCCAAACACTGTGATGAACCGGTTCATCTGTACCATTTTTCTAGGTTCCACATATATGCGTTAATATACGACATTTGTTTTGCTCTTTCTGACTTACTTCACTCTGTATGACAGTCTCTAGATCCATCCACGTCTCTACAAATGACCCAATTCCGTTCCTTTTTATGGCTGAGTAATATTCCATTGTATATATGTACCATATCTTCTTTATCCATTGGTCTGCTGATGGGCATTTAGGTTGCTTCCATGACCTGGCTATTGTAAACAGTGCTGCAATGAACAATGGGGTGCATGTGTCCTTTTGAATTATGGTTTTCTCCAGATATATGCCCAGTAGTGGGATTGCTGGGTCATATGGAAATTCTACTTTTAGTTTTTTAAGGAACCTCCATACTGTTCTCTATAGGGGCTGTATCAATTTACATTCCCACCAACAGTACAAGAGGGTTGCCTTTTCTCCACACCCTCTCCAGCGTTTGTTGTTTGTAGATTTTTTGATGATGGCCATTCTGACCCATGTGAGGTGATACCTCATTGTAGTTTTGATTTGCATTTCTCTAATAATTAGTGATGTTGAGCAGCTTTTCATGTGTTTCTTGGCCATGTGTATGTCTTCTTTGGAGAAATGTCTATTTAGGTCTTCTGCCCATTTTTGGATTGGGTTGTTTGTTTTTTTTTAAAATTGAGCTGCAAGAGCTGTTTATATTTTGGAGATTAATCCCTTGTCCATTGATTCGTTTGCAAATAGTTTCCCCCATTCTGAGGGGTGTCTTTTCGTCTTTTCGTTTCCTTTGCTGTGCAAAAGCTTTTAAGTTTCATTTGGTCCCATTTGTTTATTTTTGTTATTATTTCCATTACTCTAGGAGGTGGATCAAAAAAGATATTGCTGTGATTTATGTCAAAGGGTGTTCTTCCTATGTTTTCCTCTAAGAGTTTTTTTTTTATAGTGCCCGGTCTTACATTTAGGTCTCTAATCCATTTTGCATTTATTTCTGTGTATGGTGTTAGGGAGTGTTCTAATTCCATTCTTTTACATGTAGCTGTCCAGTTTTCCCAGCATCACTTACTGAAGAGGCTGTCTTTTCTCCATTGTATATCTTTGCCTCCTTTGTCAATAGATTAGTTGACCATAGGTGCCTGGGTTTACCTCTGGGCTTTCTATCCTGTTTCATTGATCTGTATTTCTGTTTTTGTGCCAGTACCACACCGTCTTGATTACTGTAGCTTTGTAGTATAGTCTGAAGTCAGGGAGTCTGATTCCTCCCACTCTGCTTTTTTCCCTCAAGACTGCTTTGGCTATTCGGGGTCTTTTGTGTCTCCATACAAATTTTAAGATTTTTTGTTCTAGTTCTGTCAAAAATTTCATTGGTAATTTGATAGAGATTGCACTGAATCTGTAGATTGCTTTGGGTAGTATAGTCATTTGCACAATATTGATTCTTCCAATCCAAGAACACAGTGTATCTCTCCATCTGTTGGTATCATCTTTAATTTCTTCCATCAGTGTCTCAGAGTTTTCTGCATAAAGGTCTTTTACCTGCCTAAGTAGGTTTATTCCTAGGTATTTTATTCTTTTTGTTGCAATGGTAAATGGGAGTGTTTCCTTAATTTTGCTTACAGATTTTTCATCATTTTGTATACAGGAATGCAAGAGATTTCTGTGCATTAATTTTGTATCCTGCAATTTTACCAAATTCATTGATTAGCTCTAGCCGTTTTCCCGTGGCATCTTTAGGATTCTGTATGTATAGTATCATGTCATCTGCAAACAGTTTTACTTCTTCTTTTTCCATTTGTATCACTTTTATTTCTTTTTCTTCTTCTCTGAGTGCCATGGCTAGGACTTCCAAAACTATGTTGAATAATAGTGGCGAGAGTGGACATCCTTCTCTTGTTCCTGATCTTAGAGGAAATGGTTTCAGTTTTTCACCACTGACGACGACGTTGGCTGTGGGTTTGTCATATATGGCCTTTATTATGTTAAGGTAGGTTCCCTCTGTGCCCCCTTTCTGGAGAGTTTTTATCATAAAATGGGTGTTGAATTTTGTCAAAAGCTTTTTCTGCATCTATTGAGATGATCATATGGTTCTTATCCTTCAGTTTGTTAATATGGTGTATCACATTGATTGATTTGCATATACTGAAGAATCCTTGCATCCCTGGGGTAAATCCCACTTCATCATGGTGTATGATCCTTTTAATGTGTTGTAGGATTCTGTTTGCTAATAGTTTGTTGAGGATTTTTGCATCTATATTCATCAATGATATTGGTCTGTAATTTTCTTTTTTTGTAGTATCTTTGTCTTGTTTTGGTATCAGGGTGATGGTGGCCTCATAGAATGAGTTTGGGAGTGCTCCTTCCTCTGCAATTCTTTGGAAGAGTTTGAGAAGGATGGGTGTTAGCTCTTCTCTGAATGTTTGATAGAATTCACCTGTGAAGCCACCTGGTCCTGGACTTTTGTTTCTTGGAAGATTTTTAATCACAGTTTCAATTTCATTACTTGTGATTGGTCTGTTCATATTTTCTATTTCTTCCTGGTTCAGTCGTGGAAGGTTATACCTTCCTAAGAATTTGTCCGTTTCTTCCAGGTTGTCCATTTTATTGGCATAGAGTTGCTTGTAGTAGTCTCTTAGGATGCTCTGTATTTCTGCAGTGTCTGCTATAACTTTTTTTTCATTTCTAATTTTATTGATTTGAGTCTTCTCCCTCTGTTTCTTGACGAGTCTGGCTAATGATTTATCAATTTTGTTTACCTTCTCACAGAACGAGCTTTTAGTTTTATTGATCTTTGCTACTGTTTTCTTTGTTTCTGTTTCATTTATTTCTGCTCTGATCTTTATGATTTCTTTCCTTCTGCTAACTTTGGGTTTTGTTTGTTCTTCTTTCTCTAGTTCTTTTAGGTGTAAGCTTAGATTGTTTGAGATTTTTCTTGTTTCTTGAGGTAGGCTTGTATAGCTATAAACTTCCCTCTTAGAACTGCTTTTGCTGCATCCCATAAGTTTTGGATCGTCGTGTTTTGTCATTTGTCTCTATGTATTTTTTGATTTCCTCTTTGCTTTCTTCAGTGATCTATTGTTTATTTAGTAATGTATTGTTTCGCCTCCATGTGTTTGTGTTTCTTTACGGTTTTTTCCCCCTGTAATTCATTTCTAATCCCATAGCATTGTGGTCAGAAAAGATGCTTGATATGATTTCAATTTTCTTAAATTTACTCAGGCTTGATTTGTGACCCAAGATGTGATCTATCCTGGAGAATGTTCCCTGGGCACTTGAGAAGAAAGTGTAATCTGCTGTTTTTGGATGGAATATCCTATAAATATCAATTAAATCTATCTGGTCTATTGTGTCATTTAAAGCTTGTGTTTCCTTATTAATTTTCTGTTTGGGTGATCTGTCCATTGGTGTATGTGAGGTGTTAAAAGTCCCCCACTATTACTGTGTTGCTGTCGATTTCCTCTTTTATAGCTGTTAGCTCTTGCCTTATGTATTGAGGTGCTCCTATGTTGGGTGCATATATACTTATAATTGTTATATCTTCTTCTTGGATTGATCCCTTGATCATTATTGTAGTGTCCTTCCTTGTCTCTTGTAACAGTCTTTATTTTAAAGTCTATTTTATCTGATACGAGTATTGCTACTTCAGCTTTCTTCTGATTTCCATTTGCATGGAATATCTTTTTCCATCCCCTCACTTTCAGTCTGTATGTGTCCCTAGGTCTGAAGTGGGTCTCTTGTAGACAGCATATATATGGGTCTTGTTTTTGTATCCATTCAGCGAGCCTATGTCTTTTGGTTGGAGCATTCAATCCATTCACGTTTAAGGTAATTATTGACATGTTATGTTCCTATGACCATTTTCTTAATTGTTTTGGGTTTGTTTTTGTAGGTCCTTTTCTTCTCTTGTGTTTCCCACTTAGAGAAGTTCCTTTAGCATTTGTTGTAGAGCTGGTCTGGTGGTGCTGAATTCTCTTAGCTTTTGCTTGTCTGTAAAGCTTTTGATTTCTCCATCGAATCTGAATGAGATCCTTGCCAGGTAGAGTAATCTTGGTTGTAGGTTCTTCCCTTTCATCACTTTAAGTATATGGTGCCACTCCCTTCTGGCTTGTACAGTTTCTGCTGAGAAATCAGCTGTTAACCTTATAGGAGTTCCCTTGTATGTTATTTACCGTTTCTCCCTTGCTGCTTTCAATAATTTTTGTCTTTAACTTTTGCCAATTTGATTACTATGTGTCTCGGTGTGTTTCTCCTTGGGTTTATCCTGTATGGGACTCTCTGTGCTTCCTGGACTTGGGTGGCAATTTCCTTTCCCATGTTAGGGAAGTTTTCGACTATAATCTCTTCAAATATTTTCTCGGGTCCTTTCTCTCTCTCTTCTCCTGCTGGGACCCCTATAATGCGAATGTTGGTGCAATTAATGTTGTCCCAGAGGTCTCTTAGGCTGTCTTCATTTCTCTTCATTCTTTTTTCTTTATTCTGTTCCGCAGCAGTGAATTCCACCATTCTGTCTTCCAGGTCACTTATATGTTCTTCTGCCTCAATTATTCTGCTATTGATTCCTTCTAGTGTAGTTTTCATTTCAGTTATTGTATTGTTCATCTCTGTTTGTTTGTTCTTTAATTCTTCTAGGCCTTTGTTAAACATTTCTTTTTTTTTTTCTTTTTTTTTTTTTGCCCTACACGGGCCTCTCACCTCTGTGGCCTGTCCCGTTGCGGAGCACAGGCTCCGGACGCGCAGGTTCAGCGGCCATGGCTCATGGGCCCAGCCGCTCCGTGGCATGTGTGATCTTCCCGGACCGGGGCATGAACCCGTGTCCCGTGCATCAGTAGGCGGACTCTCAACCACTGCGCCGCCAGGGAAGCCCTGCTAAACATTTCTTGCATCTTCTCGATCTTTGCCTCCATTCTTTTTCCGAGGTCCTGGATCATCTTCACTAGCATTATTCTGAATTCCTTTTTCTGGAAGGTTTGCCTATCTCCACTTCATTCAGTTGTTTTTCTGGGGTTTTATCTTGTTCCTTCATCTGGTACATAGCCCTCTGCCTTTTCATCTTGTCTATCTTTCTGTGAATGTGGTTTGTGTTCCACGGGCTGCAGGATTGTAGCTCCTCTTGCTTCTGCTGTCTTCCCTCTGGTGGATGAGGCTATCTAAGAGGTTTGATGGGAGGGACTGGTGGTGGGTAAAGCTGGGTGTGGCTCTGGTGGACAGAGCTCAGTAAAACTTTAATCTCCTTGACTGCTGATGGGTGGGGCTGGGTTCCCTCCCTGTTGGTTGTTTGGCCTGAGGCGACCCAACACTGGCGCCTACGTGGGCTCTTTGGGGGGGCTAATGGCGGACTCTGGGAGGGCTCAGGCCAAGGAGAACTTCCCAGAAGTTCTGCTGCCAGTGTCCTTGTCCTCATGGTGAGACAGAGCCATCCCCCCCCCCCCCCGCCTCTGCAGGAGACCCTCCAACACTAGCAGGTAGGTCTGGTTCAGTCTCCCCTGGGGTCACTGCTCCTTCCCCTGGGTCCCGATGCACACACTACTTTGTGTGAGACCTCCGAGAGCGGAGTCTCTGTTTCCCCCAGTCCTGTCAAACTCCTGCAATCAAATCCCGCTAGCCTTCAAAGTCTGATTCTCTAGGAATTCCTCCTCCTGTTGCCATATCCCCAGGTTCGGAAGCCTGATGTGGGGCTCAGAACCTTCACTCCAGTGGGTGGACTTCTGTGCTGTAAGTGTTCTCCAGTTTGTGAGTCACCCACCCAGCAGTTACGGGATTTGATTTTATTGTGACTGCGCCCCTCCTACGGTCTCACTGTGGCTTCTCCTTTGTCTTTGGATGTGGGGTATCTTTTTTGGTGAGTTCCAGTATCTTCCTGTCGATGACTGTTCAGCAGTTAGTTGTGATTCTGGTGTTCTCGCAAGACGGAGTGAGAGCACATCCTTCTACTCCACCATTTTCACGAAATGTATATTAATTTTGCAATTTAAAAAATAGTATAAAAACATGAAGAAAGCGCTGCCCTTCCCCGTTTTGAACTATTTAACCTTACAGCCATTTGGTAAGGCAGAGTAGGGCAGGAGGCTCCACTGGGCAAGGGGTGCCCCATAGTGGCCATCGGAGCCTGCATGGGATGAGGAGGGGCCCTGCATAGGCGCATGGGGGTCCCACAACGGGTCAGAAGCGGGGATGGCGTGGGAGGGAGGTGGCAGAGGGAAAGGCAGGCAGGTACTCCCGGGAGACCGACCAAGTAAAGAGATTAAGAATAATCAGAACCAGGTTTCTCACTACCAGGAAATGCAGTTACAAAAATGGAAAGGAAGAAAACAAGAACGAACCCTGTTATATTGTAGTACTGGACTGGAACCGGAAATGTCAGTGTGAACTCATGGTTTCCAATATACATATTACATAGTGAAGGTATAAATATACTAGGAAGAGGGAGAGAGACACATGGAAACAGGTTATGAGTGAGTGTGTGTGGTGGTGGGGGGCTGGGGGGGGGTGGCGGTGTACTCAGATATTCCTTATTCTGTCCACTGAGAGGGCCTGGAGCGATTACATCCAGGAGCAATGAGCACATCAACTACACCCAGCACTCCGATCATGCTTCTAAATACCATTTTCCACTAAAAGGAATGAGGACTCCTAGGAGAAATGTTTGATTTCCAGGACTAGGGCAGGGAAGTTAGAAAATGAACCTGGAACATCTTCTTGTGCCAGAAATCAAGAAAGTGCTCAAAGAATGAGGGGACGTGTCAAAAAGACAGACGAGCAAGCTGAAGGGGCTCCCCGTGGCCACAGTGGTATACAACCCACTGAGTAAAACAGGAAACCATGCGTGTGTGTGTATGTATGGGGGTGTATACAGGGAAAACAAGTATCACTACACTGGAGAAGAAGCCTAGAGACACCACCTTAGTCAAATGATCAAAGTGAACATCGTTAGTAATAAGTCGTATCCAGCCAAGTCTCAATCAACGGGATGCAATGAGAAAAAGGCAGCATCACTTCTGTGACATTCCTGCCTAAGATGCAAAAACTCACCCAACCATGGGGATCCAACAAATCCAGGTTGAGGGACAACCTAGAAAATAACTAGCCTGTAATCTTCCAAAACATCAAGGTCATGCAGGTCACAGCCTGAGGAACTGTTCCAGACTGAAGGAGACCAGAGAGACTGGACAACTAAATGCAGTGCGTTATTCTGAATGGGATCCTTTTCCTATTAAAGACATTATCGAGACAACTGGCAAAACCTGACCCGGGTCTGACGATTAGACAGTAGTACACGTCAACATTAATTCCTGATGTGTCACTGCCACTGTTATACAGGAGAATATCCCTGTTTGCAAGAAGTACACATTTACATGTTCAGGGGTGACGAGGCACCAGGTTGGCAACTTATTCTTGAGTGATACAGGAGAAAAATTCTTTGTACTGTATTTGCAACTCTTCTGTAAGTTTGCAATAATCTCACAATTTAAAAAATTTTAACTGTAAATGAAAACAAAAGCAACAAAGGCAACGTCATCCTAAATTACCAGATGAGTTCAGATTGTTATATACTGGCTTTGTGTCAATCAAGCCCCAACGGTCCTGCTTTAACTGGGGAACCATAAATGTTTCTGATGGGGAAGGGGCTCTGCTTAATCGGACCCATGATGCAATGCTAGCAGGACACTCTGCCTCTGCCTGGGACTGTCTTCCAACCCCAAACGTCCAACCATCTATGGACACAGAGCATCATCAGTCCCTGCCACGTCCCTGGGCAGCCCAGGCAGTTCCAGACCATAAGCTACGAGAGAAGAGGCACTGGCCTACATCATTCACAGGAAGCGGTGTTCTGACTGGCCTGCTCCTCATGCACTGCTGTCAATGTGAAACAAGAGCTGAGCAAAGTGAAGAAACTAACTTCGAACGCAGAGAGGAGCAAGGGCAGCAGGACATACTCTCACCCCAAAATAACGATGGTAACTGTTACCATCTTGTATTTGCACAGAATTTTAATATTTGCAAGTTTCTTTCCATCTGTAATCTCACACAATCCATACAAAGGAAAGAAGCTACAGATGCCCAAAGCTCCCAGACTAAGTCGAATTCCTGTGACACAGCACACATACCACATAGAACCTCCTCCTTGGTAGCCCTTGCGATATTCATAACAATACAAAATGTGTGTGGTTATTTGATTAACATCTGTATCCCCCCTTGGATTGCAGAGTCCAGGAAAACAAGGGTTGAGTGTTTGCTCACAGATGGCCCGATGCCTCACAGGAGGCTGACACCAAAAATACTTGCTAAGTAATCACATGGACACACGGGTGGGTGGATAAGATGGGTGTGCGTAGGTCAGCAGGTAGACGGACAGTGGGTGGGGGAATGGATGGGTGGCAGATGAGTAGGTGGATAAGGGGAGAGATGCATGGATGGATGACGGGTGGTAGGCAGGTAGACGGTAGGTAGGTAGGTAGGTGGGTGGGTAGGTGGGTGGGCGGGTGGGTAGATGAGATGGTAGGTGTGTGTGTTGGTGGGGGCGGGGGGTTGGTAAATGGATGGTGAGTGGGTGAATGCCTGACCTGGGTCTGGTCCGCCCCCCACCGCCCAGCCCGGTTCTACCTGCTGCTGCTGGGCCCGGAGGTCACCGATCTCCTTCTGGTCCTCCTCGTGGAGCCGCTTCATGTCCTCCCACGACTGCTGGAGCAGGTTACGTTCCCGTAGCAGCTGTCCGTTCTCCCGCCTCAGCATGTCCACATCATCCTTCAGCTGGGTCTGGTCGCTCAGGAGCCGGCTGTGGAGCGTGCTGAAATCCCACACGGCACAGTGAGCCCAGCCAGCCTCCGACTCCCACCCGAGGCACCAGCACCCCCTCCAGGTCCTAGTACCCCCAACACACCAGACAGGTCAGCAGCGTGCAGAGGCAGGCCAAAGCCTGCTGTCAGCCACATGCCAGAAAGACCCAAACTATTTTTTTAAGAGCCTGACACCACAATGGCACACATGTGAAGGCCAAGGAAAGGAGATAAGCCCCTACCTGGCATGGACCTGGCACCTCCAAGTGCTGAGGCCTGGCAAATGTCAGCAGGTGGGCAGGCAAATGCCCTCAGAGGGGCACCAGGAGACCAAAGGGGAACATGCCCCATCTGCCTCTCCTGTGGCAGTAGAGCCCCAGCAGGGACCCAGAGGTCCACAGTGATCTGCCTGGCCTACTGTCTCACACATTCGACCACTTTCCTACCAACCGTGCTTCTGAAGCTGGCAATGGATGGTATGGAAAACTGAGGCCCAAAGCCACAAACGCACGTGCTTTAAGGCCCACCGCTTGCTATGCAGCAGAGGCAAGATGGGACCAGAACCCCAGGCTCCAGGTCCACAACTGAAGACTGGCAAGAGGCAGCAGTTCCTTGCACGCTGGGAACCCTGGCCAGGCGGGCCCCACTCACTGGTAGAAGTCGGTCTCCTTGGCCACCTCCTCGCACCTCTTCAGGGCGTTGGTGTGCTGGTTCTGCAGGCTCTGCAGGTCTGACATGGCCCGCACACACTGGATCTTCAGCCTCTCGTAGTCCGGATTCAGCCTGTGGTAGGGCCTGGCCCAGACGGCAAACAGCCCAGTGAACACTGGCCCCGGGATCACAATGACAAGAATGTCTTTCCCTGGGAAGCCACGTCCTAGGTCACTCCAGCCCAGCAGTTCCCGAACACTGGTCTCCTGCATACCACCAACACCAACGCCCCCCTCCGCCCCCCACAAGTGCCTGCTAAGCCCGGGTGTCCTGGCCGCAGCCAGACCAACAGAATCCGAATCCCCAGGACGGGGGGCCTTGATTGCTGAACTCCCTGCGTGGGCCGGGAGAGCTGGGAAGGTGCTCCTGTGCTCTGGGAGCCCCCCGGAGGCCACACGCCAGGCCCGCACGCCCAGGGGGCCCAGCAGTCCCTGGGATGAAGCTCCTCCTCTCCTGAGAGCGGTGAGTCTCAATCTTGGGTACATAACGAATAGACAAGGCCCAGACCAATTACGTCAGCATCCCTGAGGGTAGGACTCAGACATGGGGATTTTTCAGCTCCCCAAGGGATTCCAACGTGCAGCCAAGATTGAGAAAAGTGGCCAGGACCAGGAGTCCCCAGACCTGCAGCACTGTAGTCACCTGGGAACTTGTTAGAAATGCAAATGCTCAGGCCAGCCCCCAACCTCCGAAATCGGACACCCAGGAGGGAGGGAGGAATGGCCAGCCATCTGTGCTCTAACAAGCCCTGCAGGTGACCCTGGTGCGAGCTCAAGCCTGGGAACCCCTGCCCTAGAGCAGGCATCAGAAACCTTTCCCTGTAAAGGGCCAATCTCTGTGCAGCCACTACTCTGCCTTGGTGGCATGAAAGCAGATGTGGACGGCACACACTCGCACACTGTCTTCACTTGCCCTGCCCTCAAGCTGTCTGTCTGAGAGACACATCCTCATAAAAGCAACCTCTAGGAGCAGGCTTTGAGCCCCGACATCACCCCAGAAAAATCCTCCCCAGGATGAGGCGCACACCCCCCATGCTCCTGAAGGAAAGCTTAAACCAGCCCTGCTGCTGCTCCCCTCGGAACCCCCGCCAGCACCTCCTCAACCCTTCCCTGGCATCTACCTCTCAATCCCAACAAAAGAAGTGGTCAAAGGTTTTCTTCAAAATAACAAAAAAGCCAGGTGGGACCAACCCTTTCTAAAACAAACACGTGGCAGGAAACAACTAACGTGTTTACAAACCACATAAAGATCCACTCAGCAATGAAGTAGGCCGGGGTATCCAGGAGACAGCAGTGCCCTTGTCCACGGACAGACCAGTCAAAGGCTCAGCAACAGGGTGACTGACTACCTCTATTAGGGCAGGGGCTGCACACAGCAGCAAACGGGACAGAGAGAGAAGCATATTGTCTCCAGGGCTGGAAGGCAGAGAGGCCTGGGAAAGGGCTGGTGACAAGGTCAGGGCCATCCAACCAACCAGGGAGGAGGCACCAAAGTGGGACCAGGAGCCTCCAGCTGCTGCCCAGACCACCCACCAAATGACCATCGGCAAGGCCAGTAGAAAGGCGGTGAGGCCGGTCCACACACACACGCGCGCGCACACACACGCAAGCAAGAGCACACCAGTGCCAGGAGCCAAGTGTAGGATGGACACACCCACACACACTTCTCAATCCCCAAGTTGTGTGATTCAGGCCACAGACTCCGATTTTGAACTGGAGGAAGCATAACAAGCCTCCGCCCCGCTCCCCGCATCCAGGCCTACACGGGCGGGTGGCGGGAAGGACACTCGGGCAGGCAGCAGGGCTCTCAGGAGCTAAGGGTACGCCTCGGGGCAGGGGGTGCCATGGCATCAGGGTGGTGACCCTGTCCATCGGGCCGGCGGGGGAGGGGCACGGTCGCCACCTCTTGTCGAAGGTGGTCCCGTGGGTGGCGAAGGCCAGGCGCTTCCGCAGCTCATTCCTCTCCCGGGTCATCAGCCGCAGCTGAATGGAGAGGTTCTCCACCTTCTCATTCACTTGCCGGTCAGTGAGCAGCGGCGGTGGGGACGGCGCCTTCCCAGTGGTGCCTGCAGGAGGACGGTGACAAAGAGAACTCGTGTTCACACGGCTCCCACCAGCAGCCGGGCGCTGTTCTGGGCTCTCAGCTTGCATTCGCTCCTCACGACCACCCTACCGGTGGGTCCTGTTACATCCCCCTTTCCCAGAGGACACCGCCAAGTCAGAGTGTAAGAGGCACAGCTGGGACCAGAGCCCAGGCGGTCTGGCTCCAGCATCCACTACCTGGGCCCTGGCGGAGGACCCTGAGCGAGGTCCCCCTCTCTCCCTCCAACCTAGCTTTGGCACCTCCAGGATGGAACTGTTTTGGCCCTGATCTTTGCATCCTCGCCTGCTCTGCTAACACCAGCTGTCACCCACCCCTGGGCACAGAGAGGCCAGCCTGAGCAAGGTGGAAGGCACGGCCCGAAGAGGAAGACACAGTTACAGCTTCCCAGAGAAGCTGGCAGAGGACAGAGGGAGCCAGCTCCAAAGCCGGGCCAAAGGGCCGTGTCCCGCTTTCCCCTGATCAGGGCTGGACACAGCTCCCTCCTCCACGCCGCCCGACTGCCTAAAGCACCTGCTCAACCAGACCAGGTGTGCAGCTTGGAGGAGCTACAGGGAGAGCCGCCCATGGCCAAGGTAAGTGGGACGGGGTGCAGGTAAGTCCCAGGACCTCTGACTGCCCAGCCCACACCAGGCCCTCGTCACTTGTCCCTAGGACTAGACATGTCCTGAAGGGAATCGCATGCCTTATGCTATTACCAAGGAACAGTGGCCACCACCAGCACCTCTGACGAGATCCCAATCTGCTTCTAGGAAGTATGCACCTCACTCAAATGTCCCAGAAAAAGAGACAAATCCATGGTGCTTTTATAGTTAACTCCGTCCATGTGTCCCCTGAGCCCTCTAAGCCTCAGAGATCCTCAGTGGGGTCAGAGTAACCCACAGAAGTCATCCCAGTTTATGGATGTGATCCAGAGGCGGACTCACCCCAGGGACACAGTATCTGTCTCCCCAGTAGCCCCTGTAACGTGTAAAAGGCAAGACGAATGTCTTCTGACTCTGTGTCATCCTGACCGCTGCCCCCCAGCAGACCGCTGTTGGCTGATTTTCTTGTGCAAACCGAGTGTCCCCCAAGACAGGCACTCAGGTGTGGCCTTGCATCTTCCAGGAGTGGCAGGGAGGATGGAGAATTCGACACTGTGGGTGACAAGCTAGACCATGGTCTGAGGCAGGAGACTCGAGCTCCCAGCTCAGTGTTATCCAATGTCGGTATGCCAACCACTGAATCCAGTACCCCTCGAAACACATGTTATTTTAAAGCCAGCACCTCCGTAACAGCCAGGATTCTTGTGCTCAGGCCAGACCTCTGCGGCCAAAATGTTCTTTAAGGTGAGGCCCAGGATCACCATTTCCCCCGAGCATCTCCCTCCGTCCATGGGTTCTAGTCCACAGCCTGAGAAGCCTTCCCTCGCCCTTCCCCAAAGACCCTGGATCCTTACCCCTGCCCCCAGGAGTTCTGGAAAACAGGCTGCTTACAGCTCTGTGCGGCTGTGTAACGTCTTCCTCTTTGGCAAATGAAGGCACTACTATGAGCTCTAGTTCGACGACGGCCATCTGATTTGCACTCACTTACCCGGCTGTCTGACATGTGGGGCTTCCTCTGGACACGTGCCTGACACCCCCTTCTGGAGAGGCCTACAACTAAAACTCGGCATCTAACCAGCCCCTGGGGGGGCCGGTGGGGGGGACACGATCTGTGGAGGACTGACAAACCCAAGACAGTGGCATGAACAGACCCAACAAGCACCCGGAAAAGAAGGATTTCAATGTAAACGTCACAACCAACCACGCAACAGCACACAACACAGATGCCCCAGGCATTAATTTAACCTTCCCAACGATCCCACAGGTGGTAAGAATATTATCATCTCCATTTTACAGGTGAGAAAACTGAGGCGCAGCAAGCTTAAGGAATCAACTTAAACTTCCACAGACAGCAAGTGGTGCCCTGGACGAGAGCCCAGGCACCCGGATTCGGAGCACGTGCTCGCTGCTGCTGTGCCTTGCGGCCTCCCAAAGACAACCACGAGTAGCACTCACTCCATGCCTGGCGGTTTATGAGCTGCTTTTCATACATTATCCCATTCCATCCCCTTAAGGAAGATACTGCTGCTACCCCCATTTTACAGATCAGCAAGCAAAACCTTATCAAGCTTAAATAATGGGTCCAGGTCACCAAGCCAGTAAATGACAGCATGGCGTATGGAGTGCCTTCTGCCTGACCCCACGTGCCCGAGGCCTCAACCTAAAAGTTCTCAAATGGTTTGATTTTAGGGCCTCTTTACACTCTTAAAAAGGACGGAGGACTCCAAAGAGCTTTTGCTTATGGGGGTTATATCTAACAATATCTACCAGCTGAGAAATTAAAACTAAAAAGGTATTTTAAAATATTTACTGATGTTAAAACAACCAAACCCGTTACATATTCACATTAAGGCTTTTCATGAAAAATTAACTACACTCTCTACCGCAAAACAGAAAACACAGCGAGAAGAATGGCATGGCTTTGCATCTGCGTAATGCTGTTTGACATCGGGCTTAGTAAAGACAGCCAGAGTCTCACATCCGAGCAACATCACACACCGTGGATGGAACCTGTAGGAGACTCCACTCTACAGCCGAGCCTGCGCGAGGACGAGAGTGCAAAAAGCACGTGTCACCTCAGGATCATTATGAAACCAGTTCTGACCTCACTGGCTCCACGGCAGGACCTCAGGGACACCACACCATGCTTTGAGAACGACTCGACCTGCGCTCAAGTTCAACAAGTATCAGAGAAACATCGGATCTCAGTTTCAGAACTGAAAAGCACCACCAGGCCCAGCAATCTGCCTCCAGGGAGATAAAGAATTTCCACCCCATTTGAAAAATGAAGCAACAGAAAGATGTAGCCCTTGGCTTTTGCGGAGGCCGGAGAGAGAAGCAGCAGCAGGACAGAAGTAGGGGTCATCAGACCTGTCACCACATACAGCCACCGCCCCCTGTCTGTCTCCAGCAGGACGAGGCCACTGGCTCTGCAGCTGGTAGGACCTGGGGGCAGCCGATCACACACACAGGGCCGTGAGCGCTGTCATTTGCTGAGCACAGCCAACGCGCTGGGTTCTGTGCTAAACGCACCTGGGTTCTCACTTCATCAATACCCACAGTACCCTCCCAGATACGTGCTGTGATCACCGAGTGAGAAACTGACGTCTAGCAAAACTGCACAGCTGGGAAACCGGAGGATACCCACGCAAATCCGGCTTCACCTCCAGACCCAGGGCCTCGTCCACTACCCTGCACGGCCTCCCGACGGGAGTGGCCTCCTGTTTCCCTTCCCCTGCCCCAAAGGCTTGAGCATACACGAAACTCACAAACAGTGAGGCCGTCCAGGCCTGTGAATCCATCAAATAGCAGGTTGACTTAGGGGAACTGCTGCCTGGATACCCCTGTCCTTTCACAATAAGGAGGGCAGAGGGCAGAGGAGGGCCACAGGGGGCCTCAAGAAAAATCCCAAGATGTGCTAAGCCAGGAAGTTCCAAAATAACAGCAAGTGTTGCAGAAAACCCTTTCCATACCCATTCAATTAAAAATAAAGTTTCACTTGCATCTCAGGGTTGAAAAACATTTTGAAGATGATGCAGTCCTTCCAAGAAAATGGTTGCCAGAATCCCCTAAACAGCTACCAAGATGGTCTGAACTCCTGCACAGGGAGGGAGCTCACTACTTCACAGCAAAGCCCATCTCATCTCTCCCCAGATAATTATTCTACGTACTGAGTTAAAATCTGTATTTCTCCCACTGACCCTAGATCTATCTACCCACCCAAGACCATGAGGTAGGGACTTCCCTGGTGGTGCAGTGGTTGAGAATCCGCCTGCCGAAGCAGGGGACACAGGTTCAATCCCTGATCCCGGAACATCCCACAGGCTGCAGAGCAACTAAGCCCGTGCACCACAACTACTGAGCCCACGTGCTGCAACTAGTGAAGCCCACGTGCCTAGAGCCCGTGCTCCACCATGAGAAGCCACCGCAATGAGAAGCCCACACACTGCAACGAAGAGTAGCCCCCGCTCACTACAACTAGAGAAAGCCCAAGCGCAGCAACGAAGACCCGACGCAGCCCAAAAAAAAAAACAAAAAAAAAAACAACAAAAAAAAAACAAAGGCCACAAGGTACACCTGTAATTCTTCTTCTAAACAACAGACATGCAAGTATTTGAAGACAACTGCCAAGTCCCTTTATCACTACCAGAAGACCTAAAGTAAAAAAAAAGTGACAACACCAAATGCTGGCAAGGATGCAGAGAAACTGGAATTCTCAAACACTACTGGTGGGAATATGAAATCATACAGCCACTGCAGAAAACACTTTGACAGTCTTTTATAAAGTTAAACATGCACTTACCATACTACCCAGTAATCCCACTCCTGGATATTTACACAAAAGAAATGAAAATTTACGTTCACACAAAAGCTAGCACACAACCGTTTATAGCAGCTGTTGAATGGATAAACGACAGTGTTATATTCATACAACGGAATACTTCTCAGCAACAAAAAGGCACTATCATACAAACTACTGGTACACACGAGGGCAAGGGGAATGGGGACTCGCGAATGTACTATGCTGAGTGCAAGAAACCAGACTCAAAAGGCCACACGCCATATGTTTCCATTTACACGACATTTGGGAAAAGGCAAAACTACAGAGGCAGAAGAGAGATCCGTGGTTGCCAGGGCCTGTGGGTGGAGGGAAGAAAGGCTGACTACAAAGTCACAGACGGGAATTCTTCAGGGTGGAGGATTTGCTCTATACCTTAATTGTGGAAGTGGTTAAATAACCAATGTGCTCATCAAAACTCATCGAACTATACACCAAAAAGGATAAATGTTACTGTACGTAATTCGTACCTCACGGAACATGACTTTTAAAAAAATCTGAAGTTAAAAAAAATAAAAAACAACAACACTGTGGTGCCCTAAACTGAAGTGACCATCCCAGGACAGGTGTGACCAACAAAGAGGTGTGGCTTGTCACCCCCGACCAGTCACTGTGTTTATAGTAAACCTTTTCAAGAACAAGCAAAATCAAAACTAACGTCAAGTGAGTTGTCCACAGAAGCCTCAAATTCTATCTTTGTGCAGTTGTTCTTTGGAACTCAAATGCAAAACTGTCCACTCTCCCCCCACTTCACTCCTTCCCCTTCCCAAATCTGGAACCCACTTGCAAAGAAGGCAGGGGAGTTCCCTGGTGGTCTAGTGGTTAGGATTCGGCACTTTCACTGCTGTGGCCTGGGTTCAGTCCCTGGTTGGGGAACTGAAATCCCACAAGCCATGCAGCACAGCCATAAATTAATTAATTAGTTAATAAAAAGAAAAACTTAAGAAAAGAAAGATTTTCTTTTTTTCATTTTTATGTTCAGGATGGGATTCCAGGGTTAAGGGATTTGGACTGGACTAAAATGGCCCCAAAATGAGTGCTGGAAGATGCCAGGAGAGCCGGCACAGGCCCTGGAGTTTGGACAAAGAGCTCTCACTCCTCTGGGCCTTGGTGTAAGAGGAAAACTGCAGCCAAGGGGAGCAGAGCCCCTTCGCCATCACGAGTCCTGGCTCCTCCTCCCAGACACCCTGGCCGATGCAAGTGCAGCCTTCCTGTAGACCACTGAGGCTCAGCCAGAGCCCGGCAGCTCGGCAGTCTTCTTGGCTGTAAGGCCCTTTGTCCTTAGCCCCCTTGTCACACCACACTCCAGCTGACCCTGAAGGCCACTCCCCCACCAAGTCTTATTTACAGCTAGAGAGGTCACAGCTCTGCTTCAGAGCCCTGTGGGCCCGTGGTACCAGAGGCCACGGAGAAAACGGGCACTGGCCCAAAGTGGTCAGGTGGGTGGAGCAGGGATGCCCAGGTAAACTTCCTGGCCTCCTCCAGGCCCTGGCTGTCAGGAGAGAAGCAAAACTGCAGAACATGGTCATCACAGGCCGCAGCAAGCAAAACCAAGCCATCCTCGCCTCCAGCCCAGGAGAGCCAGAGCCGTCGGGGGGAGACACAATCCCACGTCCTGAACCAGTGCTTCCAAAAGCACCTTAGCTTCACTGGAGACCTTGTTAGAAATGCACAGGTCAGGTCCCACTCAGACCTACCGAATCAGAAACCCTGGGGGAGAAGCCAGCACTCCCCTCCAGGTGAGTCTGATGCCTGATAAAGTTTGAGAACCTCTGGTCTGGACCAAAGTCGCACTGTCTGGCCAGAGTAGCTTATCAATCCCTTGTTTTTTCGGCTGTCCAATACCCACTACATTTAAAAGCATCGCCCACTGATGCCCAGGGGATGCCCTACTTGGTCGGCACGGGACTGCAGCGGGGCTCCTCCTGGACTTGGACTGGAAGGAGGTTAGACTCCAGCGAAGCAGCTGCAGCCTTGCCCAGCTCCCAGATCTCCTTCCAGATAAGCTACTTGCTCTCGAATCCTTGACTCAGGGTCAGTTTGCCGAAACCCAAACCAAGACAGGTGACGATGGCCTGTCGCTTCCAAGCTGCTCCTACATCCAGAGCGCCATTCCTGGAAGACCCCACTCGAGGGCCACCTCCTCCCTGAAGCCTCCTGGACACCCCTCGTTAGAAAAAGCTGCTCCTTCCCGTCTCCTTGTTTTACACAAGGCAAAACGGCCAGTCGCTTCTCTCTCTGGTGCTCTGGTCTGAATGTTGGTGTACCCCACCAAATTCCTATGTTGAGGTCCTACCCCCCCCACCCCGTGCGGAATTAGGAGGTGGGGCCTCTGGGAGGTGATCAGGTCATGAAGGTGGAGCCCACGTGAATGGGATCAGTGGCCTTCTAACAGGGACCCTAGAGAGCTCTTCCCCCTCCTGCCATGTGAGGTTACAACGGGAAGGCACCATCTATGAACCAGGAAGCGGGCCCCCCAAGACACCGACGCTGCCTTGATCTTGGAATTCCAAGCTTCCAGAACTGTGAGAAATAAATGTGTGTTGTTTCTGAACTGCCAAGTCTGTGGTGTTCTGTGATAGCAGCCTGGACAGACTAAGACACCTGGTTAGCCTGTAAGGCCTGGAGCCAGGCCCCCCTGTGATCCCTAAGAGTGCCGAGCACGGGTTCCAAGAGGACAAGGTGCTCCCGTCCATCTGATGCACTGAGAGAAAACAGGCCCCGGATCCAAAAGGATCAGAGAAGGAAGGGTCAGACGGCAAGGGGTCAGGGTGCAGCCTTGCCTCCATGCTCATTCACCCCACCATCCTCTATCAACTAGAAACTGCACTTTCAAGGAATCTTTGCTGGGATAGGAAGGAAGCCCTCCAGATCCTTCTGCTAATAAAACCAGATCTCTCTCCTTAATAAGAAAGCTCTCCTGTTACTTCAATCTGCATGAAATTTAAGGCTCATTTTATAAATGCTGCCCAAGAATGTCTCCTCTTCTTAAAACTTCCCCAGTTATCCTAGTTGAGAAAAAAAAAAGGTACCTGAGCAATTAGATCAGGATGAACGGGGGAGGAAAAAAACATCGATTGCCTGAAATGAGTGTGCCTCCCCTGGGCAGATCCATGGGGCCTACCCACAGGCAGGTTACTCAAATAACAGGCCACACGGGGTGGGGGGAAGCCTCAAAGAAGCCACACGTGCTTGGCTGATGAAAATTGCCTGGAAAGACACAGCAAACTTTAAGGTTGTCGGCCTGTTGTTAGGAGGGTCAGGCTGAAGAGGTGAAATGGGCAGACCACCTGAGGACCTAATGCCAGCCGGGAAGAGGGGAGGGGCAACCAGGTACCAGCTGTTGCAGAGAAAATACCATACCCAAGGCTCCACCTACCAATTTTCTCTTATGCTAAATATAACTTGCTGTTCTTTGGCCAAACGTTCTTGGTTAGGGAGACATAAGTGGGAAAGTGGAGGTGATGTTTTTATTATAAGACCTTGCCTTTCCTTAGGTTCATGGAGAAAGACCTAACCAACAGAAACAGCCAGTCTCCATCTGACTCATCAGCCCCTCGGTCGGGGGGTGTGCCTGAGATGGCCAGGAAAAGAAGTGTTCTGCCCGTGATTAGGTGAGGCTGAGCCAGGAGGGATTCCTCCAGGAGGTGCTGCAGTGGGCCATGGACGACCCTCCATTCATTCCACTCCAAGGGGCTGGTCCAAGCCAGCCACAGACATTCCAGTGCTTTTGCCGGGGCCTAGGTTACGTCAACTCACCTCCAACCAGGAAGGCTGTTAAAATGGATGCTGGGCCCCATCCTCAGAGCTTCTGGAGCCTGGAAACCTACATCTCTATCAAGTACCTGGGTGCTGCTGGTCCAGGGACCGCACTGCATGAGCCATGGTTTGGGCACAGACAAGTGACAGGGGACTGGGGACTGTGCTGAGGACCTGCTGGAGAAGGCTTCTTTGCTCATCAGGAGACACGAGAGGAGACAGCCTCCTTCATCCTCTGGACCATTTGTGATGATGGAGATGTTCTTTTATCTGATCTGTCCAATATGGTAGCCACTAGCCACAGGTGCTACAGAACCGTGGTCCCCAACCTTTTTGGCACCAGGGAACGGCTTAGTGGAGGACAATTTTTCCACGGACCGGTGGCGGCAGGGGGTGGGAAATGGTTTCGGGGATGGTTCAAGCTCATTACATTTATCGTGCACTTTATTTCTATTATTATTACACTGTAATATATAATGAAGTAACTATACAACTCACCATAATGCGGAATTAGTGGGAGCCCTGAACCTGTTTTCACTTGCCACTCACTGAGAGGTTTTTTTGTTTTGTTTTGTTTTGTTTATTTATTTATGGCTGTGTTGGGTGTTTGTTGCTGTGCGTGGGCTTTCTCTAGTTGCGGCGAGCGGGGGCTACTCTTCATTGTGGTGCGCAGGCTTCTCACTGCAGTGGCTTCTCTTGTTGCAGAGCATGGGTTCTAGGTGCGCAGGCTTCAGTAGTTGTGTTGCACAGACTAGGTAGTTGTGGCACACGGGCTTAGTTGCTCCGTGGCATGTGGGATCTTCCCGGACCAGGGCTCGAACCCCTGTACCCTGCACTGGCAGGCGGATTCTTAACCACTGCGCCACCAGGGAAGACCCACTGATAGGGTTTTATTTTTTTATTTTTATTTATTTATTTTTTTTGCGATACGCAGGTCTCTCACCGTTGTGGCCTCTCCCGCTGCGGAACACAGGCTCCGGACGCGCAGGCTCAGCGGCCATGGCTCACGGGCCCAGCCGCTCCGCGGCATGTGGGATCTTCCCGGACCGGGGCATGAACCCGTGTCTGCTGCATCAGCAGGTGGACTCTCAACCACTGTGCCACCAGGGAAGCCCTAGGGTTTTGATATGAGTCTGCAAGCAATTGATTTATCATGGTCTCTGTGCAGTCAAACCTCTCTGCTAACGATAATCTGTATTTGCAGCCGCTCCCCAGCACTAGCATCACCGCCTCAGCTCCATCTCAGATCATCAGGCATTAGATTCTCATAAGGAGCGCACAACCTAGATCCCGCACATGCGCAGTTCACAGTAGGGTTCGCGCTTCTGTGACAATCTAATGCCACCGCTGATCTGACAGAAGACGGAGCTCAGGCGGTAATGCAAGCAATGGGGAGTAGCTGTAAATACAGATGAAGCTTCACTTGCCCACTGCTCACCTCCTGCTGTGTGGCCCGGTTCCTAACAGGCCGCGGACTGGTACTGGTCCGTGGCCTGGGTGTTGGGGACCCCTGCTACAGAACACTTGAAATGTGGCTAGTGTAACTACTGAAACTAGTGATTTAAATTTTATTTCACGTTAATTCACTGGAATTTAAATAGCCACGTGTGGCTAGAGGCTCCCACCACGAACACTGTAGCCCTGGACACTGTCAGGTCTAGATGTGATGGCTGACCTCTGCCATCAGCCCAAGGGAAGACACCACACAGAGGCCCGCAAAGCCACACCCGATGTACTCAGCCCACCCTCAGCACAGTTACCATGTGAGATCACACATTCCTCTGCTATCTAAGGCAGTATGAGTAGGTATTCCCTACTGCTGCAGCCAAAGGCCTTCTGGCCAATACAGCCACGGGGACATTCAAGTCAGCCTGCAGAAAAATGGGGCTACTCACCCCAAGGTCAACGTCAACTCTACACAGAAAAGCAAGAGAAGGAAAACTTGGCTACCAGTGAACTGGAGAGGTTTTGACCTGAAGGGATGCAACCAGGTCTTTGAGCATCCAAGATAGGGGCCCAGACAGTGAAGTACAGTAGAGCTCTGCTCGCAGCCTGCCTGCCAACAAGTATCCGGGGACACTGGTGACCCCTTCATCCCAAGGGCCAAAGGGTGGGTCACTGACACGATGCTCTTCCAAAGTATACGAAGGTCCAGCTGCACAAAAAAATACCTTCTTACTCAGGCCTGCAATTCCACCATTAACAATACTTGCTGTGGTTTAAACAATTATCTTTCTCTAGAATCTCCTTTTAAAATGCAAATGCTCCTAGGAAAGGTAACACTTTAAGCCTTGAAGGGTCAATGTGAATGAGTTTATCAGATATCAGATCATTGTACCTCGCTCCCAAGCGGAATATGGAGCCGGAAAAGGGTGAGGCCAAGACAGGTGCCCTCAGAGCTCAACCAGCTCCGTTTTACAAAACCCCACATTACCGTTCCACACATCCTGACTGCCTGCCCGGCTCATGCACTTCCTGAAAGCCAGCCCCGTGTTCAAAATCCCAGCAGCCCCATCATTCAATCCCTGTGTCTCACCAACCCAAGCAGGCAGGACAAAGTGAACTGTGGTCCCATCAGAGTCCTCCCTGAACCCTAGACGGGACGAGGGGACCTGCGAGGGGCTGAATTGTGCCCCACAAAACAGACGATGAAGTCCTAATCCCCAGTAAATGTGAATGTGACCTTATTTGGAAATTCGGTCTTTAGAGATGATCAAGTTAAGATGAGGTCATACTGGAGTAGGGCGGGCCCCTAAGCCAATGTGAATGGTGTCCTGTTTAAAAAAGGAAATTTGGAGACACACACAGAGAGAACACCATGTGAAAATGAAGGCAGAGACTGGGGTGATGCACTTACAAGCCGAGGAACATCAGAGGTTGCCGGCACACAACCAGGAGAAGAGGCCTGGAAAAGACCCGCTCCTGGCTGCCTTCAGGGCACAATGATCTTAGACTCTGGCCTCCAGAACTGTGAGAGAATAAACCTCTACTGTGTAAGTCACTCAGTTTACGGCACTTTGCTAGGGCAGCCCTAGCAAACAAATACAGTGCCCCCTACTGTTACCCCTCTCACCACTCTGACCTCATTTACTGTATCTACTCATCTGTCTCCCCAGGAGACCCTAAGATCCAGGAGCACAGGGACCAGGTCTGCCTATTCACCGCTATATCACAAGCCCACTTCTGGCCCCCTGGAGGTGTTCCGTATGAGTCAACTTAACGCATAAGAGGCCTGCCCCGGGCAGGTTCTAGAAGCTCAGGCACGAGACTTACCTTCTCTGAGTGTCCATTTCCCCATCTGTCTACTGGAGGAAACAGGAAGAATTGGACCAGATGACCTCTGTGAGCCCTTCCAACTCAAAAACTCCAGGACTCACCACACCACTGAAGGTGTACCCATCCATCAAGGTCAAACCAGGACACAGAGCTACACTAGGGCATTAAATAGAGGGCATGTGACACAGAAGATGGGCCACAGAGGCGTGGGAAGACTGCGAGACTATGACAACCTTCCTCTGGGACGTCTTCAGTGAAGTGACAGCAGGGCCAGACTCCCTCTATGGGCTCCTGGGACCCACATCCAGAGACACACCTAATTCGGCACGGACTGGCCACTCCTACGCCCAAGACAACACTCCCAGTGGGCCAGTCCTGCTCACAAACAACAGCCCCCAAAGGGGCCAGTCTCTTGGATAGTGGTCACTGTGTACTACGAGGCCTGGGGGTCGGAGGCAAAGGGCTCTCTGACAAGCGCTGTGCCCTGACAAAGTGAAAACATGGTGACACAGGTGCCTCTGTGTCACGCACCTCCCTCCTAACACCAGGAACAGCGTTCTGCCCTCCTCCATTAAGAGGACGTGCTGATGAGAGGAAATGTGAATGGAACCAACAGAAGATGACTCCATGAATGATCTGACAGTTGTGGGCCAACTCTCCCACCCCATGCACCCAGCGCCACCCCAGCTCATACCCAGACCCCCGACCGGCCGGTGTCCTCCAGGAAGGAGGGGTGCCCAGGAAGGTGGTACTCACCCACACTGCTGAGGGAGCTGCTGCTCTCCGAGTCTGAGGGCATGATGGACAAGACACTGTACGTGGAGCCTGGAGACAGAAAGAGAGGCCATTTGTTACTAACCCCAAAGGGATTTCTCATCTTATGCCCCAAACCACTGTCAGACCAAATGACTTCAGTCGGCGCCAGGCTGAGAAGCAGCACCACCTGGGGTACCAGACATCAGAACCACAGGCTGGGCAGGGGAGGTGCTGTCAGCAGGGCCTGGTCTTTGGTGCTTCCGCCTCACCTTCGGCCCCCCTCCGACTGAGCTGCGCACGGGCAGAGGGGAGCCTGGAGTCAGCCAGCTGGCTTCTTATTGGGACATCTGGGGAAGGGCTCAGCAAGGGAGCAACATGCCCCAGGGCAACAAGGGGTCTGGGGATTTCCTACAGATTTGTATCAGTGTGATTCTGGCTTCCATATAGAGGGTAACAGAGCCTAAGTTAAACATCTGTGAACTCTTCGTTCCTTGTGCCTAGCTGTTCTGCTCTTAGGTTCTAACTGTATTCAAGCTCAGTCCTTAATAATTTAGTCAGTGGCTGCTCCCTTATTAAAAGTTACTGATAGAATTATAAGCAATCACACTGTCACCAAAGCTAGGGAGTAACATGTTTTGTTTTTTGTTTTTAAATATTTATTTATTTATTTTTGGCTGCGTTGGGTCTTCATTTCTGTGTGCAGGCTTTCTCTAGTTGCAGCGAGCGGGGGCTACTCTTCGTTATGGTGTGTGGGCTTCTCATTGTGGTGGCTTCTCTTGTTGCAGAGCACGGGCTCTAGGCGCGCGGGCTCCAGTAGTAATGGCGCGCGGGCTTTGTTGCTCCGTGGCATGTGGGATCTTCCCGGACCAGGGATCAAACCCGTGTTCCCTGCATTGGCAGGAGGATTCTTAACCACTGCGCCACCAGGGAAGCCCTATGTTTCGTTTCGTTTTGTTTTGTTTTGTTTTGGTGGGGGAGGTGTTGACACTCGTTATTAACTCCTGGTGGCAGCCACACAACCACCACGGTTTGGTTTGCATTCAAATATCTTCAAAGCCAGGATGTTTCCTGCCCGGCATCAGGAAAAACCTCTGGGTCAAGAAACCCAGCTCTGCGTGCGGTTCTCGTCCACGTGCGAGTAGCTGGCCAGTGGCCTCAGTTTTCTGGATCTCTGTTTCTCAGTCTGTAACATGAAGGGGTTCAACCAGATGGCTCACAAGGTCCTTTCCCCTGTCCCATTTCAGAGATGACATTTTCCATGATTAATGGAAACAAAGCTGTGCTTTGCTTATCAAGACTACAGATGACACAAAAGTTAAGAGGGCAGGCGAACCCCAACCCAGAGGCTGAATAGGAGTCGAAAAAAGCACAACATGCAGAGATGGTGGGTCAAATAAAACAAGACAATGGGAAGAAGGCAATGTTTTGCTCTTAGAACCGAAAGAACTGTACAATGAAGGTGTGTGTGTACTGGGCAGAGTGAGTGAGCCAGAGATGAGATTTTTGCAATAAAGCCTTTGAATGAGACTTAGGGCTTTGGTGTCAGAAAGCAGCCGAGAACTAACGAGACCTTGGGCTCCAGGACCAGAAATGCGGGGTCAAATTTAAGGGGCTCTCTCCGATGTCAACTCTTGACTAGCTACCCTACACCTGCACACCCTCAGAAGGAAAAAAAGAAAGAAAAGAGATAAAGAGATGGGGTAAGCAGGGGAGAGGGAGAGGAGGAGGGAAACTCATGGACGGGGGGAGGGAGCAGTGAACCAGGGGACAGGGGAGACCCCGAAGGGAAGGGGAAGGTGTCGGGGGAAAGATGAAGACCACACAGAGGCAAGGGAAACACACAGCCCTGGCATAAGAGTCGGCATGCAGGGGAGCTAGCTGGTGTACCCACCAGACAGGCAGAGAGATGAAAGGTGAGAGGAGAAAAAAGAAAACCAGAAAAAGGGACTTTGGTAATGGCAAGAAGTGGGACAGTGGCCAGGAATGGCCAGTGGCCTCATTATCACATTTTCCAAGAACCTCTGGGTGTCTGGCGTGGATGGAAGAGGAAGGCTCGGGGAGTGGGCAGGACCGTCCAAAGGGATGCAACTTGTTCTACTGGCCTACGGCAGCAGCCCTGACACAGCTGGTGGGTGCAGGTCAGGAAGGGGGCCTAACGGTCAGTGCTGCCTTGGTCTGAGAAGACCTGGGTGGCGGGGGGCTCCCACGACATATGCATTCACTCCACGCACACCTGGCAGAGATATCAGAGGTGGCACCTGCACATCACCTGAAAGGAGACGGAACCAGAAAACCCCGTGCAGCCCTTAAAGTCCTTGATCCTACTAAAAAATAAGTAAGCAGTGTTCAGTGAGATATCGCCTGTATTTAAGTTCAATCCACGCTACTCATCTTGCTGCCCCTTCCATATCTCTGTGTTTTTGTCTCAACCGTGAGCATCACAAACTTCTCAAAGCATCTCTCTTCCCATATCATGAACATTAAGCACTGCATAAAGATCCATGAAATAAAGTCAGGTGCAATTCAGCCAATCCATCGGTATCTCCAAAACACAAGAATGTAACACAATGCTTATGTTCTAAACTCAACAGCCATTTTCTTAATAATTTTTCATTGTTGTTATGTGAGGGCAAGGAAGACTAGCCGGCTGGTGTGTCGGTGGATTGTTTTTGAAAGTGGGCACAAATACACTGTCCCACTCACACCTCTGAGATGTGAGCTCAGCCCAGCCCTGCTGGCAACACCACAGCCAGCACTCTGGCGGATGCTCCCTGCACAACGCCTCGCCTCTTTCTCGCTACTGGCATCAGCAGCGCCCCATCTTCCAGTAAACCGCCCCTCCCCTTCAAATCATCTCTTTCCTCCCCCATGGCAAGTTTCCACTGTTAATTAAACTTGGCAGACACCCTTCTCTCTCTCCTCCCACCTCCCCCCTGGCTGGGAGGAGTCAACTGGCCAACTGACACGTGCTGGTCCCCTTCCCTGCCCCCACATCCTGACAGGGCTCTGGGCCTGACCCGGGGGCGGTGTGACATCTCTATCCGCATCTCTGGGCATCACCTCCCCCGAGTCGGCTGGCAGGGCTCCTGGGAGCCAGGGGGGGAAGCGGTGCCAGGGAACGGTTAAAATTGGACAAGGCCCAGTTTCTACGATGTTCCCAGGGCCTTAGACGTCATTCGGGGGAAAAAAAGCCCCGAAGACGACGCTGTCTTGGTTATGCTTTGTCTCTGCAGCTATTGTTGTCTTAAAAAGCCTGTGTGGTCAGGACTGTCGGGAAAAGGCAAAAGGAGTCGCTTTCCTCCGAAGTCACGCAGTATCCTTTCAAAGCGATGGCTTCTGAGAGGTGGGACGGTCGTCATCTACCCCTGGGATTTCACAATCCAATCTGGAGCCTGACAGAGGTCCCATCTCACTGCGCACGCTCTCCTGCCCCGCACAGCCCCTCACCCTTGACCATGTGGGAGCTCCCCTGAAGGCACCTGCACCCCGACCCGGGCCCTAATGCGCACCCTGCACATCACACACGCAGAGGCCTGGGTGAACGAGGGCCGACCTCCTCTGCTCCCACTGCCTCCCCCCAAGCCCCACAGGGCAGCAGGGCACTGCCACTCAGGACCGTCACCACAAACTCAGACAAGCCTGTGCAGAGGTCCAGAGAGGACCCAGAGAAAGTCATATGATTGGGAAACGTTTCCAGAAAATGAGGGCAGAGGGACTTCCCTGGTGGTCCAGTGGTTAAGACTCCACACTCCTGATGCAAGGGGCCCGGGTTCGATCCCTGGTCAGGGAACTAGGTCCCGCATGCCTCAACAAAAAGATCCCGCACGCTGCAACTAAGACCCAGCGCAGCCAAATAAATAAATATTAAAAAAAAAAGAAAAAGAAAAGAAAAAGAGAGCAGAGCAGGAGCCCAGGTTTTCATGGCCATGTGAAGCAGAGTGATGGTACAGGGGGTTCTCTACCATAACAATAACCTGAGGCCCCGGTCAAGGTGCAGGTTCTGACTAGGCAGATTACGGTGGGGCCTGAGACTCTGCATTTCCAACAAGCCCACAGCAGGGACTGAAAGCAAGGTACCAAGGCTGACCCGAGCCAGCAGGTGGCATGTACATGGAAGTCATGGCAGAAGCCCTGGGAGAGAGCTGGCAGACTCTCTGGGACTGGCCTGGGCCACAAGCATTGTCTGTGTTGTTCCCAAAAGGCCGCCCCCTGCTAATTGTGTTTACTCGGTGACTCAGCCCCACTGGGTCATGGAGACCACTTCAAAGAACTTCCAGTAAAATCACCCAGGCGATAACAGAACGCCCAGCCCTCCAAGGCCCCCTCCCGCGGCTGCGGGGCCCCTAACACACCCCTCCATTGACCTGGGGCTTGTAAAGGCCCCAGTGACTCACACTTCCTCCCCATGAAACCGCGACGCTTAAGGGGCTTGTTCCAGCCTCCAGCCAGCACGCAGAGTCCTCTCTGCGCTCCAGCCCGTGGCGCTGCCCTGAGACAGCTCTGGGCGCTGGGAGGACATGCACCTCCCGCGAGCACCGGGGAAGGAGGGAGAAGCAAGTCGCTCTTCCCTGGGGGCTGTGAGACTGGGCAGGGAGGTGCTGCCTCGGCAGTGGGGGCTGTGAGACTGGGCAGGGAGGTGCTGCCTGGGCAGTGGGGGCTGTGAGCCTGGGCAGGGAGGTGCTGCCTGGGCAGTGGGGGCTGTGAGACTGGGCAGGGAGGTGCTGCCTGGGCAGTGGAGGGGGGGGGGCGAGCAGTCACCACCAGGCCACCTGTCCCACCCTGGAACCATCCTCCAGCTCAGAGCTGACCGCCCTCGGACGGCTGAGGGTGCCCAGTCACTCTAGCACACACACGTGTGCATCGGGGTCCTGGCACGTGGCTGAGCCGTGCGAGCTGTGTAAAGAAGACAAGCCAGGGGCTCGGGAGGCTACTGACCTGCTGTGAGACTCTGTGGACGTCCCTTCCCCTCTCTGAGCCCACGGCCCTCGTCTGCAGATCGAGGCAGCAGTGACTAGAACACTAACAGGTTGCCAGCCTGCCTGGGTTCAACTCTCAACTCTGCCACTTAGCAGCTGTGTACCCTCGGGTGAGTCACTCAGCCTCTCCCTGCCTCCATATGCTTATCTGCAAAATGGGACAACAGGAGTACTAACCCCACGGAGGATCAACTGAGTTAATACGAAAAGGGCTTGAGACAGCACCTGACACGGCCAGTGCTCAAAGTGTTAGCTGCTGCTCCTACAGTCAAACCAGACCTTCCAACACTGCCGTCCTCAATCCTTTGGTTACCCAAATTGAAAGCTGTCTTTCAGAAAGCTGTCCACCAGAGTGACGAGGCTGCAGAGTCCATGATGACAAACTGCTAGACCGTACGGCACTAACAACAACAATACCAGAAATAATAATAGCAGCAGCTAATAGGCACTGAGCCCTACTAAGTGCCAGGATGTACTAGACTCTGCATATGTTGTCTCAGTTAATTCCCACACCAACCCTGAGGTTGTCATTACGCCGGTTGTGCAGAGGAAGAAACTAAGGGTTAGAAAAATTAAGTAACTTGCTTAAGGTCATGGTAGAGCCACTAAGGGGGCGAACAGGATACAAACCCAGGCAGTCTAGCCCAAAGCCTGTGCTCCTGAACCCCATACACAACACTGCTGCCCAGCTCTAAAGGTCTAGCAGTCCGGGGGGACTTCACGGAGGAAGGGGCCTGGAGCTGGCCCTGGAGGATGGTGGACTTGGACAAGCACCAAGAAGCCAGATCAGCCTGGAGGAGATGTAGGCAGAACCCATCCACCTGTGCAAGTGAGAAGTATTAGAGCAGGAGCCTCCCAACCTGGAGCCCCCAGCATAGGCTTTCCCCCTCCCCGTGCTCCTCCCCACACCGAGACACTCAACAGACGCTGTGAGCTGAGTGGGGCTTGGGGACTAAAAGTGGGAAGAAAGAAAGAGGGGTGAGCCATGGCGCTATGGCCCTGACACATGCTGCTACTTCCTGCCCACCCCAACGCCCATGACCGTGCTGGGTACAGAGGCACTTGACTCCGTGAGCCACAGACACGAGGAGGCAAGAGGGTGGAAAGTGCTATGTGCTGAGCTCACCTCCCCGGCTTCTGCGGATCTCGGGAGGTGCTGGGAGGGTGGCTCCTTTGGCTGCTGGGAAGCCCTCTTACAGAATCACGGTTCAGTGCAGCCAGGCCCCTCCCTAGGGCCTCAGCTTCCTCCCCTTTAACAACATGGCCCCAGACTGTGGACACTGAGACCCACAGCTGGAAGCTGACAAGCCCCCCGATACTTCAGGAAGCAGGGGGTGAAATTCCGTGGCCCTGGAATGGAGCAGCCACGAAGCCTGCTGCACCAGTCGAGAAAGTCCTGCTTCAAGCAGCTGACACGCCCACCTCAGGGTGGGAACGCATCCTCCCCCTGACATGCACAGGGAGGCTGACGCCTCCTGGCCAGGCTGGGGGACAGTTGTCACCTGCCCTAGAAGGCCCAGGAGGTGGCCTGAAGCAGGGTCTGTAGGGCTCCACGGGAGGGAGGCTGGGCGGCCGTCATGTATGCCCTAGAGGGTGGGGAGGAGACTGGGACAGACTTCAAGAGTCTCCTACTAATATGCAATGATGTAGGGGGGCATGTTCATCATCAATGAACACAGCCACACCTGACAGGCACCCCCAAAACAGATGACAGTGCAGGAGGGACCGGCCGCAGTGTCACTGCCCTGCTACCCTCACGAGAGCTCATGACGCAAGCACAGCAGCAAAGAGGACACACCGAGATGGGACAGGAAACAGCACAGCACAGGCAGCCACGCTCCCATTAATCCTGCAGCCAGACATCCCCCGGTGGGCGCATGTGCCCTGGAATAAACTTCTGACCAGCACCAGGAGTCACAGCAGACCGGCTCCCTCCTGCTCTCCATCTGGACTCCCTCTCCACGACTCAGGAAAGGGAGAAAAGGCTACCTCCTCCTGCACGGACTGTGACCAAGAAGCACGTGCTGCCCTCCACCATCACAGGTGTTGGTACCAGTGCAGGCTCTGGGCCACACCACCTGGGCTCAGGCCTGCCACCAACAGCTGCGTGACCTTGAGCAAGTTGCTTCCACTTTCTGCGCCTCATTTCCTGGTTTATGAAATAGGAAGGGTGGGCTATGAGGACTGAATGAGGACCGAGCCAGGCACACGGACAAGCGCTCCATAAACGCTAGCTCTTGTTCTTGTTATCTGACCCTCAACCATGAGTGTCCCTGCCCAATACCTGAATCCAGCCTTGCTATGCCTTTGTTTTCTTCCACTCAGGATAGGGAGGCCTCCCCTCCCCTTCCACCATTCTGCCTGGCCACGGCCAATTCCAAGCCAGCCCACCTCTCTTCCGGGTCTCTTGTTCTCTGATTCAAACAGAACAAGCCAGAGTGCTCACTGTGTGCTGGGATAACACCAGGCCACGCCCCAACCCTCTCATGACCCTCACCGCCACCTGCACATAACATGGGCATGGGTCAGCCCTTCAAGAAAGATGAAGTTGACAGTGCTCTGCACAAGACACCACCCCTTGGTAGGCACGTCTGCCCTGGGAACACAAAGCCCATTCCGCCACCAAATGCTTAGTGAACAAACTAGGGATGCAGCAGAGAACAAGACAGAGTCCCTGCCCTCATGGAGCTGAGAGGAGTGCAGGTGGGAGAGAAATAAACCAATACACAAATGCAAAATGCATCAGGTAGTAAGCGCTGTGAAGAACACTACAGCCGAGTAAAATGCAGGGTGAGTGGGGCGGGGTGGAGAGGTGGCTACTGTGCTACAAGGGCCAGGGGAGGTCTCTCTGGTAGGCCACATCTGAAGAGAGACCTGAAGGAGTCTGGAGGAAGCAAAGTGCTGGAGGAGGACTGTTCCAGGTAGAAAAACAGCAAGTGCAAAGGCCCCGGGGTCAGACCGGAAAGTAGGCGAGGACGTGACACCCCAGGCTGGACAGGACGGGGACATCCAGTCCACAAAGGCCAAAGAGGGCCACTGCAAAGGAGAGGTCTTGTCTTCATCAGCAATAAGCTGCTGTTCTGCCCCCTCTTCCCTCAACAGCAGCAGCACCGCCCCCTCACATGGTCTGTGTGGTGTCTTGACTATTACTCACCACCAAGGCAACTCAGTCTGTGTCCCCAGGACTCTGAGGTCACAGAGAACCGCTTACCTCCCCCGCCCCAATATCTGTGCCGAGTTTAAACCTACTAAGACCCCTGCCAAGGGGTGGGAGGTACAAAGTGACTGTACAGTGAAAGGGCACGGGATCAGAAACTGGATAGGCCTGGGCTCTCCCTCGTCTGGCCACATACTAAGGAACTCCAAATAGCCAAAACAATCTTGGAAAAGAAGAATAAAGCTGGAGGACTCATACTTCCTGACTGGTGACAAAGCTGCACTAATCAAAACAGTGTGGTACTGGCTTAAAGGCAGACATAAGACCAAAGGAACAGAACAGAGAGCCCAGAAACAAACCTTTGCATAATGGCCAAATAATTTTTGACAGGTGCTAAGACTATCCAATGAGGAAAGAACAGTCTTTTCAAGAAATTATGCTGGGAAAACCAGATATCCACATGCAAAAGGATGTATTTGGACACTTATCTAACACCACATACAAAAATTAACTCAAAAGGAATCAAAGTCCTAAAGATAAAAGCTATAACTACAGAACTGGACTTCCCTGGTGGCACAGTGGTTAAGAATCCGCCTGCCAATGCAGGGGACACGGGTTCGATCCCTGGTCCGGGAAGATTCCGCAAGCCGCAGAGCAACTAAGCCCGTGCACCACAGCTACTGAGCCTGCTCTCTAGAGCCTGCGAGCCACAACAACTGAAGCCTGCGCGCCTAGAGCCTGTGCTCCGCAACAAGAGAAGCCACCGCAATGAGAAGCCCGCGCACCGCAACCAGAGAAAGCCGGCGCGCAGCAACGAAGACCCAACGCAGCCCAAAATGAATGAATTAATTAATTTAAAAAATAAAACTATAGAACTCTTAGAAGAAAATACAGAGCAAAGCTTCGACATTGAATTTGGCAATGATTTCTTGGATATGACATCAGAGACACAGCAACCAAAGAAAAAACAGACATACTGGACTTCATGAAAATTGTTAAATTTGTGCATGGAAAGACACTGTCAACAGAGTAAAAAGGCAACCCACAGAATCAGAGAAAATATTTGCAAATTGCATATCTGATAAGAAATTAACATCAGTATAGAGAACTCCTAAAACTCAACAAGGAAAAAAACCTGATTCACAAATAGGCATGACTTGAGAGGCTTCTCCAGAGAAGAGATACAAAGAGCCAATAAGCACCTGAAAAGATGCTCAATATCACTAGTCATTAGGGAAATACAAATCAAAACCACAATAAGGGGCTTCCCTGGTGGCGCAGTGGTTAAGAATCCGCCTGCCAATGCAGGGGACACGGGTTCGAGCCCTGGTCCGGGAAGATGCCACATGCCGCGGAGCAACTAAGCCCTTGTGCCACAACTACTGAGCCTGTGCTCTAGAGCCCGTGAGCCACAACTACTGAGCCCATGTGCCACAACTACTGAGCCCATGCTCCACAACAAGAGAAGCCACTGCAATGAGAAGCCCGTGCACCACAACAAAAAGTAGCCCCCTGCTCTCCACAACTAGAGAAAGCCCACACACAGCAATGAAGACCCAATGCAGCCAAAAATAAAATAAATAGATTAAATTTAAAAAACCCCACAAGATGCTACCTCATACCATTCAGGATGGCTACTGTCAAAAAGCCAGAAAATAGTTAAGTGTTGGTGAGGACATGGAAAAATTGGAACCCTTGGGCACTACTGGTGGGAATGTAAAATGGTACAGCCACCGTGGAAACTAGTACGGCAGTTTCTCAAAAAATCAAAAACAGTATTACTATACGATCCAATACATCCACTTCTGGGCATATACCCCAAGGAACTGAAAGGAGGGTCTCAAAGAGATAATCCTATACCCATGTTCTTAGCAGCATCATTCACAATATCTAAAATGTATAAGTAACACAGCTGTCCATTGATAGATGAAAAGATAAGCGAAATGTGGTATCTACATACAATAAAATATTATTCAGCCTTAAAACGGTAGGAAATTTGGACATGTATCTATAACGTGGATGAATTTTGAAGACATTATGTTAAGTGAGATAAGCCAGTCACAGAGACACAAAAACTGTTTGATTCCATTTACATGACGTACTTAGAGCAGACAAAATCCTAGAGAGAGAAAGTAGAAGAGTGGTTGCCAGAAGCTGGGGTGGGGAGGGGAGATGGGGAGTTACCATTTAATGGGTATTGTTTCAGTTTTGCAAGATGAAAAGAGTTCTGGAGATGGATGGTGGTGATGGTAGCACACTATGAATGTTTTTTTTTGTTGTTTTTTTTTTTTTTTGCGGTACGCGGGCCTCTCACTGCTGTGGCCTCTCCCGCTGCGGAGCACAGGCTCCGGACGCGCAGGCCCAGCCGCTCCGCGGCATGCGGGATCTTCCCGGACCGGGGCACGAACCCACGTCCCCTGCATCAGCAGGCGGACTCCCAACCACTGCGTCAGCAGGGAAGCCCACTATGAATGTTTTTAAAACCACTGAACTGTATACTCAAAATGGTTAAGATTGGGACTTCCCTGGTGGTCCAGTGGTTAGGACTCAGCGTTTTCACTGCCAGATCCCGGGTTCGATCCCTGGTCGGGGAACTAAGATCCCACAAACCATGTGGCAGGACTTAAAAAAAAAAAAAAAGGTTAAGATGGTAAATTTTATGTTTATTTTACCACAAAAAACAATTGGGAGGGAAAAAAATACCCAACAGTGGGGCAGTGGGGGGAGAGGCAAGGGCTTTATCTCCCTCCCTCTCGCCATTAAAGTAATCCAAAATCTTTGGGCCTTCAGAGTGATCCAAACCTCACCGAGCTTCACACAATCCTACAACGACTTTGATCAAGTAAAGCCCAGCTCCTCAGCCCTGGGACTCAGAAATGCCTGGGATTTTTGAGCACAGGAGGAAGAGGGCAGGCATGAGCTTCAGGAAACTGTCTCCAGCATGTGAACAGGAAAGGTGGAAAGAGGGAAGACCTGGAAGTAAAGAAAACAGTTGGGATGCTCCCACAAGGGCTCCCCTGAACCAGTGGTCAGGGGTGCAAGCTGAGCGGTGACACAAGAGACAGCAGGGGTGGGGAGGACGGGAGGAGGATGCTGGGTTGGGGTGTGCGGAAGGTACTGCAGTTAAGGAGGTGCAGAACTGAAGAAGGCTGGTGAAGAGAAATTAGGAGACACTGCTGAGGCTCAGGCTGAAGGTGCTAAAGGATATCTCTGGGCAGGTGGCCTGCTGACGGTCGGAAACTGGAGTCTGGAGCTAGGGAGCAAGGTTCAGGCTAACCCAGTCCACTTGGGACTTCACCCCACAGAGCCTGGAGGATGTGAGTGACAAGCCCAGAGCGGCTCACTGGCAATGTGAAGCCCATGGGTAAGAAAAAGGTGAGGGGAAGGGGAGGGCCAGATCTAGGACTTCCTGAACAGCACCCATGCAGTAAGTATTGCTCTAAGCATATACAGGATAAAATCCTAGGACGTGCGACCTGTGAGGACAGGAGAAGGAATACGAATTTCAGCAAGAGACACACAAAGCCCACTCAGGGAGACAGGAGGAATAAGAGAATTAAGTCTTCTAGAAGGCAATGGGGTAGAGAGTGGTCAGAGGGGCTGTTCTGCCACACCAAATGCTGCAACAGGACACAGAAGGCAAAAGTCAGTGATGCTCTGCTAATTAAGTAAGGCCACTGATTGGCTGTGGTTTCTCCACCAGAATTGCAGGGCTTGGATTAGACCAGGAAAGGAAAGAGGTTCAGCATGAATGGACTGCTGTGTCTAGTGACAACTGCCTGCTGTGTTTAAGGAGTGTGAGGCCACACCTGTGCTCACCAGGAAGGGAGCCCAGGATGGACCAGCGATGTGTGCCGAGGGCAAGACGAGGAGGCATGCATCACTCCTGGTCTGGGCGGCTCCTGAGGGCCAGCCCACCGACAGAAGCACTATTTCACGGCGCCCAGCCCTTGGCAAGCTTACTGTAACTGATTACTGATCAGAACTAACTCTAAAACCCAACCGGTTTCTCTAACATTCTTTAAACAGGCAGGACCAGAAGGGCCCTCACGAAAAATAAAAAGACAGTGATCTCTTCCCATCTATTCTTCTTCTGAGGCCCTGAGAAAGACAGTGTAAAGAAGAGTTTGGCCCTTCAGGGAGGCTCTCAGAGGCCCAGCCCCAAGCAGATAATTTTCCCAACCAAGAAGAGCCCTGGGACACTTTTATGCACCCTTCCTCTTGGATAAGGTGACATCACCAGAAGGGTTCAACCTTATTTACACAATGCTTTTGTGGATTTTGAAAAGGTGACCTTCAGAAGCCGGTGAAACAGAGTCCATTCCTGAAACCACAGGCACCTTTTACAGTGTTTTACAGAAAGGACAGCTGCACGCACTCACCTGCAGAAATCCACTCAGGTATCAAATGCTGTCACACCCAGAGCACGGGGGAGGGCCTTGGGCAACAGACCCACTGCACCAACACACTCAAGCAGTGAGTGTTCCTTTTGCCAGCCACCCTACACCACCAAATAAAGATGAAACATCGCCAGCATCCTTCTCGCTAAACCCCCACAACAAAGCCGTCCACCATGTTTCAGTTTCACACCTATTCTTTCAGCAAATCCAGTGCTCACACTTACCTTAAGCTTGAGTGCATAACCAGTCGTCTACTCCACCGCTCAGAAAACGGGCCCACAGCCACTCTTTCCTCAAATGCAGAAAGAAGAGCTCTCCCTCACACCCCATCTCAGGCAAAATCTGGTCACACACTGTCTTCAGATTGTCCCCAGTCAGCCCCAGGAAATGCGGGAGACGATCAGAGAAGTATTTCAAATGCACAAATGCGGGCTATCTTTCACACACAGGCATTCCTCAGGAGAGAAAGTTGATCTTGATAACAAGAGAAGATAGTTCACTATTTTGTTCAAGGAGAAAAAAAATAAAATCCACATCCCTAACCACAGAGTGTAGCAAACGAAAGCAGAGCGCACCAGCTCCTGGAGTACTGGCCATCTGCAGGTAGCCCTGACAGCGCACACGCCCAGTGTCCTCCCGTCCACAGGAAACGCCGGCACCGGTATCACTGTACCTGCCGTGCACAAGGCCCGTGCTTAGTTAAAGCTTGAAGAGTAAGTACTGGATCCCCGTTTTCAGTTACACTCCAGACTCCTCAGAGCTTACGGGGCCCCTATACCGCCCAGCCTTGATGTTCTGCAGATGTCCAGAGGAGACACGCCGAGCCAGGTCACGTGGCAAGCTGAAGACAGTGCCAAGGCCAGCTTCAGGGCCCCTCATCACTACAGAACCGTGCATAATAGAGATAATTGCTGTGAAGGGCTGAACCGTGTCCTCTCCAAAATTCACATGTCGAAGTCCCAACCCCCCAGAATCTCAGCATGTGACTGTATTTGGAGAAAGGGTCTTCAAAGAGGTAATTAATAAATTAATACGAGGTCAGTAGGGTGGGCCCTAATCCTTCTAAGAAGAGCCAATTTGGACACAGACAGGCACACACACACAGAGACCCTGTGAGGACACAGAGAGAAAACAGCCATCTACAAACCAAGGAGAGAGACAGGTCTCAGGAGAAACCAACCCTGCCGACACCTTGATCAGGGACTTCTAGCCTCCAGGACTGTGAGACAATAGATGGCTGTCAGTTGAGCCCCCCAGTCGGTGGTACTTTGTTACGGCAGCCCTACCACACTAATCCAGTTGCTACCGTGCCAGGCTCTGTACAGCCCTTTCCAATACAGACATCATCCACAGTGAGAGCCGTGGAACACCGTCAAATGAATATGCTATCCTACTTAAAATTCACAGCACTCCAGGAAAGAGGTACTGCTATCAGTCTCAATTTACAGACAAGGACCCTGAAGCTCAGAAAGATGAAGGAACTCGCCCTAGATTATTCAGCTAGACTTGGAACCAGATGTACCGACCTCTGAGCCCTCTGAGACCTTTAACTACCCCTGAGCTGCCTCTAACCCTAACCCTGTTCCCTCTGCCTGTCCCCCACCCACTCAGCAGCCCCAGTGTGATCCGAGTGTCCCTGCCCCTCCGGAGGACCACTGTATGAGACCACCGCCTTCCTCCCCACCCTCAGGCCTCCAGCAGATACTTAAGGGAACTCCACTTTCTACCATGAATACTTTTGGAATCTTTTCTTTCTTTTTCTTTTTTAAATGAGTACTGCTTTGATACTCAGAAAAAAAAATTCTTAAAAAGTTAAGTTAATGAATTCTATAGAATTCATTTGCCTGTGCACAAATAAATGAATGATCAAAAGGGATATCTTTGGAAACACAATTAAGAATGAAAAGAAAAAAAAAAAATGCAAGCAGCCCTTGCCAGCGTCCCATCAGCCAAGATGAGATAAGGGACTCATGGGGCAGAAATAAGACCGCCACGGCCAATAATCCCAGTCAGGCCATCTCCAGAAAATATCTATTTTTAAAGGCATGTTCCGTTTCATCACATTTCAGAAAAACAAAGAGGAGACCTTGAGGGGCAGACAAGCAGGCTCCGAAGCGACACGCAGCACGCACGCTTACAGCAGCGGCGAGGTCGCCTGTGGCCAGCCAGCGATTTTCATCTGAAAAATGCGAATCTCCAGTGACAGATGGAGCTCAGATACAGAGCTACCATCAGCGTGCAGCCCAACAAAGTGCCAATTTTCATATTTCCAAGGGCCTGCTGGGCCCCCAACTTCTTAGTTTAAATGGAAACTGTCAGACAGGATTTTGTGCAAACATGCGCTTTCCTTGGGGGCAAACATTCTGGGTCTACAACCTGTTCTTTCATTTTCCAAGCTTTTGGTCCATGGCAACAACATCAAAGATGAGCGAGGCGGGTGGGGAGGGCTGTCGGGGGCACCAGAGAACGGAGCAAATACAAAGTGCAGGAAGAGCCAACTGCATTACCAGGAGGTGAAATGCAGCAAGAGCCTCTTTGCTCTGCCCCTGGTTGTCAATCACAGACAAATGACAGGGCTGGGTCCACGTGGGAAGAGAGCTCCCCCCTTCTGCAGCTCCTGCGTGGATGCCCCAGTCAGCGTTAGCAGTTTCCCTCCAGATGATCTACAAGGTCGTGGAGAGGGAAATGACATGACAGAATATGCAAAAGAAAAAAAAAATGTGCAGTGGAGGGCCCCTATGCCCACAGTGAAAGCACAATTCCCATATTCCCATATGAATAGGATCAGATGAGTGGGTTAAAAGTATTACTAATACTCATGGGCAAAGCTGTTGGACACAGTTTTAGTTAACGATTCTTCTGGAAAGACTTTAAAGAGCCAGTAGCTTTTTCATTCTGAGATCATTCACTGGAGCCTCCTTAAATACTCTCAGACGACAGGCTTGTGCCCAAATCCACCTTTACACCATCGGTGTGCTTCAAGCAGATGAAATTCTGAGGCGAGGACATCTGTGAGAACCATCCCAGCCTCTGTTACTAAATCATCTTCCTCCCAAGTTTGATGCACTAAACCTCATTAAACCAAGTCACCTAATACTGACCAAGTTCCTCTGAGATGTGTGTTTGGGGTTTGTGTTTGGTGGGGAGTGATGGAGAGATTCCCTCAAGACAACTGAGGAAGAATTGCCAAAATTGAAATATTTCAATCTTCCAAAGTCTCGTTTCTCCTCTGTGTTTGCATCTCAAGGAGACAGGATGAAAACCTAGCCAAGAAGAAGGATCACAAGCCCTCAAGGATCATGACCTCCTGGGCCTGGGCCTAGGCCAGGCAGAAGAATCAGTGAAGGCTCTTGATACAGGCACGATAAAAACACCAGGAAACACTGCCTTTAACGGCAACCAGAAAGGGAGAGAAGCAGTCCCTGCAACTCCGCCCCCTGCACCATCAAGAAAACTGGAGCCGGGCTTCCCTGATGGCGCAGTGGTTGAGAGTCCGCCTGCTGATGCAGGGGACACGGGTTCGTGCCCCGGTCCGGGAAGATCCCACATGCCGCGGAGCTTCTGGGCCCGAGAGCCATGGGCGCTGAGCCTGTGCTCCGCAACGGGAGAGGCCACACAGCGAGAGGCCCGCGTACTGCAAAAAGAAAAAAGAAAAAAGAAAAAAGAGAACTGGAGCCTGTTGTAGGCCTCCCAGCTCAGGGCCCCGCCCAGCCCTGTAGCCTGCGTGTGCAGCCACCTCCCCCATGCTGATGGCCACTCTGTCCACTGGCTCACCACAAAGGCCACTTGTTTCCCATGAGTGCCCAGAACAGTGGCTCAACCAGTTGGCCCAGTCGCGGACTGTGGTTCTGGTGGATGGGTGATGACAAGGGCTGCTCTGACCTCAGCAGACAATTAGCAAGGTAGTGTTGAGTTACCAAGTTCTGGCAGGTCACCTACCAGGCTGGGAGACTGTAGGATTCGGCTTGCAGACCCAGGAAGGGGTCAGGCAGGGTCAGCTGCAGCCTAATTCATCTCCGTTTCTGTCCCTCTAGAAAAATGGGGGGACAGAAACTAAGCATTGTTTCCTCTGACCCTGGGGGGTGGGGGGCGGGAGAAGAAAGGTGGTCACAAGGAATTTAGAACTTGTCACATGAGGTCTCAGAGCACAGGATACAGGAAGACAGCCCTCCAAGGAGGTATTTGTAAATCTGGGAACATGGTTCAGTGGACATACGATGGGGAGGGGCACTACTGACCGCCACTGGGTGGGGGCCAAAGATAACGAACATCTCAAAAAGTGCAGGAAAATCCAAAACCCAATAGCATCCACTAGACACGCTGAAAGCCGGCTCCATCTATGCTGGCTGTTCTAACCATACCTGAACCACGGTGTTTGGCAGAAAACCACAACAAATGAGGGAGGTGGGAAAGAACCAAGCGCTGCAAGAAGGAAGCAGTACAAGGCCTGGAGGGACAGACTACCACCCTTACATGGCCAAACGGCGATGATGAGAAAAGGGGGGACTCAGAGACCGCTTAAGGCCAAAACACCAAACGGCACAAAGTGGCTGCATTTACCCACAGAAAAGGCAAGCAGCTTCTTAGGGTGGGGTGCTCCCATCACTGCTGACACTGAGCTGCAGCAGGATGGCCACCCACCAGGACTACAGATGTCTTCGGCTGGTGGACACTCTTGACCATGAGACCCACACTCAGGTGCCCACGTCCACCTGACCTACCTCCACAACCCCTCACCAGTCACTTCTTGCTACTGCCACCATCCTGGGGACACCTCTCCCAGCTCAACTGCTCCTTCCACCTCCCGACTCACCTCGAGTCTCCAGGGTCCCAGCTCTGCCACCTGCCACTATGGAGGAGGTACATGATACCTCTCTGTACCTCGCTTCCTCACCCACAATGGTTCGGGAGGATTAAGTGAATAAGAAATGTCAAGTGTCTTAACATCAGAGTCATTCCGAGCTACTGGAAAACCAGCGAGCACCACCTCCCGAGAGCGTTTCCCAGGGCCCAGCTCTGCACCATCTCCAAGCTCCCAGGAATCCCTGGCTACAGAAGAAAGCCTGCCTTGAGGCTGGCATTCAAGGGTCTTTCTCAAGGGCTAGGCCCAGCCTGTCTGCACCCCCCTCCCATTGCTCTCCCCACCATGCAGGCCTCTGGCCAGGCTAATGGGCCATGTGCTCATCACTCCCTGCCTATGCCCACACATTCCCACTTCCACCATCACCACCACCTGTACCAAGGTCCTAGCCATCTCTCCAGGCCCAGCTTTAAGTGGGACCTCTCCAAGGAGCCTTCCCAGATCCCTCCACCTGGAAACCACCTGTTCTGCTATCAGCCTGCTTATACCTCCTTATGGTTGTAACCAACATCTAGCAGGCCTGGCTGTACCTGTGAGACTGGGGCCCAGGGCTGGCCATCACAGGTGCATGGCTTGCGCAGTCACGAGGCCCTAAGCGTGGCTTCATGCTCTGCTGTTGTCGTCTTAAATCTGTTAATGATTTACGAGCCAGGGGTCCTGCATTTTCACTGTGCACTGGGCTGCACATGAAGTATCCAGTCCTGCTGAGAACTCCCCAAGGAAGAGGCTTTTATTTATCTCTGCATTCCCTGCAGCAGTGCGCAGTGGGGCCTGTTACACAGCAGGGACTCACAGGAGGAGGAAAGGAGGTGAGAGTCTAGGGGTGTCTGCCACCTCGGGCGATTCGTCCATATGTGAGGGGCTCACCTTTCTCCCTTCCTTCCTTCCCCACCACCACCACGCTCACACACAGGACAGAGCACGGAGCTGCAATCCACCTCAGATCATGCCCAACACCCACACTCCCCTCCCGTCCCCACTACACAGCACTCCACAGGACACCATGAAAAAAGTCCTTAAAATGCAGCATCTTAATGACACACGGGTTTGCTGAACAGCTCACTCCCTGCAGAGCTTTAAGATGCACGACACTGATTCACGAGTCATCCCGGCTCTGCCACTCACTGCCTGTACAACCTTGCCCATGAGGCCCGGAAACGGGGACTTGTGGACAGGCCCTCTCCAGCCTTCCCCACCCCCTCCCTGCCCCTCCTTCAGACCTGGCTCCAGCCCCGCCCCTTTCTGCAGCCTGGCTGGGTGGCTAGGGCCCCGCGGTGACCACTTTACCCGGCTCTCACAGTCCGTATTTGTGGTGCCCACGAGCACAGTACTCAGGAAGACACCAGACACACCCGCAGGCCAGACGTGGCCTTAGGGAACAGGGATGGCAGCCACTTCCTCAGGGAAGGGACACACCCCACCCCACCCCGCCAAGCTAATGGACTCACACTCAGTACTGGCTCAGATCTGCAGGAGCACATCTGACACGTGCCCTCAATCCACCCCCTACCCCGTGACCCACAAGAAGCCTGCTGGCACTGGCACACAGCCATAAGCCAAGCCAGCTTGTGCGAAAAGCACTCCCGGGCCATACAAACGTATCTGACACATCAGAGAACGAATAATCATTTGTGAAAAGACAGATACAGAACACAACAGACTCCTCCCTCTCCGTCTGACCCGGGACCACTTTAAACATAAAATTTCGGTTGACGCTAGGTGTGTTTTAGCCCTCAAGATAACACTGTTTTCATGAAGAATCACAGAATGTAAAAGACAGAAGGCAGATAAACAATAAGGTGCTACTATATAACACAGGGAACTATATTCAGTATCTTGTATTAACCTATAATGAAAAAGAACATGAAAAATATATATACGTATAACCGAATCACTGCTGTACACCAGAAACTAACAACACTGTAAATCAACTATACTTCAATTTAAAAAAAAAAAAAAAGACACAAGGGAAGCCCAAAGATCAAGTAATCCAACACACCCATTTGACAGATGAGGAAACTGAGGCTCCAGCAGGGTCAGGACTGCCCACCTCTGAGCTCGTGGAGCCCCACCACGCTCCACTTGGACACTGCACCTGTGCACTGTATTAGCACTAGCTGTTCACAAGCCACCTCCCACGTGAGTCCCCTGAGACCACGGTGTTACCTCTTTCACCTCTGTAATTCCAGCATCTCTCACAGGGCCTGGCAACCATACGTACTCAATAAACAACTGCTGAACAAACAAACGACCCACAGAGACATCCTGAAGCCACACAGTCAGGGCAAACAAAGCTGAATCTGGAGCCCTGGCTTCCCGTGTCGCCACCTTCCTGCTCTTTTCTCAGAGTGAATGCAGTCGGTGCTGCATAACTGAGTGAAGGAACACGAGAATGGCAAGACCCATATGCTGTACGCTGCCAGGCTAGGATACTGGCCTGGGGGTCAGACCTGTTTTCAGCCCTGCCTCTGACACAGGCGTGCAGGCCACGTGACCACATGAGCTGCCCTCTCTGAACCTCGGTTTCTGTCCTTATCAGCTGGAGAATAAAGAAACCTCACCTTGCCTACCTGCCAGTATCTGAGCAAGAAGAGACTGAATACAACACACGAGTGGAACAGAGATCCCCAATAACCCACATCTCCCTCAGCCACCAGCCCACTTATTCTCCCCTAACCCTAACACTTATTCTCCCCAGCGAGAACAGACACCATCAGCCCCGCTGTACAGATGGGAAAACAAGGTCCCGAGAGGCCGTGCCAGCTCTTGCAGTGCCCCCTGGAAACCCAGGTGCTCGCTAGGGCTCTGGTAACTGCCCCGGGCCAGGGCGGGGGCAAGAAAGGGTTCCAGGAGTGCCTGCCCCTCAGACAGCAACCCCCGCCAATCCCATATCTAGCTGGGCAGCAACTCCTGTCTGTGACCTGCTAAGTCCACAGCCAGTCCCTGAATGCCACAGGGAAGCATCAGCTGTAGACTGTTCCATGCCTTGGACAGAAGTCCAAGGCAGCCCAGATGACCAAGTAAGAAATAACCAAAAAAATACCCACAGCCTATGGCCTAGAAGTCACTACAGACACCATTACCTAGTTTTCCGATTCTCCCTGGAGGAAACCTGGTTAACGGCAGATGGAGGGAGTGGGAGGGCAGTTTCAGGCCCCACCTGCTCCCCTGGACCTGAGCTGGGACATCCCGTCCTCCACTCCCCACTGTCTCCTCTTCCCAACATGGCTATCTTGGGTCCCTCCCACAGATGGGCTGACCTCTCTATCCCTCAGGTAACCAGAGCAAGTAGACAAAACCTGTTTCTAAACCCCAGGCCACTGACTGCGGCTTTCATACAGGGAGCTCTGGGGAAGAAGATGTGCAGGACCGCCATGTCTATCCGTACCAACTGCACGGCGGCTGGGGTCTCTATCACCCACTCAGAGGCTGAATCCTAGCCTCTGTGTGCATACAGACGCGTCAGATATCTGCGAGGGCGATCAGTACCCCAGAGGCGTTACCCGTATGAGCTCTGGAGCCCGCCTGCCTGCTGGGAATCCGAGCTCATGCACATTCTGTGTGACTCAGGGCACCTTCCTTAACCTCTCTGTGCCTTGCTTGCCTCACCCATAAAAGAACGATAATAAAAGTACCCACCTCCCAGGGTTTTTGTGAGGATGAAATGAGATAACATCTGGCACAATACTTGGCATACAATAAAAGCTCCATCTTCCCCCAGCACAATGTTAATAGGGTTGCCTCTGGGATTTTTTGTGTGCTTTTCTTTTTTCTTCTTCATTAACTGAATATTCTACATGAATGTACATGCTTTACTATCAGCAAAGAATAAAGTTTTTGTTTTTGTTTTTTTGAGATAAGGTAGGAAGAACAACTCAGTATCCTAAGTCACACCTTCCTCCAAACACGCAGAACTGTAGCAGCCCTCTCACTGCCGGTCTGTTATGGGAGATCCCCTTTGGGGCAGGGAACCCCTACTGGCCAGAGCGGCCCCAGACTCTTCTGCTCCCTGACCTGTGCTATGCCTGTTCTCCACCCTGCCCATCCAGTAGGACTCAAGCCTGACCTCGTCCAAGAAGCCCTCCCTGTGGGCCCACACTGCAACCTTCCTCCTTGGGAACATCACCTTTCCTTTCACCCTCCCCATCCGGAGCTTGCCCACCCCAGAGCCAGCCTGCCTCGTGCCAATCTGACAGTCCCAGTGGTGAGAAGCCTGCCAACCCCCCAGACGGACGACCTTGAGGGCTGGGCCACCTGCTTGCTCTACAATTTCAAAGCACTCGCCAGACCTCTCTTCTTGGTTCCTCACTCCAACCCCACGAGTGGGCCAGGGGTTCAGGGACGGGAAGTAATGAGCCAGTCCTGCAGCTGGATGAAAGCCCATCTGACCAGCTCCATTCCAGGGCTCATTCCCAATACAGAGCTGCTTCCCACGGGAGGTACAGGCAGGCCCTCAGCCAACAGACCCCAGGGCCAGCTGAGCGGCCTGGCTCCACGGGGCAGAACTGCACTGGCCCCCGCGGCACCTCCCCCTGCCCTTCGCCTCCCACTGCTCACACCTCTCCTCCTTCCTCTCCGCTGGCTGGGCTTTGGTCCTCAGCAGCCCCACTGCAGCAGTCAGACCTTCTGAGGGTGCCCAGAGCTGAGGACGCCAGTGACCCCACAGGGGGTTTTGAGCTCTGTACAAGATGCCTCTGGTTTTTCTGTTTTATGTCGAATTATCTACAACACCCCAGGCAACGGTACATTTGAGCCCTGGGTACTTAGAAGAATTTAGCAGGACAGTTTAAAATGTCCAGACTTGGATGTGTCAGATTTCATAAACCAAAGAACTTCAGAACACATATGCAGACCTCCACACTGGGACACCGGAAAGGTCTCTCAACTGTTCAGACCACAGATTCTGTAAAGAGAAAAGAACAGATCTCCCAAGCCCCTCCCAAGATAAAAGAACTCCAAGATTGCCTAAGGGATATCAATCATAGTGTGTGTACACTCGTCTATATTATAACAATGTGTTCTAACAAAGGTGTGACAGTCGCTGATAATCAAGCTTATAATCCAAGTTTTTTTTTAAAGAGCATGAGCATAACAACCAAACACATGTCTATTAGAATTTAAAAATCTATAAGAAGTATATGTAGGGGCTTCCCTGGTGGCTCAGTGGTTGAGAATCCGCCTGCTGATGCACGGGACACGGGTTCATGCCCCGGTCCGGGAAGATCCCACATGCTGCAGAGCGGCTGGGACCGTGAGCCATGGCCGCCGAGCCTGCGCGTCCGGAGCCTGTGCTCCGCAACGGGAGAGGCCACAACAGTGAGAGGCCCGCGTACCGCAAAAAAAAAAAAAAAAGTATATGTAGGACAATCAGGGAGACTGAAATGCACTGCCTCTTAGATAATGTTACTGTATCAGCACTGAATTCCTGGGTGTGATAATGATGGTGAGTTATGTAGGGGCATGTTCTGGTTCACAGGTGATGCACGCTTCAGTGTTGAGGGGTGAAGTTTTCCGATATCCACCACTTTTTCCAAATGAATCAGGAAAAATATTTTGTGAATTAAATATGGAGTGACAATGAAAAGAAAACAAACATGCCAGGCTGTTACTCAGTGGTGAAACTAGGTGAAGACTACACAAATGTTTAATGTACTAATCTTTCAACTTTTTTGTATACCTGAACATTTACAAAACAGAATATCAGAAAAAAAAATAGTACCATTTGAAATTTGTTTAAAACAGAAAAGCTTGAAGAAAGATAAAATGGCTCATAATCCCACTGCCTAAATAATTTTTCTAAATGATTGCTGTTTAGCTGCTGATTTAAAAATAGGTGAGTGATGCTGTATGTGTGCATATATAATGCTGTAATTCTACCCAAGGGGGAAAATACTCTAAAAGGATTTTTTGTCTCTTAATAAACTAATACTTTAGGCAAATAAAGAATAATAAAGGAGAAAGTCTACTGTACCATTTCTTAACAGTAGAAGGAACTTTTTTAAGTATGTGATTCCCAAAACGAGGGCCTGTCCGAAGATAGGGAGACATGGGGACGAAGTCTGAGAAATATTCTACCAAAATATTCTGAACCCCTTGCCTCTGGGTCAGCTGATGGTGGTAGAACTTTCAGGCAGGGCTCTCCCACCATCTCCACTACCCACAGATAGTACAGCCCTCTGGGGTTCCCCAGAGGTCCTCAAAAGTCCTGTGATTGCCTACGCAGGTCCAGGAGTGTGGGACTGCCACCCCCAACCCCCAAAACACCCATGACCCCGCCAGCTTCAAAACAGCACCTTCTTCCCGGGACTCGTGTCTCCTCGAGGCACCAGAACGGCCCCTCCATCAGTTCTAAAAGACACACGGCTCACAGCCGGCCCCCACGCTTCGGCCAAGGTGGCCCTGCACTCCCCACATCCACTTGACCTCCCCAAAGGCCTGGGCTCGGTCTCCTGATCTCCCCCTGCCCCACCACACTTCCACGCCGGGGAGTGACCTGTTGTCAGAGATGGGGAAGAAAAGGCAAAGCAAGCCCTGCTGAATTGCTCGTTAAGATCCTGAAACCTGTCCAGAGAGGGGAGGCTGGCGACAAAGTGAGGGAGACAGAGGTGCAGGCGCATCTGAGGAGGGCTGTCCCGGCAGGGGGAGAAAGAGGACCGGAGGGGAGCGAGAGGAGAGGCAGAGGCACCCAAGAGCGGGGGCTAGGAGACCTGCACAGAGCCCACCACCGGCCTGCTTACTAAAGCCAGGAAAGGGCCGCTCTTCCTGCCAACAGAGTTACCTTTTAATCCAACCCCCGGATGACACCATCTGGCACCAGCACAGGAGCAGCTTCTGAGGGCACACGAGTCATGAGGCTGGCCCCGGTCTGTCCCTTCAGGCTGGGACTTGCCCTGTGATCCCCAGGAAGCGCAGGCCCCTGCCCCACCAAGGCCTGGCTCCCGACAGGCCAGCGCACGCCTAGGAGGGCGAGGCAGCAGCTGAGGACGTGGAGAAAGCTGCCGTGCCGGGCAGAATCACCAAATGCAAAGACCTGAGAAGGGAAGTCACTGGCCCCAAGTCACTGGGCAGGCTGGCATCATTCCAGGAAGAGGCAGCAACCCTAGGATCTTCCTTCTACCCAGATGTGGCAAAGAGATTTGCAGCTCAGGAACAGCTCAACTGGCTGTGGCAGGCTGCCTGGAATTCTGGGCGAGAGGAATTCTGTGGCCCTGGGCAAGCACAGCATGCCAGGCAGATAAGCGAGGCAAGTGAGCAAGTGAGCGCCCGCCTGCTCCACGCCGCGCACTCTGACGACGCATGGACCAGCCTGCAGTTACGTGCCCACCTCCAGGGCTGATGTCCGAGGCCCCTGCAGTCACCCAGGATACAGAAGCAACGTTCTCTGAGACGCAGTGGGCTTGTCCCCGCCTCCATGCCAGGGGCTGTCTCGGCGCCTGCCTCTGCGAACATCCAAATCCCACCCTCACCTCCAGCCCCAGTTCAAAACCGCAGCTCCCGGGGGTGTGAGGGGAGAAGATGTGGGGCGCTGGGCACCAGCCAAGAAGTCTCAAGGCCGGCAGGGCCGGGTGGCACAAAGCGCGTCTCCTCCAGCTCCGGCAGCACCTGACAGGTAGCCCTGCAGGCCCTCCCAGCCTCGGGCGCACCACCTCCTAAGGCAGCCGTCCCATCGCGGACCGGCTCTCCGTGCGCAGTGCTCTTCCTTGTGGGCAACTGAAATCTGCCACCAGGAACTGGCAGCCAAAACGCCACACAAATCTAGCGGTCCCAAAGGCTGCTCCCATTTCCCACCGCAGCTCAGTGGGTGTGCCCTCTGGATCCCAACCACCAGAAGTGAAATCCTGACTCATCAGCTGGGACTCTGGGCAAGTAGCTTGCCCTCTCTGGGCCTCAGTCCCCTCATCTGTAAAATGGGGAAAATAAAAACCCCTCACCTTCGGGTTGATGGGATGACCCATGAGACACCCATGTAAGCTCCCTGGCACACACTGTAAGTAGCCAATAAACATCTGCAATCCCTACCATCTACCACACTGCCGTAGCAGGCCTGTTTCCACAAGCTCTGTCCCGGCCCAGGCTCCGTCCCTCTCCTGACACTCAGCCCACTTTCTCAAGGCCAGACTTGCGCTTGGCAAGTGTCCAGTTCTACAGCCTCCCTTAGGGGTAGCTGTCTCAGGGGACACATTTCAAACCCTAGCCCCTCCCCCAAAACCTCTGCCCAGAGCTCAGGCAGGCCATCCTAGCAGCCCGGTGGAGCCAGCACACAAGAAATGCAGCAGGAAACAGACCATGACAGGGAGGATTCTCCTCACCCCTCCTAGTCTTGGCCCAAGTCTCTAGCCTCACCACCACAGACCCCCAAAAGTATCCCCACCAGATCACCAAAGCTGCCTTAAAAACACACAGACACCTGAGCAAACAGATATAATCTTGTCAATTCCATGCTCTACAACCTTCCATGGCTCCCTTCGGCCTATTAGGATCAAGTCAAAAAGCCTCACCCCAGCATTGAAAAGAAGGAAATCAGGTACTCAGCGCTTGCTGTGTACCCGATTCTGTGCCAAGGTCTCGGCTACATACTTTATATGTATTACACCTCTTAAAAACTCCCTCTAAGGCTGGTCTTATTACTGCATCTCACAGGGGAGGAAGGCGAGGTTCCAAAACATTAAGCCTCGCCTAAGCCACGTGGCTCAGAAGCACCAAAAGCAGACCTGGAGGCCAGGTCCATGGCCCAGCTCCTGCTTCGTTCTCCTGCTCTTCTGCTCCAGTCCCTCCCTGACCACACCACCATCCAGCCACCACAGGGCCCACAGTCACCCAGCACGCTCGCCTCCTGCCTCGCTGCTCTTCCCCAGGCTTCTCTCCCCCTGCCTGGAACTTACCTACCCATCACCTGACGACTTCTACTCAACCCGCAAAGCCCTCAAGTTTCCTCCTCCATGAGACCAACCCTCAGCCCAGCTCCCCCTTCCATGAGACAAAACCAATCCCTTCCTTGAACGTGCTTCCCAGGCACTTTGTCTCTACCCACATTAGAGCATGACTTACCAGTCCCCAAGCCAGCAGCGCTGCTGTCTGCTCGCTAACGTACATCACTCATCTTGATACCACCACAGCTCAGTGTGTTTGCTTGAATACGTGAATGAATGATGTCCCTTCTAGACTTACAGACCAGGAAACAGAGGATAGTCAGAGCCCTGACCTTTGCAGGGACAAGTGGTAAACAGCCCACCTAGAGTAGCCTCCTGGAGGTTACACCTGGCAAAGAGCTCCTCCTCGGGTGGGTACACCTGAGCAAGTTCATCGGGACTACCAACTCCACCGTTAGGAAGCAGCACATCCAAACGGTGAAGCTGTGGCAAAAGGCAGCATCGGTGACTTCTGGGAGCCACAGTGCTGAGGAGGGACATCTGGGCCTTCTCCACGCCCCCACACTGGCAGGGAGCCCCACACAGGGCTCACTCCTACACACAGGAAGCAGCAATCCAGGGGCAGAAGCAGCGCCTCTTGCTGACCTGGACAGAAAGACGCCTGGGCCTGGAGGGGGCCTCGGCCAACAGCACCCCGCTCCAACAGTTTATCAGCCCTGGGTCGCCGTGGGGAAGAGAAGGAAAGATGAGCTCTCCGTCCTGACCCACTTTTCCCAGAGCTCCCTTCCCAGACCCGGCCCGGCCCTGCGAGTTCCTTCTCACCTTGTGACGTCAGTGAGAGAAACACTCACATACGCAGTCATAGGCAGAAGACTTTCAGCTCATCAAAACCACTGAGTCGGGGCTTCCCTGGTGGCGCAGTGGTTAAGAATCCGCCTGCCGATGCAGAGGATACGGGTTCAATCCCTGGTCCGGGAAGATCCCACACGCCGCGGAGCAACTAAGCCCATGTGCCACAACTACTGAGGCTGCGCTCTAGAGCCCGTGAGCCACAACTACTGAAGCCCACGTGCTGCAACTACTGAAGCCTGCGTGCCTAGAAGCCCGTGCTCCGCAATGGGGGAAGCCACCGCAATGGGGGGCCCGCACACCACAATGAAGAGTAGCCCCCGCTCGCCACAACTAGAGAAAGCCCAGGCGCAGCAACGAAGACCCAACACAGCCAAAAAATAAATTTAAAAAAAAACAACCACTGAGACTCCCACTTCACAGACAAGGAAAACGGCACCTAGAGGTAGGTCCCTAAACAGCGCTCTCCCCACTCTGCTGCCCCCCTGACCCGCAAGTACATCACAGCTCTCCCTCAAGTGAGACAGAACAGACAAGCTCCTCTGCTTCCCTTCCCTGGGCAGGCTCGGACCCTGAGGAAGCACCAGGCAGCGAGTCGAAGGCTCTTCCGGCTGCTGGTAAAACTGCAGATGAGACCAGCCCACACCCAGGTTCTGTTTCAGGAGACCTAGGGAGGGGGCGGGGAGTCTTCACTTTTCAGAAGCTTCCCAGGGGATTCTGAAGACAAGGATCCAAAAACTACACCTGGAGAGACCTAGGAGTGACTCAGAATCAAAGCCATCTGCCTCCCAATTTGTAACACCAGCCTTAAAATCGTCCATACCCTTTGACCCAGTAGCCGCACTTCCAGGTATTTATCCCGAGGAGATGAAGAAGTACACAGATCCTCACAGCGACATGACTTATACTGAAAAGTGGGACATTTCTAAATCTCCAATCAAGGGGAACCGGTGACATACATCTTGATATGGCAATACTGTACACCCATAAAAAGTGATTCCTTTGTTCACTCTTTTAAAAAACGCTTCCTAGTAGTTACCGCCCGTTAGTAAAAGCACCTGCAACTTATTCTTTTGATTGCCTGCATTTTTTAAACTCTCTACCATAAGCATGGTGAATTACATGTTAAAACCAAGCAATCATTTTGTTTTAATTACTGGCATCAGATCTAAAGCATGAAGCCCAGTTCAACTGGAGAAGGAAGGACTGCAGGTGGCATCCAGTTCAACCATGAACGTGACAGAAGGAACACCTTCCCTGCCACGCCCGAGGTTCTGCTTGAATACTTCCAGCAGTCAGGAGCTCATTTCCTTTCCTAAAGCAGTGGTTGCTGGCAATTAAAAAGTTGCTCCTTAGTCTGAGCACGACTCTACCTTCCTGAAGCTAAAATCCCCATCTCTCTTGCAGCACATGACATCAAAAGTTCAATAAATACACAGAACAGAGCTATTTTTCTAATCAACTGACTTAAAGGGTGACTACCCGTATCTGCCCACTACAGCCAAGATGTCAATGCGGGTTTTGGCAGGCACTGCTGACGCGTGTTCCCAATGCCATGTTTAAACAGAGTGCTGGTCACCCCCCCACAATCACCTAGATGAGTATTACAAACATCCCTACTGAGTCAGCTGTTCCACACACTACAGCTGGCCCTCCCCCGCTGGTGACTGCGACAGCCCCGCGACGGCATGGGCAACTCTTCACCAAGACCATTTTTGGCAGGTGAGCAATCTGCCTGAGGTTGCTAGCTCAGCCAAGACACACAGGCGCCGCACCACCAGAAGCCGGCCATCGGGAGCAGGCAAAAGCCCCTTCCCTCAAGGACAGCAGCCCACAGAAAAGTGAGGCTTCTTTCCTCCCTCTCTTATTTATTCCCTTTTATTCCCATTTCCCTTCCAATTCTACTCCCCCAGGCACTTAGGCGACCATTGTTTTGTCTATCTTTTTGTGTGTGTTCTTGAAAAATGGGCATTGTTTTGTATTGTTAATTTACATAACAGCGCTGCAGTATCCATCTCACTCTACTTCTCACTTTTTCAAGGAGCACCATGCTTTAAGCTCCATCCCATTGCCATGTGTGTGTCTCATCAGTCACTTGGAACCACTGCACTGTCAGCTCTCCCAGGGATGGATGCCACCCACGGAGCACTGCAGTGAACCTTCACCTCCCTCCGGGAACTTGTGAGGGAGCCTGGGGCATTCACACTCAGGAGAGGGGCTGCAGGGTCAGGGCTTGGCGGCTGCCCTGCCAGAGGCTCCAGGACGGCTGCACCAGCAGGGGTGAGTTCCCACATCCCCACGCCCCGCTGTCCACGGACATCATCTAGCTTTCTAGTTTCTGCCAGCCGAGGAGGTGGGAAAGGAGAGGGTTCACTGTGGATTCTTACCAAACCTGCCAGAACCATGCCTCCTAGGAGAGCAGCGAGAAAGGCATCTGCCACGGTAAGCGTCAGTAGCGCTGATGGAAACAATTGCTCATTAATAAAAATCTCCACTGGGAAACCTCACTCCCTGGAGCTGTCACAGACTGCTAGAGCACAAACACCACGCACCGCCTTGCAAAATGCCCTGGATCCCGCCTGCTGTGGTCAGTGGAGAAGCCTCCCAAGGAAGCCCACTGCTCAGGAATGGGCAGCGATGGGCTCTCAGCCGACTTCACTTCTTTATGTGCAATCACACAGCGCCACCACCAAGGACTATTATGCACAGCTCATACCACATGTGACGCCCCATGTGATCTGACAGCACCTGAAGCAGTCTTTACCTGTTCAATGCGTCCCAGCAAGGTCAAATTGCTCTAAAGATTGCTAAACGCTGATTCCAGTCTCTGTGCTAACTTCATCACGGATCAGGAGCCCAGAGTCTGCAGACCAGCGCTGGTTTGTAGACCACACCGAGTGTGGGACAGAGCGGGGAACAAACCAACCAACCTGCCCTGGAAGGCACAGCGTAAGGTGGCGCTTCATTGTAATGACGATACGAATACCAGCCGATGCTCCCGCAGTGCTCCCTGGGTGCCAGGGGCTGCTCTCAACACTGCAAAACTAGTAACTCCTTTAACCCTTACAAGACAAGGTCTTACTATTATTCTCATTTCACAGATGAGGAAACCAAGGCACAGAGAGGGAGAGTGACTTGCCCACGGTCACAGTAAGTAGCAGATCCAAGATTTGAACCCAGTTCTTGACTCGGACGCAGGCTCTTAACCACTCGACTAAGCGGATTCCTGAGTGACCTGACCCCTCCCCACCTGTTCCCTCACTGTAAGGTGGAGTAAGGACCCCCAAAGGGTTGCTGAGGTCAAATGAGGAAATACACAAGTAACAGACAAAGTACGCTGTGCAATAAAAACACCTACCATCTGCGCAGTGCACAGCGATCTACGTGCATGGGACCATCTCCCTGCACCATCCACCTACTTTCACATCAGCTCGGAAGGCAGTGGCGTCACAGGTCCCATCACAGAGAGAAGGATAAGGCTTGGTGAGGCTACGTGAGGTGGCCACGGGGACACAGCTAGAGGGCAATGGTCACTTATTTCTCCTCAGCCACCTCACTCCTCAACCGCTCCCTTCTCCTCCCCAAAGAGAAGGCCAGCAGATGGGAACGGGTTTCAAGTTCCCTGGAGGACTCAGGGACTCTGATTTCTAAACACCCCAGCTGTAATTCTCAGACTTGAAACTTAGGAGAAAAAAGAAGGCCTTCCAATCCGTCTAAGGGCTCACAGAAAGCCAACGAGGCACCTCTGGGGATTCCGAGAAGGCTAGTCGGTCTACACCCCCTTACACCACCCTCCTCCGGCCACAGTGCCCTCTCCCACATTCTACCGACCACCCTCTAGCCCATGCCAACCCCGCCTATTCCTCTAGGCAGGCTCGGGCTCAAGCAGCCTCACAGAGAACCGATGCAGGGAGAATGACTGGACGCCAACAGCCAGGCTTGCCCTGTGCCTGCCTTCTGGGGGCTGGCTGGCCTCACCCTATTTTCCCAGGGCCTGCTGAGTACATGCCCTAAACCGAAGCCCCAAATTCCTGTGAAGACCCACTATTCACAGAATGGATTTTCTCCCAAGCCTCCTGCCCCTGCTCTGCACGCTGTCTCATCAGGCCGGCCTTCCTCCTTGTCCCCGTCCAGCGCCCACCCAGCCTGCCAGCCGCCCACCCTCACCCAGCTCACAGTGCACTGATCTTTAGGCGGCCTCCTCTGTGCTGCATGACCTGTTCTGCTGGACACCTGCTCCCTCGGGCTTGGGCTTTCCAATGAGACAATAAACTCCTGGTGGGCAGGAGTCATCTTCTTTGTCACCCTTTTGAGAATCTTACAGATTTCTGCAAATACACTTGTCATCTGCTATAAACCACAAAATGGAAGGTGAGGAGAAGCAAGTCTATAAGCTAAGCTGATGACCTTCCAGCATTTCTAAAAGCTCCAGAATAGGCAGCGCAACCAAAACTGAAAACCTTTGAGGAAGAATAGGATGTACCTTCCATCTAAAAGAGCAAATCCAAGTCGGGGCGCCCAGTACGGGACTGTGGTGTCGTTCATGAGCAAGGCTAATGTCTTTCTCACCTCTGCGTGCTCAGCACTCAGCAGCTCCTGGTCCGAGCACTGACCAGGTTCACACTGGATGGATGATGGATGGGCAGACGGACAGGCAGTTGGCCAGATAAAACTTGGACCCGACTCAGCCTGGTCTCCACCCTAAAGGCTGAGTGATCTCATGCAAGAAGACAGTGACCACCTCTGCTGAATTTTCACATGGGAAGTCTTAATGGTGGATTGGCCAAAAAGCTCGTTTGGGTTTTTCCCTAACATCTTACGGAGGAGACGGTCGTATATAATAAACTCTCACACACGGGCCCGAAATTCTAAGCTGCTTCAGGTTCAGCTATATTTTTTCCAGGAGAAGGACCCAGAGCCAGTACATTTTCGGTTTGTTATTCTCTTGCTTTTTCCTGGATCCAGTTCCCACCGAGGCTGGCCATGGGGGTGGCCGGCTCAGTGTCCACAGGGCCTTTAGCCTCTTATCTTTATTAAAGGTTTTTTCCTCTGGGGCAAGAGGCTCAGTGGCGTCATTTTGCTTTTTGAACTCTGTCCCGTGACTAAGCAATAAGAAACCACACAGTCAGCCCTAGAAGTTTTTGCTGTGTCATAAAAAGAATGAGACCAGGAGGTACCTCCTGCCAGCATCACACCCATTCTCTGACTCAGCACTAAATTTAGACGTCACGTCCTATGTTTGCATTCAGAGAGTACCCCCTGTGTGACAGGTGCCCAGAACATGTCTGCTCAATGAATGAACCCTGTCACGAAGAAGAGGAGGGGTGTCCAAGGCTCAGGACACAGAAATATCACTGGGGACCTTCACAGGATGGCCCAGAATACAGAACAAATGCAGATTCTATAAAGAAACTGACCAAGACTCCAAAGCCTGCCCAGCCTCTCAGCAGCTGGAGGCCCTGAGCAAGGTGACAAACCTCTCTTGGCCTAGTCTGCCCATTTGTGGAACATAAATACCAACTGCATGGTCCGATAAAAGATTTTTTCTCAATGGTCAGGAAGGAGAGCTGCAGCACAACTCCATGAACTGCGATGCCCTGTTACATGCTGGAAAGGCTGGTGCCTGCAAAGCCAGGCCTGGATCAGGAAAAACCAGTCAAGGCTCCTGAGACTCCCCGCCCAGTCTGTGGCTGGTGGAGATGCCTTGGAAGGAGTCCCGGCCTGGGAAGAAACCTGGATCCTGCGTCCAGCTGCACCGAGGCATGCTATGAGAGCCTGGTGGAGTCCCTTTGTGTCTTTGGACTCTGCTATTTCTCATTTATAAAATCAGCAGTCTGGGCAAAGTGGTCTCTCAGATCCCTTCCAGCCCCGATACTCGACAATCTTAAGCTGCTTAAGAAACATAAACAGGAAATGAAAATTCTGGCCAGATGAGAAGAAAGAGAGGTTACCCTGAGCAAGACGAATAGAGGTTATCGTGAGTATTGAAAAGGTCATTATACTTCTTTAAAGTATGACTTCTTACATCAGAATATAAAAATACAATTAAGTTTCTTCCCATGTGTTTGTTATCCCATCACTCACTATTGGCTGGACAGATTTTTCACCACATTTGGACAGCAGATTTGCAGTGGTCAAAATGATATACAAGAATATTCGTTTGGGAGTCCCAGGCCATCTTAAGGAGTCTGACGGTTACCATCCAGACAAGTAACCTGAAGTTGACTCAGAAAGAGGCCTGAGAGCCACCTGGGAGAGACAGGCCATACCTAGAAAAACACTGTGAGTAGAAAAAACACACCCTGGCTTGAGACGGCCACCAAGGCTGCAGCTCAGAGTCACAAGCGATCATCTCTGCTGGCTTCCCACACAGGCAGCTCCACAAATCCCACCTGCAGGCTGCATATCGGAAGGGGCTTATCTATGCAACAACAACTAACAATTCTCTTATGCAATGTAGGGGTAGGGCCAGTCAGTGATATTATTAAAAAAAAAAAAAAGAAGTTTTCAGAAAAGGTAACCACTTCCCACCTGACCCCATCTGATGGGATTTCACTCTGCTCCTTCCCAATCACTGTCTTGTGTAGCAGAGAATGGTTTTTTTATTAGCTGCACTGTGGTCACTTGTCATTTTTGACAGCATGGTTCATCCTGAAAGGAAACCTACAAAGGTAAACAGAGGAAGCAGACAAAGACAAGAGTATCTGGTGGAAGCACAGCTGCCACTGGCAGCAGCCTCTGGGTCCAGCTGTGACTCACCAACCCAGCTCAGCTCAGGCAAAGGAAGGTGAGGCTTTGGGTAGCTCTTCACCTCCCTCTTCATGGAGAGCATCTTAAAACAAAAGCATCCAAGCACACTGGTTTTCAAACCCTGTTCCACAGAACTCTGGAGAACCCGAGGGAACTGTGCGGAGGCACCTCAGGGAGTCCATGGGGAAAAGGGCAAGCTCCAGGCCTCCATACCGGTTCACCACAGCACCTGTCTATCTTATATATCTGGCTTTCATGTAAGAGTCCGGTTAATGAAAAGAATCCCACAGCTTAAAAAAAAAAAAAAGGCAAAAATAAAAAAATTTAACTCATAAAGAACAGTTACATTTCACATATGTTATTTCATTTAATTGTTCCCAACAGCCCTGTGAGAAAACTGAGGCTAAAGGGGTTTACGATCAGACTCCACAACCCATTCTCTAACGTAACCATCCCATGCTCACCCCCCATCTATGTGGACTCTCGGGGAAGGGACGTCACCACCTACAACAGTACACTCCATAGCTGGATAGCACAGACCATTAAAACAAGTTCTACCTTAAACAAAAGGCCCAGGGAAGGGGGGGCTGCTGGGGATTCTAAAAGAGACTCAGAAAGCAGCATCAACTAAAGGCAACGTGTGGACCTTATGAAAATCCTGATTTGAACAAACCATCTATAAAGAGGCATTTCTGCAACAAGGAAAACTGAGTATCAACTGGATATGAGATGACATTAAGAAATTATTAATATTGTTGGTTGTTGGGATAGGAAGGGTGGGAGGGAGAGGCAAGAGGGAGGGGATATGGGGATATATGTATATGTATAGCTGATTCACTTTGTTATACAGCAGAAAGTAACACAACATTGTAAAGCAATTATACTCCAATAAAGATGTTGAAAAAAAAAGATTGTTGGGTGTAAAACTGGTCTTCCGGTTATATTTTTTTTCTAAAGGCCTTATCTCTTAGAGATACCTCCTCAAGTATTTATGGAGGAAGTGATAGGCTGTCTGGGATTTGTTTCAAAATATTACAGAAAATGGGACTTCCCTGGTGGCGCAGTGGTTAAGAATCTGCCTGCTAACACAGGGGACATGGGTTCGAGCCGTGGTCCAGGAAGATCCCACATGCCACAGAGCAACTAAGCCCGTGCGCCACAACTACTGAGCCTGCGCTCTACAGCCCGCGAGCCACAACTCCTGAGCCCGTGCGCCTAGAGCCCATGCTCCGCAACAAGAGAAGCCACCGCAATGAGAAGCCCGCGCACCACAACGAAGAGTGGCCCCCGCTCGCCGCAACTAGAGAAAGCCCAACGCAGACCCAACGCAGTAGCAACGAAGACCCAACGCAGTCCAAAATAAATTAGTTAATTCATTTTAAAAAATAGTAATCATGGTAGAGACCTGGAAGAAACGTCTTAGAAATCTACTCCAACCCCATCACCAAGCTTCCTTGGACCTAAGGCCACCCTGCAAGTACTGAGAACCCTACAGGACTGAGGAAGTCCTCAGTCAACACTGCACTTCTTCCAGCTTTACTTCTTCCAGCCTTCTACTTGGAAAAAAACAAGCCCCAGGTAGTTAAGAGGCTCATCCAAGGTCAAGATGTTGTACAGTTAGGAGCAGATCCCCATCCAAAACTCTTTCGAGGACACCAAGCTGACTTTCAAATTCTACGCGCAAAAAGTGAAGGGCTCTCCAATCCTACACAGGCAGTGTGGTCGCTCCGCGTGGCTCCTGGCAGCCAGTCTCACAATGCTGGTACCTGAGCGGTGACCATGGAGACTTCAGCCACCAATGTCACACCACCTGCTTCCATCACAGACATACTGTGGGTGGGGACATCCATGTGTGCCGCTGGAACTCACCCTAGCCTTCCTGCACTCCCACAGCCTTCTGTCACTGTGAAGTCACCACTTAAGAATCTGCACTTATTTCTGAAGAGAATCTGGACTTACGCAGGGACACACCACTCATTCGCCACACAGCTGACTAGTCATCCATCCAACAGAAATTTACTGAACGCCCATGTTGGGGCAGGCTCTATTCTAGGCATCGGGAATACAACAGCGAATCTGGCTCATGGAGACTACATTCTACTCTTGATGACCCACAGCCACGGTAAAAGCAACCCTGACATCTGTTCAGCACAGTTTACCAGGAGCTCTCCCATAACCCTCAGACCAGGAGAATCCCAGGCTTCTGGTCCTAAGGCTGGTTCCAGGCTGCATTACTCACCACACTAACAAATGCTCCTTTTCTCCTACCATGCATTGTCAAATAGCAGAGTGAAGTAGTTACTGTTTTCATTATTTTGTAGAGAGGGAGATAAGTTCAGAAAGGTTAAATGCCTTGCTCAAGGTCTAAAACCTAGTGAAATCTGACAACCTCCAACCACCCCACTCCAGCAATGACCTCATCTGCTAACTGCATCATCACACAAAGATGAGACCACATCCTGGACATTCACCTGCTGCTTTACCTGCACAACATCCTTTCTGCTCTTCTTTTTTTGGAGAACTGCTTCTCCCCATTCTAAAGAACCACATGGTACTGGTACGAGCTGCCAATCACCCTACCCTATTGGTTGGGTCCACTGCTGGGCCCATCTTAGTCCTTTAGCCCCAGCCACGGTGACTGGGTCTCACACGGACATGTGACCCTAGTCAGGTCAATCAGAATCCTCCCATGAGATTCTTCTGCCTGGTTTACTGGATACGGCTCCCTTTATTCTCTGGTCAGGGGCTGTGGAGATGAAGCCAAGAGGGGCCTGAGGTCATGTTCCAGGCCCACGGGAAAAGCCCACGGCATTCAGGATCAATCATCCCAAGGCCAGTTACTCCAATTCATCCCAAGGTTTTGGAATATTATACAATAAGTTTCTCTTTTCTGACTAATACAGTTTGAGCTAAGTTTCTGTCACCTGCAATAAGGGTGCCTGAACACAGAGGGATAAATAAAATCTGCCTTTCTCTTAGAAACCTCTTTTCAACCATCACTTTCAAGTTCCTCCACTGCTTCCTTCTCAACACAATTAACAGAACCAAAAGAAAAACCACAATGGCTGGAGCTTTTACTTCTGACCATCAAGGACAGAGTGGATGAAGAAAAGGTGGCTGGTACCTGAAGAGAGTAGGGAGAGAACAAAAGGCCCAGGTAACCTCTAATGAATAATAGATAATCCACACCTGACGATCAGCAGCCAACTGCACTCACCCCACCGGAAACGCCTGGGGTTATTCTTTTTTAAAAATTCCTCCAGCTTTAACTTCTGACACGTTCAGCCCCAGGTGGTATATAAACCCCTTGCTCCGCCTAGCCATCATGGTCCTTCAGATTACCTCTGCATCTCCACCCACCCAGAGCCAATGCCCTGCTCACTCAGGCTGGTCTAATTTCTGCAACCTGAAAACACACTGCTCCTCTCATAGCTAGGAGTTTGTTCTTGCGTCTCCCACCCAGAACATCCTCCTTTTCCTCTGCACACTCAGAGTACCCCTTCAACACCCAGCTCAAGCCCCAGTCCCTCCTCGAAGCCTTCCTTGGCTTCTCCAGCAAACACTACTGTCTCCATCCTCTTAACTATAGCGAAGCCAAGTCAGCCAGCTCTCCAGGAAACTAAAGAGGAGGCACAGAGGGGATGAGGAGGAGAAATTCAGCTCTGAGCACACAGTGGAGAGTGCCACCAGCAGTCACCATGTTCTGCCACTTCTGCTCCACGAGAGAGGCCTGTTGTGAAAATGGTTTGGGGAGCCCTCCACACTTAGATGGTAATTAGAGCCACTAGGGGTGGATGAGAGTATTTGCGGAAAGCATGTAGTAGAGCTTCAAAAGGAGGAAAAAGCCTGTTTGTATTTGTATCACTCAATTGATCTGTCTCATAATGTCACTCTCCTGAGTGTCCCATTCCCCCAACTAGGCAGCTGCAGGCTGGAATTACATCCTATGCACCCCGGCCCCACGTGCACCAAGAACAGGACCAGGCACCTCAGGCCTCCCCAATCTCATTTTGCCTCCCAGTGGCTGAGACAGGCCATGCAGCACCCCCAGCCCCATCTCACAGATGAGGACGCTGAGGCTCAGCGCCAGGAAGGGGCCCCTCACTCCAGGGGCAGGCGGTTGAGGAGCTGCGAGTGAGAAAACCCAGATGTCAGCAACTGAATCAAAGAGAAAAAACAAAGGACCTCGTGGGTTCCGAGTGAACAAACAAGATCCTGGTACTACCATGGAAGAAACTCGAGAGACCTGAGCCAGTCAGAGGAGAACAGTTCTCTCCTCTCTCTACCACCAGTGGGGACAAAGGGGCTCACTCCTTCCCTACAGATGCACGTATTGGGACAAGGAAAGGCTACAAAATTCCAGAGTTCCCCAATGCAGGAAACGGCCTAAAACTGTAATGGGAGGGCCAAACCAGGTAACAGGAAAAACCACCCCCAACATGGAATCAGGAGCACTGCACTTCGCCGGACTCCAGCTCCTTTCTGCCCTGCAGCTCCTGGCCTGTCCTCAGACCTCACAGATGGCGGGAACGGAACCCAGCGTCACGCAGAAAAGGCACTAGGTGCCACAGAACTAAGTGAGATATTCAAGTATGCAGTAAGATAGAAAGGCTCAATAGCAATGTACCATCAATTCTGGTAGAGAAGTCCCCCTGCCCCCAAAATAAAACAACTCTGTGTCTTCTTACTCACCTTCATACCCCAGGCCTGAGCACGCTGAGTTATAAACGTCTGGGGCTCTAACTGAGCCTGAGCAGAACAGATGAGCTTGGTTTGCTTACTGCCCCGTACCACCTAGGCCAGTTTCCTCCCAGTTCCAGGCCCCACGTGGGGAGCGGCCAGACATCATCTGCGTGCAGCACAACAAACTCCCACAGCACACAAGTGCCAGCCATGGGACGGGCATTCTAGACCAGGGGCCCACATGGGATGTGGAATCCATCAAAGGAGCCCCTAACTGGGTGATGGCAGCACCTCCGATGTAGAAACAGTGACAAAGGGGCCTCCCCTTGAGACTACGGATCCTTGGGAAGCCAACCGGTTCCTCTCTGGGGCTCCCACAAGACGCTTGCACTAAGGCTGACTTACAGGCAGAGGTGTGCACCTGTGTGCGGAGTGGAACCTACTGGGAGAGCAAAGACCAGGACACAGGGCTGAGTTTCCCTGACTTCGGCTCCTCAGGGATGAAACGGGTGCTTCCATTCCTTCAACCTGAGCAGTCCTTTTAGTCACTGAGCTTTGTGCCATAAAAGGGGCTCCCTGGCTAACAGAAAAAAAGCTGCCAACCACTGCACAGTAATTCATCCTTTAAAAGATCCCAACGCTCTGTGGTTCCCTTGCACACCGTGTCACCCCCTCATCCCCAGAAGCTCTACATGGCATCTTGCCAGACCAAATGCTATCCTAATTTTTTCCTAAAGTATTAACTAAAATGAACTTAACTTCCCTTGAAAACCTACACAGCTCTGCATTGTGGTAAAACTAGGGTTTGAAATCCTGCCCCTGAGGATAAAATCCAAACCCTATTTCATCTTTTCCTTAGATGTCAGGACCAGCTTCCAGAACTTCAGCTCTGTGAGGCCCCACCTTCACTACCAAGCATGGAAAAGGGAGGGCCCTAATTAATGGCAATTCATCTATCTATTCCAGAGATTAAAGCTAGCGCTGATTCAAACACATCCCATTGAAGACTTAAGTCTGCACTCAACTTCTGCGCTTCCTTGATCAACCTCCTCCTTCAAGCACAGAGAGCTAGGTAGACAAAAAGGCAACTAAGAAGAAAAAAAAGTTACCCCGAAGAGATTTCCCTCTGACCTTATCCTCAAGGCCACATCTGACAGCTCTTAGCATCATCCCAGGAGAGGACTGGGCTGCCCAGCAACTCAGACACGATCATAACTGGGGGACAGCGTAGGTTTGAGGAACAGAAATGTTGAAGAGTCAGAAACCCAAAGCGGAGACAGAAGGGCCATCAATGAAATGATATGCTGTGTGGCCAGCAGCTTAGTCTCTCTGTATGCCAGTTGCCTTCACTACCAAAAAAAGGTGGCCAATATCCAATGGAGCTGTTACCAGGAAGAGCTTATAAAACCATCTCCTTAATAAGTGAGGCTTTTAACGGCCAAATAAACACGTTTCATCAGCCTGTGGCCTACAAGTTGTTAAAGGCAGTTCATCAGCCCTCTCTGTTCACTTTTAAAACACGGACAAGACATAGAAAAGCAGCACTTGTTGCTTCCTGGTTCCAAATGGGTTAAATAAAACAATGGGTCATAATTGAAAACTCCTGGTGCCCAATACTTTGAGCAATTTAACCACTCCAAGCTGGAGTTTTCTCTCTGGCAAAGAAGGAATAATAGCGCAGAGAGTGGTAAACGAACGTGATACAGCAGAGTGCCTGCCACAACAGTAGGTGCCCAATAAATGCTGGCTCTTCCTTCCTCAGTGCTATGCCTTCTTCTTCAGCTTCCTTGTCTAAAAGCCTGGCTTTCCACACTCCCCAACCAGGCCACACCAAGCCTACCACTTGCCACAAACTCCCAGCAGTAACCCCCCCACACACACACACGAATACTCACAAATCCATCACCACCACCCAAGGGAACCCGTCACCAGCCTTCCCTCCTCAGGCAGCTCGGCACCCTTAGGGAGGGAACTGAGCCCCAGCAGCTACTACCAGGATTTTCCCATGGTGCAATGCAACTTCCCCAACTTTTCCCGGCCCACAGTTTCCAAAGAAACCTAGCAGGCATTGTGCATAATCAACCACAAGCCTGGGCGAACAAACAGACTGAGCTTTGGGCAGAGGGAGCTGAGAAAATCAAAAAGTGAAAAGGCACCAGTGGTCCTGAAACGGGGTGCCAGGGACCAAAATTCAGAAGTACCGGCCCTGGCCCAGGTTCTATTCTTCTAGACCTTATCACTGATTGAAGGCTAGCAGAGGCTCTCAAAGGACTGGTGGATGGTTAAGAGTCTTAGAAAAGGGACTGACGAACATCCCTCCGAGATCGCCCCGCGGCTAGACCTGGCGGTCTCGGGAGGGCCCCGCTGCCGCGGTACCTGGAGGATCAAGGCCTGCAGTGCGGGGCATTGTTCACAGCGAGGGTGGGATTGGGGGAGGAGGTGTGAAATGGGGGTCCGCGCATCGGGCCCTCCCCAGGCAGGCTGAAGGAAGGAAGGTTCTCCTCGCGGCAGGCGCCAGGTAGATGAATGGCCCTCGCGACTTCCCCCTCGGAGAACCGGAGAGAGAAGTCGTGGAAGGCGGATCCGAGAGGCCGGGTGGGGGTCTCACACTCACCGGCGCCCTCGGCGGGCTGCGGCGGCCCGACGACGCCGTTCAGGTAGAGAATGGGCAGCAGGTGAGGCTGCGTCTTCTCCAGCGCCGCCCGCAGGTCCTGGAAGTGGTCCCGCTCCTTGGCCAGGAGCAGCTTGAGCAGCAGCTCCGCCTTAGCGCCTCCCGCCTCCTCGTCCAGCTGCCGCCGCTCGCCGGGGCTCAGCGCTCCTGCGGCCTCGAGCAGCCCGAGCACCGCCTCCACCTCTGTCATGGCCTGGGCCAGGCTCTGCTGACACTGGGCGAGCAGCTCCCGGCGCTGGGGCTCCATGGTGGCGGCCGCCCCGCCCCGCCCCGCCGGACGGCTACCGGACTCCCGGAGGCCGGCGGGCGCGCAGGCGGGCGGGCAGGCAGGCGGGTGGCGACGGGCCCCGGGCGCCTCGGGGCGGCGAGCGGTGGCGGCAGCCCTAGAGCGCCGGGGGCCGCGAGGCCGCGGGGGCCATGGGCCGGGGCCTGGGCGGGCTGGGGGCCCGGGCGGCGAGCGGCGCTCAGCAGCGGCCGCCTCCCGGGCTCAGTAGCGCAGCCATGTTGGTTGCGGCGGCGGCGGGACTGGAAGAGGAGGAGGAGGAGGAGACGGAGGAGGAGAAGGAGGAGGCGGAGGTGGGGACGGCGGCCGGGGCGCGCCCCGAGGCCCGGCTCCAGCCGGGCATGCTCCCCCTCCCCTCCCCCTCGGCGCGCGCCGCTCCCCCGCCCGCCCCGCGAGAAAACTCTCTCCGAAACGCCGGCCCCGGCGCCGCCCCCCGAACACGATTACAACTCGGAAAGGAAAGTGGCCCGGCCGTCTTCGCCAGGCCCCCCGACGGCTCGGGAGCCGCCTCGCCCCGGCTCGGCTCACTGGGGCCCCGCGGCCGCCGCCGGCTCCGCCTTGCCCGCGCCCCGGCGTCGCCGCCGCCGGTCTGTCCCTCCGCCCCCTTCTCTTCTCCTCTCCTCTCTCTCCCCTCCCCTCCCTTCCCCCGGCCGGCCTTTCAAGCGCCCGGGCGGCCGGCCCCGAGGGGATGGGCGAAGGGGAGGGGTCCCCACCTCCCCGCCCCGGGCCCGCCTCGGAGGCGGGGACATCGCGCGCGCTGGCTCTCCGGGTCTCCGAGGCCCAGGCGGAACCGGCGGTGGGGGATTCGGAGTCAGGGGCCTCGTGGGAAGCAGCCCGCACCCCCAGCCCCCTCGGCCAGGCACACGGCCAGACCCCGAGCTATTGGAGACCCTCTCAAACAAAACCCTGCCCCGCCCCCATCCAGGGTCTTCTAATCTGAGAACTCCAGAATCAGGCCTGGAGACAATAGAGAGGACGTCCCCTAAACTTGGCCATCTCCAAATTTAGACCTCCCCCAAATCTGTGAGATTTCCCCACTCCAAGGAGCTATTATATAGAAAATGTCCCAGTATAATCCCGAGACTCGATTAATCAGGATCTTTCCCCTCACCCCCATTTTAGGTGGATTGGTTCCCAGTGTCTAAAGAGGCTTGGATGTTGGGGAGAGGGGGAGGGGATATGTTACTGGAGGAGGAAGAGAGCCGTGGGGTCTGCAGTGGAGCCAGTTCATTTTTTTGGCAAGAGAAGTGCTCTCCTCCCTAGATGTCATCCCAGATTCTAGTCTCAGGAGAAGGTAAATCAATGGGCTTGCTCCCCTGATACCCTCAATGAGGATCTACAGTTGGGCTCCAAGTCCAAGAATGCCTCCTGCCTTCCATTGTAGCCCTTTGTGGACACATAACCACTTACCTCCTGACTGCAGGAGGAGGTCCTTAAAAGCTGGAATCCCAGCTGATGACTCCCAATAACCCCACCTCGCCAGTGTAGAGTGGAAATCCCAAGGCCATTGCAAATGTCTGTGTTCCATTGAATGATGCTCAATTACAAACACTGGGGACCACAGGTGCTTTTTCTGCTGTCACTCCCACCCCACAACTTCCAGTCCTCCCCGCTAAAGAAGTTTTCTTGGAGTCTGCTTCTGTAAGGGGAGGAGTCTTTTTTTTTATTTAGTGGAAACAAACTCTATATATAGTGGTTAGAACAAAAGTAGCAGTTTGCACTTCAGTTTGGATTTCCCTTTAAATAGCTACACAATGTGGGAACAAATCAATTACCCTGGCTGTTCTCAGTTTTCTCAGGAAAATAGGGTGGGGAGAGTGTATTCCACCAGGGGTTATGAATAAGCTCGAGGGTGTCAGTGAAGCTTTTGAAATTATCTGCACTTTTCTGTAGACATGTATGTATTTTTCTGGGATGGAAGTCCATAGCTTTAATCAAATTCTTTAAGGCCTCCATGACCCAAAATGGACTCCAAAATGGTTTCAGAGATCTCCCTGCTTAGGTAGTCTGGGCTTCTATGGCTGAGTGAGGTTCTAGGGGAGGGGAAGGCTGGCTATTGCACAGTGCCAGGGGTCTAGATAGGCTCCCTTGCTGTCCCTCCCACTCCTGCCCCTGAGAGATGGTTCCCCCTTCTGGCCACCTGTTCCCCTACATCCTAAATCACCTACAAAAGCATCCACTCTTCAGTACGCACTTGGACCTCTGTTCTTAACTGGATTAACTAGAAATCTAGGGGTGGGAGGAAGGTGGAACGGAAGAGAAGTTGGAGACTAATTTGGTTTGTAGTTAAAACAAATTGTGACTAACTCCTAGGTCCAAATGGTGCCTGAGATAGGAGAGGGCAGGAGGAACGCGTCATCTCCCAGTGACCCCTAAAAGAGTGGTGGGGAGCATGGATGTTTTGCCCAGGGAAGCCTTCCTGGGAAGCAGTGAGGAAGTCCATTTGCTAAGAGTGCTTTCTCTCAGGGGCTGCAGATTGATAGATGACTACTTTCAGCAAACTCTTTATTGGAAACTCTGGGGTTTTATGCAAAACATAAATTCTGGAGGAAATTGTTTACTTTATAAACATATTCGACCTTAAGTGCCCTTTAGCCAGTGACCTTGATATGACCTTGTGTTTCTGTACCATTTTATATCCTTCAGGGCACCTTTTCTCATACTATCTCCTTTGTGCCCTGTTCTACGTTGAATTGCGTCCCTGCCAAAAGATACGTTCAAGCCCTGACTCCCAGCACCTGTGAACGTGACCTGATTTGGAAATAAGTTCTTTGCAGATGCAATCAAATTAAAACAAGGTCATATTGGATTAGGTGGGCCCTAATCCAATATCTAGTGTCCTTACAGAAGAGGGGAATTTGGACACAGACACACACACAGGGGAGACTACCCTGTGAAGACAGGCACAGAAGTTGGAATGATGCATCTACAGGCCAAGAAACGCCAAGGACTGCCAGCAACCTCCAGAAGCTGGGGAAAGAGGCCTGGAAGAGACTCTCCCACAGAGCCTCCCAGAAGGAACCAATTCTGCCAGCACCCTAATTTCTGACCTCCAGCCTCCAGAACTGTAAGCTAGTAGGTTTCTGTCATTTTAAGCTGACCCAGTTTGTGGTAATTTGTTAAGGTAGCCCCAGGAAACTAATACAGTCTCGTCACAATGGACAACGACGGGTGTCCCCATTTTACGAATCACCCTGTCACCTCACTCTTCTACTGCCTAAGAATTTCTCTGTAGATTTACGTACCTTTCCTCCTTCCGATCTTAGAGAAACAGCACCTCTCCACCTTCAGAACAGCCCTCCGTCCTATGGATAGAATCTTTGCACCCCCTCCATGTACATAGCCACACACACACACACACACACACACACACACACACACACACACGGTCTCCCTCTGTGCTATGGCTCAGGCCTCCCTCCCCTTTGCCAAAAAACAGGCCTGCATCTCCCCATTCTCAAAGGCCCCCTTTCCCTCTCTCATGTCCTCAGGAAAGAACCAGTGCCTGGCACCAGAACCTCCAGATGCTCGTGGACCTCATAGCCCGTGGTTGGTGCTTTGCAATCTGCCTTCCGAAAACAACTCCCCCTAGAAAACTGCTTTCCCCTCCCTTAAACCTCCTGTTGCCAGCCCAAGGCCTTTCCTTCACACCTCCTCCAGCGTCTTCCACCCTGCTCTGCTTCACCCCACCCTGAGAACGTCTTCTCTCTCCCCCACTGGCTCCGTCCTCTCCACAGTGGCTCTTCACCCCTCTTCTCCGCCCACACTCCCTCCCTTTTAAAGGGTAATCACTTTGGAGCAGGACAGACATGAGCTTAGATCCCAATGCTGACACTCACTCCCTAGGTATCCCTGAGCTAGTTACTTAACTTTTCTGAGCCTCCATTTCTGCATCTCAACACTGGGAATAAGCATCACCCTTTGGTGGGGTTACTAGGAGGATTCAGTGATAGGATTTATACAAAGCACTCGCTCAATGCCCAGTATGTGGCAGGCATATAAACCACATAATGTAGTGCTTGAGCAACTGCTGCAGTCAGAATGCCTGATTTAAATAACAGCTTTGCCCCTTATTAGCTGGGTAACATTGGGTAAACCTTTCTGTGTCTGTTTCCTTGTCTGTAAAATAGGGATATTATCATCAAGAATAATATCAGAGAAGTTAGTGCTCTATCAATGGCAGGTGTCACTGTTCTTTTGGCTTCCACTGTCTCATCCATCTGAGAGGAAAGACTCCCCGTAGCATGTAGCAACTGGTTTTCGACAGATGTTTCTAGGCTCCTGAAAGAATGGTGCGGGCTCCAGCTGAAAGACTTCTACTTCACTTGTATTCAGACGACAGGTAAGGGCAGGGGCCCCTTCTATGTTGTTCTCTGCTGTATTCCCCTCCCACAACGCCTGGCATGTGGTAGGTGCTCAACAGATACTTTTTAATTAAGAAGTGAACATAATGAATGAATGAATGAACAAAAGAGTTTTGCACTGAAGCCCTGCTTCACAAAAATATCTGCTAAAAATGGAAGATGGGGAAGGGGAGCATCTGAAAAAGGACCAGCATCAGAAGCAACGTGAGAGATGTTCACACCTGCACATGGGAGACAGGCTGGGAGCTCCAGGCAAAGCCTCTACCCCCTGGGGGGCTAAGCAGCAGGACCCCCACCCTTTCCTGCCTTGCCCTGCCCTGCTACAAGCTTGGCCCACCAGACCCAACTAAAGATGACTCTGCTCAGAAATACATTCCCCAGCTTAGTGTAGCCTTGAGGGAGGTCACGGCCCCCTCCCAGTTTCTGCAAGCACAATCCTGCCGGGAGCCTTAACCCTTTGATACAGAGCCCATTCTTCACATTGCAACTTAAATGTTACCTGCTTTAGGAAGCCAGACATGCCTTCCTGATCTCCTCTCAAAAGGGCTAGATACCTCTGCTCCTAGCTATCACTGCGATGTCTTACCTCCCCTTTACTAACATTTATCAATGTGTATTCCTCAAGTTGCCAGTTTACTTCTCTCTAACCCCTTGGTGCACAGAATGCACCCTCGCAAAGATGTCAATGCCCTAGTCCCCAGAAGCTCTGAATATGAAATGTGTTATGTTACACGGCTAAAGGGACTGTGCAGATGTGATTAGAGTTACAGACTTTGAAATGGGGATCGCAGCCTAGATTATCCAGGTGGGTCCAATCTAATCACACAAACCGTTCAAAGCAGAGGATTTTCTCAGCCTGGAGGCAATAGAAGGGGAAGTCGGAGAGATATCCAAGCACAAGAAGGATTTGACTTGCCATTGCCAGCTGAGATGTAGGCGTCCACATACAAAGGGGGCAGAGAGAAGGTCTAAGGAGCAAAAGGCAGTCCCCAGCCAACAGCTAGCAAAGTAAAAGGGACTGCAGTCCTGCAACAGCAAGGAACTGGATTCTGCCAACAATCTGAACCAGCCTGGATTCTTCCACAACCTCCCGATTAGAGCCCAGATGGCCGACACCTTGATTTTACCCTGGCAAGACCCTGAGTGGGGAAAACCAGTCCAGCCATCTGGACCTCAGACCTACAGAGCTGTGAGATCTTAAATGCAGGTTGTTTTAAAGCTCTAAGTTTGTGGAAATGTTATTATGGCAGCAGTAGAAGACTAAAGATCCCCAAAGACTATGAGCTCTTCAGGGACAGAAACAATATCAACTGTTCATTGTTGAACCCCCAGTTCCTGCCAGAGTGCCTGCCCCGTGATAGGCACCCAAAAAACCCTGTTGTATGAACCGATGGAAACCTACTCCTCCGCCAGGACTTGCTTTGGGAGTAATTATTTATGGTATCTTTGGAAAACAGAACCCAGTTCTCCATCAGCAATTGGAGGGAAAGCTTTCAAAGGAAAATACCTAGAAACTGGGCCTCCTCTGCAGGCTGAGTGAGCTGGGGTCCCAGGGGCCTCTTGACCCTGGGCTTTATGTCTTGACCCTGGGCTTTAAGCCTTGACCCTGGGCTTTAAGCAGCAGCTGCTCCCTGGAGAAGAAACAGATCCTGGTGTCTGCTCCCCGTGTGTGGCTCCTTTGGCGGCAAACAAGATTGCCTTCAAGAGGGAGTGTGTGCACATGAGAGCTTGCGTGTGCACACATGCACAACAAGGGTGAAGGTGTTGTGGGCAGGAGTAGGGCTGTTTCAGCATGAGTGTGGGTGTCTGTGAGGACAAACTGCGCTAGTACCAACATTTGGATGTGTGTGAGTGGAGAAGCAAGGCTTCCTAGGATCCTTTCACTGTTGCACCCTGGAAATTGCAGGTGGCCCAACATCCGAGATGTGACATTTAAAAGGACTTCCTTAGAGAGTTCCTTAAAAGAATGAACTCCCCCAGGATGCTGAAAATGGAAATGTTTGTGAAAACACCACTTTTCACACAACTCTTTAGGATGCTATGACAATGAAATGAACTACACCTGTTGAGAAAAAATCGGCTTAAGCTTGGCTCTTGGTAGCTTCTCAAATAATGAAGACATTTTTCATCCAGACTGTTTTTGTTCTTAGTTCAGGAATAGCTCAGAGGCAAGTGCCCTAAGATTTTTTTTTTTTTTACTAAATGTATTTATTTATTTTTATTTTTGGCTGTGTTGGGTCTTCGTTGCTGCATGCAGGCTTTCTCTAGTTTCCGTGAGCGGGGGCTACTCTTCGTTGCGGTGCGTGGGATTCTCATTGCGGTGGCTTCTCTTGTTGCGGAGCATGGGCTCTAGGCGTGTGGGCTTCAGTAGTTGTGGCACGCGGGCTCAGTAGTTGTGGCACACGGGCTCAGTAGTTGTGACACGCGGGCTCTAGAGCACAGGCTCAGTAGTTGTGGTGCACTGGCTTAGTTGCTCCGCGGCATGTGGGGTCTTCCTGGACCAGGGATCGAACCCGTGTCCCCTGCATTGGCAGGCGGATTCTTAACCACTGTGCCACCAGGGAAGTCCCATGCCCTAAGATTTTAAAATAAGACATCTGAGAGAGGCTCATACTTAGTGATAAAGCTTGCCCAGAGTACCAGGAGAGGGCAAAATTCTGAGTGAGATCAGAGATTCAAAGCATTTAAGAACCTTAGAAAGGAGCCCATCTTCTCCTGGTGCCCAGCGTCACACTCAGGAACTCCCTAATGGAGCACCTCCATCTTTCTGGTCTAGACCAGAGACTGTAGTCTGAGAGGCCCAGTGTCTTTGGGGTTACTACAACCCCAGTCAAAGAGAAAACTATGACTGTTCCCCTTTTCTGAGTGCTAAGTACACACCAGGCACTATACTGAAGGCTTCTCCTGCAGTCCCCAATTCCTCTCCATTACACCTATGGGCAGTGAGTACTACGATCAGCTCTGTGTTACAGACGAGGGACCTGAGGCCCCTCCTAGCCCTCCTAGCTGTGTGTGTCTGCCATCTTGCAGGAGAGAGAACCTCTAGGGTCAGAGAGTGGCTGAGAAGCCTCAGAAGAGCTTTTGAAAGTGCATCAAAACCTGCCAGAAGGTAAATTGGTATAGCCACTGTGAAAAACAGTATAGAGGGTCCTCAAAAAACTGAAAATAGAGTTGCCATATGATCCTGCAATCCCACTCCTGGGCATGTACCCGGACAAAAGTATAATTCAAAAAGATACATGCACCCCTATGTTCATAGCAGCACTGTTTACAATAGCCAACACAGTAGCCTACACTGTTGGTGGGAATGTAAGTTGGTGCAGCCACTATGGAAAACAGTATGGAGGTTCCTCAGAAAAATAAAAATAGAGTTGCCATATGATCCAGCAATCCTACTCCTGGGCATATACCCAGACAAAACTATATTTTGAAAAGATACATGCACCCCTATGTTCATAGCAGCACTATTTACAATAGCCAAGACATGGAAACAACCTAAATGTCCATTGACAGATGAATGGATAAAGAAGATGTGGTACATATATACAATGGAATATTACTCAGCCCTAAAAAAGAATGAAGTGATGCCATTTGCAGCAACATGGGTAGACCTAGCGATTATCATACTAAGTGAAGTAAGTCAGAAAGAGAAAGACACATACCATCACTCATATATGGAACCTAAAATACAATACAGATGAACATATCTACGAAACAGAAAGAGACTCACAGACATAGAAAACAGACTTGTGGTTGCCAAGGGGAGGGAAGTTGGGAGTTTGGGATTAGCAGATGCAAACTATTATATATAGGATGGATAAACAACAAGGTCCTACTGTATAGAACAGGGAACTATATTCAATATCCCGTGATAGGGACTTCCCTGGTGGTGCAGTGGTTAGGAATCCGCCTGCCAATGCAGGGGACACGGGTTCGAGCCCTGGTCCAGGAAGATCCCACATGCTGTGGAGCGACTAAGCCCGTGAGCCACAAATACTGAGCCTGCGTGTGCTCTGGAGCCTGTGAACCGCAACTACTGAGCCCATGTGCCACAATGACTGAAACCCGCACACCTAGAGCTCATGCTCCACAATGAGAAGCCACCACAATGAGAAGCCTATGCACCGCAAAGAAGAGTAGCCACTGTTCGCCACAACTAGGGAAAGCCCGTGCGCAGCAACAAAGACCCAATGCAGCCAAAAATAAATAATAAATAAACAATTAAAAAAAAAAAAGAATCCGCGTGCCAATGCAGGGGACACGGGTTTGAACCCTGCTCCAGGAAGATTCCACATGCTGCAGAGCAACTAAGCCCATGCACCACAACTACTGAGCCTGCGCTCGAGCCCGTGAGCCACAACTACTGAAGCCACAACTACTGAAGCCAGTTCACCCAGAGCCCATGCTTCGCAACAAAAGAAGCCACCGTAATGAGAGGCCCGCTCACTGCAACGAAGAGTAGCCCCCGCTCGCTGCAACTACAAAAAGCCGGCGCGCAGCAACAAAGACCCAATACAGCCAAAAATAATTTATTTAAAAAAAAAAAGAAAACAAAACAAAAATCCTGTGATAAACCATAATGGAAAAGAACATGAAAATGAATATATGTAACTGAATCACTTTGCTGTACAGAGGAAATTAAACACAACATAATCAAGTATACTTCAATAAAATTATTTTTAAAAAAACTACCTTGCCTTCAGAGGAATGAAATCCAGCTGCTGCAGAATAAGCTAGAAATCAACAGCTGTCCTGTCTGCAGACACATGTAAATCAGATGCAAATGGACCCATGGCCCGGTAAGACTCTTGAAGGTGGTGAGAACGAACCCATGCCAGAAACAGCATGTTAGAAGGGATGGAACACTGGCCTTCAGTTTCCAGCTGGGAACCACCAGCTCTGTGCAGTTTTATGAGTTGTTCCTTGGTGGGAAAGCCCTCCGCTGGGGGCCTTGTTTAGGCAGGCATAGTCTCACAAGGCATTCCTGCACTGGTGGCAACAGGTCACGGCACAGGTAGCTGCTTAAGTGCAAGGCCATGGAGACCTCTGAGAGACTGAGTATACAAATGGACAATGGCCAAACCATATATAAAAATAGAACTCTGACCCACAATCTGAAGCAACCAGTTTAGAAAACCAGCCAATCTGTCTGCAGAAACTAAACAACAACCCCTGTAGCAATGGGCCTCAAACAGCCAGGACTTAATAACTGACAGCTTCCCTAATTCTGCAACTAGTTACAACTTAGGACCAACTGGAGCAAGCCAAATATGCCCCCGTAACCAATCATGTAGGATGTCTACTTCTAGTTAATCCACCCCATGCCAACAGCCTCCAATCAGAGCATACCTGAAGTCTTCCCCTTCTTCCACTATAAAATTTTACCCCTGCTCTACACACCAAAAGCAAGCAATGGTGGCCGACTCACTTGTTACATCAAACTCAGAGTAGATAGCATTTGCTTATTCTCATTTGAGTTATCTTCATGTGTTTACACAACTCCTAATTATTGAATTGCTTTGTGACTCAGTTTTCTTACTTGTAAACATAGGATACTAATTTGGGGCATGAATCTTTTGGGAGGAAACTGCCTTAGATAGTGGGGAAGCCTCCTGATAAGGCCCCCACTCCCTGGGTCACCTCTCATCTCAATTCAGCAGCCACGTAACCCACTCCCCTCTTGTTCTGTGCATATGTGTGTGCATCGACACGTCCAGTTCCTTCATTGTTCTCAAGGGAAGAACCCGAAGCCCAGGTGGCAAAAGTGCCTGCTTACCCAAAGCCCTCTTCTAGGTGGGAAAAGTGCCTGCTTACCCAAAGCCCTCTCCTCTGGAGGTCTCTGAGAAACCAGTCTCGGTCTTCAGTTTCTCCCCTCTGACTTCCAGACTCCAACAGCAAGCACGTGAGCCCGTTCAGGAACCCCACAGGTGTCAGCTTATACCTATGGTGAAACTGAAGCTGCCTAAAGAGGGCAAAAAGCCACCCAGTAGTGAGTTACCAGGAGCCACAGAAGCTTCCCAACTAGGGAAGGCCAGTCGTGGCCTGTACACAGAGCTCTGCCCTCTGCAGGGAGTTTTTCCTCCTAGGTTTCAGGGTGCCCCACCCAGCCTCTCCGAGAGCCTGTTTTATTCCGGGAGGCCAGCTGGCTCCAGATGAATTCCTTCTTTCCTGAGGTTGGCTCCACCCGAGGCTAGCCCCACCTTCTCACCCAAGACAAAAGCCAGAAAAACACAATAGTAATAGTTACCATTCTGTATGGACTGTATTAATCCTCAGAACAACCCTCTGAAGTATGTACCACAAATGGGGAAACTGAGTCACGGAGCAGTCAAATGATGTGCCCAAGGTCTCACGAGTACCAAGTAGGAGAGCAGCAGTGAGGGCCCAGGTCTGGAGGTAAACTCTGCACCACCTTGCTGTACTGCCTCTGAATGTTTTCAGATGGACACAGATGCTCATAGAAGAATCTTTGGGGTGTTCCAAAGTTGGGAGCAAGATTCATTTACATTTCAGAGAAATGCTGGGTTCTCTCTCATTTATTACTTTTGGCTCCATAAACATTTGTTAACCCAAGAGAAATACCAGGAGGACAGAAATGAAGACCCTGTCCACCTCAGGTCTTGCACTTTTCTGGGAATGACCAGGCTGCCCTGCTAATCACCCCACCAATCACTTTCAGGGCCTCCCAAATGGGGAAACACATCTTACATTCAAAAGAGAGAAGAATGTACATTTCACTAGCCAGTACATGTGACACCAGAGAAGTGAGTTTGACATCCAGTTTCCTGGGACCCCACCCAGAACCTGCAAGGCCAGGCCCTCCAGGGCAGAGGTGCTGAATTTTTAACCCCACCCCAGGTGAATCTCATCTGTAGTCTGGGAAACAGTGAACCCAGACCCGGGACTCTCTGAAGTCCCTTCCTAGGGGTAGCCGTCGCCACTTGTGTTGCCCGCTGACTAGCATGCCGGCCCCAGCCGACACTCCCTGAGCACCTCGCTGCTGTGCTGGGCGGGCAGAGAGCCTGCAGAGCTGCAGGCAGGCCCCTCTGGCCCTCAGATAGTCACCCCCCTCAGCTCCAGTACTGCCACTTCTATCAGAACCCAGACCCCGAAGGCACAGGACCAAATGAGGCCACGCTGTTGGAGATTTGTCTGTCTCCCTGAAAAGTCTCCAAGCTGCGGGGAGGAAAGAAGCCGGGTTTGCTCATTTTTATTGGTTAACTCCCTCCTGTCACCCCTCCCTCCTGCTGACACTTTGGAGACTTTCAGTAATTGTCAACTGAATTAATAAATTAATGACAGAGGGAGACAGACGTGTTAACAGCTAACAGTAATTCAGGCAGAATGGAGTAAGTACTAAATGGTGGTGGAATGAGTCATTATTGCTGACGGGGAAGGAAGAGGGGGAAAGGCATTCATCCTCTCTCCCCTGCACTGTCAAAACAGAGCCTTAACTCTTCCTCCCTTCCTGTCTCTCCCGCATTCAGAAGACAGCAGAACACGCATTGTGTACAGTTTTAATAATTCCAAAGCAAACACCCGCATCGTCACCCACTCTCCAGCTCCCCAGGGTAATTATGAAATAGAACCTTGCCAGAACCCCAGGGGCCTCCTGTGTTCCCCACCATCACCCCCCCGCACCGCCTCTTCCCCTCCTCCAACCTCTGTCCTGAATCTGGTGTGAACCAGTTTCTTGCTTTTCTTTATAGTTGAGCCACGAATGCATATACCACTGGACAACACATAGTCTAGAGTTACCTGGTTTTGAGTTTTCTACACCTGCACATTTTCTTCTGTGGCGTGCTCCTTTTGCGCAACATGATTTTTTGGAGTTTTGCCTGTGCTGTTGCTTGCGGTGGTAGTTCATTCCTCCTCACTGCTATGTAGTCCATTCTATTGTATAAACACCACCCCCACCAGGGGCTTCCCTGGTGGCGCAGTGGTTGAGAGTCCGCCTGCCGATGCAGGGGACACGGGTTCGTGCCCCGGTACGGGAAGATCCCACACGCCGTGGAGCGGCTGGGCCCTTGAGCCATGGCCGCTGAGCCTGCGCGTCCGGAGCCTGTGCTCTGCAACGGGAGAGGCCACACAGTGAGAGGCCCGCGTACTGGAAAAAAAAAAAAAAAAATGTAGAAACACCACCCCCCTCCCCATTTACTTGGCTATTCTTGTGTTGATGGTCAGTAGGATTGTGTCCAGTCTTTGCTGTATGTACCTCCTACAGTACTATGGCATGCGTACGCAAATCTCTTTAATATATTTAAGAGGAATTGCTTGAGTCATGGGGGTATGCGATTTTTAACGTTACCAGGTGATACCTGTTTTCTGAAATGGTTGCACCTAAGTGTAGGCATTCCCATGTGGAGCTCATTCCACTCAGTGGGCCAGGGTAGTCTCTTTACTATTTTTTTATTTTTTTGCGGTACGCGGGCCTCTCACTGTTGTGGCCTCTCCCGTTGCGGAGCACAGGCTCCGTAGCCATGGCTCACGGGCCTAGTCCCTCCGCAGCATGTGGGATCTTCCCAGACCGGGGCACGAACCCGTGTCCCCTGCATCGGCAGGCGGACTCTCAACCACTGCGCCACCAGGGAAGCCCAGGGTAGTCTCTTTAAAACAGACCTGTAACACCAGTTGAACTTTCCTGGCTTCATCAGGCTGAGAGTTTGGGGGAAGCTGAAGGCAAAAAATGGTTCAGAGGCCACTGAAGGGAATAAACCCAAGGTTTATTGGCTACTATGACACTTACGATTATGCTTTGCTGTGAGTGACAGAAACCCCAAAATAACAGTGTGTTAAACAGGATAGAAGTGCATTCCTCTCCCACGTAAATGAAGACCCCTAGTCAACTAACCAGGCTGGTGTAGTGCTCCACGGTATACGTTCCTTCCATTGTCTCACTCTCCTCTGCACAGGGCTTGAGCTGCTTAAACTCCCAGACGGCTGCTTGAGTTCCAGCCATTACATCTAGATTCTAGCCAACAAAAAGGAGGAAAGAAAAAGAAAGTTTCACCCCTTTTCTTTGAATACACTTTCAGAAATTCACACAAGCCACTTCCTCTTATTTCCCAATGGCCAGACTTAATCTCATGGACACAATTAACTGCAAGTGATACTAGGAAATATATAGTCTTTATTTTTGGTGCCCATATGCCCAGCTGAAACTGTGGGTTCCATCATTAAGGACGAAGAGAGAATGGATTTGTAGGACAATGAACAATCTCTGCCATAGATTGGCCTTGCTCAGAAGAGCACTTCTAAGCAGATCTGCCTAATTCCCTCACCACACAAACATACACACACGGACATAACCACCAACACAAAATATTGGAGAGTAAAATACATATTTAACAAGGCCACTTTCTACACTGCAAGTTATACTATCTGTTCACTTATCTGTAATGCCCACATGGTTAGTTTCAAAGTACTTTTTTTCTCTAGTTATAATTTTGCCATTCTCCTCTCTGGGTCCTCTCCTCCTGATTTTTTAAGGCTAGAGCTTTTCTCCCAGACGTCTCCTAATTAACTGGTACTTAAAGCCCCTTGACACGTAAACAGTGCATTGAAACCCAGATGGGATGGCCTAGAAGCCCACACCTCCAGCCTAGGTAAATAAGGTAAATATGTAAACTTAACCGCAAGCAAATCCATTTTTAACATCCCAGAAAATCTCTGCCTCGAAAGCCTTCCAAGGCTTCTAATGGATAGAAAAATATGACCAAACTTTTGGCTTGTCCCAAATAATCGTCAGATTATTTGGCTCTTCATAATCTGACCCGGACCTACCTTTTTAGCGTTAACTTACAACCATTGTCCAACATGGCCAAAATATAATAATGGCAATAATGATGATAAGAACAATAAAAACAGTGATACTAGAGGTTACCATTAAATGAGTGTACATTATGTGCCAGTTACCATTAGTCTATTGACATACATTCTCTCATTTAATCCTCACTGCACCCTTACAGTGTTGGTATTTTTGCCTTTTTACACATGAGGAAACTGAGGCTCAAAGGGAATTTCCCCGAAGTCCTAAAACTGATGTGATAACCAGAATTCTCTGGTCTGGTCAAACCCAGTATTTGAGAATGCAGCTCAAATGTCCTTTCCTCTGTAACCCACCCCTCCCCACCCCAAGCAAAATGAAATGCTGCTTCCTGTGTGCTTCCCTATAATACGTTCATTCTTGTTTACAGCACTTTCTACCAAGTATTCAACAAATTGTCCCTGGGCGCCTGTTACGTGCCAGGTGTTATGTTGTGTGCCTGTGCTCCTGTCCCTCTACCCAGCTAGATCTGAGTATGTTAGTGGAGGAATTGTGTCTCTTTTCTAAAATAAAAAATTAAAATTATTATTATTTTAATTGTGCTTAAAACGTTCATAACAAAAATTATCATCTTAATCATTATTAAGTATACAGTTCCGTAGTGTTAAGTATATTCACATTGGTGTGCTATCAATCTCCAGAACTCTTTTCATCTTGCAAAACTGAAACTGCACCCATTAAGGAACAGCTTCCCAATCCCCTCTTCCCTCAGCCCCTGGCAACCACCATTCTACATTCTGTCTCTGTGAATTTGACTACTCCAGGTACACTACATCATGTAACTGGAATCATACCATATTTGTCCCTTTGTAATTGGCTTATTTCACTCAGTGTAATGTCCTCATGGTTCATCCATGGTGTAGCATGTGACAGGATTGCCTTCTTTATACAGCTGGATAATATTCTGCTGTATGTATTTACCACTTTTGTTTATCCAGTCATCTGTTGATGGACACTTGGGTTGTTTCCACCTCTTGGTTATTGTGAATAATGTTGCTTTGAACATGGGGGTACAAATATCTCTTTGAGATCCTGCTTTCAATTCTTCTGGGCATATACCCAGAAGCAGAATTGCTGGATCATAGGGTAATTCTCTGTGTAATATTTTGAGGAACGCTGATACTGTTTTCCACAGTGGCTGCATCATTTTCCATCCCCACCAACAGTGAACGAGGGTTCCCACATTTCCACATCCTTGCCAACACGTGCTATTTTCTGGGTTTTTCTTTTTATAATTTTTAATTGAAGTAGAATGACTCTTGAACAACACAGGGTTAATCCTTGTGTAATTTATAGTCAGCCCTCCATACCCCAGGTTCCTCTGCATCCTCGGATTCAACCAACCATGGACCGTGTAGTAACTGTAGTATTTAACATAGAAAATTTTTGCATATAAGTGGACCCGCACGGTTCAAACCCACGTTGTTCAAGGGTCAATTGACATTTCTTTTAAACGGGAGCCATTCTAATGGGTGTGAGGTGGTTTATTTTTTAAATTCTTGCTAAATGAGCACAGATTCTGGCATATCAGAGTGTTTGTGGAGTGAATGAATGAGTGACTTCACCACAAACTAATGGGGTCGTCTTGGCTACCAGGGTTTGTTTGATGAAGAAACAGTCTCTAGTATACCAGTGTCTCGACGAAGGTCAAGAACCTGAATTTGAATTGACTTCAAGACACGTGCACTCTCTACAGAACACTCCCTGGGGCTCTCCTCTGAGCCCCAAGGAGATGGTTCCTGCCTACCAAGCCCCAAAGGCCCACCCTTGGTCCCCTTGGTGGGCAGCTCCTTGAGGGTGGGGGAGGTGCAGCCCCTCCGTAGGGTCACCTCTCCAACCTGGCTCCACTCTGCATAAAGCAAACAAATCCAGGAGAAAGAAACTCGCGGGCATGCAGCATGCAAAATCCAAGGACCCCCAAGCCCATCCCCGCCCCACCCCCTCCCCTGCTCTGGGGGTGGAGGAAGGGAACAGGAGCCCAGCCAACTTTCCCCTCCCACCCTCAGTGCTCAGTGGGGCAGGGAGAGTCACATTTCAGCAACACTCCCAGGCCGACTTGAAGGCTGAAGCAAGCGGCCACACTGCCTTGTGAGAGCTCTCCGGATGCCTGCAGGCTTATGCTGGACTGAGTCACTTCCTCACCTTAATTCTCCCCTAATACCTTCCCTTTCTCTGCAGGTTCACTCCTGGCACCACTGTCTGGGTGAGGAATGTCTGGGGAAGCTGCACAGGTGGGTCAGCTGAGCTGTCTGCCTAGATACTGCAAACATGACCATGACTGGGGACAGAGGATGTGGGGGGCGGGAGTGGGGCGCAAAAGCAAAGCTAGGTTTGTCTGCTGGCTCTGAGGAGCACCCTAATCCCTTCAGCCAGTTTGATCTCTGCAAGTCTGAGCACAAAGTTGTCACCTCCAGGCAGGATTCCTGGGGGGCCTGAGCAGGGGCTGGTGGAGGAAGGAGGAGAGGATGAAGAGGAGCAGAGGAAAGGGTGGGGACATGGCTGCTTTGCGTTCCAGGGACCTCCATCCCGTGCTACCTGCCCTGGAGAACATGGCTGCCTCCTGGAAGGTCAAGTTCAAAGGTCATCTTCTGTGTGCCAGTTTGCTGGATGAGTCTGCAGAGGTCACAATATTAGCCAGAGCCTGCTTGTTTCTGGAAGTACTGCTGTTCCTTTTACCTGTATGTACTCTTTCCTTCCTTGTCTACAGCTAAAGTTTTCTTTTAGGATCCCGGATTCTTCGTCTGTATCTCTTTACCATTGCTTCCTGTGTCTGCCTGCCTCAGCTTGTACATTCTAAGATGGAAATCAGGGCACAGTTTTAATTTTTATTGAAGTTATTCATTCACATAGCTCAAAGAGTCAAATAGTGGTGCAAAATTTATGAAAAACTCTCCCTCATCAGAGCTCTCCCCTTTCAATTTTATTTTACTTTTTTTTTTGCGGTACGTGGGCCTCTCACTGTTGTGGCCTCTCCCGTTGTGGAGCACAGCCTCCGGACGCGCAGGCTCAGCGGCCGTGGCTCAAGGGCCCAGCCACTCCGCGGTATGTGGGATCTTCCCGGACCGGGGCACGAACCCGTGTCCCCTGCATCGGCAGGCGGACTCTCAACAACTGCGCCACCAGGGAAGCCCTCCCCCTTCAATTTTTATGGCTCATTCTTTGGGCATCTGCCATAATTTCCTAGATAATATTGTTTTATTACTACTTCACGATTTTTCAGTTTCAGGGACTATTTATTATCGTCTTCCCCACTCCAACAACCCACTCACCCTCCTGGCCCCCATCCTCCCAATATAACGATATAACAATTTGGTTAGCGCAGCAGTCAGTGTTTACATTATTACCTCCAGGTAAACACTATTCCCATGTGTTTACACTATAAGCTACGGGATGTACTATGATTTCTTCTTTCCATGCATAAGTTTTTATTTTCCCTGGAGTTAATAACCATGCCCCCTCACCCCAACTCACTTAGTATTCTTTGTACTCAGTGCCAAACTCTTCCAGTTGTTGAAATCTCCCCTCAATACCTTTAGATGATGTTCTTCCAATTTCATTTTCTTGAAGCAATCTCTCCTGGAGCTTCCTGACCTAATTGGATTTAGGCTGGGTGCCCTCTAGGCCTGCTGTATTGTTTTTCGTCTGGCAATCTCCCTTCGCCTGCATCCTGGGGGTTCTCTACACCGCTCTCCTGAGTCAGATTCCTCTTTCCTGTTTTCAGCCTTTTGCTTGGTTTACAAACTTATTTTGGTGAAACACATCCTCCAGTAGCCTCTAAAGTACATGAAAAAAATTTTTTGATCAAAGATCATTTAAGTGACATAAACTTTTTCTTTTTTAACTTTCAAACTTGATTGATAGTTTGGTTGGATATAAAATTTTAAGTTGTGGGTAATTTTCTTTCTTTTTTTTTTTCTTTTGGCCTTGCCACTCAGCATGTGGGATCCTAGTTCCCCGACCAGGGATCAAACCTGTGCCCCCTGCAGTAGAAGCGCAGAGTTTCAACCAATGGGTCGCCAGGGAAGTCCCAAGTTGTGGGTAATATTCCTGCAGAATTTTGAAAGCATTGCTTAAGTGTCTTACTTCCACTGCTTCTGTTGAGACATTCAAGCCATTTTAATTCCTGACCTAATCCCTCTCCCTTTGGTGAGATCTCTTTGTCTTCCATGTTCTGAATTATAACGATTTGTCTTGATATGGGTCGTTTATTTTCATCCATTATGTCAGGTGCTCAATGGGCCCTTTTAATTTGGAAGTGCATGTCCCTCAGTTTTGGAAAAGTTTCTTCAAGTATTTATTTGATCATTTCCTCCACTCCATTTTCTCTTTTTTCTGTTTTTGTTTTTTCCTAGAACTTGTTTTTTTCATTTATGAAACAGCGAGAGTGATACCAACCTCAGACGACCATTGTAAGAGTTAACAGACAGAGCATTTAACAGGTTCAGCAGGGTGCTCCCTACATAGCAAAGCTCAAGAAAATGGTGACCACTGACCATTATTTTTATGGACATGAAGATGCTTTGCACCCTGTTAAGTACTTGGTGGGCATCACCTTTTGGACAGCCCGGCATCTAAATCCCCCCTTCCTCCATTGAGTGAAGGCTTCTCCTTGCCTCCCATTCCTGAGGACAGGACTTACAGACCCTCACTATCCCTGTCCCCTGGTCCCTGGTGGCTGTCATGACCAACTGCATGCTCCTGCATGCCCTCCTTATTTTGGCAGCAGGGACTAAGGAAGCACCAGACCCACTGGCACAGTGCCTCGGATCCTAATCAGACCCAACTGGCTCTCTGCTGCCATTCACCCTTGGGCTTTGCCACAATTTTCTCATTGTGGGTTTCCAGCCTTCGTGATGATTCTGTGAGCTGCCTGATATGTTTCCAAAAACAAAACAAAACAAAACTTTTCCATGTCATTAGCAGGATTTGGTTTCTATTTCTTGTTACCAGGAACTCTGATGAATAAACCTGATCTATTCAGGTTTAAGGCAAAGCAAGTTATCAAAACAAGGGCAATGAAGTTTGAAACGCCAATGGGACTAGGAAACAAAGTGGTCCCACCTGCTCTCCTGGTTAATCTCATGTGTTAAGAACAGGCAACTTGTGAAAAGTGAAAACAAATGGTCAACAAGACGTTGAGCCTCAGGAGAAGACAAAGAACTCCCAATTAAAATAGATATTTTCTCCTGTCCTATTAGCAAATGCACCTACATACAAGGGTAGGTGTGTGTGTGTGTGTGTGTAATTAAAGTGTAATAGGGACTTCCCTGGTGGTGCAGTGGATAAGAATCCACCTGCCAATGCAGGGGACATGGGTTTGATCCCTGGTCCGGGAAGATCCCACATGCCGCGGAGCAACTAAGCCCAGGCGCCACAACTACTGAAGCCCGCGCACCTAGAGCCTGTGCTCCGAGACAAGAGAAGCCACCGCAATGGGAAGACCGTGCACTGCAATGTGGAGTAGCCCTTGCTTGCCACAACTAGAGAAAGCCCACGTGCAGCAACGAAGACCCAATACAGCCAAAAATAAACAAAATTAAATCTTAAAAAAAAAACCCAAAACAAAACAGAAAAAAAAAAATAAAAGTGTTATAGCGGCTGTGGGCAGGGGAGCAAAGTGTCCCACCCACGTCACAGACAGTGCTAGCCCACCAGTCCCAAGGGAGTCTAAACAAGGGTCGTGACCTCACCAGTGGAGAAACATTTTAAAGATCACTTCCCACTGCCTTGAGCAGTTTTGCTATAGGACAAGATGGGGAGCAGTAATCACTACCATGTGCATGGATTTGTTGGGAAGTACGACTTGCTTGTGCCTTTAAAAAAATTGTGATAAAATATACATAACATAAATTTACCATTTTAGCCATCTTTAAGGGTACAGTTCAGTGGCATTCCATACACTGACGTTGTTGTGCGGCCGATCTCCAGAACCCTTTCATCTTGCAAAACTGAGAGTCTGCATCCATTAGACAATAATTCCTCATTCCCCACTCCCCTCAAGCCCTGACTACCGTAATTGTACTTTCTGTCTCTATGAATCTGACTGCTCTAGGTACATCCTGTAAGCAGAAATCATACGGTATTTGTCTTATTGCGACTGGCTTATTTCACTTAGCATAATGTTCTCAATGGTCATCCCTGTTGAGGCATATGTCAGAATTTCCTTTCTCTTTTTTTTCTCCAGTTTTATTGATTTAATGGACACACAACACTGTATAAGTTTAAGGTGTACAGAATAATGATTTGACTTGATGAAATGATTCACACATGATGAAATGATTTCCTCTGTAAGTTTAGTAAACGTCCATCATCTCATATAGACACAAAATTAAAGAAATAGAAATTATTTTCCTTGTGATGAGAACTCAGGATTTACTCTTAACAACTTTCATATATAACATACAGCAGTGTTAATTATCTTTATCATGTTGTACATGACATCCCTAGTACTTATTTATCTTATAACTGGAAGTTTGTAACTTTTGACCACCTTCATCCAATTCTCTTTCCCCCACGCTCTGCCTCTGAAAACCACAAGTCTGATCTCTTTCTCTATGAGTTTGTTTGTTTGTTTGTTTTTTGCAGTAAGCGGGCCTCTCACTGTTGTGGCCTCTCCCGTTGCAGAGCACAGGCTCCGGACGCGCAGGCTCAGCGGCCATGGCTCACTGGCCCAGCCGCTCCGCAGCAGGTGGGATCTTCCCGGACTGGGGCACGAACCCGCGTCCCCTGCATCAGCAGTCGGACTCTCAACCACTGCGCCACCAGGGAAGCCCTGTTTGTTTGTTTTTGAAGCATAATTGACCTACAACACTATGTTAGTTCTTGGTATACAACATAGTGATTCCATATTTCCATGCATTTCAAAATGATCACCATGATGTCCAGTTGTCCTCTGTCACTATACAAAGTTATAACATTGTTATTGACTGTATTCCCTACACTGTGCACTTCATACCCATGACTCATTTATTTTGTAACTGGAAATTTGTACCTCTTCATTTCCCTCACCTTTTTCTCTCCTCCCCCAACCCCCCTCTCCTCTGGCAACCACCTATTTGTTTTCTGTATCTATGACTCCATTTCTGTTTTGTTACATTTGTTCATTTGTTTCTGTTTTTATTTTTTTAATATTTATTTATTTATTTCCCTGCACCTGGTCTTAGGTGCAGCACGTGGGATCTTCGTTGCAGCATGCCGGATCTTTAGTTGCGGCATTCGGGAACTAGTTCCCTGACCAGGGATCAAACTCGGGCCCCCTGCATTGGGAGAACCAAGTCTTAACCACTGGACCACCAAGGAAGTCCCTGTTTTTAGATTCCACATGTAAGTGAAATCATACAGTATTTGTCTTTCTTTGAATTATTTCACTTAGCATAATACCCCCTGGGTCCATCTATGTTGTTGCAAATGGCAAGATTTCATTCTTTTTATGGATGAGCAGTATTCCGTTGTATAGATACACCACACCTTTATCCATTCATCTATCACTGGGCACTTGGGTCCCTTCCACCTTTTGGCTATTGTGAATAAAGCTGCTATGAATGTGATCATACAAATATCTGTTAATTCATAGCCTGGGTGTCAACTCAGATCATCTTCCTTTGAGACTTAAATAAAGTCAACTTGAGGTACACCTACAGCCCTCCACCCCTAAAAGAAAAAAGAATGGACGCCTTCCTTGATGTTGTCACAGTACCTAGGAGCCCCCTCCTGCCTTCCAGAGACCACAATGACACCATTTTTGGAGTGCTAGGTGCTGTACTAGGTGCTAGGAGCTTCACAGCTCTTACCTCTTTTAGTACTGATGGCAGCCCTGCAAGGTGGAGAAGGACCACTGCTGACCCATTTGGGCCTTTTTACAAATTAGGTCTAGATGCTCATTCTTCTTGGCAGATCCATAGATCGGCAAGCAGAGCAGGGTCTAGATGGAAGTGTCCACTTGGGTCTTCAGCATGGCCCCCTTGTGCGAACCACAGCCAATTATATATACAACACAGTTATATATGAGGGCCCTGAGGCAGGTACAGTGGGTAACTGGGTAAGCCGGGTTTATGGATGAGGAAAGTGAAGCATGGAGGTGAAGGAGTTTGCCTGAGGTCATAGGGAGCCAAGGCAAGCTTAGAGCAGAACGAGGCCTGCTTTAAAACGTAGACTTTATTTAGGTATGATGAGGCCAGCAGATCAGGAGACGATTGTCATTGAAAAGATAGTACATGTACAGCACGGTGACTATTCTTCATAATACTGCATTGCATACTTAAAAGTTGCTAAGAGGGAATTCCCCGGCGGTCCAGTGGTTAGGACTCCACGATTCCATTGCCGGGGGTTCGGGTTTGATCCCTGGTCAGGGAATTAAGATCTCACAAGCTGCGTGGCGCGGCCAAAAAAAAAAAAAAAAAAAGTTGCTAAGGGAGTAGACCTTAATAGTCCTCATCACGAGAAAAACATTTTTTTTTGGTAACTATGTATGGTGACAGATGTTAACCAGACTTATTGTGGTGATCGTTTTGCATACACAGTCATCCCTCAATATTTCCTGGGGATTGGTTCCAGGACCCCTGAGGATACCTAAATCCACGGATGCTCAAGTCCCTTATATAAAATGGCATAGCATTTGCATATAACCTACACATATCCTCCTGTATACTTTATTATTTATCTATTAAAAAAAATATTTATTTATTTATTTGGCTGCGTTGCGTTTTCGTTGCTGTGCGCGGGCTTTCTCTAGCTGTGGCGAGCGGGGGCTACTCTCCACTGCCATGCACAGACTTCTCATTGCAGTGGCTTCTCTTGTTGCCGAGCGTGGGCTCTAGGCAGGCAGGCTTCAGTAGTTGTGGCACATGGCTCAGTTGTGGCTCGCGGGCTCTAGAGCACAGGCTCAGGAGTTGTGCACGGGCTTAGTTGCTCCTCGGCATGTGGGATCTTCCGGGACTGAGGCTCGAACCTGTGTCCCCTGCATTGGCAGGCAGATTCTTAACCACTGGACCACCAGGGAAGCCCCTCCCGTATACTTTAAATCATCTGTAGATTACTTATAATACCTAATACAATGTAAATGTCATGTAAATAGTCGTAAATACAATGTAAATGCAATGTAAATAATTGCTGGTGCAGCAAATTCAAGTCCTGTTCTTCGGACCTTTCTGGAATTTTTTTGTGTGTGAATATTTTTGATCCATGGTTGGTTGAATCCATGGTTGCTGAACCCTTGGATACAGAGGGCAGACTGTATACAAGTATTGAATCATTATGTTGTACACCTGAAACTAATATAATGTTATCTGTCAGTTAAACCTCAATTAAAAAAAAGAAAGAAAAGATAGTATGTTACTCACAGTTCCCAAGAGGAAGGGCCACACCATGCAGGGTCACGCCAGGCAGCACCAGGGTCAGTCAGTCAGGAGGCAGGATGGCGGAGGGAACATGGGCAAGAGCCTTTATTGTGGTTTCTGCAGGAAACACAGGTGAGACAAATATACAGGCATAGGACTGACTAGTTTGAATAATTTCAGTGGGCTCTGGGGCATAGGGCCACCCCTAGTTGTCTGATACCTGGCTCTGGGATGATTAGGACAGGGAAATAGTCACCTAGAGTGTGAGAGTTTGTAAGGTCTTGATAAAGAGGATGGTTGGTGTATGGGCTCTGAATTGACTAGTTTGCACATAGAAGGTGTACTCACTGGAGAGCCCTCTACTGTCTGTCGGAATTGGCTACTCCTGAGAAGCACAGTCTCTTCAGGGTCAGCATAGGCCCCATGATGTCAAAGCATCAGAATAAGAAGAGATGGTTCCTACAAGGCTGATGCTCAGGGTCTTAATCACTTTGCCTTCCCTCCTTAATACCTTCTCTCATTGATGGTTTTGAAATTTTACTCTTTTTTCCTTTTGGCTGTGGAACTCTTTCTCCAAATGAAATCTTGAGGCTGTCCAATTTATTAAAGACTGCTACTCTGATGCTGACAGATGGTAATTAGACTTATTGTGATCATTTCATAATGTATAAAAATATAGAATCATTAGGTTGTACACCTGAAACGAATACATTGTAAGTCAATTATATTTCAATAAAAAAAAAGAATGCTGCTGTGGCTGGTGGGCAGGGGTAGGAGGGCACAGTATGAAGCCCCCAGTACTTTGCACCTGCTCATTTCGGAAGCAGCCTTAGAGGCCCTGCTGGCCCCTCTTATACAGAGCAGAAGGGGTGAGAGGAGGCTGGCCAGGAGGCAGATCCTAGAGTGGCCACTAAGGCTGTGTGACCTTGGGGTAGTAATTTCCCTCTCACTCTCTTTTATTTATTTATTTATTTATTTTAATTTATTATTTAGCTGTGCCACGCAGCTTGCCGGATCTTAGTTCCCCGACCAGGGATTGAACCCGGGGCCATAGCAGTGAAAGCGCCGAGTCCTAACCACTGGACTGCCAGGGAAGTCCATCTCACTCTCTTCTTTAAAACAGCTTTATTGAGATATCATTCACACACCTTACAATTTACCCATGTAAAGTATACAATGAAGTGACTTTTAGAATACTCAGACTTGTGCATCTATCACCGCAATCGATTTTAGAATATTTTCATCACCCCAAAAAGAAACCTCATACCCATTAGCAGTCACCATCCAACCTTCCTACCCCCTCAGCCCTAGGCAACCACTGATTCACTTTCTGTCTTTATAGATTTCCCTATTCTGGACATTCCATATAAATAGAATCATTTAACATGTGGTCGTGTGTGATCCTTTGTGAGAGGCTTCTTTCACGTAATGTTTTCGAGGATCATTCACATTGTACCACGTGTCAGTACTTCATTCCTTTTTGTGGCAGAATAACACTCCACTATGAGTATGTCACATTTTGTTTATCTGTTCATCCACTGATGGACATCTGGGTTCTTTCCACTTTTTGTCTATTACGGATAACGCTGCCATGAACATTCATGTACAAGTTTTTGTGTTAAAATATTTTTGAATTCTCTTGGGGATATACCTAGGTGTGGAATTGCTGGGTCATGTGGTAAACCTATGTTTAACCTTTTGAGCAACTACCAGACTTGTTTTCCAAAGTGGCTTGTTATGGACTGAATGTTTGCCTGCCCCCCACAATTCATATGTCGAAGCCTTAACATATTAGAAGGTGGGGCCTTTGGGACATAATTAGGTTTAGATGAGATCATGAGGGTGGTGCCCCCATGATGGGATTACTGTCCTTTTAAGAAGAGGAATAGACACCAGAGCTTCCTCTCTCCACCACGTGAGGACTCGGCAAGAAGGTGGTTGGTTGTCTGCAAATCAGCATGACGACCCTTATGAGGAACTGAATATGCTAGCACCTTGATCTAGGACTTCTCAGTGTCCAGAACTGGGAGAAATGAATGTCTGTTGCCTAAGCCATACAGCCTGTGGGTTTTTGTTGTAGCAGCTCAAGCTAAGACACAGCTGTGTATGAAGTTTCCAATTTCCCCACCAGCAGTGTATGAAGGTTCCAATTTCTCAGCTTCACAAACGCTTGTTACCCTTCGTCTTTTTGACTGTAGTCATCTTAATGGGTGTGCGGAGGGATTTCAGTTTGGGTTTGCATTTTCCTGGTGGCTCGCCTTCCCTCTCTTGAGCCACACCCTCCTCCTTTGCTAAGACAGGATCTAGAGGTTCTTCAAAAGTCCTTCTGGGACACCAACGTAAAGCAATTATACTCCAATAAAGATGTAAAAAAAAAAAAAGTCCTTCTGGGGATTTCCCTGGTGGTCCAGTGGTTAAGACACCGCGCTTCCACTGTAGCGGGTGTGGGTTCAGCCCCTGGTCGGGGAACTAAGATCCCCCATGCTGTGTAGCACGGCCAAAAAAAGTAAATAAATTTTAAAAAATTAAAAAAAACCCAAGTCCTCCTGGCTTGACATTCTGAGTTCTTTATGTGTTTCCTTTAGCACCCTGAAGATCCACTGCTGTGGGTGGGATTAGAGAGTGGGGTGAGGGAGAGGAAAAGGAAGAGACAGGCTGTGATAAGAGCGCTTAGAAATCCTCCTAAAGAGCTGTGGTCACAGGATACCAGAGGTAGCATCACGTTTGCCTTCATCCAGTCCAAAGTGCCAAGCTATTTTATAGGTGAGGAAAGTGAGGTCCAGAGGGGTGACAGTTACCTAAAGGTGCTCAGCACGTCAGTGGCAGATCAGAGAATCCAGACTTGCTTCGGGGTGCTGGAGAGCCCTGGGTTTGATTCCCACTGATCTGTGTGACTGTGGGCCACTTTCTGAACCACAGTTTCCCCATCTATGTAATGGGGATAATACCTACTTTATGGAGTTGTTTTGAGGATATAAAATATTTAACATAGTAAGTGCTCTGTAAATAACTTATTTCATTTTGGAATTTTTTTTTAAAGTAAGTTTCGTTAACATCCATCACCTTACATCATCACAATTTTCTTTCTTGTGATGAGAACTTTTATTTTTTTTGAGATTAACTTTATTATACATCATTACCAAACTTTTATCATTATTTTTTGTTAATTAATTTATTTATTTTTGGCTGTGTTGGGTCTTTGTTGCTGCGTGCAGGCTTTCTCTCTAGTTGCGGCGAGCGGGGGCTACTCTTCATTGTGAAGCACGGGCTTCTCACTGCGGTGGCTTCTTTTTGTTGTGGAGCATGGGCTCTAGGCGCACGGGCTCAGTAATTGTGGCTCGTGGGCTCTAGAGTGCAGGCTCAGTAGTTGTGGTGCACGGGCTTAATGCCTCTGCGGCATGTGGGATCTTCCAGGACGAGGGCTTGAACCCATGTCCCCTGCATTGGCAGGCGGATTCTTAACCAGTGCGCCACCAGGGAAGTCCCTAATTTTGGAATATTTAATATCTACATACCTATAATAAAAGAAATTCAAATAATATACAAAAGAGCATACAGTGAAAAATCTCTCTCCTCCACCCCCTTCTCGGGAGCCACCACTTTTACTAGTTTCCTGTCTTTTCTTTCAGATATATTCTGTGCATACAATAGAAGTTATTTACCACACGGGTCCCTTAGAGTCGGTGGAGATCATTAACTTGCTGCCTTTTTAAGCTGGTCTTTCCCACCCTGGCCCTTCACCACCCCCCTTCTCCTGCCAGCACACAGAACTGTGGGGCTCCCTTATTTGTCCAGCTCCCCTTTCCCAAGCCCCATCCACCTGGTAATGATTTCCTAGAGAGTCTCCCAGGGGTCTCCATGGGGACGTTTCCTGCTCCAATCTCCATGGCAACTCTTCTGGTTGCCATGGTGACACTTAAGTGATTATTTGGAGACCCTTAAATAAATCACCCACGGTGGTATATGCTAGAAGCATTTGGCTCCGGCTCTTATGTTTGGGGCCAGGCTTGGGGCCCAGGCCTGCAGGCAGAAATGGGAGGAGGGGAGGAGGCGGTGGTCCGGGCCCCTCGCCCTTGGTTCTAGCGCTACGAGGGGGCCTCCCTCGGCAAAGGTGGACTTGAGCCTTTGGGAAGTGGTGCAAGGACAAGCAGCAGTCAGGCTCCTGCAGTCCCTGAATAGATCCTGCAGCAAGCAGGAGATGCTTAATGGGACTGGGGGCTCAGGACGAGGAGCAGCTGCGAGGAAGCTGGAAAGTGACAGAGCAGGGATTCAAGTCCACGCCTGCTGGGCTCCAAGGCCCTCACTCCCTGACTCTACTGAGAGGGAATTTCAGATTGAATCCACTCCACTTATTCAAAGAATATTTTTAGGGAATTCCCTGGTGGTCCAGTGGTTAGGACTCTGCAGTTCCACTACTGGGGGCACAGGTTCTAGCCCTGGTTGGGGAACTAAGATCCCACATGCTGAGCGGCACGGAAAAAACAACAAAAAAACCACAATATTTTTAAAGCACCTACTACATGCCAGGTACTGTGCTAAGCATTGGGGTTACAGCAGCGAATAAAACAAACAAAAATACCTGTCCTTCTGGAGCTTACATTCTACTGGGGGAGATATAATTAGCAAAATACTTAACTCTGTAGGCTAAACGGTGGTCTAAGCGCAGGGTTAGGGAAAGGGGCTAGGGAGTGCCAGGATAAGCGGTGGCATGCACCGCCACAAGGGCTGGGGCTCCTGGGGCCCAGCTCTTGGGACAGCGGTCTTGGGACAATTCTCCCAAGGGACTAAGAATGAGGTTTGAGAAGAAGTGGTGAAGAATGGAGGCTCCATCAGTTGTGACCGGCTCCTTCCATGTGTTCTGGCAGCACAGCTAACAGTTTAGTCTTCCAGTTTCCTGGATGCCTCAGAAGATGCATTAAAGCAGACAGGCATGGCTGAGGGTTTAATGTCCATTTTACAGACTGGGAAACTGAGACCAAAAGGAGGAAGCAGCGTGCCTAAGGCAGTGCTGCTAATGTCAGGCAGAGTGAGGACTACAGCTTGAGTCTTGGAGAGTCCAGGAGTATTTCTGCTGGACCAATGGATTTATCGGCAAACCTGCAAATTCATACCTACCCTGAGTACTGTTTTATAGAAAGCTGAAAAAACCACTTGTCTTGAGCACCTGGGAGACTGGTGGAGTCTATCTGGGGAGTCCGGTTTATTTTATTTCTAATGTCAACCTCAAGTGGTATGTGACGGCTCGTTCTTCAGCGGTGGTGCAGACGGAAGGGCGCAGTGGCGTGATTCTTCTCACTCCTGGCTTCCCCTCCTCAAGGAAATGGAGAAGTTTGGAAGCACAGGTCCAAGGCACACAGTGTAGAGAGTGCATACCAAATGTTACTCTGTGCCAACAAGCTTCCTAAGGAGGCGGTGAGACGAGTCCTTCTACACTAGCCTCTCTCTGACTTCTCTGAGCGTAGATTATCCACCTTTAAATAGGCCTTGGGACCAATTCCCTGGCGGTCCAGTCATTAGGACTCTGTGCTTTCACTGCTGAGGGCACGGGTTCAATTCCTGGTCGGGGAACTAAGATCCCATAAGCTGTGTGGTGAGGCAAAAAAAAAAAAAAAAAATAGGCCTTGGGTTTGGGGCCAGGTTCAGAGGCAACAGAAGATGATTTCAGGCGAGTTTAAGCCTCAAGAGGTGTTCACTGCAAGTTCCTCGGACAGTGAGTAGAGGAGCTGAGTGGGCAGCTTCAGGAGGGACAGGAGGCCGTGGGCACTCTCTGGGGCCTGGCCTCGGCTCAGACCCCAGGTCAGAGCTCCTGGAGATGAAGTGGCTGGTCTCCCACTGGCGGCCCTTGGGGGGCCAGGCTCCCTCCTTCCACAGGCCTTCCTGCACACTGGCCCCTCTGCATGGAAACGCTCATACCCTTGCTCTGCTCATCCTTCAGGAATCCGCTTTGTCACTGCTCACAGAGGCCTCCTCTTCCTTCTCCATCACTGCAGCTGTCTCCTCGATTCTTAGCACGGTTTGTAATTGTCCATTTGTTTACTGTCTCATCCAGACTGCTTTTCAATCTGAATACAGTATCCCCTAACCACATATGGGCTCTGAGAACTTGAAACTTGAGATGTGCTGTTAAGAGTAAAACATACACTGGATTTTGAAAACTTAGTATGAAGAGTGTAAAATACTTCATTTTTTTTTTTTTTTTTTTGCGGTACGCAGGCCTCTCAGTGCCGTGGGCTCTCCTGCTGCGGAGCACAGGCTCCGGACACGCAGGCTCAGCGGCCATGGCTCACGGGCCCAGCCGCTCCGCAGCCTGTGGGATCCTCCCGGATCGGGGCCCGAACCCACGTCCCCTGCATCGGCAGGCGGACTCTCAACCACTGTGCCACCAGGGAAGCCCCATTCATAATTTTTATATCGATTGCATGTTGAAATATTGTGGATATGTTGAATTATGTAGATTATTAAAATTAAGTTCACAATTTAAAAAATGTGGATACTAGAAAATTTTAACTTACATATGTGGCTTCTATTATATTTCTGCTGGATAGTGATGTGACTACATTAATTCCGTAAGGAAAGGAGTCATGGAAGTGTTCACCACTCAATACCCTGCACCTGGTACTGGGGCCAGGGCATAGTAGGTGAGCAATAAACAGTGTTATTTATTGAATGAACGCTTGACCGTTACATTTTCCATCAGTCTAGAGAGATTTTGAACAGTCTTCTAAGGAATGTGATCTAATTTAAATGTCAGATTTTTTTTTTAATATTTATTTATTTGGTTGCCCCGGTTCTTAGTTGCAGCACACAGGATCTTTGTTGCCACGTGCAGGATCTTTAGTTGCGGCATGTGAACTCTTAGTTGCAGCATGTGGGACTAGTTCCCTGACCAAGAATCGAACCTAGGCCCCCTGCATTGGGAGTGCAGAGTCTTAGCTGCTGGACCACCAGGGAAGTCCCTTAAATGTCAGATAATTAAACAACAAAAACTCAGGCATAAAATTTGCAAGAAAGGGAAAAGAAAGGGGAGAGTGAAGGGCCGGCGCAGGGGGGGTAGGGGTGGTGTCTCAGTCCCTTTTGAAAAGGAAGAGGTTCCATGGTTGCACCCCCCAGCAACATTCCAGTTCTGAGGGGTTTAGGGAAATTTCCCAACTTTTGTCAAGCAAAAACAAAAACAAAAAGTCCTGATACTCCACAGGCAGACACAATTGTTGCCCACTTCTGCTCCTCTCCATGCTTTTTGCTAACAGAAGCCCCTACATGGCCACCCAGAACCCAAAGACCATCTTCCAGCCTCCTTGGGAACTCGGTTTGTCTAGTTCCACCTGAGGGGATGTAAACAGAAATGCCAAGTTAACTTCTGGGAACTTTCCTTCAAGGGAAGTGCTACGCTTCTTTCCCCCTTTCTTCTGGCTCTAACGCCTGGTGCTCAAGCAGCCACCTTGGACCATGAGGAAGGAGGGCTGGGCCGTATCCTAGGGCTGGGGAAGGGGAGGTTGGGAGGGGCCTGGGTCCCCCACAGCTTTGTGAAACTGCTTTATCAATCCTGGAACGCCCTCTCTGGTCTTTTTATGTCGGAAAAGAAAATCATAAGTATTTAAGGCAGTGTTAACTTTTTTTTTTTTTTGGCCACGCCTCACGGCATGTGGGATTTCAGTTCCCTGACCAGGGATGGAACCCGACCCCCTGCAGTGGAAATGCAGAGTCTTAACCACCAGACCGCCAGAGAAGTCCCAAGGCTGTGTTAACTTAGATTTTTTCTGTCAACTTATCCTGATAACGATGTCCTCCTCCCTGAATATCTGGTGCCTACTTGATTTATGTTTATATAACTGGAAGGGATCACTCAGCTATTTTCAGGACAGGACACTCATCACTTTCCAGAACAAAGTCTGCTCCGAGATGACTTGATTCCTTTACCATCAGATATCGATTAAAAAAAATAATAAAAAAGGCAATACCTAAGTACTTAAGTACCTAAGTACAACAGTAGAAAGGAGCGGAAAGTAAGTCCCTCATGCCTGTACCCGTCAGTCTTCCAGTTTCTATCCCCAGAGGTGGCCATTATTACCAATTTCTTAATATATTCTTTGCTGATGATTTTTCAATGGCAACCTCTCTTTTAAAGAGAGGGACACCCTGTTATACAATACACCTATGTAAATAAATATGTCAATATCCACATCTCTGTATAAAAAGTCTGAGTTATTTTGGTCTTACTACCCACAACCCTTCAAATGAGATCACATTTACTTCATGGCCTAAATGCAAATGTTCAAGCCCTCAGCCACATGACTGCCAAACGTTTGTTCCCTTCCCTAGCCTTCTTTGTCCCTTGTGTGAAATACCTCCTGGGATCTGACTGAGCAGAGAGTGAGGCAGGAGTTATGTCTAGGGAGACCCTATTTCCAAGGCCGCAAAAGACAGCTCCATCTGAGTGAATTAAAAAGGGTCAGAGGACTGGGTTTTACTCGTGAATTCGCAAATCATATTTTTCAGTAAAAATAGTGATAGTCACCATAATTGCAAACGTACTTAATGAGCATGTATTCTGTGCCAGGCACTGTACTAAGACCTTATATGCATAATCATGTTGAAACTCACAATGACCCTATCAGTTAGGTACCAATAAATGGCATTCCTATCTTATAAATGAGTGAGGCAAAGAGGTTAAATCATTAGCCCAAGGCCACCAGATAAAAAGGGGAAATTTTGATTTGAATTCCGACAGTCTGAACCCAGGCTCTTAACCACAAGATGACCCTGACAACCTGCTCAGATGGTAAACCCCATGCATGCAGGGACTTTCTCTGAGGGCTCAGGACACCACCTGGCACAGAACAAAAGCATAATATCCACTTATTAACTCTATGTTGGGGGTGGAATAAGGATAGCTGCATCCTTTCCCAGTAACTACAGGCTCACATCCTCTGCTCAGGGCACACCCTCCAAAATCCAGGCCCAAGAAAGGCCAGATGGGGCATGGAGGGCCTATATGAAAGGGCTGCAACCTGAGGGCTGGGCTGGCTCAGAGCGACCATTCTCCGCCCTGGTGAGGCCTGATGTACTGAGCCTGCCCAAAGGAGCCAGGCCCTCAATTCTGCATTTAAAAAAAAATTTTTTTTTGAATTGGAGTATAGTTACTTTACACTGCTGTGTCAGTTTCTGCTGTACAGCAAAGTGAATCAGCCATATATCTATATCTATATCCTCTTTTTTGGATTTCCTTCCCATTTAGGTCACCACAGAGCATCGAGTAGAGTTCCCTGTGTTATACAGTAGATTCTCATTAATTATCTATTTTATACGTAGTTATCAATAGTGTATATATGTCAATCCCAATCTCCCAATTCATCCCACATCCCCTTCTCTACATCTGTTTCTGCTTTGCAAATAAGATCTTTACCATTTTTCTAGATTCCGCATATATGCATTAACATACGCTATTTTTCTCTTACTTCACCCTGTATGACAGTCTCTAGGTCCATCCACGTCTCTGCAAATTGCACAATTTCGTTCATTTTTATGGCTGAGTAATATTCCGTTGTGTATAGGCACCCCATTTTCTTTATCCTTCATCTGTTGATGGACATTTAGGTTGTTTCCATGTCCTGGCTATTGTAAATAGTGCTGCAATGGACATTGGGGAGCATATATCATTTTGAACTATGGTTTTCCCTAGATATAGGCCCAGTGGGGTTGCTAGGTCATATGGACTTTTGCAGCTTTAACCCTACCCTGTGCTGGACACATTTTTATCAAGTTTGCTCCACCCCCTTCTGCTGAAGAATTCTTTTTAGATGCATTAGTATCAGATTTACCTGTTTTGTCTACTGCTGTACCTATGACAAGACTCTGGACATAGCAGGCCTTTACTAGTCGAATGAATGAAAGAACAGTTAAGCTAGACACCTGATCCTGGCCAGGTGGCATCTTCAGGCCACGGGTGTGGGGGACACTTTGCTGCATCCCACTGGGTTTGAATTAGCTACACTGTGGGCGGGGGGCGCTGGGTGCTCACTGCTTACCTCTAGAGGCTGGCTTGTGGCGGGAACATTAATTATCTTGGGAGTTACAGCTCACATGTATCCCAGTCACCCTGTTTCACAACCCACAGGGATGAACTGCTACACTTTTTTGTATAACAAGTTTTCTTCTTTTGAGTTTTGGTAGAAGAAGAGAGTTCTGCCAAGAGACAACAAAGATTCAAGAAAAATAATCATTCCATAGTGTCAGATTCTATCAGACATGAATCAATGGGAATACAAACGGATAAACCCTGAAATAGAAACACAGCACTGTAATTTATTTAACTCTGACACAGACTCTGAAAGGCTCCAGAATGTCTCTTCCGCCCCCAAAAGCCTGAACAAAGCGGGGAGAATGGGGGGGTAGGGGGTGGGGACTGTAACTGAGTCAATCGCTATTTCGATCCCCTGGTACGTAGGATGGAAAAAGGGTCAAGAAATGGACAGATCACCCGTCAGAAACGTGTCTGTTAATGGATGAGACGGAATTTAAATGTTTTTCTTATTTCTTCCAAACAGGCCAGAATAAAACCCTAACCTTCTATTGAGCTCACTCTCGAGAACACACTGCTGTCCGGTGTTTGAGTTCGGCGCTTGCACAAAGTCCGAGGCCAGGGCAGGGCAGATGGTCACATTAGGGACAATTTTAACTCCCACCCCTGGGATGCACGGTGGGGAACCTGGAGTAGGGTTTACTGGTCAGCGTTGCCTATGGGCCCAGCAGGGCTGGCAGCACCACGAGGGTATCTCACTCCTCACTGGGGGTGTACCCCTTCCCGGAACCATGTGCTGGCCTGAACCTGACCCCGGGCCTGCAGCCACTGCAATTACAGGTCTCATGCAGGGAGTCAGGGAGTGCTCGCTGAGGCAGGAGGAGGCTCCCGGCGGTGCTGCCTTTATTTTTTTATTTAAAAATATTTTTTTGGCCACCCACAACGGGTGGCATGTGGGATCTTAGTTCCCTGACCCGGGATGGAACCCGTGCCCCCTGCAATGGAAAGCGCAGTCCTAACCACTGGACGGCCAGGGAAGTCCCAGTACCGCCTTTATTACTCACAGCAGCACATGGATGCCATGGTCCCCCCCCCACTACACGTATGTGTCAAACAGAGCAAGGTGGGCGTCGGTGTTCTCTCCCGCCACCCAATTCCACCCTCCCTGGCCCTTACGTGGATTCCAGCAGTCCTGGATCTGATCAGGCCTGTGGCTTACTTCCCAGGTGAGTTTTCAGGAAGCCAGCCGTGTGGCTCTGTGGCTCTTGGCAGGTTGGGTGAGAGAAGCAGAGTCCGTGGTGAGGCTTCATGGCGCAACCCTGAGCGTTTTAATAGACTCAACACTTCGTCTTCAACCAGGCCACCTTAGTTCAGAGATGTGTGTGGGTGGGGCTGAATGTGAAAAATGGCCTTTTTTCACATCACTGGCACCCTAAGAGAAGTCTGTAGGTTAACCTCATGGGCGTGGGGATCAAACTAATTTTAACAGAATTTAAGCCTGAGCATTGCCGAAAAGTCACTCAGGTCAGGAATTCCTAACTCAAAATCACGTCAGTATGGGAGGGAAAGCACTCATCCCAAACACAGACCCAAGAACCAAGGGTTACGCTAAGTGCCTCAGTGGCATTAACTCAGAACCTGGGGAGTCGACTAGGGAATGACCAAAGAAGGTAGGTACATTACACTGCTTGAATTCTTCGACTCTCCCCTACTTTTTCTTTTACCACATCCATCTCTTTAATCATCCAAACCATCTTCTTGCTCAACAGATGCCCATCTCTTTGGTTTGTGCTGTTGTTTCTTCCAGTGGCTTGATACACGGAGATGAACAGGCTGTCATTTCAGAAGCAGACCTTCCTTCTCAAGTGCACGGAGCCAGAAAGCAGGGTCAAAGCCCCACTTTTCACTATTGTCTCACTTCCAACCAAGCAGCCTTGGTTTTCCAAGGCCTCATGGGAGGGAAGGAAGAGCCAGAGCGATAAAACTTGGCTCTGGGCAGGGAAGGAAGGAGGACAGGATCCATGGAGCGTTCTCCGGAGGGAGTAGATCTGCAGCTGCCGCAGTTCCTTCTCCGTGGCCCTGGGCCAATCCCCAAGAGCAAATTCAGCACAAAGAACCACCGTCTCCAGAAGAAGCAAAACCCTGTGCTCTCTGAAGACAAGCTACACACATTTCTTTCCTATGTTGCACAAAACCCCCTCATAAGCCTTGAAAAACCCACCCGTGATAGTGCAGTCACTGGCAGAAGCCCAAGCAGGCAGTTAAACATAGGTTTTCCCAGGATGCCCTGTTGGTTCTCTCCTCATAGCCCGACATGTGCTTTCTATTGTCACAGATCTCCTCTTTGAGGAGCCTGCTGTGCCACCTGGGCTGCGTCCCCAACCCTAGCTTGCACCCACCCCTGTGCAGGCCTTCGCCCTTCCTGTCTGGGTGACCATTTCAGCCCCGAGAGCTGGTGTCTGCTTGCACCCTCTGGGAGGACCCGCTCCCGCCACTCCCCTGGGACACTTTCTAGGCCCCCAGCTCTGCAACTGAGCTGCGTGCTCTTCGGCCGCAGGTGGCAGGGCACACATGCAGTTTCCGCAGGAGGGTGTGGATGCTGCCCAGGTGGTGTGTGGGTCTGGACCAGCCTCACTCTTCATCTCTGTGTACACGACAGCGCCTACCTCAGCAGGCCCCGCACTCCAGCGAGGCGTCTCCAGGCCATGAAGGATGGGTTTGCCTCTCGTCATGAGGTTGAGCCCCAACTATGGGGGTCGGAAGTAGACAAAAAGAGGGTAGCTGGGAGGTCTGCAAAAGATGTTTCAGAGCAGCGTGGCCTCATGACAGTTTCAGCTCAGTTACAAATCCTACACAGTCCCATTTGCTTAACCAGTTTTTCCAGTGATGCTTCAAAGCTGGCTTTCTTGGTTTCTATAGCTTCTTGGTTTCAAAAGGAAAACCAAAATAACAATAAAAATTCCAAATTCTTCAAAGTGGACAAATAAATAATAGTAACAATATTTACATTAGTATGTCACACTTGGAGATTGCAGCATGACTGGGGAACGGAAGAACTGAGAATGTGCCCTGGCCCTGGGGCTTAGACCTGGCTCCCGGTCGGGGTGGGACACCTCTCTGAGTGGACAGAGGGACAGGTGAGGTGGGAACGAGCAAAGATTCTGGGCTGGGGGATCCTCAAGTCCAGGGAGGTGGAGTGGGCAGGAGGTGCTGAGCTGTCCCTAGATTAATTAGGTTTCAAACAAACAGACAAATCCCGGTTCTCCCCAGCAAGCACTGTGCTGTGGTCTGGGTCACTGGGTGAGTTGCTCCTAGGATGCCGGGGCTTCTCTGACTGCCAGCACGGTGGGGATGGCAGGGCCTCGGTCCTGGGGAGCACAAAGCTCACGAGTCAGCTGCTGGCCTCCAGCCCCTTCCCAGACGACAAGGAGCCGAGGTCAGGAACGATCCCCTCTTCCCTGGACTATGTGACAAGGGGGATGTGGAATTCGTTTGTGTCGAAGATCAGGGGCCTCCTGGGAGGGCTTGGGTCCCTGTCAGCCTTGTGGAGCAGCTTGAAGAGCCCGGTGCCAATGTTCATGGGGATCCCCATGATGATGCATTCAGACACCCCTGAAACCAACCAGAAAGGATGTTAGAGGGCTTCTCGACACACGGGTAGGTTTTCAGGACAGAGAGACTACTGACTTGGGAGTCAGAAACTGGGCTTGGAGTCCCAGCCCCACTACACATCGACGGATTGAATCCGGGCTGCTCGCTTCACGCCTCATCTATAGACGCTGAAGGCGTGGCATGGCGCTCCTGGACGGGTTGGGGGAATTCCAGCGAAGGGCAGTGCCCGCTCACAGCCCCACTGCTGGCTCAGAGGTCTCTCCATCTGAGCCAAAGGCACCGTGTGGGCCTCACCTTCATGAGCGCTACACTCAGACAGCAAGGATATACTGAATGACACTCAGGAAAGCCCAAGTTTGCCACTCAGCACCTCCTTCACTTAGGGCCCAGGAGACAAGCAAATGGGATCATAGGAAGCAGATGCCAGTCCCCCTGGAGACAGCAGCAGAGACTTGTTCCCTGTGCCCAGGGGTCAGGGCGGCTTAACAGAACCCCAGCCTCGGAGTCCACAGCCTGAATAAGAGACACTCAGAAGGCAGGGCCCTCGCAGAGTGACAGGAGGAAGGTGACAGTGCAGATTCTCCAAGCTCCTTTTCAGATTTTTAAGATCTAAATGTTGGGCTCTGCGTCAGGCTTCTGGTTTTACAATAAGCAAGTGTGTACCTGCTAAGTTCTGGGCTTTGTGCTATCAGGGCACCAGAGAGGTCAACAACCAAACTAAAAACCAACACGTAGTAAGGGCCGACACTGAGCTACAACATTTAAAGGACCAGGAGGTTTCAAAGTTGGGGTAGGGTGACCACGCTAGGTGCCCAGAGGGGTCAGTGGTGGAGAAGGGGTGGTAGGCGGGGCCACAGCAGGGCAGCAGCAAAGACCAGGCCCAGCGTCCTGGTGGTAGAGCTGGGGAGCTGGGTCTTAGCCCTGCTGTCAAGCAGACTCGCTCTTATTTTTGCCTTGGCCTTGCCCTTCTCCGGCCCCAATCTCTGCTCCCTTTTCTTTCCTTTTATCTTTCATTATCTTAAAGAATTATGTAATTTCTCTTTCTCTCTATTTGCAACCTGTGACCCTTGGGAAAGAAAGAGTTAATCTCAGGAGCAAACAGTAGGCATATACCGACTGGGGCCCCACCTGACCAGCCTCTTGGGTGACCAATCCACACAAGGAGGTGAGAGGGGAAATGGCCACTAGGAAGCAGAGCTCTGGCGGCGGGGACGAAGGCCAGGCCTGGCGTCGCTGTTGGAGCCCCAGGCCCTCACAAACTCCCACCTCAGGCCACAGGGTCTTGCTGCGGCACGAGAAAGGCTAGAGCAAAGTGGGCACTCCGAGTGGGCTGGGGTCTGCTGTGACAGCCGCCCCTCGGGCTCCCTCTCCCCCAGGCCTGTCAGAGAGGCGCTGTGTGGTGGGAGAGGAGGCTAGTGCAGGGCAAGACGCTCACCACAAGCGAGTCAGTTCCCTCGGTCTTCTCACCGAGAAAGGGTTCGATACCTGCGCCTCACTGATGTGCCGAGACGCCATACAAGGTGCCCGGCACAGGCGTGCTGGCTGCCTCGCTCAGGAAGTCAGGACAGCGGGCGCCTGGCGCAGGATTGGAGTGGCCGACTGTAATTCTGAGGACTAGAAAATCCCTACATGCCCAGCGGCGACCTTTTCCCTGTACTGACAGAGAAGCCTTCTACAAATGTGAGGGATGCAGGCTGCCACAGTCAGGCTCTGGAGATAAAAGATAGGTCAGTTCCACTTCCATGATCTGTGACTTTATTCTTAGGTAAAAGCTCTGCCTGCTCAGTTTCTCCACCTCCTGAGAAGCCCCGGCCACGGTCTAAGCTGCATCAACAAAGGCCTCTGGGGAGGCTGCTACGAACACCAAACCTACCACACACGGAGTCCTTCTGCCCGAAGTAGGCGGCGTCAAAGAGGTGGTCGGCTGTCTTCTCAAAGGAGGCCAGCATCAGCACGCTCTCCTTCATCTTGGCCAGGCCAAACCTAGTGATGCCCAGGACTTCACCCTGCGCCACGGGAGAGAGAGCCAGAGTGGTACTCGTGCCACTTACAGAACGCATGCCCCGCCTTCCAACAGAAGCAGCAAAAATCAGCAGAGCCGCAAGTCACGATCTCAGGTTTAAACAGGATCCTAACAGCTGTGTGTCCCACCTGTGTCCCTCTGAGGCCATCAGCCACTGACAACACAGATCCCTACACTCACAGCCGGGTGCCACTGGAGCAAAGAATTAAGAACTGAGAAGTCAAGAGTGGATATATGTGTATGTATAACTGACTCACTTTGCTGTACAGCAGAAACTAACACAACACTGTAAATCAACTATACTCCAATAAAAATTAATTAATAAAAGAACTGAAAAGTAGGGAATTCCCTGGCAGTCCAGTAGTTAGGACTCTGCGCTTTCACTGCTGAGGGTCTGGGTTCAATCCCTGGTTGGGGAACTAAGATCCTGCAAGCTGCATGGCACGGTCAAAAAAAAAAAAATCCCTGAAAAGTAAAATTAAGAATCTAACTTTTAAAAGTTAGAGTATTTCTGCGCTTCCCTGGTGGCGCAGTGGTTGAGAGTTCGCCTGCCGATGCAGGGGACACGGGTTAGTGCCCTGGTCCGGGAAGATCCCACATGCCGCAGAGCGGCTAGGCCCGTGAGCCATGGCCGCTGAGCCTGCACGTCCGGAGCCTGTGCTCCGCAACAGGAGAGGCCACAACAGTGTACCGCAAAAAAAAAAAAAAAAAAAAGTTAGAGTACTTCTGAAGATGTTTCTTATGGTTCAAAGAACTCAAAACTCAAATAATTTAAAAGCCTCAAGGTAGAAAAAGAGTTATGTAAATTTAGATGCTTTCATTTAAAGGTATGTTATGCCATCATTAAAAAAGTGTATTTATAAAACTATGTAACAACATGGAAAACATTTATAACGTTAGAAAAAAGTCAGAATAAAAATGACATGCTCGGGACCTCCCTGGTGGTGCAGTGGTTAAGAATCCGCTTGCCAATGTAGGGGACATGGGTTCAAGCCCTGGTCCGGGAAGATCCCACATGCCGCGGAGCAACTAAGCCCGTGAGCCACAACTACTGAGCCCACGTGCCACAACTACTGAAGCCTGCACGCCTAGAGCCTGTGCTCCCCAACAAGAGAAGCCACCGCAATGAGAAGTCTGCGCACCACAACGAAGAGTAGCCCCCGCTCGCCGCAACTAGAGAAAGCTGCGCGCAGCAACGAAGACCCAGCATGGCCAAAAATACCAACCTCAGTTCCCCCCTCAGGTTATGTTAACTTGTTCTTTAACCTGGAAATGGCTACAGAAGAAGTGTGATGAATGGGTTTAACAGGGAATAAACCTCAGTTTGCCATGGAATCCTTGGGCTTTTGGCAATGGCTAGTTTTCTTTTAGGATAGAATTTCTAAAAAGGACAAAAACCATGCTCTGTCTCTTGCCATGAGGTTGAAATTTTCACGCTGGAATTTTACCAGTACACCCAAACCTGACCACTGTACTTCTGTCTTGGGGTAACGGTGGTCATCACAGTTGGGCACGCTATGTGTCCTACAAGCTTTGTGCTCCCGAAACTGGGTTTGCGACGCCTGGCTGCCAGGCCCCCACGAACCTTGTAGGTCATGAGGTCGGAGAGCAGCATCACATGCCGCCGGTCGATGCTCATGCCATGGTTGACCATCGTGTACTGGATTTCGTTGATGATAGTCGTCCGGGCAGCTTCGATGCCCAGGGTTTTCTCCACCTGCGGAGTGCTAGGATGAGCAGAGGCAGCCATGCCCTCCTCTACCCTGCAGCTCCCGGCACCCCGTGCCCTTCCCCAGAGATGGGAGTGCAGACCAAGAGCAAACGGCAGGGTCGGAGGAGCGTGCCAGGAGGGAGACGGGACGACTGCAAGGTGCCCCTGGCCGTAAGCAGTACCTCATATGTGTTGTTAGAGGTAGTTCGGGTGCCCTTCACACCGTGGGTGGCCATGACTGCCCGCAGGTTATCACCCTCCACCAGGAGCTTGTACTTCTCCTTTCCGCTCTGCTCGTCGATGTGGATGACAGCTCGGGACACCTCCGGGATGCCCTGCACCACCACCTGGACTCACAGACAGATAAGGCTCCAGACCCCGCAGTGCCTGCGGCCCCCACCCACCCAGGAGCCTGGGAAACCACAGTGGCTGTGAGAACTGGGAACGTCACGGCCTGGGTTTGTGACCTTGATTACCTCATTTTCAGTGGTGATTGTCAGCAACATGCCAAACTTGGGAGTGCCTGTGTGCTGCTCTAGTGGCTGGGGGGAAGCAGAAGCTCAGGGGACCATGCCCCCTTCCACCACCAGTTTTATGAAAGAACAAAGAGAAACCGAACAGGCAGAGTTGGTGAGGCAGTGCTAAGAAGGAAACCGGAACCTGCCTGACTCCTTAGGGGTGTAGCAAAGAAACGAAGAAACAGGGCGCCACCCTCAGTCTCAGCAGTGACAACGGCCTTGTGGCTTCCTGACACCTGACTCTTCAGGTTAGAGGTAAGCGCGGTCCCTCCCTTTATGCATCTCCAGGTATTAGGCCAGACGCGGTCCTGGAGAGGTGACCTGTGTCTCACCTTGGGGAGATCCTCTTTCAGAAACTGCAGCACGTAGTACATGGAGCTCTTGCTGTTCTCTCGGGGGGTGACACACACCACAGCCTCACCATGCACGGCCACGTCGCCAGGCTTCACGCGGAGCTTGGACATGCAGATGGAATACCTCACCGTCTCAGCGTTCACCTGCGAGGGACCGCACGCCCGGGACATTACTAGCAGGGTTTGGAGGCTGCGGTTCCAGTGTTTCTTGGTCTTTTTACATCGTTGCCCCTCTAAGCCTTTTCAGTCATTTTAACCCCATCTCTCTCCACACCACGATATTTTAATACTGGAGATATACTGTGTATTTATGTACCGTAATGTATACCTCTGCCTTATTCACTAAAGAGTAGATCCCCACCCCCCAACCCTTTTTTTGCCATTGCTACCTGTACATAAACACCAACGATAATTAAGCCAGGTCAATCCACTCATCCAAAAACATCTCCTGAGCCAGCAAGGTACTGTGCTGGGGGCCCACAGGTGAGTAAGACACAGCTGGCACTACAGTCCTTCCAGATGCTGTAATGCTGTTATCACAGCAAATGGGTATTATGGCCTGCACAAAACCTCCACTGATTTCCTGTGTGTCCCTGGGTGGCAATGTCTGTGCTGGGGTCAGGCGTAGAGAGAAAACATGAAGGTACAACAGACTCACAGAACAGACACTGAGTGAAAGCCTCTGCAGGGTTTCCTGTGCCTTGCATAGCTCTTGACCTAGTTTATCAGCGCCTATCTTGGGGCTAAAAGAGGATGACTTCCTCCACGCGTTTAATTACGTGACTCACTTCCAGCCTCAGAAGTCTGATCCGTTCCAGGGAGAGCTTGACGAGAATAAAGCAATCGTCAGGAAGAAACACTTCTTCAATATACTCTGAAATCTGTGGTGTCAAAAGATCAGAATGTTCATCAGTCACTTTCCCTTCCCTCAGAGCATACAAGGCTCACTCTATTTTTTTAAGGATACAGAGCAGTGTGGACACACTGACTAGTAAATCCACTACAAGTGGTTCTTACGCTTACTGGCGATGCTGCTGGTTTAGTTTTCTTATTATTAAGAGGGATTTCTTCTTACCTCTCCCAAGAGGGTTTTCTCAATTCTCCCTTTCACGAGGCGAGCGTAATCTGCATCGTCGTCCTTGTCCAGCTGTGCTGTGATGATTGGAGTGCTATGGGAAGTAAGGGCAAATGATGACAGCACAAGGAATGAGGCTGTTTGAAGAATACCGCTTTGTTAAGCCCGGGTACCACTTACAGTTGTAATGTTAACAGCAACCGCAATTTACTGAGCGTTTACTGGAGTCAGGCACGCCACTGAGGGCTTCACATACACGTGCTCATGAGGCAGCCCAATCGATCCGTCACTGAGTGACTTTCAGAACATTCTTCCTGGCCAAGCGAACCTACCTTTTCCTCTTTGGTCCTAATGAGTAGTTATTTCAGTTCTGTTCCCTGAGTAAACTGACCCTTCGTGTACTGCAGCTTCCTCCACTTCCACTGCCACCCCTAAAATCTCCTCTTCAGGACACCTCCACCTCCTCCAACCACCAGCTAGGAGCTTCCATCCTCGCTGTCCTGGACGGCATCCCCCGAACGCACATTCCTGGGAGATCTGACCAACGTAGAGGAGGCAGGCAGAACTCCTACCACCCTGGACATCTACAGGTGCTGTTCTAGAACCGAGTACAGCTTTCTTTCATTTAATGTTATACTGTCATTTCGTTAGACTTGGATCAGAGGTGAAACGTGATTTTGTCACTGAATGCACTATAAGGTATTTCTATCTTTCCTAGTCTCACATCACCCACAAATCCTATCATGAAATCACCAGGGCGGGGGTGTGGGCGGACAGGGAGTGTGTCACAGAATATGACCATAGCTCAAGTGGTAGACACGTTAGTCAGGCCTAGTGAGGCTGGGAATAATGACATCAAAAGGATGAAATCTACACTGACACATCGTTCCAAGTTTTCCAGGCATTTTTTTTAGGTTTCTCTCTTTCATGTGACTTGTGGCCATAAAGAACCATTGCATCAATTTTGACTCTATCCAGTTTGGACTTATTTTTTTCCAGTTTGGGTTTTTTAAAAGGCAAGATATGATTAACACAAGCACGCCTCACTCCGGAGTTTGAGAAACTGCCCGCTAGCATCTCTCTCTCTCTCTCTCTCACACACACACACACACACACACACACACCCCCCCAAGAGAAACACTGTTTCTCAAGGATCGTGACAGGTGAGTGTGAGAACAAGAGGGACACGGATGCGGGCACCTGATGGCCTTGGAAGCGTTGATGATCTCTTTGATGCGGGGCACACCCAGGGTGATGTTCATGGAGGCCACGCCCGCGAAGTGGAAAGTCTTCAGGGTCATCTGGGTGCCCGGCTCGCCAATGCTCTGGGCACAGAGTGCGCCCACGGCAGAACCTGGCTCCATCTGTGCCCTGAAAGGACAAGGTAGGGATGAAAAGTCCAGTAAAATTGCTAAGGAGACGGGGATGAAATGTACAGCGTGGGAAATCCAGACAATAATGATGTAATATCTTTGTATGGTGGCAGATGGTAACTAGGCTTACCGTGGTGATCCTTTTGCAATATATAGAAATATCGAATCGCTATGTTGTGCACCTGGAACTTGCACAGTGTTGTAGATCAACTACACTTCAATTAAAAAGACAAAACCAGGGAATTCCCTGGCAGTCCAGTGGTTAGGACTCCAAACTTTCACTGCCAGGGCCCGGGTGGGCCCAGGTTCAATCCCTGGTTGGGGAACTGGAAGTAAGATCCTGCAAGCCTCACAATGCAAGGGGGGTAAAAAAAAAGGGGCCAAAAAAGACAAAACCAAAAACTGCTGGGGAGGCTTCTGATGATCTCCTTTCAACAGAAAAAATACAGATGCCATCAGGGCCAGGAAGGAACTGGCAAGGACCCAGGCTAGGCTTGTGACAGAGGAAGAACCTGGCACAAATCAGTTACAGGTGCAGATAAGGGGACATGATGCTCAGAGGGGTCCGATGATGACAGTGAATACTGTGTGGCTATCGGTGGTCAGCGTGGGGTGACTGGAGAAGATCTAAGAGCGCTGCTGACAAATGGTACTGAAGGTGGACAGAGCAGCCGGCAATTGCCAAACACATCGGTAGTGTCTCTGTGGGGAGAGGGCAGTCGGAAATTTCTTTGCCGTTATTTCCACATCTTGGAGCACCCAGCCTGTCTACCCACTGACTAGTAAGCAGTGTGGGAGCAGGATTTTGTTTCCTGGGGAAACAGGAAGCATACAAGAGACCCACGTGACCGCCTGGCAGTCTAAGACAGTTAGCATCCTTACCTCATGTACTTGTCCCTACACGTCTCCAGAAACTTTTCTATTTGGGTGGGGGTGATCCGGTCCAACTGGTACAGCACCCGGGGCTGGAAGGAAAAAATCCAAGTATGAGTCAGGGCTGGCAGCAATGGAAAATACCTCTATGTCCTGACACATCTGGGAGGGCCGTTACCTCTGTTGTGCCGTTATCGTTGATGCCATATTTATCTCGGGTTTTCTTGATCTTCTCAGAAACCTCCTTAACGAATTTTTTTATCTCCTGAAAGATTACACAACAAACATCAGATACATATTTCTCAGCAATTTGGATTACATGATTCGTTTTGTAAACTTCAGTAACATGACGAGTCCGTCCTATTTTAGTGGCAGCTAAACATGACACTGTAAAGGGTACGAAATGGATACAGGTTCTATTACAAAATGTTTTTCCAAGGAACACGACACACCATCCACACCCCGGACACATGGTTCATTGGTTTAGTGTTTCTAAGGCCTTTTTACTCTGATGATGCTTCATATGTATACAGTGAAGGCAGGATAGCCCTTCCCACTTGCCACCTTCTCGTCTCTCCCCTGGCACACCCTGCTGCCCACATTCACGCAGCCCAGAGTAAGTACAATTGAACCACTTGTACTTTTAGTCTCTAGATTGATAACTTCTTGAGGTTTCTTCTGCAGTTGTTCTGGTCAATTTAACTACTACGAAGTATGGTTTTGTAGACACTATGTACATTTCAAACACTTGCCTTCATTTCAAAGGAAACACTCCCAAGTCCCAGCTTCGTCTCTGACCCCCAGCTCTGCATTGGTCCCCCATCATGCTCCCTTCCCCCACACAGTCAGAACTTTGTAAGTCTCCAGGAAACCACTCTCAAAGCTGGAAATGAAACATCGGCATATCTGCTGTTCCCACTGTATTTAAGAACAGCACTCTACGCCCCGGGACGATGACAGAATGGAGCAAGAAAAAGGTGAGAAGTACATGACGTGGAGGATCCGTAGGGCGCGGCTAGAGACGACAGGCCTACGTTTTCTGGAAGCTGCTCTAAGGGGAAACCCATCTGCTTCACAATCTATAGTGTGTCTGTGACATAAACCCAGCCTCAAGGTCGCTCCTAGAACCAGGAGCAGCTAGCATCTCCTCTCGGGGAGTTCTCACGGAGGGTATGGTGCGCTTTAATGAACCACACCCATCCATGTCCTGCTGCCAGGGGGTCAGCACCGCGGGACTGACCCTCAGAGCACTTCTCAGGGGAGCTAATGGCACGCCCTGCGCAGTAGCAGCGTCCTTCTGAGGCTGCTCGTCAGCTGCTCTGGTTTGATCCAGGGGCATGTTTGAGAATATGGGAAAGGGTGGACAGACCGCACTTCCCCTCAGCAGCCCTCCAGGGAATATAATTCCCCTCCATGGTTCTGGACAGATTGTTAGGGCGCTCTGGCCAACTACAGGCAGCCAGCTGCTCCCGCGGCAGGCTGACGGCGGATCCACACACCCGGAGGGACCAGCAGGCGGGCCCGAGGACTGGATGCAGCTGTAGGGGCTGCAAAGCCTCATGAGGTCTTGATTCTTGATTCCGAGGCCGGCTGAGGGGCCCCAGGAAGACCAGCACGCCTGCCCAGAGTCTGCTCAATCTATATCACATAGCTGAAAACATCACAAGTTTTGTCTGAAACGAATGTTTCAAAAAGCAGACTGAACAGAAGCCCACTTTTGCAAAAACAAAATCCTCTAATGTAGGGGTCCCCGACCCTTGGGCCACGTACCGCTACCAGTCCCCGGCCTGTTAGGAACCAGGCCGCACAGCAGGAGGTGAGCGGCGGGCGGGCAGGCGAGCGAGCGAAGCTTCATCTGCCGCTCCCCGTGGCTCGCATTACTGCCTGAACCTCCCCACCCCCGTCCATGGAAAAACTGTCTTCCACGAAACTGCTCCCTGGTGCTGAAAAGGTTGGGGACTGCTGCCATAAGGCACCTACACAGAGCTTAACACTTAACTAGCCAGGTTTTATCCTAACACTGCAAAAATAAATCTCTTTAGCCTCCCCTAGACCAACGAGCAATTTCTAGTTACTATCTTTTCTGAAAGCAAACCACTAAAACTTCTGAGGTCCACATGGTCCATGTCCACAAGCTCTTCTTAGTCAGCTGCTGCCCAGCCTGGCAAGCTCTCCCTGTGGGGCGGCAGGGCACTGGCCGCATTGCTCTAGAGCAGAGGCCACTCGGGCTGAATAAGGTCAGGGGCTTGGTCAAGACAAGAGGCCCCTCTGCAAAGTCAAATGCCTTCTCCACAGTCTGCTCTCAGGGCAGGGGTTTTCTGCAATGTCATCTTTGCCCACTGGGCATTTCAGTCTGTCTCCTAGGAGCCCAGGTGATCAGGGGGCTACGTGGGTGGAATCTACCACATCTTGGCTGCCCCTTGCTCATGAACACAGGTTTCCCATGACTGTCCTTGTTGGTCAACTCTCCTCATTGACAAAGCGTGGAACTACGTGGAGGGTTACCATGCCGCTCAGCCATCATTCTAGGCAGAAAAGACTTTTATTTAAGAAAGGACTTTTACTAATTTACAAGAACTTGAAAATTCTCAAGAGACTCTTTAAAGAGAAACTCTCCAGGCTTACTTATTAATTGCAGGCTTGAGGCCACGTTTTCAGATACAGTTAGTTATTACAAACCACAGGTGGAAATTAGAGCTGGAGAGGGCAGTGGGACAGTCTCTCCTGGTGTGGCTCTGCCTAAAACTGTGAATCTTCAAAAGCGATAACACCCACTTCCACTTAATTTTTCCCCTGTATTATTCAGTATTAAGAACCTCCTTTAAATGGGTGATGTCCTCCCTGAGCCTACGTTGTATCCTTTAGGGCGAACTTCTGAAAGCCCTCTTGAACCAGATGTTGCCATTCAATTGCCAGGTGTTCAAGGCACAGGCTAACCAGATGTTGCCGTTCGAATGCCAGAGCCCAAGGCCAAGCAGACCAGGGGGTTTTCATCTGAGAAACTCCGCACACGTGAGCAGTCAAGAGCACACACCTCAAACCATTCCCCAGCTCAGGTGCTGGAAAGGACAGTTTTCAGCTGCCACCCACGTGGACATGCTTCTGGTGGCTTTGCTGAAAGGAATGACTTCCCTTACACAAGAGTTAGGGCAGATATTCTGGAAGTTAGGTTAAAAGGAAAAAAGCTCACTTTTTGGAAATGAAAACTGAAATAAGCTACTAAGAATTCAGCTGGACCAACCCATGCATACTAAGGGGACTCAGAACACGGCAGCTGGCAGGCAGTTAATCACACAACTGACCAGCAGCTAACTCTCACACTCAGTCCACAGTGCGTCTGTGAGCACAGCTGTCGGTCTCTGGCAGGGCCAGGGCTCGGCACCACCCAGGAGCTGCCTCTGTCTCCTCGGCTCTGACACGGGCCATGGCCGGACAGCATTTCAGCAGCTCAGAAAAATCTGCTCTGGCCAGTGGATTTCGGACCCTCTTGGCAAATCTGAGCCCGGATTGTGAGCCACTGGAGGGTGAGGACATGTTCAATCACCTCTGTGTCCCTGTGATCTGTGGGGCGTACAGCACAAGGGGACGGCTGAACAAGTGCTCATTGAACCCACAAGTGCTGCTGGTCAGGGGGTTACCGTCAAACCACGTCTAAGACAAGAAAAGACCAGTCCAAGGTGATGAACAGGGAAGCCCTGTTTGCCAGAACCGGGACAGAAATCTGTGGTCCCCGGGCCTGGCAGACAGCTGGGGTGCAGCAGAACTACTCCTCCATGCTCGGCAGCCACAGCACGTAAGCACGTTACCTCGTTATATTTCTCATAGCCTGTCTCAGTTAAGGTCTTCAAGGAGAAACAGAAACATAAAGAAGTAAATATAATCGTGAAGAAAAATCAAATCACACTTCTCATTTGTTACTTAAGGAAAAAAAAAAAGAAAAGGAAAAGCTGTGAAGAAACAAAACCAAAACAAAGGCACTCAGCCTAGCCAGACTCTTAATTTTAAATATATTAAGATTTGCAAGAGTCTCTTTTTCACCTTTTCACATCTTGTCATGTTAAAGAACGGAGTGGAGCGCTTTTAACTAAAACATTCTTATTTACGTTTTTTACTATTTTTATTTTTGATATACTTCAAGGGATACATTTGTGCTATATCTGAATCACCAATCAGTACACAAAGGGAACCAGGTATGGATTCCTGTATCCTTTTGCTTTTTGTTTTGGCCACGCTGCTTTTGATCATAACCATGATTATAAACAGGAAGGAGCAGGTCAGTGAAATAAAAATGAACTGAAAAAACCTTAAGAGGATGTCAAGGTAACAGGTCCCTGGAAGAAAATGGAAGAGGCTGACTCTGCATTTATAACCCATTACAGTAAGAAAAAAAAAAACAATTTAAAATGATAATGGTGTTAAGTAAATGCTATGACATCATCTATTGTATAAGACACAATAAATGGCATTAAAACAATGCTACAACTATTACAAATGATTGGGATTCAGAACAACCGAGGAAGGAGATGGCCCACAGGATGAAAAAGTGGGTTGTAGGGGGTTGACAGGGACAGGGTTAAAAAAAAATCAGTTCTCTAACTAAAGCGCTTTTCTTCTACCAGGGAAACACTTGCGCAAAAGACAAACTAAGAAAGACATGAGATAAATTCTTTATGTTGACTGCTGAGACTCTGCCTGGGCCAGTCTTAAATTTTTTAACAAGAAACACTCTTACATAAACACCCTCCCAGCTTATAAACTGCACTGCTGGCACTTGGCGAACAATTCCTTGGTGACAGCAGAGCCGGGTGCATGGCCCCACGGAGCTCACCTGCAGGAAGCTGTCCTGGCAGCAGAGAAACTCATTCTTCTTCGTGATGGACTCAGCGGTCAGGAGCAGCTCATTCTTACTGAGAGCAGGCTCGCTCTGGCACGGGAAGACGGCCTTGGGTATCAAAAGGAAATAAGAGTGATGTGGGGGGCAGTATTGGAGGAAGGGATTTACAAGAGACAAAACAACCTCACTCAGAGTGAGCTTTTAGCAACGTGTGATGTTTTTTTTCTTTCAAAACAAATTGTAGACTCTACCTTTAATATGAAGGTGAAAACGGGATAAACTGATACTCCATCTTATACAAAGGCTTGTGGGCTATTCAGTGGGTTTCATGCCATTTCTCCCCAACCTTCACCCCACCCCAGATTTGCACTAAAATCAGAAATTGTTGTTTTTTAAAAAGAGCCCCAAATTTCAAGAGTGAAAATATTCCCCCACCTCCAAGCTCATGGGGTTTCCCCTAAAATTTTAATGGTTGCACATCACCCTAATGGACGGAGCAGTCTGTATTATTTTTTGACATGTCCTCCACTGATGGTCTGTGTCTGCTGTAAACAATTCTGGAAGAACATTCTTGGCACATTTAGATCATTTTTGTAGGGCAAATTCCTATAAGTGGAATTTAAATGTTGGTCAAAGGCACCCACATTTAAATTCAGATCAGTGTTGTCCAGCTATCTCTCAAAAAGATTGTTCTAAATTATACCCCCAGTTAAAGTGTGTGAAATGCGCCTGCTTCTCCACACCCATGGCTTTAACACCGTCTCTATTACACTTTATTAGATACAGACAAGAAGACAAAGCCCTCTTCTATTGGCATTTGATTACTACCAATAACTAGACTTTGAAATTGAGAAACGATTTTTCCTTTAATACTTGGGGGAAATTATGCAAAGGAACACAAACAGAAAAATATTAACTCAGTGGTGGAGCAGATATGACAGCATTAACTGTGTGCTATGCCAAAGGGCACCTCCATTCTAAAGAACTGGCCTTGAAAACACTGACAGATATGATGCTAAATCTTACTTTGATGTTGTCCAGAACTCTTTTAAACTCCAAGGGTTCATCCTTTCCCTCCATGGCTGCAGGATCTAAGCCATCTCCCCCGTAAATGAACTGGATGATATCGCCCGTAGAGCTTCGCACTGTCAGATCGTACTGTGAGCAAAGATCTTCAAGGGACTTTACGAGTCTCCTCTAAAGGAAAAGGAGGAGAGGAGACAAAAGCTCAGCTGCTGTGAGAAGACTAGTCACGCATAGAGAGGTGGAGATTTGCAACTCTGAGTTTCAAGGTTACCAGCGCTTTAATCACATAAACACATTTTATTAGAAATCCCTTAAGAAGAGTCCCCTGACTGCAAGAACAGGCCCACAAGGGCCTCATTAGCCTGTGCAGTGGGATTTAGAATATGCTCCAGCCTCCAGGACTTCAGTGTTTTAGAATACATGCAATTTAAACCCCAGCACCCCCGAAGGACTGCAAACACTGTTTTCCTAGGCTGCTTCGCCTTCCCTCTCTGTCTCCCTAAGGTATAAATTAATGCAATTGCTTTGCATTTCTAAACACAACTTAATCCAGGACCCCTGTGGACTTCAATATGAATTACAGAGGATCAGGTGCAGGCCACCTTCTGGGACAGAGGGGGAAGAAGAGAGAACAGGAATGGCATTGCTTTTGAACCAGCAGGCAGCAGTGATTTCTCAAGTCTGCTTAGGGAGAATAACCTCCCACCAGCAGAACACTCCAGCCAGCAATGTGATGGGGGCTCAGGGAGTTAAAAAGAAAGAAATCTTGCTCCAGGCAACTTCAAAACAAAAATCCCTCATGCCACAACTAATTTGTTCTAGGCTAACACATTGCTCTGGGAAAGCCATACTCTCCACTTCAAAAAAGGTAAAAGACAAAAAATAAAGTCAACAGACATTTGGGCAAGAGTGGTAAAAGCATTTCACAGGCTGTTAGGTTTCTGACAAAAGCAGCACACTCCAAAGCTAAAGGGCAATTTCCCATCAAAAGATGATTGAAAGGGAAGCAGTTATCAGTGATGCTACAGGAGGTCCAGACGAGGTTATGGAAATAGGTGTGTACTGACTCGGGTCCATTTCGCCCTCATCAGCCTTGTGTGCTCTGGCTCACTCATTCGCATCTCTGGTTTATCAGTCCTGGTTTCCCAGTATGCAAAGGGCCGTGCTTCTCAATCCACGGTGGGGAGAAAAGGGACACAAAGCCACAGCAGTTCATGGCCTAGCAACTTGGATTGTTCACTTCATCATGTGTTGTAAGTAGATAAATACATCAAAAGATCAAGAACAAACAAACATAGATTATGGAGTACAGAGCAGAAATGAGAATTAGACACTGGAGAGAAATCCTTTCCTTGTGGTCTTATGGAAGAACAAGGTAGGATGTGTTTTCAGTCCTCTGCCATCAGGGGTACTTCTGCGGCAGTCTGAGAAGCACAGGCAGAGAGGAGTGTCTAGCTCAGCCCTGTCCCCGGAGACTACTATCTTACACCTGTACATACAATGGAGAAAAAGCCAGCCCTCCAAGTGTGTCCAAGCCCTCCTGCGGCACTGGAATAGGTTCTTGGAGTCCCTTGGAGTGATATTAATAATGGGTTATATAAATAGTTGCACAGTGAGAAGCAGAGCCCGAGGTAGGTACTGTCACCCCACCTCCGTGTATTAGGAATCAGAGGCTCAGTGAGGTTCGATGACGTGCCCTGGGATGCACTTGGGTCCAAGCTCTCCTCCAGCAATGCTTTGGTACATGTGGTTCCGGCCTGGTCTTCATCATTCGAAGGACATTGTGTGATTTGGAACATACTACCTTTGTAGGTTGTTTATTTCTAGGGTACCATACATCTCTCAATTTTTCCTTTTAAATACCAAGACTGGATAAATTAGAGCTCAGGTACAGAATAAGCAAACACTCGGCAGTCAAGATCTGCAGACCCCATCCTGCTTCACTGCTAATGGCCTACATTTCTTCAGGTTACCTGCATGTATCCTGTTTCAGCTGTCTTCACGGCTGTGTCAACCAGACCTTCCCGGCCAGCCATCGTGTGGAAGAAAAACTCGGTTGGTGTCAAACCTGAATAAAAGCTGTTAGCCACAAAGCCTTTGGCAGCTGGGAGCTAAAGAGAGGTAGGAAAAAAAGAAAAATCTAACAAAAAAGTTCAAGGTCCACAATTCCAAAGCCCATTCAAATCAGAAAATGCCTCAACTTCAGGTTAGAAATACCCAGCCAATGCACTCTCACGTTTTATGTCCTTTCCTAAAGGAGAAACAATTTAGCCCAGACCATCCTTACCAGAGACAAGGAGGGTGAGGCCCCAGCCAGGGTTGGTGCTGGTGCCACTGGCAGCCAGGTGGCTCGTGAGAGAGAAACCAAAGCTTGGGCTGCTACCCCTAGACCAGGGAGGCAGTTACCAACCTCGGTTCAGAGGGCAACCTGCTGACTGTGACAGCTTGCGCCTCCCCTGGAAAACAACTCCTCCCAAGACACCCTTCCTGTGGGCCAGACCTGTCCACCTCCAAAACATAACCGTGTGCTGCTAATGTTTATGGGGATTCATTTTGGGGCTGTTGAAAATATTCCAAAATTAGACTGTGATGATGATCATACAACTCTGTGAACATACTAAGATGCTGAATTCTATACTTTAAATGGGTGAATATTATGATAAATGAAATGTATCTCAAAAAAAAAAAAAACCTGTAAAAGAAACACACATATATAAAACACCATATGAAATGCCAAATGGCCTTTGATCTGGATAGGTCTGTGTTCCTTGGAGGACAACTCAGATGAACAGGCTAACCTCCTGCTTCCCTATTTCTTTTAAGGGGCAGCTGGCATTTCTAGGCAGGCACCATCTACTCCGAAGGCTAGCACTGGGTATCCCTGGTATTTCTTCCTAATTGGTCAGGCTTTGACTATGAGCCAGATAAGCATAGTCAGGTACCACTCCAGTGACCAGCTGGTTGCCTGACCCCTAGTGACTTCTGATCTTGGGCAGAGAACCTGAGTTGTTCCTGAGGCCGCCCGATACAGAGAGTATCTGTCCATTCTCAGTACAGTAGTCCTATCTCCCCAGGAGGGGCTGGACAGAAATCCTACAGTTCCACCGGGCAGGTACAGCTGGGGCATCTCTGCTTCAGTGCGAACACAGCTGACTCCAACCAGAATTTACTAAGTGACCAAATCTGCTCTAAGTTGTGCTCTGCTGATGCTAGTGTCTAGACCACGAGGGCCAATGGAACCCAGAAGTCATTTACAAGCAGAGTTTAAGAACTCCAGAGAGGAAAACCTGGAATTTCCTGGTCGTTTTAGGTGTTCACTGTTTAAAAATCCTTATACTTTTATGTAAGTGCCCCCCAAGTGAGCATACAGATTGAATGCACATGTATGATAACTACACATTTTGAACACTTAAGGTAAGTTGGATGGGAATCTGAAATCCACCCTCTTGGTCCAAACTCAAGTTATACAGCTCTGAGTTTAACAAGGCTCCTTCTACAGGACTCAAGTTTGGGTTGCAGAGGGAATAACCCCGAGCGGCCACAACCCTTATACACCAGCTCCAGGAGCCCCTTGGTTGGCAGCCCCAGAGCTTCTGTGACTCTCTTCTGCACTGCTGAAGGTTGTCCTTCAAAGTTCTGCCTCATCCGCTACTGCTTACCTTTGAGTGTTTTTCAAAGTGAGGCAAGGACCTGTTTTCAAAGCCATCTGGCACTCGAGAGCCACTGATGGCTTGCTGTCCCACACAGGCAATCATCTGTGATATGTTAATGAAGGAACCTGGGGAAGCAGGTCAGGAACGTAACATTCATTTACCAAAATGACATTAAATGAAGCGCAAGCAGATCTGTGGGATAAAACAGGAATACGTGGCACAGCCCCCTATCCTCAACAAGTTCATAGTCTAGGGACAGTAAAAGTCAGAACTAGAGCAACACAGGGTAGAGCTATCAGTAACACAAGAAAAGCCGAGCAGGGCTAGAGCTGCTCAGGGGCGAATGAGCACTTTGGGGCTGGAGGAAAGACTTTCAGGGGAGTCTCCCAGAAGGCAGCGGCAACCAGCTGGACATCTGGAGGACATTATGACGTAGACATAGAAGACGTGGGGGAGGAATTCCAAAGTGGGTGGGAGAATGGGAAGCAAAGACACAGGATAGGAGTGTGGGGTATGTACCAGGAGCAGGGAGTAGGAGAATATGGGGTGAAAGGCAGCAAGGTGAAAGAGACTGGACTTTATTCTGTCAAAAATTTACAGAAACAGGAAAAGCAGGAGGTTCTGAATTTGAGTGCAGTATCATGAAACCTAATGCTTTCAGGTTATGGCTAACTATGACATTTAAGTGTTTTTAATTATCATCAAACATATTATTTTAAAAATCCGCAGGTTTTCTTTCTTTTCTTTAAAAAATAACGTCAAGTTTACTCAAAGCACCCTCAAACTCAGAAACCCACACACATGACCAATGTTTCTCCAAAGGACTTGGACTTCTAAAAATGCAAATAATTAAGTCTCTTTCTCTATGTATTATTTAAAAAACTTCAGGCCTTTATAAACAAAAGGCCTGAAGTTTGTTTTTTTTGAAGCGCAGCTTGTGGGATCTTAGTTCCCTGACCAGGGATTGAACCCGGGCCCTGGCAGTGAAAGCCTAGAGTCCTAACCACTGAACCGCCAGGGAATTGCCAGGCCTGAAGTTCTGACTCGCATTTCCTAGAACACAACCAGCCAGCCCACATGCAGCGCAGTGACAGCAGCGGCCGGAGGGGGGCACTCACCTTTAGAGCCGCACAGAGCCATGGTGAGGGGGCTGTTGCTCTTATCCAGCTCCCGGAGGCAGGCGCTGCCCGCGTGGTCGCGGATCACAGACAGCTCCTTCAGGATCAAAGCCTGGCAGGAGAAAGGGAGATGCGTGGTGGCTCTGTGATTACCGAAGTTCAATGAGACGTTTAAGGAAATGTGAAGAATTTCAGCAAGATGTCAGATTTCCAGCAGATAAAAGGTTTCAGAGCCTTAGAAGACCAAGATGCCCTGTCTCTATAGACTGACATCTTCCACAGGCTGCCATAATCGGTATGTAAGGAAAAAATCCTTAGGAAATTCTTTAAACGGCCAATAAAGTACAATGTGCTTGCTTGGCTTTGGGTACAGTACCCTATACGGCAATGTATCCATATATAAGTTACTGTACATACTCATGCATGTGTATACTGTGACTAAACAAGTATAGTATCTTATACTTTATAACAAATTATGTAATATGTAGTAAAACAGAATTGCTTGTGCTATTTGTAAAATTTGTCTCTCTGCTAAGAACACACCTGAATTACCACCAGTTAAGTATGTTGTGGGGTGACTCTATAGGAATATTCTAGTCCATGAGCTCACCCAGATTGTCATCTCTCAACTCACAACTTACAATGCTGAAGCAGTTAGGAGTCATGCTTCCATTAAAAATGAGTACAGCTGAGGCCTCAAGTAATTTTCTACGTGAGAAACACCCATTTCTCTCTCTGTTTTTCTTTAAGAGTTAGTGAGATTAAGAATGAGCTAAATGCCATCCGCCAGAGGGCAGACAGCAGAAGCAAGAACTACAATCCTGCGGCCTGTGGAATAAAAACGACTTTCACAGAAAGACAGACAAAATGAAAAGGCAGAGGACTATGTACCAAATGAAGGAACAAGATAAAACCCCAGAATTGTATTATAGCAATACAATCCTACCTCAAGAAACAAGAATCTCAAAAAAACAATCTAACCTTACACCTAAAGGAAACAGAGAAAGAAGAACAAACAAAACCCAAAGTTAGCAGAAGGAAAAGAATCATAAAGATCAGAGCAGAAATAAATGAAATAGAAACAAAGAAAACAATAGCAAAGATCAGTAAAACTAAAAGCTGGTTCTTTGAGAAGATAAACAAAATTGATAAACCTTTAGCCAGACTCATCAAGAAAAAGAGGGAGAGGACTCAAATCAATAAAATTAGAAATGAAAAAGGAGAAGTTACAACAGACACCGCAGAAATACAAAACATCCTAAGAGACTACTACAAGCAACTCTATGCCCATAAAATGGACAACCTGGAAGAAACGGACAAATTCTTAGAAAGGTATAACCTTCCAAGACTGAACCAGGAAGAAATCAAAAATATGAACAGACCAATCACAAGTAATGAAATTGAAACTGTGATTAAAAATCTTCCAACAAGCAAAAGTCCAGGACCAGACGGCTTCACAGGTGAATTCCATCAAACATTTAGAGAAGAGCTAACACCCATCCTTCTCAAACTCTTCCAAAGAATTGCAGAGGAAGGAACACTCCCAAACTCATTCTATGAGGCCACCATCACCCTGATACCAAAACCAGACAAAGATACTACAAAAAAAGAAAATTAATGACCAATATCACTGATGAATACAGATGCAAAAATCCTCAACAAAATACTAGCAAACAGTATCCAACAACATATTAAAAGGATCATACACCACGATCAGGTGGGATTTACCCCAGGGATGCAAGGATTCTTCAATATACGCAAATCAATCAATGTGATACACCATATTAACAAATTGAAGGATAAAAACCATATGATCATATCAATAGATGCAGAAAAAGCTTTTGACAAAATTCAACACCCATTTATGATAAAAACTCTCCAGGGCATAGAGGGAACCTACCTTAACATAATAAAGGCCATGTGTGACAAACCCACAGCAGACATCATTCTCAATGGCGAAAAACTGAAAGCATTTCCTCTAAGATCAGGAACAAGAGAAGGATGTCCACTCTCGCCACTATTTTTCAACATAGTTTTGGAAGTCCTAGCCACGGCAATCAGAGTAGAAAAAGAAATAAAAGGAATACAAATTGGAAAAGAAGAAATAAAACTGTCACTGTTTGCAGATGACATGATACTATACATACAGAATCCTAAAGATGCCACGGGAAAACGGCTAGAGCTAATCAACGAATTTGGTAAAGTTGTAGGATACAAAATTAATGCACAGAAATCCCTTGCATTCCTATACACTAACAACAAATGATCAAAAACAGAAATTAAGGAAACAATCACATTCACCATTGCAACAAAAAGAATAAAATACCTAGGAATAAACCTACCTAAGGAGGTAAAAGACCTGTACTCAGAAAACTATAAGACACTGATGAAAGAAATCAAAGATGACACAAAAAGATGGAAAGATATACCATGTTCTTGGATTGGAAGAATCAATATTGTGAAAATGACTGTACTACCCAAAGCAATCCACAGAGTCAATGCAATCCCTATCAAATTACCAATGACATTTTTTACAGAACTAGAACAAAAAATCTTAAAATTTGTATGGAGACACAAAAGACCCCGAATAGCCAAAGCAGTCTTGAGGGAAAAAAACAGAGCTGGAGGAATCTGACTCTCTGACTTCAGACTATACTACAAAGTTACAGTAATCAAGACAATATGGTACTGGCACAAAAACAGAAATACAGATCAATGGAACAGGATAGAAAGCCTAGAGATAAACCCACGCACCTATAGTCAACTAATCTATGACAAAGGAGGCAAGGATATACAATGGAGAAAAGACAGTCTCTTCAATAAGTGTTGCTGGGAAAACTGGACAGCTACATGTAAAAGAATGAAATTAGAACACTCCCTAGGACTTCTCTGGTGGCGCAGTGGTTAAGAATCTGCCTGCCAATGCAGGGGACACAGGGTTAATATATGGTCTGGGAAGATCCCACATGCCGCAGAGCAACTAAGCCCGTGCGCCACAACTACCGAGCTTGTGCTCTAGAGCCCGCAAGCCACAACTACTTTGCCGCAACTACTGAAGCCCGTGTGCCTAGAGACCGTGCTCCACAACAAGAGAAGCCACTGCAATGAGAAGCCCATGCACCACAACGAAGAGTAGCCCCTGCTCGATGCAACTCAAGAAAGTGTGCACACAGCAACAAGGACCCAATGCAGCCAAAAATAAATAAATTAAATAAATAAATTTTTTTAAAAAAAGGAACACTCCCTAACACCATACACAAAAATAAACTCAGAATGGATTAAACACCTAAATGTAAGAGCGGACACTATAAAACTCTTAGAGGAACACGTAGGAAGAACACTCTATGACATAAATCACAGCAAGATCTTTTTTGACCCACCCCCTAGAGTAATGGAAATAAAAACAAAAACAAACAAATGGGACCTAATGAAACTTAAAAGCTTCTGTACAGTGAAGGAAACCATAAACAAGACTAAAAGACAACCCTCAGAATGGGAGAAAATATTTGCAAACAAAGCAGCTGACAAAGGATTAATCTCCAAAATATATAAGCAGCTCATGCAGCTCAATATTAAAAAAACAAACAACCCAATCAAAAAATGGGCAGAAGACCTAAATAGACATTTCTCCAAAGAAGACATACAGATGGCCAAGAGGCACATGAAAAGCTGCTCACCATCACTATTAGAGAAATGCAAATCAAAACTACAATGAGGTAACACCTCACACTGGTCAGAATGGCCATCATCAAAAAATCTACAAACAACAAATGCTGGAGAGGGTGTAGAGAAAAGGGAACCCTCTTGCACTGCTGATGGGATTGTAAATTGATACAGCCACTATGGAGAACAGTATGGAGGTTCCTCAAAAAACTAAAAATAGAATTACCATATGACCCAGCAATCCCAGTACTGGGCATATACCCTGAGAAAACCATAATTCAAAAAGACACATGCACCCCAATGTTCACTGTAGCACTACTTAGCCAGGTCATGGAAGCAACCTAAATGTCCACTGACAGATGAATGGATAAAGAAGATATGGTACATATATACAATGGAATATTACTCAGCCATAAAAAGGAAAGAAATTTGGTCATTTGTAGAGACGTGGCTGGACCTAGAGACTGTCATACAGAGTGAAGTAAGTCAGAAAGAGAAAAACAAATATTGTATGCTAACACATATATATGGAATCTAAAAAAAAAAAAGTGGTCATGAAGAACCTAGGGACAGGACGGGAATAAAGACGCAGACCTACTAGAGAATGGACTTGAGGACACGGGGAGGGGGAAGGGTAAGCTGGGACAAAGTGAGAGAGTGGCATGTATATATATACACTACCAAATGTAAAACCGATAGCTAGTGGGAAGCAGCCGCATAGCACAGGGAGATCAGCTTGGTGCTTTGTGACCACCTAGAGGGGTGGGAAAGGGAGGGTGGGAGAGAGATGAAAGAGGGAGGGGATATGGGGATATATGTATACGTATAGCTGATTCACTTTGTTATAAAGCAGAAACTAACACACTATTGTAAAGCAATTATACTCTAATAAAGACTTTAAAAAAAATGTGGTACATATATACAATGGAATATTACTCAGCCATTAAAAGGAACGAAATTGGGTCATTTGTAGAGACATGGATGGACCTAGAGACTGTAATACAGTGTGAAGTAAGTCAGAAAGAGAAAAATATCGTATGTTAACACATATATGTGGAATCTAGAAAGATGTACAGATGAACCAGTTTGCAAGACAGAAATAGAGACACAGATGCAGAGAACAAACGTATGGACACCAAGGGGGGAAAGCAGTGTGTGGAGCGGTGGAGGTGGGATGAATTGGGAGACTGGGGTTGACATGTATACACTAATTTGTATAAAACAGATAACTAATAAAACGAATTTAAAAGAAAAAAAAGAATGAGCTAAATGTATGTATAAAATAGATAACTAATAAGGATCTACTATATAGCACAGGGAACTACTCAATACTCTGTAGTGGCCTACATGGGAGAATAATCTAAAGAAGAGTGGAGATATATACATATATATATATATATATAACCGATTCACTTTGCTGTACACCTGAAACTGACACAACATTGTAAATCAACTATACTCTAATAAAAATTAAAAAAAAAACAAAAAGAATGAGTTAACTGTGAACACCTCACACAACGCTGCTTTCTGTCTGCTTTAAAAAGTTCATTTCATCAGAAAATTTCTTACTGTTCACAAAACCTTTCTTCTCTGCTTAGGTGAGTTAAAGCTCTGAGCCCCAGGCTACTGGGGAGGCAGAAGAGAGCCAGGCAAAACCCTGGTGCAGGCAGACTGCTGAGCCAGGCTGCTTCAGAGAATATGCAGGACTCTCAGGCAACTGTGACTGTGACACGTGCTGGTCCAGTTCTCAGCTAACCTAGCTCCAAATGTGAGAGGGCAGCATACTGGTATGTGACTCTCAGACAGGAATTATCCACGTCTCTTTCAAAGACCATCCATTCAAAGAACTGTGGTGTCAGTCTCTAGCCACAGGATGCTGGAAACAGGAAGGGCAGAAGCACTGAAGTATCAGGTACAGAAGGGGCCCAAGCGTGATGCTGGAGCAAGAGCAGCACCATGTGGCCAAATGAACAGGCGCCCGTGTTTTCACAACCTAGAACATGAAAGCTGGAAGAGATGCTTTAGAACACACACAAGCTGCACAGCACGGAGATGGGCTAAAGCCACTGCCTTTCCTTCCCACTCACCTCTGCTCCTTCTCCTCAGGGCCTACAGCGCCACCCAGTGATGAAGTGGTTAAACTGACCAGAAGAGCCAGACTCACCTCCAGGGTCTCCTCAGCAGTGCAGCCAGGCTGCTGCTGCAGCTTGCCTGTGTTCAGGGCTTCAATGTACTCATCACATTTTTTGTAGCCAGCATTCAGCAACTCATACTTGGCCTTCAGCAGGCCTTGGCCAGGTGTGACATCACCAATCCCAATTGAGAATCCACGGTTAGCTGCAGAATAGTTGCCCGGGAGAGCAGGAAGAGAGAGCCACGGATGTTAGTCAACCTGCTGCACAGAAACAAGTTTATACCTTCAGAGAACTTGTTACAACCCAATTAAACAAAATGTTCCTGTATCAGTCTCTAGGGAGTTACACAACAATGACTAAGACTCACTAACTCCTCTGAGACCTCACAACCTACAGTGATGTCCCAACTAACTACACTATAAAGCAGACAGCCACTAAATAGTAAAGAGTGCCTGAGAAAGCCAGCTATGGAAAGTGGGCCACCTGATTGCTGGTTCTCAGCATCGCAGAGACCTTTCTGCCCCGATTCTCTCTTTCAGAAATTATTATTCCGAAATACAGAGACTAAGAAACAAATGTAAGCTCCACCTTTGATGGAACTATACAGTAATCCTAACCCTTATATCTGCCTATGAGAGGTTACTGGCTTAGTAGGGTGGGGAAGGGGATGCGTAAAAGTGGCTGCAGAAAGGAGGGCCACGCGTCTGGAAAGTCTCAGAAACAAAATCCTCAGGTTCTGTGGGAGGTAATATAGGTGCTGGAAACAGGGAAACCCAGTGGAAAGTTTGTACAGGCATACCTTGTTTTATTGTGCTTCACAGATATTGTGGTTTTTAAAAAATTGAAGGTTTGTGGCAACCTTGTGTTGAACAAGTCTAAAAGCACAATTTTTCCAACAGCATCTGCTTACTTTGTGTCTCTGTGTCAAATTTCGGTAATGCTCATAATATTTCAAACTTTTTCATTATTATTATATTTTTTATGGTGATCTGTACTGTGACTACTATGACTCACTGAAGGCTCAAATGATTAGCATTTTTTAGCGATAAAGTATTTGTAATTAAGGTATGTACATTTTTTTTTTTTTTTTTTTTTGCGGTACATGGGCCTCTCACTGTTGTGGCCTCTCCCGTTGTGGAGCACAGGCTCCGGATGCGCAGGCTCAGCAGCCATGGCTCACGGGCCCAGCCGCTCCGCAGCATGTGGGATCTTCCCGGACCGGGGCACGAACCCGCGTCCCCTGCATCGGCAGGCGGACTCTCAACCACTGTGCCACCAGGGAAGCCCTGTACATTGTTTTTTAAGACACAATACTATTGCACACTTAACAGACTATAGTATAGTGTAAACAACTTCTGTAACCACTGGGAAACCAAACAGTTCATGTGATTTGCTTCATTGTGGTATTTGCTTTATCGTGGTGGTCTGGAACTGAACCTGCAATGTCTCTGAGGTCTGCCTACAAGAAACAGGCCCCAGATCCTTACGCCTCTGGGAGACAGAGTGATAGAGAAGGTGTATGTGGGGATCAAGAATAGGAAGCCTTAAAAAAAAAATTAAAATAAGGAAAGAAAAAGAAAAGAACTACCAGCAAGGGACTTCCCTGGTGGCGCAGTGGTTAAGAATTCGCCTGCCAATGCAGGGGACAAAGGTTCAAGCCCTGGTCCGGGAAGATCCCACATGCTGCAGAGCAACTAAGCCTGTGCGCCACAACTACTGAGCCTGTGCTCTAGAGCCTGTGAGCCACAACTACTGAGCCCCCGTGCCACAACTACTGAAGCCCATGAGCCTAGAGCCCGTGCTCCACTACAAGAGAAGCCACTGCAATGAGAAGCCCGTTCACCGCATCGAAGAGTAGCCCCTGCTTGCCACAACTAGAGAAAGTCCATGTGCAGCAATGAAGACCCAATGCAGCCAAAAAAAAAAAAAAGAACTACTGGCAAATAAGAACAATGGTTGGGTTGGAAATTAAATATATGATAGTGAAAAAACTTTTAAAAATCAATAAAGTTGTTAAAGTAAAATTGAATGCAGAAACAAAGAAATGGACAACAGGGAAAATGAGAGAATCAGTCCAAGAACTCTAGTAGACAATGAACAGAAATTCAAAAAAGAAAGAACAGAGAAAGTAAAAGGGAGAAAATGATCAGAAAAAGTACAAGAAAATATCCAGAACTGAAGGACACAAGTTGCAGATTAAGAGAGCTTATACAGTGCTCAGCGCGATGAGTGACAACAGACCCATCACAAGGTTGTGTCATTGTGAACTTTCAGAATGCCAGAAACAAAGAGGAGCCTCAAAGCTTCCAGAATAAAAAGACAATTCAGGATAAACAACAAGGATCTAATGTGTCTAGCACAGGGAACTATATTTAATATCCTGTGATAAATCATAATGAAAAAGAACGTTAAAAAAATAGATGTGTAGAACTGAGTCACTGTGCTGTACAGCAGAGACTGGCACAATGTTGTAAATCCACTATTGCTTCAATTAAAAAAAAAGACAATTCAAATACAAAAATTGGGGAATAAGAACAGAAATACACTTTACAGCAACCCTTAAAGCTACAACAGAGTAGAGCAATCCCTTCAAAATTCTCAGGGAAAATAATCTTCAGTCTAGAATTCTACACCCAGCCAAAGAGTCAAGTATAAGAGTAGACTAAAGACGTTTTTGGGCATGCAAAAAATCTCCTGGCCTGTGGTATGTTCAAAGCATAAGCAAGCAAAGGTAATAGAATAGTGCAAGGATCGTAGAGAAATACTGAGTAACCCTGTAGGGCTGAACCGTGGAAGACCCAGAGGGTGATAGTCTTGCACAGGTACCTTGGAAGCAGCCCATGAAGGGCCCTTTATGTAACAATCCCATCTGATGGGCGTTAGGGAGCTACTGTAGCTTTTGAGAAGAGAACTGAAAAGCAAATTCAAATCTGCAGCCAAACTAGTCAGTACCAAGTTAATTTCATTAAGAAAAGCATAAATAGTTTCGCCTGGAACAAGTATCCTTTCCTTTGTGTGTGTGTATGTGTGTGCGGCAGGGGGATGAAACAGTAAAAGAAACCCCCGAAACACCAATAACTCCTATCAATAAAACGAGGATGCTGAGATACTCACACAGGTAGACGGGGGCCAGCCTGGCGAGCCGTGACATCGCATCGGCAGCTTCGTTCTGCCCCCAGTCTCGCAGCAGAATGTAAAAAATATTGTTCTTGGATCCTGATCCCAGCGTTCCTTTGTCCATGCTGCCAGTCATCAGCTCGCTGTTCTGGATAGTGACGTCTGCAAGGAAACAACGATCACGGACTTACACAGACAATTATTACTTTGCCTCATTCCAAAAGGAATTTGAGGCAGTTGAGAAAATGTGTTCTAGCATTAAAAGTTAAAGCAGAACAAATAGATAGGCTCTTAAAGAAAATTTTTTTTGAGGGAAAAAAAGAGAAATCTGGGAACTTCTGAAAAGCATGAAAGGTCTAGTTAGTTACCCTATAGTCCTAACTCTGAAAGGTACTAGTTGACACTCATTGTCCTTATCTGTGAACTGTGGATGACAGTATCAAGCTCTTGCCATCTTGATGTCATGGGGATGTTTTGAGCATCAACTCAATCATGTACAACGAAGTGTTGTTTATAAAGCACTTTGGTATTTACCTAAGACACTGAAGACTTACAGTGGCACCATCATGAAAAGCCTAAACAACAAAATGAAATTTGTATCTAGAAACAAACAAAACATAATCTAAAACAAGAAGCCAAAATACGTTAAAGACCAGAGAGTATATTTTCAAAAGAATGGTTATAAACCTGGGGAAAAAAAATCAGTGCCCTTCATAACATTTATTCTTCATCATGAGACAGCAGAAAACCCTTGACCCTCAGAGAGACTCTGCGGTTCAGTTCTTTAGCACAGAGCTCTGCAGATCCACTTCTCGTCACTAGGCCTTGCTAGCAAAACCCATTCTAAATCAGTGCTACTCAAAGCAGCCTGCTGGGGAACTGCCTGTTAGCAGCCTGGGACCCAGAAAGTAAATGCTGCCTGAACGGCATTGGTGTGTGGACCACACTTTGGGCTGAATCAGTCTAGGGGACTCAGATGGCTCGCATTTAAATCCTCTCACTGTGAGAGTAGCATTAACATATATACACTACCAAACGTGAAATGGATAGCTAGTGGGAAGCAGCTGCACAGCACAGGGAGATCAGCTCAGTGCTTTGTGACCACCTAGAGGGGTGGGATAGGGAGGGCGGGAGGGAGGCTCAAGAGGGAGGAGCTATGGGGATATATGTATACATTCAGCTGATTCACTTTGTTGTACAGTAGAAACTAACACATTGTAAAGCAATTATACTCCAATAAAGATATTAAAAAATAAATAAGTAAATAAATAAATCGTCTCACTGTTACACCTGATCTTCATGTTATCAAAACATCCATTGACCAGGTGAGGCAGGTTAAAAAAATTAGCCTCTTCAGTTATACTTTTTAGTCACACTTTTAGGCAATGAACATGTTTTTGGATATAAAATAGTAAATTAAATGCCTTAAATAACGAGACCTTTGTACGGCAAAAAAAACACAACAAAAAAAGGAAGAGAAAGGAATTTGCATTAATTGGTAGAAAAGAGTCTCAACTGAGACAAAACACGAGAAGAACATTCTAATCCTTGGGCTGGTCATGTGTCTACACGATCTCTACCTTTTAGAGAAACACCACCTGCATTTCCCTGAAGAACAAAGTTCCTGCCTAAGGCTATAGAGAAACTTGGGATTTGCAGGCTAAGCGAAGGTAACTGTTGGCCACTTGCTTTCTTGACCCCCGGCCCCACCCCATGGCTTTAACTCACAGGAATCATTGACGCAGAGGTCTTCTCCTTTGCCACAGTACTGCTTGCCCTTGGTTCGGAGGTTGGCCCTCACTGGATTGTCATCGCTGGGTCTGAGGATGACGCTGAAGATCTGCTTCCCCGTCCACAGGGTGACGGGCTGAAGGAGGAAAGAAGCCAGAGCATCGGAGGGCTGAGCCTGGTCTCAACCACCCTTCATGCAAATGAGGCAAGATGGTACAGTGGTCACACACCAACCGAGCAGCAGCAGCATGTGTACACTAAGGCCACTGGTGTGTCCATACAGCCACACACACACACACACACACACACACACAGCTCCTGCACAAACCTTTAGTATTGTAGGGGGTGGGAGGCGAACTTTAATTTTCTCATCCTTGCCCACCAGTATTGAAGCAATGATCTGGCAAGCCTTGGCTCGGTCAAAGAAAGTGTCCTTAAGAGTGAGGAGATAGGCACCTGAGGAAAGAAAAGCGATGAAACTGTGAGAAAAATCATAAGGTTTCAATTTTAAAATAAACGTGGACTATTACTAAAAGAGTGAGGTAACAGTAGAACACAGCTGCTTCTTGGCTTTCTCCTCCAACTAGAATCCAACCTCCACAGGGAAAGCGACTTTGTTTGACTGGCCGCCATGGCCCCAGCACTTAGAAAATAAAAATGTCCTGCGTATGGCAGGAGTTCACTAAATAACCCACCAATGCAAAACATCTCAAGTAGGTTCACAATCACACTTAGAAAACAAACAACAGAATTAAACACAGGCAATGAAACAGCTTTTCAAGTGGACACATGAACACGGTGAATGAGAATCCTCGTGTTCCAAAGTCTCCTTTCAAGTGAATTCCACAAACCCACCTGTCAGAAAATCCTGAATAGCAGCAATTAGTGGTTCTCCATTCCTTGGGGTTACAAGATTTGCTTTAGTCTGAAGGAAAAAGGAACCCAGTAAGTTAGCCATCCTTGGATGCATGATGCGGCCCCAAAGACCTGCACCACAAAGACTCTGAACTGTTATGAAAAAATGAAGAGCAGCAGGAAGAAGAGGCTGAGCACTGGAAGCTAGGGTCCTTAACCGCAGCTTTGTCACTAATTTCCGTCCCTTAATCTGTCAAGGGGAGAGAAAAATTACCAGCGAGACTGACCTCAGAGGTTCCTGCACTCAAATACTGCATGAAGTAGTTTTGAGTTTCTATAAAGAACACTTCGGGTATAAGATGTTATTGTAATTAACAAATGCTCTCCTCCAAAGAAAATTTACTTCTGTGAATGAATGATGAGTAGCACTGTGTTATGTCTGAAGTCAGTCAATTCCACACTCTACAATGATGGCAGAATTGTCGAATTTCTCTTGCGTCAGACATTAAGTTTGAACAACAGGATTTTAATTAAAATGTAATGAGTGCCCACAGTGGCAAAAGTGGGTGCTACTTGTTCAGTGCATTATTAACCAATTTAAAGAAGGTTCTGCATCAAAGTGCATTTGCTCAAATCTTTCAACTGAGGTGTCACTGACCATGAGAGCCAACAGTCAAGTTTCTGCTATACCCTTCTCTTACCCTTTCATAACTGGCGCTCATGTATATCTACTCTCCTAGGAACCCACATTACAGGTCAGAAGACACCCACTCCGCTCAACTCCCCACCTATCAGAGAAACTACCTCCCTTATATACTGCAGGGTGTTTGCAAACAGGACAGGCTCCCCTTTCCCTCCTTTTAAGGCGCTTTTCCTCAGAAGCTGGGCTGCACCACCCTACGTACCCCCATGAGAACAAGGGCTTCTGCTTTAGCTTCTTCTGTTTGAGGAAGATGAAGGTTCATTTCATCACCATCAAAATCCGCGTTGTAGGGTGTACAGACACACTCATTAAATCTGAAGGTGCGGTGGGGTTTGACCCTGGCCTGTGGAATACAAAAAACAAACCAGGAGAAGGACTTAAGTCATTTATCTAAAACCTTCTTGGTGCCCATACGTTTGTTCTCTAGGTTCCACATATATGCGTTAATATATGATATTTGTTTTTCTCTTTCTGACTTATGGACACTGTATGGACACCAAGGGGGGAAAGCGGAGGGGGTGGGTGGTGGTGGTGTGATGAATTGGGAGATTGGGATTGACATGTATACACTACTATGTATAAAATGGATAACTAATAAGAACCTGCTGTATAAAAAAATAAATAAAATAAAATTCAAATAAAATAAAAAAATAAAAATAAAAGCTTCTTAGTTTCAACATAAAAAAAATGGCTTCCTGGAGAACTGGACACTTTACATTTAAGGAAGTAAATTTCCAGTATGTTCTGGCAAGTAACATGTCACTTGTGGTCTCATTCAAGTAGCTTTATTAGATCAAAACAACACAATGAATTTGCTTTAATACTATGAGGCAAACATCAACACAGAAGCCATGAGAAAGGGGTTCCCACTGGCCAATGATGTCACAATTTGCTATTAAAAGGTTAATGGCAGAAATTGAACAAAACACACTGACTAAATAAAACTCATGATGACACTGAAAAAAAGGAAAGCCAAAACAAACAAAACCCCCAAACCAACCTAGTTGGAAGAAACTGAGCACCGAAGTTTTATGCCCTAAACTGACAAAAAAGGAAAAAGAATTAGACGCTTCTTCTGCCTTTCCTTTATGAATTCTATTTTTTGGGTAAGTAAATAGCCCTAATTAACAAGGGAAAATTATTAATTACAAGAGTGGTAGGTATTAAATGTGAAAGGAATGTTAAATTAGAAAATCACTGTTTTGTGACCCAATGAAATAATGTAGGCAATGATCATAAATGGAAGAGATCATTAAAGAAAAGGCTAATGAGGGACATTTCAAGAGAGGCACCAGGCTGAAGCATCTGAATCCCTAACCTTCTCAGCATAACTAAAGTGGGCCAGCCAGACAACATGTGTCTCCTGAAATATGGCAAGAGGAAGTAGCCAGCACCACCTATGAGTTATTTTGGCCAAAAAGTTGAACCTGAATCTGATCATCCTTTGAGAGCTAATTTCCAGTCTACAGGAATAAAATGAAGCATGAAGGAACCCTTACACCACACACAGGCAGACAAACAGACAACATGCGACATTCTTCAGGACAAATGACCTGTTTTTTTCCAACAATGACACTGAAATTAAAAGAAGGAGGTGGGACATTACCAGATCAATAGAGGCTTCAGACATGTATCAGCTAAACGTAATGTGTAGACTTTGCATCTTGATTTGAACAAACTAGTTGCAAAAAGATTCTGAGACACTTGGGGAAATCTGACTATGGACAGGGTACTAGACAACACCAAGGAATGACTTCATTTTGTGAGGTGTGACACTGGCACTATGATTACATGTGTCTTGCAGAAGTAAACTGAATACACATGGAAAAAAGACATGGCATCTGGGTTCACAAAGATAAAAGAGAGAGAAAACTAGTGTGGCAAAATCTTGAAAATTACTGACTACAGAGGATGGGACTGTGAGTTCATCATAGTACTCTTTCTATTTTTGTATATATTTGAAAATTTTCAAACAAAAATATTTCTATGTTAAAATGCCCCAAAGCCAAGCAAAAGTTTCCAGAAAGGGAAGGCTTCTGTTTGTCTCCTAGATCTCAATAATCATAAACTGCATCTTTGGTATTCCCACCACTGAGCAAAAAGATTGATGTAATGTTTTCACAAACTACTAAAAGAAGGAATCTAGAAAAACACTACCTTAGGAGCCTGTTTAAACACTGTGTGCAAATGCTCAGGGATTTAATGGCTTTGCAGACAGGAGAATTTATGAATATTCAACAAATTAAAGTTGCATCTTGTTTCCATTTTAAATCTCCAAAAAAGGAACTGCTGCTGTTGCAAAAAGTAAACCACCCCAAAAAATATGGTTCAAGGTCTTGGTTGGAGGACTACTGCAAAGAGAAATCCTGTAAGCATTTTAGTTCCTTAGTTAATGTGCTATTTTAAATCAAGTCAATTTTCTGCCATATCTATTTTACATAACTTTGTGCACACACATATATGTATATATGTTGTTTGCAAGTGAAATCACGGTAGTCACTTTCACACTAATTTTCAATTAGTTCCTGTTTTACTGTTGTATGAATAGTATGTTACAACTATTAAAAACATTGAAGGGAAGTTTGAAATTTAAGAGTTTCACTCAAACTAAAAAACGAGAGAAGAGGAAAACCAAGAGTTATGCAAATTTGAGATTACTGGCAACTTAAATTTTAGAAGTCTGGAATTTAGCATGGCACACGCAGCAAAGTTCCACCCAACAGAAATAAAAACCAGTCTCATGCTCACCAGATGCGCCATAATGCTCAATTTGTGCAGCGAAGGCTGCCGATTGAACAGAACCACGTCTCCATCTATGAGGTGTCTCTCCACAATGTCCCCATACTTGAGCTCCTGAGCCATCTTTTCTCTGTTTCCGTATTTCAAAAACCTTAACATACAATAATAGACATAATCTGTGAGAACAAAGTTTCCTCAGCAAGTTTCTCCCTCTTCATATCAGGATTCAGTCTCTAAAATGATCACTTTTCATTGTATTTAAGGTGCCTCCATACGCCATTAATTAAACTACAACAACAACAATAAAATTTTATTTTATTTTATTTTTTTGGCTGAGCCGCATGGCTCGTGGGATCTTAGTTCCCTGACCAGGGATCAAACCCTGGCCCCCAGCAGTGAAAGCGCTGAGCCCTAATCACTGGACCCGCAGGGAATTCCCTAAACTACAACAAACTGCTTGTAAGATCTAAATTTTAGAAACGTCAAGATATGATAAAAGCATGTCTTGGAATCACAGAAATAGAGTAATAAACCAGCTTCTCCCACACGGCCCTGGTGATATGTCTGAATCTCATGTGATGAAAAGGCACTGGTGGGCTTCCCTGGTGGCGCAGTGGTTGAGAGTCCGCCTGCCGATGCAGGGGACACGGGTTCGTGCCCCGGTCCGGGAAGATCCCACATGCCGCGGAGCGGCTGGGCCCGTGAGCCATGGCCGCTGAGCCTGCGCGTCCGGAGCCTGGGCTCCACAACGGGAGAGGCCACAACAGTGAGAGGCCCGCGTACCGCAAAAAAAAAAAAAAAAAAAAAAAAAAAGGCACTGGTGATCAGCTCATCTCGCTGTGAAAAGCCAGAACGGGCAAAATGCATGTCTCCTGGGCCATGAGCACACTGAGGTAACCCCAGGGCGCCCAGGTGACATAGAAAATGATCTGCTTTCATATCCCAATGCATTCTGTCTTTCTAGATCCAATAACATTAAATGCTATGGAATAAATGAACACTGTACATACATTCAACAAGCCAAGCAGAGCAAACGAGCAATGTACCTAGGCTCACTGCAATTTAAATAGATATTTTCCACGTGCTACAATATCACAACAATTGTACTTTGGAGTGCATTCTGTGCTAAGTATGGTGACAGTAAGCTTGGTCATGAGAAGACAGTTACATCCAACCAGATCGGGAAAGCATTACCTTTTCATTTGCATGTGTCTCTGCTGAATGAAATTGGCTCCTGGGTGAACTTCAGGGCCATTTCGAACCAGCTTCCTCAAAAAGTTGATGTTTGCCTTGTTCACCTGGCGGACCACATTATAAAGCAGAATGAGACACTGTTAATTCTAGAAGCTAGCACACTATACTGAACTGGATCTCAGTCGTTACTTTCCTTATCTTGTCCTAGGAGAAAGAGAGGCACCTGCAGGCACCCTGCTGCCAGGGTCTTCAGTGTAAGGACAACAACGGGATGGTACCAGGTTCAAGTCTGAACTTGGTCACTCACTTGCTGGGTGACAGGGCCAAGGCCTTTACCGGCCTTTGGTTTCCCTAGTGGTTCAACGAGTGGACTGGAATGATCTATAGGGACCTTCCAGCATTCTGTAATCCTAAAAACAGGTGGCAGCTTCATCTGCAATGATTTTCCATGGGCTTCTAAGGTTTAAAAGTTGTGACAAAGCGATAAAGAGGCATGGACATATATACACTACCAAATGTAAGGTAGATAGCTAGTGGGAAGCAGCCGCATAGCACAGGGAGATCAGCTCGGTGCTTTGTGACCGCCTGGAGGGGTGGGATAGGGAGGGTGGGAGGGAGGGAGACACAAGCGGGAAGAGATATGGGAATATATGTATATATATAACTGATTCATTTTGTTGTGAAGCTGAAACTAACATACCATTATAAAGCAATTATACTCCAATAAAGATGTAAAAAAAAAAAAAGAAAGAAAAAAAAAAAAGAGTTTACCAGAGTTGCTGAAAAAAAAAAAAAAGAAAGAAAAAAAAAAAAGAGTTTACCAGAGTTGCTGGAAAAAAAAAAAAAAAAAAAAAGTTGTGACACCAGCACCATAGGCCCTGGTCTGTACGGCCATGTCCTGTAGCCTCTTGGACAACAGTCTCATGGGACACCACTTCAGAGAAGGAAATTCTGGATCATCAGTAACTCAACCGAGGACACTTTCTACACAAGCTTAACCAGAAGCCTCTGTGGTTTGGGCTAATTATGACTCTCAAGGGCAAAGCCAAGGGCAATCAATATCCTCCTGTTACCAGGCCTTTCGATTATCTACACCTCGGTTAAAAAAAACTACTGTAAATACCAGTTTACACTCATGATGAATAAGAACTGAGTGTAAAGCAGTACAGCCTTTCTGGTTATGCATCAATAGCCTTAAAATATTCAAAGTCTTTGATTCACTGATTCTAATGTTTTAAAAATAATAACTATCCCAAGAAAATTAACTGGTGTTGTGTTTATCATAAGTTACTTTAACACCTGAGGTATGAACTAAGACAGATGTTAAAGATGATATTATTTGGAAAAAAAAAAGTTGCAGACTTGTCTGTTCAATGTATATCTGAGTATATATACATAAAGGCAGACACAACTGTGGCTGTACGTGTTGTAGATATTACACGTGGTGACATATGTATGAAGCAAACTGGAAAGATAAACACACATGCCAAACCGTGGGTCAGGTGGGTTACTGGGGATTTTCCACTGTCTGTTGTTTGGAATCTCAGAACATGACACAAAAGACTGGATTCAGACAAAATATTGAGCAACTCAATGTACCCACCTTCTCAGGGAAAGTTAGAATTTTGGCCACGTGAACTGGCACAGCTACCTCATCAATTCGGAGGTTGGGGTCAGGTGAGATGACTGTTCTGCCAGAAAAATCCACTCTTTTTCCTGAGAGATTGCCTCTAAATCGACCTAAATAAATAAAAATATATCACAGGCCTCCAAGGTACAACGTGTGCTGTTGGGGGCAATGTGACCAGAAAGCCCAAGGTGAGTCCGTGACCTCCAACTAGATAAGCTGGACATACATTCCCCAAAATGAAATAAAGGCAGTAGACCGTCTCCTGCACACATCTTTGGACACGTACCCTGTTTTCCCTTCAGGCGCTGGACGAACCCTCTGGTCCATTTCTTGGGCGCCATGTTGAGGGGAATGCCTGAGAGCTCACTGTTAATGTAGAGGGCGCACTGCAGCTGCAGGAAATCCCAGTCTTCCATGATCATCTGGGTCTTAGCTCCTGATATCCGATGCTAAGAATAAGCAGAGGATAAACAGAAACAAGCCTGGTCCATTTGACTTTCTCCATCAGACACTTCTGTTTTCATGCTAATGGGAAGCACTGACCTTTTTTTTTTTTTTTTTTTTTTTTGCCGTACGCGGGCCTCTCACTGTTGTGGCCTCTCCCATTGTGGAGCACAGGCTCCGGACGCGCAGGCCCAGCGGCCATGGCCCACGGGCCCAGCCGCTCCGCGGCATGTGGGATCCTCCCAGACCGGGGCACGAACCTGAGTCCCCTGCATTGGCAGGCGGACTCTCAACCACTGCGCCACCAGGGAAGCCCCACTGACCTTTTTAATGACATCATTTAGGAAAATGATTTCTGTCAATTTCATCGTCAGATCATCTTCGTTGGTGCCAGACTTCAAATCGCTCACGACAGAGGGTCTAATACACAGAGGAGGCACTAAAAGTCGTGTGAGAATCAAATCGGAGGGCTTTCCAGCTTCTGGATTCATCAGAAGTAGAGGGACATCTTCAGCTGGGATTCGTTTAAATAAATTCAGAACTACTAAGGGATTCAAGTTTTCCTACGGAAAGGAGGGAAGGAAGGAATGGAGATACATGTTAGTTTTCCACAGCTTAGGCAAAGGTTTACTTCTACATGTCCTCTAACCTATCTGCCACTTAAATGATAATATGCCCAAGTGATGACAGAGACTTCTGATAACATGCTACGTTGCAAGGGCCCTAAAAATGTTCATGCCTTTTATTCCAATAATTTAAGCCAACAATTCCACTCCTCGTAATTATTCCAAAGGGTATGATTTTAGAAATTAACAGAAAGATTCAGCTACAAGGATGTTCACTAAAGCTGTTCTTAATGGTGAAAAGCTGGAAACAGCCTGACAGGTGACTGAGTCAATAAAATCATGGTACATCCATACATGGAAAACTATGAAGCTATTAAAAACAAAAAAGAAGCTACGGAAATGTGGCTACTGCCATGAAAGGTGTTCACAAAATATTGGTAAATGAGATAAGTATGTCTATGATGTGATCTAATCTGGGGGAAAATGTACATCTATACAGAAAAGAGGAAATGGAAGAGTTTACCAAGGTGTGAACAGAGCTGTCTTTAGATGAGTGGAATGATCATCTTTTTGCTTCTTTTTTTACATTTAAACTTTCTGTAGTGAACTTATATTGTCTTTGTATTAACTTCACTTAATACAAGTGCTAGGCTCTAACAACTTACTCAAAAGAACTATGTAAATTATCATAGATATTCAAACATCAAAGCTAAGAATGGTCAGATTGTGTTGTTGCTGGTTATTAAATTTTCTTGGGATCAAAGGTTTTGACTGAGACTATATGTTATAAGCAGCATTTGCTATGCAATAACTTAATGAGAAGGGGAACAAAGTTAAGAAAGAAACGTTTGAACAGCCAGCTACTGCTCTTAGAACACTGCCAATGAAAAGTTTCTGTGGTCCCGCCCTGGAGGATGGCAGTGCAGCTGGGTTCTTCTAGGAATCCCTCCAGAGGTTTTCCGGTCTGGGTCCCTGTCCAGAGAAGAATGCCCCTCCTCAGCACCCGTCTCCCAGTGATGGGCACCTCGCTGCCACCAGAAGCAATCAGGGAGGAAGTATAAAACTAATAGAATTCTAGAACGGCATGAAGGCCAGATGTCACCTGCAGTACCACAGTCAGTCCTAGATGAGAACGTCATGGAGCTGGAGGCCGTCCAGGAGGGCAAGGAAGGCAGGAGGACTGGCAGGAGCCTGGAAACCAGTTCTCAGCAAGAGCAGCTACCCGAGAGTGACAGAACAACTGCATCCCAAGAGGCACGTGGAAGAGGCGGCTGACTTACTGTTACGCGCCAGGAAGCAGAGTCAGGGACTGCTGGACGGTAGAGCAGGGCTCAGCTTTGTACACGGCGGAATACCCTAACAGCTTGAGTTCTCTAGCAATGCAGCGTGGCTGCCTCGGGCGGTGGTGAGATGACACGGCTAGAAAGACATCAGCCAGGGCAGCCTAACACTCAGTCTGCAGGGATGATGCCATCTATGGAGACACTCTTACCTGCAGGTCCACCACCCCCTGGATTTGTATTAAAATTGGGGATGGATATATGTTAGTCTTCTGGGGATAGAGTCCGGAGTTTTTGTCAAGTCCAGGTTGGGTCGCATGTCTAAGGTCACAGAATAAATAAGCGGCAGAGCTGGGCTCTAATCTCAGGTCTGTCTGACCCCAAAGCCAAAGCTCTTAACCACCACCCTAAACCACGTCTAAGGTGTCGCCTGGGTCAGGTGAGCTGGGGCGGACAGGGAGAGGGTGGCAGTGGGGGACACCCTGAGAGGCAATCTAGACGTGTGAGACAAGTGACTCCTAAGTGGGAGGGGGTCACCTCCTGGGCCCAGCCATTTAGGCCTCGTCACTTGGAGACTTTTCCAAACAAGATGCCTCCCAGGCCCCAGTGGAGAAGTCTATTGCAGAGTGTGTGGAGCAGAGAAGCGGTCCCCAGCAAGTAAGGACAGTGGCCGCAGGGGTCCAGGCAGAGAGCTGGCAGGGGAAAGTGGTAGTGGATGTCAGGCAGGTTGATCTCGGAGCAGCAGGGGAGGCTGCAAGTAAGGCCACACCCCAGAGAGCTGGGGCACCCCTCAGGCTCACTGACAAGGCTGCCAGCCAGGCTTCTGGTTGCTTTCTACACAACCATCAGCCTGGAAGGTAGAATTCTTCTACACTCATGACAGTAGAAGGACAAGATCCACTTTCTCAGCCTGCACCTTCACTTCCTCTGCAGGAGCTTAGTTCTAACTGCCTTGAAGACACCTCCACTGGAATGCACTGCTGATGCCCTCCCCCATTTCCAGGAGAACTTCCATGTTTCCAGATGCTTGCGCATGGGCACCCGCTCGCCTCTGACCACCCTCTCACACCCAGCGCTACAGTGGCTGGTCATCAATTCCTGTCCATTCTGACTGCATACGATGACTCTGCCCCTGGCTCCACTATCACTACCCAGGTTCAGGATCTGTTTTCTTTTTGCATCCCCACCCCCCAAATCAAGGCATAATTTAAATACAGAAAATTGCACAAATCTTAAAGAGATTGATAAATTTTTACATGTATACACTGGTACACATATACCACCATTCAAATCAAATAAAGAATATGTCCCTCTCTCCAGAAAATACCCTGATATCCCCTTTGCCAGTCAGTACTAAGCCCTTACCCCAGATCAGTCTTGCCTGTTCTTAGACTTGATCTAAATGGAATCATACGCTTTGTACTCTCTTGTATAAAGCTGCTTCCTCTCAGCAGGATCCTGAGATTCAGCCAGGCTGTGTGTGTCAGCTCATTCCTTTCATTTCGGGATACTATCCCATCGTGTAGATCTGTGACAATTTCTACATTCTCCTGTTGACAGGCATCTATCTGGGCTGTTTCGAATTCTGGCTTTTATTAATAAAGCTGTAATGAACATACTTGTACAAATATTTCTGTGGACATATGTACTCATCTCTCTTGGGTATACACCTAAGAGTAAAGCTGCTGGATCACAGGGTGAGTGTGGGTCTTATTTTATAAGGAATTGCCAAACTGTTGTTTGGAGGGGTGGAAACGTTTCACACGGCCACCATCAATGTAGGAGGGCCAGCTGCTTCAGATCCTTGCCAGCACTCGGTTTTCAGTTGTTTTACATTTTAATTTTGCTGAGAGGGTCTGTGTGTGTGTAGTTTTAATTAGTATTTCCCTGATGAGTGACAACACTGAACTTTTCATCTACTGATTGGCCATTTGAATATAACCTCTTAACCTCTTGTGAAGTGCCAATTCAAGTCTTGCTTCTGTTTTCAAAAATCGGGGTTTTCTGGGACTTCCCTGGCGGTGCAGTGGTTAAGACTCCGCCCTTCCACTGCAGGAGGAACGGGTTCAATCCCTGGTCAGGGAACTAAGATCCTGTATGCCGTGTGGTGCAGCCAAAAATAAATAAATAAAATTAAATTAAAAAAAAAAAATTCGGGTTCCCCCCCTTACTGATTTATAAGAACTGTGTCCTATATTCTGGACATGAGAGTCCTTTATCAGACAGATGAAGTGTGACTATTTGCTCCCACTATGTGACCTGCTTTTTCATTTTTGTAATGGTGTCTTCTGATGAACAGTCAGGCTCTTCTAAAATTTCGTTATTAATTCTCGTCCCTTCCCTGCTCAAAATCTCAATGGCTCCACATCTCCCAAGAGTGGGATGCCCTCTGGAAAGCAGACTCAGCTGTTCGTCCTTCCTACAGCACAGGCTATGCTCCGATGGCCTTGGCTAGGACTCTCCCTCCACCGCTCACTGTTATCTTGGGCAACGCTGCCGCATGGTTGCTGCGAGGATTAAATACAAGGCAATCCACAGAAAGAACTTGGAACAGTGCTGGAAGGCAAAAGCAGTCACTACATGCAAGGTGTTTTTAGTAGCGCCGTCAGGACTTTCAAACAGAACCTCAGCTTCAGAACAAGCCTGAACGCTGCCACCTGGACGTGCTGAGCTTGTTGCCCTTGACTCTCTAAACCCTACTCAAGTTTAAGGACCAGAACAAACCACACCTTTCTTCACAGTCCCCCCTAACCAAGTCCAAAGTGACATATTCCTCCAGATTTCCCACTGAACTCACTGTCCTTGCCATTCCTGTGACAGTTGGCACTGTGCCCCATGGTACTGGCTATGTTTTCACAGATTAGTGACCTACGACACATCTAAACCGTGGGATCCCTGAGCACAGACCCACTGCCTTGCAGTTCCTGACATTCCCCCGCAGGTCTGACAGTTTGGTACTCAGCAGCCACTCAACTAATTTCTTAGTTTGGTATACTATCAATTCTAGAAGGTACCAAGTGACTTAAGTGCTAATCAAACTCAGAACAATACACTTCATAAAATTCTACTAATTAAGTCTGTGCCAGGTAAAGTACCTACAAATTCTTCTATGTCATTTTGCATGTGAGAAACAGGATCGCTCAGTGTATGCCCTACACAGCTGTAATTTTACAATCTTCTACAATGAAAATGTAACGCGTGTTACCCGTACAATTAAAAACGATGTTAGTTACGAGGCTGGTGCACATTGAACTTAGTGCCAGACGGATGCCTGTCATGTGGAGTACTCCCGGAGATCTAGCTCCAGGGGACCTCTCATTCTGGAGGAAACTGTGTACCCAGAGGGGGAGGGAGAGGACATTCCATGCAGAGGGGGGCAGGCTTGCGTTCCAGGCTCACCTGTGCCCTCCCCAGTAGAGGCTCTACTTCTTTGTTATGCTCGATGGCGGTTTCGAAGGACTGAAGGAAATTTGACACGATAGGATCCACCACTTTCTTGTTGGTCTTGTATTTCTCATGGATTATCTTCAGTAACCCACATTTCTTTACAGTACCTGTAAGAGTTAATTTATTTTACCACGGTTGGAAAAATCAGGTTCTTGGTTAGGCTGGCCTGAGGCTGCGGTCTAGGAAATGCAGTTACAGAAACTGCCGCCACAACGAAAGATGAGAGGTGCATCCACTCACCATTAAAGGCGCCACAATGATGGCACGTGTTCTTCTTCCGGCATTTATCAGAGATTTTCTTCTTCAGCCCTCGCTTCTGGAGGTAAGTCAGGCCGGGCCTCTTTAGATAATCCAGAAACTGCTTCTTCTCCTCCTGGGACAGCATGATGTGGCAGCAGGTTTTACAGATCATCTTTTTAAAATGAAACAAAACAGGTAAAAGGATAAGAGAGGATGACAGAGTCTTTTCTTTCAATTCCTTTAAAACAAACTTTTTTGATACGATCTCCTGAGCTTTGGCCAGTAATAGATTTTTTTCTAAGTCTCTTCTTTTTTTAAAAAAGCCACCACCCCCCCTTGCCCAGGACACTTAGCTACAATGTACAGATCTACATGAAGACACGCAAAGGCAGCCCATGTTCACCAGAATGCTGGCCATAGTCAGAGCCAGCTGGTGGCGTTTTTGTTAACTATTTTTTCTTTTTTGTGCTGTTCTGTACTGCTTGAATTACTAATATTTTTTACAATGCCTATCTACCACCTACTCAAGGAAAACCAAGGAAAAAGAATTTTTAAGCAATTTAGCTTATTGCAAGATGAAATATTGTTTTTAGTATAAAAATGTTCTCTACATGTATCTCCCACCACTCATCATTCCCAAGCTCACTCTCATGTCCCTAGATCAATAACTCCCAGGTTTATACCTTGGAGATGAACACATACATGCTTACCTGTAAGATACCTATGACTGCTCGGAAGTACCCCACATGAAAACATGGCAATTCCAAGTCAATGTACCCATAGTGGCCCAGACAGTCAGCCAAGTTCTTCCCACAGGTTTCACAAGGACGGTCCTTCTCACTCGTACCCTGTGGATAAAAGCACACCATAATCAACGGAGACCAGTGGACAGGAAAGTGGGACCAGTCCTCACAGGTGACCAGGGGACTCAGAGTCAGAATCACCTGGGAAACTGCAGGGTATTCACATCCACCTGACCAAAGGAGGCTGGCGTCCCTGAGAGGCGCAGGGGAACGGGGGAGGTGGAAGGAAGCCCTTGCTTCTTCCTCTTTGGTAAGTCACCAGTTTCATCAGCAAGTGAAAACACATGGAACCAGGAAGGGCAGGGGTCTTACCATCCTGTGGTCAAGCACCCCATATAGCAGTGGGGCATGGTTGTTGTCCTGGCTATACAGGTTCTTACTCACAACCTGGATGTGAGCCTGCTGGCGCATCTCCTCAGCTGACTTCATTCCAAAACAGATGTGGCTTCTGGGATGGAAAGAGATAGGGGAACAGTTACATCAAAACCACTTACCAAAAATAGCATTTATGCATATGACCCACCATAAGCAACCTTGCCCTTCCAACTCCCTATAGGCTCTGCTCTCTCATTATTAAATGTCACTTCATCCTGCTGACTCGTTCCCTCTTAAGTTTCTTTTGTGGTCTCTTCTACTGCCTTCTCTTGAATATTGGCATCTCTCCCTACCTAGGGTTACAACCCTCAAACTTTTTTCATTCTACACATTCTTTCTGAGTGGTGTCTGTCTAATCTCTCTCTGCAGGCCAGCTATCTCCACTCAGCTGGAGACCATACAGATACTTCTTCTGGACAGTTAACAGGCACCTCAAACTCAGCACATCTAAAACAAAGCCCGGAACTTTCTCTCCCAAATCTGTTCCTTGTTCATTTTCCAAAAAAAACTGGGGGTTTACGTATGATGTGCCAGGCACCATCCTCAGGGGCTGAGGATACAGCTTAGATAAGACAGGGAATTCCCTGACAACATGGGGCTCAATTTCAGGGAGGGCAAGACAGAGAATAAACAAATAGATACACAAAAGTGAATAGATGCAGGGGAGGAAAATGACGTGAAGCGGTAGAGCAGAGTCTGAGGAGACCATGTCGTGTGGCCAGAAAGTCTGGAAAATTGACATTTCCGCTGAATTCTGAATAAGAGGGAGCCAGCTGTAAGATTGCCCAACCAAGAAATTCTGTGTGTCAATCTCATTTCTCCCTTACCCATCCCTACCAATCCTGTCAATTTCACACCCCTCAAACTGAGAGAATGGCCATCATCAAAAAGTCTACAAATAATAAATGCCGGAGAGGGTGTGGAGAAAAAGGAACCCTCCTACACTGTTGGTGGGAATGTAAATTGGTACAGCCACTGTAGAGAACAGTATGGAGGCTCCTTTAAAAAGTAAAAATAGAGCTACATATGATCCTGCCATCCCACTCCTGGGCATATATCCCGAGAAAACTATAATTTGAAAAGCTACATGCACCCCAATGTTCGTTGCAGCACTATTTACAACAGCCAAGACATAGATGCAACCTAAATGTCCATCAACAGATGAAGGATAAAGATGTGCTGTAGATATATACAGATATATGCATATATATATATATTTACAAACACACCCACACAGTGAAATACTAGCCATAAAAATGAAAGAAATAATGCCATTTGCAGCAACACAGATGGATCTAGAGATTATCCTAAGTGAAGTAAGCCAGACAGAGAAAGACAAATATCACATGATACTGCTTATATGTGGGGGAAAAAAAAGATACAAATAAACTTATTTACCAAATAGAAATAGGACTTTCCTGGTGGGGCATTGGTTAAGAATCCGCCTGCCAATGCAGGGGACACAGGTTTGAGCCCTGGTCCGGGAAGATCCCACATGCCGCGGAGCAACTAAGCCCGTGCGCCACAACTACTGAGCCTGTGCTCCAGAGCCCGCGAGCCCCAACTACTGAAGCCCGCGCGCCTAGAGCCCGTGAGCCACAACAACTGAGCCTGCGCTCTAGAGCTCACGAGCCACAACTACTGAGCCTGCGTGCAGCAACTACTGAAGCTTGTGCACCTTGAGCCCGTGCTCTGCAACATGAGAAGCCCGTGCACCGCAACAGAGTAGCCCCTAGTGGACGCAACTAGAGAAAGCCCTCGTGCAGCAACAAAGACCCAATGCAGCCAAAAATAAATAAATAAATAAATATATTTAAAAAACAAAACAGAAGTAGACCCACAGACATGGAAAACAAACTTATGGTTCCCAAAGGGAAAGGGGGGAGGAAGAGATAAATTAGGAGTTTGAGATTAAAGTATACACATTCTATATATAAAATAGATAACCAACAAGAACCTACTGTATAGCACAGGGAACTATACTCAACATTTTGTAATAGCCAATAAGGGAAAAGAATCTAAAAGAGAATATATATATATAATTGAATCACTGTACTGTACACCTGAAACTAACACAACATTGTAAATCAACTACACTTCAATTAAAGAAAAAAAAAGATTCCTCACTGCCTGCAAGATGGCTCTGAAACAAAGCTTCAAATCTACTTCCTTCTCATCACTATACTTTCTCCCTCCTGTAGGCTCCTGGAAGAAGGCTGTTCTGCCTGAACCCCTTGCCCACCTGTGCTGTCAGAACCCCCTATGCCTACCCTTGTCCTCGCACTTGTCCTATCCAACGTTGACTTGTCTACCTTCTCCAGCTAGACTAGGCAGTAAGGTCTTACTCATGTCATATCTTCATGTCTATCATCGGGGCCAGAACACAGTACCTTCCTCACTAAGCATCTACTACAAGAATGATTGATTTGTTTCTCTACTGGAAGGTCTAAGGAGAGGTTGTGGCCTACTAAATTAGCTCTGAAGAAGGTCCAGAATAACAGCCTCATTTCTGAGACTGCTATCCATCTGCCTGTGATACAGCTTTCTAGCTGGCAACTCCATTCTTTTGGTCAGCAAATACTACCTCCGTGTCATGTGCTCTGCAGCAAAATGAGTCCCCGCCCCAGGTCGCTCCCATTCATTGCAATGACCAAAGATTCGCTGAAAGGGGTCATCGTCTCACCTCAGGAGAACTCGAGCTTCGGCCCATGGTGCACGGATCGCCAAAGTTCCCACCACATCCCCCAGGTTCCCACCACATCCCCCCTTCTCCGCCCAAGGAACCACCCCTGGCCTGGGTTCCCCAGGTCGTGAAAGCCCTCTGCCCGATCAATATCCATTAATCTAACCTGATACTCCTGAACTGTGCCCACACCTCCCACTGATTCCTGGCCCTTCCCTTCCAACCGACCTCACCTCTGACCCTTCCCTGACCTCGGACCCCTCTGCCCCTAATTTCTCTGCTCTTCGGGGAGTTTTGCTCCATCTTACATTTTCTTGGCCACATCCGTCTCCCGGAACTGCTCCTTCACCATGGTGACGGCTGCCGGGGCTCCCTCCTCGAGACTCGCTGAGCTAGATTAGAAATACGATGCTCACAGCACCCGCCCGGGACTAATTCTTGACTGGTTGCTAACACATCCCCGGCATTTTTTCGGCCACCGTAGCTCGCCCCACGTGCCCGCCTCCACTTCCGCTACTCGCCGGCGCTTCTGTCTGTTAAGAGAGGCTCCGAACACGCCGCTTTTCGCCTTCTCTCTACACTGCCATCTGGCGGCACCTCCTTGAAACTGTACCGAAACCTTCACGGTATTTTCAAGGTCCGGTTTCCGGTCCATTTCTTCTTGTCACCTGACACCTGCAAAGAAACTACAACCCCCCTGCCTCAAAACTTTTAGAAAACCAGAGAGCCAAAAATTGCATACAATGGAAAATCGTCTTATCAACATCAATACCATCTTAATTAAGAGCCTCTAATTATTTAAGGAAAGGTGGAGGCTAAAATGAACCTGCCTAAGGAACAGAGGACTTCATCTAGATTATCTAGAAAGGAAGTAAACAGGGCAGAAAACACGGCCATGCATACACCTCCAGTTCACAAAGTTATTTTGAAAAAGAAGAAGAATTAAACTTATATTATTGATTACAAAAACAGAAGATGAAAATCTGTGGGTTTAGTGTGAAAAGTGAGCCATGCTGAGCTAGGGAAACAAGATGAAGGGAGAATAGGAAGCGATTATTCATGTACTGAGGAAATAAATTTCTTATCTCACACCTCACACCCTGTGGGAGGTGATCCTAGTGTGACATCTTAGCGCATGATACTAGAGAGAAAACCATTCCACCATAGGACTCAGGGCTACAGAACCTGAAACTTACTTCTTTACTATTTGTGAGAAACTCTAAACAGAAACCAATAAAGTGGTTCAACACTTTTGAATTTTAAGGGATGCTGTCTTCAAACTTTATGGATCCCCACTAGTAAAACATGTCACAGACAGAAAGCAAAGCAAACCAGATTTTCCTATTTCAGCAGTTAATATATCTTTGAAGATTTGGTGCGTGATTTTCATTATCTAGAAGTTAAAAACAAAGATTCTGGAACCACAGTATCCATGGGCGTTTAGGCACTACTGCTTAAAAGTTGAGCGACCTTGGGAAAGTTCCTTAACCTCGTGCTGTCATAGTTTCCCCATCTATAAAAGGGATAAGTAATATGTACCCTAATTCTTAGAGTTGGTGGGAAGGTTAAATGGCAAAATAAGGGTAAAAGTACTCAGAAAGTAACAGACACATAGCAGCGCTCTCAAAAGCCTGCAACCTGATTTGTCGGTCTCTGAACCTGCATGCTTATGTTCTTTATTGTTACACGTATGTCTCACTGTAAACTAACAAATTTCTCTATCAAGCAGATACTTATTAAAAGCTCACTTTTGTGGGGATTAAGATTTTTCAGAAAAAGACAAATTAAAGAATTTTTTATTTTTAATTAGAAAATCAGATTCTCTAAGCTCAGAAAAAATAATAGCAATAAATTAAAACGGTCAGTTTTGCGTACTTGAAATAAAAGTTTGAGTCCGGGTTTCTGCAGTTTCCCTAGCAGTAAAATGAGGAGGCTGGTCGAGAGGACCTCCAAGGATGCCTTCGAGCTTTACCAACCTCTAACGCGGTTGGAGGGGAATTAACTTTAATCCGGTTTACCGGAATTTTAAGTAGAGACAGTTCAAGATAACGAATTGAAGTGGAACACGTGCTTGCGTAAACCTGGTCGGCCCAAACTGTTCCCCCTCCGGATTGGCCGTTCACGTTCCGGGGGTGTGGCGAAAGAGAGAAGAAAGCAGGTCTTATACACTTTCAATCAGGCATTAGCGCGGTCGGCCTCGTGGTCTGGCCACGCCCCCACGCCGGCGTCTCCCGGGGTCCTTCCGTGAGCGTTGATATGATTGGCCGGCGGAAGATAGTTCTCTTTTCCTTCCTGGCTGCTTGAAGATCAGCCGCCATTATGGTGAGTCTTTGCGGATCCAGGGATCATCTAACGCATATCTGGGCCATCCTCCGTCCCCTGGTCCCGCCGTTAGCACTACGGCCGCCCGAAGCCCGATTGCTCTTCCCTGGCCGTGTCTGACGGAGGCCGGTTGCCGAGGGCCGGGGAGCCGCCGGCGGGGAGTCCGGGCTGCGCTGTCGACCCAGACATGCCGGGCTTCGGAGTCCTCGGAATGGGGACTGCGGGAGCGGCTGCTGCGTTTGTCGGCTTCGTGGAGTCTAGTGGGTGGGGTGGGGTGGGGTAGGGTGAGGAGAGACACATCGCACTTGAACGCTTAATTTGGGGTAGGCGGTTCGCCGGTGAAGGCAGCCCAGGAGGAGAAGAGGGTGTCGGCAGCGCCCGGGCGTGTTGCGACGACTGAAACCGTTCCCACGTGTAAGCTAGAATATTGTCAGCCGACTGGATTCTCTTGTTTCACAGGGGGGAAACAGGCCCCGGGAAGAGGAGCCACTTTAAGGCTTGCCGTGTCATGATTAGCTCATTAGAAGGTTCACCTGTTTTTAACCCCACTCTATCTGCGAGCTGTTTTTCTCTTGACCCTTACTTTCAAGAATCGAATATTGTTGAAGTGAACTTAGTGTGGTATGGTTTTTCAGACTGCAGTCGAAAATTAGTCTATTATGAGAGCTCTTTTTGGTGAATTATTTTAGTGTAAGCACGCTTAATGCCTACATTCCTTGGTAGTCACTCATAGTGTAAAAGAGCAACGGGGCCATTCAGAAGGGGGTACAGTTTTTTTTGTGGGGTGTAGCGTTGGTCATTCAAGAAGGGTAGTTTACAAGGAGGTGGTGCAATGCTTGTCACATCTGTGCAGGATGCAATAAACAGGGTGCCGTGACAATAACATTTATAGAGTCACAGCTTTACTCCAGAGAAGTAGGCTTTAATTGGGGGTGATTTTTTGCCTCTGAGGGGACAGTTGACAAAATCTGAATACATTCTTGGTCACAACTGGGAAGCGCAGGTGCTACTGGCATCAAGTGGTTAGAGGTCAAAGATGCTGCTCCACAGTCTAAAATGCACTGGACAGTCCTCCCCTCTGGACCAAAATACCAGAGGTTTGAGAAACCTTGCTGCAGAGTGATTTCTGTAGTGAAGTGAAGTAAGGCGTTTCCAGACTTAAAATCTTGACAGATTCAGAATGTGGCTGTTGAGTGTTTTCTTGATGCTGTTTTTGTGATGGGGTGACCTGTGAGTTAGGCACTGTGCTAAGTGGGTTAGGAGGAGATGGGAATTTGTGCATTTTTTTTTCTTTTATTGAAGCTTTTTTGCCACTAACCCATGTGACTCGTGAATATTTGAAATGTGGTTCCTGCGGCTGAGGAATTGCATTTTAAATGTTGTTTATTTTTAATTAATTATCCACAGATGGATAGCCACAGGGTCTACTGATTCGGACATTGCAATTCTAGCTCTTGGAAAATCACAGTGGGTCAAGAAAAGGTTGAATGGTTTTATTAATGAGCGTTGTTATGTTTTCAGAACGACACGGTAACTATCCGCACAAGGAAGTTCATGACCAACCGACTACTTCAGCGGAAACAAATGGTAAGGAAGAGTATGTCATTCAGTTTCGAAGACGTATTTCATTATAATAAACACTAAACTTGGTAATCTTTTTAGGTCATCGATGTCCTTCATCCTGGGAAGGCAACAGTACCTAAGACAGAAATTCGGGAAAAACTAGCCAAAATGTACAAGACCACTCCAGATGTCATCTTTGTGTTCGGATTCCGAACCCATTTTGGTGGTGGCAAGACAACTGGCTTTGGCATGATTTACGATTCCTTGGATTACGCAAAGAAGAATGAGCCCAAACACAGGCTTGCAAGAGTAGGTGTCCTATCTGTTCAACAGCTGCTAAAGACATTTTTTCAGTAACATTGTGTTGTGCGTGCAGTGGAATGAGCAAAAGCAAGCAGTCTGCAGGGGGACAACATACTAAAGAACTCTTAAGGGGTTGAGAGAAAAGGTTCTTTGATAAAATGCACAGATAGATCTGAACAGGAGTTCAGAATGGGGTCTGCAGGATTTGAGGAGGTGACATTTGAGCTGGGTCTAGAAGAGCAAGTAAAGCAGTGCTCCTAGAGGTAGGAACTGGAAGTAGGTAGGGGGATGAGTTTAGACAGGTAGGTTGGCACCAAATTAAGTGAAATCTTTATTCCCAAACATGTGAGTTTGGGCTTAACTTCATAGGTTGCCAGGAACCATGAAAGCTTTTGGATCACTTCCTGAGTACCAAGCACTACACAATGACCTACAGTTAACCGTTGAACAACACGGGTTAGAATTATGAAGGTCCACTTACGCGCAGATTTTTTTCAGTAGTAAAATCTGTATTACAGCGATCCGAGGTTGGTTGACTGCACAGATGCGAAGGGAAGTGTGGATGTGGAGGGCCAGCTATAAGGTATAATCAGATATTCAACTGTGTTGAGGGTTGGCACCCATATTTGTGCAGTTGTTCAGGGCTCAACTGTACAGCAGTAGACTGGGCAAACTGCCTAGCTTATATACTAAATTGTGAATGAGCAAATGAATTGTTACTTTGAAATAGTTCTTGTGTCTGCCCCCTTTTAACTTTTTTTCCTCCTTGCTATTAGGTAAAATCTTTCCATTGAATAGGTATGTGGTAGATAGATGCTGCACTCTTTTTTTTTTTTTTTTTGCGGTACACGGGCCTCTCACTGTTGTGGCCTCTCCTGTTGTGGAGCACAGGCTCCGGACATGCAGGCTCAGCGGCCATGGCTCATGGGCCCAGCCGCTCCGCGGCATGTGGGAGCTTCCCGGACCGGGGCATGAGCCTGTGTCCCCTGCATCGGCAGGCGGACTCTCAAACACTGCGCCACCAGGGAAGCCCTGCACTCTTTTAATTGGGTGGTCTGGGAGACCTGGCTGAGGTGAAGTGAAGCTGAGTTCCTTGTAAAGATAGGGGAGCATTCCTGTAGGCAGTAGGAAGAGCAAATGCAGAAGTGGGCAGAGTGAAGATGAGTAGCTGGATGCTGTCTCCGTGGGGGGTGTAGAGTTCTTGGGAAAGATTCCTCTGTCAGCTATGAGTAGGAAACAGGGAGTTGAAATGGAAGAGACCCTGAAAATGTGGAGACCTAGCGAACTGTAGGCTCCGAACCATAACAGCATGCACGGAGCGTTGAGTGCACACTTTTCCTGTGCTGTTTTCTGTTCGTGCTATCTCAATTTAATGACCGTTTCTGTTCTAGCACAAACAAGTATTGTTAAATGTACTTGAAGAGTGTTGACTTCTGAAGCTGTATTTCTTGAGCTCCAGCCTGGTCACTTTCCCTACCGGATTAGTATGTAACGATGTTGATGTTTGCAAGTCACCTATGTGTATACGTATATATATTCCTTTCTTTTTCAGCATGGCCTGTATGAGAAGAAAAAGACCTCGAGAAAACAGCGAAAGGAACGCAAGAACAGAATGAAGAAAGTCAGGGGGACTGCAAAGGCCAATGTTGGTGCTGGCAAAAAGGTATAGTTTATCAAGGGAAATACAGAAATGTCAATTCCAGGTTTTTAGTTTGTAGAAAGGTGGGGTTTTGTTTTCTTAATAACCTTTCTTAATGTTTCTTCTTTTCCGACTTCTTCTGGATTACAGAAGGTAACCTGTTTTGAGAAGCCACGTAATGTAGTATCTTAACACCTCAGTAGAGTAGCTTTGCCCACCCCTTGTTAGCTCACAGATTAGCACAACATGGGGCCACATTGGTTCAGTGATGGGTAGAGTGATCCTGGTGGGTGCCTTGCAAGTCCTATCAGGAAGGTTTTCATTTTACTGCTAATTACAAAGATTGTTAAAGGGGGAGCGGATCTAGTTTCCCAAGACTTATTTTCTTAAAATTGACAACTGATTGAAGAAGCAGCTGAATCAATGTGGCCCATGTTTTCCTGGCATGCTGGAGAGGTAGCACAGTTCTCCATTGCTTTCCTCTCCAGTTAGTCAGGACTTAAGTGATTTTAATGATGAGCTTTTTACCAGCTTTGCTAGCTAATTGTAAGTAGTTGAATGGAATTAAGGTGTTGGGTTGTTAAATTAACAAATAATCAAGTGTTCTGTGAACTTTTTTTTTTTTTTGCCTTTTTCCTCTACTTTCTTGGAATTCTTGTTCATCAGAAATGAAGTGTCTAGCAGGTACTGAGATTGTGAGCACGGTGTGGGGATGCATCACCTTCACTAAGTTTGCTTTGATGCTTTGCATGTTGGCTTTCGGAAGAGAGTTTTGTAGTATAGTCTATTATAACACCACTGCTACGGTTTAAAGTAGTATATTATGGGCAAAGGAGAAAAACTTTAAATGACGTTTATTTTGGAAACTCAAAAATGCATGTTAAGTTGTGAAGTGCCCCAGTGGAGGAAGGTAGCCGCTTTTAACTGGCACTTGGGAAATGCTGTGTTCCAGAGTACCACCTACCCAGGAAATGGCTTTACTTAACACAATGGCTTTATTTAACACAGGAAGGATTCACTCATCCAGTCATGAGCAGTCTTTCCCTTGGGGACTCTGGAGATTGGTTGATTCTCTGGCAGCTTTGGTGATAAACTGGTCCGGAAAATCTGGCAAAGCCTCTGTCCCGGGAGCACACACCGAAAGCTGCCTTTTACTGTCTCCTTTACTGTCCCATTGCTTTTTATTAGTTGATCTCCAGCTTTCCACCTGATGCCCTTTTTTTTATTGGAAAATTTCCAAGATAATTGAATATTCACATCAAAGCCTTTGATAAATATGCTTTTCCCACAGGTACTTAAATACTTTTGCACATCTGAGCAGCCTAAAGCAGTAACATGTAAAGTGGGCTGAGAGTGGGTTGGGACTAGTAAGGTTTTGAAACAGTGGTGGTCACCGCTTGACATGCTTCCTCTCACCGACATGCTTCCTCTCACCGTGACTCCCCGCCAGACCAGGCCAGGCCGTAAACCTGGTGTGCCTGCTCTGGGCTGTAATCCCATTGACTTCCGGGTGCCATGGAGTTGTGATGGACTGCCAGAGGAACTGCTTGCTGCTTAGTTAGAATAGCTGCTCCCTCTGTGAGGCTTAGTATACTTGTTGACAGAAGTTCCAGAAGTTGAAAAACAGTCAATATTTGTGTTCTGATCTAGATCTGAAGAACTTTTTTACACATTGTTTTCTTCATTCAGCCCTTGAGTCACATGTGTGAGTGCTCAGTGGTGACGTGCAGAGTTTAGCCCTGTGGGGACCTGAGCTATCACTATTCCTGCTTCAGGTTGCACTAGTGCATTTCACTAGCACTGCTCTGAAAAGCGGCTGGAAAAGGAATGCATAAATGAGCACGTGTATTCTTTGGCTCAAATAAAAAAAGGCATAGTAATGTCCTTTGAACTTAGATGTTGGAATCCAGATGTTGGAGTTGCACCTTTCGGGTATAATAGAGTTGTTTTAAATTACGGAGTAGTCTCATGTTTGAAGAGCAATTGAATTTTTTTTACATCAGCTGAGTTCTGCCTTTTTAAATACTAATTCACACTACTTGTGTTGATTGTGAATGGTGGCTTTTAATGTACTGAATTGAGACAGGTTTTAAAAGACTTGCTTGATCATTTAGAGCTCTCCCGTTGTGGTTAAATTAGACTTCAGTCTGCGATGATTCTCAGGTCTGTTGATGGTGCTAGCGTGCCCAGCACGGTGTTGCTGAGCAAAGCAGAGGCGCCTTCATGTGTAAGTAGGCAGTGGCAGCCTACGAACCATAGTGATCAGGCAGGCCGTTCTCAAAATTGGGTGGAATAAAATCAGTGAGTGTGTCTAGGGAGTGCTCTTTATACAATTGCAAAGAACAAAATAGTCATTAAGGTATCTGATTGCATGCAGATTATTTAGGAGTTTGAAAAGGGACTATTAATGAAATGTTTCTTTTCCCTCTTCCCTCCTTTCCCCCTTCCCTGCCACTGATTCAGTGAGCTGGAGATTGGACAACAGGTATAATTCAAGCTTTTCGTTTAGATTGCTAGACTCCTTGGTTGACAGTCATTAAAAATAGAGCATGAGAAATGATTTAGAAGTATATTTACAAATGCTCTCAAGAGTTGTGCCCCTTAAAAACTAGCAGTGACAAGGTTTTGTTGTCAAAACTTGTTTTTTGTCTCATCCCTAACTTGAATGTTTGTGAGTTTTATATCTTGATGCTTACATTGTTTTAAGATCACACAAACTTAATATGGTCTAGGTTACTAATGTTCGTTCTGCATGAGTGTCATTAATTTTGGGGTTTGTTGAAGACTTTGAACTTTAATTTTTAAAGGCAGTTGCTAACTAAATTTTTCTTTTTCTTTAATTCACAGAAGGAATAAAGACTCTGCAGTGACTGTGTCTGTGGTGATTGTGCAGATTTTTCATGAGAGAGTTAATAAACTAAGACTTTTTACATATCTGGTTGTTTGGAATATATTTGAAGTTTACTGGGAGTGCTGTAAAACTGGTTTGCTGTTTAACAGATTTAGAGTGCTGCCCAAGTTCACATGTTCCATTAAGCATTCAGTGAAAACTTGCTATGTTGGGGTGGTGTTTGTCCTTCCCTTTAATGGCACAAAGATGTCAGGGTGTAGAGTATTGGCAGCGTGGGAGCATGTAGGGCCAGTCTGGTGTGCTCATGTTAATACTTGGTATTATAGTTGGTCAGTCTCTGAAAGAGACTCTTGAAACCTGAATTCCTTTTTGGTTTTACTAGAACCCCACTTAGTCTTTGTTACGGAAAAAAAATTTGCTGGCCTTGATAGAAATTAAGTTACTAGATTACATTCTCATCATTTATCCTGAAGTAAACAGGGTCTGTCAAAATTGTCATTTGTCTGTTGCGGGCTTGTGCTTATGTGATAAATGAGTGGTTTATTGTGGGTGGGGAATTTGAAAAAGGCTCTAGAGTGGTGAATATTTGTGTGTAATGTGTAATTGCTTGGTAAATCTGATTGTGCATGGGTTTTATGAAGCATTGAGGGTTATCTAGTGCTACTTTTTCTTTGCCAGATGCTTATTCTCACACTGGCTTTTTTAGGCATCAAGGTTGAGAACCTGAAATGTGGGTTATTGGTCAGTTGTGTGGGGTTGGGGGATTTGAGGAGGGGGTTGTTTGAAGGTTGCTGGGGGGTTGGGGTGCCATTTGAGAGAATAAGAAACATGAGTAGGAGAGCTTGGGTGTTTGGGAGGGGACAGAAGAGGCATTAATGGTTCATGGGTTTTGGATGTCATTCTTCCCTGAGGTTGGTGTGTGATTGGTTTCTACCTTAAGTGGGTCCATGTAGGAGTCAGGCTTATAAATGCTATTAAGAACTGTGTCAGTGGATGGAAAGCTTCAGAGAATACTCAGGAAGCAGTAGAGGACTGCTTAACTGGTTGGGTTGAAAGGGGAACCAGGAAAAAGCAAGAATCATGATAGCAGAAGGCATGTGAGGGTTGCAGAAAGGAGTGGTTGGATATTTTGCAGAGAGCATGGTGAGAGGCCTTGACTTGAAGAAGGAGCTATAGCCTGGGAGGGCAGGGATGTGACCAGGTAAGTGAGGGGCCTGAACCTGCTGGCCCAGGGTGCAGAGGGCGGGGTGGGTGTAGTTCCGTTTGTGGCTCTGCTGAGGCTGCATACTTGGGTTTGTGGAAACCATGGCCTTGTGGGTTCCCTTGCTAGGGAATCTGCTTTGTGCTCCCTTAATAGGACCAGGAAATAAGATTAGATGGTCTACTTGTATAGGAAGAGTTTGGAGGAGTGGGGGATTTAGGTCTGCACGCTTCTGTTTCCACCAAAATGGCTAATGGGTGGTGTGGAATCCCTAAGGGATTTGAGGCGAGTGGCATTTTTAAATGAGCAGTGTGTGGAGGCCAGAGATCATCCATGCCTGGTGGAGATGCAGTTCCCCAGGACTGATCTAGGCTGTGCAGGTGCAGAGATGGGCTGGTGAGCAGCATGTAGGGGCAAGAAGCAGAAGATGCTGGGAGAGGTTATATTTGGGATGGCTCAGGACAGGACAGGAGATGAAGCCGAGCAATGGTGGGCGGGGGTGGGGGGTGACCCCAGGGGCCTGTGGTCACAAAGTTCAGGAGCAGGGCTAAAAGAAGCAATGGAGCAAGAACAGAAGGGTAGGAGGTGGTTTTCAGAGTGAGGTACTAGGTGTTGGTGTGAAGACGGGGCACAGGTGCAGGGAGCCTGATGAGGTGAAGTTTGGCAACCAAGTCACAAGGTCCGTAAGCTTTTCCATTGGGATATGCTCGGGGAGGGCAAAGTTTGCAGTCATTCAGCCAGTAGTCTCTTTGAAGGGAATCGTGATTAACTCTGGTTGAGCCTGTTTTTCTAGGGGAACTGCCTGGGCTAGGATATTACAAACGTCACGAACTGGCAGTCTTGTCAGTAAGCTTTGTTGGACAAGCAAAGCATTTCAAAATAGGACAAACCGTACATGAAGATCCAGATTCCTAGCATCTTGAGTTATCAGAAGAATCAACAGCAGGCCCACCTTCCTGCATGGTGACAGTTGGCAAGGTTAGAGGGTGGGCTGTGTGCCTCAGGGTAGGTGTTTGTTCTGTTATCCCCCGTGGCCTCTGCTCCTGCAAGCTAGCCTGCACCCTTGTCCACCTGCCCTCTGGTCTTGTGTCCCCTCTGCATGCCGCTTAACTTCCATCTAGTCCAGCTGGGTGTCTGGGCAAGTTGCGTGGTCCCCTGATTGGGTTAACTTCTCTTTAAATTGGGGCCCCCAAGGGTACTTTCTCTGCTGACCTGACGCAAGGCTATTTTGAGTCTCAGATGATAAAGCATCTGTGAGAATAGTTTGGAAACTGAAGTGCTGAGCAACTGTGTGACGGGAAGCAAGGACTAGCGTTCAGTTGTGCACAGTTGTGCTGTGGAACTCTAGGATTGGAGATTCAGCACTTTGTTGGCCCTGACATTAACCAGACCATACTGCTGTCAACAGGCTTTGAAAGAGCCTCCGTGGAAATGCAGAGTTGACTTTACTCATCAACAGTCAGGGAGGGCACATCCCTTCTCTCAACTTGGCACTTGTGAGAGGCTGTTGCTTCATGAGGGTAGCAAGGGAGAGTCTGGCGAGAAGTTTAGAACTGCACCCCTTTGTTCCACTTGTAGCTGCATGTGCCCAGGTAGCCAGCGTTTAACTGCTCTGTTCTCTTCCCTCCAAAGAAGAGGTTGAATGGCAATTTGATTATTCTGGGCTCTCCTTAAAGGTAGCATCTTGACAAATACACCATACTCTTGTAGCTGAGGCAGTTACTGTATAAACAATTACTTCCTTTAATCTGTACAATAATCCTAAGAGGCAGGTCTCATTGGACCCATGTTGGAGAGGGTTTAGAGCAGTTAAGCAACTAAGTAGTGGGGTGGGATTAGAATGCAGTTGTCTGACTGCAGTCTTTGTTGTGCATTTACCCATTGTTAAATGTTAATTGAGCAACTTTCTTCCACAGGGTGTATAATGATGTGCAAGACTATACCTGCTATGTACTGTATTTGTCTAACTCCTTGTAGTTAGGGTGCCTGTTGCCAGTAGTGTTACTGAACCAAGTCATAGATGACCATCTGAATTCCCCATTTACTGAACCTGCTGTGCGCACTAGTCCCTGTTCTGGTAGCTCGGGAGATGGGTGAAGAAGCTGTCCCTGCCCCCAGTGCTCAGAGGGGCTTAAGCACCTTGTCCGGGGTCTCATGGCCTGGTTTCTGCTCCTTACCATGAAGCAGCAGACTGTAATTATGTTAAGTTAGGTGGTGGGAATCCAGAGGTGAGAAAGTCTTCCAAGAGTAACACTAACTGGGGTAAAATGTGATCTGATCTGGGCACACGGGAGCAGGTGTCTCACTGGGGCTATGAAAGTAGAGAAGGATCACATGGAGATGCACCAGTCATCCTGCAGGGGAAGAGTGGAGATGAGGTGGGAGAGTGTGGGAGCAGAGTGCAGGTAGGCTTTGTCATCCTCAGTGAGGTGCAAGGCGCTGTGGTGACTGGTGGCTTCCAGCAGAGTGTTGCCCAAAGCATTTCTGGTAAGAGAAATTCTATTTCAAAAATAGACTTCAGGTTGGCTGCAAGAGCACAGAGGTGTGACGATCGATCGATTGATTGATTTTTTAACACCTTTATTGCAGTATAACTGCTTTACAGTGGTGTGTTAGTTGCTGCTGTACAACAAAGTGAATCAGCTATATGTATACATATATCCCATATCCCCTCCCTCTCGCGTCTCCCTTCCACCCTCCCTATCCCACCCCCAGGTGGTCGCAAAGCACCGAGCTGATCTCCCTGTGCGATACAGCTGCTTCCCACTAGCTATCGATTTTACGTTTGGTAGTGTATATATGTCCATGCCACTCTCTCACTTCGTCCCAGCTTACCTTCCCCCTCCCTGTGTCCTCAAGTCCATTCTCTGTGTCTTTATTCCTTTCCTGCCCCTAGGTTCTTCAGAACCTTTTTTTCTTTTCTTTAAGATTCCATATATATGTGTTAGCATACGGTGTTTGTTTTTCTCTTTCTGACTTACTTCACTCTGTATGACAGACTCTAGGTCCATCCACCTCACTACAAATAACTCAATTTCGTTTCTTTTAATGGCTGAATAATATTCCATTGTATATATGTGCCACATCTTCTTTATCCATTCATCTGTCAATGGACACTTAGGTTGCTTCCATGTCTTGGCTATTGTAAATAGAGCTGCAGTGAACATTGTGGTACATGACTTTTTTTTTTTTTTTGCAGTATGTGGGCCTCTCACTGTTGGGGCCTCTCCCGTTGCGGAGTACAGGCTCCGGACGCGCAGGCTCAGCGGCCATGGCTCAATGGGCCCAGCCGCTCCGCGGCATGTGGGATCTTCCCGGACCGGGGCACGAACCCGTGTCCCCTGCATCGGCAGGCTTACCCTCAACCACTGTGCCACCACGGGAGCCCCTATGACTCGTTACGGTTTTCTCAGGGTGTATGCCCAGTAGTGGGATTTCTGGGTCATATGGTAGTTCTATTTTCAGTTTTATAACGAACCTCCATACTGTTCTCCAGTATGGCTGTATCAATTTACATTTCCACCAACAGTGCAAGAGGGTTCCCTTTTCTCCACACCCTCTCCAGCACTTATTGTTTGTAGATTTTTTTTTTTTAAATATTATTTGGGATCTCAGAATTCTTACTGAAATACAGAACTGTACTTCTTTTTAACAGGACACAGAAAGAATGAGGGATAATCTGTAACTTTGAGGACTAAATTGTTTCAGATTTTCCTAAAGATTATAAGAAAAAGTATTAATCATATCATTGGTTCCAACCGGTGTGAGGTGATCCTCATTGTAGTTTTTTTTTTTTTTAATTATTTATTTTTGGCTGCATTGGTTCTTCATTACTGCATGTGGGCTTTCTCTAGTTGAAGTGAGTGGGGGCTACTCTCGTGGTGTATGGTCTTCCCATTGCGGTGGCTTCTCTTGTTATGGAGCACGGGCTCTAGGTGCGTGGGCTTTGGTAGTTGTGGCGTGTGGGCTCAGTAGTTGTGGCTTGCAGGCTCTAGAGCACAGGCTCAGTAGTTGTAGTGCGCAGGCTTAGCTGCTCCACGGCATGTGGGATATTCCTGGACCAGGGCTTGAACCTGTGTTGCCTGCATTGGCAGGCGGATTCTTAACCACTGCGCCACCAGGGAAGCTCCTCATTGTACGTTTGATTTGCATTTCTCTAATGATTAGTGATATTGAGCATCCTTTCATGTGTTTGTTGGCAATCTGTATATCTTCTTTGGAGAAATGTATGTTTAGGTCTTCTGCCCATTTTTGGATTTGGTTGGTTGTTTTGATATTGAGCTGCATGAGCTGTTTATATATTTTGGAGATTAATCCTTTGTTGCTTTGTTTGCAAATATTTTCTCCCATTCTAAGGGTTGTGTTTTCATCTTGTTTATGGTTTCCTTTTCTGTGCAAAAGCTTTTAAGTTTCATTAGTTCCCATTTGTTTATTTCCATTTCTCTAGGAGGTGAGTCAAAAAGGATCTTGCTGTGATTTATGTCATAGAGTGTTGTGCCTGTGTTTTCCTCCAAGAGTTTTATAGTGTCTGGCCTTACATTTAGGCCTTTAATCCGTTTTGAGTTTATTTTTGTGTATGGTGTTAGAGAGTGTTCTAATTTCATTCTTTCACACGTAGCTGTTCAGTTTTCCCAGCACCACTTATTGAAGAGGCTGCCTTTCTCCATTGTATATTCTTGCCTCCTTTATCAAAGATAAGCTGACCGTATGTGCGTGGGTTTATCTCTGGGCTTTGTATCCTGTTCTATTGATCTGTATTTCTGTTTTTGTGCCTGTATCATACTGCCTTGATTACTGTAGCTTTGTAGTATAGTTTGAAGTCAGGGAGTTTGATTCCTCCGGGTCTGTTTTTCTTCAGATTGCTTTGGCTGTTCAGGGTCTTTTGTGTTTCTATATAAATTGGTAAGTTTTTTGTTCTAGTTCTGTGAAAAATGCCATTGGTAGTTTGATAGGGATTGCTTTGGGTAGTATATAGTCATTTTCACAATGTTGATTCTTCCAGTCCAAGAACATGGTATATCTCTCCATCTGTTTGTATCATCTTTAATTTCTTTCATCAGTGACACTTGATTTATTTATGCTGGCAAAGCAGAGGCTTTCCTGAGTTTTGGAGCCCTATAGTGTGAGCCTAGGGAGTAAAGACACCTCAATTTCATTTGTCCTTCCCCTTCCACTCACCCTTGAACTTCCTTTCCTGTATGCTAGACACTGTGGAAGTGATACCCCCCAGAACAACTGTGTCCATGGTCTGGTTGGGAGTTAGGGACAAGTGAGGTTCTGGTGGGAAATGAGGCTGGAGGGGTCAGCAGGGAACAGGTCAGGGAGGAACCTTGTATGCTGGGCTAAGGATGTATTTTGTTCAGTATTTTGGTTGAATAAAAGAAAACTTTAGAGATAAGATATTCAGCAGTGGATTGACTGTCTTTGTCATGGTGAATTCCTTTGCATGGAGGGTACTTAAGCCCTTGGACTGCTCATGTATGTTGGAGAGGGGATTTGTGCAGGAGGTTAGGGGTTGTTGAGATGGCATCCAAGCAGTCTAGCTTAGTGGGAAAAGGACTAGACTGGGAATTGGGAAACCTGGTTTCTGATCCCTAGTCAGCTGACAGCTGGCTGGGGCCCTGGATGGGCAAGGGGGCTTCCCTTTCCTGGGCCTCCATTTCCCTGTGTTTAGGTGAGATACAAGGGCTGGATGCATGGGTCCCAAGCGTGGTACCTGGGGGCTTGTTAAAAATGCAAATGCCCATGTCTCTTGTCCCAGTTTCCAGAGTTACTAGTTCTGGGTGGCACCGAAGCATCTGACGTTTTAACAGCTTCCAGGTGATGCTACTGATGAGCTAGGTTAGGGAAACTGGACTAAAAAGTCTCTAATGTCCCTTCTGCCTCTGAGAATTCTGTGTCTCTGAGGGAGATGTGGTCTCTGTCCTTAAGAAGCTGGCAAGTAAATAGTAATACTGCTGTTACTACTGCTAATAAAAGTAATACAGAATAGCTAACATTTATTGAGTGTTTTCTATGTGCCAGGTATTGAACTCATTTCTCTCATTTACCTTTTATAACCACTATGAAGGAGGTATTCTTATCCCTGTTTTACAGATGAAGAGATTGAGGCTCAAAGAGATTAGTGCCTTTGGTCAAAGTTATGCAGGTTTGACTGCCTGTGGTACACCTGGGGACATTTGTGGAACTTCCCAGTAAGGAGCTAAAATTTGCACTGAGTCTTGATGGGTGCAGAGAGATTAGCTAAGGCAGTAGTTGTCCAAATGTGGTCTGACACTGGCAGCATCCGCATCCCCCTGGAACTTGTTACAAATGCAATTTCTCAGGCCCTACCCCAGACCCACCGAATCTGAAACTGTGGGGCCAGCAACCTGTGTTTTAACATGTCCTCTAGGAGGTACTGATGCAGGTTGAAGTTTGAGAACCACTGAGTTGGGGGTAGAGAAGGACATTACAGGGGGCACAGTCGTGGAGACCAGGAAGGGCAGTGTTGCAGACTGGCCCATCACTGGCCTTCCCTTTGGTGGAATCGAGAGGTCACATGAGCCATGCAGACTCCCACAAGGGGGCACTGTGGGCACAGGCTTGGATGCTGCCTGTTATGCTGTCATGGCTGCTACCCTGGTGGAAGCGTGAAAAAAGCCTGGTGCCACATCAACTGGAGAGGTCATTCTTTCTTCTCAGAAAAGGTCTAATGGGGGTGGTAATCTTGTTTATAGGATTCGTCCCTTGTAGGGAAGCTGAACCTACAGGGCTTTCTGCTGTTCACACGTGCATGGCAATGTCTACCCGTCCGTGCTGCAGTGTCTCTGCAGATCCTGTGCAAATAGCATTCCTCTTGTAGCTCCCCAGCCAAGGGGCTTGCAGTTTCTTTGGAAGAAAGAACGCTTGAACCCCAGCGGCCCGATTCTAGTTCATTGTGCTACCTCTAGGTGACGCCTCTGTCTGGTTCTTTCACAGTTTGGGAGTAAGGTGGAGTGCTGGGTCACAAAACCTGTCTTCAAGCCTTAGCTCTGCCCCAGCCATGCTTTGTGATCTCAGGCAAGTCCCTTTTCTTTGGGCCTCATTTTTCTTTCTTTTTTTTTTTTCCTCATTTTTCTTTTGTGTTAGATAAGGGAGTGGTACGGAGAAGGTGGCTTTCAGCATCTTTCCACATATAAAATGCTTCTGTGGGGAGTTGAGGAGATAGGCTTGTCCTACTCAAGGAGCTGGGATTGCAGGGCAGCTGTAAGCCCTGCTGCATGACATCCATCTCCTGTATCCATTTAAGTAAGCCTTGTCAGGTCCTTGGTACAAGGCAGAAGGTGGAACCTATCAAGTTGGATTTTTTTTAAGAAGTCCAGATCTTTAGGCAAGGATTTGCCTCTATAGATTTCTGTTCTGCATATGCTTGGAAGAATGGGAGATATACACCTTATTTTCCTCTCAGCTGCAGCGTGTATTTCTTCTGAAAATACATTGCCTCTGAAGGAGGGGCTGTGACAGTGTTGGGGGCTCTGGCATTCACCTCATTAATCAAGGGATTGGTGTCCAGCACCTCATGGTGACTGCTCACCCAGCTGAGCTACTCTGCCTGGGCACTTAGTTTCTGGAATTGTGTTTTCAGAGAGCTGTAGATATGCTCATCTCAGAGCCAGAGGGAATTAAAGAGAGGGTCTGGTTCAGCTCTCTTGCTGGCTCCCCCTTTATACGACGATGTTCAGAGAGCTTGGTTAGAAATTGCCCAGCCCAATAGGCAAACACTGTCAAGCTGCAGTTCTCCTTGGTGGAGGAAGCTTGTTAAACAAGATGCCTCTTTCCATCAGGCCCCCTTGGAGAAGGAAAGAAAGCTCTTCAGTTGATCTGGCACCTCTGTTTTGCATGCACATAATGCTCCATTTTCTTGTTTTTGGATGAGGCCACTGAGGCATAGGTCAGGTGGCTTTTCCCAAGTCCCGCAGCTCATCAGTGTGGGGGAGGACTGAGTTTGAGGCCTCTTCACCTTGAGCTGGCTCCCCTCCTGACTGCAGGTGAGCCATTTGCTACTCAGGTGCCATATTCTCCTCCTCTTTTTTAAAGAAAATATTCCACCCTTAGGTGTTTGGGTTTTTTCCCATTTTATTGAGATGTAATAGACATATAGCACAGTATTAGTGTCAGGTATACAGCATAATGGTTTGATATGTCTATATATTTGTGAAATCTCCACAATAAGTCTATTTAACATCTATCATCTCACATAGTTAACAAATTTTATTTCTTGTGATGAGAACTTTTAAGATTTACTCTCTTAGCAACTTTCAAATATATAATACAGTATCATTAGCTGTAGTCACCATGCTGTACATTACATCCCCAGAACTTACAGCTGGAAGTTTGTACCTTTTGACCACCTTCACCCATTTTCACCCACCCCCTGCTTCTGGCAACCACCACCCTGTTCTGTTTCTGTGAGTTTGGTTTGTTTTAGATGCCACATATAAGTGAGATCATACAGTGTTTGTCTTTCTCTCTGACCTGTTTCACTTAGCATATTACCCCCAAGTCCATCTGTATTGTCACAAATGGCAGGATTTCCGTTTTTATGGCTGAATAATATTCCGTGTGTGTGTGTGTGTGTGTGTGTCACATTTTTAATCATTCATCCAGTCATGGACACTTAAGTTGTTTCTATGTCTTGACTATTGTAAATAATGCTGCAGTGAACATGGGAGGGCAGATACCTCTTTGAGATAGTGATTTCATTTCCTTTGGATATATACCCATGTTTGGAATTGCTGGATCATATGGTAGTTACATTTTTAATTTTTTGAGGAACCTCCATGCTATTTTCTGTAGCGGTTGCACCAATTTACATTCCCACCAACAATGCACAAGGGTTCCTGTTTCTCCACGTTTTTGCCAACACTTGTTATCTCCTGTCATTTTGATGACAACCATTCTAACAGGTGTGAGGTGATACCTCATTGTGGTTTTTGATTTGCATTTTCCTGATGAGTAGTGATGTTGAGCACCTTTTCATGTACCTTTTGGTTATTTGTGTGTCTTCTTTCAGAAAAATGTTCAGTTCCTCTGCCCATTTTTTAATTGGATTGCCTTTTTTATTTTGGCTATTACATGAGTTTTTTAATATACTTTGGATATTAATCCCTTATATGATATTTGGTTTGCAAATACTTTCTCCTTTTCGGTAGGTTGCCTTTTCATTTTGTTGATGGTTTCCTCTGCTGTGGAGAAGCTTTTTAATTTGATATAGTCCCACTTGTTCATTTTTGCTTTTGTTGCCTTTGCTTTTGGTGTCAAATCCAAAAAAATCATTGCCAAGACTGATGTCAAGGAGCTTAACAGCCTGTATTTTCTTCTAGGAGCTTTATGGTTTTAGGTCTTCTGTTCAAGTGTTTAATCCATTTTGAGTTGATTTTTGGGTAAGGTGTACGAGGTCCACATTCTTTTGCATGTGGCTGTCCAGTTTTCCCAGTACCATTTTCCTTCTGTTTTTAAGGTTACAGAGCATTGTAGTGTTGTCTGGGGTGCTTCTCCATGCTGTCCAGCTCATTACCCTTTTCTGTCTCACAGAGTGTCGCTGGTACAGAAGTGTTCCCTCAGAGGCTGAGAATTTAATTTTTTAAAATTTATTTATTTATTTTTGGCTGCATTGGGTCTTCATTGCTGTGCATGGGCTTTCTCTAGTTGCGGCGGGCTGGGTCTCCTCTTCGTTGCGGTGCGCGGGCTTCTCATTGCAGTGGCTTCTCGTGTTGCAGAGCGCGGGCTCTGGGTGTGCGGGCTTCAGGAGTTGTGGCTCACGTGCTCTAGAGTGCAAGCTCAGTAGTTGTGGCGCGTGGGCTTAGTTGCTCCGCGGCATGTGGGATCTTCCCGGACCAGGGCTCAAACCCGTGTCCCCTGTATTGGCAGGCAGATTCTTAACCACTGTGCCACCAGGGAAGTCCCGAGGCCAAGAATTTAAATGTCTCCTACTGGTGCTCCCTGAGCCAGCTTTGTCTTTGGTTTAGATGGTATATTAGGTAGGTGGCCTTCATCTGCAGGTAACTGAGAACTCAAACTGCCTTGAACAGTTAAGACATTTATTTGCTTACATAGGAAGCCATCTAGATGCAACAGGGCCTTCAAGGTTGCAGGCCCCTTTGCATCTAGATGGCTTCTTATGTAGATGCAGCAGTTCAACAGTGTCATCAGGACCTAAACATTTCTCTCTTTGCTTTGCTCCTCACTGTGTTGGCTCCATTATGCAGGATGGTTGCCAAGTACCACTGGGGCTAACAGGGCTGGGACTAGGGTGGTGTGGTGAGACACTTGGGATGTGAAACCTAAGGAGGTGTTCACTCAGGGTGGGCGTAATGCAGGGTTAACGCTTTTATGACTCCAGGGGTACTTCACCCTGGTTCTGGCCCTTGGGGCTAACCCTGCCCTCCTTCATGTTGGTGGGAGACAGACTGCCACCGCCCCCCGCCAACCCCCACCGCCTCATTTCACTTAGAGTAGGCTAAACTGCTGCAACAAATAGGCCCGCAGAATGTGATTGGCATAAACACAATACAGACGTATTCCTAATTCTCCTAGAAGTCCAAGGCAGGGTATTCCTGGTCAGCAGGAAGCTTTCCTTTGCATGTGGTAATTCAAGAACACAGCTTCCTTCTGTCCTGTGCCTTTGCCATCTTTAGGGCCTCACGGTCACTTGCATCTGCCTAGCAGAGTGGGAAAAAGAGGTAGAGGAGAGGCACCCATTCTCCACAAAGGCCTGACTAGAAGTCACCCACATCATTCTATTCCTACTCTATTGGCTGCGACTTAGTCTCCTGACACACTGCTGCAAGGGGGCTGGGGAATGTAACCTAGCTCTAGCCCAGGGAGAGGCGAGGAGAGTGGTTTGGGGGGACATCTTCTAGTCTTTGCCGTGGAAGGAAGAAGAAAATGGATGCTTTATGGGGACCCTTTGAACAGAAGCCTCTCAAGGAAATGGAATTTATTGGAAAGCTGGAGGTGTCTAACAACCAGAATGTAGGTGGTCCTGGTGGCCCCCTTGGGAGTGGGAATGGAAAGTGTTCCAGTACAAATCAGCTCTTCCCCCCTTCTCCCTCTGTGAGTCTACTCCACTCCTTTGCAGGCCTGCTTCTTTTGCTCTTCTTTCTTTCCCATGGCTACCATTCTAGCTTCCCATTCCCTCCCGTTCCAAGCATCCAACAACATTAATTTGACTCTGCATCCCACTTGTCACTTCCCAAGAATGAGACTGGCCTCGCCTGGGAGAAGGGTCCCTTCCTGGTCCTGCTAGCTCATGGAGCCCGCTTTCCACTTAACCAGGGCTGAGGGAGCACTTGCTGAGAAGGAATGAAGACAGGGGGCTGCTGATGTGTCCACAGCAGCTGCCCCTCGTGTTGCTAAGACTTGCTTTCCTTGTCACTCCCAGACCACCATGTTACCATATAAAAAAAACCAACCAAACCTTTATTTTTAAAAACTTTATTAAAGAAAATAGCTTTATTGAGATATAATTCACATGGTAAAATATTCATCCTTTTTTTAAAAAAATTATTTTATTTTTGGCTGCATCGGGTCTTTGTTGCTTCATGTGGGCTTTCTCTAGTTGCGGCGAGAAACTGCTCTTCGTTGTGGTGCACGGGCTTCTCATTGTGGTGGCTTCTCTTGTTGTGGAGCACGGACTCTAGGTGCGCGGGGCTTTAGTAGTTGTGTGGCTCGTGGGCTCTAGAGCGCAGGCTCCGTAGTTGTGGTGCACAGTAGTTGTGGTGCACGGGCTTAGTTGCTCCGCGGCATGTGGGATCTTCCCGGACCAGGGCTCAAACCCTTGTCACCTGCGTTGGCAGGCGGATTCTTAACCACTGTGCCACCAGGGAAGCCCTCTTTATCCTTTTAAAGTGTACAATTCAGTGGGCTTCAGGATTTTTGCAGAGGTGTGCAACTGTCATCACCACCTAACTTTTAAACATTCTCATCATGCTAGAGAGAAACCCTGTGCCTATTAGCAGTCACTCCCCATTTACTCCAGCCTCTACCCCTAACCCTGGGCAACCACTAAGCTATTTCCTGTCTCTATAGATTTGCTGATTTGGGACATACTCATTTCATATAAATGGAATTATACAGAATGTGGTCTTTTTGTGATTGTATTCTTTCACTTAATGTTTTTAAGCTTCATCCATATTTTAGCATGTATCGTTACTTCATTCCTTTAAAAAATAGAGCTTTATTGAGTTATAATTCACAGACCATGAAATTCACCGTTTAAAGTATGCAACTCAGTTGTTTTTTGTATATTCACAGAGTTGTGCAACACTCACCACTATCTAATTTTAGAACATTTTCATCACTTCAGAAAAGAAACCTCTTAACCATTAGCAGTCTCTCCTATTCCTCCCCTCCCGGCCCCTGAAAACCACTAATCTGCTTTTAAGTCTCTGTGGATTAGCCTGTTCTGGACATTTTATGTAAATGAAATCATACCATTTATATGATTTGTGTCTGGCTTCTTTTACTTAGTATAATGTTTTTAAGGTTCATCCGTGTAGTGACACACAGCAGTACAGTTAATACCTTTTAATTGTCAAATAATATTCAGTTGTATGGGTATACCATATATTGTTTATCCATTCATCAGTTGATGGACATTTGAATTGTTTCTATTTTTCTGCTTTATGAGTAATTCTGCTATGACCATTCATGTGCAAGTTTCTGTGTGGACATATCCTTTTCTTTCTCTTGGATTATATATAATACCTAGGAGTAGAATCCTAGGTCATATGGCAACTCTGTGTTTTAACATTTCGAGGTGCTGCCAAACCATCTTCCACAGAGGCAGCACCATTTTATGTTCCCACCAGCAGTGTATGAGGGTCCTCATTTCTTCACATCCTTGTCAGCACTTGTTATTATCTGTACTTTTGACTTTAGCCATCAAGTGGGTATGAAGTAGTTTCTCATTAAGGTTTTGATTTGCATCTGATAATAATCAGTGGTGGGACTTCCCTGGTGGTCCATTGGTTGAGTCTTCCAATGCAGGGGGTGAGGGTTTGATCCCTGGTCAGGGAGCTGAGATCCCATGTGCATCTGGCCAGAAAGCCAAGACATAGAACAGAAGCAGTATTGTAACAAATTCAATAAACACTTTAAAAGTGGTCCGCATTAAAAAAAAATAATAATGGCACTGAGCATCTTTTCATGTGCTTGTTGGCTGTTTGTATGTCTTGTTTAGAAAAGTGTTTAGTGTTGCTCATTTTAGAATTGGGTTATTTGTCCTTTTTTTTAAATTGAAATATTGATTTACAGTACTGTGTTAGGTGTACAGCAGAGTGATTCGGTTATATATATTATCTTCCAGACTATTTTCCATTATAGGTTATTATAAAATATTGAATATAGTTCCCTGTGCTGTACAGTAAATCCTTGTTACTTATCTGTTTTATGCGTAGTTTATTTTTTTAATAAATTTATTAATTTAGGCTGCATTGGGTCTTCGTTGCTGCACACGGGCTTTCTCTAGTTGCGGCGAGCAGGGGCTACTCTTCGTTGCAGTGTGCGGGCTTTTCGTTGTCGTGGCTTCTCTTGTTGCAGAGCACAGGTTATAGGCACGCAGGCTTCAGTAGTTGTGGCACATGGGCTCTAGAGCGCAGGCTCAGTAGCTGTGGTGCATGGGCTTAGTTGCTCCGTGGCATGTGGGATCTTTCCGGACCAGGGCTCGAACCCATGTCCCCTGCGTTGGCAGGCGGATTCTTAACCACTGCGCCACCAGGGAAGTCCTGTGTAGTTTATTGTATCTGTTAGTCCCATAGTCCTAATTTGTCACTGCACACCCCCGCCCACAAGCTTTGGTAACCATAAGTTTTTTTTCTGTCTCTTTGAGTCTGTTTTGTATATGGATTCATTTGAATTATGTTTTAGCTTACATATATAAGTCATACTGTATAATATTTGTCTTTCTCTAACTTCATGTAGTATGATATTCTCTGGATCCATCCATTTTGCTGCAATTTGTTGAGTTATAAGTATTCTTCATATATTCTAGATATGTCTCTTATTAGATATATGTTTTGCGTGTATTCCATTCTTTGGGTTGTCTTTTCACTTTCTTGATTGTGTTCTTTAAAAGGCAAAAGTTTTACGTTCTGATGAATTCCAAACTCTTCTTTTTTCTTTTACTTGTGTTTTTGATGTTATAGCTAAGAAATCATTGCCTAACCCAAAGTCACAAAGATGGATATGTTTTCTTTTATAAGTTTTATAGTTTTAGCTCTAACATTTAGTTTTATGATCCATTTTGAGTTAATTTTTGTAGCGGGTGTTAGGATGGGTCTGACTTCATTCTTTTGGCATGTGGCTTCTCAGTTGTCCTAGCACTGCTTGTTGAAGAGACTGTGCTTTCCCACTGAACTGTATTGGCACCTTTGTGGAAAATCAGTGTCCTGTGTAGCCACTTCCTGGATTTTCTGTCCTTTGAAACAGCTGTCAGGGCTCCCATGAGACTGTGAATATAAACAATAATGCCTTTCTCATATTGAACACCTACTATTTGCAGTGCTAGGCACATTATATATATTCTCTCTTGTCCTCACGTTAATTCCTCAAGGTGAGTAGTAGTATCCTCATCTCAGAGATAAGCAAATTGGAATTAAGCATTTCAGCCATTTGCTGAGGGTGTCCTTTAGTAACGTGGTGGAGCTGGGCCTTGAACTTAGATCAATGTGGCTCCAAGGGCTGAGCCCAGCTGTGTGCTGTGGTTCTCTGTTCCCAGGAGGTCCCACCCAGCTTGGGTGTCATTTCTGGAGTTCTTTGGGGCCATGACTAGCCAGATATATGTATGGCAAGGAATGTCCTGAAACCTGAGTAAGATTATATGATTTCACAGTGTGCTTTGGATGTTTAAAAAAAAAAAAAGCAAATTGTTGTCTCCAGCTGCCTCTGTAAGAAGTGGGCAGCTAGACTGAAGGAATGTTGCATGGGTCCTGTTCTGCCCTGTCCTGTTGGACCACTCCTGGGAGTTATGTTATTTTTGGAAGCCATGAAGTAGAGCCCATTGAGAAAAGAGTATCAGGATGGTGGCCTGCCTTCAGATAATGGCCTGTGAGGCCTAATTGAAAGGTCTGGAGGTATTTAAATTGGAAATGAGCCAAGAGAGGTGCTGTTGGTGAAAGGCTATCACGCAGAGAAAGGGTGAGATTTGTGCCAGAGTGTGGAAAATGCGGCAGAATGGTTTGGCTGGTCAGGAGGAAGTTTTTAAAACTCAGAGCTAATGGGAGGTGGCAGGGGCTGCCTTGGGGAGTCGTGAGCTTCTTGTCACTGGTTTTATACAAGCAGAGTCTAGCTGCTTACTTTGTGGAATGTCCTAGAGGCTCCTTGGGTGAAGGCCTGTGGGATTTTTTTAAGTTTTCCTTTGACCCCCAAAGCTTATATGTCATGGCTTCTGGTTTTACAGGACTTCCTGTCCATGCAGCTGAGATTGCTCCCAGCTCAGATCTGTCATGCCTCACTCATCCCGAGGGCTAAATTTGGAATTTAATAACAACACTTTGGCCTGTTTCCTTGGAGGCACTTCATCTGTTATCCCATTAATCCTCATAACATCCCTGGGCAGAAAGTGAGGGAGGGCCAGAGAGGAGAAGGAATCTTTCTCTGACTTCTTCACATCCTGAAGGTGAGAGGAGATGGCTAGTTTAGGAGCCAGCCTGGGGCTGGGGGCGTGGCCTGGATCACAGACCCTCAGGCTCCCCCCCCCCCAACTCCCACATACAACCTACTGGGTAAAGAGTGTGTCTCCCCAGCAGGAAGCTCTTGGGAATAGTATATTGGTGATCTGATTCCATAAAAAGTTTAAGACACACCCATGGTGCATATGGCTCCAGGTCAGCTCAGTCAGGAGTGGGAATGGGTGGGCATGGGCATGGAGGTGAGTGGATGAAGTTTGAGCCCCAAGGTGAGGGGGAAAGACCAATGTGTCCACCACTAACTTCTGGCAGAGGGGAGGGGCCTGAGGCAGCAGGAGGGCTTCCTCAGGGAGGGGATTTGAGCAAAGTTTGGAGAGTCTTGGCGAGGACCCTGGATTTACATTCTGGAGCTCAGCGTTTGAGTGGTTTTCCTACCAACTAGCCATGTGACGTGGGTCAAGTTCTTGCCCGCCCCCCCCCCCCCCCCCCGGGGCTCACTCTCCCCAGGAAAGGGCTTGCCTAGGGTGCTCTTTGAGGTTCTGAGCCTGTGAGCTGAGTGCTGTTTGCATGGATGGCTAAAGAGCCTGGGCATGCAGAGGAGGGACTGTGGACTAGCTCAGGGAAGAGGTTTGCTGGAACCGCTGTGAAGGATGAGCAGGGATGAAGGGAAGAGGACCCCAGGTGAAGGGCTCTGCTTGGGCAAAGGCATATTGGCTTTGGGGTTCTTGTCTACTCCAGACCATGCTGTTTGTCACTCCTACCTCTGTTCAGAGTCTCACAGGCATCTGGCTTCTCCATCCCTCCCAAGCTCTTTCTCTTTAGGCCTTGGCATTTTGTGTCAGGCTGGCCCTCGGCGAGTGACCCAGTCTGCAGTGGGGACACTCTTGTCTGGACTATGAGTGCTGCTAAGTCTTCCCTGGCACCAGGCAAGGAGGGCACAGAAACCCAAGGCCACACACTGGAGACCACTGCAGCTGGAAGGTCCCTTGAAAATCATCTGATGCTATACTCCTTGTCACCTTTTTGCAGATGAGGGAATTGGGGCTTGGAGTTGCAAGCCTGGTGAGAGAAGAGCAGGTGCCAAGACCTGGAGGCAAGAGAAAGCAGATGGGTTTGTGAAAGGTAGAAGAGCCAGGATTGGGAAGTGTGTGGAAATGAGGCCGGAGCGGTGGGCAGGACCGGGTAGTGCCGGAGCTCTAGTAAGCCACGGGAAGATGTTAAGCAGAGGAATGGTTTCTTTTACAAAGGACATTGGCTAGAAACCGAGCCCCCGGTTTTCCCAGCTTTCCCTGTGCCTTGCTGGCCTTCCCCACCTGTGGATGGCACCTTCGTCCTCTGCTTGCTATGGCTGAAAACCTGGTAAAAGGCCTCGACTCGTTCTCTCACCCTCCACATCTCCAGTCCCTCCACAAGTCTTTTGGCTCTTCCTTCAGAATATATCCAGTATCTGACTGCTTTTCACCACCTCCACGGCTCCTCTGGTTCAAGCTCCCACATTTCTTACCTTTTTACTGCCTTGATCCCGTTGTTGCACTCCGATTACACCTTGGTCCCTTCGATTTATTTTCCACGCAGCAGCTGGAGTACAGGTGAAAGTCAGAGTCAGATGAGGTCACCCTTCTGTTCAGAACCCTCTAGGGGCTGCACATGTCACTCAGGGAGACGCCAAAAGGCTCTCCATGATCCACATGGCCCAAAACCTGGTCTATCATTCCCCTCGCAGCTGCTGGTTCTGCTCTTCCAGCTTGTCAGCCTTGCTCCTGCCCCGGGGCCTTTGCATGTGTTCCCTCTGCCTGGCCCACTCTTCCCCCAGCAAACCTCATAGGTCATGCTCTCCCTTCCTTTTGGTCTTCGCTCAAGACTCCTCTGGCCTCCTTATCAAAGATTGTAACCTTCCTCAAATTTCCTTCCTGGCTTTAATATTTTCTTCTCAGCATTTACTACTTTTTTTAATACAGATTTTTATTTATTTTTGGCTGCATTGGCTCTTTGTTGCTGCATGCGGGCCTTCTTTAGTTATGGCGAGTGGAGGATACTCTTCGTCGCAGTGTGTAGGCTTCTCATTGCGGTGGCTTCTCTTGTTGTGGAGCAAGGGCTCTAGGCATGCGGGCTTCAGTAGTTGTGGCTCGCGGGCTCTAGAGTGCAGGCTCAGTAGTTGTGGCGCACCGGCTTAGTTGCTCGGCGGCATATGGGATCTTCCTGGACCAGGACTTGAACCCTGCATTGGCAGGCGGATTCTTAACCACTGCGCCACCAGGGAAGCCCTCAGAATTTACTTCTAATTTTTTGTTTGTTTATTGATTGCCTACTACAAAGGAAGCTTCATGAAGGCAGGGATCTTTTTTTAAATATGTGTGTCTAATTTGTTCATTGCTGTTTTATCCTGGCACCTAGAGCAGTACCTGGAGCTCAGCAGGGTAAATAAATACTTTCAGAATGATTGACCGACCTAATGGTGGCTGTGTGGGAGTGCATTGGGCTGGGGAGCAGGAATGGGGTGGAGGGGGGAGACCAGCCGGGAGGCTGTGACAGAATCTCAGACAGGAGATGATCAGAGTTCTTGGGTCTACCAAATGGCAAGGTTTAGCAGCTCTCCCCTTGCTGTGATGCATGAACTGTCAACTGAGAAGAACTTTTAGGTTTAGTTTATCTAATCCCTTCTTTGATCATTTGGGGAAATTGAGGCCCACGAAAGAATTCCCCGCTAAGTTAGGGACAGAATGCAGCCTTCCTGTTCCCCAACGGCATCTTATTAAAGGACTTTGGTCTCTGGCGGGGAGAGGAGAAGCCTCAGGGGCTGTGTGGCAGTGACTTGAGAGCAGCTGCTGTTGTACTTGATGGCAGGTTGGGGGCCTGCCATGGTGACTGAGTTCATGTACGAAATGCTTTTCTTAGTGGTCACCTTGGGGTTGATGAATAGAAGGGCATAAGATGGCTCCTGCCTCAGGCACTACCAGTTAGGTTGAAAGTTGAGATGCCTGCATAGCAGTTCATGAAAAGACAGATCTTGGAGGGCCTTCCAGTTGCCTCTCCAGGCATGCTATCCCCCTACCACTCTCCCCACTTGTTTTTCTTGGTGGGGGGGCGGGGTCTTGACTGGCTTAAGCCAATAAAAGTATGGCATCTACTTCTGCCATAGTGATAGCTTGGTGATGGGCAGTGACCCAGACCTAAGCCAATCAGTGTATGGAATCACCCCTGGCCAAAGTGACTGATTGAGTTTGGGCCACTTGGATTTGGCTGGAAAGCTTCTGTTTGATGGCTGGAAGGAGATCTCTCCTGCTCCACGTGGTGTGATATGCAAATATGAGGCTTGGAACTGCTGCAGACCTTCTGCTGTCATGAGGGAAGCCAGCCTGAGGACAGAGTTGAGATTTACAGCAGGGCGAGCCAGGAGCCTAGCAGGGAAACAGCCAGAGCCCTGCTCAAACCTACCTGGAGCACCTGTTGTCCCAGTTATGGGGGCTAGCACATGCTGTCTACAGTTTAGGGTAGTTTGAGTTGACTTTTCTGTCCTGGTCGTTGAAGAAAGCCTAACTGTTAATTAGGTGCTAGACAGTGATGAGGAGGCATGAGTGAACATGATGAGAGCCAGGTGTGGCTTTTGCTGGACGCATGCTCCACAGCCCTGCCTGAGTCCCTCTGAGAAGCCCTCTATCCCACAAGGCCTTGAGGAAAAGTGCCCAGGAGACACTCTGAGCTCTTTCTTCCTGAAAGTGGGCAAGCTGGGGCTATCTGTATGGTTTTTAGCAGTATTGGGACCATGGAGAGAAATCTTTTTAGAGTCACTGACTTTTTAACCGCCTTCCCCTGTGGATACGTGCCCTCTTGGTGGAGGTGTGTTGCTCAGAGGGGAAGGCCCCAGTCCCGCCTCTGCTAAGTGAGCCATGCACACGTCCATGTGGGTTGCTGGGAGTGCTTGCTTGCTGGACCACAGGTGACTCCATGCCATCCCCGCATTTGGGGACTTTACCTTTTCTTCGCTCCTGGGTAGGCTGGTGACCAACGGCTCCTTCCTAGAATATTTATAAATGCATAAAAAACATGAACTTACAAAGAAAACCAATTCTGTTCAAATACATATAGCAAAATATTTAAAAATTGTGATGAAGTGCCATATATGCTGCTGCTGCTTTTTTTTTCTTTTTTCCTTAATTTATTTGACTGCGCCATGCAGTATGTGGACTCTTAGTTCCCTGGCCAGGGATCGAATCCGCACCCCCTGCAGTGGAAGTGCGGAGTCTTAACCACTGGACCACCAGGGAAGTCCCATATATGCTTCTTCGTTAATGCAATAATAAGAGTATCTTGTGGCAGATCCAGTAACTACTGTATAATTCAGAGTTGTCATGGTGAGCATAAAGGACATAACAGGATACCTGTAATAGCCATGATGTTCTTTGAAAATATTTGTGCTTTCTGTTGGTAGCAAAGTCACTGGATCTGATCGGACTACTGGGGGGTGTTGTCTCCATTCATAATTTAAAAAAGAGATAGTGAAATAAAGATGTAATTTTTTCTCATTCAAGTTTACAGTCCCCTGCGTTCTATCCATGGACCCCATGGGGGATGTCTGTGGGCCCCAAGTTAAGAACCCTTGAGTAAAACCAAACCAAACCAAAATCCTTACACACACACACACACACGCACACACACACACACGCATATACATTATGAGAATGTGTGCATATAGGTGCATACGAAGATGTAGACACCTGGGATCCTCATACCTGCACAAAGAGCTATGGAGGACACCTCCTACCTCCCAGGTGAACCTGTTGTTCATGCACACACATACCCAGCTGCCGACACACCCAGAGAGACACTGTATATATGTGCTCGTGGACACATGCAGGTCAGACACTTGGGGCCATGTGTACACCCCCCCCACAGAAGTGCACACACATGCTCACACTTACACATGCTCACATGCACAAGCGTGTGGACACACACATCTAGCTTTGTACCCAGAGCCTTCTGTATAAACGTGCACAATCCGAAGCCTCAGGGCCTAGCATGGTCGCTGCAAGGGCAGGAGAGGCCAGGTTCATGCCATCTGGATCCTGCCACCCAGCCCCCAGGAGGCCCAGTCCAGGAGGACCAGAACTCTGTCTAACCCACTTTCCCAAGGCGTAAACCAAGGGGCCAGGAGGCCTCCAGAACCTTCCTTTGCTTGATGAAGCTCTGATCTGTCCCCTAATGGGTTGGGTGATGGGTATTTGGTTGCTGTTGCTGTACCACCACTAGTGGGCTGCCAGGGAGCCCTCAGCTTTGGCTCTCAGAGCCCGCGGGGGCAGTGGGGCGCGGGGCCAGCACAGTGCAGGGACGTCCCCAAAGGAAAGAATTCTTCACTGGTGATGAACATTGTGTCTGCAGAAGCTAATGGCCCAACCTCCTATTCAGTTTATGTAAAATAAAACAGGCCATATGCTGCTGCTTTCAGAGTTTGGGTGTTTAAATTAAATGTTGTTTAATGAATATTCAAACCCATTTGTTCTAAAGTTGTGCTCAGTGTGGTGGCGGCTTTCATCCCCCCTCCTTCCTTGCAGCCCCCTCCGTGCTCCCGTACCCAGGGTATTAAACCATTAGAACGGGGTGTGAACATCTAGGCAGCTGTCTTCCAACGGAAATTTGGATATTAAAATGCCGGAGCAGATGACAGTGTAAATAAAGACATACAGTGAGAGGCTTGTCTGGTTATTTTTTTGTTTGGTAATTAAGACGGAGGAGGTTTTGACTTAAGTTCTGTCGTACTGAGAAACAGAGGTGGCAGCTGAGAACTCTCCACCTCTTCCCTCTTTCCTTTGCCCGTCAGCCCAGAGAGGGGCTTTCACACTGGCCTCCGTGTAACTGGTTTATTGACAGGTGTCAACTTGGTGGCATAGAGAAGTGAAATGAGTTTATTTTTCTCCAGGCACTGCTTTCTGCTGAACTATGTCAAATTACCCTTAACATCAGCTCGAGTGGAGTCCATAGCTTTATGGTCATTTATGGTCCAGGCTGGTTCAAAACTACTGGCTCATCTCTGAATTGAACCCCTCCCCTTGGCCTGCAGTAGGCCAGACACTTCTCAGATGATTGAAGTGGGGAGGGGGTGGTGCTGGCTCTCTCATTCCTCCTCCAGCTCCAGAGCCTTGGGTCTCACTCCTTCAAATTCACAGGCAGGGACCATGGGCTGCGGAGGCAGGCTGTCCTAGGGAAGCAGTCCCCAGGGTTGTGGGAGGCATCTCTATTTTGGCTTGCTGCCATGGCTGACCTGGTGGTCTGTGTACAGATGGGGGCTGGCGTCCTTGGGGCAGAGTCCATCTCATGCCAGCACCATCCATCACTGAAGATTCCCCCAGAGAGAGGCAGCAGGCCTCCCTTCAGCCCCATGAGTGGTGCACGCCACATCTCCTTTCCAGGTGTGACACTGCTGCTTGGGATATCCTTGGGCTCCAGCTCATCTCTCCTTTTCATCTCCACATGACTTCACAGGAGCAGCTGAGGCCCTGACATCCTGTTGCACACATTTAGAGTGAGGGTTTATGTATGACTGGAACCATCTTAGGAACATCATGAGGGTTCCCATCCTTCTCTCCTACCCTGCAAGACACCTCCCAACCCAAAGAGCTCAAATGCTTCAATGCCTCTGATTATCACTTCCATGTGGGAGATCTCCAAGCTTCTGTCAGCAGCCCTGAGCTCTCTGTGGCTCTGTCTCCACTTGGACATCCCACCAGATTTCATTATGCTCGTATTTAACTTCCTCATCTCTCCTTCCCTTCTCACCTCCACAGTCCAAACCAGTGTTTTCTCTGTCATGAGGACTTGCTCAACAAGCACTTAATCAAGCAGCTACTATACACCAAGTCCTGTGATAGGTACTGAGGATCCAAGGGTGACTAAAAATGGTGCCTGCCCTCAAGGAGCTCTTGGTCCAGTGGGGGCCATAGACCTAAGGGAGAGAATCTCGGTATGAAAAGGTAAGATCTAAGGGATGTGGGTGGAGAGGTCTTAGAGGTTAGTTCACTAACCTCTAAGCACTTGGGCACTCAGGAAAGGCTTCCTGGAGGGAATGATCTTTGAGCTCAGTCTTGAATTGTAATAACTAGCAGGGTAAGAAATATAAGAAGGGCATCCTGGGGAAAGGGAATAGCAAGAACAAAGGCATGGAGGCACGGAATAGCATGGAATATGCTGAGAACTTGGAACAGTTCTGTGTTCCTGGGGTCTAATATGCAGGGTAGGGCGTGGTAAGAGACGGGCTGGTTCCTGTCTCTGTCCTGGCCTCTTCCTCCTCCCGGTCCTCCTGCAGAGTTGTGGCTGACACCTCTTCAACAAGCCTTCACCCACTGCCATCCATCCCGCCATAGGATGAATGATGGAGTGGGGTGGCTGATCACATGGTATCTTCCTACTTTGACATTATGCCACCAATAGGTAAGTATGGTTATGTCTTCTCCTGGGAGAGGTGGCCTGGAGGAACCATTTGAGGATGGGAAGCTATTTGGGATAAGGCAGCTATCCCAAGGCCCTCACCACGACCTTCCTTTCGGCTCAGTTCTTGGTCTGAATTCCGAATCTCCTTGATTCGTGACTTCCCTTTGCTTTCTTTGTGGCCTCTGAGTTTGTTTCAGAATCTGGTTTCCAGATTCCATCTGAGCCCTTGAGTAGGCAGCCTAGGTAGATCCATCTCTGCTGGCATTGACATTTTGCACATGGCTGGACACACCCTCAGAGAAAAGGAGCCACCTATGGGCCCCAAGTTATCCTTATAGATCCATGCCTGACCCAACTCCCACAACTCCTGGCCTCTACCCAACTGTCCAGGAGGATTGGGGTCTTCTAGGTGAGGTCAGCTTGGAGACTTTCTTCCCTGGCCTGATTGTGTATGTGTGTGCATATGAATACGTGTTTGTTCCTGTCTGTGTTGAGAGAGATTGGCAGGAAGCCAGTGTCCCAGCTGAGAATCTGTTCCTGGGGCTCAGAGGAAGCTGGGTGTCCCTGCCCACTTGCCCTGGCTCCAGTCTTCTACGTGTGCATTATCTACGATGGGAGTATTACATTTTGGTTGGATAGAAGTCCTAGTCCCAAGGCCATGCATAGGCCTGTGACTTTCCCAGGTGACAGGTGTGGACTCACAGAATGCATTTTCATGATAACCAGAGACAAACAATTTGAGAGCTGAAGGTGCTATAAGGAACCTATTCATTTGTTGCTTCTTTCTTACAATTTGTGTCAGAGCTTGTGCAGGGAATCGGGGGATAGCAGGACAAATAAGATACGGCTCCTGCTCCCAAGGGGTTCATAGTCTGGTGCAGGCTGGGAGAGTGGGTTATGTGATGCGCATGTTTAATGGCACTTGGTGTCACAGATAGCCACCTCTATGGGATGAGGGGGGCCGATGTTTGTCAGGCCCTTACCATGCACCTGCCTCGGGGCTGAACTTTCTTGAATAATTATTTCACTTCATTCTCACAACTGCCTCATCAGATCAGTACTATTCCAGCGGAGGAAATATGCTTAGGGAGGGTAAGCAAAGTGTCTAAGGTCACACAGGGGCAGGCTTTGAATTTGGACAGCCAATTTCTAGAGATCCCACTCTTTTAAAAAAGTTTTTTTTTAATTTCTACTTTTTTTTTAACAGCTTTATTGGAGTATAATTGCTTTACAATGGTGTGTTAGTTTCTGCTTTATTACAGAGTGAATCAGCTATACATATACATACATCCCCATATCTCCTCCCTCTTGTATCTCCCTCCCACCCTCCCTGTCCCACCCCTCTAGGTGGTCACAAAGCACCAAACCGATCTCCCTGTGCTATGCGGCTGCTTCCCACTAGCTATCTGTTTTACATTTGGTAGTGTATATATGTCCATACCACTCTCTCACTTCGTCCCAGCTTACACTTCCCCCTCCCCGTGTCCTCAAGTCCATTCTCTACGTCTGTGTCTTTATTCCTTTCCTGCCCCTAGGTTCTTCAGAATCATTTTTTTTCTTTTAGATTTCATATGTATGTGTTATCATATGGTATTTGTTTTTCTCTTTCTGACTGACTGCACTCTGTATGACAGACTCTAGGTCCATCCACCTCACTACAAATAACTCAATTTCGTTTCTTTTTATGGCTGAGTAATATTGCATTTATATGTATATATGTGCCACATCTTCTTTATCCATTCATCTGTCGATGGACACTTAGGTTGCTTCCATGTCCTGGCTATTATTGTAAATAGAGCTGCGATGAACATTGTGGTACATGTTTCTTTTTGAATTATGGTTTTCTCAGGGTGTATGTCCAGTAGTGGGATTGCTGGGTGTATGGTAGTTGCATTTTTAGTTTTTTAAGGAACTTTCATACTGTTCTCCATAATGGCTGTATCAATTTACATTCCCACCAACAGTACAAGAGGGTTCCCTTTTCTCCACACCCTCTCCAGCATTTATTGTTTGTAGATTTTTTGTAGAGATCTCACTCTTAATTCCTGGTGGCTTCCAGTCTACTTGTGGGGAAAGGTGCTGAACTGCGTCCACCTAAGCGTGGTTCTGTGGTTGGCAGAAGTGATCTGTTGTTCCATTGGGCAGAGGCTCCCCATCCTGGCTTTCAGAGATCCACAGAGCCAGGGGTCCCTCTGAATGCCCAGGGACAAAAGGAAGCAGCTCCACGGAATTCCCTGGCGGTACAGTGGTTAGGACTCCGCACTTCTACTGCAGGGGGCACGGGTTCTATCCCTGGTCAGGGAACTAAGATCCCACAAGGCATGGCATGGGCAACAAAACAAAACAAAACAAAAAAAACAGACCCCCAGTCCTCTCGGACACCCCTGTAGTCTTGAACCTGGAAAAGAGACAGTGCTCAAGACAGGGACAGCTGGTCTACCTGAGTCTACTCTCGGTTCCCTCTGGGCACAAAGCAGAATTGGGTCACCCTGGTGAGGGATGGAAAAGGCAGTGCGGAAGTCAGGTGCTTTCTGTGAGTTGAGGATAGTAGTTCTGCCTCCCTTTGTATCCCAGAGTAGTTGTGAGACGATATTTTAAAAGATCAACTCGTACAAAAATGTAAAACATTATTCACACTTTTACCTGAGTTTCTCCCATTTCAGTGGGTTTTTCTTTCATTAATTGGTTTCTTAAAACCAGTCAGCCAAGCAGCTGCCCGTCCAGACAATACCTGCTTGTTGCCAGTCACAAAGAAAGGCAGACAGATAGACAACCTCTTACAATATTTTTAATTAGATACCTTATTTTGCTGAATCCTCTCCAAAACATACCAGTAGGATACTATCTCCCAGGAGATGAGAAATTTGAGTGACAGAGAGGTTAAGTTATTTGCTCCAAGTCACAGAGTTAGTAAGTAGCAGAGCCAGAATTTGAATCCAAGTGTTTTGACTCCAGGTGGCTTGCTGGGCTAATGATGCAGTGGCCTTGAAGGGTTATATTTATATTTGGTGGAGGAGACTTTTTCAGTTCCAGGAGACCAAAACAAACAATCCATCATGTTGTGGCTGCACTGAAGCTTTCTCAGTGAAGGGCAGTAACTCGAGGAATATTTTTGCAGATATCTCCTCTTATCTCTAAAAACAGCTGAGCTGTAACACCCTGAATTCTGTGGCTGCCTAATCTGCATACTGCCCAGGAACTCGGGAATGTCTTTACAGGCATTTGAGACTTGGACCCCTGGGAAGGGTGGAGCGAAGGACATTCAGACAGCCATGGAGTCTGGTCCCTTACACCAGGGCCAAGAGGCTCCTGAAAGATGCACCCTTGCTCCTTGGCGGATGCCCTTTGGCATCATTATTGTAGGTGGGGATCATGGGGTTGCATGCAGCGCAGTCCATGTGAGCCAGCCCACACACTGGGAGTAGTAGGGCAGGGCATGATTACTGGAGCAGTACAGAGTTCTTAGGTGGAAAGTGAGCCCAGCCAGCTCATGGGAATCAGATCTGGGAGGCCCCCCAAGAGTGAGGCAGCTTTTCTCTGTCTCAAGTTTTCCATCTCTCGGGCTTTGCTTTTTGCCTCTCTCCTGTTTTCCTCTCTGCAGGCAGGATTCCTCTGCTTACTCATGGTTTCTCTGCTTGGCACACCCCTCTTCTCCGGCCTTCTTGCTTGGTTTTGCTATAGGGCCAACTTGACTCTACACAACCCCAAATGCCCATCACTGTCTAACGTGGTCCAAATTCTTGAGAGAAAAAAATCTGATTGGTCATTGATTAGCCAGTGAACTTAGATGTCCTTAGGTATCTATCTCTCGTCCATTCAGAACAGAACATGTGGTGCAAACATGGCCACTTGGGGCTGCCTCTTCAGCTGGAGATGTGGGCAGGGCAGGTATGCCTGAACACATCTGCTGTGGAGGGCCAAGCTGAAGCCATTTGTCTCACTCAGACCATGGGCAGGAGAGCAGAACCAGGTTCAGTTTTTTTGTGTTCTTGTTTTCTCCAAGTAGGCAGTTGCCTTCTGTAGGCTCTGAGCAGGGGAGGCCCACAAGACTACAGTTCACTGGTGGGTTTCTCTCTGAGTTCACATCATTTTGAGCCCGTGAGGAAGGGAGGGCACGGTGAGAGACACGTATCCACATTAATCAAGAATCTCGTAATACTCTTTCCCGAGCAGCTCCCACATAACTGGCACTGTGCTCAACACTTCACCCGTGCAATCTCATTTAATTCCCAGAACTCGGCTGGAAAAGTGGGCCTGGTTACTACCATCACACAAGTGAAGAAGAAACACGCATTTTTTCATCAGGTATTTATTGAGTGCTTAACAGTGCTAGGGCTGTGCTGGGCACCATTCCTGAAAGCTAACTGTAGACCAGAGACCAGGTGAAAGGGGTGGTATATATTTTATCCCTTTCAATCCTGAGGACAGCCCAATGAGAGAATTTCTGTTTTTAATTCATTTTATAGATAAGGAAATTGAAGTCCAGAGAGGTTAAGTTCTTGTAGAAGGTCACACAGCCAGTAAGTGGCACAATCTGAATTTGAACCCAGGCCTAATGCCCTCTTATGTAATTTGGAAATTCTGAAAAACAGATTTCGCTGGTCAAGGGGTGCCTGGGAAATAATGTTCTCGTGGCCCTTGCTTCAGCTGCTTACTTCAATTTTTGAAGGAGGGGTGGGGAGTGGGGTTCCTGGATATGCCCCTCCCACTTTCCTCTTTCATACCCAGGGAGGGCTTCATTTCTGCTTCCTGGCCCCCTTCCTGCTCCTCCCTGCGTGGTGTTCCCCATTCTAGGTCACAGAGACTCTTGACCTATTTGTAGGCTGCGTTGTTGTACCGTGTGCTACAGTCTGAAGGTGTGTGTCTGCAAACAACTCCCCTCCCCCCATTCATATGTTAAAATCCCCAAGGTGATGCTTTTAGAAGGTGCTCGGCCTTTGGGTAGTGTCTAGGTCATGAGGGTGGAGCCCTTATGGATGGGATTAACATCCTTAGAGACAGAGAGAGCTCCCTCACCCCTTCTGTCATGTGAGGACAGAATGAGAAGCCTGCAGCCGGGAAGATGGCCCTCATTCAACTGCCAGTGCCATGATCTTGGACTTCCAGCCTCCAGAACTTCGAGGAATGTGGTGTTTTGCCATAGTAGCTCGAATGGGCAAGGACCCTGTGTTTGTGTCTGGGAGCTCTGATGGCCCAGCTGGCTGTGCACGGCTGTGTTTGTCTGTGGCTGCCCCTGCCAGCCTTTTCTCCCACGCTCCTGTGGACCTCTCCTGTGTCAGGGTCGTGTCTTCGCTGGAGAGACAAGCTGTGTGTGTGTGTGTGTGTGTGTGTGTGTGTGAGTGAGAGAGAGAGAGAGAGAGAGAGAGAGTTAGACATCAAAGAAGGCCTTAGTATCAGGGCTTTTAATGGGCACAATGACAAGGTGACTGTCCTTAATTGGCTATCATAACAGCCAACCAGGTCCTACTGCATCTGTACAGGACTCCTGCTTCCTTGAAGGAGGTGAACCAGAATCGGGTGGGGCTGGGGAGCAAGGGACAGCTTTCCCTCTGGCTCTGGGAATCCAGGAGACTTAAACCCAACAGGCACTAACAGGCTCGGCCAGCTTTCTGGAAAGGGTTGAGGGCCTTCTCCCTCTGCCTGATTGTCTGCATCACTACATAGAGAAGGAGCTTCTGGTTGGGAGTTTTTAACTCCTAGGCTGTTATAACTAACTCCTTTATGTTATAACGAGCCCAGAAACCATCAGGGAGAGCACTGATGAAAGAATGGTCCTATTTTGGATGAGTTGGGAGAATGAAAGCAGACCTTGTGGTCTCTGTTGCTAAGGAGAGAAGACGTGGCGGTGTCAGAGAGCTGACCTGGCAGAAGGACGTGCTTTGATGTCATGGAAAGAGCATGAATATAGGAGTTAGGAGGCTCGGAGCCAAGTTTTAAAAAGAGACAGTAGCTCATCATAACATAGTGCTTATTGTGGGCTGGGTACTTTTCTAAGCACCTTATGGGTTTTAAATTCATTTGAGGTTCACAACAACCCTATGGAATAGGTACATCCTTGTCTGTGTTTTATAGTTGATAAAATTGAGGCACAGAGAGGGTAAGTGACTTGCCCAAGGTCCCATTGCCTATTAGTGGCTTATCAGACAGTCATGAGATGTGCAAGTCTGCTGCTTGACCTGGGGCAGGGCTTTGGCCTCTTTCTATGTTGCATGTGTTTCAGTGCTCTGCCTGTTGTTGGCTGCTGTGTTTGGCCTTGGGACTCTGCAAGGGAGTGAGATGGTGAGGGGTGGAGCTTCTCTTTCTAGGGACAGAGGAGCTGTCCAGATGATGTCATCAACAAACTGTGAGAGCCAGCTTGAACAGCTTTCCTGGTTGATCACACTAGTCATTAATCCCCATGTAAAACACAGCTTGGGACCAGGCTCCAGACCCCGTAGTCACAGCCATGTTTTCACATGCCTGGTAAATGATTCTGCTGGAAGAGGCTTGAAGAGTACCTGTGGAGAGTGGTTCTCAGCAAGATTCTATAAGACTTTTTTACACATTCCCATCCATTCTGAGGCTGCCCTGGGACTGAGAAATGAGAATGCAGCGTTGGGAAGCTGCACTCCAAAACCCTTTGGTCTGGAGTCAGAGGATGTCTGTACAGTCTTCTCCCAGGAAATCAGGGAAGAAGGGCCTTGGAGAGTAGTTTAGTCTATCTTTTTCACTTCACTTGGGGGAGACTTGGGTCCAGACAGGAGAACGCACTGGCTCAAGGTTGACCAGTATTAGTCCTTGTGCTGAGACTCTTAGGACAACGCTTGGCCTTTCTCCTTGCCCAGCTAACATATATGGAACACTAGTGCTTTGCATGCATTATCTGTTTAATCACACCAACCCCAGGAGAGGAGTGCTATTAAGCCAATTTTACAGATGAGGAAATTGAGCTGAAAGTGGCAGAACCAGGATTCGGCCCCAAATGCTTCCTTAGTATTCCTTGTGCTTCCTTTTAGTATATTAGGCTCTCTTTATATTTTCCAGAGCACGTTCTCTTCCATGCACGGGCTATCTGGTGACCATAATTTCTGAACCAACAATCTGGATGGCCAGTCCGACTTCAGACAGCCCAGGTTCAAATCCCAGCTTCACCATTTACTGACTGTGGCCTTGACCAAGTCAAACAGTTGTTGAAGCCTCAGTTTCTGTTGTAAATTGAGGATAATAATGTCTAAACCAGGCTTCCCTGGTGGCGCAGTGGTTAAGAATCCGCCTGCCAATGCAGCCCTTGTCCGGGAAGATCCCACATGCCACAGAGCAACTAAGCCCGTGCACCACAACTACTGAGCTTGTGCTCTAGAGCCCGTGAGCCACAACTACTGAGCCCACGTGCCACAAGTACGGAAGCCTGTGCACCTAGAGCCTGTGCTCTGCAACAAGAGAAGCCACCGCAGTGAGAAGCCCATGCACCACAACAAAGAGTAGCCCCCGCTCACTGCAACTAGAGAAAGCGGTGCGCAGCAATGAAGACCCAATGCAGCCATAAATAAATAAAGTAAATGTCTAAATCACAGGGCATTTTTTAGGGGTGAAATGAGACAATTCTTGGAAGTCACTTATAATACCAAGTATGTAAGTGGTAGCCACTAAATTATTATTGATTAGGAATGCCAATATTTGATGTAGAGTCTCATCCTGGAAATCTGGAATTAAGTTTGTTGTAACCATATGCTAAAGCTTTTGGCTAATTTCTAAAGAAGGAATGGCTATTATGATTTCTTTTATTAAAGTCTATGGTAGGCTGAATAAAGAACCTCCCAAAATGTCCACGTCCTAAATCTGGACTCTGTGAATATGTTACCTTATGTGGCAAGAGAGGTTTTGTAGAAGTGGTTAAATTAAGGCTCTTGAGGTGGGGAGGTTATCTAATAGATTATCTGGGTGGGCCCAATGTCAGCACAGGGTCTTTATAAGAAGGAAGCAAGAGGGACAGAGTTCGAGAAGCAGGTATGATGATGGAAGCAAAGTTCAGAGAGACAGAAAGAGATTTGAAGATGATTTGCTGCTAGCTCTGAAGATGGGGAAAGGAGCCACGAGCCAAGGAATGTGGGCAGCCTCTAGAAGCTGGAGAAGGCCAGGAAACATTCTCCTTTAGGGCTTCCACAAGATATCATGCAGCCCTGCCAACACATTCTGGACTTGTGACCCACAGAACTGTAAGGTAATAGGTATTGTTTTAAGCCACTAAGTTTGTGGTAATTTGTTACAGCAGCAGTAGGAAATCAGTAAAAGATCCTTATTTAATATTTTCTACTCAAATTTCACAGGCAATGATAAGCACCTCCTCCAGGCCAGGCACTGTTCTAGGTACTTCCACTTAAATGCATTTCTATAAGCAGTGTGATGAGTGTGTGCAGAGAGTGTGGGCTTTGATGTAGAAGATGCGAGCAGGGATACCAGTTTTACTGCTCATTAGCAATGTGATCTTGGGCCAGTCACCTGACCTCTCTGAGCCTCAGTTTCCGTATCTATAGAGTAGGTTCAACACGTGAGAAATACTTGACATGGGCCCAGCACTCAGTAGATTCTAACCCAGTTAATGTTGCTGCCTCCTTCTGCCTGACTTGGATGCACCATATCCTTCTTCCCCAGGAGAACCCTCTTGTCTGGTGGGGGTCGTGTTCAGTGCCTCATGTTTTTTTGGTTCTCCTGAGGAGAGGTGACCTGTCCCATGGATAGAGTTAGGGGCAGGCAGTGGGGAAGAATTCACTTTTAGCCAGGACTTTCCAGAAGTAGAACCAGCTCCTTGCTACCTTCCTTGTTTGTGGGGGGACCCAGGTGTTTTGACTGCCTTCCCCCAGGCCCTGTCCCACAGGGGCCTGGGAGAGACATTGGCTCAGGCCAAATTGTGAAGGGCTTAAGATGTGGACTTTGGCTGTCATCACCCCATAGGGTCACATATACAGTTGCAGAGCCCACTGGTGGGACTGAAGAAAAAAAACAAAAAGATGTGCATCTTGTAGTCTTGAACTTGTGTCTCTGTTCTGGCCTTCACTACCTGTCGTTCTCCATATTTCTCAAGTATACTGGCTTCGTCGTGGTATTGGCCAAAAACATGTATAGATCAGTGGAACAAAATAGAGAGCCCAGAAATAAACTCACACAGTTATGGTCAGTTAATCTATGACAAAAGAAGCAAGAGTGTATTGGGTTGGCCAAAAAGTCGTTCGGGTTTTTTCGTAACATCTTATGTATAATGGAGAAAAGACAGTTTCTTCAGCAAGTGTTGGGAAAGCTGGACAGCTCCATGTAAGTTAGTGAAAGCAGAACACTCTTTCACACCATATACAAAAATAAACTCAAGATGGCTCAAAGACCTAAATATAAGACATGATACCATAAAACTTGAAAACATAGGCAAAACGTTCTCAGACATAAATCTTAGTAGTAGTTTCTTAGATCAGTTTCCCAAGGCAAAAAGCAAAAATAAACAAATGAGACCTAATCAGACTTAAAAGCTTTTGGACAGCAAAGGAAACCATTAACAAAACAAAAAGACAACCTATGGGAGAAAATATTTGCTTATGATGTGACTGACAAGGGGTTAATAGCCAAAATATACAAACGGCTCAGACAACTCAATATTAAAAAACTGAACAACCCAATCAAAAAATGGGGGCTTCCCTGGTGGTGCAGTGGTTGAGAGTCTGCCTGCTGATGCAGGGGACACGGGTTCGTGCCCCGGTCCAGGAGGATCCCACATGCCGCGGAGCCGCTGGGCCCGTGAGCCATGGCCGCTGAGCCTGCGCGTCCGGAGCCTGTGCTTCGCAACGGGAGAGGCCACAACAGTGAGAGGCCCGCGTACCACAAAAAAAAAAAAAAAAAAGGGCAGAAGACCTAAATAGACATTTCAACAAAGAAGACATACAGATGGCCAAACAAGCAAATGAAAAGATGCTCAGCATCACTAATTATTAGAGAAATGCAAACCCAAACCGCAGTGAGGCTTTGCCTCACACTGGTCGGAATGGTCATCATCAAAAAGTCCACAAATAATAAATGCTGGAAAGGGTATGGAGAACACGGAACCCTCCTACACTGTTGGTGGGAATGTACACACACACACACACACACACACACACACACAATGTTGTACTACTCAGCCATAAAAAAGAAATATTGCCATTTGCAGCAACATGGATGGACCTACAGAATATACTAAGTGAAGTAAGTCAGACTAAGACAAATATATATCATTTATATGTGGAATCTAAAAAATAATGCAAATGAATTTATATACAAAACAGAAACAGACTCACAGACATAGAAAACAAGCTTATGGTTACCAAAGGGGTGGGGGGGAGGGATAAACTAGAAGTATGGGATTAACAAACTCCTATATATAAAATAGATAAGCAACAAGGATTTACTGTATAGTGCAGGGAACTATATTCAATATCTTGTAGTAACCTATAATGGAAAATAATCTGAAAAAAATACAACAGAATCACTTTGCTGTACACCGGAAACTAGAACAATATTGTAAATCAGCTATACTTCAATAAAAAAATTCATTTTATGACTTCAAAAAGGCTTCATTTTATGACTAGCCAAATCACATTGCATTGCATTTTGTTTTGGATTGATGGGTGAAAACAATATTTTGGTAAATGTACATGTTAAAAATTCCCCTTTTTTTTTTTTTAAATCTGGCTTTGGCAATTCTTCATTTTTTACTCAGAGCTTCAAAAAATGGAAGTAGCCTAAGTTGATCTTAACTTCTCGAAGGCTTTGCCTCCGGCCAGTGTCTGAAAAAGAAGGAAAAAATATGAAAGTATTCAAATCTCCAGTATTTGAAGAGTCTTCCTACTTTGAAGCCCTGTCCCATTCATTATCTCCTGTAATGCTTTCAACAGCCTTCTGAGAGAGGTATTCTTATTCTGCTCCGATGTTCAACCAGGGTGACCAGGTGAGGGTACGGGGCATGCAGACTGTACCACTGTGCCCACAGTCCTGATCCTTTACTGCCAGCATCCATTCTGATTGGTAATGCCTCGTGCTGCACTGATGTTTACCTGTTTGAATAGTACCCCTTGTTATCCCCACTTTACAGAGGAAAACTCAGGTGAAGGATGTATGCCAGGCTGCACAGCTGAACCCAGGGCCCCCGACTCTGAGAACCCGTGAGCTTTTCCTGCTTCCCAAGCTGCCCCTCTTTATGGCAGGTTAAATCATGCTGGGTTTAAAGACCCCATTGTAATACCTTGGTTTCTTTTCTTTTACCACCTTGGAAGCAGCAGTAAAAATATTAAAACCAATTGCTGTCACCTTTCAGACCGCTGTGTTTATGAGACATAGATTTCAAGTGAATGAAAATAATCAGAAACTCCCTCCCCGTTCCATTCTATGGGGACATTTCAGATTTATACAATATTTCTGAAAGCTCTCATAATAGGGCATATGCACTTTAGGGCATTAATGAAGTCGGCTCAGTGCTGGCTGGTCTCATTTCATGGAGCTAATTGTTAAGTGTTTTGCATACTTACAATTGAACTAAATTATTCCAAGCTAGCTGGTTTCAGGAAGTGTTAATTATATTTCAGTAAAGGAAAATCAAGGCTAAAAAATCATCCACTTAGAGCTTATCTATTTATGAACATCTCATTGTGGAAATCTCAAACATATATTTTAACACCATGTGAATATTGAGATTAATATTTCTTCACCAAAGAAACCTTTATTCCTCTTTCGAATAGGCCCCCTCTTCCCCCATCCCACCCTTCCAGCTTTATTCAGCAGCCTAGTCTGGAAGTTGAAAGAGGCCTTCCTTTGTATTTCTGGCCTTGAATCTTTAAGTTCGGTGCCAAGCACAGCATTAGCTCCGTTCATCTTGAGACCAACTGGCCTTCTGTAAATGATATTAAGTAAGTAATTTATGGGTCCTGCACAGGTCATTTAGGACCAAGTGCTCCCTTGCTTCTGGGGTTCTTTTTTGAGGAAGTTGTTTGGACAGGAGTTTTCACCTGGGACATGGGTTGGAGAGGCGGAGTGGCCAAGCGTTGCCACTCAGATGTCAGTACAGCAGGGATGGGGATGAAGAGATAGAAGGTCTGAGGGGGAGTCTGCAATGCCTGCATTGTCCTTTCACACTTATCTTTCTACTCACTGGATCAGAAAGTCTGAATGGATACCTAACAAGAAATTCTCTTAGTTTTTTTTTGCATTTGTTGCTCAATTTCTTTTCTATTTGTTTTTAACTTTCTGTTCATTCTCTTACACATGCATTCATTTGTTCATTCAGTGCGCACATATCGAGCTATGGAAGGCCCATCACTCTAGAGCACTGGACCAAGGGCTGGGCTTGGAGAGCTGAGGATGGCAGAGCTCCCACCTTCAGGAGCTCTTCTAATACATAAATAGACCAGAACCACCTGGAAGGCTTGTTAAAACACAAGGTGCTGGGCCCCACCCCAGAGTTTCTGATTGAGCAGGTCTAAGGAGGGCTGATAATTTGCATACCTAACAAGTTCCCAGGTGTTGCTGATGCTCTGGTCCAGGGATTACCCTCTGAGAACCACTGCAGGAGACTCATGGGATTTAGGAGGTTAAATCCCGAGACCATCTTGATTTGTATCTAAATATATATGTACACCACTATTATAGAGCTTTTTTGGCTGGCAGATGAGAGGGGCATTTTTTTCATGAATAAAGGTTTTTTTCCATTAAAAAAGTCACTTTACCTTATAAATAATAGAGTATAACCAGTATGTGTTGAGAAATGAATGTCAGCTGGCTAGTTGGGCTCATGAAATTCCCCCTGCACACTAGCCTTCCAGAATGAGATTCAAACACACTTGTGCAAAATGACAAACACTCCTTTGCAGAGGTCTCCAGGGGTGCTCACATGTATATGGGACCTTGAGAGAAATTGATATTTAAATAGCAGTGGTATGGATATCATCTCAGTGTTAAATCTACACAGGTCCAGGTCTACCCAAAGCTCATGTAGGCCTGGGCTTGGGATCTGGGCACTGAAGAGGGCATGGTTAGGCTGGAGAGAGGAGAAGAGGGTCAGGGCAGGTCACAGGGAAGCTGCTGAGGGGACAGGGCACCTGGGGCTTGAAGGGTCAGTAGGAGTTTTTTAGCACTGGAGTGAGTGCAGGGTAGAGAATCGCTTTGGGCAGAGGGAACAGTCTTTGCAAGGCACAGAGGTGAGAAAGGCAAGGATTGTTGAAGAGCATAGTGCAGACATTGCTGTGTGACTGTGCAATGAGTGGGAAGGAAGAGGGAGAGATGAAGCAGGATTACAAAAACTGTTAGGCTGAAAAGCTAGACTTTGTTCTGAAATACAGATGATAGAGGTCACTTGATATTTTATAGTCGAGGGAGTGACTTGAGACTGCTGTTGAGTGGAGAGTGATTAGAAAAGAAGCCAGGCAGGGCTGGGAGACTAGTTGGGAGGTAAAATTAATTAAAATAAAAGCTTCAGTTCCTTAACTGTAGTAGCCATGTTTCCAGGGCTTTTTTGCCGCATGTAGCTAGTGGCTACCATTGGCCAGTGCCTATATCACATTCCTGTGGAATGTTCTGTTGGACAGTGCTAGTCTGGAAGGGAACCCCCATGTCTGGGTAGGCACATCTCCTTGGATCCATGGACTGCTCACCACAGGGAGAGAGGGGTGTGGCAGAGGAGGGCCAGAGTGGAGCCCTCTGAAAGTGCTAGATGCCAGTTTCAAGGATAGTACATAGGTGGAGTGGAATCCATGCCCAGAGGCCACTAGCAGAGTGTAGAAACAATGGGAGTGGCTGGAGAGGGGTAGTCAGGAGTCAGAGGAAAGATGGCTCAAGCTCAGTCCTAGAAGCCAAGAAGGACAGTTTCAAGACGTAGAAGCCATTGGTGAGCCTAGCAAGAACAGAGGTGGTCAGGAGACTTAACCTGGGCCAGTTGGTCCCTTTCTCCTGGATATTTGAGTTGAGACACAGTGACTGAGCCCATTAACTGCAGGAGCTGAGTTGGAAGGTCGTTAGCTTAGGGGATGGAGCTGAGGCTGCCATGTTTGGGAGGCTACAAGGAAGACTGCGTGCTGGAAGATGAGAAGCCAGTCTGGCGAGAGAGGAGCATAGCAGGTGTGTAGAGAGGAAGGGAGAGGCCCACTCCCCTGAAAGTAACAGAGCCTGAGAGAGTATGGGTCTGATCCCCTGTCACTTCCCACAAGGCCCTCTCCCCACCCTGTGACACCTGGGCGTCTTCATAACCAAGGGAGTTTCAGTGGGTTTCCCTTTCTTACAATCCAGTGATCTCTAAGCACATAGACTCCCCACCACCCAGCCCAGGAAGTGGCACATACCAGGTGCTCAGTCAAAGCTTGTTGAGGTGTTGAATGGGCATGGGATTTGAACCATGGACAAGATGAGGGAAGCAGAGGCAAAGAGGAGGCCACGGGTTTCCTCTTCATCTTTCCTCTCGCCCCCTTGAATGTAGATGGAAATGTTGCGGGCAACTGAAAGACATTCCCTCCTTCCCTCACCCTTTTGGCGCCTGGAATGTTGTGCTTCCTCCTTCCTTCTTCCAGAAGCTACACGTGTAGTTGGCACTGTTTCTGATTTTTTAAAAACTAACTTTATTGTTTATTTATTTATTTTTGGCTGTATTGGTTCTTCGTTGCTGTCCGCGGGCTTTCTCTAGTTGCAGCGAGCGGGGGCTACCCTTCTTTGTGGTGCGCAGGCTTCTCGTTGCGATGGCTTTTCTTGTTGCGGAGCATGGGCTCTAGGCGTGTGGCCTTCAGTAGTTGCAGCACACGGGCTCAGTAGTTGTGGCTTGCGGGTTCTAGAGCACAGGCTCAGTGGTTGTGGCGCACAGGCTTAGTTGCTCCGCGGCATGTGGGATCTTCCTGAACCAGAGCTTGAACCCGTGTCCCCTGCCTTGGCAGGCAGATTCTTAACCACTGAGCCACCAGGGAAGCCCCTGTTGTCTTTTCTTGCATCACCACACTCTAGCATCAATTCAGGTGGTGGTTTAGAGCCAATTAAAATTTATAAGCCATAGGTAGTGAGGGAAATCCCAAGGATTAATTTGCTCAGTGGAGTATTAATCTGTGAAATGACACAGGTGCTCCTTCAGCCAACTCGGCAAGATGGAGATGGAGGTACATCCCCTCCCTTGTTTTACTGTAAATGCTCTAATTGGCCTCACTGGGCTGAGGGTGGGGTGTGGCTCCACTTCCTCTGAGCACCATGAAAGGCTGAGTCAGCTATTTGGGCCCCCAACTGAGCTGCCTGGAACCCAGGCCCCCTCCATACCAAGCAGTGCCTGCCACCCCGTCCCTCAGCTGGCAGAGATGTGCCCTCGCTGGCCAGCACTCCCGTGCTCTGTGCCGCCTTTCCACACTGCCCCCGGGGCAAGGCAAGGGAAGGAGCTTAATGGGCCGATCCCACCAGCCACCAGGACTTGCCACTTTCCAAGCTTTGTAATCAGTATCCTTCTCAATTAGGAGGCCGAGTGAATCAGCATCCAAGTTAATATGGCCGCACCCATCTGTCTGGCTAGCTATCTTGCCTTTAAGACAGCCCAAAGAGCAGGAGAGAGGATTTACTAATGCTGAGGCTGCAACATCAGGGCTGTGTGGTTGGCTGGATATGACCTGTCCAGTAAGCTTAGGTGCTGCGTTTCAGGACATCTGGCTTCTAATTAAATTCCTTCCCCCACCAGAGCTTGGCTCATGAGAACCTTGTCTGAACGACAGTCAGTTTCCTTCTGGAGAATCTAAACTTCATTGTTGCAGTTACCATAGCTGGTGACCCTGGAGGCCAGAGGGGCTTAGATGGCTTGTCCAGAGACAGTGGCAGGACAGTGGGAAGCTATTCAGTATAATGGCTGAGAATTCTGGCTTTGGAGCTAGACAGATCTGGATTCAAGTCCAAGTTCTGTAGTTAGCAGCTGGATGCCCTTAGGCAGATTACCTAACCTTGCTGAGCTTAATTTCTTATTCCCAGAATGCGTATCACAATATCTACCTTATAGGGTTGCATGATGTATATGAAGTGTTTAGCACAGTGCTTGCACATAGCCAGCTCTTCAGAAAGGCAGTTTTTATTATTATCGTTAATAGTAGTGCTAATAGAATAAAATGTCCTCATGTGCCCTAAGTCCCAGTCTCTCTGCTTTCCTATCCTTTGTTCTCCTTCAACCTCGCCTGCCAGTAACAAAGACCTGCCATGTCTACCTCAACCCGTGCATCGTGATAGTGAGGCAGGATAGTGGACGGCACAGCTTTGAAGAGGATATCATTGGTGCTTAAGCACAGGGATTATTGTTGCCAGTAAGCTAAGTAGAAGCCCCAGAATCCTCCAGGGATGGCTAGCTTGTTCTGATGACACGGAAGTTCAGGACAAATGTTCCTTTTGGCTTCAGAGGATTCTGACATTGGGGTGAGCATTAGTCCAAGTTCACTGTTGCCAGCAACAGAAATGGACTCTGGCTGGTTTAAGTAGGAAAGGAATTTCTTGAAAGAATATGGTATCTCAGAGAAAGCTGGGGAGCCAGGGTAAGGTGGCTGGCACCAGGACCACAGTCAGAACTGTGCTGCAGGGAAGGCTTGGTGTGGAGCTGTGCGACCTCTGACCTCACTGGGTATGTGCCTGGGGCCACACACTGACACCTTGGGGACACAGGAGCTGCCTGTACTTCTGGCAGGTGTTCTCTCCTGACCCTGCCTCTCTGTGCCTCTACACGTCCTGGGTATCAGATCCACTCTTCCTTGGTGATATACTGGACTTCAGCTGCACAATCGAGTAGGGAAATGTTAAACGACTGTCAGGCCTTCATTGCTTTCTGAACTGGGAGGAGGGCTCTGTCTCCTGAAGACTCAAGAAGACTTGGTTGTGGGGCAGCCATAAAGTGGTGTATGTCAACGGCAAATGCTAGAGGTCTTCAAAATCTCCATGCAGTGGACTATGGTGATGTTGAAACCTTACCTGGCACATTTCTGGTGTATTTCTGCATTGACTGCTGCTTCTGTCCTGTTGTGTTGAGAAAGGGGCTTGGACTCCTGGAAGTCCAGGCCCAGATCTTCAGATGACAGTCTGCTTGGGAGCTTGGGGTGGGTGAGGGAGCAGGGAATCGGTGATGGCTGGATCTATCCCTGCCTTTAAGGCAGCTGGTCAACAAGTTCAGGCCATGGGCAGAGTCCAGCTGTCTAGGGAGACAGTGAGTCAGAGCCAAGGTTGCAGGGCAGCGGGAGAGCCGGCAGTGCAGCCATGGTGGGGAGCTGCCATGCATGCTGCCTTTGTGGGGAGACACTTGGGTGTGACACCCGTCCTTACCGGGCCCCACTCTGTATGATGTAGGGTATCCACTAGGGAGGAGACTGGCTGAAAATGTCCTTTTCCTGCTCTGACAGCGTCACTCATGTCCTGGGGCTTCACCCCTGACCCCCAACCCCATCCCACACAGTGGGTGACCACCATGCTCCAGGGAAATGACAGGTAACTTCCTGTCACCAAATGATAAGGCCTCTCTATGATATATTCTGGTTGTTTCCACAGAACAGCGTTTAAGCAATCAAACACCAATTAAAAAAAGGAAGCGAATCTTATCTACACCACAAAAAAGTAGCATTCGGAAACTCCCTGGTGTTCCAGTGGTTAGGACTCTGCGTTTTTACTGCTGAGGGCGCAGGTTCAGTCCCTGGTTGGGCAACTAAGATCCCACAAGCCACGTGGCACAGCCAAAAAAATAAAAAATAAAAAAAGTAGCGTTGCTCTCTTCAGATCCGGGGTGGGTAGATGCTTGGGTGGGGGCCTGGAACATAGCCTTCCCTGCATCACCTGAAACAACACCATGAGCCCTTAGGAAAGTGGTCCTTAAAGAGTTGCCTCTGTGTCAGCAGCTTCAGCATCACCTGGAAACATGTTAAAAACACAGATTCTCAAAGCCCACGCCAGAGTCGCTGAATCAGAACCTCGGGGGGTGGGGCCCAGCACCGTTGCAGCAAGCCCTCCAGGGGATGCTCATGCTTGAGCTTGAGCACCACTGCCTTAGGATTCTGAGGAGATGTTCTCCTTCCCGAAGGACCTCGGTTTCCCCATCAGTAAAGTGGAGAATTTGGATGATTTTTTAAACTGCAAAATCAGATAATTCCTGGAATGGAAAAACCTGGGTTCCTCACTCTGTTATCAGTTAGCTGAGCGTCATTGGGTAAGTCACAAAATCTGGGCACAGTTTACTTATCCATCAAAGGAAAGGTATTCAATGGCTTCATGGGAGGAGGCGGTACCTGGGGCATGGACTGGATAGATGACTTCTGTGGGCCGTGTGTGCCATGATGTGTTTGCAGGGGGTCTTCCTGCAGCTCTGATTTTTTTAAAGCACCAGACTGGAAACAGCTATGGATCCACAACTAGGACATTGGTTAACTACATTATGGTGCATCCATGCAATCATATTCTGCACCGTCAAAAGAATGAGGAGAAGGTGTGTGTGTTGATTTGGGCCAGTCTCTCAGATACAGTACGTGAAAAAACAAGGTAGAGGACTGTATATATAATATGCTAAAGTTTGTGTGAAGAAGACATAAATATGTTTGAATATATGTAAGATATCTCTGGCTATAGGAGATGCCTCTTGGAAAGGGCATTTTAGGGACTGGTGTTGAAGGTGGATGGGAGTGGGACTTACTGGTCACTATATCCCCTTTGGTACCATTTGAGCTTTTAAAGCATATATATGTACTACTCAAAAAGTGAAAACACAGCAAAAAGCAGCAACAACGGAGGACCACAGGCCTGTCTGGCCCTCTGGTGTTTTGGTCCTTGGAGTAGTGGCAGCCAAGCCTGCAAGTCAAAGACGAGCAAGGCTCGTGTGGTGCCCAGAGAGAGAGGAGGAGGGGGAATGTGGCAGCAGGTGTTGGCGGAGTTCACCGTTACATGCTCACAAATGGCCCAGCTCTCCAGGCCTCTGTCTGCACCTTGCAAAGGAGAGGGAGGTGTGGAGGCCCAGAGGGCCCCTGCTCGTAGGCTGTGGAGTGAGCTAAGCAGGGAAGCTCTGGAGGACAGAGTTGTGCTTGCCAGGCAGTCAGGGCACTGGCCTCACCATGGACTCCAGCCAGGCCCTTGCATGCCAGAGCCCAGGACCCCAGAGGTGCCGGGGGCATGAGGCTATGCTGGAGCACAGGGCTCTGGGTTCACCGTGCCCTCCTTGCTGCGTGGTCTGCATGCCTGTGACGGGGGAGTATTGCGAACCGCTATCTGCACATGAAGAAGTGGAGGCTTGTTTGTTCCAAGGCCCTGCCCAAGATGGCGTCACAGGTAAATGGCTGAGCTGGGATTGGAACTCAATTTACTGGCTCCATATCCCATGTAGTGAATGGTGGAAAGAGGTTGCCGATTACTTGGGCAGGGAATGGGTGTCACCGTCTTCTGGCCCAGGCTGAAAGACCTCAGGGTCCCAGATTCAAGAATCAGATTTGGTAAAGCAGACGAGTCACAAGCAGCTGCTGACCTTGAGCAACTTCCTCATGCTGGGACCGTTGCTGCTGCTCCACAGAGAAGAGTGAGATACCTCTGGGACCCTGCGAGAGGTTCTGCCTCTTCTCGTTGCCAAGTGCCAATCAGGACAGATAAATGAATAAGATGAAAATCCTCTGCCTATTGAAATCCTATTATTTCTCCAAGGTCCAGTGCAAATGCTGATCCTCCACGAAGATTCTCTGATCACCCCCAGTACACTAGATCTCTTTATTCTTACAGAGCAGGAACCCCAGACAGAGTGAGACAGTCGGTTCCCTCCTCAGAGCAGGGGGGCAGGATTGGGTTCCTTGAGATCACCCACCCTACGGCAAACTAGGTGCACAGTAAGGTTTTGTGAAGGTGGAAAGGTCTCCTGACCTCATTTCCCTGCAGACAGAAGTCATTTATGATGACGAACCTAATATGGCTAGAGCAGAGGGTGTATGGCAGCGAGTGACTCAGAGTTGGGGCTGGTTTTGAAGGCTGCGGGAGACTTTATCCTGGAGCCAGTAGAGATGAATTAACCTGAATTAACCTGTGGTCTCAGGCAGCGGTAAGGTGGGAAGCCCAGGGGTACAGGGAGAGCCTGGACGTGGACAACCAGGCCCCTCTGGGATGCTGGCTGGGTCTGAATTAGGCAGTGGGGGAGGCATCGTAGGAGAGGGCAGCCAGAGCTGGAATCAGCAGTTAGGGCAGAGGAGGAGGAGGAGGGGCAGGAGAGGACCTGTGTTGTCTGGTAGCTTCTGATGGGCCAGGCAGTGGGTAATACATAATTTCACATGAAAAGAGGGGTCAAAGGAAGTCTCAAAAACGGAGGGGCACACCCTTTTAAACCGAAGGGGTGATGGCCAACTTCACAGGCTTCAGAGGAGGTCCGTCTGTGCAGGGCTCGGGGGAGGTGACTGGAGCGGGCAGTTAGGGGGCCGCTGCAGCCTGGTGTGATGGCTTTCTGGGCATGATGGTGGCAAAGCTGGACAGCAGTGGAAAGCAGGCAGCCGAGGCATCACTTGTGGGCTGGGAGTGGGCGCCCAGCACAGGCTCGCTGCTTGATTGATTCTGTTGCTTGAACAACACAAATAGCTGGAAATGTAAACACTGCCCGATCCTGGCACAGCTCTTGGCATCGCTAATTAGCCCTGAGATTATTCCTTGCAAGGGAGCAAGTACATCACACCTCAGTTACGGCTGAACTACCTGAGAGGGAGGCAGGTCTGGTCAGCGGCTGCCCATTGACACCTTTCCCCCAGTTCTCCTTAAGAAATGCCCAAAACAATCATCCAGCCCCTGTCTCCTGGTCTTACCTTTCCAAGGTGCCATTGGTTAGGTATTATTAGTTAGGAGAGGGACTAATTTGTGTAATTACTGGTTAGGAGAGAGAGAATGTGGTGTAAATGTTAATTGTTTTTTTAACTTCACATTATGTGATCCGTTAACACTAATATTTAATTTAATGCAGTCAAAAGATTAATGCTTGTGTTTATTTCTAAAAAAGGCAAGGATGCTTCAGGCTGCTTTTCAGCTTGGTTGAGCTTTGGGGAAAAAAAAACCCCACCCAGAACAGAAGAAATGTATTCATGCTGTAATAATACAAATACCCTCTCCCAACCCCCCTCCCTCCTCAACTCCTAAAAATAAGCCACGGGGTTCTAATGGGGACACTGATTAAATATTTGGCTCTGTAATTTATGCGCAAGTGAATCCCAACAGGAACCAGGGGCTCTGGAAATCTGTTGTGAAATAATTATCCTGAATGACATTGTGGAGATGGTCTGCAAGGGTGCTGTCAATAATGCATTAGCCCAAATCTGTTTGAAATACAGCAAGGAAATTACACGATATTCATGGGAACCTGAAAGAATTATCAGTAAACAAATTTAATCAACTTGATGTTATGCATACCACTCAACCTCTTATTATCTGATCATCTAGGTTTAGAACGCGCAGGGGAATTGAATGACGTGGGATGCGAGGCTGTGTGTGTGTGTGTGTGTGTGTGTGTGTGTGTGTGTGTGTGTGTGTGTGTGTGTGTGTGTGTGTGTGTGTGTGTGTGTGTACTTGGTGGAATCAGCCTTTGGTTTCTACATTTCTCCTCCTTGGCTTCATTTCATTTGCATTTTTCTCTAGGCCTGATTGTTGGCTGCCAGCTCTCGTCCCAGCCTGGCCCTTGAACTTTCATTTTTTTTCCCCCGTGTCAGAGCCCTGCTTAGAAAAGTCAGCTGACTGCCCACCTGTCCTCCAGATGCCACTTAGGCCCCTTCTTCCTTCCAAAGAAGGGATGCTTGCCCCTGCTTTTGAGCTCAGAAGTAAAGAGGAAGTGAGTGCTGTAATCTGGGGGATATTTCCTGGCATATCAGAAAAAGCCCTAAGTGAGGATCTGCCACTAATTTGCTGGGTAATCTTACATCAGTCCCTTCCCATCTCTGGGCCTTAGTTTTCCCATTTGAAAAGTGGGTCTTGGGCTGAGCTTGGTAGAAGCTCAGCAGCATTTCATTTGCTTGGATTCTTCTCCTTGTCCTCTTGAACCTGATGGGGACCCCAGAGGGAAGGGGCTTTCTCAAGATTACATGGGGTGTTGGAGGCAGAGTCAAGATGAGACCTTTTAGACCCACTTCTCATGACCCCTCTGCCTCCTAAGCCAGAAATTTTTATTTTTGTCTGCACTAAAATTCATGGGGAGCGTTTCTTTCTTTCTCCCTCCCTCCCTCCCTCCCTCCCTCTGTCTCTCTCTTTCTTTCTTCCTTTCTTCCTTTCTTCCTTCCTTCCTTCCTTCCTTCCTTCCTTCCTTTTCTTTATTTTGGCCACACTGCATGACATGTGGAACTTCCCTGAGCAGGGATCGAACCCTCACCCCCTGCAGTGGAAGCATGGAGTCTTAACCACTCACCAGCAGGGAAGTCCCATGGGGAGCATTTCTGAGTCTTTATTTCCGATGTGAGCCCTAGGTTCCGGGTCAGGGTACTTGGGTTGCCTCCCTGGATGTGCAAGTCCCTTTCTGTTTCCAAGTCTCACCTTTCTAACCTATACAACAGAGCAGTTGGGTGAGGTGACCTTTCAGATGCCACTTATTTTAGCTTTGACAGTCCTCACTGTCATCTGCTTTCTAAGTTCCTCACTTGGCTATGGCTTCATACTTTGAGGAAGACGATCTAACTTCCATATCCAGATTGTAATGCTCCCTTCTAACTTCTCTGTGAAGTGAAAGTGCATTCTTGTTGAGCACCCTCTGTGGTCAGTGCCCTGTGTACACGTGAGGGGGGTAGTGCTCAGTGAGTCCTACTTTGTGATTGGCCCTGAGCCTAGTATTGGTATAACTTGGTGGATGTTGGGAAGTTCTACCTGGGGACTATGTAAAAGCCAATTCATTCATCAACTTCTTTTTTGGGCACCTACTGTGTGTCTGTCCCTACACTTGGCATTACATAGGATAATAGTAACATATATGAATATAGATTATGTACTAAGCACTGAACTAAACACTTCACATGTTTAAGAGCATGGTGAATTGTGTGGGAATGGACCACGATGAAGTAAAGGTAGGGGTAAGAGGCAGAAAACACCTGTATTATAAAGAACACCAAAAACAGAGAGGTACACCACCCCCCCAGAAGCTACTAAGTGGACTCTTCTATCTCCATCCATCACTGTAGCCTGGCCCCGGGCCCCACATTGTCCCAAACTATACAAACGAAAGTCTAGATCTTGCGCTGTTCAATATGGTAGCCGCTAGCCCTAGGTGGCAATTATTCAGCATTTGAAATGTGGCCAGTCCAGATTGAGAAGTGCTGTAAGTGTATACTACACACTGGATTGCAAAGGTTTAATACAGTAAGAGGATGTAAAGTAGCTCATTAATAGTTTTTATATGATGTTGAAATAATATTTTGGATATATTGAGTTAAATGAAATATTATATTACAATTAATTTCACCTGTTTCTTTTTTCTTATTTTAATGTGACTAGTAGGAAATCTAAAAATATATATGTCTCACATTTTATTTCTGTTGGAAATAGAAATATTTATATATGCAAATAATTTATCTCATGGGGGTAGGGAGTACAAGGAGGGTGGTGGTGTGGCTCTCCCCTCCCATTTCTTATGGGGGAGGCTAGAAGGGAGTTTGTAAGAGATTCTAAGAGCATCACTAATAGAGATGGAGGGGTGCTGGATGAAGGAAGATTGGAATCTTATTTCTTGGCTTAACTTCTCCTTAGCAAGAGAATTGCTAACCTGCTCCCTCTGCTGATTTGAACAGGGGGAAAAGATAATTGGAGAGTGTGGTAGACAGAAAAATCCACCCCCTCACCGGAGATGTCTATGTCCTAATTCCAGCAACCTGTGAAAATGTTACCTTACATGGCAAAAGGGACTTTGCAGATTTGATTAAGGTTAAAGACCTTGAGATAGCAAGATTATCCTGGATTATCCATCTGGGCCTAATTAATCACAAGAATCCTTGAAAGTGGAGAACCTTTCCTGGCTGTCCTCAGAGAGAGAGAGGATGACTGGGATGATGGGAAAAGAGGCAAGAAAATTAGACGTATGAAAGGGACTTGACTTGCCATTGCTGGCTTTAAAGTTGGAGAAAGAGGACCATGATCCAGGCAATGAAGATGGCTTTTAGAAGCTGGGAACGAAAGGAAACATTCTCCCCTAGAGCCTCCAGAAAGGAACACAGCCCTGCTGACACCTGCATTTTAGCACAGTGAAATCTGTGCTGGACTTCTGACCTACAGAACTGTGAGGTTTCTGTGTTGTTTTAAGTCACTGTTTGTGGTAATTTGTTATGACAGCAATAGGAAATGAATACAGAGAGAGACATGGGGTTGGAGAGAGGGTACAGCATTTTGGCACAGTAAAATTGCATGAGTTGTTCGAGAGTTGAGTGGACATCTTGGAATACAGCCAGGCTTGAGCCATTCTGCCAAGACAAATCCAAGAGACTAGATGCAGGGGAAAGGAGTTTAGCAGCAAGAGGCTTTGGGGTAGACCACCAAGGGTGACAGTTGAGAAAGATCAGATGAGATCAGGTTGGAGCAGCTCTTGGGGATGTGTAGTGGAGAGCCCTCCTTCCTGTACGGTTTCCTGAAGAGCTCATGCATGCATTCCAAGATCAGTTTAGGACCTGCCACATATAGATTATTACCAGAACAGTGAAGATTGGACCGTGAAAGAGCCACTAGCCACTTGTATCATTTAGATAGGCTAGGTTATGCTAAGTAACAAACAGCCCCAAATCTTAGCGCTTTATGACAATGTAGTATATTCCCTGTCCATTCTCCATCTGTACTCATCCTAGGGGGATCCATGCTCACATGTCATTTGCTAAAGGGAGCCACATGGGGACAGGAAAGTGTAATCCTACCATGTGCCTGGGGTTAGAACTGGGGATATTTATCTACCAGCACAAATGTCCATCAGTCCCCCTTTTCCTTTCTATCCTTTTGTGGCCCAGAAGCTCCAGAGGAGAAAGGGCACCAGGACAGGAAGGGGAGATGGGTGAAAGAGCAGAGCATGTGCCCTCCCTCATGGCATGACTCTCAGGTTGATGCCTGGCAGTATGGGAGGAAGGGGAGGACATGAGAGCTAAATAAGATTTGCAACTGAGACTTTAAATCACACTGGACATTCCATTTAGATTTTGAAAATGAAAGGAGATGGGGAGGGGTTCTTCCTGAGATGTCATTACAAAATAGGAAATTTAGATTCATCAGGACATGGATGAAGGCAGTACTTAGAAAATGAAGTGATTTTTTTATGTGACCCACTAATTCAGACTCTACTAAACCAACTACCCATGCGTTTAATCCTCGAAATGATCCTTTGAAGTAGTAATTCTTATTACCTTCATTTTACATATCACCAAACTGAGGCTCAGAGAGGTTAAGTAACATGTCTAGTGGCACACAACTCAAGTGGCTAGCCAAAATTCGAACTCAGATTTGTCTGATTCCAAGTATACTTTTAAAAGCCACACTTGCTTCCCTGTGCCATAGTATTCTGATGTAAGTGACCCTTCTGAAGTAGGCGAGGAGAGATGTACTTACACTGAGTTATCCCTTTGTGGGTAGGAGGGTAAAATTAGAAGGAGCTTCAGGATGTAGCAAAAGGGACCTGCCGTTTCTGGGACACCTGCCGTGTGCCACATACTTGGCAAGCATTATCTTATTTAACTCACTGGGCAACTCTATAAGGTAAGCACTTCCATTCCAGTTTTGCAGGTGAGCCAAATGGAGGTATCAAGACATAACGTGACTTGCCCAATGTCAAGCAACTAACAGGCAAGATTTGAATCCAGTTCTGTCAGTTTTGCAGAACTCTCTGGACCCAGCAGCAGTTCCCCATGAATGGGTTTTGGAGGAGTTAGAGGAGGGTGGGGGGCAGTCTCAGGTGGAACAGTTGAGGAGGGCCTGCGGGAAGAGAGGGTGTAATGGAGCAAGGAGCGTGGCAAGTGAAGATGCAGAGATGTGAGAGTTTGGGGACCAAGAGTAGGCAGATCTGGTTGTCACCCAGAGTGTGTAAGAACAGTAGGGGCGAGAGGAAAGGCAGCACGGAGCCAGAAGGGGGCTAGTTTGGGTTTGTTCCTGCAGACCCTTGGGCTGAGGAGTTTGGCTTTGTTCCTGCAGACCCTGGGAGACCATTTGCAGTGAGGTCTGGCGTGCTGCTGGGGAGGACTAGGAAGCCTGGAGGCTGCGGTTTCTGGGGCTGCGCCCGAGCCTTAGAGCAGGGGCTTTCTGCCCATAGAGCCACGGTCCTCTAGACAGGTGGGAAACAGGAAGGGGCTACTTTAGGCGGGAACATCCCTTAGGACAAAGGCATGGCTGGGGTTGGGGGAGACGATGGGGGGGAAGATTCCAGACACAGCAGGACAGACAACGGAAGGCACCAAAGCAGGGAGGGTGCATAAAGCAGCAGAAAGAATGTGTCTTTGGCACATGACAGACCTCTTTCAGGTCTCAGCTGTGTCTTTTACTATCTGTGTGACACTGGGCACATAATTTTGCTTTTATGACGCTGAAATTCAATGAGACCTGTGTGGTGGAACCTGCAGCTTTTCTCACTTTACTTTGGCGTGCTCCAAAAGGTAGCCGCTTTCATTTACCTGACCTTCTTCCCGAGCCCCTTTCCTGCAGGGGAATAGGAAAACCCAACATGCAGGTGACAGTCTCTCCCATTCTGTTCGGTCTCCTCTCAGTGCAGATGTCCCCACTCTTCCTTTTATTTTGCTCTCAGAGCTGATTTAATAGTCCCTGTGGGTTTCTGAATAGCTCTTCAAGTCAATGCTTGATTTTTCCGTTTCATTCCTTCCCTTGCTTCTCTCCAGGATGACACCCGGGTATTTGAGGGCGTTAGTGCGCTCCCATGGCAGTGGGGAGAGGTGTCCTCCATATCCAGGAGCTGGTCTGCTCTTCCCCTGGACTGCTAGCCACTAGGACATGACTGGTCACTTCTAGCCTTCTGGGTGATGTACTGGTGGAGTCTATGGTTTTGGCCATTTGTCCTCGGGTCACAAAGTTCCTGTCCATGGTGCCCTCTTTTTCTTGATCCTGTGCCTCTGCCCTCTCAGTACTTCTGTGTGCCCTCTTTGGCTCGCCTCCTGGATGGAGAGTCAGGGGTGCTGCCTCAGTCTCATTCCTCTGGCCATTTCCTGCAGACCCTGCTGTGCCACCACCCTCTGCCATGCCGGAATGCTCTTACGAGGGGCTTTTCCTGGAGGTTTACAGACTCCTGCCAGTAGACATGGGAAGTGGGTCTTTACTTCTTTGGATGGTCTTGGCTTTCCCTTCAACCTATCTAATTTATCTGTTCAAGGTGAGACTGCAGTTAGAAGGGAAAGGTAGAACACAATGGCCTGAATGCCAGCTTCCCCTCAATTCCTCTCTCCCTTCCTCCATCCGTCTTTTATTTCTCACCACCTCTTGAATGTGAAGGGATGAACACCCTGACTTTTACTTGGGAAATACAGCACCCCAGGCCATGTGGTTCGGGGTGCTGACTCTATGTGTAAACTCCAGGGTTGGACAGATTATTCAGGCCTGGATGACCAGGTTAGTCCCTTCCCCTGGCTGGGGACTAGTTCAGGGTTGGACATGTGACCACATTTGTGCACTGAGACACAGCTCTGGGAACTTATTAGAACTTAGAATAGAGAAGCTCTCTTTTAAATTTTTTAACATTGAGATACAATTTATATAGATTGAACTGCATAGATCTTCAGTGTTTGGTTTGAAGAGTTTTGACAAATGTACAGTTGACCCTTGAACAACATGGGTTTGAACTACACAGGTCCACTTATAAAAGGATTTTTTTCAGTAAATATGTACCACAGTACTACACCATCTCCGGTTTGTTGAATCTGTGGATGTGGAACTGTGGATACAGAGGGCTATAAAGTTACCAAGGATTTTTTACTGTGTGGGGTGCCCCTAAGCCCTGCATTGTTCAAGGGTCAGCTGTATACACATTTGTGTAACTAACACCCAAATAAAGGTACAGATCATTTCCATCACCCTAAGAGGGTCCCTCAGGCTCTTTTCCAGTCAATCCCAGAAAGTGTCCTCTTGTCCCTTTCTAGTCAATACCACTCACTCCCCAGTGCTCACAGCAGAGGTGATCACTAGTCTGACTTTTATCACAATAGGTTACTTTTCCTGTTCTAGAACTTTTCATTTTGGACTTTTCATTCTGTTCCACTTATCTGTCTATTCTTTATTCAATATCACACTGCGTTGACATACTGCCTTGAAGTTAGGCAGTATGAATTTTCTAATTTTGTCCTTTTGAAATATATATATATATATATATATATAGCTATTTAGGTCCTTTGAATTTTCATGTGAATTTTAGAATAACACTTCCAATTCTTCAAAAAACAACATGCTGGGATTTTGATTGGGACATCATTAAATCTATAGATCCATTTGGAAAAAGTTGACATCTTATCCATATTGAATCTTCCAATCCAAGAATATGATATCTCTCTCCATGTTTTTAGTTCTTCTTTCATATCTCTCAGCAATGTTGTATTATTCTCAGTGTAGAGCTCTTTCATTATGTTCATCCCCAAATATTTTATATTTTGTGATGCTACTGTAAAAGGTTTTTAAAATTTTCATTTTCTACTTGTTTGTTGCTCCTATAAAATTTCTCTTTTTAGTGTTTGCTAAGCTGGTGGGAGGTAAAGCGTGCAAAGGTTACCATGGGGAGACGGTCTCCCTGAGGGTAAATTCAAAAGAGGGGAGCAGAGATGAGAGCTAAAGAGAGATGGGGAAAGGGAGAGGGGGAGAGACAGAGAGCGAGAGTGAGTGAGAGAGAGGAGATATCCCGGACTTCACTGAGGACAATAAATTTATTTGTTTTTGATGAAGGCTTTTTTTTTTTTTTTTTTTTTTTTGCGGGTCGCGGGCCTCTCACTGTTGTGGCCTCTCCCGTTGTGGAGCACAGGCTCCAGACGCGCAGGCTCAGCGGCCATGGCTCATGGACCCAGCCGCTCCGCGGCATGTAGGATCTTCCTGGACCGCGGCACGAACCCCTGTCCCCTACATCGGCAGGCGGACTCTCAACCACTGCGCCACCAGGGAAGCCCTGATGAAGCCATTTTGAGCTGGATTCCTGTCACTTGCAATTGAAAGAGTCCCGACTAGTCCAATGTCTGACTTGGCCCAAACTTGCAGACTAGTGTGTATGCCTATGAAGACTAGTTCCATGCCTATGAAGAAAAGAAAAAACATGGGTCACCACTTCTTATTCCATCTTCCCATGAGTGAGAGCTGTGAGACTGCTGGTTTCCTCACTAGGTGACCTATTAAGTGAGCCTGCCTCTTTTCTCCCCCTCCCTCTCTTCCCCTTCCTTCCCTTACTATTAAGTTAGTAGAATAGAACTACAGCCTATAATGGCTTCACAGGAAAATGCCAGTGAATATTATTGGGTAGTGTTTGAATAATGTAACATTGGGATGTCCTAGCAAGGCTGACAGCACTAAGGAAGTACTTGTCTTCCAAAACTTGTTATTTCTTGGAACACCCCTCATAGGATTTATGTAAAGTATACTATGCATAAAAACTTATTTATTTTATTTGCAAGAGTAACTCACCATCATTAGCAAAATGGGCCTCAAACAAACACTGATAACATGACAACAGCCATGAGCAATACTGACTCATGTGAACCCTGACCTTCAACTCTATATATCAGCATTTCCTGTTCTTGGTTCTGACTTGACATTGGTGGACTCCTTTGAACAAGTAAAGTCTCTATATTGATACACTTTAATTTTCACAGGAGAATTATGCTATTTTTTTCTTGTTTTCTTGCTTGATTTTTCTTGGAGTTGAGATTTGAAAAAGCATTTAAATTCCCTGAGAAGTAACAGGAAGGAATTTCTGAATGGTTATGCTGGTCTCGAGGGAGGTGCAGATATAGGCTGAGGATTTGGGGAAGACAAATGTGTTGCGCAGCCATAGAACTCACAGTAGACTACCTGTAGGAGCTCCCATGTGAGCTGAGCTGTGAAGGGTGCCCAGGGTTTAGAGAGTGGAGGTGGGGGTAGGAGTAGGAAGGCAGGCCTTCCAGGTGGAAGGCACAAGAAAAGTGTTTCTTTTGCAAAGAAAAACTGAGAAGTTGAAATTTGAGGGTGTACCAGGAAGCTAGACTCACCTTGAGCAGAGAGTTTATGAAGGGCATGGTTGACAGTAAGGTTAGAAGGGTAGAGAGGGACTAACTCCTCCTGGAGCAAAGTGGGGCTTGTATACCATTTGCATCTCCAGTGTTGTTTCCATGTTATGATGAGGAAACTGAGGCACATGAATTAAGAGATTTGCTTACAGTCACACAGGTAATAAATGGTAGAAGTTGGGGAACATGAGCCCCCCCAGAGCCCAAAGTCTAATGTCTTTCCCATCACAGAAAAACTTTGGAAGTTTGTGGAGTGAAAAAGTCACTGGGGCTTTCTTAAATGTCTCTTGAGTTGAATTGATAGGTAGAAATTAGAAATCAGATTTTGGTTCAGGATGAGCAAACACTTTGAGGAAAAACAGGCTTCTATAACAAGTAGTTTTAACAACCAATTTTTGGGATCTCTCTCTCTCTCTCTCACTGATGTAAATTTGTAACTGATAATGGTTCCCTCTTCCTTTTGGCCACAAAGAAGCTTAATGTCAAATTTGTGGCTCTATAGAATGGCTGGTCTGCCTTCTGTAGAATGACTGGTCTACCTTTCTGCATGTTAATCTTACCCCTTGCTTTATTTTTTTTCCTGCCCTTTTGTCCCTTTGCTGTTTATTTTAACCCTTTGCATTGGACATATTCATTCAAGCTGCCTCAAATTTGCGTGTAATTGTCTAATTAATGGGGGCACATGTTTAGAAATTCTAACAGATGTGCTGCCTTGTGAGGTCATGAGCTCACCACCATCAGTGGTATGTAAGAAGAGACTGGAGGACCTTTTGGCTTTAAGATCCGTTCAGTTCCAAGATACTTTGATTATAAGAGTTGGAAGTAGGTCATTGTTTCACAGCACACACAGCCATCCCTGCAACAAGCTGCACCCCAGCGCCCATAATAAAGTCCTCTTCCTCTCACAGGCCTGAGGTCCTCTGGCTACAAAGGCTAATGAGACTCTGGGGGTTGGGGATGCAGGCGGCCTGGTACTGGGGCAACAGTGCAGAGGACATTAATAGCATGTGACTAGCCATGGATTGATTGAATAAGCAGATGTTAAGGTTTGGGCTGATAATGATTCATTACTATTTGGGAAAAACCTGATAGGGATGCTCTCACTCTAAGAATTAATTAGATTATGCTTCATCGGTTGTATTGAGCAGAGTGTAGATGGCCCTCTGGGTACAGAACTCTCCAGGTAGAGGAATTAGCATTCCTTCCATCCAGCAAGACATGGGAACAGGGAGCTTCCTTCTATCGAAGAGCAGGCAAGACAGGGAGGGGAGGAACAGGGAGACAGGCATGCAAACTTGATGTTTGCTTTCCCAGCATCCATCTCCCTTCCTCCTCTGCTTTATCATTTGGAGATGCTCCCCTTTGTCATTCTCAATCCAAGCAAGGGTGGGGCTCCTCTCCAGCTCAAGTTGGGAGGGAGAGCATGTAGCCAAAGCTGGGCCAATCAGTGTACTGCATTGCCTGAGCCACAGTGATAGGTTCAGGGATGTACATTTGTGACCCAGTCAGATTCCATGAGACTTGATGAGACATTTGTTGGGAATCTAGGGAAAGCCATTCTCTTACTTTTCCCAAAGGATGTGAGGTAAGAGCTGCAGCAGCCATTTTGTGATTCCAGCCCCCAAGCCACCGGGTCACTTCCAGCATTTGAGTCTCCCCAGCTGATGCCACATGGAGCAGAGACTATTGTCCCCACTGAGGCCTGTCCAAATTACAGATTTGCCAGCAAATATTGTTTTAAGCCACTGAGTTTGGGGCTATTTGTTACACAGCCATTGATATCTAGAATAGCTCATCTCCCATATTTTGGACTGTAGGCTAATCTTTTCTTGCTGCAAACCTGATCATCTTGCCTCTCTGCTTAAAAAGTCCTCAAAAGTCTGCAGGTTAAAGACCAAACTTTCCTGTGTGGTATTCAAGGCCTTTCAGGTTCTACCTCTGAGATCTCATCTCCCTGCCTTTCCTCTTGGATATTCTATCCTCTGTCACACAGAACTGCTTGCAGCTCCAGAAGCAGCTCATACTCTCAGGCCGCTGTGTCTTGTGTGTGCTGTTCCCTGTGCCTGGAATGCCTGTTGGGTCCCTATCAGAAGACTCCTCTGTGGAGAAGTCCTTCTCTCGTTTTTCTTTCTCAAAGTCCTGTTGGCCAAATGTTGGACCTCTTAAGCACTGTATTCTCTCCTTCTCCTGTATTTTTTTAAATTAATTAATTAATTTATTTATTTTTTGGCTGCATTGGGTCTTCGTTGCTGCTTGCAGTTTTTCTCTAGTTGCGGTGAGCGGGGGCTACTCTGTTGTGGTGCGTAGGCTTCTCATTGTGGTGGCTTCTCTTGTTGCAGAGCGCAGGCTCTAGGCGCACGAGCTTTAGTAGTTGTGGCAGGTGGGCTTCAGTAGTTGCGGCACGTGGGCTCAGTAGTTGTGGCTTGTAGGCTCTAGAGTGCGGGCTCAGTAGTTGTGGCACACGGGCTTAATTGCTCCACGGCATGTGGGATCTTCCCGGACCAGGGCTCGAACCTGTGTCCCCTGCATTGGCAGGCGAATTCTTAAGCACTGCGCCACCAGGGAAGCCCCTCTCCTTCTCCTGTTTTTGTACATGCTCTGTTTTTCTATACGGAGAATTTCCTTGACTTTACCTTTCAACCCTTCCTATGGAAAATTCTATTTTGATAATCTCATTTTAAATTTCCAACAGCCCTTTCTTACTCTGTTTTTCACTGTATCTTGTACTTGTTTCATGTTTTATGTTTCTTGCTTCATGAATGAAGTAGCTTCTTGAATCTCTCTGCTCTTCTCTATGTTGAATTATCATAGTTGCCTTGTGGGTCTGTTTTTCTGTATTTCTTCGTCTCTTGCTTTCATGTTGGCAGCTTGCCTCAATGTCTGGCAGTTCTGAATTGTCCATTCATGTTTAAGAAGGAGCAGCTCGGGAGCTCTGAGAACGTAGGGCTTGCAGGGTTCCCCTGTGGTAGGTGAACAGGAAGCTATTACCCTGGAAGAGCCCGAGTGCCATAGGTGTAGGCTGCAGCACCCCCATGAGCTGTCTTTGGTCGTCCCAGATAGTTCATTCCAGCCCCCGAGAGTGCGTTCTTCCTTGTCGCTGGGCGATGCACGCTTTGCTGTAGGACCCCACTGAACATGGAGTGGCATAGGAGGGGTAATGAGCCTTGTAAAGGCTTCGTGTTAACCCCCTCTGTTCATTCCCTGATCTACCTTCTCACCCTCCTCCTTACTTGGTAACCTTGAATCTTGAACCTCTCTGTGGTTGGACGTGGCAAGACAGCCTCCTAATTGTCTGTAACCACATTCTCATGTGTTCTGGACTGCTGCTGCTTCTGTCGGACTCCATCCATTTCCAGCAGTGTCTGTATTCTAGAAATACATGAAGTTCCTTTTCCATTGATGTCCCACATCTGTTCTCTTTGTCGTATTGGGTTTATGCCTTTTAAATTCTCTCACTGTCATTTTACAGGGATCTCATCAGGCAGGGGAGATGAGGGCTGGTCTACCATTAAGAACAGTAAGTTCAGACTATGTGCTTCTGCCTTCCTGCCCTGAGAAGGACTTTAGAGAATACTGACTCAGTTTGAAATGAGGAAACCAAAATTAGTATGGGTATAGCAGCTGGCCAAGGATGAATGGCCTAGTAGGGAAGTGGTAGAGTATATTAGTTTAGAGCATAGACTCTGAGACCAGCTGGCCTGGGTTTGAACCCTGGCTCCATCACTTACTAGCCATAGGACCTTGAGAAAGATATTTAACTTCACTGTGTCTCTTTTCTCATCTATAATATGGAGATAAAAATACTGACCTTATAGAGTTTTGAGAATTAAGTGAGTTACTGTATATGAGGTGCTTAGAATAGGGCCCATCACAAAGAGTTGTCTATTAGTGGAGAAACTTAAACAGTAAGTTTCAGATCTTAGCCAAACTCAGGCCCTGCACCAGTATGCCTTACGAGCTTCTATCACATGAAGTTTCTAAACAAATAGAAACACAGCCATTGCTAAATTAAGTGCAAAGTCACCATCCTGGTAGCTCAAACCCTCCGCAGTGTCTTTCACCTAGCCTTTTCTCCTGTTACCTCAGACTCCTCCCCCTCTTGCCCTATCCAAGCCATGCCTTCTAGGCTGATCCCCTTGGTCCTGCTTCTTCATGGCTGATTGGAATAGCTTTTAAATGCAGTCCCTAGGGCCCAACGTTGATAACTGTATTATAGCTAATGGCACCGTCAACTGCCTGGAGAATCCCTCTCTTGTTTCTTTTGCTGCTGCCTTTGCTGAGCTTTAAATCTGTTTAACAAAATAGACTTTTGTCCTATTTGCCTCTTGGCTCCCATCAAAATTTCCTGGAAGGTAAGGACTGTGGCATAGTCATCTTGGTTTCCTCCAGAAGGCTGGTGAATTACTTCACATCTGCTAATAAGCAGAATGGAACAACTCGAAGATGGGTAGACCTGATTGGGGTCTCAACTACACCAACTGTGCATCCTTGGGTAACTAAATTAACTTCTGTTGTCCACCACTACCTCATGTACATTTTAAGACTCAAATAAGATGCCAAACCTTGTACAAACCTAAGGAACTGTGAGAGGAGGATTTTGAGAACATGCTGATAATGAGATGTGGTGACAAGGATTCCCTGCAGGTAGGGGGCGTTAAGAGAGATGAAACCCCAAGGATCTATTGGAGAGGACTTGGCAGAGGCAGGTAGTGTTGGCCAAGGGGAACTGTCACCTATGGGAGGTAGTAGGCAGGTGACCAAGAGGACAGGAGTCTTGGATGTCTCCTGTGTTGAGCTGATTGTTGTTACCCTAGGAAAGGATGAGATGCCTGAGAGAATGTGGAGACAGATCAGAGTGCTGAGGACAGGATTTTAGGGAAGAGCAACAACTTTTGAAGTTTTAGGCTAGAATTGTAGCCCATGGAAAGAGGAGAGCACTCAGTGATATAGCAGGAGACCAGGAGAGCACTGTCTAGGAGCCTGTGAGGTGAGAATTTCAAGAATGAATGCTGATTACTGATTGGGTATTTGTTGATATTAAGAAATTACGTAACTTTTTTTTAGATGTGATGATATTGTGTCTTTTTTTTTTTTTAAAGTCCTAATCCTTTAGAGATACATACTGAAGGATTTATAGATGAAATGATATGGTGTTTGGTATTTGCTTTAAGATTTTTTTTTGATGTGGACCATTTTTAAAGTCTTTATTGAATTTGTTACAATATTGCTTGTGTTTTATGTTTTGGTTTTTTGGCCGTGAGGCATGTGGGATCTTAGCTCCCTGACCAGGGATCGAACCCGCACTCCCTGCATTGGCAGGCAAAGTCTTAACCACTGGACCACCAGAGAAGTCCTGATATTTACTTTAAAATAAACTTGTGGGATATCTAAAAGGGATACACTTAAGATTCAAAGATACAAATAGGTTGAAAGTTAAGGATGGAAAATATATACCATGCAAACAATAACCAAAAGAGAGCTGGTGTGGCTATACTATTATCAGACAAAGTAGACTTTAAGACAGAACTTGTTATTAGAGACAAAGAAGGACATTTTATAATGATAAAAAGGTCAATCCATCAGGAAGACATAACAAGTATAAAAATATATGCACCTAACAAGAGAACTTTGAAAACATGAAAGGAAAAAAAAACCCTGGGAGAATTAGAGTGAGAAATAGATAATTCAACAATAATAGTTGGGGGTCTTCAGTACTCCACTTTCAATAATGGATAATATGAGGCAGAAGATCAACAAAATTAAGTTTGAACAATACTCTAAACCACCTTGGCCTAACAGATCTATAGAACACTCCGTCCAACAAAAACAAGATACATGTTCTTCTTAAGTACACATGGAACATCTTCCAGTTCAAACTATATGCTGGACCATGAAACAAGTCTTAGTAAACTTAGTATAGAGAATAGAAAAACAATAAAGTCAATGAAACTGCAAGTTGGTTCTTTGAAAAGATCAACAATATTGATAAACCTTTGACTAGACTGACCAAGAAAGAAAGAGAGAAGAATCAGGTGACTAAAACCAAAAGAGAGCTGGTGACTGATCTTACAGAAATAAACTGGATTGTCAGGGAATACTATGAACAACTGTATGCCAACAAATTAGATAATCTAGATGAAATGGACAAATTCCTAGAAAGACACAAACTACCAAAACTGACTCAAGAGAAATAGAAAATCTGAATAGACCTATAACAAGTAGAAATTGAATTGGTGATTAAATTCCTGACAAAGAAAATACCAGGACCAGATGGTGTCACTGGTGAATTCTACCAAATATTTAAAGAGAAACTAATACCAATCACAAACTCGTCCAAAGAGCAGAAAGGAGGGAACATTTCTCAACACAGTCTATGACGCCGGATACCTTATTACCTAGACACCAAAACCAGAAAAAGACAACACAAGAAAATAAAACTACAGATCAGTATCCTTTGTGAATATAGATGCAAACGAGATGCTGGTAAATCAAATCCAGCAGCATATAAAAAGGATTATACACCATGATCAAGTGGGATTTATCCCAGATTGCAAGATTGGTTGACATCTGAAAATCAATCAGTGTAATATATCAATATATAGAATAAAAGACAAAAACCATGTGATCATCTCTGTAGACACAGAAAAAGCACTTGACAAAATCCAGCACTTTTTCATACTAGGAATTTGAAACATAATTTCAGATTAGGAATAGAAGCTGTAGTGGTTGGCTGGTCCTCCCACCCCACAAATGTCTAGATCCCAGAATTTGTGAATGTCACCTTATTTGGAAAAAGTATCTTTGCACATGTAATTAAGTTGAGGATCTAGAGATGAGATGATTCTGGATTACCCAGGTGGGCCCTAAATCCAATGATGAGTATCTTTCTAAGAGACAGAAAAGACACAGAGACACAGGGAAGAAGTCCACGTGAAGTTGGAGGCAGAAATTGGAGTGATGCAGCCACAAGCCAAGGAATGCCTGTAATCATCAAACGCTTGAAGAGGTGACAAAGGATTCTCCTCTAGAGACTTTGGAAGAAGCATGGCCCTGTGACACTTTCATTTCAGACTTCTGGCCTCCAGAACTGTGAGAGAATACATTTTTTTCTTTTTTAAAAATATTTTATTTATTTATTTATTTGGTTCCACTGGGTCTTAGTTGCGGCAGGCAGCCTCTTTAGTTGTGGCACGTGAACTCTTAGTTGTGGCCTGCATGTGGGATCTAGTTCCCTGACCAGGGACCAAACCCGGACCCCCTGCATTGGGAGCGTGGAGTCTTAACCACTGGACCACCAGGGAAGTCCCCCATTTCTTTTGTTTTAAGCCACCAAGTTTGTGGGAATTTGTTTTGGCAGCTATATTCAGAAGGGGACTCTCTCAACCTAATAAACTGCATTCATGAAAAACCCACCGCTAGCATCATACCTAATGGTGAAAAACTGAACACTTTCCTTCTAAGATCAGGAAAAACATAAGGATGTCTGCTCTCATCACTTGTATTTTAGCCAGGACAGTTAGGCAAGAAAAAGAAATAAAAGGAAATGTAGCTTGTAAAGGAAGAAGTAAAACTATGTCTATTTGCAGATCACATGATTTTTTTTTTTTGCGGTACGTGGGCCTTTCACTGCCGTGGCCTCTCCCCTTGCGGAGCACAGGCTCCAGACGCGCAGGCTCAGCGGCCATGGCTCACGGGCCCAGCCGCTCTGCGGCACGTGGGATCCTCCCGGACCGGGGTACAAACCCGTGTCCCCTGCATCGGCAGGCGGACTCTCAACCACCGCGCCACCAGGGAAGTCCCCACATGATTTTATATATAGAAAAATTTAAAGAATTAATAAAAACTATTAGAACTAATAAACCAGTTTATCAAGATTACAGGATACGAGATCAAAACACAAAATACTAGCAGTGAACAATCTGAAAATGAAATTAAGAAAACAATTCTATTTATAATAGCATCAGAATGAACAAAATATTTATATGGTTACCATATTGTACAGTATGGGTGATTGCAGAAAGTTCTATTGGCAGCACTGCTGCTGTAGAATGGCAGCTCTAGAGAGCCAGGGCAGGCATTACAAACATGCTTTCCTGGACATCCACTTGCAATGACCGCAAATAACATATTCGTGCAGTGGTTACTTCTTGTGATGAAGCTGTTGAAAATATCCAGTTCTTTATTGCACCTTGTAGGATGCAGTACTTGGCTGGTTCACAATTTGCATGGATAAGCAGGATAAAATGTGCATGGAAAAGAGATGAAGCAAATATACTAAAACATCAAGTATGATTATTTTGAGTAATGGGAATATGAGCCAGCATTTTGCTTTTGGCTCTATGTAGTGGACTGTGCAGCCAGAGTTCTTGTTTTTCCCCACTTTTCCCACCCCAAACCCTGAAACATATGACTCAGGTGACATTATTTGAATTCCTAGAAACAGCCATGCCTGAAACTATTGCACTCTGGATTTCCTCATTCCATAAACTAGTTAAGTTGATTTGAGCTGGGTTTTTATTATTTACAACCAAAAGAATACTTACTGGAATAGTGAAGCAGGCTCTGAGAGGCCAAGCTCTGTGCCCAGGGGTCACCCAGCGGGAGATCCCGCAGGGAATCGTGCTTTTGACTGTCATGCTACTCAGGGCCCTCCACTGGGCATAGTGGTTGTAGGTATCCTGGGCTAAAAAAAAAAAAATTAAGGAATTCTTATCTAATTGTGCTACTTTTCTGAATTTCTATGTTTTCCACAATGTGCGTCTATTCCTCATCAAATTGGAAAAAAATTATTTTAGAAAACTTAAGAAAATGTGATGTATGTAATATAACATGTAAAAAAAAAAAAAACAGGAGGGAGAAGTGAGTGGGATATAGATAAAACAAGATTGGCCGAGAGTTGATAATGGTCAACGCTGGGGGATGGATTCATGGGAGTTCATTATACTATCATCACCACTTAAAAATTTTCCATTAAAACAGTGAATGGTGATCAACAGTATTATCTGATGCAGAGGATCAGAAATGTGCCAGTTGGCTTGGCAATGTTCCAGAGGGGCTCTTTAGGAGACTGTTGTGGAGAAAAGTCAGAAAGCAAAAGGGGAGGAGTGATGGGGTTATAGGTGAGGAAAGTGGAGGCGGTAAGTATAGAGGTCTTTAAAAAAATATTTGGAGGTTAGACAACAGAAAGGATGGTTATTAAAAATAGTTTTAATTAAGTAATCAATTTTCTATAGTCTCACATGATTTTCAATTTTTTTTTTTTTTTTTCTTGGTACGCGGGCCTCCCACTGCTGTGGCCTCTCCTGTTGTGGAGCACAGGCTCTTTACGCACAGGCTCAGCGGCCATGGCTCATGGGCCCAGCCGCTCCGCAGCATGTGGGATCTTCCCAGACCAGGGCACGAACCCGTGTCCCCTGCATTGGCAGGCGGACTCTCAACCACTGCGCCACCAGGGAAGCCCTCTCCTAGTTTTTAACAGACCTCTGTATCTGATGAATCTGCAGGATGGAGGTATAGGATTTGTGATTCCCAAACATATGGGACCATGGAACCTCTAGTCAGTGAAGCATTTTGTAGGATTAGTATCTGTGGAACACAATTTGGGAAACATGGTAGATGGTGATGAGGTTGGGGAATGCCAGGAGCAAGAGACTTTCCTGAAAGTTTGTAGGGGGACAGCGGTCTGCAGGTGGCTGTGGGCACTGAGGGGTAGACCCTTCCTTCTCAAGCATGGAGTCAGAGGATTCTCTTAATCCAAAGGAGAAACCAAGATCAGATCCTTTTTCCTCTAACCAAGTTGGCCCTCGCCCAGAGAATATACCCTCCCCAGATGTCAGTAAAGCAAGCACAGAGGACTGCTGCAGATTCTATAGCCCCTTTAGATGTAGCTGAGGAAGATGGGGAGGAGCCCCATCCCCAGGGAGAGCAAAGAATTACTAGGCCTACTCCTCCAGGCAGGGTGTGGCACACAGTGATGGTGGGGCCTGATCTGGAAGGTCTCTGCAGAGCAAGTTCTGTGTCCACCTTGTGTGCTCCGGGCCAGGAGGGAAGTTCTATCACTGGGTGTAATACCAGGATCTCAGACAGCACTGTGTGCCCTGGAGAGGAGTCGCTTTTATGGGGCTACCTGGGAGTAGCCATGGTCTTATGGAGATAACCAAGTCTTCACAAGCTTGAGTACCTAGGAGTCAACCCCCCTAGAATCCTTTTGAATTAGAGTCAACCCGCTAGAATCCTTTTGAATTATGTCACTGCAATCCTAATGTGCTCTTATAATCCCATGGTAGCTTTTGCATGGGAATTAATCCCACTGTACTCTAACAGAGTTGTGTGTTCTTCTGTATGACTTGAGACCAGAGGCTTCACCCTATACAGGGGATAGGCTGGTGACCAAAAGGGAAACATCTCATTGAATGTGGCATTTGTCTGGAGGGCCAGTCCCCACAGAAAGGGACCCTACCACTACACTACCCTGAAGTGCAGTGCTGTTGTGGGGTCAATAGCTACTGTTAATCAGTACGGTTTTAGGGACATCTATGTACTAGGCACCAAGTTTTCAGTGTGCTCTTGTCTTTTCTGTTGATTCATGACGATTTATTTACAATTGAGGAAATGGAGGTTCAGAGGTTAGAAAACTTTCCCGAGGTCATACAGATGGTAAGTAACAGAGCTAGGGTTCAAATGCAGATCTGTCTGACGCCAGAGACTATGTGCTTACATTAGGCAGGTAACAGAAGTGCTCAGAAAGCACGAAATGATGATACTCTTATGATTTACGCAACAGGCTGGATTGGGTTTGATACTCATCCTGGGGAGGAGCCGTCACTGCTGCTCTTCTAAAAGAGGCGGGGTATGTTCTGGGGGTTGGGTCCTGGGAGTCTCTTCATATTCTCTCTGTAGATGTCCTCTGGGAACCAGGGGCCATGGGTTTGAAGCTGCTTCTGCCAGTTCAGCTATTCCTCGCAAATGGGCATCAGTAAAATGGCAGAATGTCCTGTCGTTGGCTCTGAGCAGCAAATGAGATAATTGTGTCTTGCAAAGCTGGCCACCCTGTCATCTCGTTTCCATGTTTGATGGGGTTCCTAAAAATTGGTACCATTTGTTGAATACTCCCTTGTGCTCCTTTTCAAGGAGTTTTGCTCTAAACGGAAGGAGAGAAATGAGGTGGTACCTGGAGGGAAAAGTGAGGTTAGGAGAGGCTTTTTTTTTTTTTTTAAATAAATAAACCAATGAATGAATGAATAAACAAATAAATAATAAGAGCATGTTTGTATGCTGAACTGAATGATCAGTAGTGAGGAGGCATATGATGAAATGGGAGAGAGGGGAAAGATGGCTAAAGCTATGTCCTCAAGTAGGTGAGAGGGGAATAGATTTAAAGCACAGATATAAGTAATGGCTGTAATCGGACATTTGGCTGAAATCTGTATATCCTATACTTACGGAACCCTCCAGGCCCTACCCCATAGGAGGGAGACTGTGGGTCTTGGGGAAGAGCCTTGGACTGAGCCAGGGGGACTGGATCTCCAATGGCCCTGTGCTTCCTCCGGAGGGGCCTGGAACAGGCTGGATAACTTCTATGAGCTTTGGTTTTGGTCTTCTTGTAAAATGAAGATGATTTTACCTGTTCCACAGAGTTGCAGCAGGTATTAAACAAGATAATGTAAGCAGAGCACTTGGCATGGAAAATAAAAGTGATTTCAATTCCATCATCGAGAGATAACCATGTTTACCATTTTGATATATTTTTGCACTAGTCTTTTTCCAACTTAATATAAATACATACTTAAAAATACTATTGTTCTTTACATACTGTTCTGTAACATGCTTTTAGCACTTAAATATAATGAGGACAATTTTCCATGTCGTTAAATATTTTTCTATAACATCATTTTTAAAATGTATGCAGATCATTACAGTAGGTGGACTTACCATACTCTATTTTAACCAATTCCTGTTGTAGACATCATAGAAGTTGTTCCTTACTATTTTCTATTATAAATAGCACTGTTACACACTTCCTTTTGGCTGTATTTTCTCATACATCCATGGTTATTTCCCTGTGGAAGTTTTTGGGAAATGGAATTGCAGCTGAACTGTGGACAAGCTCTTTTACCTTGCTACAGATAGAGGAAGAAGAGGATTTAGGGGATAGCACAGACGGTAGAGTGAAGTGTGGTACCCAAAGGGTGTTGATAAATGGGTTGCTGTTGTTCTGGAAGCAGGGCTCTGGGGGTCTGAGATAAATCTCTAGATGTGGCCTTTCTCCTTTAACAATTTAATTGCTGCTCTGGTTTAAGACATGAAGGCAAACTTACCAAATATGAGGGAGCTGTGAAGCTGACAAGGAAATGTTGAATAATGGAATCAAGATGCAAGGGAGACCCTTAGTGGCAGGAAGAATGGGCTGAAGCAAACAGCAGAGACTGACTAGGGAAAACTGTACTGTCTTAACAGTGATAAATCTAGACTATAGATGTTGGGGCTAGAGGAGAGCTGGATGAATGTCAGGTCATGCCAAAAAGGCACAGGGGTTGGTGTGATGTGGTTGCCCCCCAAACTCATACAAAACAACCCAATAGACCTCAGGTGGTATCAATTTGAGTATAGTGTCTAGACCACGTATCAGTGGAATGTTGGTGAGATGGAGCTCAGCCAAAAAAAAAGTGGTCAGGCTGGGGAATGATTTAGACCAGGCTGTGCAACAGAAATATAATGCAAGCCATGTCTATCTGTCTATCTATCTATCTATCTATCTGTCTAAAATTAAAAATTTTCTAGTAGCCAGTATTATATTTTAGATAACCCAACCTATCCAAAACATTATCATTTCAGCATGTAATCAATATAAACAAATTATTAATGGATATTATTCTGTTTTTCCCCTTAAGGGCTAAGTCTTTGAAATCCAGTGTGTACCTTACACTTCCAGCACATCTCAGTTCAGACTCTAAATGTTCAATGGTCAAAGTGAGACCGAAACAAAAGTGTGTATTTAGTGGGAAAATATTTCATACTGCTTTTGTTTTTAAATTTAAAATTTAAATAATTAAAATTAAGTGTAATAAAAATTGAGATCCTCCGTTGCACTAGCAACACTTCAAGTGCTCAATATCCCCATGTGGCCAGCGGCTGTCGACATTGGACAGCGCAGGTCTGTACCCTGTGGATGCTACTCAAAGTGTGGTCCATGGACCAACAGCATCTGCATCCCCTGGGAGGTGATTAGAGATGTGGATGTTCAGGCCCCACCCAGAACTCCTGAGTCAAAATTTGCATTTCAGCAAATTCTCTAGATGCTTCCTGTGCTCACTACCATTTGAGAAGTAGTGATCTAGATGTCAGGTGATGATTTGGGGAATTTCTGAAGAAACTGAGTGTGTTTTGCATGGGAAAAGGAAGCCTCAGGAGACTGTGATAACAGGCTTCAAAATATTTAAAGACCTGTATGTGGGAGGTGGGAAAGATGTGCTCTCAGGTGGAAGAACTAAGACCACAGGTGGAGGTAGGGCTGGGGTGGGAGAAAGGGAACTGAACTTTTTAGAGCTTCCGTAGTTAGTCTTACTTAATCTTTGTTACAAAATAACTGGACTTGGAGTTAAGTCAGACAGTCTGAGTTTGAATCTCACCACTGCTAATCACTGTGCATCTTGAAGGAAGAATTACTTAGCCACTCTGAGCCTCAGTTTACTGTCTGTAAAATGGGAAAAATAATAATCCACCTGCCAGGGCTAATGTAAAGACTGTGTAGGCAAGGACCATATTCACTGTATTTACCACACCCTTTCTGAGCCCGGCACAGACCTGGCATAGATTCAGCCCGCAATACCGATTTCTCTGTAAACCAGGCAAAGCTCTGATGTGTGCAGGATGGCTATTACTGCTATTAGCAGCAGGCTTGTGGTTTGGGCGACAGGTTGCGTTTTTCAGTAGACACAAATGAACCCTGCCCCTGCGCACCTTCATCCCACTGAAAGCCCATTTTTATTTACAGCCCCAATTGATCTGGATCGATCTATCCTCAAACCTTTTCATCAGGAGGGTGAAAATAGAAAAGCAGGGAGGGGAGATCGGGGCTCCTCCACCTTCCCTTGCTCAGCAGGTGGTGCCAGGTCTCTGGCCACTTCCCCACAGTTGGGGTAAAATATCTCCAAAGCATGGTACTGGGTCATTCCAAAAGGGGGAGGAACCTGGCCCATCAGAGCATTTCTCTGCTAAAGATCTCATTGCAGACTCGCCAAGCCACATCTGTGCTCTGCTCTGTCAAGTAAACAAAGAATATCTACAGCTCTCAGGCAGGCACTAACATTAGCCAAGTGAGGGCTGTTTGGGGACCAGGGAAAGGAGGCTCGCATTTGAAAATGAACTACCGTACGTGGATTTATCGCACTGCTTTTCCGATGGAGAGGGGGAAGTATTTTTCTCTGGGAGATTAGAATTTACTAGTGGATTCAAGTGTAACTTTGGAGAGTGGCAGAGGCATTAGATGTGGCAGTATCACAGTATTATTTTATTGGCAATTAGATTTCAAACTGGCATGTATATATGAAAATAAGTCTCAATTATGGGCCTGCGAATTTTCTCCACCATCTGTCAGCAGTTTGCTCCTTATGCCACAACATGTGTACCTTTGGAGGGAAAATGATTTAATAGCCCAAGTCAAGAGGTGCAGCTCACCAAATTATATTGGAGTTTATAGTCAAGGACTGCATTTGTGATTTATGATGCAGAGAAAGCAAATAGAAACTTCCGTGCATGTGTGCACGCACGCACACGCGTGCACACACACACCCACACACACTTCAGGGTCTCACAGATGTCAAAGATGGAGAACACCTTCAAAAGGAGTGAGCTTAACTTCTTCACTTTACAATTGGGAGAAATCAAGTCCCAGAGAGGGCCAGGGACTTGTGCAAGTGACACTGTGACAGTGGGCAGAGCTGGAACTATAACCAATAGGAAACTTAGGGTTGGGGCAGTGGTGGGTTAGTAAATGTGTAACTACCTCTGGGAAAATGAAAGCCCTGATGTGTAGTGCTTGTCTATTGCTATGACGTAAATACTTTCATGGTGGTGATTTCACACCAATGTGATGCCACTGAATATGGAGTTTGGAAGGGATGTACAGTTGTCTCTCATAAGCCAAGTTCTGTAGTTCCAGTGTACCATTGTTAAGGGGAATGAAATTGCTTAGGGAAATTTGTGGTTTGCCTGTCCAGCATCTGTTTCCCCTTCTAGTAAGAGTGCCCTAATTTTTCCTGAGGGCATCCACCCCTACCATGTTTTTGACCTACATAATTTGGGTAGGGTGATCCCATCCAGGTCCAGGAGTGGCACATGACCCAGGCCTGGGCCAATAAATGTATTTTAATCTCCCTGGACATTGATTGATTCAGGGATGGGCTTGTGGCCCAGTTTGGCTCTGGGAGTCAGGCCCAGGACCTTTGTTTGAATTGGTGGTCTTAGAGCTATGAAGGAGTGCCCTGGATCTAGTGGTGGCCAGCTTGCCACCATGAGAGAAGAGGCTGTCTGAGAATGAAGACAAACACAGAGGAAAACAGAGCTGAGAGACAGAGAGAATAGAAAGAATGGGCCCTGAGTAAATTATTTGCTTCTGGATCTGTCCTGTCCCAGCTTCCAGTGTAATTTCTGGACTTTCTGAGAATCAGTGAACATGTTTCTTTATCAAGCATGTTGCTTCTGGTGGAAAGAGGCCTAACTAATGAGTTTGTCCCTGAGAGTTATACTAGGAAATCTCTAGAGCCTTTGGGACCAGATGCTTGTTGGTAGAGGTTGAACTCCATGAGGCCACGAATGTTGTCTCTCTTGGGCATCATTGCTTTTACAGAACCCAGAACGTGCCTGACATATGGGAAATGCTCAATAAATATTAGTGGAACATCTTGTATCAGTCAGGTTTACTGTATTATGATACAGTAACAGACAGCTTATAACAACAAAGTTTTATTTCTCAAAATCTTTTGTCATTTATGTTGGTTGCAGCTCTGCTCCATGTATCTTCATCTTAGGATCCAGACTGATGGAAGAGCTCCCATCTGGGACATGAGAATCTCATGGCAGAGGGAAAAAGAGCAAAGGCGGAACCTTGTGATGGCTTTTAGAGTTCCTGCTTAGATAAGGTACTTGACACTTCTTCTCATGTTCCATTAGTCAATGCAAGTCACTTGGCAGGGAGGTGTCCTCTATAGCAAGACACTGCGTGCCACAGATATCAGGAGAGGTTTATAATCAATCCCCTTATCGGTGGGGGAGTGAGTAACGGGGAATAATAATACAGGTAACCACACACTTAAAGGGAGAATGTGGGAACGCAATTAGACCTTATCTTGTGAAACTGAACATTTGAATATACACTGACCCAGCAATGCCCAGAGAGCTTCTTGTATGAGATGCATGCGGGAATGTTTCTAGGAGCATGTTTGGTACAGCACAAAACCCCCAACAACTCAAACATCTTAAATGTCTGTAGACTGGTGAATGGATATATAAATTAGAAGACATTTACACAAAGGAATAGAAGGCAGCAATGAAAACGAGCAAACCTCAGCTATTTGGAACAACATGAATACATCTTAGAAACATATTAAGTGAAGTAAGCAAGTCTACAGAAGACTACACAGAGTTTGATTCCAATTTTATAAATCATTCTCATGTGAAAAAAATTACACGAAACTTAAATGAATGATAAACACAAAAATCAAGATTTGGCTGCTTTGGGTTGGGGAGAGTATGGGGATGGGATAGGTGGTTACACCTTACTGGTGATGGTCTAGCTTCTAAGTTGGGTGGTGAGGTGGGGGGGTCATTTTCATACTATACATTTTAACACATTTGTTAGATTCTTTTGTCTCTATCAAATATTATGTTCAAAATGGAATTAGAAAGAGTGCAAAAGTAACAACTAGGAAAATAAATAATTATAAAAAAAGTTAAGAGTGATTATGGAAAAGAGCTGTCTTAAAAAGTGGGCTTTCTAGAAGCAAATTTGGTAAATACACTTTGGGGCAGAGTTCAGGGGCCTGGAACAGAAGGTGGGGCGTTGAGGGTTCTGGCCTCTCAGCACAGACACTGTGCAGGGGGCAGTTCACACCATCAGGCCTCCCCACGCCTGGGGGAGGATCAGCGTCCTCACTGGCCCCAACATCATGCTCATTAGGCCACTTCGGGGACTGAGATGCCCGGAGGCACCCTGCATATGGGCCTGAACATTCCAGATCTAAAAAGGAAGGTCCACCACCGTGGATGAACACACCTGGCCACTGGGTTTGTCCAACAGGTGTCTTGATTTAACTGCCCCTGAGTTTGGTCCTCTCTGGGTGTATAGAGAAGGCTCCATTCTGGCCCTGTAAAGTTGAAGACGTCCCACCCAGATGGCTGGTAGAGTTGGCCGCTGCTCTTGGTCACTCCCATGCAATGCTGACCACCCCAGTGAAGCTGCATTCTTCTGGAAGAGTCTCTGATCTGCCTTCCAAACTCAGGGCAGGGGAAGGAAGCTTCAGATTGCATATTATGGATCCCTAGTAAAATAGCCCAAGAGCACCTGCCCCCAGATGTTTCACCACCTTCCTGGGCAGAGCAAGTTATATTACTGAGGGAGGGCTGCCTGCTGCGGTGACTCCGGGGGCCCAAGTGGTCTGAGTCTACTCCCTCAGAGAGAGGGAGAGAGAAGGGCGCTGTGGGGAGCCTGGAACCAGAGCATAGGTGAGACCTCCTGAACCTCCGAGTGAGGGGAAGCCTACCCACACCAGCGCTCGCTGAGCTTCCTTGCCCACCTGTGGAGCACGTGCCACATCTGCCGTCTGCCTCCTGCTGGGGGGCGTGCTTGGAGATCTCTACACATTCAGGCTCATTCACCTCATTCATTTTAGTTTGGTTGCTTCTGGTTACAAGTAATAGAAGCCCATAAAAAATGGAATTTTTGTCCATTTGCATTTATATAGGAGTAGGTATAGCTTTAGGTGAAACTTGGTCCAGGAGTCAAAAAAATATCGCAGAGCCCTCCCCTCTCTCATCTCTTCTTGGCTCAGCTTCCCAGCGTTGGCTTTATTTCAGAGAGACTTCTCACCACTCCTAGTACCCAGGGTTCTCCCAGAGCTTCTGAGGCTCCATTAAGGTCCAGCAGGAAAGAAGAAACTTCTCAGTCCCTGTTCCTATTAGAAGCCCTGAGGCTTATCCTGTTGGGGCTGGCTTGGTCACATGCCCCTTCCAAGCCAATCACAGTGGCTGGGGAATGGGATGAATTGATTGGTGTAGCCAGGTCACAAGATCTCCTCAGGGCAGGGGATGGAGTCAGCATCCCCAGAACCTGTGGATTTTCAATAGAAATCCAGGGCTGTGAGGAAGAAGGAAGGGGGATTGGATGCTCAGAGGGTAGGTAATCCACAAACAATCACTTCCTGTCTGCTGATGCTTATGTTAGTCATTTTGGAAGAGCACCTTACACCTTAAAGATGTTTATATGCCATACGGGTGGTAAAGGTATTTTTCCCTGTGGTTGTTTGCCTTTTAAATTTATGTTTTTAAAAAACCTTTCTTTTTAACTATGGTCATTTTCAAGCATACACAAAAGCAGAGTGAATAGAATATTGAACGCCTCCCTGTACACATCATCCAGCTGCAGCCATTGTCTTATGTTGATTTTTGTCTTTCGGAAGTTTCAAATTTGTACATAGTTCAATCTTGTTCTTTTCTACTGTAGCTCCTCCCAATATTTGTAGTTGTGTTTAGAGAGGAGTTAGATAAATATTCAGTTATATTTCTTCCTAGGTTTGCTTTTTTGAATATATGCTGTGAAGTGAGACTCTTTTTTTTTTTTTTAAAGAAGATGTTGGGGGTAGGAGTTTATTAATTAATTTATTTACTTTTGCTGTGTTGGGTCTTCGTTTCTGTGTGAGGGCTTTCTCTAGTTGTGGCAAGCGGGGACCACTCTTCATCGCGGTGCATGGGCTTGTCACTATCGTGGCCTCTCTTGTGGTGGAGCACAGGCTCCAGACATGCAGGCTCAGTAGTTGTGGCTCACGGGCCTAGTTGCTCCGCGGCATGTGGGATCCTCCCAGACCAGGGCTCGAACCCGTGTCCCCTGCATTAGCAGGCAGATTCTCAACCACTGTACCACCAGGGAAGCCCTGTGAAGTGAGACACTTAACAGGATTTCCCCCCAGGTATCCAATTTCCCCAGGTCTGTTTATTGAATCATCCATCCTGTTCTCACTGATTTGTGAAGCATCCTTGATTTGATATTAAGTTCTCGCATGTACCAATATCTGTTTCCGGCTACATATACTGTTTTATTGACCTGTGTGTTCTTGCACTAATACCGACGTTTTAAATTTTATAGATGTATAAATAAGTTTTCATATCCAGTACGCCTAGTTCCATCACTATGTTTCTTTTTTCAATATTTTCTTGCCCAACTTTATTCATTCTTCCATATGAAACTTAGACTCATTTTTCCAAGTTCAAAAAAAATTCCCTTAGGATTTTTATTAGAATTGGTTAAAGTTCTGTGTAAAGTTGGAAACATGAACACTTTCTTCATAGTCAGTCTTCAAACATAGAAATACGACATATCTTCCCATTTATTCAGGTCTTGTAAGTCCTTCTGTAAAAATGCATAGTGTTATCTCCTGCGAGGGCCATTCCTGGGTTGTTTATGTATTTTGCTTTGTTTATGGATGAGAAATTTAAAACTTCTCATTTTATTTTCTTTATCCATTCTCTATGACTTTTTATTTTCATCAACTTTGAGTCACTCTGAGGGGTTTAGACCATGCTTGCTAGGAACCCACCATCCAATCTGCCAGAGGTTATATTTTGCTCTAAAAGTGAAGTCGCTTGAGCACTTATGTACAGAGGAAAGAGCATGAGATTTGACACCAAGACAAGCCTGAGCTCAAGTCCCTGCTCTGCCCTTTATCGAGCTGTGTGTCCTTGGGCAAATTTTCATTTTGCTTCTCCGAGACTCATTTTCCTTATGTGCAAATGGCTGTGGGTTGTTTTCTTCATTTTTTTTTTTTTTTTTTGGATTCGCGGGCCTCTCACTGTTGTGGCCTCTCCCATTGCGAGCGCAGGCTCCGGACGCGCAGGCTCAGCGGCCATGGCTCATGGGCCCAGCCGCTCCGCGGCATGTGGGATCCTCCCAGACTGGGGCATGAACCCGTGTCTCCTGCATCGGCAGGCGGACTCTCAACCACTGCGCCACCAGGGAAGCCCTGTTTTCTTCATTTTTAATCTATTTCCTTTTACTGTGTTTGCTTCCAAACTTCTCTTTCTTCTCTAGGGGAAGCTAAACTTTTTGGGAACAGAGGCTATTCCTCCTCCAGGGCTGCATGTGGGGAACATAATCAGGTAACAGTGGATGTTCAGTACCGCCAGGCAGTACTGATTGAAGAGTCTAGCCCATGGACACCATTTTGGTTCATTCAAAACAGAAGATACTTTGAAATAACCTGGAGCCCTCACCTGGATTATGGTTCTTTAATAAATCTTTGAAATATGGATAATAGTTAATGAGATTAAAATAGTCAAGATTTACTGAGTTCTTAGCATGTGCCAGGCACCAGGTGACCACAGTCCAGGCGTGATCTCATGAGACTGCACAATACTTTGGTGAGGAACGTGTGATCCCCATCTTAGCTCAGAGATTCTAAGAAGCTAAGATCATGCAGCCAGGGTGTGGTACAGCCAAGACTCAAACCAGCTCAGTGCCCTGAGTCTGCGCACCCTGTCATCTTCCTTACGACAATCAAGTAGTGTGTTAACAGTGCCTCAGGCCTTGGAGGTAGCTGGAAATACTGGTCTTGTCCCCTCCTTCCCTCTTTGATTGTGTTAGTTGCCTTCTCTTTCTCCCTCCATTTTAAGCATCCCCAGAACAAGACTGTGATCAATACTTCTTGCCATGGTGTTAAACTCTTACCCATCAAGTCTTTGCCACCCCTTGCTTTCTTGACAAGAGTGGCAGTGTGGCGTGACCTTGAAGGACTGCTGGGTGGTTGAAAGGGGTATGGAGTATGAAGGGGGTACAGAGAATGGGGGTAGAGGACTCAAAGCCTGGCAGGATGACACTGGGGAAAGAGCTCTGGATGTATTTGTGCCCGGGTGTGTGGGTGCATGTGAGAGAGAATGTAGGCATGTGGGAGTATGTGATGATGTGCATAAGTCTGTGCATGTTTGACTACATATGGGTGTTAGTTTAAGCACATGTGTGCATATGGTTATGTTTATCTCTGTGCCTGGGTGTATGCACGTGTGTGAGTATATGACTACATATAGGTGAGTATGCATGTTTGTGTATGTGTGTGCAGTTGCCATTTGTGTACATTTATGTGTGCATATGTGGGAGAGGATGTGTGTGAGTGTATCTTTGTGTGTGTAAGATTCTGTGGGTATTTGTGCGTGGGTGGATGTCTATATGTGTGTGCATGTAGTTGTGTATATATGTGTGTGTGGGTATGTACATGTGTGAGTGTTTGTATAGTAGGGCCCTGGCCTGCAGAGCTGGCTGCATTTCCTTCACTCAGGACAGATGGTCCAGCAAATGAGGCCCTCTCTGCCACCTGCCTGCACACCCCCCTCAGGGCCTTGCTTCCTCCGTCCAGTCTTGCTGCTGCCCTGTGGCTTCTTCTTCCCTCCCTGGCCCCCTCCCTTACATTTGTACCTTTTTGGCTTGTGTGTGGGGAAGGTGGGGTTAGGACAGAGCTGACAGGCAAGGCTGGCCTGGCCTGAGCCCACTGTGGCAGGGCCAGGAGGCAGGCAGGGCTGAGAGAGAGTGAGAGAGAGAGAGAGAGAGAGAGAGAGAGAGAGAGAGAGAGAGAGAGAGAGAGAGAGAGAGAGAGAGTGTGTGTGTGTGTGTGTGTGTGTGTGTGTGTGTGTGTGTGTGTGTGTGTATGTGTGGTTACCATGGCAGGGAGGCAAAGCCCAGGCAGCCCTCGCCAGCGCCTGGCCTCATCCACAGGGTGGGCAGGCAGCCCAGGGTAGAAGAGCCTGTGCTTTGCAGACAAAAATGCCAGATGGTGGGGGATTTGGGGGGGCCCTCCATGGCCTGGCTGCCAAGGGCAAGGAGGTTTTCTGGGGCTCTGGAGAATGAGCTGGGGAGTTGCTTGTGTGCTGCTATGAGTTTTGTGTGCGTGTGTGTGCGCGCATGTGTGTGTAGGCTTGTTTTTGCATATTTCAGAATATGTTTCCCTTTTGGATTTCTATCAGTTTGCTAAAAAATTTAATCATTAAGCTTTAGGTTTTTTGGTATAAGGAGAGTACACGTTCCTGTAAGGAAGTCAAAACATCTTTTTCAAACAGAAAATATTTATTGACAAGCTATAAAAGCGGCTCCAAATAAGACAGACATTTAGACTGGGTGTTTCAGTTGTGAGTGAGCCATAGGGGCATGGCGAGTGGCTGGGTTCTGTTCATGTTATGAATGGGTTTTGCCTCCTGCTGGTTGGTTTTCTAACTCTGTCTTTAGTGCAAGGAGTTTTCCTGAGTGGATCCACTCATTCCCGATGATGTGCTCTACCTTGTCCTGTTGGGAAATGCAAAGCTTGCCCAGGTGTGGGTTCAGACAGGTGTAGGGACGGCTTTGCCCCTCCACCCTGCACTAACACGGCATCTACGTGGAGACCACCCCAGCGCACTGGTCTCACTAGGATGGCCACACGTGAGCGACACAACCGTGGGTAGAGACAAGAGGCTTTTGTTTCTTATTGGAAAAGGGAAACAATGAGGAGAAGGATGATTTTATGTGAGTGAAGTGTTTCCTGGCCCTCAGACAGCCCAAACGCTAATGTCTGCGCAGGAGGGCGGTGCCCTGGGGACAATGGGTGGACCATGGAGCTTACCTTGGAAACAGGTCTTCCCAGCCTTAAAGAAATGGCCAGCTCCCTGACTCTGGCCTCCGTTCCCTCCTCACCAGGCTTAGAAACCCTCCATGGATTCATGCTGAATAAAGTCCAGATTCCTTAACAGGGCACTGCAGGCAGTAAGCATAGCCACCTCCCCAGGGCACCCCCTTTTTGTGGTTCATCTATCGCTACAACTTTCGTTATCTTGATCCAGGCTCTAAATGCCATTTCCTTTTTATTTTTAAGCAGAAAAATATTTATTAACAAGTTATAAAAGCGGTACCAAGTACAAGGAAAAGCAGGCGATCACTTGTGCTCCTGCCCTGCCCAAGACTCCCTCCCTGCTCCCTTTCCCGCCCAGATCCCACTCTCCTTCCAGGTTCAGCTAGTTGACAATTCGTCTTTTCCTTCTCTGTGCTCCTATGACATGTCACAAACAAGAAAAATCTCATGTGATTCCTGTATGAAGTGACTGCTTTCTTTCCTTGAGGTCAAGGGAATATATTTAATCCTGGCACCTAGCACAGCTGCTGGCACCTAGGAGGTGCTCTGTTGGCTGAATGAATAAACAAAAATGCAAGTACTGGCTTCCTTTTGAAACTTGTACCACTAAGCGCAAATATTACGATTCTGACCTCGGTAACAAACGCCGATCTACTCATATCATCACCCTCATTATTGTTATCGGTTTGTGTGTGTGTCTGTGGGTGTGTGTAACTGCATGTGTGATGACACTGGTCCATTCAGTGGACATGAGGTCTACATGGAAACAGAGCATTTACAAGTTTCACTCAGGAAGTAAGAGAGAATGAACCAGAAATTGTTAGCCAACCACCCAACAGCCACAGTTTCATCTTCTGGAACTTTCTATCTTGAGCATAGCCTTCATCAGCATCATCTTGCTTATGGACTCTCCCTCACCATGATTATTATCAGCCTCTCTTTCACCTTCCAGCACTGTCTTCGTTGAATACATTTATATCCTAGTGGGAAAGACGGGCCAATGATTCTGGGCCGAGCACGTACTGGGTGCTGAGGATACAGAGATGAAAGAAGCAGGACCCCTCCAACAAGGAACTCACATCCTAAAGGGAAAGATGTATATAGATAGTGACAAAGCTTTGCTAACACTTGAGTAGAAATAGGAACAGATTTGCTTCTGAAGCATAGGGGAGAGAGCCCTTCACACCAGAAAACTCCTACTCATCATTTAAGGTCCAGCTCATATGCCCCCTCCTCTAGAAAGCCTTCCTGTCCAGAAATGTGGGAGATCAGATGTAGAGTTCAGCCCCTTCCCATATACCCCTCCCACCCCTGCTACATCACACACAGACACACACACACACAGACAGACACACCATTCTCTCAAGGTATTTGTGTGGGCAGAAGCCTTCACTGAAGGGTTGTGAAGCAGTGATTTATATTTTGCAAAAACACAGACAACTTAAGATTTAAGATTAGGTGTTTCTTTCTTTTATTTACTGTCCCTTGACTGTTTCCATGACTTGGCTTCTAGCCTTCCATTGTGTTACCTGATCCTCTTCCCTCTTTGTTCACTCTTACTCTCTCTCTGGATCAACACCCCAACCTTCTTCATTTCTTGGGAAGAACGAATGCTCTGTCCACAGCTGATAGCCCCTGGGGTGTGCCCGGCTGGCCTTATGGTGGTTCACGGTGGGCGTCTGCCCTGATTGGTCGGTGCTCGTGCCATACTTTGTTGTTAGCTGTTTTGAATGTTTCCCTGGCTTAGCTCCAGACTTAGCTCTGGGACCTCCACTGCACATCAAGGACTTGGCTCAGAAAAACCTGCCTGTTGGGGCCCCTCCTCTGTCTGCCCGTTGAGGGAGGTGGGTCTCTTGTGTTTTGTTAGGTGTGGCTGTATTGAGTTTGAGAAGCCCCTAGAACCTACATCAGCCTACTTCCCCTCACCCAGCTACTCCCAGGAGTAATTTGCCCACAGTGCTGAGAGGTGACACGCTCCCTCTGGAACCACACTCATGGCTGCTGAACAGAGTAGCTGGGAGCAAGTGTAGGGGTAGCTCAGACAGTGTAGGGGTAGGGGGAGCACCACAGATCTTCCCATGGAAAATAAAAAGGTCAAACAGTATTAATTCATCTGTACAACTCACTGGGCTTAAAAGGCACAGCCTGAAATGTCTTTCTGATTGAGAGACGATGCTTCATTAATCTTGGCTCTCTTATTTAAGAGTGTGGAGAATGGAGACTAATGGCTGACATTTCAGTCTCATGGGTGGGATGCAGACCTACAGTTACTGGGATGTAATCGCAGAGAAATCACGAGAAGAGGAGTGAGCGGGCCAGAGGGAGACTCAGTGTCCTGATGGATGGTGGTGGTCGGGGGTGTGTGTGTGGGTGGAGTCCCTTGTTGGATATATTACCTATTAGTTCAGTCTCCCAGATCATTCTGGAGACAGTCCTCCAGGTCCTCAGTGTGAGAGCTGTAGCCTGGGAGTCAAGAGTCCTGGGTATAAGTCTGGTTCCTCCACTTCCTGACTGGGTGACTGAAACAGGTTGGTGCCCTGCGCTGTGAAATGCAGGGAGAGATGATTTCTCAGTTCCCTCTCAGTGTTAGGATGCTTGACTCTTTACTGAGTGCCTCTGACAGACACCACTTGGGCTAGGCATTGTAGCCTAGGGTTCAAGGCAATGCCTCTGCCTGTGTGGGGTAGCCATATCTGCTCATGAGACCGAAAGTGCAAAGAGACTTACACAAAGAAGGTGTCAGGAGGTTAATATACCAAAGGAGTGTCACACTGAGGTAGTACTCTAATAGGGAAGGAGGCAGACATCTTGCAGTTGGGTGTGGGAAGGATCGTAAAAGGCTTCCTGGAAGAAGAGGGCCTTATGGCACAGGCCAAACTCTGGCAGGCAGAGAGGACAGAGGTGGAAAGCTTCTACTTCCAAATATCAGGCATTTATCTTGGGGCCCAAGGAGAACCATGTATTTTCTGTAGCTTTCTGGGGTGAGGGAAGAGAAAGGACTGGCCATGGCCTGATCATCTAGAAGTCACCGCCAGTAGCCTTCACCACCCCTTGCTTCATACTGCCCAGGATTCCACCATCAGGCAACTATTCCTGGTTGCTTACCCATGCAGTGCCTTTGGACCAGCAGCATGGCTATTCTGAACCTTGTTTCCACATCAGTAAAATGAGGATAATAGCATAGGTGGGTAGGTAGATAGTTGGGATTATATGATTTAATATATATAAAGTGTTTAGCATAGTGTCTGGCATGGGATAAGAGCTCAGAAACATGAGCTGCTATCATATGGCTATCTTAGTGACATCATTCCTGAGTACTTACTGTCCCCAGGCACCGTACATTACATTCTAATAATAACTAACACATTGTAATAATAATTCTATGTGGGAAGTATTGTTTATCATTCCTTTTAGAGAAACCTGAGGCACAGAGACATTAAGTAAATTCCTCAAGGCCACACAGGTGTTAAGTAGTAGAGGTAAAATTTGACTCCGGGCACCTGTGCACCTAACCACCCTGCTACCACCTCTCTTAGAATAAGTATTGTTATTTGGTTTTCAAAAATCAGGCTTGAGGTCCAGCTGGCCAGTGGGAGGAGAGGGGTGAGTAGAGGGGGCACTCTAAGATAGTTTCCCTGTTTCCAGCCAACCTAAGGAACCGAGGAGGAGATGGTGACTCCTGGGGGTAGGGGTATGATAAGCCTGCATATAGTAGCAGGAGCTTACTATATGGGTGTGTGGTCAGGCTGGCATGCTCCAGACTAGGACCTAGGTCAGGGGGCAGGGTCTCAGAAATTGGGTGGAATGTGCTGAAGGATGAACTGGGAGCAGATCAGAGGCAAACTTGTCTCATGTCTGTGAGGATTCATCTGTCCAGCTTTTGGGAGGTGGTGAGCAAATGTGACTCTTTGGTCATTATAAGGTTATTGCCTCAGACTTGTAGAGCGGCCCACCCCTTGGAGAGCTCCTATCTTGATATTTCCATGGACTGTTCACAGAACACGAGTCCCGGGAACTGTTCTCCTCAGAGTTTTGTGACTGAATCAGCCTTGGAAACTGCAGCTCTCTCTCCCACAGTAGCTGCTGTCAGGGTCTCACAAGTCTCTCCCAGGTTCTGCCACGCCAGGGCACTGGGCTGGACTTCCAGCTGCCAGCATCTGCAGCCCTGTCTAAGGTCTTTCTTCTTGTGCCTGGGAAACAAGAGGAAGTACTGGACATTTAATGGCATTTAATGGCAGCCCTCCCCAGCCCAGCAGGAGCAGCCCTGAACCAGTGACTGGCCACAGTTGATGTGTAAATACCCCAGCTCCCTTGCTGCCGATGGGATAACTCTGAGGCATGTGTCCCACACCATCTCCCGGAGGTCCCCAGTGGGATGAAGCTCCTATTGCCCATGGAGGTAACTTGCTTGCTAACTCCTCCTTCATGGCTGCCTTCCTTGCCCTGCCTGTCTCTATTTCCCTGCCAGGGTTCCCTGGGATCACCTCCCAAATAAACTGCTCTCACTCAAATCCTGGTGTATTCAGCTTGCTTCTGGGGGAACCCAAGCCAAGATAGCTGCTCTGGGAGATTGCTACAGCACATTAAAGCGTTCAAGGGTCTGAGAAATCTTGCAGTGAGACCTATCTAACTTAAACACAGTGTTTCCCAAACTTGTTTGACCAGAGAATTCTTTTTTTACCCAGCACCCAGTAACCTCCCATGGAACATTGCTCTGCAGCACACACTATGGGAAATCATGAACTAACCCTACCTTGCAGCTTATAGCTGGGTTATCTGAGGCCCAAAGAGGGAAGTGAGTAGCTGAGCCTGTTCTTGGCAGAGCTGGGAATCGGACTCATGCCCCCTCCACTCCTGGTACAGGTGTATTTTCTAACTGCCTTACTTCCCTCCTCATCTGTGATATGCAGAAAATAATATTTCCTCCACAAGAGCTAACATAACATGTGTGAAAATCCTGAGTGAGCTGAAGAGGATTATACAAATCTGTGGAATGATTATTCTGAAGGTGGAAGTGGGGTGGGGGGGCCTAGATATAAGAACCAGGTTGGTTCAGTGTCTTGGGGCATCTGAGTCGTTACTGGAGGAGACAAGGTGACTGGGATTCTTTCAGACCCACCAAGTTTCCCACAAGGGCACTCCCCCACACTCCAACCTATCAAACTCAGAGCTCATCTGAAATATTAGCTTAGAGAAAAGTCAGCAAATGGCTTGGAGAGGGCCAGCATCCATCTTGGAATGCACTTATCTCATTTTCACAGTCACCGGAGACAGCCAGGGAGGAGAACCAGATGTTCAAGCATCTCTTTCTTGCTCTCGCTCACTTGCTCGCTCGCTCTATCTTTTTTGTAAATTGAATTTAAAGGGCCTGTTTCTTAGCAACAGCAGCAGTCAGTGATTACAGAGTCCTCCTCGGCCATTTCAACGCCCAAGGTTTTCAGGAGGCAAATGAACCTGTCAGTACAGGCTGGGGATTGGGGACAGATAGCAGGGCCACAGTGGAAGCCGGCACATGCAGTGCTGTGTTTAGAGGGGTTCCCCGAGGACCCACGGTGAGGGCAGGAGGGCCTGCAGAGCCCTCTGTGGCTCCCAGGCACACGTGGCATACGATGCTGGCTGGTCGTCCTGGGCTGGAGGGCTGAATATGGCTGCTCCAGCTCTGTACACGGTGTGCCTTTGTAAAAAGAGCTCCCGAAGAAGTCTCAGGAAACTCAGGCAACATCGTTGAGTTACCTTGGGCAAGCCATTGAAGTTTTCTGAGCCTTGGCTTCTGCGCCTGTCAGATAGGTAGTAACACCCACCTTGCCAAGCTGAGGGATAAAAGAGATCAGAGCATGTGGATGTCCAAAAGGCACGAGGAATGATGACAATGCCAGGGGTTAGGACTCCTTCCTTCTTTGGCCTCTAATGCTCTTCCCCCTGTCCCTGGAGAAAAGCAAACTAGATTCGGGAAGCTGTGAGAAAACCTCCCGTCCTCCCCAAAGCCTTGAGGATGTCTCCAGGCTTGTGGACATGAAAATTGTGGGGTAGGAGGAGGTCCTGTCTGGGGCAGGGGAGGAGAAGGCCTCTTGGTACCGTCCTGATGATCAGAGCAATGAAGGGCCTTTGGGGCCCCTTTGCTTATTTCATACCTTCCCAGTCCTTGTAGGCACTTGCATTTGAGATCTTTGTTTTACTGGCAACCCGTTGAACATCTGTAAGATGGGGATGTTAATAAAATCTATCTAAAAGAATTATTATTATTTTTCTTTTAATCAACTTTAGTGATGGATAATTTACATATAATAAAATAGACCCATCTGAAGTGTACAGATTGATGAGATTTGACAAACGTAACCCATGTGACCACCACCCACATAACCACCAGCATAATCAAAGTCTAGAACATTTGCATCACCCCAGAGTTTCCTTGTGTCCCCTTTGCAGTCCATCCCCTCCTTCCACCCCCAGCCCCAGGCAAGCACTGATTTGCTTTGCCATTATAAATCAATTTTTTAGGAAAGAATTATTATTAAGATAAAATAATGCAATGCATGTAAAGTGCCCAGCACATGGCAGGGGTTCAGAAATACTGGTTTTTGTCCCCCTAAAGCTTTCCAAACTTTGAGTCATTTGTATCAGTGGGTCAGTCATGGGAACCGAGAATGGTTTTTTCTAGAGGACAACTTTTGTTTAAGCATGAATTCCTTCTGCCATTCATTCATTCAGGTACTACTGTGCCAGAGTTTGGCCTCAAAAAATCAAGATGAAGTTCAGGTTCAAATCAAGTTCAAGGCTTGGCTGCTTAAGATGTGGGTGACCTCGGCCAAGCATTTGACTTCTGAGCTGCACCAGTTCCATTCATTCATGCATGCATTTATTTTTTGCTAGGCATAATGGTACTGGGTGATGAGGCTTCAAAGATGCATAAGACACAGACAAAACAAAGTCTTGGTCTTGTTTCCTAGAAGCAGAGCCTGAAACAGGGGTTCAGGTCCATGTGATTTATTAGGGAGTGTTCTTAGGAAATACTTTAATGGAGGGAGTGAAAAAGTTGAGGTCAAATCTTCCCTAGGTCTGATCCACAAGGTGGTGATGGGGCCCTGAAGTGTAAACCATACTGCAAAGTGTCCCCACTTCAGGCAAGAGGAGCAACCTTTTATACTCCTGATTCAATCAGGCTTTGGCTATGGACTGCATTCTGGGGTTGTGTAATCTCTGGGCAAAGCAGCTCCCACCAACCAAGGACAATTCTCTGGAGAAGGGGGGCAGCTGTGACTGTTGGTAGCCAACATTCACAGCAGTTGGGAGATGCGTATCCTGGCCAGGTAAAGGGCATCTGTGCTGGGCACTGACAATGTCTACCACAGCCCACCACTTGCACCACTTAGATCCTCTTGATTCTCACATTCAGTACAGTCCACCTGGTCCCAGCTTCTCCAGAATTCTGTGGTCACAATTCCTGGGGAAACTTATAAGAGGAGGGTTAGTGGGACAAGCTACAGTCCCTATTGCTGTAGCTTGTCTCAAGGCCACAATTGATCATCGTTATCTTCCTCCTCTTCTATCTACTTTAGATTTTTCTTATCTTGGCTAGCACTTTTGCTGGTCTGGGTGGCTTGCCAGGTGGGGTGGCCCAGCCACTCTTCTCTAAGGGGTCTGAGCACCTGGTTACCATGCCTTCCTCAGGCTGTGGTTGGTATACCTGCTACTTACAGATAACAGTAGGCATGGAAATGCCAAGAGACAATCCAGTGGATCACGTGAGTTCCAAGCACATTTCTCCATGCTCCCATTATATGGAAGCAAGCCACACTTCCTTATGGTGATGAGGGCCAGCGACCCCAGACAGTATGGAAACTCTTCCTGTGCCTGCTGATCTAGGAACCCAGGAAGCAGTGATAGTAGCTAAATCAACCTGGGTGAGAAGAAGCCTATGCTGTTGCATTCATACATAACTCAGTCTGTGCCACCATGGTAACTTTGTTTACGAGCACGTTGTGCAAACTTGTGGTGGTCAAGAACCGAGGCTAGCTAACATTGCCTGGCTAAGTCATCCTGTCTCGTCTTTCACAGGGGCTGATCTCTGGTGTGTGTTAACATATGACACAAGGATCTTTACACCTTGTGTCCACTCCAGTAAGCCCATTTGCTTGCCTCTACCTCAGACTTCCTTGTCCCTGAACTTCAATCTTGTTCCTTCCAGACTCCTGACCAACAAGCCATGCTGTTCACCATTTCCCATCAGTCTACATATGTCCTTACCTCAGAGCACTTCTTTGTCCACAGAAAGTGGATGACCAGATGCCCTGCCTGAAGCTTTGTTCATTGGGAGGATCTCTCCTCACTATTGTCTGTTAGGGTCCCCTGAGTGGGTCTGTAGTGCAACAGTGTCCATTTTCTGCTTGTACCAACATCTGTGAACCAAACTTGGGCTCCTTATTCCTCCATCACCTGGCCTTTGGGAACCTCTCATAGGACCATAGGTGTGAGCTAAGGATGAGACATTGGTGCCAATATGTTTGGTGACGTGGAGTATGGGCCTCCTGTTTGTTCAGTTACTTCTGTCCTTGGACCTGTTTGAACCTGATCCTGGATGTACCACTTCCAACTTCTGATGGATTGCTGACATTCCCAGATCACAATGTATAGTTCTGGACTCCTGGCCCCTTGGTGTCCCATGATCAAAAACTCTTGTCTCTACCAGGACCAATTAGCGTGCTAGGAGTTGTTCTGGAATGGTATATAGTTCTCTGCTGCAGATTGCAAGCTTTTGCTCCAAAATCCCATAAGTCTGCCTGTGACTCTCCTGTTAGGACTTGCCAGAGATTCCTCAAGATGTCTTTCCCACCACACATACCTCTGGTTGCTTGAGGTATGCTGTATCATATGGCCCAAGTAGAAGTGCTGTTTGTATCACAGCCTGAACCTACTGCAGGGGACTTTCTTATTCTGGGCTCTACTCAAAACTAGTAGCCTCCTGTATCACGTGACAAATGGGTTGGAGCATTATTCCCAAGTGTGAAATATGTTGCCTTCAAAGCATTGTGCTTCTTTCTGGGTGGTAGAAGGTGCAGGGTACAATAACTAGCTCTTTATATTGGAATGAGTGTCCCAGCATCCCCAAGACCATGAAATTCCAGAAACAACGACTGGAAGATTTCTGATTCTTTGTAGGGTTTATTTTGCACCCACCTCGGGCACTTGTATCTGACTTGTTATCATTCTTGTTACTGCTTACTCATAAAGGTTTGATTTACATGATGTCATAAATATAGTGGGCCAGTGATGTTCTGTGGAATATCTAGATGTTTCAGGCCCCCTCGGATATATTATAACAGAATGAAGGAGAATGAACAGAGTCCTGTGAGAGGATGAACAGAGAACTGTGGATGGATACTGCTGTTCATCCCATGTGAATGTGAATTGTTTTGTGTCCTCCTTTCTGCTGGGTATGGGAAAGAAAGCATTTGTCAGATCAAAAGCTGCCTACCACTTACCTGCAGCTATGCTAATTTGCTCTAGTTAAGATACCACATCCAACTTAGAAGCTGCAAATGGGGCTACTATTTGGTTAAGCTTGGAGTAGTTCACTGTTATCTGCCATGACAGAGGCCAGACTAGTGTATTAAATGGGAAATATGATAGGGACCATCTCCTCTGCATTTTTAAGTCTTTGAGGATGACACTAATCTCTGCCATTCCCCTGGGAAGTGATAATGGTTTTGATTTACCATCTTGGTCCAGGGATGTGGGCAGCTTTCGACACTTCCACTTGGCCTTTTGTACTAAAAGAGCTTTTACCCTACTTGTCGAGGAATCATTGCTATGTAGATATATTCCAATTATATGTTTGGGAACTGAGAAATGACCACTGATCCTGGGCCATGACTCCATTTTTTATCTGACCCCCAAATGCTTCTACTAAAATGAAGGAACCATAATGGGACTTTGGGTCTCAAGATACCCATGGTAGCTTAGATCCTGTATCTAACATCCCCCAAATGGTCTGGATATTCCATTTCTCCATTGTAATTCTTTCTCTTGAGTAAATGATCATAGTTCCAGTGGGGAATGACTACCATATATATTTACTATAATGTTTCAAGATCTGTCTTATGGGGACCAGTTAATGAGTTCTGGGTCTGAGAACTGGCTCAAGTCTGGAAACTGGGCAAGGGAATGTAAATCTCCACTGGAGTATCTAATCTTGGCTTTGGGCTCATCCATTCTTCATCTAGTTCGAGTCTACATATTAAACAATAACCTTGTTAGCTTCTGGGAGCATTATGTGTGTTATAATTATTAGCCAACCCCGTGCATCAGAGGTCAGCAAATTTTTTCTATAAAGGCCAGAGAGTAAATGGTTTAGGTTTTAAGGGACATATGTCCTCCATTGCTGGTCAAATAGTAGTCCCATTTGAGTCTTTGGACCCCTTCCCCTACAGTCTGTGACAGCAGCTTCCAAGAGCCATACCAGCAGCACATCAGAACCACCCTCTAGGGCTCTTTGCCAGGGTGTTAAGTCCTGTGATATAGGAGTGCCTCCGTGGCAATAATAAACTTTTTTTTTTTTTTTTTTTGCGGTACGTGGGCCTCTCACTGCTGTGGCCTCTCCAGTTGCGGAGCACAGGCTCCGGACACACAGGCTCAGTGGCCATGGTTCATGGGCCCAGCTGCTCCGCGGCATGTGGGATCTTCCTGGACCGGGGCACGATCCCGTGTCCCCTGCATCGGCAGGCGGACTCTCAACCACTGCACCACCAGGGAAGCCCAATAATAAACTTTTAAATCCAGCTTTACATTCAGCTTTCCTTCTTCAGCATCCTACTTCTAGATATACTCTTCAGGTTTCTGCTGGTTCATGTTAGCTGGGTCTTATAGCTCCTTTGGTGTATAATCTCTCTCTCTCTCTCTCTCTCTCTCTCAACAGGCTGAGCGCTTGCCCAGGGAACCATGCTGTAGTTTGGTCCTAGTATGGCTCTGGTGGCCAGGGAAGGAGGTGGGGGCACATCCTAAGGAGTGCTAGCATTGTCCCACCTGCCTCATCTGAGGCTTCTGTACAGACTTAAAGCAGAGGGGAGTAGGGCTTTTCAGCAGACTCAGGGTTCAGGGGAAATGGGGAGTCAGGGTATTCAAGTGTATCTACTTAAATGTCTCCATCCCAAATTTCAGGGTCCCACTTCTTCCTCTCAGGGCCTTGACTTGGTGTATGAGAATTGCTGGGCCTGAGAAAGCAACTTTCTCCAAAGTTCTGCTACTCTTACAGTTGTGTCTTGGGTCTAGTCTTAGCACTGTTGTCCAACTGCAGGAGGTGAGGGTCTCTCTAACTCTTTAAATGCCATTGAAGGAGGTGTCTGCCTCTCATAATTGCTTTAAATTAATGACTGATTGTCCCAAGCTTGTCATTTTCTCTCTTCAAAGCATTGAGTGTTTGGCAGCAGCCAGTTGGATGGCCCATATACTTACCCTTTCTTCTGTATCACTGAAACTCCACAGATGTTTCATGAGTCTGTGCTTCCCCCTCCACCTGTGTCCCATCCCAGTCACCACAGGCAAAAGTCAGCAAGTGCACGGCTATCCCATGCTCTGGACTCCCAGCTCTTACCTGCCACCAGGCCGTGAGTGATCCACCCCAGAATCCCATCCTTAGATCTGCTTCCTAGGTCCACCCCTGGCACCACCTGTCTTTGGCTCGGTTCCCAGAGCCTGAGAAGGGATTCAGGTTTCTGTGCTTTATTCAGGGAGTGCTCTTCAATACAACCTGGAGTCAGGTGGGGAGTAAATTAGGATAGGAAAGAAGAAGCTGAGCAAGGATGTGGTTGCAAATAGTCTAGCTTTGGCCTGATGCGTGGTGGTGGGGCTCTGCAGCAGGAATCATCTGCTCTTGGAGCAAGGGGGCTAGACTTTTGTATCCCTATATTAAGTAGTCATTGGCTGTCGGTGTCCCTGGGATGGAGCTGTAACCTCCCGGGCAAGGTGACGTGGCTCAGCCAAGAGCAAGTCTCTGGAAGAGGGGCAGCTGTGACCTGTCATCAGCCAATCAGCAGAGTAGCCGGGGGTGGGTGGGTGGATCTGTGAGCAGGAACCACAGCATCTGCCGCAGAGAGGATGGAATATTCTGGTACAGGAGAAATTTCAGCGGGGCTGGGGCATACAGAGTGAGGCATCCAGGTGGCTGTAGCCTTTGGATCAGAGTGGCTAGCAGTGGAGGTGGTGAGAAATGGTTGGATTTTGGATATTAAAAAAACAAAACAGAACCGAAAACCCTCAAAAAAAACAGCTTTATTGAGATATATTTGACATACAATAAACTGCATGTATAGGGTACAATTTGATGTCTTAACATATGTATATATTCATGAAGTCATCACAGTAATCAAGATAATGGATGAATTTATAATTAAAAAACTTTCATTGTGCCCTTTGTATCGTCCCACCCCCTGCTCATTCTCATCACATCTTGCCCAGCACCAGTCAAGTCCCAGACGACTACTGAACTTCCTGTCACTATCGGTTAGTTTGCATTTTCTAGAATTTTGTGTCAATGAAATCATACAAAAAGTATATACTTTTTTTTTGTTCTACTTCTTTTACTCAGCATTATTATTATTATTATTTTATTGAAGTATAGTTGATTTACAGTATTGTGTTAGTTTCAGGTGTACTGCAAAGTTATTCAGTTATACAGGTATACACACACATACACACATACATAGATTCTTTTTCATTATAGGTTATTACAAGATATTGAATATATCAATAGTTCACTGTGCTATACAGTAGGACCTTGTTGTTTATCTATTTTGTATATAGTAGTGGGTATCTCTTAATCCCAAACTCCTAGTTTATCCCTCCCCCACACTTTCCCCTTTGGTAACCGTAAGTTTGTTTTCTGTCTGTGAGTCTGTTTCCATTTTGTAAATAAGTTCATTTGTATTATTTTTTTAGGTTCCACATATAAGTGATATCATGTGGTATTTGTCTTTGTCTGACTTACTTCACTTAGTATGATAATCTCTAGGTCCATCCATGTTGCTGCAAATGGCAATATTTCATTTATTTTTATGGCTGAGTAATAGTCCATTGTGATATATATATCACATCTTCTTTGTCCATTTGATTTGCATTTATCTAATAATTAGTGGTGTTGTCAGCATTATTATTCCGAGTTGCAGCCATGTTGTTGCATGTTCATTCCTTTTTATTCCTGAGTAGCATTCCATTGTATGGATACACCACTGTTTGTTTACCCGTTCTCCTGGCGATGAACATTTGGGTGGTTTTCAGTTTTCGGTGATCACAAATAAAGCTGCTATGAACATTTGTGTACAAGTCTTTGTGTGGACCTGTGCTTTCTTTTCTCTTGGGTGAATAGCTGTGGACCAACCAGATCATATGGTAAGCATATGTTTAACTTTGTAAGAAACTGCCAGACCATTTTCCAAAGTGATTGTACTGTTTTACCTTCCCACCAGCACCGTATGAGACTTTCAATTACCCATATCCCCACCAACACTTGGTGTGGTCAGTCTTTTTAATTCAGCCATTCTAATAAACATTCTGGATGTTTTTGTTTTTTGGGCGGTATGCGGGCCTCTCACTGCTGTGGCCTCTCCCGTTGGCTCCGGACGCGCAGGCCCAGCGGCCATGACTCACGGGCCCAGCCGCTCCGCGGCGTGCGGGATCCTCCCAGACCGGGGCACGAACCCGTGTCCCCTGCATCAGCAGGCGGACTCTCAACCACTGCACCACCAGGGGAGCCCCGTTCTGGATGTTTTTTGAAGGTCGAGCCTATGGGAATTTTAATGGATTGGATCTGATATGAGAGAAAGAAGAGGAGTCATTTATTCAGCAAATATTGAATGCCTTCTCTATTCTGGCATTATTCTAGAGGCTGAGGGGATAGTAAAGAATAAAATAGACGTGATCTCTTCCCTCATGGAGCTTAACAGCCTACATCTCTTCTGTGCCTGTTTGGGGAAGACTAGGGTGGTGTGGGGCTCTAGTAGGGGTGGGATGAGAAGGTGAAAGGGTAGCAGGTGCAATTGATGGAGGCAGTGAAGAGAGAGGAGGCAGAGGGTGAAGACAGGCCGTGGGGTGTAAAAATCAGCAGGTCTGGCCAAGGAAGATGCAATGATGTTCCAACTCTACTCTTTACTGTTAGTGTGACTTGGCCAAGTCATGTCTCCCCTCTGAGCAGCCTCAGTTTCTTCATCTGTAAAATGAGAAAAATGAATCCAGATGCTTAGTGAACTTCCTGAAGTCACTGACATTGATTCATTCACCCGTTGAGCTCTTTAGACAGGTGTCCTTTAGACAGGTTCCAGGTGTCCTCATGAGGGTCCCAGGGACCACGAAGTCTGCCCGTGGTCCACTGCTTCATTTCCACCCTCTCTGCCAACCCCTCAGGTGAAGATGCCAACTTGTGGGCCCTGAGCAGCCCAGGGGAGTGCTAGGCCTGTTTGCATCTTTATTTTTAGAGCCACCCCTGGAAGGTGGCTCTGGCTCCCACTCTGTGGGAGCTGAAGTCAGGCTATATTTAGGAGGCACAGCTGCGTTGCACTGTCCCTCCCACGTCTCTGGGTTTTAGCCATCATGGTGTTGGAGGGCACACATCACTCTGCCTAAGCTGTGTTTGTTGTCTGCGGGCCCCCCGGGAGTGGCAGGCCCTCCTGACTCACTCTCTGGCTCCAGCTCTCTGAGGTGGGGGTGGCAGCAGGGGACAGTCTGCCTCCCTCTGAGCCCTAGTGGTTTCTGCTGGGATGTGGCTCCCCTCGGTACCCTGTGGGTAGCCATAGCAACTATGATGATCCATTTTGGTTCAGGGTTTCTGTTTACCCAGTGCTTCTGCAGCTGTCACCTGTGGTGTCTTCCAGGTGGGTGTGGGATGAGGCATCACTGTCACCATCCTTTCTGCTGGATCGCGAGCTCCTTTAGGGCAGGGATCATGACTCATCGTTTCCATATTCTCCATTTCCACATTCACCTAGTGTAGACTGCATGAGCACACAGTAGGAGCCTAAGAAGTTCTGACTGAATTTAATTCCAGTCAAATTCTGTAACTGGGCATTCCCCAAAGATCACTTAGATCCTTGAGCTCACAGCCTGGCTCTGCCATTTGCTAGCTGGATGACCTCGGCTGTTCTCATAACAAACCCCAGAGCTCAGTCTGCTCAACCTGTAATGTAGGAATAATCATAGGAATAATATCTCATAGGAATTAGAGGAATAATCAGAATGTAGGAATCGTATACCTCACGAGGTTGTTGTGAGGCTCAAAAGCGCTAATGCAAATAAAGACCCTGTGTGTTACACAGCCTGGTGCATAATGAATGCTGAAAAATATTTATCACAGGAGATTCTTGTTCTTTTCTCAGCAATCTTGTCTAATTCTGTTGGCAGGACCAAGGATCTGCTGACATGTTACATCAGCCAACACTATGAAGAATAAATGAATGGATATTCATTAAGCACCTGTCATGTGACATTCTTTCATTCATTCTCTCGTTCTCTTACCCATTCAGAGTTGATATGACTCACTTGAGGGCATTGGAAAAAGGTGGGAGCCAGCCCATGTCTTCCCTGACTCATGGTCAGATCTGTCCTCTGGCCATAGAAAGGGGGGACTTCTCTGCTTTATTGATAGAGAGGTCAGTCATTTCCCTTCAGCCTCTTTTTATTGTGAACTTGATGAACGTGGCCTGATGGACCAGGAAGTAAGAGGAATAAAAACAAACTATATGAAAAACATCCCGCAAAGGACAGATGGGCTGTGAATGGGCCCCCCTCTCCAGCTGTTCCCTGTCCCACCAGGACTGTGGGCTGAGGACTGGGGACTAGACCAGAGGGAGGACTTTGGTAGCCTGGGAGGAGGATCTGCCATGGGAGGCTGCCATCTGAGGCAGGGGGATGGCCAGTGTGTGCTGGGAGGCACAGGGCCTCCCAGTTGGCAGAGACTGGCAACTGGCAGGGATAATAGGAGCTAGAGGCAGGGGTCTGGCTGGGACAGCCCTTTGTAGTGGTGGGTGTAGTCATTGGGTGACTTGGTTGGCCCAGAGGTAGAGAAGGCCCAGGTGGTATGCAGCTGGGGACCAGTCCTGTTGGCCCCATGGCAGTGGAGGTTGGGTTGCTCTGAAGTCTGGGGATGGCTGGGTTGACTTAGTTTGGAAGTGGCACCAACCAGGCACTTTTTGCCATAGAGGAGGGTTTTGTTGACTGAATGGCAAGTGCTGGTGACATTAGCCCTGTGGTTGGGGACACTGATGCCCCGTTGGCTTTCTTATGGAGAACAATCTTATGGAGGACAGCCAGGCTTTACTCTAAGGAGATGGAGGAGTGACTTAGTTGACTGTGTAGTTGGGGGGAGCAGGAGTGGGGAGCGTCCTTGGACGTGGCAGAGACTGAGGCGATCACATCACCAATAGTCCATCTGCTTCTCTAGAACCATGTGACTACTCTGGCTATGGGCTATGAACAGAAGTGAGGGGGATCCCTTCTGGGATGAAGCATGGAAGATCTTCTTTTATTTTATTCTTTTTTGGGTGCGTTGGGTCTTAGTTGCAGCACTTGGGATCTTTTGTTGGGGCACGTGGGCTCTTCGTTGTGGTGCACAGGCTTCTCTCTAGTTGTGGCGTGCAGGTTTTCTCTTCTCTAGTTGTGGCATGCAGGCTCCAGAGTGCTTAGTCTCTGTAGTTGTGGCACGCGGGTACCAGAGCACGTGGGCTCTGTAGTTTGTGGCATGTGGGCTCTAATTGAGGCGCACAAGCTCAGTAGTTATGGCATGCGGGTTTGGTTGCCCTGCAGCATGTGGGATCTTAGTTCCCTGACCAGGGATCGAACCCGCGTCCCTTACATTGCAAGGCGGATTCTTTACCACTGGACCACCAGGGAAGTCCCGAAGCATGGAAGATCTTACAGCTGTCTCTCCCTCTGCTGCAGTGATGGAGGAGGCTAAGACATTTAGGTAGTGCAGCTCTAACATAGAGGAGACTGTCAGCCACAGTTCCTGAGTGACTGTGGTGCAGAGCTCTCCTGAGACTTAAGTTGGCTCTAGTAGCAGCAATAAACCTTTGTTTCATTGAGCCACAGAGATTTTGGAGTTGTTTCCACAGCAAAGTGAGCACTCGGGATGACTGATCGTTGGTGGCAATAATGTGCAAGGATACTGATGTTTCATAGACTCAGCCAAGTATTTTTGGTGAAGTACCATTTATACTATGCTCTAGGGATAAATTCCTACCCTAGCGCTCAGCTGCCTTACCAACCCTCTTGGTCTCACTCAACAGATGGGGAAGTCGAGGCCCAGAGAGGTGACGTCCCATGACTGGTTTAGCAGCATAGTCCTCCTTTACAGCCTCTGCTTTAACAAGCTGTGTGTAAATGGATGTGCTTTTGCAAAGAGAACTTCATTTTCCTGTTGGCCTTACTCAGTCCTCTCAGAGGTGCTTCATCATCATTTTGATTATGCTCAAGTGAAGTTCAAAGACCCACAGCCAATGGAAGCTTCCTTACCCTTGTAGTCAAGCAGTTAATGTTAATGAACAAACCCTCAGATGTGGTGGGAGAGCCTGCTCTGATGGGGACACCAGGATGACTCCTTAAGTGAAACAAAAACTCTTTAAGAAGGTGAATAGTGGCTTTCTCGCTGATATGTTTTGCAAACAAGAATTTTGTATGTTGGAGATTAAAAAAATTAGTGATGCCCCATCTACTTGTGTGTACGTATGTATTTATGTATGTATGTATGTCTATTCTGAATACCTTGTGTGTGTCGAATCCAAGGGAAGAGAATGAATGTGCAGAGGATATGTTCTTGATCAATACATACCCAATGAATTGAGCTTTTTAATAAGGTTTAATCATTTTATGAGAATGAAGAGAATAATGAAAAGCAGGAATTTGTTTTTGAAACTAAAAAATTTTTAGTATTATGGAGGTCTTAAATTTTGATCGATCCCAGGCTCCTAAACTTTCAGATTACAGTAAAAATGAATGTTCAGTTTTTAAAAAAATTGAACTCTATTGAATATAGTTCAATACAAATTGAATATTGTACATCAACTGTATCTATAGTTGATGTACAATATTATATTAGTTTCACGTGTGCAAAAAAAAAAGGAACGAATGTTCATTCATTTAATGAAAAGTTATTGTGCACCTATTATATCCCAAACCCTATGTCGCTAGCACTGGGGCTTCCGAGGCAAGGCCCTGACAGTGACCTACAGGAGCCTGGAGCTTCCTAGGGGAGAGAAGATAAGAATGTGGTAAGTGCTTTATAAGAGGAGTCTTTGAGGGGTAGGAAAAAGCAGGAGGGAAAATCCCCCCCACCCCCCCGCCAAGGCTAGGAATTTAAGAAAGGCTTATGGAGGAGACAGCATTCAAATTGACTCAGGGCAGGAAGGACAGGTAGGATTTTGATAGAGAACGGAGGGGTAGGGGAGGCCATTCTCAACAAAGATGCTAGCTGGAGCTCAGACATGAGGGTAGGGGTGAAATTAAACTAATGTACTTCCACAAGGAGAGTGAAATAAAGAAGCGATCGCAGGTTAGCCTCTAATTAACTGGAAAATGCCAATAACTGGAACCACTTATGGAAGGTTGTTCCATTAATTAAGATTTTCCTGTGTGTGTGCGTAGCATGTGTGAGACTACACAGTTACAGATACATGCACACACCTGTTCCGTCCCCAACTCCCCTGAGGATCCTCCTTCCGCATCCTGAGGGTGCTGGTCTCCACAGCAGGGAGGGGTGCTGCCTATCAGCTGGGAAGACACATTCTCGGCTCAGCACGCCACGCTGCGGTCCCACGGAGGCCCCATTCCGAGAGGACTGGAAATGTAATCACAACAGTTTTTATTAGCAAAAGAACAGCAGGAGCCCTTCTGCTGTCCATATGGACAGATCCCGATGGGTATTCATGAAACAGTTTGCTGCGGGAACAGCCATGCTTAAAACCCCTCGTCCAGTTACCTTTGAACTTGCCTTTCTTGCTGTAGTGGCTGTTACTGCTGCATGTGAAACATCTCACATACTCAGTTCTTTATGGGAGGGAGGGGCCTGCCTTACCCCTTTTGGGGTTCCTTTGCCCGCGGAGGCTGGGCAGTGGTGGACCAGGGAAGACCTAGGAGTTTGGGGCCTGGTCCCTTATCCTGGCTGTCCTGGAGATTCACTCGGTCTCATCTGTCCTGTGTAAAATTGTCCAGTTAATTGGAGCCAACAGTAGCTTTTGGAGAAGCCCCTGGGACCTTTTAGGACCTGGGATAAGGCATGACTCTGCAGGGGCACCTGGCGAGGGATGAAGAGCTGCCAACCCAAGCATTGCTTCCTGGCTTCCTGTACCTGCTACTCGGTAGAGGACAGTGGGTACAGTGACCGTTCAGTCTAGGTGTTGGGGACATTTCTAGTTCCAAATGCCCTTCTCATTGTCCCTAACGGTGCATATCACAATACAGGCCCAGATTCTGGGAGAGAACATACAATTTCTGTGTACGGAGGACAGGAGTATATAAATCTGAAATAGGATCAGTGTTAAAGTAGAAAGAAGCCCATGCCTTCTGAAAGTTGTAGGTGCCAAACCTTGGGCTTCATTGGCCGGAAGAGGACAAGGAAGGAGGATCCAGCAACTGGATGCAGACACATGTTTTTGTGAAGATCAATACTGGAAGGAGAGCCCGGCAAAGCAAACACAGTGTTATCGGTTGATGCCTTGTGGGCTGGGCGGGACTGCTGTGGATGTCTGAGTCAGGGAGAAGTCAGAGTGTACATCTGTTGTTCTGCCTGCTGAGCTGACCACATTCTGGCATGGTACCTCTGCTTTCCTTCAGGGATTTTCCACTCTCCTGCTCTCCGGCAGGGCAGTTTGACTGAGCGGGCTCCCATCCTCTGACTCAGCAGTGTCGTGGAACTCAGAACTGGTTCAGTAGTGTCTCATGGATGGGCTCTAAATGAGTCTACTTGAGTCAATAAGAGTCTGACTTGGAATTTTTGCTGGAACTCTTTAAGAGAGGTTTCTGAGCAGGGGAAATGAGCCCTAGAGGTGTGGGTGGCCACACGGCTGCCACCTGGAAAGAACCGGCTGAGAATGATTCCCACTGTGCCCAGAGCGACAGCATCTCTGCTTGCCGGATACCATGAATCCTCTTTTGTGCTTAAGTCGGTTTGAGAAGCCTCCAGGGGTGAAGATTCTGCCAGATGACCCTCTTCCCAAAGAGACTGGTACCCCCAGGTCTTTCCTTTCTGTTTTCAAATCCATCACTGAAGGCCTTTCTTCTCTGGTCAGGGTGTGACTTCCCAAGTTGGCTAGAGGAGAGTCAGTCATCTTCCCTGTGTGCTGTGTCACATATGGTTATGTCAGATGGTCCTGAGTACAACCCTGGCTCATAGTAGCAGCTCATTAAATCATGCTCATCTGACTGTACACATTTATGAGGCTTTTCCATTCCTCATCCCTAAAGGCAGAATCATCCTGGGGTTCAGTCTAGAGTGTGGGCTTTGGAATCACACAGACCCTGGATTCTTGTTCTGTTACTTGCAAGCAATGACTTAGGCAAGTTATTCAACCTCTGCATATCTCGATTCATCTGGAAAATAGATGTAATTATACTCCTCTCTATTGGATGCTTTTGAGGACTGAATGAGAAAATTATGGAGAGCAAAGCTCAGCACAGAGCATAGCATATTCTATGTAGTAGCCATTACTATTTCTAGAAAACTCCCCAAACAGCCTTTATAGCTACTAAAGCAATGCCCAGCAATTGATATTCCTTTGGATTTCCCAGCGTACATACCCATTTCCTTTTCTTACTATCTTTCCCCCTTGGCGTCCACTGAGGGCTCATTTTTTTTTCTGTTCTGGACTCTGTGGTTACCCAGATGTAGAAGCATACAGCCTGGGAGCTCCTCAGGGCCAGAAGCTACACCAAACAACCAGGAAAGCCCAGAGCAGAAGAGAGAGTGTTCTAATGGAGGAATAAGAGGCAATGCCCCGTGCCCAGAGGAAGGGGCCAGGCTGTGGAGGGCTCACGCGTCCATCACCTTTGACCATGGGATGCTTTGTTTGAAGCACAAAACCACCCTTGTTCTGTCTTGGTGACGGGGAGAGCATTCCTTCCATTCAGTTCAGTCTTCCTGAGCCCTCGCTTTGTTCAGAGTTTCGGTACCAACCCCCAGCTCAGATTTTCCCTATTTGTTTACTTGTCAAATGGTCCAAGTACAAAGAGGGGGTGGGCAGCAGCATGGAAATTGTAGAAATTGGCAAGCTGATTCTACAATTCATATGGAAATGAAAAGGACTTAGAATAACCAAAACAATTTTGAAAATGAGCAAAGTTGGAGGACTAACACTGCCTGATTTTAAGGCGTATTATTAAGCTATAGTAATCAAGACAGCGTGCTGTGGGCATCGAGACTGACAAATAGATCAATGGAACGGAATTGGGAGTGCAGAAGTGGTTCCACATATATATGGACAACTGATTGGTGACAGAGGTGCAAAGACAATTCAGTGGAGAAAGACTAGTCTTTTTTTTTAAACAAATGGTGCTGGTACAATTGGATATCCATATGCAAATGAACTTTGACCCATAACTTGCACCATAGACATATTAGGATGATAAATGTAAAACCTAAAACTATAGAACTTCTAGAAGAAAGCAGAAGAAAATCTTTGTGACCTTTGTTTAGGCAGACGTCTTAAATATGACACTGAAAGCACAATCCATGAAAGAAAAACAATAATAAATAGGACTTCATCAAAAATAAAAACTTCTGTTCTTTGAGTGATACTGTTAAGAAAATTAAAAAGGCAAGCCCCAGACAGAGAAAATAAATACAAATCATATATCTGATGAAGGACTTGTATCCGTAACATATAAAGAGCTTTCAATTATAGTAAGACAAACCAATTAAAAACAGACAAAAAGATTTAAGTAGACATTTCACTGAAGAAGACAACGCAAATGGCTAAGAAGCACATGAAAAGATGCTCAGCCTCATTAGTCATTAGGAATGGCAAATTAAAACCACAGTGAGGTCCTACTACACATCCTGTTAGAGGGGCTAAAATTAAAAAGACTGATCACACCAGGTGTTGGTGATGTGAAGGACCTGGAACTCTCATATGCTGTTGGTGGGAAATAAAATGCTGCAACATTTTGGAAAACAGTTTGATGGTTTCTTATAAAGTTAAACGGACACTTACTATGTGATCCAGTCAGTCCACAGCTAGCTATTTACCCAAGAGAAAAGAAAGCACGTGTCCACACAAAGACTTGTACACAAATGTTCATGGCAGCTTTGTTTGTAATGGCCCCCAACTGGAAACAACCCAAATATCCTTCAGCAGATGAATGGATATCCATTCGTGAGTGGTGTATCCATACAATGGAATACTACTCAGCAATAAAAAGGAATGAACTATTGATACATGCTATATAACATGGATGGATTTCAAAATAGTTATGCTGAGTGAAAGAAGGCAGGAAAAACGTGTAATACTATATGATTCCATTTAAATAAAATTCTGCAAATGCAAATGAATTGATAGTGTCGGAAAGCAGATCAGTCGTTGCTGGGGGCTGAGGGCAGGGGACTGGCAGGGAGAGGCAGGAGGAGGTTTCTGGAGGGGATGGATATGCTCATATCTTGATTGCAGTGATGGCTTCCTGGGTGTCTGTACATGTCAAAACTTATTGAAGTGTGTACTTGAATTACGTGCCGTTTATTGTATGTCAGTTGTATCTTAACCATGCTGTTTCCCAAAGAAAGGGAGGGTGTAGCTCTACCGGCAACCCCTGGACCAGGTAAGGCAACCCGAGAAAGCTGTCCCGTCCAGGGGAGGGGGGAGAGATGGAATGGACTACTGCTCTGACGTCTCCCTATTTTGCATTTGCCCACCTCTGCTCCACTGCCCCCTCTGTCAGGTCATGTCTTCCCAATTCGCCTCACCTATTTAGAATCTACTTGTCCTTCTAGATCTAGGGGAGAAATTGTCTGCTCCATGAAGCCTTCTAGGACCACAACAGACTTGTGTTTTTTCATCTTACATGCTCATGTAACATCCATTTTGTATGTTACTACTCAGATCTTTGTGTGTCTTGTGATTAGGAAACAAATAAGAAGTGTTCAGTCCAGCGTCAGTACCTACTCTCTCAGGCTCTCCTGATGCTTCACAAGGCTTCCACCACTCTTGTCCTGGCAGTTTTTCCACCTTCCCTCACATGTACTAGTATATGTACATACCAGCATCTCTTTAGTCAACAGCAACTCCACCTACCCAAGGGCAATGCCCATGAGAGCATCCCTGTCTCCCCCATGCCTAGTCAATCACAACATACTCTTGGCGCTCTCCAAATCTTGAGTCAAGCTTCTCCTCTGTGGTCATGACCCTAGTCCCAGGCACCACCACTGCTCACCTGGGTCACTGCAATAGCCTTGTCACTGGTTTCCCTGTATCACCCTTTCCCACCACCCCCAATGGGTCTGTTCTCAATCCAGCGCCCAGAGGGTACATCTAAGACCTACATCAGCATATGTCACTTTTCTGCATAAAACTTGTATCTAAGTTCTCCCAGTTGCACTCAGATTAAAATCACAACCCCTTGCCATGGCTTATTCAGCTCTGCCTGATCTGGCTTCTGCCGACCTCTCTGATCTGGTTCCGTGCTGCATACGCTTCCTTCCCACACTCTGCTCTCCCTGGACTAACCTTCTTTCAGTACTGTGCGCGTACCAGACTCCACCACAAGGCATCCCCTCGCCTTTCCCTCTCCCTGCAGCACCCTCCCTCCACCCTCCCTGATGACCTATTTCAATGGGTCCTTCCTTTTTAACTTCTCTCATGGCATCCAGCACTTTCTTAGAGTATATTTCTATTTATAAGTGCATAAAAATGCTTTGTAAATAATTAATTTATATTAATTTATTTATGGCTGAGTTGGGTCTTTGTTGCTGTACGTGGGCTTTCTCTAATTGCAGCGAGCGGGGGCTACCCTTCATTGCGGTGCGTGGGCTTCTCATTGCAGTGGCTTCTCTTGTTGCGGAGCATGGGCTCTAGGCGCACGGGCTTCAGTAGTTGTGGCTCGCGGGCTCTAGAGCGCAGGCTCAGTAGCGTGGCGCATGGGCTTAGTTGCTCCGTGGCGTGTGGGATCTTCCCGGACCAGGGCTCGAACCCATGTCGCCTGCATTGGCAGGCGGATTCTTAACCACTGCGCCACCAGGGAAGTCCCTATAAGTGCATTTTTATGTGCTTGTTTTACTATGTGATGACTGTCTCCTCCACTTGGCTGGGAGGTCTTGCAGGGAGCAAGTCTGCATTTACTGCTCTGTGTGGTGTCTCCAGCACTGGGCTCTCTGTAAATATTTGTCAAATGGCTGAATGACTGAACCTCAAGGGGAGCTTTGAGGGGATTGACTCTTTGCTGTATGTATCCTTTGTCCTAGTGACCTTGGAGCATGAGGATATATTTTTCTGTCTTACAATGCTGCATTTCCAAAATCAGGGTGGCTCTTATAATTGTCACATATGTTTAACGCAGCAGTATTTTTCCTTCAGAAAACTACTAACTTGGTGATTCAGTCTTACAATGGTACACATTATGTCTGAGAGTTGAAGTAATAGAAAAATCTTTGTGTTGTCCAATGGATGACATGTCTAACAGATGAGGGCATCTGGCCCTCGGCTTCTGGAAGCTTTCCTGTTGTCTCTCAGCTGTAACATGGGCTTTGTGACCTCGCCTGTGCTGTGTTCATCAAATATTTAGTATTTATATTGCTCATATATATGAGCGGCTTTTCCTAAGCTCAGAGTGTAAGCTTCCTGAAGGCAGTCATGGCATTTTATACTTCACTGTTCAAGGACTCAGACTGGGTGCAGAAGGGAAGCGGAGGAGGGGAAAGGAGAGCAGAGGGGAGGGAAGAGAAGGGGAGTGGAGGGAGGAGTGTCTAGTGGCTCAGCTGTGAGGCCTCTTGACCCACCCTGGCCTCACAGGCAAGTCTTGTCATGAGACCTCAGGAGTTCTAGGCTGGATCGCTGTGCTCTCACCCCAAGAACACCCTTGCTAGTGGGCCCTCTCTGGTGTGCCGTGTGATTCTAATAATTAGGGTTTGCCTTGTTCATGAGACAAGCCCCACTGTTTCACTAACTTGGTCCCTCTGAGTCCAGGGCCCTATGCAGCAGACCTGAGCAGAAGCCTCACCTTGCCCTATTTGTCTCCCAGGGCTTACAGTCCAGCCTGGGCTACCAGCCCCCAGACCTCCATGCAGAAATGGCGTGGTCTTGTGGCTGGGAACTCTGACTGGGCTCAGGCAAATTTAGGCTTCCTCTCAGCTCCGCTTTGTGCTAGCCGTGTGATTCTGGGCGAGTTGGGTTTTTTTCCTCAGGTCCTCAGTTTCCTCATCTATAGAATGGGGATGATAATAATACCTAACTTATAGGTTAGTTATAAACAAAGGTTATGGTAAAAACACTGCCAACTTGTAGTGCATGAACACTGACCATCAGCCAGTGCTAGAGCAGGCTCGGGCGCTAACCTTCAGTGGCACTGGGGTAGGGGCTGATGGCTAGGATGGAAGGAGGACACACAGGGGCCTTGGGACAGCAGCTATTTACCAAGTAAAGTGAAGTTGATTTGATATTGTAACAACTCACATGCCATACAGGTGTGTGCTGCCCAGGTTGTCATGTAACAAACCTGAGGTGTCTAGCATGGTGCCAGGGAGGGAGGAAGTGCTTGATTTAGGGTTGGAAATACCAGCAGTGTGCTGGTAAATGCTAGCGCGCACAGGCTTTTCAGGAAAAGAAAAAGAGCCCACACTTTTAATTATTTGCCAAATTCCATGGTGTAAGTACCACCAGCATGGTTAATTTCAAGAGAAGCACAGCAGCCACTATGATAGAGAATTTCCATCATACAGATACAATAAATATAAATAAATTCAACAGTATAGATAATAGTAAGATGTAGTAAAATAATTAGGAAGTAATAAGTTTTGAGTTCCTTTTACCTTTGTTCTTAATATAATTTATTTAATTACAGTTTATATAATTTGATTTTTACTAATGATTGTGTTTAGCAACTACTGGTAGACGTCCTGAAAGTTTAACAGCTGCCTTTTGACAACAGTATAAGCCATATGAGCACCCCTTTGAAAGAGAATGGCTAGTATGCCTGCCTGTCTATCTGCCAGAGCTCTTCCTATTTCCCTGCCTGAGACTTCTGGTCACCCTCTTGCCCATTACCTGTAGCTGGCCCTATCCGACGCTCAGTGCTGGCTTTCCTTACCTACTGCCACACTGGTAACCCGGCTAGTATGTGCCCCACCCTAGGGGACATGCCTGGTCCCTGGTACCTTCCTCTTTCCCTCTGGCCACCCCACCACTTCCTTGACTCCCCGCTTCCCTCCTGGGCCGGACCCTGATGGGACAGTGTTAACTGGGGGAGGAGAAGACAGTGTGTTCTGGGGTGGAAAGCAGAGAAATGCTGTATTTCTTCTCACGGTTAGAGTGAACCAGCTATGAAAGAGGGTTTGGCTCACAGTTGCCAGTTTGCCTGCTGCCCTCAACACCTGACTGCTGTCCTTGGTGCTTGGCAAGTGAATCTCCCAAATGCACAGGCATCTTTCCTGCCAAATTCAATCCTCCAGCCAGCGATCAATGCTCACCACTGGTTTGTGCAAGCAAAACCAGAGCACAAACCCAGCAGCACGAGCTGTGGCATCAGGATGGGGAATTTACGGCTCCTTGAAACCCTGCAGGTCTGCACTTCACAACATTATCCAATGAATTAAAGGAGAAATAGATGCTGCCGAGGAAGCGTGCCCTGCTTGGTTCCAGACTTTGTCAATAGGCAGATGTGTCATCAATCCTTTATCTCAGGGAAAGCTGCTTGAAAGAGTCAGTTGTCTGAGAGGCTGGTTCAGGGAGAGGGAACATTGTCAGCAGACAGGACTGTCCCTTGTTTTATGTCTCCAGGATGGGGAGGAAGAGGGTGAGAAGAGGAGAGCTAGACTTGGAAGACAGTGGAAAGAACCAAGACTTTGGCGGCAAACTGACTTTGTTCAAATTTAGGCTCCGTCAGTTTCTAATTGTGTGACCTTGGCCAAGTAGGTCCCATTTCTGAGCCTCAGTTTCCTCATCTATTAAAATAGGAATAGTGGTATTGTAACGGGTGCTGCTGGTGTTTTGTCCGTATCTCTTGGCAGTGACCATCCCTGTGCACTCTGACCTGGCTGCATCTGATGCAAGCACCTGGGAGTATATGTCTAAGGAGTTGATTTGAGTGTACACCTGGCACAGGCCAGATGTAGCGGGTGCTAATTCGCTGGTTGCAGCCCTCAAGCCATGACTGCTGGGAGTTGAGGAAAAATCCCCTAGCTCCCTGGCCCCTCAGCGGGACGACTGTGGTGTGCTCTGTGGAATGCAGCCTCGCTTGCCCACAGGGATGCTGTGCTCCACAGCATGCCCTCTGTTGACCTCTGTCCCTTATTTGTTTCTCTTTCCCTCTCCCAGACTGGTGCTTCCTGAGATCACATCCCAAAGAAACTGCTTGGACTTGAATCCTTGTCTCAGGGACTCCTGAGGGGAATCCAACCTAAGACAGATATCTCTCTCACAGGATTGTTTTGAGTGTTGAATGAGCAGACACTAAATATGCTGGGTGAAAAATAAAGTACACAGTGAGAGTACCTAGTAGGGGCCAAGCTGAATAGATGCCGGTCTCCCGACCCTCTCTTCATCTTCCTATCTCTTCCCCAGGAAGCATGTGACCCAGTGAATACCTCTTTTCTCAGGCTGTCTTGCTGTTCGCCTGGCAGCCATTGGAGTCACCAGCAAGCGAGGGAGCGGGCGAGTGGCTCTCTGCAAGGCTGTCTCCCCGACGCTGGGTATCCTGAGCCTTGGAGGGTGTGAAACTCCCCGTCCATGGGGTACAAGTGGAGCCTCTGGGATTTCTTTTGGGGCTAAACAGACTCAAGGATTAATTAGCTAATGCCTGTGGAGTGCCTCGGAAATGTCAAGTGCTGAGTGAAGTGACATCACTTGAGACGGTTTCCCCTCCTAAGCCCTCCATGAAAGATGTCGATTACCACACGTGGAGGAGCTGTTGCTAAGTCTCCAGTTGGGGCTCTTAGCCAGACAAATATTGACAGTCTCCATCTGGCGCTCAGGGCCTTGCAGGTCCCCAGAGACTGGAGCTCACATCCTGGCTCCAGGCCCAGTGGACAGGGATATGGGGAGTGTTGGTGGGACGATGGCTCCCGCATGGTGCCCCCTTGGGGATTCTGCTGCCCAGTGTCCCCCAGCTCCAGACCTCTTCTTCTGGGACCCTCCAACTGACACAGCCAAGCCCTGAGATTGCTCATTGGTCTTTGACTAATCCTCTGTCCAGAGCATGGGTCTAAAACCATCCTCTTCTCCCCCAAACCTGTTCTTCCTCCTCCTTCAGAGGGTGGCACCATCATCCTCCCTGACGCTGCAGGCATCTTTGATCGTTATTCCCAAGGTCCAACCTCTACCAAGCTATTTGGATTCTTTCTTTATAGCAGTTATGACATCTGTCTCCTCTTCTCCATCCCATCATCCCTGTCCTGGCTCCGGCTGTCATCCTCTTCCCTGGCCTATTGTTTTCATCTTCTGGCCACTCTCCTAGCCTCCAGTATGCTCTCCATGTAGCTAGCGGAGACTCGTTCTGAAACCCAGTTCTGATGGAATCTTTCCTTCGATGAACATTCACTGGCTCCCTATTGCTTACAGAATAAAATGCAAACCCTTCTGTTTGCCTAGGGTCCATCGGGATTGGGCCCTAATCGACCTCTCTCATTTCTTTTTTTGAACTCTCCTTCCGTGTTCTCACTGCTCCAACCAGCGTGAGCGACCCTGGAGTTGGAGACCACTCACCCAATGGACTGTCCAAGCCCTTCCACTTTCTGCATACCACCCCCCATCTTGGCTCCCACTGGTGCCTTTCTTTTTTTTTTTTTTTTTTTGGTGGGGAGGGGCACTCTTCCTCTACCTCCACGTGTCTGTTTAGAGAACAGATCAAATATCATCGCCTTCTCCTCTCACCTCCCATGGCAGTCAGATCCTTGTCCTACAGAGGCTTTTTGATTTTGTATTTCAGTGGTGAGTAGGGAGTCGGCCTCATGCCTCATATTAATGCTGTGTCTGGTGAAGACGTTTTTGACAGCATGTCTGGTGCTGTAGTATAGTGTTCCCACTATCAACAGAGAGGATGGTTGCTTTTAGCCCCAGATTGCCTGCTCCCTGGTTATTATCTAACTGAACATGTATATGAGTCTGTCTTTTCTCCTGACCCTCAAGGAGCTCCTTGTACCTAATATTTTTCCTCACGGCCAGCAAACATTAGTTGTTCAATACTTGTTGAAATAATATGAACTTGTGGCTTCAGAGACCATGAGGTATGTTACTAAGATGTGGCATGTCTTCCTCAGGATGTATTTTTATATGCTGAGTTGATGGGACATCACAGCCAGTTTGGGATTCCCTGGGCAGAGGTCTGCTTGAAATTCTCCTACAGTCCCTTTCAGGTCCTGGGGTCCTCATGTGGCGTTGCTTGGAGGTGCCCCCTGTTGGGAGGGGGGCTTACATCAGGAAGGCGGGATTCAGAGACTAAGGCCCTGAGGTGCAGGGAGCCAGTGTCTGGATGGGCACGTAGGAGCTCAGGTGGTGGAATCGTTTCCTTGGCTACACAGAGGTGTGGGTGCTGGGAGTCTAGGTGCATCGCCTGGTCCTGCTTGGGTGGGTGGCAGGGCAGTGACGTGGTGAGATTTAGCAGGCTCCATAGGAGTATCTCCCTCACTTCTGGGAAGAGGCCAGTCTGGAGTTAGCTTGGATGTTAGATGGCAGGAGATCTGAAGGTACTGGGCCCAGTTTGGTTTCTCTTCTCCACTCTTCTCTTTTTTCTTAAAACATAAAGGGGTATCCTTGCCCAGTATAATTTGTCCAGTCCCAGGAATACCGCATTGCACAACTCCAGGGTTCTATATGATGCTGGCCCTGGAGTTCAGATATCCAGTAGCCCTGTCAGGTCCTGACTTTACAATTTGAAAGCCTGTCAAGCAGATAAGTCCCTGATAGGGACTTCTTCTGAGCTGCTAGTGTTCGCGAGAAGTGGAGCTAACATTTAAAAATTGTGAGACTTTGCATAAAAGTTTACATTTCTGGTTTCTTTTTAAAAAATTGGAAGACCTCATAAGGCTGGGCTTTTTTCCCTATAAGGCAGCTCCAAGCTAAAGCCAAGAAGTGACTGCTGCTCTAGACAGGGCAGGTGGGCACCCGTGTGCCATGGGTGTCACCTGACTTGCTTCACTCATTGACTGCCCTGGCCTGTGGCCTGGCCTTAAGGTCACAGTCCAGGAGACTATCATTGATAAAGTGGAAGACCCTTTGTTATCAATAAGTGAGGCCAGAACGAAGCCATCGAGCTGTGTGAATCCAAATCATGGAATGTCGGAGGTGGAAAAGCCCTTCTGGAACTTTGTTCCCATTTCTCTTATTTGTAGACACAGACCTGGAACTCAGAGCTGGGAAGGGACTTGCCAAGGCCACCCAGTGAGTTGATGGCAAAACTGAGACCAAATTCCAGGTCTCCTTACCCACAGCCAGGAGTCTTTCCCCGTTTGAGAGCGCTCTTGTCTCCCCTTTTCTTTGTGCCCCTCATTTCATGGCTATCAGCTCCATTGCAGACCTGTGTAGGAACCAAGGGAAGCTTGTGATGGGGAGGGCCAGGGAATAAAGGGTAGGGAGGCCCCAGGCTGCTGGGGATAAAGGCTGAATGCAGGGGTGTTCAGAAGCCACTGGGCACTGAGCGAGTTAAGCCGTGCCTGTCTCCGTTGCCCGGGTGCTCTTTATGTATCGCATAATGCCACTGTTCAGCCAGAGCCAGGGGCCAGAATGAGCACTGTCTTTGCAGGTAGGCAGCCAGTGCCGGCTTGGCAGAAAGAGAGGGAGCAGGAGAGGCTGGAATATTCCAGCTTGAAAACAGCAGCTGTGTAATAAAGCCAGGCTGGTTCATCTCTGGGCCCTGCTGTCCCTTCTCCCCGCCTTAGAGTAGCAGCATGAATCAGTTCACTGCGGCAATGGTCCAGGCGATGTGACTTGCATCCTCATAAGCTACCTGATTGCGGTCCCTGGATGCACGAGGCGCCAGATGTGCCTGGAATACCAAACTGCCTGGCTCAGCGCCACAGCTGCCAGTAACGAAGATCACCGGCCCCGCCTGGCCCCATGGACAGAGCCAGGCATCCTTCAAGGCCACTACTGGCCTTTTATCTTGCCCGGGGCTCTGGGACAGTCACTGAGATTCTGGGGCTGCTTTTGACAGGGGGCCACCAGCCTGTCTCAAAGATGCCCTGACAAGCCCCTTCGGCCCCGGGCAGACAAAGGCTTGAAAGGAGAAGAATTGCACATGATCCAGACGCTGCTGTTTCTCATACGTTATTTTGACACACAATTAACTGCAAATTTGCTCTAAGCAAGAGCTCGGGCCCTCGCAGGGTCTGCACTGCACAGTTTAGGAAGAATTTGGTCTAGTGCAAACCTTGCCCTTCCCTACGGGCCGGGGTTGCCTGCTACCCACGATGATGCCTCCCCTCTCGGGGCTGGGTGTGGGCACCCCGTCAGAAAGCATGCACCAGCTTCCCCAGGCCCTCACACGGGGCAGGGAAACCACAGCACAGAGGAGGTAGGGGAGAGCCTGCGTGAACCCTTCCAGCAGAGCAGCTGAACAACAACCCTTCCTAAAACGGTGGCGCTTATCGTCCGCTGACAAAAGGCTCATTTGAGCTCTCCCCGGACGTGGGATGAAGCCAATGCATTGCCTTTTATCTCTCAGTCGCTTTGAGAGGGGAGACAACCGGCACCCAGCGTGGTGGGAAGCCCCAGAGAAGGCGCTCTCGAATGAAAGGCATAATCTCTGGCTCCCTAAACCAGGAGGCTTTTATCACCCCCACCCCCCCACCCGCTGGCTCCCCCCACTCCAATCCTGGAGGCATCTGAATGGCGGCGGGAGCTCGAAGGAGAGGCTCCTGCGCTGTACAATGCCAAACAATATTACTTCTCCCCAGGAGCCCAGAGGAGGCCACGGGCATATGGCGTCTTACTTTGAGACCAGTCCTCCAATCAGCTATTTAAATAAGAAATATAATCTCATTGAACACTGAGAGCTGTCGGCCTCAGATGCTTCCGTTTACAAGGCACTTGAAAAAAGTACCCAAGCCCCCAGTTTATCAGGACAGCCAACTTAGGACTATTTACTGGGGGAAGGAGAGGTGCCAGAGAGGGAAAGAGGAGAATTGAAGTTGGCTGTTAGAAATCAGCTGCTCAGGGGGTGGACCCACACCCCCGCACTGGGGGCCTCCACGGCGCAGATGGGAGAGTCTTTAGGTTCTCAGAAGACCACCTTAGGGCCAGGGCGATGCTCGGTTAGGTTGTTGTGGGTGGAGGAGAAGGGAGTGTGGGGTGGTGACCACCGTGCCCGGGGGGCTTCCTGGCAGCCCAAAGCCTTGCCCGTCGCTCTTTTGGAAACATATTTTCAAGCGCCTGCTAAGTTCATCGCTCCAGCAGTATTTGTTAGAGGCGGAGTGGTTGTTAAGACCCAGTGGAAAAAGTTTCCCTCATAAGAACGGGCCCATCAAGGAGGGCGGGCATGGTTTGACTAAGCCCTGGGCTTGAGCTCACCAGTTCTGCCTCCAGGACCAGCTGTGTTCCTGAGCTTCCCGCCTTGGCTCCTCATGGGTTCTGGCGGGGGGGAGGCTGGAGAGCCTGTGACTGTGGTTAGCCGTGTGGGCCCTGGACGTGATGGCCTCAGTGGGAATCCTGGTTCTGCCACTTACTAACTTTCTAATCCGCGTGCGACTTACTACCCCAGAGCCTCAGGTTTCCTCCTCTGCCCATTAACCCATCCAAGTGGGTTGTAAGGGCTGGCTGAGATAGTGCCTGGTGGGGCAACTGTGCTCCACGCAGGATGGCTATTATTATATTGTAATGGATTGCCCCATCTCCACGCACGGCTTGTCAGACACTACCCACTGCTCTGGTTCTGGTGTGTCACTTCTGGTCAGTGGGTCCAGCCCACCTTGCCTCACTCTGTTCTGCCCTGTCCTGCCCCACTTCATCTGTCCTGGGAGGGTCCAGGAAGGGGAGTGTCAGTTTGAGCTAGAAGACTGCCTGGAGGAGGAGGTGTGGGTTGAACTGGGCCTGAAGGGTGGGAAGGACTTGGGGATGGGAGGAACAGGAGCATAGAGAAAAGGCTTGGGGGTAGCCAGCCTGCGGGGAGGGGAGGGGGACGTGCTGGGGAAAAGGGGAGAGAAGGGTGGGGGGTGATGGCAGGCAGCCCCTCCTTTCTTCGTTGCTTTTCACCATGTGCGCATCATTGCTCATCAAAGGATGAGTTCGCCTTAGAGGGGACCAGAATTGAGAGGGTTCTCTGGGTGAGCCACGCTGAGCCCAGGTGCGTGAGTCCCTGTCCGTCATAGGCAGGCATGGCCCTGACTGTGTGCAGAGAGGAGCCTTAAAGCCCTGGAGGGACCCTGGGGGGGCCAACACCCCCAGTCTAGAGTGAGGAAACCCAGGCCCAGAGAGGGCAAGGCACTTATTCAGGGTCACACAGCAAGTCAGCAGTAGGGCAGGACAGAGGCCTAGAGTGCCTCATACCTGTTTCTTTCCCATTATTTTTAATTTATTTATGTATTTATTTATTTACGGCTGCTTTGCATCTTCGTTGCTGCACACGGGCTTTCTCTAGTTGTGGTGAGCGGGGGCTACTCTTCGTCGCGGTGCATGGGCTTCTCATTGCAGTGGCTTCCCTTGTTGTGGAGCACAGGCTCTAGAGACTGGGGCTTCAGTAGTTGCAGCACGTGGGCTCAGTAGCTGTAGCTCGCAGGCTCTAGAGCGCAGGCTCAGTAGTTGTGGCGCACGGGCTTAGTTGCTCTGTGGCATGTGGATCTTCCCAGACCAGGGATCGAATCCGTGTCCCCTGCATTGGCAGGCGGATTCTCAATCACTGTGACACCAGGGAAGTCCTCTTTCCCGTTATTAAAGCTAGCCAGGTACTGTTGTAGTCCTTTGTGTGTATTTCCACATCTAACCCTACCACAGCCCTGTCAAGTAGGGATTATTATTATTATCATCCCTGTTTTAGAGCTGAAGAAGCCGAGGTCACCTAGCCAGGGAGAGGGGCCTAGGTGTCTGGCATCGGAGCTCCTTTCCCCCTTCTTGCCTTTGAGGGCACCTGGCCCAGCTCCCGTCTCCTTTACTGAAGGGAAGCATCCTTGCTGGAGCCAGAGCAGAGGAAAGGAGGTCTCAGCTTCACTTGGTATTCCCTCCCTCCTCAGCAAAGCACCTAAGTGCCTTCTGCGCTCCCGGAACATCAGGGAACATCAGCGAGGAAGGTGAGGAAGCCCCCAGACCCGCACCCCGCCCTGCGGGAAGGGCCGGCTCACGCTGCTGACTTCCGTTAAACATCTGACGCATCACAGAGCTGCTGAAAGCCATCCATCACAGCCATCCCCCTCTGCCGGCCTTCCTGACCTGCTCCCAGAGAGGGGCCTCAGCCTGTACTGCCGTGTGTGGGAAGTGGAGCGAGGGAGAGGGGACACGGCCATGGCCAGGTGCCCGTGGCCACCCCTTCCCCTTACAGGGGCCCTAGGAGGAGCTTCAGGGTTGGCTGAGCCGTGATCGTAACAAGAGCACCATTTGTTGAATGCTCAGTGTGCCGGGCAGACCTGAGCGCCTTATGTAGTTTATCTCCCTGAACTCCCCCATCACCAACAGGTACAGTTATTATTGCCCTTCGATAGATGCGGAGCCTGACATTGGAAGGTTTGGTCACTGTGAGGGTGCTGGAGCCACACTCGGCCCAGGTGTGCACGTCCGGGACCTCCCCTCCCCCCTTCTCTACCTGGGGATGGGCTGGGAGGACAGGTGCTCAGCAGGGAGGTGGAGGATGAGCCTGAGGCTCGGAGTGCACTTGGTGGTCAGTGCCCAGTAGAGGACCAGCCACGGCAGGTCTGAGGACACCAGCATGGGATGATCCCATCCCTCCCTCCATCCAATTACCCCAGTCAGAGCCGGGCTCCTCCTGGCACCTCCCTCCCCCTCGGTCCCCAGTTCAGTCAGTCCCCAGTCTCTCAGCTCCCCCTGCTAACTGTTCTGAAATCCATAACCCAGCCCCCTTTCCCATGTCACGGCTGCTCATGGGGACTGCTGCAGCTCCTGCTTGCCCCTGGCCTCATCTTGCCAGCTTCTGTTTCTTCTCCCCACTGTAGCCAGGGGGACTGTTCTGGACCCCACGTCTGCTCACTCACTCCTCGGCTTAAAAACCCAAACCCGCCTTGGGGTAGAGCCCACACACCTTACTTGGCCTGACTTGCAGGGCTGCTCAGCTCTCTAGGCCCCTCCTGCCCCTCGCCCCTGCCTGTACCTCTGGCTCATGCTGAGGTCTCTGCTCCTGCTTTGCTTTCAGTGGGTGCACCATCTCATGCCTCAATGCATGGCTAATTCCTACTTATCATTCAGACCCCAGCTTAGATGGAATTTCTTCCAGGGAGCCTTCCCTGATACGCCAGACTAGGCTAAAGGGTCCATTTTATGTTCTTCCCTCCATCACGGCACAAACCACACTATCCCCAATTGCTTCCCTGCTTGTTTGTCACCCTCTGTTGACCGTCACATGCAGGGAGGTAGTGAGTGTGCCCCACCACCAGTGTTCCCCCCCGGGGTTTAGCACAGGGCCTGCTCTGCAACAGGCACTGCGTGAATGAACGACTGATGTGATGAATGTATGAATGAAGGATGACTGATAAGGCTAAGATGAGCCCTGAAGGTGTGACATGGGTCACGGGCTCAGACCCAGGGGGCATCCCAGAAGGAGGAAGCAGTGTGGTGTTTTGGAGTTTGAACACTGAGATTTAAAACCAGACCTCACTGCTTACAAGCTGTGTGTCCTTGGGCTTAGCCTCTCCAAGTCTCAGTTTGTTCACGTGCAACACAGAAATAATAATAACTCCTTTGCTGGGGACTTGTCGGGAGAGACCCGGGACACAATGCCTGTGCAGCGCTGAACTCCGTGCTGGGCCTGGCAGAGGATAAAAGGGGGGTCCCTCTGGGTCTGAGCAGGGAACCCAGGCGTCCCCCGTGGGCACAAGACCAGGGCCAAGCTGGAAGCTTCTCTGAGACCTGGAGGTGGGGCTGGCGGGTCTAGGCTATGCAGTCAGGAGGGTGTTGAGGCCTGGACTGACAGGGAACGTGAAAGAGGGGGCAGCACAAGGCCTGGCAGTTTCCCACACTGCCCGCAGGCTGCCTCGCTGCTCATCCCTCCTTTGGGTTTAGCCAGAGTTAGAACTGGCAGACTGTGGTTTTACGATGTGGTGAAGCGGAGGCCCAGGGAGTGAGGGGTCTCCCTCAGAGAGGATTTGGAACGTTGCCATGTGGAGGTGAGGGAGGTGGGACGTGGGGCGGGGAGCAGACCACCATTTGCTAGTTATCACTATTGTATGCAGGCACTTTTAATTTTACTTTACTCTTCAGTGATAAGAGCACTGGCTTTAATGTCAGGAAGGCACCTCCAGTTCTGGGTATGTGACTGTGCACACGCTGTATAGAATGGGAATAAAATAGCACCCCCTTGGTCATTGCGGTGAGCTTCTGTGACAGTGCAGAGGAAATACGCAGCGCCCCTAAATGTGAGCCCACGATGGAATCTTTGGAAAGGCATGCTGGCAGATATTATTGTCAGCTCCAGACGAGGGCGTTAGGCGCGGGGAGGTGAAGTGAGGCGCCCACTAGGGGCCAGAGGAACAAGTGACCTGGCCTGGGCCCCATGCAGAGGAATTTGGCCTCTGGAGCCACAGAGGGGCTGCATATGGCAGGTATTATTTTTCTCATTGCCTTCACGTTGCATTTCTTAATTTAAAGTGGGAAATTCCATAGTCGACGCCTCATCAATCATTTTTGTGAGCTCAGCTCCGTGGAAAGCATGGAAAACATTTATATTTGCAGCTCAAACTGTCGAAAATGTAAAACAATTTAAATAATATTAACATTTTAACAGCCTCCGCTCATGGCTCTGTGAAATTAACCATTACCTCTTGGAGCGTTTGTCAAAATTCAGCCGTGGCTAAGTGGTGAGGCCCCAGGTTCGGCCTGGGTTTGAGAGACTGGACGGGGAGGCGGCCCATGTGACCTCTCCAAGGGCCAGTCCTGCCCACACCCTTGCCAAGGGGGCAGCCCCCTGCAGTGGGAACTGTGGATCCTGGGGTCTTGGCATGAAGACCTCCCTGCTGGGCTGGGTGCTGGAGGCAGAAAGATGAACATGACACAGACTCTGCTCTCATGGGCCTCCAGTGGTGGGGCAGATGACTGGAAAAATGTACACTAAGGTGGGATATGTGCTACATATGAGAAGGGAGTACTGCTGTCCTAGGAGCACTGAAGAGGCAATCAGGAGCACTTTCTGGAGGAGGAGGCCTCTGTGCTGATCTTTGTACCAGTTTGTCACTGAATGAGGGAACAGATAGATCATCTCTGAGGCCTGGCCTTGCTTTAACCTTCAAGAGCCAAAGAGTGTCTGCTGTTTATCCCTGGCAGTGAGGAAGAAGGGGCTCCAGAGGGGTGGTGCTTCTGTCTGGTTCTCTCCAGGCCCCGTGCACTTCTCTGGGAGGGGGATGTGGGTCAGAGGATGGTTGGAGTAGACTATTGCTGGGCAGTTGGGTAGCCTAGGGGTGATAAGCCTAGAAGAGCCAAGACTCAGGGTTAGAATGATGTTATTTTCAAATAATGGGAATGAGGAATAGACTTTTTTGATGACTTCAATAGGAAAAACTGGGCTTTGTGGGCACGCGTTATCTTTTTTAACCTGTTATCTCCTTATCTATTCTTTCCTGTGCTTTACCGCAGAGTCATGATAGAGTTGACAAGAATGAAATGGTGAGCTTCCCATCCGGGGAGTGTCAAGCAGATGCTGGGTGATGTGTCAGGCACTTGTAAACAGGGACTTCTGCATGGGACATGTGTCCAGCCCTCATGTGGGCCAGGCCCTGGCTAGACACTGTCTCCTTGAAAGAGAGCCAGACCTGGTTGTTACAAAGTGAATTGAGTTGCCCCTCTCACCCCCAATTCATATGTTGAAGCTTTAACCCCCAGTGTGACAATATCTGGAGATGGGGCCTTTAAGATGGTAGTTAAGGTTAACTGAGGTTATAAGAGTGGGGCCCTAATCCCATAAGACTGGTGTTTTTATAGGAAGAGGAGGACACACCAGAGATCTCCCTCTCCAAGAGCACACAGAGAAGAGGCCCTGTGAGAAGCGAGAAATGGCAGCTATAAGCCAGGAAGAGAGCTCTCACCAGAAACCAACCCCGACTGCACCTTGATCTTGGACTTCCAGCCTCCAGAATTATGAGAAAATAGTTTCTATTGTTTAAGCCATCCAGTCTGTGATACTTTGTAATGTCAGCCTGAGCGAACTAATGCAGGGGGGCTCACAGTTTGGTGAGAGAGACTCTGAGGTCGCTGATGATTATACAGCACTATACAGGTGTGTGCAGGGGGGTGGCACCTGGCCCAGCCACGTGGGCATCAGGGCAGGCTCCCTGGAGGAGACTGTGGTGTGGGAGCTAGGTCCAGAAAGATGAGGGGGAGCTGGTCATAAGGGCAGGGAAGCAGAAGCAGGGAGGGTGTGCCCAGTGGGGGGAACAAAATGTGTAAAGACACAGAAGTATTAAAAGGATGACAGGTTTGGAGGCACCGAAAGGAATTCTGTGTAACTTGAGCGCAGGGTAGGGAGGGAATGTGAGGGAGAGAGGAGGTGTGGGTGGGACAGGTGGGGCCCACCGGCCAGCAAAGGCCCTTTTACATCTTCCAGGGAAGACCATGTAGAATTCGGTGCTGTCCAGACTCCCTGCCTGTGAGGACTCCGTGATTAGCAGCTAACTTGCCGTGTGACCTTAGGCAAGTCACTTAACCTCTCTGCACAGCAATTTTCTCATTTGTAAACTGGCAGAAGGATCCCTGCCCTGCCCGCCTCCCTCATGCTTTGTGGACTCAATAAGCTAATGCCTGTGAAAGCACTCTGGCGAAAGCCCCACAATAGCACCATAGACATGGAAGGTGTTATTGTTATGTAACCACACTGATTCCTGTCAGAGAAGCATGGAGTCAATTGGAGTCTAGAGGGATGTCAGGGAATTGGCTGCTCTCTGAAGCTTGTCACAGAGACCCGTCTTTTCATTGTACTCCTTTCATATCACTGTTGGCTCGATGAAAGAAGGGGAAAGAATCTTTGATATGTCTAAATATTCTACTCCCACCAAGACGGGAGGAATTCCGAGGAAGAGCTATTATTAGAGGCTGAGCTAGAAGCGGGTGCCTTTGCAGATCAGAGCTGTCAGTTCACATAAGCAGCCTCCTGCGCTGCAGAGCCGGCCGGGCGGCTGGGGCCCTGGCATAGAGCAGGCGTGCCAGCCCTGCTGGTTGAATTGTGGTGGCACTGATCTGGGAGGCAGGAGGACCCACTTCGGGTCCTGATTCTGCATCTACTCTGCTGGGCAACCCAGGGCAAGTTGCTTACCCTTTCTGAGCCAAGTAATGACACTATATATAACCCTTACTAAGGGAAAGGGCTTTTATATGCAGAGAAAATAAGACGCTGCACAGTGCAGAGGTCTGGGCAGGCTGAGAGGTGCCCAAGTACAGGCTGCCAACACCCTGGGTGTGTTGAAGCCAGAAAATTTCCTCTTGGAGAAGGGTGCGTGAAGATCTTGTCTCAGAACCCTCTGAGGGTTTGAAAAATCAGATTCCCAGGCACCATTCCAGGCCCATAGAATCAGAATCACTTTGTAAGCTCCCAGGTGGTGTGGATGCAAGAGGCCTGGCCTAGCATCTGGTGCTCCATGCTCCTCCATTTACAGACCCCCAGACTGGGTCATCTATCGGGCTCTGAGACACAGTGATTCCATGAGAACAGGGGCAGGGCACCACTCAGTGAATCCAGCCCTTCCTCCTTTGGCCTCCAGCCTACACTTAGCTCTCCAGGAGCCTGTGGGTCCTGGGACCCTTAGTCCATGAAATGGGCAGATGGTGGCCTCATGCTGGCCCCTGGCTAGGGACATTGTCTCCCATACCAGTCTCATTTAGATTGTCGCCTGCTGGCAAGCCGTGTACAGACCAAACGGGGAGGACTTCTGCAAGCTGAAGAATGGGCCACATAGGACTCATTTTTAGTGACTAGTCACTTACAGAGAGCCTCAGAGGGACAGGCCCGGAAAAGACTGAGATGGCACCTAAATCTAGCCCCTGTTTCAAAGGTGAAGATGTGGGCTCAGCACGGCCAAGACGGTTACTTTAACTAGAACAGCTGATCTGTTGGGTTAACTCTGGTTCATCTGGGACCTGGTTTAACTGAGAGAAAGCAGAGCCCTGTGGCTGTCCACAGTCTGAGAATGTTTAATGTTCTGATGTAGGCTGACATCCTGGGGGCGAATTAGAGCCTGTCCCTGCCCTGGCTCTAAGGGGTACATTTGAGCAGCCCTGTTGTGGAGACAGTTGACTTTGGGACAGTTGGGTCTCTCTCAGTGGGTCCTGTGGACCTTCCTGGGCGTGGCTGTAACATGCGACGAGCCTTCCGCTTCCCCTCGAGAGAACATACCAGAATGGGAGTGAGAGTGACATCGGTGAAAGAGGTGACTTGTTACAAATGTTGGCATTTATTATAAAAGGACTCGTGACACACCTCCCACCTGAGTGGGACACCTGGTGTGATGTGACATCAGGGCTTGTGGCCTAAGACGTTGCCATACATCGTGTTCGGTTCGACCTCTCACTGGTGTTTTGGGGGAAGTTGAAGGTCAGTGCAGACTCCACCCCAACCAGCCAGGGGAAGGCGGACCTAGCCTACGAGGTGAAGCTTCCACAGAGGGGACTTAGCTGCCGGTGCTTTCACAGCACCCTCGTGCCCTGAAAACACTTGACGCCTTTACTGGAAGGAGATTTCTCAGCTTGAGGCTGTGTATTTTTTTTAGTCCCAGATATATATATTTTTCACTCTCCCCAAATCAGGCAGTAGCACCTGGCTTTCTGCCCTCACGGGTAGCTGTGGCCAGGAGGAAAGAGTTGTCTGGAAGATAATTCCATCCCTGGCTTTTCTTTCTAAAGCTATCTTGAGGCAATGATGCTGGGAGGTGGAGGATGGGAGAGCCCTGAGGGAAACAGGAGAAGAGAGAAAAGAAGCTGTCCCCCTACCCTAAACCCCGAAGTCTCCAGACCAGAGCAAAGAGTGCCTGCCAGTAATAGGGCTGCACCTCTCTCTGCAGAGGGCCCAGGGGGAATGGCTGTGTGGTGTTCAGCCTCCCTGAAGGTTTCCAACCCCGCTGTGGGACAGAAGCAGAGTGTGGAACACCTGAAGGGACTGAGACTGGGGACAGTGGTTGTGTCTGCAGCATGCAGAACTGCTGAGGCCTGGAGGTGTTCCCCAAGCCTACACCTTGTTTAAGACCCAGGGACCTTTGCATAATTTTTGCCTGGGAGGAAGGCCTCCTGGCCATGAGTGACTGGGGTTACTTTTCTAGACAGCAGGATCAGGCCTCTAGAATTCAAAATTAAAATGATTTGTAGAAAAGGCTAAATGTGATTCTTCCTGTAAGCTTGAGTTTGGGGACTGAGATTCTGGTCCTCAGAATAGATAATAAAGCAGGTCAGTGCCATAATCACGTCTCAGGTGGTCAGAGATGGCTAATGTATATCACCTAGAGAGGCAACTCAGATTAATTTGGAGAGGCTATCTAGGGCTCTGTGTTGAGAAGGATTCTGAGATGGAGTCTTTGATCAAGGAGAAAGCAAGCTTTCATTGATTAGTGAGCTGTAGCATATAGGCAATTTTAAATCCTGTTTGACCCTTTCATTTTATAAGCAAGGACCCTGAGGCCCAGAGGGTTAAGCCTTTTTCAAGGGTTGGGGCGGGGCTAGAGCCAAGAGCCTGTGATGCCGGTGCTCTTTAACTGACAATAATTTGCTAGGAATTTTTTGTTTCCTTACTTATTCCAGGTTCTGTGTTAGGTGATAGGACAGTTAGAAAGAGTAGCAGTGATATCAGAAACTTACTATTAACTGCCTGCCTAACCATAACCTTTCTAATCCTCATGAGAATACTGCGTGACTAGTATTTCTATTGGTGAGGGTATGGTAACTGTGTGAGCAACCTCAGCCTTTCCTGCAGTCACTCAGGGGCTCTTGTAGCTCTGCCACCTCCCAGGGCCTCACCATTCTCTGCTGGCAGATGGGGACACGAGAGCCAGTGTGGAGGACTGTGTGAAGCAGGTCAGCTGGGGCATATCACTTCCACCCACCGTCCACTGGCCGGGACTCAGCCACCTGGCCACACCTACCATCAAGGGACGCTGGGAATGTTGGTTGGATGTATGAAGATGGGAAAAGAGAAAGGGGTTTGCGGTAGATTTGCTGTTCCCATTTTAAAGAGAAAGAGACTGAGACTCAGGGACTTAACTAGATTGCCTTGAGGTCAACCAGTCAGGAAGAGGCACAGTCAGAATCTGTATGAGTTTGCGAGGGCTGTCATAGCCAAGTACCACAAACTGGCTGGCTTAAACCACAGAAATTTATTATCTCACATGTCTGAAATCAAGGCCAGACTCCAGAATGGTGAGACATACCTTTTTTTTTTTTTTTTTGCGGTACACGGGCCTCTCACTGCTGTGGCCTCTCCCGCTGCGGAGCACAGGCTCCGGACGCACAGGCTCAGCGGCCATGGCTCACGGGCCCAGCCGCTCCGCGGCATGTGGGATCCTCCTGGACCGGGGCACAAACCCACGTCCCCTGCATCGGCAGGCGGACTCTCAACCACTGCGCCACCAGGGAAGCCCCATACCTTTTTTTTTTTTTTTTTTTGTCACAGGGTTGGCCTCTTCTGAGGGCCGTGGGAGAGGATCTGATCCATGCCTCTCCCCTAGCTCCTGGTAGCCTCAGGTGCTCCTTGGCTTGTGGCTAACATTCTTTTTGGGTCTTCACATCGTCTTCCCTCTGTCCGTGTCTGTCTCTGTGTCCAAATTTCCTCTTTTTATAAGGACACCAGTCATAATTACATGTATATTTTTTGGCATGATATATAATTTTAATTGAAAAATAGTTGATTTACAATATTGTGTTAGTTTCAGGTATACAGCACAGTAATTCAGTTATATGAATATTACATAGATATATCTTTTTTGGATTCTTTCCCATCACAGGTTATTACATGATGTTGAGTGTAGTTCCCTGTGCTGTACAGTAGGTCCTTGTTGGTTATCTGTTTTATATATAATAGTGTGTATATTTTGCCAATGACCTCACCTTCACTTGATCATCTGCAAAGATCCTGTTTCCAAATAAGGTCACATCCGCAGGTACTGGGGGCTAGGACTCCAACATTTTTTGAGGGGTTGTAATTCAACGCATAACAGAGTTCAAACCCAGGTGTGTCTAGAAGTCATGAGAAGGGCATGATGAGTCTGCCTAGAGGATTCAGGGGGGGCTTCTGGAGAGGGTAATGTTCAAACTGGGCATTGAGGACAGATCAGGAATTCTCCGGGTGGAGGAGCGGGAAGGGAATTCTAGACAGAGGCCTGATGTACAGGAATGACCTGCATTTTTTTTTTAGACATCTGGAATTCAGCTGCGGCATTCAGACAGCCTTCCTCCTTTGAATCTAAATTACCAAGGCCTGACTGCCCAGTTAGAGGCAAACAACAAATACATATTGAGAACCGCTTCGTGATAAGCTGTCTGCTATCCCCTAGGGAGACTAGTAAAACAGAGCCCCTGCTCCCTAGGAGCTCGTAGCTCAGGTAAGCACACGATCAACCTCCATGAAAAGATAACTAGTGAAAGCAGAATAAGAAACCTATAAGTGTGAAGTGGGTGGGAGAGATAGGAACCTTACAGCCATTTACAGGAGAGAGCTGGCTTGGGTTGGGTCAGGGGGCTGCAGCAATCATGGAAAGCTTCTTGGTAGAGGAGGACTCTGGGATGGGATTTGCCAGAGGGCTTGGATATATATAGAGAAGGGAAGGGAATGGGATTTTAGACAATGGGAACAGAGTAGCCAGGATTGCTGGAAGCCAGACTGGGGTTGGAGAATGATAGAGCCTTGAGCGCTAGTCTGGAGGTTAGAGTTTGTGCCGTCTGAGGGCCTGGCTGCTGACATTCACCTGCCGGTGGGCAGATTGCATGTGAGTCCCTACAGCTGGAGGTGCACAGGGTTTGGCCAGTATTGCGACACGTCCTAATGATGCATACTCTGGGGCCTGCAGGGACCAGCAGGGGTTGGTGCAAATGCATTCCCCCCCATCCTCCGAACTCCAAGACAGATGCCATGAGATGACTGGTAGGACCTCGGCTTGATGACTAGATAAGAGCAGACAGCACAAGCAGGCAATTGTCGTTCTTGCCACAAAGGGCATTCTGGGGGGGCGGCCCTGCTAAGATCTCAGCCCAGTGGTCTCCCTGCAGGGTCCCAGGCACAGTGGCAGCACTAGCTGCAGTCCCAAATTCACAGTTAGTAAGTGAAATGACTGCCTCCATAGAGTGCAGCATGGCACCGACCCTCCGTCAATTCTCAGAGCTCACTGGGAGCCCGGCTTTTATCCCCTGGCGCCGCCTCGCCTTCCTCCCTGGCCTTCAGAAGGTGGAAGGGATGCCCTCCCCCATCTGCTGGGTCGGGGGAGAAGGCACACCTATCGGGTGGGGGAAGGCGAGAGGTTGTTTAAGGTTGTTTAAGGTGCGTGCTCACAACAAGGGTAACCCCTCCCGGGGCCCAGGAGTGAGGCCCGGAGGCGGTAGGTGGAATCCTGTCCTGGGCCGCGGGAGCCCCAGTTCTGGTCCTGGCCCAGCCCTGATTCACAGAGGGTCCTTGGGTCCAGCATTTCTCTCTGGGCCTCAGTATCCTCTCTAACAAGCGGAGAAAATGACTTCTACTGAGGCGACCAAATGTTTTGATATTGTGTAAGAAAGAGCTTTCAAGACTCATGTGACATGAGTCTTTTGAATGTTTTGGAAAATTTAGAGGCAGTATAATTTTAGTCTTAACAAACGTAGTTAAGGAGGGGATGATTGAGGCCAGCAGCACTCCTTCCCACATCAAGGAGTCCCTGAAATGGACCCTGTGATCCTACCCCATTTGTGTGCTGGTTCACAGGTCTTTAATTACATGACCAAGAACTGGGAACAGAACAACAGCCTTTGCCAATTAAAGAAGTCATCATAAATCAGGATTTAGAACCTGTAGGCTGACGTAGATGCCAGCAGGAATGCTAATCCCCGTGACCTTTCCCAGGAATACACTTACTAAGCGAATGTTTCCCCTCGGCCAAGACGGTGGCTCCTGTAAGGCCCAGCTTCTCTAGGAAGGCCCCCGATTTCTCCACATGCCATGCCTCTGCTTACACCTCTGCACAGGAGGTTTATTTGCTAGCTTGTCTGTGTCCTTCCCAGGCTGTGGATGCCTCTGGCATGGGGACCACATCATTGCTGTCCACAGAACATGGAACAGGGCCCAGCAGGAACAGATGCTCAGTGAAGAAGCAATAAGTGGAAATCCTTGCTGAGCCCCTAGTGTGTGCCCACCAGTGTCAGGCACTGTGTGGGATGCTGAGGACTGGTCTGCTCATTGCCCCAAACGTGTGCCCAGGAGGAGAATTGGTTGGCTGACAGGGTTGAGCAGTGTGGACAGAGGGTGAAGGGCGGTAGGGGGGGTTCTTGGGGAGGGGCACTTGGCCTGTGCCTTGGAGATGGACAGGGGTTAGGCAGGTAGCAGGGAAGAATGGGGACATTCCAGGGGAATGACCAACATTCCCCAGTGCCTGGGGAGTACAGGATCTCTAGGAAGCATGTCTCATTTTATCCTCCCCAACAGAGTTTGTAGACGTTATTATCCCCGTTTTACAGATGAGGGAACTCGGGCTTCTCCAGGTTAGGTGATTTTCCAGGCGCATTCACAGAGCTGCGTTTGAGCTCAGGTGTGTCTAAGGCCTAGGGTTGTGCTCCTGTGCAGACCAGGGGGACCACAGGTCCTGGGTGGAGGTCCTGGGTGGGCATGGTCAGCAGGCAGCTGGGAGGCAGGGGAGGGAACGGGCCAGGGACATCCTGGGGCCTTGCCCTTCCAGAGGTCGTTTCCCTGTCCCTGCTCAGCCCTGGGGCTTCCTGGCCAGTGGGCCAGATCTTGCTTCCCATTGGGCTGATGAGAAAATTGAGACTCAGGAAGAGAGAGTGCTTTGCTCCCCTCCTGGAAATCGCTTAGGCTAGGCACTGACAGATTGGGGGTGTCAGCTCAGAGAGGGTAGAGATGGGCCAGCTTGCTCTCCACCATACCTCTGGGACCAGAACGATGCCTGGCTCACAGCAAGTGCTCAGTAAATGTTTGCAGAATGAATGAATGGACAAATGAATGAATGTGGGAGTCCAAGCATTATGTACGTATATGTGTGTGTGAAGTTGGCAGTGCTGACTTTAGATTAAGACGTTGATGGCCTTAGGAATTCTAGGAAGGGTATTTCCTTCACCCACAACAAAGAGAGCTACATGGAGGGAATTTGTAAGGCCTTGCTGTGTCTTAGGACCTGTGCAAGACTCTGGGATAAACATTCACTTATCCGACGAATGTTGGTGGGATTGGGGCAGCAGTATCCTAAGTCTTTGGGGATACAGATGGGGATACAGCAGCGCATGAAACAGTCAAGGTCCCTGTCCTCAGTAGCTTACTAGGTGAGTAGCACAGAGAATAAAGCAGAAAGCAGAAAAGCCCTCTGAAACCAGAGGTGTGAGATGATTTTAGTGATAATTGCTATGAAGACAATAAAGGAGGGTAAGATTGATCGGTCTGGAGGATGTTCTAGACAGGGGGTTTAAGGGAAGATCTCTCCTGACAGATACCATTTGAACTAATCCTGCTTGGTGCCAATGGGCCAGATGGGGAAGATCTGGAGAAAGAGCATTTCAGGTGGAGCAAACTGCATGTGCAGAGGCCCTGAGGCAGGCAGGGGCTTGCATTCTGGAGGAAGAGGAGGAGGCTGCTATGGCTGGACAGTGAGTGATCAGGGAGGCAGTGGGAGGAAAGGATGCAGGCAGGTGGGACCCATCATGCAGAGCTGTGTGAGGACAAGGTGGTACGAGTTTCTGTAAATGCTATAGTAGGGTTTTGAGCAGGCCCGTCAACATTCTCCTATTCAAGTATTGAAAAACTAAGCAAATCCACTAACGAATGATGTAAGTGTGATGAATGTTATGAAGGAGAAGTAAAGGATGTCTGGTGGTGATTGTGGGGGACTTGATTGTATCAGAGGAAGTGACATTGAGGTGAGATCTCAAGGCATCCAGGTAGGGACACTGGGGTGCACCATTCCTACTGGGCAGTGGCACATTGCGGCCCAAACTGACCCAGTAAAGGATGCGCCCTGTGAGTATGGTTGGCGGGATGGTCAGAAGGCAGACCTGGCAGGCCCTCTTGGCTGTGATAAGGAGAGTTATTGGCCCTGGGAAGACTTGGAGGGCCGAGAGGAGGAGTGACAGGGTCAGGTGGGCTCTTTAGAGGGACTGCTCCGGCTGCTGGTGGGGAACCCACTGCAGGGGTAGGCATGGCAGCAGGGAACCAGTGAGGAGGCCGGCTGAAGTCCCGAACCAGGGTATGGCAGTGAGAGGGCACAGATGTGGACAGATCAGAGAGCTTCCTAGGATCTGATAGGATCTGCTGCTCTGGTTGGTCCCACGACCTTCCTAAGAACAGAGGGAGTCCTCTGGGAGACGGAAGGAGAACTGCAGTGGGTTGAATGGTGTCCCCACCACAAAAGATGTGTCTACCTGGAACCACAGGATGTGATCTTATTTGGAATAAGGGTCTTTGCAGTTGTAGTTAAGGTAAGGATCTCAAGGTGAGATCATTCTGAATTGGACTGGGCCCTAAGTCCAAAGACAGGTGTCCTCATAAGAGACAGAAGAAATCCAGAAACACAAGGAAGAAGGTGATGTGAAGACAGAGGCAGAGATGGGAGTGATGCAGCCACAAGTCAAGGAACTCCAGGAGCCACCAGAAGCTGGAAGAGGCCAAGGGAGTTTCCCTTTAGAGCCGTCGGAGGGAGCGTGGCCCTGACACCTTGGCTCCAGACTTCTGGCCTTCAGAACTGTGGGACAATGCATTTCTGTTGTTTTAAGCCATCAAGTTTGTGGCCATTAGCTGCAGCAGCCCTAGGAAACTAATACAGTGCCCAGTGAGAGACTCCTGATGCTGCTCCGATGGCTACAACCCTCAGCTTGGGTCCCTTTGAAGAGCTCTGCTCTGTTCCTATTTTGCTGTGCTCCCCCCGTCCACACCCCGCCCCCCCCCCCCCCAGCTATATTAGAATAAGATTGAATTTTCTAGCTTGGGTTACTAAGCCTTCAGATCTGGAAACTGTGGCCATTAATCAGCTGTCTCGGGATGTCGTAAACAAGGGGCTTTGAAAACCATGTTTGCTTTCTAGGCTGATAATACTCGGAGGTGAAGCCGGGAGAGTTATACATAATGCATGCATTTTAATGGGCCGCACACTGCAGCCCTCTTTAGTCGGAATGATTCGTTTTAATGTTCAAAATAAATATCAGAGACAATTTGCCAACAAAGCTGATTTTCTCTGCCCGCCATTAACTTAATCTTTATACCTCAGCCTAATGACAGAGGGGCTGGGGGCAGGGGGTGGTGCTTTGTATTGCAAGTAACGGGGAGAAGCAGTCAGTGTGGTCCTGAGCCATGGGTGACCGCTTGCTCCAGTTTGCTCAGGACAGCCCTGCTTTATGCCCATTGTCCTGGAGTAATTATTCTGAGATTGGATCATGTGGGGTTGCCAGTATCCAACTATTTTTGATCTATAAGATAGCAATTTCGTATGGTTTAATCAAAACATAGAAAAGTTGCCTGGTTTGTGTGATAAATGATATCTCTTGCTAAATATGACCTTTACTCTATAGATGGGGAAACTGGGGCCCAGAGAGCTGAGAAGCATTGCTTGGGGCCACTGAGCTTCACAGAGGCTGAGTTCCAGGTTGCCTGGGTGCCCCATGCTCCTGTTGCTGAGCCAGGTGTTTTTCTCTTGGAGGACATCCAAACCATACCTACCTCCTCTGTGCCTTCAGCCCTGAGGGCTTCTTGCTGTCCCTTTGAAAGGCAAGCCTCAGAGCCACAACTAGTTTCTGTCCCTGAGCTGATACTTTCTGGGGTGCTACCCTGGCCACAGCACCACTGTCCGCCGCCTATCAGTCCTGATCACCCAAAACACATAAGCATGGGAATGAGGACCACATACTGACCATTCATTCGTCTTGACAACTGATTCGTAATTGGAGTAAGATAGGATCACTGCCTTCTTGACAGGAGAGACAGGATGAATGTCCCTCAACTTGTAGAGGATGATTCTTTTAATTCCCTTATTTATGTCCTTGTGCAATTGCTGGTGGGTGGGGAAGGAATTCAGAAGGGGAGGAGATCAGGGTGTGGGATTTGCTGAACAAGGCTGATTTTAAACCCAAAGTGACCTTGCAAAACAGGGAAGTGTCTCCTCCCCCTGCAGCCCCCAGGAAAACACATACTTACTTGATAGTGGGTATGTGTGTGTTGGGCTGAGAGGGGAATGGCTTCCGGAGAGCCCTGTTCTGGGAGCCGCTGCTGCTGGGGACACAGAGGGCAGGAAGCTTAGGCCTTGCCCTGCCCACCTGTGCAGAGTGAGTATAGGGCTTTGCATCTCTTACTGGAGAGGTGGGTCCCTCTACCAGACTGAGCTGCTGAGGGAAGAACACGGGCTTCAGGGTCATTCATTCTTTCCTTTATTCATTAAATAAATATGGAGTCCTCACGTGCCAGCTGTTCTGCTGTGTATCAGGATAAATTCACCTAAAAATCCAGGTTTCTGGCTTTCTGTAAAAATCGTAGATCTCGCTCACAACCCAGCGTTCCTGCCAGGTGTCCGGTGCTGGTGCTGAGCTGTGGCTGCCCGCCCTAGCATCACCTTCATCTAGCCCGTGTCACTCCTCTAGGCAGCCTGCCTGCAGGCACTTGATTTTGAGAACCCGGGTTTAATCAGCCTCTGCTTCCTGTACCAAAGGAAGGTGCCAAAGAAATTCTTGCTGTTTGTTACATGAAACTGACTCTAGATGGTTCCCTAAAGAGGTCCTGGACTTCTTTCAAACCTTTCCAGAGCTCGGTCCAAGTGCTCTGGGGTTCCAGAGGAGAACAAGTCCCGCCCCCCGGGGAGCTCAGATCAGGAAGGGACCCTGACGGACTAACCCTCCCCTTGGTATCCTAGGAGAAGTGGGTACACAGCACTATGGGTACAACAGCCTTGGTGAGAACGCGAACTTGCCCAAGCACTTGGAGGGCGGTTTGGCCACATCTCTCAAAATTTGAAAAGCCCATGACCTTTGGCCCAGCTGTTCCAGGGCCACATTCCACAGGTGTGTTTGGAAAAGTGCATTGAGATATAGATGCAAGCCTGAGTGTTAATAAATGTTTGTAACAGCAACTAGAAGCCACCAAAATGTCCATCAGGGGTCTGAGTATATAAGATGTGATGCTTCCATGCCAAGTGGCTGCAAGAGAGACTAGCTGTTTTTGTGCTGACATGGAGAGATTCAGAGTTGCATTTTCAGCAAAATACAGCCAGAAGCAGAGCAGTGTATATATGAATACATTTGTGTTATAAAAAAGGACTGTTGAAAGCGTGGCCTTTGACACAGCCTACCGGGGTGTGAGTTCCTGCTCTGCTGCTTACCAGCTGTGTGACTTGGGAAAGTCACTTAACCTCTCTAGGTTTAGTCACCTCGGCTGTGCAACAGAGCTAATAATAGCATCTAATCATAGGGCTGTTGTGAGGGTTCAGTGTGTTTCATACACATAAAGCATGACCAGGGCGGGGACCAGAGTAAGTCCTCATCAGCTATTTTTGTTACTGTATATACTTATATAATTTTTTTTTTTTCCCTGAAAGTAACACAAAATGTTAGCAGGGGCTAGTTTGGGTATTGAAGGCAGGGGATCCATGTGTTAAGGTGAGACTTCCTGTTTACTTTATACCTTTAGAAAAAAGTTCAAAATTTTTATCAAAGGCATTTTTAACTTTTATTTCAAATTCAGTTAAATACACACTCACGCACACATATATCGCAGAGGAGGAAGCTATTTCTGTCTGGAGTGAAGTGGGAGCTGGGAAGGTTAACAGAAGTGGTTATAGTGGAGCTGGACCTTAAAGAATCACCCAGGCAAAGAAATGGGCCAGGGGATGGTTTACTGGGTGGAAGAACCAGCATGTGCAAATGTCCTGAGGCAGGAAAGATCATGGGGAGCGGTGCAGGGTCAGGTTTCAGAGTCACAGAGGAGGAGCTGGGGATGAGGCTGGAGGGGTGAGGGGTCTCAAATGTGCTTGTGGATGGGGCCCAGGCCTCATGTACTCAAGCTCATACATGTTCTTAGGGAATGGAGAATAGATGATATATTTTTTAGTGGATATGAGAACACAGTGTCCCCATTTCCCAGATTAAAAATCCAAGGCACAGAGAAGTGAAGTGACTTGCCCAAGATCACACATCAAGTTTGGGGTACAGAGTTCCTCTTGACTTCTGGTGTCATCTTGTTCTGCTATGTAGTACATGCTCGATCAGTCCCACCCGATAGTATCTCAGTATAAGGTTTGGGAAATTAAAGTTTGGAGGGCAGATTACTTGTTAATATCTTTATAGTCTCTCTCCCCACTCCCATGAGCTCTAGTAAGGCAGAAACTGCGACTGTTCTGTGGGCTAATGCATGCCCCAGGGCCTCCTAGGACATTGTCAGGTACATGGCTAGGCACGCAGTAAATGTCTGTTGAATGCATGAATAAATAAGGTCACCTGGGAAGTCAGGGACAACCAGAACAGGAACCCAGGGCTCTGCCCCCTTCCCCCACCCAGGCTGGGCTCTATCCATTGCACCAGGAAACCTAGACTCCAGCGAGGGAGGCTGAGCATTGTTGTTTGTTGAATTGTTTCCCCCCACCCCTTCCAAAAAAAGATATGTTGAAGTCCTAACGCCAGTACCTGACGATGTAGAAATAGGGTCTTTACAGATTTAATCAAGTTTGGATGAGTTCCTAGTAGGTTACGGTGAGGCCATATGGAATAGGATGGACCCTAAGTCCAATGCCTGGTGCTTTATAAAGAGAGAGAGATTTGAAGACACAGAGGAGACACAGGGAGGAATTCCATATGAAGACGGAGGCATAGATTGGAGTTATGCTGCCACAAGCCGAGGAATGCCAAGGATTGTTGGCAACTACCGGAAGCTAGAAGAGGCAAAGAAGGATTCTACCTTAGAGCCTTTGAGGGGAGCAGAGCCCTGCTGACGCTTTGATTTCAGACTTTTGGACTTCAGAACTGTGAGAGCATAAATTTCTTTTGTTTTAAACCACTCAGTTTGTAATACTTTGTCATCGCAGCCCTAGAAAACTAAAACAGGCATCTGAGAGCAGGGTCTGGGTCTTGTGGTCTATGTTGCCCTTGGTGAATGTATGAATGGGTGGATGCATATATTACTGAGATAATCTGGCCCAGTCCTTTCATGAATACCAGAGCGGGCAAGGGCTTAGACTAGGCTGCATAGCTGGTGGGCCCAGCCCAGCAAAGAGCAGAGCCTCAGGAAATGTAGTCACCCTGCCTGACACGGGGCTCTGGGCCAGCCTACCTCTGTGGGACCCCCTTCCCTCCCTACCAGACCAAGCGGAGCTGGCTGGAGTGGGTGGCGGGCTGAGAGTGGCAGCTCTCACATTTGTAGGAATGAGATCGTCTTTCCAAGCCACTGCCTGGGTTGGTTCCATCACTCACCGTGGCCCCCATGGACGGTACTAACCGTGTTCTCAGCTGTTGCAGCCAGCCTGCTCCACACACCTTCACCGAACCCTCAAACAGGCATGTGGGCCGCAACAGGGCCTCTAGGACCCCCTCTGCCTTCTTCCCGAGGTGAGAGGCCCTGAGAGAAGGGAACTCAAGGGAGACAAGGGTGTGAGTCCCAATGCTGCACACGTTGGCTGTGTGCCCTTGGGCCGGTCCCTTCCCTTTTCTGTGCCTCAGTTTCTGCCTCTTTAACCTCTGTGCTTGAACGCTGCTTTTGGAGTGGGAGGTGGGACAGTGTGATGGTACAGAGAGACCTTGACCAGCAGCGTGAGCTGGGGCAGCCTGCTCACCTCTGTGAACCTCGGGCTCCTCCCCTGTCAGATGGGGCAAGTAATCTAATCTCCTTCTCATCTACGGTGAGGACTAGATGATGTCAGGTACCCGGCACAGTGCCTAGTATGTAAAAATGTTCTGGAAGTGTGGCCATTGCTTTTATTACCTTTCTAGCATCATTGCTCCCATCCTGGCACCCGGAGCTCCAAAGATTAAAGCGTTTTGTGCGGCTGGACCATCCCGTCTCCAAGCCTTTGCATGTGCTGTTCCTTTGCCCCTCAATGTCCCCCTGCAGCCCCTGTGCATCAGAGTCCCACCTGCTCACACTTCGAGGCTCAGCCCTGCTGGCCTGCCTTGCTTCTCAGAATCCCTCCGGACTGCATACTTTTTCCTCCGGGTGCCCCCTGAGGGTCTCATGCCCTATGTTGCAAGCCCTCTCTGCTGGCTCCTGTGTGCTCTCTCCCACCAGTCCAGGGGCCTTGCCCTCTGTCTTTGTGCCCCCTGCATGTCTCTCCCCCGCTTCACTTCCCCTGAGGCCAGTGAGTGCCTAGACCAGGCCCCTTGCCTCTCCAGCCCCAGGAGGTGACCGGCCCCATTCTTCAGGGACAGAGAACTGAGGCCAAGAGAGGGTTCAATTCCCAGCTCTGCCACACCCCACTTCTGTGGCCTGGGGCAAGAAACCTTGTGTCTCTGAGCCTCAGTGTCCTCATCTGTGCAATGGGGATGCTAATGGCACCTGCCTGGCAGGTTGTCATGGAGGTCATGGGAGCTGCTGTCAGAAGGTGGCTTCTCCTAAGGGCTAAGAGTGAGCTGCTGTTGTTATTATTGTTGTCGCTGTGGTTATCAAGTCTCCCAAGGCCACACAGCAAATAGGGAAGTGGGGTATCCTGGCTAGACTGGGTCACCCGGTGCCCAAGTCCAGCCAGTTTGCCCCCACCTATCTCCCTCCCACCTATGAGGCTGGCTCAGCAGCCAGATTTTAAGAATGGAGCATGTGCTGGGATTTCTCCAGCGGAATTGGCAATGCCCTTCTCTCCTCCGGGGGGTGGCTCTGGAGAAGGGGGCAGGTGAGTGGCCAGTGATGTTGAAACAACAGTCTCCTGTTTGCTGTGAGGGGCTTAATGTTGTGACTTGCTTGTGTGCTGCCTCCCTATGTCTTACTCATCAGATATGCTCCCTGGGGACCGAGCAAGACTGCTTGGCTCCCTTGAGTTCCTTTCTCTCAGGGGAGCTCCTGGGAGTGGCACCTCTGCTCCCTCCAGAGGCCTTCTCTCTACTTTCTACATGGTAATGCCTGGCTGGGGAAAGCACAGCTCAAGTCACAGAAATGGTTGTCAGAGAGGAGCTGGCCTGGGAGTCTGGGGAGCCTCTGACCCTCCATCCCACCCCCAGCTTGCTGTGTGACCTTGGGTGCAGCGCCTTATCTCTCTGAGCTTCAGTTTCCTTACCTGGGGAATAAAAAGCTTGAACTCTCGCTCTAAGAAACTATGAAAATTCTTTCTCATAATCAGGAAAGGAAAACTGACTCTTTTATTCAAAGCTGTTGCTGTTGTTATTGTGTGTATGTATTTGCCTGGAATGCCACTCTCCCTCCTTTGCTCAGGAAGGGCTCACTTCAGGCATGCCTTCTTCCTCCAGGAAGCCTTCCCTGACCACCCTCCCTGGCTGGGTTAGGGCCCCTCCTCTGGCTACCCATAACCTTGGGCTTCCTTCTACAAGGCACCCATCTTTCTGTGGTGCAACTTGTTCTGCCCTTGGATTGAGAGCATCCTGAGGGTAGGTGTGGGGTGTCCTGCATCTTGGAATTTCCGTCCTTAGCAGAGAGGCTGATCCTAGAGGACCTCACTCAGTATTAGTGAAGTGCCGTAACATCAGACAGTGGGAGGAGATTCCGGACTTTCTGATCAGGGCAGTTTCCTGGGGGCCAGGGGGAATGGAAGGCCCTGCTTTCAGGGTCTGTGAGGCCCCTCCCTGAAGCATCTTTGAATGACAGAGGTGGGTGGGTGTCCGGGAGAAGAGAGGTGAGGCCCTTCCCCTCTGAGGGTAGTGAGATTTTAACTTGCATTTCCCAGGCCTGATTTTGTTCGTGGGCTTTGCCGGAGCCCTTGGTTTTCCCAAACGAACCCTGCTGTGTCCCTTGGGGCCCACAGAGAGCGGCTCAGCCAGGCTGGGGCAGCTGGCACGTACTCTCTGATCCTTCCTTTCATTTTGGGCCTCTCTGAACATCCAGCCCTATGCCCTTGGTCCTCCGCGCTCAAAGCTTCACAGAAGCAGCTCAGCGGGAAGTGAGAGTCGCTCTGACCCCTCTAGTCTCTTAAAACTCTTGTAAAGGAGTAATACCCTGACGAGAGAGTCTCCTGTCAGATTTACATTTTTTTAATGCCAACTACCGCTCCGCGGGTTTCAAAATGGGAAAGCTGGGCTCCATGGTGAGGATCAAGGGACAGGGAGAGATCCAGGGGCCGACTTCTTTCCTCACTCCCTGCTCTGGGCTGAGGGCCGTTGCCTGCCCGGCTGCCCAGGGCGGGTAGCCACCAGGCCAGCCATGGGCCAGGCTCCCTGTCCCCTGTCCCCACCTGCTCTGGCTCCTCTGTGGTCCTCCTCACCCCACACCAAGCACGTTCCTGCCTCTGGATTCCTGGGTGTCCTGCCTCCCGCTGAGAGTCCCCCTCCTCTCCTAGCTCCTGAGCTGAGTTCGTGTCCTTGGAGGAGCCTTTCCCTGACCAGTAGGGAGATTATCCTTCTGCTCCACCCTTTAAGTCCACCTTTGGAGCCCAGCGTTAGAAAAGACAAAGGCTTGGAGTGCGAGAGATCTGGGTGTAAAGCTTTGCTCTCTAGCCATTAGCTTTTGGAATCTGGTGACTCACTAACCATCCCTGGGCCTCAGGTTCCCCATCTGGAAAGTAGGTATGAAAGCACCCATCTCCGAGAGTGGCCTGGAGGACAGGCAGTTAACGTGTGTGACTTGCCCAGTGCTGAGCCTGAGGGCAGCCCTGCTCCAAGCCTGGCCCTGGGACCAGCACCATCTCCACACTGTTTATTACAGAAACTGAGTAAGAATTAGACACTGGTACAGCAACTTGGCATTACCATGATAACTTATTTTACAAAAGTATCTTTAACAGATTAGAGAATGAATTGATTGCAGATGAAAAGTGGTCCTTTCACACTGAGAATTTGGGGAGCCTTACCTTGGCATGGAAGTCTCAAGAAACTATTTTCATCATTCATCTATGTATCCATCCATCCATCCATCGATCATGAGTTAAGCCCTCACTACGATGCTCAGAGGAGCTAAATTGACTTCTGGCTGTGACTCCTCATTTATTGAGTCTCTTGGGGCAGGGAGGAAAGTAGGCATGTCTCCCCATTTCCTCCAGGGGGTGGGCAGAGGCAAATTTGCTTAACAAAGCTCAGGTAATTAGACCCACATTACATTATCTTTGGGGGTGGGGTGGGGTGGACCAGGAGAAGCCCCGTCCCCATTTCCCATCACTTGTTCTGGCTTGGCACTCATCTTCCTTTTTGATGGGAAAACTCTGGGCAGAATTTACTTTAACTCTGTCCTTCATCTTCCCCAAAGTCAAAGGCAGAGTTTGCCACTCTCCCCATTTCCTTTTATTATGGAAAATGGGAAAACGACAAGTAATTGTTTGAAGATGTTAGAAAGATTGCATTTTGTTTTGCAACTATCAGCTTAAAAATAATGTTTAAGAGATTATGAATGGGTGATTAACTATTTCTTCCATTACTTCCTTCTCAGAATAGTAACTGCAATGATTGTGATATGCACAGTAAAACGGAGGCCCCGCTATCTAAAACCAGGAGAGAGAACAAGTAGCCAGTGTCCCTTTTGGGGTGAAATTCTACCTCTCAGACCTTGGAGAAGGCTGGGCTAGGCAAGGTGGTGAATGTTGCTAAAACAAACATGGTCTCCATGTGCTAATTTCTCTCCACCGCCCCATCGCCCCGTCCCTCCCCACTCCTTGTATCAACAGCTGTAATGGGACTGCAGTCAAATTCAGTATTCACTGCCTTTCCTGAGTCAGTTAGTTTTGGGTGAAAACAGTTTTTGATGCGGCTCTATTGCGCCATTTTAGTGGGTGTTTATCATTTAAAAGGAACAATTTTAATACCTACATTTGCCTTACAGTATGAGCCATAAATGTGATTTAGGCTTCCCTTTATAATAGACTCTTACAAGCGATTTCCTAGGCTCCAGAAGAACCATTCCTCCAAGCAGTGGCCATGAAAATGAACAGGCTTTTGCTTCTTTTCCAAAGTTTTCCTTTTTAAATACCTTCTGAAATTATTGAACGAAAGCTGGGTAAATGGGCTGATCTGTGTGCCTTCCTTGCTGGGAATCTGGAGCTCCGGGAAATGCCTTGGGGTAGGACGGTTCTCCACAGTAGGAGGTAAGACCCAGGAGGTGTGGTGCTGATGTTGTGTTGATGTCCAGGGGCTGTTTGTCCTCCCTCTTGCATCTTCTCTGGCCTCCAGCTTCCGCATCTGTAACAGGGCGGAGGCGGTGGCAGTAATACAAATCCCCTGTATCAGTGCTCCTCAGAGTGAGGTTTGCGGGCAGGCGGCATCGGCATCACCTGGAAGCTTGCTAGAAATGCAGTTTCTCTGGCTGTGCCCAGACTTGCTGTATCGGAATCTGGGGGTGGGGCCCAGTGATCAGCGATCAGTTTTCTCAGCCTTCCAGGTGATTCTGATGCATATGCTAAAATATGCTCTGCCTTCTTGGGAGCAGAGCTGGGAGCCTGTGAAACATCAGGGCGAGCCACTGAAAGAGTTCACAAGTTCCTTTAGCGAAAAGATTTCCCAATCCTGGGAAGCTGTAGGTCCCCTGTGTGCTTAGGACCCAAATTGGCTTATGACAAAAATAGTGGGTTCAGTGTTGGACACCACAAGTCAAGGTTGGATATTTGAAAGACTGGAGGGTGTGTCTTGAGATGACAAGGGGGATGGTGAAAAATCTGGAAGATGAGACTTTGTTCTGTTTGTTCAGAATTACCCAGTAGATACCCACTGGCCCCCAAGGTGCTCCCCACACACCACATTTCCGTGGGCATGGGCACGGGTGTGTTTAACCTGGAGAATAAGGAGGAGAGGCAGAGACCTGGAGACTGTCTTCCATTTACTGGAGGTCTGGACCATTGATAATGGAGTTGACGTCTCCGCAGCTTCCGAGATGCCCCAGGGAGAAAAGAGGCAAATAAGAGAGCGTGTTCTCCATCACTGGGGGTGTGTAGGCAGAAGCGGCTGACCGTGGCGCTGCTTACCATCAAGCGCACTCCTACTTTTTGTTCCAGCCCACAGCTGACCTTCTTGTGGCCTCTCTTCTCCAGGGTGGGAAGGCCATTAACCTCATGAATGAGGAAAGCCCTCCTGCCTGGATATGCCACTTCCTGCTGAGAAATGCCTCCATTCGGGGGAAAAATGGGATTAATTTTTAGCGGAAGCAGCAGTGGCTGAACGTGCAGTTTTCAAATTGTTGACTGTGATATTAAGTAACAAGCAGACTCCTGTCCAATGGATGTTATTAAAATTAACTGTTTTAGCACTACATTTAGAATCAAAACTAATCTGTCACTCCTAAATTGGTTTCTTTCAACTGCTATTTGCAGGTAAAATGAACAGTTTTAACAATTACATCTCCAGTGCAAATCATAAACTTGATTTACAGGAAAACACTTAATTTACTGCCTTTGACTATGCACCAGAGCTGCCAATTATCTGACTGTAAATTTCCCCCCTTGGTTATTTGCTTCTTAAACAGCAGCCTTCGTCCTGTTGCCTCACTTGCGTTTGGGCCCAAGGCCCTACCTGGGATTGTAGACTCTGATTTGGGGTTTTGTCTGTGAAGACTTGGGTGCTCAAAAGTAGATGGGGATCTATACAGAGCTGGGTCCCTGAGGGCCCTCTGTTCTGTGCTGTTTCATGTTGTAAAATATTGAGTGGAATAGCACCGCTATTTAACTAATCTGGGTGAGCCATTATGGGGGGAAAATCAGTGTGTTTGAGCAGGAAGGCCCTTGGAGCAAACTAATAAATGATTCATTTGTTCATCAGTTGATTAAACAGCCGTTTTTCTCAAGCGAGGAACTGTAGGCTGTGCTGTGATGGATGCATGCCCCACGGTCCCTGCCCTCAACGAGTTCACAGTCTAATAGGAAAGACATGTGCTAAATACCATCACTTTGTGATGTAGTCAATCACTCCTTTAATGGTTGGCTGTTAATGATCTGCAGTGCTGGGGCCCACTGAGAGGCAATAGTTCTGCTCAGTGGTGCTGGGTGGGGGAAGAAGGTAGGCAGAAGCTTTGTACAAGTTCCGTTTTGAACTGGGCCTTGAAGCGTCAGTAGGAATTTTTCAGGTAGTGGAGGAGAGGAGAGGGCATTCCAGGCAGAGAGAGCCGACTCTTGCACAGAGGAGCAGGGCATTTTCAGTGAGGGGTGCTGCCGTCAGGCCTGGCAGGAGGGGTGGGCGGCATGACTGCTTGGAGGTAGGGTGGAGCCAGGATTCCTCTTTTAAGGAATTTAGGTTCTGCCTGGTTTACGGTTGAACTCCTTTTCTAGCTAAGCAAATGTAAGTTCACAGCTCTGAAATGGCCCTCGTCAGTCAGGAGGGACTGTGAACGCCAAGAAGTTACAGGATGGAGGAGGGTTTCCTGGTATTTTGAGAAGTCAGAATGCATATGGAAACCACATGCAAATGAGATGCAAGCCAGCACCTGCTCTGTATTGTGTTGTCAGCTGGCTTTCTGCAGCAGGGAGGGTCCTGTGCATTTCAACAAAGGTGAACAAAAGTAGCTGAGCTACAGGACACTTCATGAGGCTGCATAAAAAATAGAATTGCCCCGAGATTTTCCCTGCTACGGGTCCTTCTGTAGAGGGGAGAGTCTTACTGGGAGAGCGAAGGACCAGAGTTTAGGCCCCAGAAGGGCAGGATGAAGTCCCCACAGTTGCCACCGGGAGGGAGCCCAGGACTCAGGATTTCTGGGGTGTGGTTTCCTTCGGGGAGGCCGATGGGCTGGCAGGCTGGCTTGGGAGCCCGGGGTTCTCATCCCCTCTGCACCTCCCACTCCTCTGCGCTCGGTGCCCCCCTCAGGAAGGGCGAAGGGGGATCTGCGGTGAGTCGGCGGTCTGTGGCTTTCTGCCGACTGCCAGTGCTGACTGCCTCCTGAGCCCCAGCCGGGTGATCACTGAGACGGGATGGTGTTGCAGGCTGTTCTCCTCACAGGGGACTTGAGGGTAACACCCTGGCCTCGTATGCCCGTGAGCTGTGCTGGAGAGCCGCTGTGGGCTGGGGTCCCCAGGGCCACTGAGGGAAAACTGGGAGCAACTCAGAGGAGGTTTCGATCCCAGGCTCCCTCTTTCTGCAGGGATTCAATCAAGAAACAAGAGCGCAAGGACCCCTGCAGCCGCCCGGCCTCCTATGACAAGGGGGTGGGGTAGCACCCAGGCCCTGGAAGCTTACAAGGCCAACTCTTCTTACTCTGCTGAGTGGCCTTGGGCGAGTCCCCCTGCAGTGTTTTTGTGCCTCTTGGACGCCAGACCAGATATTTCACATAAGACATTTTCCCTGTTGAGAGTCACCCCACCCTGACCTGAGCCCCTTTGGGGCAGGGGCCGCTGCACAAACATTTTGGAGAGCCAGGGGTGGCATGGGTGTCCAGGCCTCTGGGACAGACGGCAGCCTCAGGTCCCTGCCGCCCCGTGGAGGGAGGCTCGCTGCATCTGTGGGTCCTGGGGGTTGCTTGCAGCCTGCCCTGCGCATCCTGATGCCCCGCCCCTCTATCTTCTTCTGTCTCCTTTTTCTCTCTCCCTGTCTCTCCGGCCTGCTCCCTCTCTACTTTCCCTGCGTGCCTGACTTGTCCTCCGGGTGTGGTTCTTTCTGTGCTCTCTCTCACGTTCTCTGGGTCTGGCTCTCCTCCTACCTGCTCTACCTGCCTCTGTCTCTCTTGGGACCCCTCCCTCCATCTCCCTCTTCTTGCCTGGCTCCTGAAGCCCAGTTCCCTCTCCCCTCCTCCATGTTCTCCCGCCTCCGCGCCTCCTGTCTTCTCCCATCTGCGTCCACCCCACCTTCCCCCACCCAGCTCCCAAATCATGAGCACTTTGGGGGAAACTGAGGAAGGGTCTCTGATGAGGGTGGGAGGGGCAAGAAGGGAGAGGACAAGAACTGCTGGCCTTCAGCAGGTGGCACTGTTGGGCGACTTTTGCTTGTGAAACCTTTCAGAATTGAAAAAACACTGGAATCTAATTGGCATTTGAGAGCCCTTTTTTAAAAAAAAAATAAAAATAATGACTCTCATTTCCCGGGCATCATTAAACAAGGTGCAGTGTTTGTGTGTGTGCGTGCGTGTGTGTATGTGTGAATGCAGATGTCTGCATATGAGCCAGTGGGGCTGGAAGTGTAGCGGTGTGTGAGCACATGCCATGTGTGCCTGAGTCCGTGTGTACATGTGTAGTAGAGATGTGTGTGTAGGAGTGTTTGTGTGCAGCTATGTGAATGTGGGTTTTCACGGCTCAGTGTGTACCAGTGTGAGGGGAGTCTATACATGCGCAGCTGTCAGTGTTGGGCCCACGGGTCTGTGCCTATGCGTGTGTGTAGCTGCGAGTGTGTGAGCATGTAGGTGTACCGGTGGGGTTGTGTGGGGAGCACAGATGAGGTATTTGTGTCTTCACATATGCCCGCTGGTGGCGGTTTAGCGTAGTAGATAAGAGGGAGAGCCGTGGACTCAGGCCTCCAGGTTTAAATTCTGGCTTCACATTTATAGCTGTGTGATTTTGACCTAGTCCCCTAACATCTCTGAGTCTCAGATTCTTCATCTGAAAAATGAGATAATAATAATATCTATCTCTGGATGATTGTGAGGATGAAATAGAATCATCTGTGTCAAGGGCCTGGCAGGGCACCGTCAAAGGCTCAGAGCCACAGTGCATCAGTGTGCGGGTCAGTAGGGCACAGCCTCCTGCCGTCCAGCTCCACTGGCTGGCGGGGCTGGGCTTGCTGGGCCCAGAGGCTTGAAGTGCTGCTCTCTCCAGGGGCTTAGAGGCCCAGGGTGTCTGGGGGTGCATCCCAAGGGCCTCTGGGTCTGCAGGAAAGAACCAGGGCTGGAATGACCCCCATGGTGGAGATCCGAAATGCAAGAGCTGGAGGGGACCTCAGGGGTCATGATTTCAGCTCCTCATGTAAGGAGGGGAGAAGGCAGCCTAGAGGGGTGAGGGCCAAGTCAGGACCAGGCCAGTGTCTGCGGGCACTAAGCTAGGCTGAGTCCCAGCCTGGGGCCTGAGGGCAGAACAGCTCCTTGTAACCCTGACTCCCTCCCCTTGTCTTTCTCCCTCCTCTTCCTCATGTCTGTGGTGACCTTCTCTCTTACAGCTGAAAGTGGAGGGGGAGACATCTGCTCTGGTTATCTACTGAAGTTTAACATCATCCCCACCTTTAGTGTCTGGGAACCGTTGGTTGTTATTGTGCCCAATTCCATGGGTTGACTGGGCTAAGCTGGGGTCTTATGTAGTGGCCAGGCTGGAGGTCACCTGAGGAACGGCCACTTGCCTCCCATGCCCGGCTTCTCAGGGTCCCTGGCCTCTGTGTCTGGGCAGTGTCCCCTCCTCCAGGCCCCTCCACGTGACTTGAGCCTCTCCCAGCAGGGTGGGCTCAGGGTAGCTGCACTTCGTAACAGATCATCTGAACTAAAGCATCCACGTTAGAGACGATAATATAATGTTAAATGTCCTAGTTGCAAATAAAATCTTAAGTTTGAAGCATGTACGGCTGTGGAGAGTCCAGCAGGCTGACGCTGATGATCAGCTATAGTCGTAAAATCAAATCCGCCAACTCCCTGCAGTTTCTGTTTTCTTTTGTTTTTCTCTCCACACATTTCCAGAGATTTTATTTTAACATGGAGGCTGGCTCCAGGGTACAGAAAGTGGCGGCAGCTGGGCTAGTCAAGAGCTGTGCCTTGAACTGGCCACGCCAGTTTCCGTTTTCTACTGGACAAAGCAGTCGTGGCCCACCCTGGTTCAAGAGGGTAGAGAAACAGAACCCGCTTCTTCATGGAGGGGAGCAAGGTGGTACTGCCAGTGAGCCCGGGGGGCTGGTGACGGTGGCATATGGGCATCTTTGAAAATGCAGCATCCTAGTGACGTCGTAAGGGGACGACAGGGCCGGTCTCCAGAGCGCTCCTCTCTGTCACCGCATCCAGGTCTTGGAGCAGCCTTCCGCGGCAGGGCTCTCCCCACCTCCTCACTCACCGTGTGACCTCGGGCAGCTCCCTTCACTCACATCTCAGTTTGCACATCTGTAAAATAGGAGGATAATACTAGAGCCCCCCCCATCCAGCATGCAGAACACGGCCTGGCACACAGCAAGGCCTCGGAGGTGTCCTTGTCACTGTTGTCATCCTTGGCTGCCCCTCAGCTGAGAAAATAGAGGCTCAGAGAAGTTAAGGGATTGCCCAGGGCTGCACAGTATGGAGATGCCAGAGCCGGGCCTGGAACGCCAGCGTTCCCCCTCCAAACTCCACACTGTCCCCTCGGAGGCTTTGTGTTGTTAGGAGAAGGCTCAGAGGGGCTGGGGAGCAGGAAGCAATAGGAAGATGAGGAGTCGAGGGAAACATTGTCCCATCTCAAGTTCTAGGCTGTGTCTCCTGGGACGCCCAGATTCACGTACTGTCTCCTGATTCATCACTGGCCCTTCTGTCCCAAGCCCCCCACTTTGATTACAGCCCCTATTCCCGGAGTGGTGTTGGGACCAGCCCCAGACTTCTCTGGGCCAAGAGTCATTTCACAGCTTCCCATACTGTCCCAGCCACCCAGGCCCCCGTGTCCTCCCAGCCACCCAGGGAGGGGCCGCTGCCCCTTCCACAGGAGAGGAAACTGAGGCCGGGAGAAGTCATGCGTCTCCTCCAGGTCCCCTAGGGCTGGCCTCACTGCATCTCTGACTCCTCTAGGCATGGCCTGCTGCCCCCGCTCTCTTCTCTCCCTCCAGCAGGCCTGCACAGGCTTCCAGACCCGCACCCCAAAATGACGGTCCCCTTATGCTCCTGGCTTTCCAAGCCCTGCCGCGTTTCCCAACTGTGCTTGCTGGAGCTCTAGTCCCACGAGAAGCTCGGTGACGAAAGGGCTCTGTGGTCAAATGATCTGGGAAACGTGGCTTCCTTCACCCCTCCCTTCTCAGGACCCACGCTGTGTGTCATAAATGGAAGGCCCTGAGGATCCTTGGTAAACAGATGGGTTCACTCGGGTTTAAGCCAAAGCTTGCCAAATTTAATCATAGCATTCCACCCTGCAACACACACACACACACACACACACACACACACACACACACACACACACACACACACACACACACACACACACACACACACACACACACACACACACACACACACACACACACACACACACACACACACACACACACACACACACACACACCACACACCTTCTTTTGTTTCACAAAATCACTTTTTAACACGTGTTTTTGGAATATTCTTTCAGAAACGTGGCCTAAGCGGTAAAGTCCAAATCTCTACCCTTGGTATTCAAAGGAAGGGCTGCGTAGCTGGGATGCAACCCTGTTTTAAGTTTTCTCTCTCTCGGATCCCAAAGAATCCTTCTCCTCGGCATTCCCTGGTCTACACAGGACCCGTGGCCTCTCCCATCCCAGTTTTTACTCAGACCTCTCCACTCACTCCTCCAGGGACACCCCCAGCCAGCGCTCACCTCCCGGGGTGGGCTGTGACGGCCGTGCCTCCCTCTGTGATGGGTTACATCCCGTGTTAGTCGCGTTTTCATGCATCAGTCTTGCGCCCTGAACTAAACCTGAGCTCTTTGCAGACACAGGCGCCTGGCAGGCCGCAGTGTCTCCTGACGCCCTCCCAGGCCCAGCGCAGACGAATGCACTGTTCATCCTCGTGGCTGGGTTGGTGGGCAGCGGGCACTGAGAAAGCTGAGGAGGGAAAGGCATTTTGATACCTCGCAACTGGCTGACATGGCTGGAGTTTCACGCTCAGGTGCAGAGGGACTGGTGACTCACTCTTGGCCTTGGTGTCGGAGTCCCAGGCACTTGGGACAGTACACATCCCTGGTCCATACATCTGTCCCATGTTCAGTTTGAGCTGAACTTGGAACCAGCACTTCCCTCCTTATGTATCCCTAGGAGAGATAGGAACAAGAGGAAGTGGCTTCAGCTGAGCAGCAGAGACCCCAGCTGGACTCAGGAATAGCTTTCCAGCTCGCGAAGACTGTGGGCCGTTTGACAGATTAGAGTTCAGGGACAAGTCTTAGGCTTAGGGGACCTTCTGTGTCGTCCTTAGGGACTTTAGGGGTGGCTGCACCCCTCCTGGTGGGGAAACACATGACCTCTTTGGGGGTTTTCATCCCTGTGATTTCCAGGCTGCCAGCTCCCAGGGTCCCTGGCGTCATAGGGGAGGAAGGAGTTGTGGGTCTGGGGAGTGAGGGTGGGAGAGGAGAGGGTCGTGGCGAGGGGTCTGTGCAGCGGGGGGCCTGCCCAGATGAAGGGAGCTGTCATGCTAAGCCAGCTCCAATGGCTCTTGGAGCCACTCTGGGGCCTCCCCCAACCCCTTCATGTGCTGCAGTTATTTTTAGCGCTGGGATGTGCAGAACATGCTACAGAGAAATAGAGTGGAAAATCTGACACTCAGAGCCCCACTTTGAGGGAGACACAGTTCCTCCAGCCGGGCCTCGCTCACGTGTCTGATTTGCATCCTTCACGTTTCTCCAGGCAGCCTGACTTTCAATTCTGTGGACTCCCCGAAACTGGCTCACAGCCCGCTCGGCAGGCTCCAGGGTCCTGGGACCTGGCGGTCATGGCTCCGGTCAGGTCATTCTTCCTTCTGCCAACCATTGGAATGGTGACCTGCATACAAAGACAGGGTTCTAAACGAGAAGAGCCCAGCTCTCATCTCCTGGGCTGCAGTGTGGAGAAGGCAGGGTGGGTCTTAGGACTCCTGTTAGGTAGGGGATGAAACAGAGGCTCAGAGAGGGTGTCGTGGGACCCAAGGTTGCACAGAGAGGGAAGAACAGAGCTGGCCCTTAGGAGAGCCTGCACCTCAGTCTTGGGTGTCAGCACAGAATGTAATGTCTAGGAACCCTGGAATCGAAGTCCAAAATGGCTTGGGAGGGGTGCAAGCAAAGAAGAAGACACAAAACTTGCTCAGAGGCAGGGGCAGCTCTCCCCTCCGGAGGCTAGTGTAGTAGGTATTTAATTAAACATTACTTCAGGTTTTTTTCCTCTTATTACAAAAGCATGCATGTTCTTTGTAGAAAATTTAAAAATACAGATAAGCAAACAGAAGAAAATTAAAAACACCCCTAATCCTAGCACTCAGAGATAAACCCTGTAAATATTTTGGTGTTTTGGTGGATATAGTGCCAGGCTTTCCCTTTTTCTTTTTTAAAACGTTTTCATTTATTTTTAATTACACATAAAATATAGGAATGCATTCTTGTTAGAAACATTCACACAATACAGACCAAACTAACCATCTCCCCTCCCTCCCAGCTTCCCTTCCCGCAGAGGCACAGTTATAATTTTGATGTGTATCGTTCCTGATCTTTCTCTAAGTGCACACACGCATTTATATCTGTACATATAGAGATACATGGTTTTATTTTTAGTGTGTTCAGATGTTTTTTGCTTCAACAGAAATGGTATCATGCTGTATGTATTGTTCTGCACTTTGATTTTGTCACCTAACTATTAGTCTTGGAGTTTTCTCCATGTCACTACTTATAGCTCTAACTCGTTCGTTCTAACTGCTGGGTAGAATTCCTTAGCACAGATACATCAGAGTTTATTTAGCCATCCCCCTGGTGATGGGCTTTTAGATTGCTTCCACTTTTTTTTTTTTTGCTATTGCAATGCTGCCTTCCATGCTCTTGAACATGCCTCCCTAGGTGAGAATACTTCTCTAGGATCAAAGCTGAGAAGAGAAATTGCTGGTCACTCTCTTTTCACACACATTAAGAAAATGGGAGCATCTTGGACCAACTGCCATAGGAACTTGCCTTCTTCACTTCTCCATGTTAATAAAAAGGCAGCTGTGACAGCATTTCCCAAAGTCTGCTCTGGACAGTACTAAAGTCCAGTGAGACATTAATAGGTGTGTCTGGGGAGGAAAAAAATCAGGGCAGGTGTATTGTTGAGCTCTTGGAAATTCACTAATGCACACTAGTATGTCAAGAGATGTCCTGAAGTAAAGAAACAAGTTTGTCTTCATTTAGCATGGCTTCTCCCAATTTGAGGGCTGCGGTGTAAGAAACACAGATTGTGCCCTCCCCACATCCCCTTGGCCCTGCCACTTCAGTGCACGGCTGGCCCTCCTTCCACCTGCTGGCGCCTGCATTTTGTGGCCCGAGGACTTTCTCTTGCTGCAGGGCCTGCTCAGCTGCCCTGTGGCAGGCAGGAATGCATGCTTTTGTCTCCAACAGCCCTCGATCAATGACTTGCAGGGAGTCGGTATATAAATACTCCAGCGCCCTCACCCTTTGGGTAGGACACCTCTGAGGTAAGTGTTTTAGGTTGGTCCCAGAGTTTACCCAGAGGAATTAGACTCCCACCACCCACCGTGGTGGCTGGTTTGAAAACACACCCCTCATTACTGCCTTCCATGTCTCACCTCCCCACTTCTCTACTTTCGCCTCCCACGCATTCAGGTGTACCTGCATTCGAGTCCTGGGGCTGCTCCAGGGAGACCCCCTAACTAAGACTCTGATAATTGATTACTTCTTATTGGCGTCATGTGAATGTCCGGAGTATTTTTCTCAACCCAACCCACCCTGCATTGTTGGATGTTAAAGGTTGTTTCCATCCTTTTTTTTTTTTTTTGCTATTGTAAACAATCCTGTGGTGGACATCCTTGAAGCTCAATTCTTAATTATTTCTTTAGGGACTATTCCTCGACATAAAGACACTGGTTCAAAGGCGAGCATTTTTCTAAGGCTTTGGGAAGTATTGGTGGCATCTGCATTGTCCCCTTCTTGTCTTGCTCTATTACCACCTTGCAGCCCACAAAGGGCCCAGAGGGGCCAGCAATGGGTGTGCTCAGGGGATCTTGAGGTCGATGAGGGTCTCTTGTAGGGACTGGGAAAGGCAGATTAGAGGAGGTGCTTGGCAGGATCCAGGGAGACAGACAAATATTGACCTGGGAGTTCACAGTAAGGGGTTTGGAGCTTGGTGGTTAGGGTGCCTCTTCCCAGGTTCTTGTTCCAAACCGTTCTCATCCTGCAAGGCCTATCTGAAACTCCATGTCCTCCAGGAAGCCTTTCTTGTCTTTTCTAGCCCTTGTGAGCCTCCCCCGGAGGCGGCACACGATTCAGTACTAATCCTGTATGGTCCAAGCCACATCCTGTGGGTAGAGGTTCTGTCTGTGAGAGTCAGTGTTATGCACAGGACAGATTTATGTGCTTGGGGTTTAATAAATGCTTGTGGTAAGAGCTCTGGCTTGGGAACCAGGGAGCCCGGATTCAAATCCCACCTTTGCCTGTTGACCCCTGGGGGTGGGCCCGTGGGCCTCAGGGCAGAGGCCCTGAGGTGGGCTTGAATGGGAATGAGCACAACGTGGGCCCGCTCTCTCCCTTCCCAGCCTCTGGTTTCACCCCCTTTCCAGGGAGTCTGTATGCCATGAGCCCCAGAGGCTGGGCTGTCTGCATTCTGCATGGGCTGCGAATATCAGCGTGCCTTTCTTTTTATCCTTCCAGGTGCACGTTTCCGGAGACAAATATACCCTCCATTCCCAGCCCCTCGATCTGTCTAAACACAATTTGACATTCGTTGCTATTAGCTTAGCACCTTATCAAATAATGCGGCTTGATCGAGATAAAAGGTTTTACAACCCTTGCTGCCTTTGTTTCTGCCTGCATTCACCCGCTGAGACAGCTAATAATTACTACCAAAGACAAAGAGAAATCTATACGCTCAGTGTTGAGGTTCCCGTGTGCATGTTAAGCAGCAGCTTGAGGAGACAGAGCAGGGAGGAGACGCCCCGAGTGCAGCCTGTGCCCCCAGACGGGGCCTTGCTCTCTACTGGGTTCCAGGGCTGCAGGTGGAGAGAGAGGTGGGAGTGGGCCCCAGTGCCCTACCTTGAACATGTCAAGGCCTGGTTAGGGAGGATGGGAGCCAAGTGCAGGGTGAGGCAGGGGGCACTGGCGTAGAGGGCATGGCCCCACTCAGGGATGCTGGGGACCTAGGACCCTGGCTCTGCTACTGGGTCACGCCGTGAACTTGGATATATCTCTTGCCCTGTGTGGGCCTCAGTCTCTGCTTCTGTAAATGGGACTCCTCAGGCAGTGTGGTGGGGAGTCTGGAAACCTCGGTTCTTGAGTTTGCTTAGATGTCAACAGGCAGTACATGCTGTTCTGGTCCTCAGTTTCTCTATTTGGAAAATGAGAGTCTGATTGGGATGATGGCTATGGGCTTTTCAGGGCTCGGTCTTAGGCAGGGGATGACACAGCTGATGTCTCCCTGGGCATCTGTTCCGTGGCCAGACCAACATGAGGCATGGACTGTGGGTGCTGAAGAAGGAGGAGACATAGGCTTTGAACTCAGAAGCTTTTCCAGAGAGGTAGTTTTCGTCCCAGAACTAACAAACACAGAAAGTGAAATGAGAGCTTGCAGTGGGGGGCTCACTGCAAACTAAAGTAGTCTGAGAAGGCTTCCTGGAAGAGGAGAGCCTGGATGCTTTCAAGGGAGATGGGGTGGACCCTTGAATGGAGGTGTGTACAGCAAGAGCAGTGCTATGGACTGAATGTTTGTGGGGCCTTTGGGAGTTGACTAGGTCATGGGACCAGAGCCCTTATGAATGGGATTAATACCTTATAACAGAGACCCCAGAGAGCTCTCTCACCCATTCCATCATGCAAGGACACAGGGAGAAGACTGCTGTCTGTGAACCTGAAAGCAGGCCCTCACCAGACACTGAATGTGCTGGTGCCTTGATCTTGGACTTCCCACGCCTCCCAACTGTGAGAAATAAATGTTATTTGTAAGCCACTAAGCCTGCGGTATTCAGTTATAGCAGCTCCAGTGGACTGAGACAAGCAGTAACAAGGATCATGAATAAGGTGGATTGTGGGACTTGTGAGTCTCTGATAGAATGATCTGGACTTTAGCACTTGCAGGTACCAGTCACTCGCCAGTGGAAAAGGGTTATCCGCGGCTCTCAGAACTGAAGGGACTGCCTGGATTTTCTTTTCCCCACAGCTGCCCAGGGCTGTGGGGAGGGGTAGAGCCAGTGGTGTGCTAATAAATGTTTAGCAACAAGTCCTCTGGGGGTAAAAACACTTTGATTTGTATAATTTCCCAGTTTCCACGGTGTAAATACTCCCATCCTGGCTGATTTCAAGTTAGCAATGTGATGTCACTGAATGTGGAGTTGGGAAGAGATACACAATTGGCCCTTATGATTGGGTATGAGCTAGTTCCGGCCCATCACAGGTTGGAGCTCCGTTTAAGCCCAGTTTAAGTCAGATCAGAGACTCACGGTATGTCAAGGCTTAAGAGGCAAGGGATGGAAAGTAGCACACATGCCACCTCTACTCCTATCTGTGCTTACGGCAGGCATCACTAATCAATCATGTCTCTGCTTAAACCCCAGATCCTTCTCATCAGAGTGCTCCAGGCAGCCACTACCAGTTGATTAGGGTTGGTATGTAAAATGACAGCTCCTTGCCATTGCTGATCTAGACTAACATCCTTAATGTACAGACGAAGAAACTGAGGCCCAGATAGGGGAGATCACCTAAACAGTTTAGAAAAGCTGAGGCTGGAAGCCCAGTGGTCTGCCTCCCAAGCCTCCACTCTCCTGTTCTCCCACACTCTCATCTCTCCCTTTAAGAGAAGCAACAAGGGCAAAACGTACCTTGTTGCTGAGAGAGGTGGCTTTGGGCCTGGACTGGGCAGGTCTGTTCCCTGAAATTCCTACCTTGAAGACAGAGATGAATCCCCTCCTGTTCATGACTTCTTATCACAAAGACCCATCGGCAGCGAATTGCCATTTTGCTCTGTGCCCTTTTTTGGAGTACGTGTGTGTGTGCGTGTGTGTGTGTGAAGACTTACGTATCTCTGCACACACAAACGGACATGTTTGCATTTCCTATTAGCTGGTGACAAAGTTGGGGCCCTCCCCAGAGAGCAGCAGCCCTCCAGAGTGCGCCTGTCTCCCAGATTTATAGTAGGAGCCAGGCACTGAGTCATGATTTATCCCGAGACTGGCTCTAGGCCAGCCCGCTCGCGGCTTGGCTGCGATGCGTCTGGCTTGCTCTCTCTTTTTCCTTCCCCTTTCTTCTTGGCCTTTTCACATAGTCACCCTCAGACACCATGCTTCTGGGAAGCCCTTCCTCGTCCCAGGCGCCTGCTGTCTCCTGTGCCTCCTGCTTGCCTCCGGCTTCCCTCTCATCACCCTGAGTTGGGATTCTTTGCTTTCATGCCTGTTTCCCTCCTGGACTGGGAGCTCCTAGTCCAGGAGCAGGTTTCTTTCAGTAGAGCAGGTCCTCCATCACTGTTGAATGAACCCCAGCACCCCGTTTCACTGTCCCTTCTCCGTGCCTCTCTCCATAGTTGTCCTCATCTTCCTGTGATTTGGAGTCCAGGATTTGTCAGGAAGAGGTCTGGGGGCCTTGCAGTCATTCTTGCTCATTGTTAGGTGGTGCACACTCTTCTGGCCAAGTGTGTTTTTGTTTTGGGCATTGCTCAGAAGAGTGGGCTGTGCTGTGTCACTGTCACAACACTGCCCTTCCTAACTGCTGATGCAGCTCTGCCTTGGACCCTCCTTTGTCCTTTATCTGGCCTGAGAACATGCCGCATCCCAGTCGACTCCTCCACTGCGGGAGTCCTGCCTCTGGGGGCAGGGATGTCACCTCCGTCCTGGCCAGCATCAAAGCAGGCCCTGCAGCTGCCCATAGGCCAGCTGCCCTTCGCCATGGGGAGAAGGGGGGAGCTGTGCCCTTGCCTGTGGGCAGAAAATGGGCATTTACTGAGTACCAGCTGTGTGCTTTGTATACTGTGTCAGATCCTTTAATGCCTCATTTCATTTCATCCTCCCAATAGTGGGATAATGTGATATTATATTCCCATTTCAAAGATGAGAAACCAAAGTTACCTTTGTCTTACATAGACTTGCCCAGGATTATACACCCAGGAAGGGTTGGGGCCAGGGACCTTAATCTGGGTCCTTCTGTGTCTGTGCTGCCTTCCTAAGAGAGAGAGTGATGAAGTTGAAGAGTGAACCTGACCACCTTAAAACTTATTTTCCTGGGTGAGTCTTGGAGACCATTTGTGAGTACAAAGGATTGACAAAGCCCAGGGGGACCCCACGATTTTCCACTCCCCAGAGTGTGCTCTTAGAAGCCAGGGAAGTACTCACCCTCTCCCAAGGTCTGGGACCATATGACAACCCTGTGTAGACCTCTGGCATCCTTCACTGCAGAACCGGAAATGACCTTAGGAACTTCTTGTTTACACCCCCATTTTACAGAGGAGAAGACTGAGGCTGGAATAGAGAATTGCCTCAGATTCCTCCTGAGGAGTAGCCAAGGTGAAGATGACTGCTCTCTACCCCTGAGCAGCCCTCACAAGCCTGAAGACCCAGACAGGGTTGGGAGGGCTTGCTAGCCAGTAGATGGATTTCTCTGGAAACCCTGCAGGCTGGTGTTTAAATGGTAATCCCCTTGAGGTTCGAGCTTATTCTTGTACTTTGTTGTACCAGCAGAAAGCCACGCCTGGCACTGTGCCCAGATGGGCACTCAGTAAGGCAACACGAAGAGGTCTGGAAACCCTGAGCCAGGGAGTGTCAGAGTGGCAAATCCCAGATTGCTGGACTCCTGGTTCAGTGCTCCTTCTGTGGCCTTCCTCTAGAATAAACAGGAAACACACAGGCTGCAAGGTCTCTATGACTTTGGACATCGGACATGGACAGAATTCTAGAATGCTAAAATCCCTGTCTCTTGGAGACCCTCCTACTCCTGGCACAAATCCTTACCCAGCCTTCATTTGAATACTTCTGGCGATGGGGAGCTCACCCCTCCTCATTGTTGGCCATACCAGTTAATACCAAGTTCTCTTTCCTTCCTCCTTGTAACTGATGGCCATCACTCTGGACTCAGGGCCACTTGGGCCCCTGCTGGCTGAGCTCCCTGACCATTTCTCGGCTGGTGGTGGCTGGTTCTCTGGCCATGCCTTTCCTCCCTGTTGCAGACCCCCAGCCTGCCTAGCTGAGAGTGAGGGAGATCAAGTATGAGTTGTAGCTTTCCCTCTCATCTTGTGACCTTGGACATGATACTTAGCTTCTCTGAGCCTTTGATTTCCTCCTTTGTAAAATGATGATAGCTTTATTGGATTGTTGAGAAGATTAAGTGAGAAAAGGTCTGGAAAGTGCCGAGCCTGGTGGTTGGCACAGAGTAAGAACTCAATACATGCTAGGTAGTATTATTATGACCTCCTAATTTGTGAGCTTGGAGTGGTAGCACCTGCCTTGCCGAGTCATCTTGAGGATTAAATGAGATGAACTACGTAAGTGGTGAGCCCAGATTTTGACTCATAGCAAAGCTGGCCTCATAGTGACAATAGTACTTTGTCACTCATGTTACCATCACAAAGGGAGGGTCCTGCCAGTGGAGTGCATGAGACACAAACTCCCAGGTACCACTTTCTTGATAAACATATCAGAGACTTATCCTGGCCCCTTTAATTTAAAATTTTGGGTTTCTTTCTTTCTTTCTTTTTTTCTTTCTTTCTTTTTTTCTCCTCATCCCAATGAGGTGTAGCAATGAGGATACTTTCAGCTGCATTTAACAGGAGAACCAAGTAAGATGGCTTAAAGGATAGAGAAATTTACTTTTGGACATTACAAGAATAGTAGAGTGGTAGCAGCATCTACTGTAACCAGAAAGAGTTCAGAGCCCAAAGCCAGACTGCATAAGGAAGAATAATTGCTAGCTTTATGACCTTGAACTAGTTACTTAATCTTTCTGGGCCTCAGTTTTCACTTCTGTAAGTGATGCTACCAGTAGTCCCTTCCTCAGTGGGCTGTTGTGAGGATTAAATGGATTAATAAATGCGAAGTGATCAGAACAGCTCCTGGCTCGTGATAAGTGGCACATAAGCACTGATTGTTGTTTATGGCAGAGGTAGGATGGTTCTGAGGCTCATCAATATGGGGACGCAGTGACGTGAGCAGGCATTGAATTTTTCCATTATCTGCTCTGCCATTGTCATTCTGTCATTTTTCCCATTGTCACTCTGCCTCTGACTTCTTTGTCCTCAGGTTTGTAGCCTCATGGTGCGAGATGGCTGCAGCTGCATCAAGCATCACTCCTCATACAACACTATCCAGAGCCAGAAGAGAGAATATCTTTTTTTTTTTTTAGAGAAAAGAAAGTTTTCCCAAATGACTTTCTTGGTATCTCATTGGCTAGAAATGGATCAAATGAGTAAACTAACCACTTGGGGGAGAGGAGAATGGAATTACTGTGATTGGCTGAGCCTAACTCAGATTCTGCTTTCTGAACCACTCATTCTTGGGCCAACTGGGGGTGTATAGGGATAAAGGAGGGAGTGGAATGATGAATTAGCCAACAGTGTCTGACTTAGGCTTCCCTGGTGGCGCAGTGGTTGAGAGTCTGCCTGCCGATGCAGGGGACGGGTTCGTGCCCTGGTCCGGGAGGATCCCACATGCCACGGAGCGGCTGGGCCCATGAGCCATGGCCGCTGAGCCTGCGCGTCTGGAGCCTGTGCTCCGCAACGGGAGAGGCCACAACAGTGAGAGGTCCGCGTACCGCAAAAAACAATAAAAAGCATTGTGGCAGAGGATGTGCCATCACACCAGGTTCGGCTTTGCAGGCCCTGAGGTAAGTCTTTGCCTAGTCCTGAAAGCCTCTCTGCGTTGGTGCTGGCTGCCACCTAGGCTGCCAAGGGCAGTTCAGATGGAGGCCTGGAGAAAGCACACCAGGACCGAGCAAAAGCCTTGTCCGCAGTTGCTCACGATAATAGCAACTTCTGTTTATTCAGTAGTAACTTCCATTTATCTAACCTTACCTTTTCTCCCCCATAACCTAAGTGGTAAGTACTATTTTGATTTGCATTGGCAGATGAGAAAGCCGAGGCAGAGAGAGGATAAGTAACTTGTTTTAGCAGATACTCTTCAGGCCTGTCCACAACCCTTTGGTCCTTCCTGGAGGTTGCCTGCAGCCTTGGTGGACAGTGGCTGTACATGCCAGTAGCTTCCTGTGTCAAGTTACCTATGTGCAGGGCAGCCTGGGAGTGCCTGGAAGTTAATGTGCCTGGTGACAGCCCTCAAGAGTTGGTGGATAAACACCCCAGCTTCCTTGGCCCTCAGGGGACAATTCTGAGGTGTCTTCTATAGTCTCTCAAGGTGTGCATGACAGTAGGAACAAATGCACACGCATGTGGTTTTTCCCTCTTTGCTGTCACACTTTCCCACTCCCTCACCTGAACTTCCTGGGATGACCTCGCCCAAATCCTGAGCTCAGGGGCTGCTTCGTATAACCTGAACTAGGTCCCTTGTCTCAAGTTGCAGAGTGAGTCAGTGATGAGCTGGGAGACACACCAGGCTACCGGCCTAAGCCTAAGTCTGAGCTCACGACCACTAACCATCTTGCCTGTTAGCAGAAGAATCAAAAGAGAAACAGGAGACCTCAACCTCAAGCCCCAAACCCCACCCCTCTTCAGCCTGGCCTGTGCTTGTGGTGGAGCGATCTGCTGGTGCAGTAGCTGAGCACAGTCCTTCCTGGGGGTGCAGGCCTGCTGGGCTCTGACAGCTGGCCTTGGGGGCTCATAAATTGCCTGATGGGAGGGGACCAGTGACCTGTGAACTGAATCTCAGGAACAGTTCGGCCTTCCACAGCCGGCTTCAAAGAAGCGATTACGGACCATCCAGGAAATAATACCTTTCATGGAAAAGACCGTAATTATGGAGCATTGAGTAAATAATACGTGCTTTTAAAAAGTCTGCAATTATGTATTTATCCTATCTGTAATTAGGGAATTTTTAACGGGTGCATTATAGGTAATTTAAAAATAAAATAATGACACCACTCAAAACAAACAGCCCCAAACAAAGACAATTCAGGCTACCCCAAACTCAGCTGACTGATGGTTTCAGGGAGAGCCACTGTCCTTGGCTTCACGGAAACCAGATGGCCCATGTTCGGCTTGCGTGTGTGAGGTGAGCTTGACCCCAACCTTGCTTTGACGTCTAGAACTTCACTGATGCTCACATTCTCTCCTTGACTAGGCTTTTCCTTGACAGCCTCAATTCTCAGAGGTTTCTTCTTTTTGTGACACAGCCAACAAGTGACTAGTGGGCACCAGCAGCTTTTCTTGCCTTGATTCTTCTGGAAACTTCAAAACCTCGATGTTCAATATGGTAGCCACTAGCCATTAAATAGTGTGGCTATTTACATTTAAATGAATTAAAACTTACAAAGTGTAAACCTTCAGTTCCTCAGGTGTACTAGCCACATTTCAAGTGCTCTAGAGCTGCACACAGCTAGTGGCTACCATGCTAGGCTGCACAGATACAGAACATCTTCACTGCATAAACAGTGGACAGTGTTGCTTCTCTGGTGCAGACCTGGTCTTGACAATCACAGTGAAAGGAAGCGCATTTCCTTTGTCTGGAGGTTTCCTCCCCACTGTTCTGCCTGGTGAATGCACCTCTATTCGTCCTTCCTTCAGGAAGATCCCCCTGACATCCCCAGTGGTCACCATTCCCTTGCTCTTCTCATGTACTTATGACACTCTTTTGCATGTATCGTTTTCACTCCAGTCTCCCCTAGCCCTGGGGAGCACTGTTTCATTCGTCTCATGAGCCCCAATTACAGGCCAGGATCTAGAACGTTGGTGGAGAAGTCCCAGCTCAAAACTTCCGTGAAAACCTTTCTCCCTTCTCATCTGCCTTGTTCCCCAGCTCAACGTCTGTCTTATCACACTTGGGTGCATCAAAGATAGACTCAAGGGAGTTCCCTGGAGGTCCAGTGGTTAGGACTTGATGCTTTCACTGTCGTGGGCCCGGGTTCAATCCCTGGTGGGGAACAGAGGTCCCGCAAGCCACATGGCACGGCCAAAAAAATAAATTACAGACTCAAAGGCATTGTGTCCCCAGAGGGAGTGACCCCTGCCCTGCCCATACTGCCCACATGTGACTCCTGTAAGTTAGCACTTGTCACCGCCTGGCATTAGGGGGTGGGTGGGTGTGGGCCTATGAGGGGAAGGCACACCCAGGCAGGACCCCAGACCCTGACTGGTGCGTTTTTCCTGGAGACGAGCCTCAGAAGCCTGACCTGGGAGCAGGGAGTCAGGGCAGTTCCTGGTGGGTGGGCTGGCGAGGACGCCAGGTGGCAGTCAGGACATGGCCAAGGTGGACAGGCCAGCAGGCATGTGGATGGGATACCTGGAAACAAGTTCCCAGTAGCAGAACCTCTCTCTCCTGGTCTCGGTGCCCTTCATGCCCTCAGTGGGGCTTTTTGGGGAGTTACGTTGGTCTCGCCGGCGCTAAGCGAGGCCGAGGTGTCTCTTGGGGAGGCAGTGGGAGCCGAGGTCAGACCTCCCCCCGGAAGCTGGGTCTCAAGGTGGCGGTGTCTGTGTGCCCTGGCCCAGCCTCCCTTCCTACCGAGGGCCCTTCTGGCCAGACCTTGCAGGCTCTGAGGTTCAGCTCTTTTACCTTTGCGCTTTTTTAGGGGAGCAAGATTACTTTACCGTGGTCCTCCCACCTGATGTCCTGGGGAGAGGGATGACGTCTTCTTTACTGAGAACTGCTCTGTGCCTGGCCCCACTGGGCACGGCACTAAGACCAGGTGCCTGTGGAATGAGGCTGCTGACCAGCTGCCTGACCCACAGTCCAGTCTTCCTGAGCTTCGGGCTCCTTTGCTGTGAATGCCCCTGTCACGGCCCTGGTGTGGACGTTATGTGAAAGGATGCTTAACCTTTTCAGTTAGAAACTCTATTTAAAAGTTTGCGTAGCTGGTGTATTTGTGTATTCAAAAATAAAAATAAAACGAAAGGATGGTAGAGTAAAAACCTCCTCTGCCCCCCCTGCCCCCATCTGTGCATTCCTTTTTCCCAGCTAGACACCACTGCCAATTTCTCATGTCCCAGAGGGTTTCTTTTTAATGTGTTTACATTAAAGCAAACACAAGCGTATATTCATTTCTCTCTGCTTTACACCAACAGTAGCATAGTGAGCACGTGGCTCTGAGCATTGTTTTCTGAGCTGTGCTTCAAGCTACAGGATGCTGTGCACGTGGGAGATACTCACTCTTTTGAAAGACAGTCACCCCGGATGAACCCACAAGGTGTCTGAGAGCAGGGACTGTGCATCCTTCTTCTGTGGCTCCCCTCAGGGCCTGGCCCAGGGCTGAGCACAGCATGACACAGCACAGACCTTTGGAATCAGTGGAATCGTCTTCTTGGTGAATTTGGTGGCCTGTGTTTCTACACCGTAAAATGGGCTCAGTAAGAATCCCTTTCTGAGAGGGTTGCCGTTGTCATGACGCAACAGAGTGCCGAGTGTACAGTGCCCGGCACACAGTAGGTGCTCAATAAATGGCAGAAATAAGAACGGTGAGTGGCATCAGTGTGGCCATGACAGAGTTGGGCTGGGAGGGTGGCTCAGAGGACCTGGCGTCTCCCCTTTAGCTGGTGGGGCGGGCTCACTCCGGTCCTTGTTTACAGCAGAGCTGGGAGCTCTCGCCTCCTCATCTGTGTCCTGTCACAGGCCAGACTGTGGGTAAATCCTGCCGGAATAGCGGTGTGACAGTTGGAAGGAGCCTGTCAGGCCCGATCAGGATCCGGAGACAGGTTGTCATGGCAGAGGATTGTGAAGGCAGCGTGTGTCGCTCCCCAGCATGCCTGCCCCCACCCCTACCTCCAGGGCCTCTAGGAAGGTTAAGGACCCCCTTGTCACAACATCATTTGGGTGCACTTACACGTGTCCACTAGAGCCCCTCAGAGCCCGCCAAAGCTGTTCTCAGTGCTGGGGAAGAGGCAGGGGGAGGACTCCAAGGCCTGAACGTTTTCTTGCCCTCCTCCGGCATGACAGAGTCGAGGCCCAGACAGGATGCGCCCAGATGGACCCCACCTCCAGCCCACCACCTCTGGCCTCTGCCGCTGTAGCAGGCCCTCACTGCTCCTTCTGTCCTCTCCAACCTGTCTTCCTCGCTGTCCCTGGAATCACTGACTCGCAGATCAGCGCCAACTGCCTTTCTCCTGGGCTTACTTGCATGCACGTCTGGCCTGATTCCTCTCTGCTAGCTCCAGACAGGCTGGGTCGCTTCATCTGCCCCGAAATCGCTGGTTTGGGCAGCTCTCGGAGCCAGGTAGAAATGGCCTCCAGCCCCTCTTACAATTTAGGTAGATGCTTCCTGTCCTTTACTCCACAGCACTAGTCTCACCTCCTTCAGCTCCACTCCTGACCACCTCTCCTTCCTCCAAGCTCCTCTATTGTTGGACACCAAGCATCGGGCAGTCTGCCCTGGACTATTTCCCCAGTGTCACTTTCTTCAAAGGAAACAGGATACTATAGTAAAGAATATGGCCTTCAGAGGCATAGCGTCTGGGTTCAAATCCCTTACTAGCTGTGTGTCCTTTGGCAAGGCGCTTCACTTCTCTGAGCCTCATTTTCCTTGTCTGTAAACAGGAGTAACTGTACCCACCTTACGGGTGCTGACTGAATGAGCAGATGCATGTAAATTACGCACGGTAGCTGGCACAGAGTGAACAGTTGATACGTGTTAGCTGTCAGTATGATACCATTGATGTCTGATAACTACCACAGGAAGAAATACTCTGACCATCATCCCACCCACCCCCATAGGAGAGAGGCTGGCCTGGTGGGGGACAGAGGAGAGTATAGTGGCAGTTTATTTTGGGAATATAGGAGCGATCTCATCTATTTCATTGTACTCCCCCCCCAGGCTTCCCTACTCCCGCTCTGGACCAAATCACCTAATCCCTTTCCCCCAAAGGGATTCCCAGGCTCCCAGAACCCAGATCCATAGAGCTGGGGCCCTGCAGGCAGGTGTCGGCCACAGGAGTAGTGGGTTTACAAGGTAGGAGCGTATAAGATGTGACAGGCCAGAATTAGCAATGCAATTCCTCTGTCATTTTTATCATTGGCCCCTGCAGGGAGGAGCTGATTAAATGGATATTCAACTCTTTGCATTAATGTGCATCCAACTTCAATTTGCATTTCATTAGCTGCACAAAAAGCATAATTTTATTATTTGCCGTTGGAAAGCAGATCTCTGCTAACAAGCAGTTACACGCTGTTACTGAAATATGATGTGACTGACTTGCTGTGCTGTCTTGCTGGCTCTGTCATCCTCTGCCCCTCCACAGACTTCTGGCTCTGTTGAGGGGGACAGTCTTAGCCTCATCATGGCAGACTGTGTTCTCCTTCTAGCCCCGATCCCTTAGAAGGCTTCTCTGCCTTTCTGTGGCCACCAGGTGGGGACCCACTGGCGCCATTTTCTAATGCAGCCAGGGAGGCAAGGGTTGACTTCTATCTTTTTGGACAGTCAAGGCATCACTAATAACAACAGTGCTATCACTGCCCAAACAGTATATCCACCGTCATAACATCACTGCCATTATTGCCATTATTATTACCACCACCACCTCCACCACCACCATCATCACTTCTATCACCACCACTCTCATCACCTCTGCTACCTCCACCATGTTGGTACTACCATGGCCACAACCATGACTATCATCACCATCATCACCCCTACCACTATGCCACCACCATTACTAACCACTGCACTAACACCAACACCATCTCCATTGCTCTCACCACCTCTACCACCCCACCCCAATACCTCTACTCCCACAGCCAGTATTATCACCATCAGAATTACCACTGTTTTCATCATTACCACTGCCGTGATCTCTACCATCAACACTGCTATCTCCATTTCTTCCCTTTCCATGAGTACCTTGACCCTTGGTGATGTTGATGGAATAAGCAAACTGAATGCCGCCCTGAAGGAGAGCAGGGCCAAGGTGACCAATGCCATGAGGGATCTGGAGGATGAAGCAGAGGGAAAGGAGAGTAAAATCAATACAGTGAGAGCCTGGCTTTGGAGGTAGTTACAGATGATCTCCTGAGTGAATTACTTTTCTGAGTCTTAGTGTCCTCATCTGTTAAGTGGAGTAATAATATCCTCCTCATTGAGTTGAGTATTTATTTATTTATTTATTTTTTTGCGGTACGCGGGCCTCTCACCGTTGTGGCCTCTCCCGTTGCGGAGCACAGGCTCCGGACGTGGAGGCTCAGCGGCCATGGCTCACGGGCCCAGCCGCTCCGCGGCACGTGGGATCTTCCCGGACCGGGGCATGAACCCGTGTCCCCTGCATCGGCAGGCGGACTCTCAACCACTGCGCCACCAGGGAAGTCCGAGTTGAGTACTTATTAAAGGAGAACATGTATACTGAGGATCTGTCTAGTGGACACTATCAGTTTTCTGCTTTGGATCCCCTTGGATCTCCTTTATGAGTTCTGTGTGTCCATCCCGGCTTCTGTTGGCTTCTCTCCTAATATCTCAAAGTTACAAGCTTCTTGAGAAGACCACTTTTAGGCTATTGCAGTAACTTTACCCAAGAGGTGCTGAGAGCAGGAAGTGTACTCAGAGTGGCCTATAAGCAATGACCAACAGAGGCAGGAGTATGGAAACCTAACTCCTTTGATTCGAGGTCGAGCAAGCTTGGCGGTATAACCTACCCTCTAGAGCTCCCTGCAGGACCAGGCCGTGCTGAGACTTCACCTGTAATTGTATCAGTGTGTGGCTTCTTCCCCTTCCCTGTCTTGCTTCCCCGACTCCCTTAGTGGTTTCTCCCAGGAGAAATTTTGTAACACCTCACTTTCACAGGAATCTTCATCTCAGGATCTGCTTGTGACGTGGTACATAGCAGGATTTCAGTGTGCACTGGTTCCCTTCCCACCCCGCTCCATTTGTCAAGTGTATTAGTTAATAGAGGGCTTTCACATAGGTTGTTCATTGGAAGTGTATGCTCACCCTGGCAGTTTTTTTAGAGTGGGAATTATTATCCCCATTTTACAGATGGAAAACAGAGGCTGAAGTCATAGAGCCTGTAAGTGGAAAATGTGGGACATGAACCATATCTTCTGAGATTCAAGTCTTCCTGCTTTACCAGCCTACAGAATTTTGAAACTAAGGGTGAGCTCAAGCCTGGGCCAACATCTATGAATGGTGATTATAGGTCAGTTGCCAGCTAGAGAGTCCTAACTCCAATCCTTTTCTCCCTCACCTTGAGCACCAGTAGCAACACGATGGGACCACTGTGGAAGAAGGGATGACCTTGCTGGTTTAAAAGGAAAACCATGCAGTGAAAGGGACCCTGCTCCCCTGCTCCTGTGCAGTGTGACTTTGGGCAAATTGCTTAATTGCTCTGAGCCCTAGTTTCCCATTTAGTCCTCCCAACCACTCGGTGAGGCAGGGACTATTATCATTCCAATTTTTCAGATGACTGAAAGTGGTAATAGATGTTCTGAGAAGGGGAAGATAGATCAGAACAGAGAACAAGTCACTCTCGCTCCCTTCTCCCAGCTTGAGAATCTTCTGAGCTACATTCCTGACAAAGTACGCCTGGCTTTAGCTCAAAGATTTCTCCATGCCAGGGACCTTGCACTCTTGCAAAGCGACCCCTCCCAGCTCAGCTCTTTTCCCACACAGCCAGCTGGCCTTCCTGTGATTTCTGCCCACTGGGTCAGGTTGAATTTTGGGGGTTGCTTAGAATGACCATGCCTATCAGGGATTTGAAGACAAATTTCTACACCCTCAAGTCTACTCTTTCTCAGGTCAGTCCCAGCAAGGAAAGGGTAGGGCAGCCCCTTACTCATCATTGTCACACCCAGGTCATTCTCCTCTGGACCTGTGCTCACCAGCCCTCTAATAAGGAGAACCCTATATCATGTTGGAACTGTTTATGTGCCTGACTCCCCCATGAGATGTGCTTTTTGAGGGTGGGGACCTCATCTTAATTCTCTTTGAATCTCTAGGACCCAGCCCTGGTTCTGGCCCAGAGGATGTCCTCGAGAGTAGCATAATAAAGTGGCCTTTGTAGTCAGACAGACTTGCATTCAAACCAGCTCTACTGCCTCTTAGTTGTGGGGTCTTAGGCAAAGCACTGTGCTTCTTTGAACCTCAGTTTCTTCATCTGTGAAATGGGTCTAATAGCATCAGCTACTACACAGGGCTGTTATTAGGATCAAATGGCATCGTGAATGGGGAATGCCAAGTCCTATACCTGGTCTGCAGTGAGAAGCATGTGGAACTGAGACGTGACCAGCTTGTGTTCCCTGCTGCACCTGGGTGGCTGGAGCTGGACATGATCCTCGGGGAGTATCTGAGCAGCCTGAGAATTCTGAGCCTTTCACCTGCCTAGTCTTGGCACCATTCTCACTCTGCCTGGTGCCCCGCAGATGGCTGTCTCCCAGTGGAGTCGCCAGCTTGGAGAGGTCTGTAGGCAGCAGATGCAGACAGAATGGAGCAGACTTGAGCCCCGGCACTGATCACTGTGGTTTGACTGCATACACATCTCTAGACTTCAAGGCAAACATCTCTGGCCAAACCCACTGTGGAGATCCTAAATTGGCACCCTGTGGAGTGAGCTGTCTGATTATACAAAGGCAGTATTTCTGGTTTTCAAAAGAAGTGCATAATTTAAAATGCATAAGACAAAAAGTGGGATTAAGGTGATCTGATAGGCTCTCCAGGCTGGGGTATCAGTTATGCACACTCAACTCATAAAGCCTTATTTGTGAGATTCAGAATTTATTATCTGTCTGAAGCGCTAATTACCAGGTTTCTCCCTTTTAGTCTTACAGGTCTCTTTTCAAATTTATTTTCTTGTTTTTTTCCCCCAACTGGGGCCAAATAACTCCTGTTCCTGAAAGGGAAACTGCCTACTTGGGAATGAACAGAGGGTGGTATTTGAGTTTGGCTTGGCCCATTCTGGGCACTCTGGTGAAGCAGGAAGGAGGGGAAGAGGATTCGGATGTATACATTTGAATAAGTGAGCTGTTTCCATTTTTAAATTTTGTCAGATTCATGTATGTTTATTGTTTAAGGAGACAACTACTTCTGTATAGTATACTTTACTTTTCCTTTTGTTTTCCCCAGAGCTAATAACTATCTTGTTCTTTTGCTGGCTTGCCTATATATGTGATGATCACTAATTCAACTCCAAAGTCTTTGCTGCCTGTGCCTTCTCCCAGGCTTTCACATGCATCAGACACTCTATCAATTTCATTGTCCTGAAATAGTGTCACCCAGACTCTCTGACCTGGGCCTTCAGAACTGGCAGTGCCCTATGCCTGGCCATCGCCTCATCTTGCGGTCTTCCTTTACTACCATCCTAGGGATGCCCTTCCTATCTCTCCTTTGTCAGAGTTTCCTATATCTTCAGTATCCCTCTATTTTAGTTTACAACTTTGCTTTGTCAGAGCACATCCTCCAATAGCTTTTAAGAAAAAATCCACGAGAGGCAAAAATTTTGCCTTTTGGAAAATCACACTTGTTAGGTATTGAGAGTTGGCTCCTTTTTTTAAAATGTGAAAATTTTCACTATTATCTTTTGGTTTCCAGTGATGTGAAGAAGTCAATGTCATTCTGCTTCACAATTCTGAGTATATTACCTGCTTTTTTTTCCTTGTGAAAGCTTGAGAAAGCTTGTGGGTCCTTCGTGTCGCCAGAAGTCTAAAAGTTGACCTTCAGACTGTGCTGAAGTTCTATTTTTATCCATTGTGTTGAGCACTTAATGGAACTTTTAGTTTACAAACTCATGCCCTCTATTTCTGGGAATTTTTCCCAAATTATTTCTTGGATGACTTCCTTCCCTCTGTTTCTTTGGTTCTATCTTTCTGGGAACTCTTATAATTATATATATTAGACTTCCTGGATTGGTCCTCTAGCTTTATCATTTTTTCTTCCTTTTCCCTTTGTATTTTTGACCTCTTTTTTGAAATCTCTCTTCAGCTTTCAATCATTTTATTGAGTTTTACCACTCTTATACATTTAATTTTTTTTTTTTTTTTTTTGCGGTACGCGGGCCTCTCACTGTTGCGGCCTCTCCCGTTGTGGAGCACAGGCTCCGGACGCGCAGGCTCAGCGGCCATGGTTCACGGGCCCAGCCGCTCCGCGGCATGTGGGGTCTTCCCGAACCAGGGCACGAACCCGTGTCCCCTGCATCGGCAGGCGGACTCTCAACCACTGCGCCACCAGGGAAGCCCTACACATTTAATTTTTAAAAACATTTTATTGAAGTATAATGATTTACAGTGTTGTGTTAATTTCTGCTGTCCAGCAAAGTGATTCAGTTATACACATATATATTCCTTTCCATATTATTTTCCATGATGGTTTATCACAGGATATTGCATATAGTTCTCTGTGCTATAGGAACAAGTTCTCCAGTAGGAATTTGTTGTTTATTTATACACTTAATTTTCAAATTATTCTCCATATTGCCCCTGAGTGATTGTGCTAAAACATAGATTCATTGTACTGAAGCCTTCCCTGGGTCTATATTGCCTCAAGAAGTCCCTTATTTTTGGTGACCTACAGGCCCAGCCTGTTTCTCAAGTCCTATCACGTTAAGCCTCTCTGGGTAACCAAAGCTGCAGCGGTTCCAGCCAACTCACCACACTGCACACACGAAGCAAACTCTGGCCTCTGTGCCTTTGCTCTGCTTCTGCCTAGGATTTTCTCGCTTTGGCTGCTACCACCATTGACCTTGGCATGCCTTTCCCACTGGATTGTGAGGCCCCTGAAACCATTTTCCATTTGCTTCAATGCTGAGCAGCAGGCTGGAGTTTCAAAAAATCCTTCTCTGTAATAAATTGGGAAGAGCTGAATTCTCCCAGCTCAGGTTAACCTTGCCATGGTGGGGTCCATACTGTCCAAAGGGAGCCATATTTTAATAGTATTTATTTACGTATTGAGCACGTTCTGTGTGCCAGGCACTGTGCTAAGTGCTCCAAGCGTGTGATCTCATATGTGAGATCATTGCCCTCACAACAGGGCTATGGACTAGGCCTTGTTGGCATCGTTTTATGCATGAGGAAACTGAAGTTCAGAAAAGTTAAGTGATCGGGTCAAGATCACACAGGCTGAGAAGTCAGCCAGGACTCAGATGGAGGTCTGATGACTCCATTCTTTAACACAATAAGGAAGAAAACAAGAGAGAAGGTGGGCACAAAGGTTCTCATTTGGGACTCCTATCTAGGGGCTCCCGGCAGGAAGCACCTCAGGGAACCAGGGTAGAGTGATGGGGCTATGGGGGTCCCTGTAGCTTTCATCCCTGAGCCAAGGCAAGACAGAGGTGTGACCCTGGGAAATCACCATCTCTTCCTACTGCACAACTTGCAGGGTGTATTGGGGGGAGGGCATTGGTGAGGAGTGTGGTTGCCCCCAGCGGTTGCCTCATTTATGGCTGATGTTGTCAGGCAGGTGCAAAGGCAGGAGGAAGATTTAGTCATGCATCTTGAAGGTGGAAGGGGCCTCAGAGACTGTCCAGCCCGATCCCCTTGCCTCACTCCCCAGGAAGAAGTGACCTGCCGAGGGCCACCTGGTGAGTGGGGGCAGGGACTGGCCCACCCCAGGACTCCTGTCAGGGCACTTCAGAGATGCTTCTTTGGCTCTGGAGGGCGAAGGACTCCACCAAGAACATAGCTCAGATTGCCCAGAGAGGACCAGGAACAAATGAAGGTGAGCTGGGAGAGCAGGACGTGATTGCCACTTGTGTTTTTAAAACAGAGGTGCCATTTGATCACTTTTTGTTCCTAAGAGCAACTCCAGCAGCCAAGGAAGGTGTGCCTGAGGAGGGCTTCATGGTGGAGACAGTCCTCATTTTTGAACCTCCTAAATAGACCCCAGTCTTGTCACTTAAATACTGCTGGGGCGTGGAAGGAGAGTGAATTGGCCCATCATTATGGGAAACAATTATCCATAAGTCAGAGATGCTCACACCCTGTGTCCCACAAGTCTGTTCCTCGGAGTAGAACCTAGAAAATCTTGTGGCCATCCATGTATTCCGCGAGATGTGGATGAGAATGTCAACACAGCATTACCAATGATGGTAAAATAGAAAGACATGACCCAGATGCCCATCACAGTAGAATGGATTAGTAACTCACCTGTGTTCATACCATGGAGAATGAGTGGATCACAGCTTCAGACAACCTGTTTATATCTCAGGAACAGAATGCTGAGTGAAAAGAGCAAGTCTCAGAGGAATACATGGAGTGTGATTTTATTTATAGGAAATTAAATCAAATGCAAAATTACTGTTTAGGGGTACAAACATATACTATAGTAAAATTATAAAGAAGAGCAAAGGAATGAGGAGAGCCAAGTTTCGGATGGTGCTGTGTGATTACTGCTGTGGGGAGGGAAGGGACAGGGATCATGGAGGGATACAGGGGCCTAAAAGTGTGGTCAGTTCAGTGCATTCAGCTGGTGGTGGGTACGTGGGTGAGTATATGAGTGAGTTATAGGGTGATGGGTATATGGTTGCGTTATGGGTGTTCCTATTTTAAACTTACACATATTTTATAATTGTTATTCTGTATTCCAATAAATAACAGATTTAAAGGGACAATTTAATGAAATCTAGGTAAACAAACAAACAAAAATTATAAATCACTTATTTTTTTCACCCCAAGGCAATGAACACAGGTAACCTTTTTCTGTAGGTAACATTCTGGGCTTTTATTTACTTATTTTTGTTTGTTCATGCACTTGTCTGTACTTGTACCTGTGTCCATCCTGAGACAGAGCTGGGACCAGGGGGTAGACCTGCTGATTCCCCTTCCCCACCCCCAGAAGTTGTCTATGCAGAAGGGAATTTACTTCTTTGCAGTTGAATGGAGGAGATTTTGGAGATTTTTTTCCAGAGGGGTGGCACGTGGGTGGGACAAGAAGGGAGACCCCTGTCTGGCCTGAAGAATTGGGTTTTGGCCCAGATGGGAGAGGGGATGGGGCAGAAGCTGACTGAGAAGCATTAATAAAAGTCGTGGTGAGACTCAGAGCTCAAGGAGGCCCGCTTTGGGGTCAGGTCCAACGCAGTGTCAGTGTGGTGCTAGAACTGAGTGGCAGTGTGGGATGCCGCCAGGGAGCAGTTCCCAAGGTGGGCAGTCTCCGCAGGAGAGCGGGTCAGGTTTGCTCCTGAGGACAGGTGAGGCACCTGCAGTGTCTCCCAGCAACAACTGGGGGAGGTTTGCAGAGGGAGGTGATAACACTTTGAAGTTATGCAGGTGGGAGCTCAGAGCCACCAGGATTTGAATATTAATGCTAATACAACTACATTTATATGCACAGGGGTCATTAAATAATATTTGATTGAATAATTTTGAATGGTTGCCATAGTATTCTATTGTTTGGATGTATTGTGGCAAATTTATCTGTTCCCTTAAGTTATTTCTCTTTACAAGCAACCCTGCAATAAATATTTGTGAACATTTGTGATTATTTCCTAAGGAGACATTCCTGGAAATAGACTTACTGGGGCAATGGCTTTGCAAAATTTTAAGGCTTTTGATATAAATTGCTAAACTGTCCTCCACGATTGTGTGAATTTACACTCCCACCAGCCATAAATCAAAGTACCTGTTTTCTTACACTCTTGCCAATATGAGATATTATTATATAAAAATATATTTTGCAAATTGAAGGGCCAAAAATCATAGTGTCTCATTTTCATTTGCATTTCTCTGGTTTCCAGAGAAGGTAAACTTTTTCATGTTTATTTGACATTTATTTTGGGGCATTATTTGTTCATCTTTTGTCATTTTTTTTTCCGTCTGAGCATCCATATTTTTTCTAATGCAATTTGAAGGATTGTTTTTATGTTGAGGATATATCTTTTTCTACCATATGATTTGCATTTTTCCAGTTTGTCTTTTACATTTTTATATGTTTTTTTGTTTTTTACTTTTATTTTGAAATACTCTTAGGCTTATCGAAAAGTTGCAAGTACAGTACAAAGACCTTTTTTTCCCCAGACCCTTTGGAGGGTAAGTTGTTGACCTGATGCCCGTCATCCCTGGGTACTTTAGTGCGTATTCCCTACCAACAAGGACATTCTCCTACACGACCACAATACAACCATCAAAATCAGGAAGCTGGCCTTGTACACGGGTACAAGCTATTCTTCAGACATCATTCAACTTTTGCTGATTGTCCCAGTGTCGTTTGTAGCAGAAGGATCCAGTTCAGAATCATGTATTTCACTTAGTTGTCGTGTCTCTGTATTCTTCTCAGTCCCTTAGGCTTTCATGACCTTCACACTGTTGAAAAACACAGGCCAGTTGTTTTGTTGAATATCCGTCGACGTGCGTTTTCTCATGTTTCCTCTTGTTTGCTCTGGCTTATGCATACTGGGCAGGACATCAGAAGTGATGCGGAGTTCTCACTGCATCCCATCAGCTCACGTATGATTTGGATTGGTCTCATTACAGAGTGAAGCTTTGATCACTTGATCAAGGTGGTGTCTGCCAGGTTTCCCCATTGTAAAGTTACCTTTCCACTTTGTAATTAGTACATATTTTGTGGGGAGATATTTTGAGACTATGTAAATATCTTGTTCTTCAAACTTTCAATTTATTCATTTGTATATTTTTATCATATAAACTCATGGGCTTCTGTTTTATGCAATGGTCTATAATCCATTAATGTCATTGTTTATTCTGATGCTCCAGTTGCCCTCGGCTTGGCCAGTAGGTGCCCCTTCAAGTGGGTTCTGTGTCTTTTTGATTTTGTCCCCATCATTCTTTGAGTACTTCCTTGTTTTCTGGCAAGCCAAGGTGTTCCTTCTCAGCCCTGGAATCAGCCATTTCTTGAAGGAACCCTGGCACCTTTTAGTGGAGAATAGTATTTGGAAGCCAAAACCTGGGTCCTAGGTGTGCTCATTACCACTGGGGTGTCACTTCTCCAGTTTTCTTTCATGGACATAAACATGTAAGCATACATTCACACATTTACATCTACAGTTGTTATATCTATATTTATATCTATATATCTACATATGTTGAAAACATATATATGTTCCTAAAACCATGAGTTTAAGGCCTCAGATTCCAACCATACACCATGGGGTACATTCTAGCTTTCTCTCTCTCCATTGTTGTAACTGTCTTCTATGACGTGAGAAACTTGGCTCCCATCCCATCATCTACAATATGTTTCATTGTTTTATCAATATTTTGTATGTAACCAATTTCCCATCACTGTCACTGCCTAGCACACCCCCCTCCCTCTCAGTGCAGATGCCTTCTCATCCTGTTGAGGCTCCAGCACCACATGCTGGCCCACCCCTCTGCATGGCTATCTCCTCACTCTACTCAGGCTGTGATAACCCATTCTGGGCTGTCCCCCACTCCTCAGATGCTCTCCTCACCCCACTTGGGCTCTGACATCCCACATAGGCCACCTGCCCTCACATATGCCCCCTTCACTGCATGTGAGCTCTGACACCCCCACTGGGCCACATCCCACTCTCAGGTGTGCCCCCTTTGCCCTGTTCAGACTTCGAGACCCCTTGTTGCCCCCTGACACCCCATCGTTGCCCACCTTGTATGGATGCCTACCTTGCTTGACCCCACTAATGGTTTTGGCCTAAGTTGTTCTGGAAGAGAAGGGAAGTGTGTACATGGTATATTTTGATGTACGAAAGTTTAACGTTTTAAAGAAAGTGAATCTCTGGACCATTTTCTTTATGTTTTCTCAATTTAGTGCTGTGCGTAGGCCTTACCCAGTCATCTTGGCCTGGGTTGCCCAAAAGCAGAACTTGTGACAGGGTTCACATGCAGTTTATTTTGATAAATGATCCCAGGGAAGAGGAGTGGGAGGCTGGAAAGAGTGAAACAGGGAAGGAGGGGAAGCCAAAACAAGGGAAGTGGAGATTCAGTCCTGCTGGTTCTCTATAGGAACTGAGTGCAACGTGCCCCAAAATCGTCTCCCTGAGGCTTTTATCTCCCAAAGCCAGGTGTTGCCCTAGGGGGTGTTAAATCCCTTGCACTTCCAGGTTTGTGCAACACCAGAATGGCTGAGTGGGCTAATGCCAGGGCCCCCCAGGGCTGTGTCAGAGAAGCTGAGGAGAGAAAGAGAGAGCAAGGGCAAGAGAGTGAGAGAGAGAGATGGTGTAGCTGAGGTGAGGGGTTGGCACACCGCACCTAGTATAGTGGCTGCTACAGCTATAGCCAGAGCAAAAGTGGGCTGAGAGGATGTGAGAAGGGGCATAAAAGACGTCTGGCACACAATCCAAAGATAATATAAGCATTAATCTGCATTTTCTCTTAATATGGTTGATTTTTTATTTTAATGTTTAACCTATCTTGAATTTATTGTGAAGTATGGTGTGAGGTAGGGATAGAATTTAAATTTGTTCCCTGATGGGTTGATCAATATCCCAAACCATAATTTACTGGATATTCCATATTTTTCCACAACCATATGGAATTCTGTCTTAAAAGTATATTAAAATTTCAAATCTACTGTGTCTGTTTCATTGCTCTGTCTGCCAGTTTCTTTGCTGGTACCACACTGTTTTAATTATTGTAGGTTTAGCATTCATTTTAATATCTATGGTGCAAATATCCCTTTAATGATGTTCTTTTTCAGAAATTTATAAATGACTGGCTTAGAGGAACTTCTAAATTATTGCATTTCAATTCCTTTTCACCATCCCCTGGGGGAAAAGCCCCCTACTTGTACATTCTTCAGCTAAGTAGCAAACCCTTGTTTCACAGATGGCCAGAAGACATTAAAGCAGGAGATATAAAGACACAGATGGTATATTTGCACTCACGATGCTGCCTGCCTGTTAAATATACCCTCATAGCAGTCCTGTGACTTTAGGAATAGGTGGTCATTACATAGACCACAATTACAGGCTTAAAAAGGTTTTGCCCAGGGTCACACACTAAGTATCAGAACAGTACAACAATGCAGTTTTGTATTCAGAAGGGTCTCTAGAAAGAGCGTCAATCTAGGAATCAGGACTGAAGTCTATGCTTCTAATGGGAAATCTTTGGTCCTGATATGTATGTTTAAATCAAAGCACGATTTTAACTGAGGCTCCAGAAAGGCCTTCATAGGAATAAGGGGTGTGAGATATTAGAACAAAAAATAATGGGGCATCTTCTGTGAGGGTCTTCAAATAGAGAATCTGCTTCTAAAGACCATGCCCCTGGGACTCCCCTGGTGGTCCAGTGGTAAAGAATCTGCCTTCCAATGCAGGGGACGCGGGTTCGATCCCTGGTTGGGGAGCTAAGATCCCACATGTGGCGGGGCAACTAAGCCCACACGCCACAACTACTGAGCTTGTGCACCTCAACGAGAGAGCCTGCGTGCCGCAAACTACAGAGCCCATGCGCTCTGGAACCTGCACACCACAACTACAGAGACCAGGTGCCCTGGAGCCCATGCTCCGCAACGAAAGATCCCACATGCTGCAACTAAGACCCAATGCAGCCAAAATAAATAAATAAAATTAAAAAATAAATATTAAAAAAATAAAATAAAGACCATGTCCCAGACACAAAGAACCAGTCCTCCTCCCCATTCTTTTAGCCCCCCACCTCTGGCCGTGCTGATGGCTGATGCTTTGGTTGGCAGCCACCGCTGGCATCCACAGTGCTGTCCACCACTGGCCTGCCTGGACCTCAGTGCTTGCAGTCTCTTTGGCCCATTTATATCCTCTCAGGCTTGTAACTTGTTCTCCAGTATGGCCTGAGTTTGTCCTTCTGTACTGCCTATCCAGATCCTTCCCAGCCTGGGCCATCTCATCTCTGCAAAAGCACATTGGGAACAAAGATATACAAATAGAAAAGAGATGATTTCCTTTGGTGAAGTTGTCCCTGCTCCCTAAGACACTACTCTGTTTTTTTGTAAATTTCACTGTCCTAAAGAAACAGGATGCTACTTGTTTCTCGGTGGTGAGAAGAAAACATGACTGAATGCCTCCTTTGTGCCAGGCATTTGATGGGTCACCACATATAATCTTCCCAGCAATTCTATCTCCACTTTACAGATGAGCAGACTGAGGCCCCAGGGCTTATGGAACTTGTACTAAGTCATGTGGAACATTAACGGTGAAGCCAGGGCAAAAACCCAGGTCTATCTGACTGCAAGTCCACAAATGTGGGTGTTGGCATCCTACTGTGTGCCAGGCACTGTGCTTTCGGTCCATAGCTACCTCTTTATTGCCAAAGATTTGAGCAGATCAGCTGAGGGCATTTTTTGCTAGTTCTCCATTTTTCTTTGAGCTATTCTCGTTTTAAGCACATTGTGTGTAGACTTTCAGAGTCTGATATCTTGAGCTGGGCATGTTTGGAAAGTTGCAGAACAGTGGATGTACAAAGGCCATGTGCGATGGAATCCTATCTGTTGGGCCAGTCGAACCTCCTGTATTTGCTGCTTTCATTTTCCTTTGGCTCCGGAAAGGATGGTTTGGTTTTGCAAACGAAGACTGAGGACTTTTGCCAGCTTGCTAACTGCCTTGCCCTCATCAAATGTGTCAGACTTACAGAACATGGCTCCCCAGCTGTGGGCCCATGGTTGTGAGAGTGCCTGAATAGAAAACCACTCATTTCCCTTCGCAAGAGAGGCGCCCAAAGCAGATATTTCACTGTATTCCGATTTAGCCAAGGGAAGCCAGAACATGGATGCTGTTGCCAAGGAAACCACCTCCTTCCTCCCCGTATGCTGTGCATACGTGTATCACTTCATCTCTCCCCTCTCCAAGGTAATATCATAGCCCCGTGCTTGGGGAAGGGTTTTTAAAAAGACATATAAAACCTCTTAGCATCGAGAAGATTCATTAAATGATCTCACTCCAGAGGAGCTTAAATTATTCTTTTTAGACCCTTTCATGCCGAGGATGGGGAAATGGCTGAGTCAATGCTATCTCTCATAGCCCAGCTTGGTGCCTTGGTGGAAACAGTTTTCAGAAATAAACAAATCAGGGTGCAGAAGCTTAGACAGGGAGAGTGTGTGTGTAATAATAACGAGGCTGTCATGTAGCTGTAATGTCACCGGCTAATCCCTCTGAGTAGATCTGCCGAGACTGCCTTGATCCGCAGGCCTCCTGGGCGCGAGGCTGCATTTCACGGGGCAGGCTTCAAAGTGCAGACAAGAGAGGGTCTCTGTTGCAAGGCCACCTGTCAAAGGTCCCTGTGTTGGGAAGTGCGTAGGGATTTCTTGTGCCCAGTCTGTTCTCGGGCCCAAGCTGGGGACTGTTTCTGCCCTCACTCCAGCGTCTGGGCTCAGTCCGTCTTCCTCCACCTGACCACCCTCCTCATCCCCACCTGCCCCAATTCTGTGTGTTCAAATAGGTGCAAGTCGCCCCCATGCCTCACAAATGAAAAGGCAAACTGGGCTCTGTTCTTGCTAATCATCTGGGAGTTCCGTGTGTTGCCCTGATTTCACGCCGCCTTCTCTCAGCTCTTTCTGGCTCCTGGTACTCAGATCCCCTCCTGCCCATTGGATGAGTAGGTTCAGTTTGGCTTCCTTTGTTCAGTGAATGGCACTAGCCAAGGATATTGGCATATATTAGTGGTTCCCAATATGGGGCACCCTTTTCCCCCAGGAGACATCGTGGGAAGGCATTTTTAGTTGTTACGTCTGGGAGCAGATAACACTGGCAGGTAGTGGTTTGAGGCCAGGGATGCTGCTAAACATCCTACAGTGCACAGGACAGCCCCCTACAGCAAGAACTATCCAGCCCCACGTATCAGTAGTGCTGAGGCTGAGAAACACCGGCTTGTACTTATTCTCTTTGCTCATTCATTTAATAAATATATATTCACTGAGTACCTACTGTGCACCGGGCTCTAAGCCAAGGACCTGGGGACGTGAGTTAAACAAGACGGACGTACATCTGTTTACTTTCTCACTTAGAGCCAGCTGGGTGAAGTTAAACAAATAATTATACAACCAGATTATTTAAGTGCAGCTGGGATGCTGATAGCAGAACAGGCTTGGATCTCCTGCCCCAGTTCTGAGCCCGGCCTGGTGCCCCAGCCCATCCTGCCCTGGCTCCTGTGCGGTATGGACGTCCGTTTCATCCCCCCACGGCCACCCCACCAGCTGACCCCACGGCTTCTTTCCTGGACAAGCCATGGGCTTTTGTAGTTTAACTGCGTTGTTGCTGATCACTGCAGAACAGTTAGGGGACAAGGGAAGGAACAACTCTGAGATGTCACAAAAGATCCAGGACTTGGTCATCTTCTGAAGCCCCAGTCCCTGACCTGCCTCTCCTGAGTGATGTCTAGGATGGCAAACAGAAGCCTCCTCCAACTTCACGCTCTGCTTTCTTTCTAGGTGGGACTTACCAGTCCCTACCTCTCATGCTTCCTCTCACCAGCCCCCTTCTCTGACAGGCTTATTTAGTACCATGCAGTCCTTTGGGGTTAGGAGCATGGACTTTGGAACCAGACGACCTGCGTTTGAATCCCACCTCCACCACTTACTAGCTCTGTGACCTTGGACAAGTTGCTTAGCCTCTCTGTGCCTCAGTTTATTTTTCTGTAAAATGGAGATAATAGTAATATATATCTTGTAAGGTTTTCAGGAGGGTTAAGTGAGCTAGTATATGTGGAGTTCTTGACTCACAGTAAGTGCCATTCATGTTTTGCCATCATTATTACTATTTCCCCAGCATGTTGGCCTGATGATGCAAACAAAGGCAGACGTTTCTGGCTGGGCTGAGAGGCTTATGTGTGTTGTCCCATTGAACCCTCCAGTAGTGCTGAAGAAGCTGGAGCATATCAAGTCACCTGCTCAGAGTCCCACACCGGGAGGTGACAGCGCCAGGGCTGGTGGCCATGCTCTGTCTGCCTTTAAAGCGCCTGCCATGTATCCTATGTATAGTTGCTCCTGGCCTGTTGGGGAAACTCCACAGTACAGTGTCTGAGAAATGCCAACACAGGCTCCCACCTGGGTGACCAACGTCAGCAGAGGGGCTTTGCCGGCTGGGAGGAACCTACACTGCTTCTGTCTGGGTGGGCTGGCGTGGGCCTGGGTCATCTGCTACAGGGTGGTGGGACTCCAGGTACCCTGGGGGCTGCCAGCTGCCCCCGTGCCCACGAGGCACCTGCTGGGAGGCTGGTGATGGTGTGGGGGTCACAGCCCTGCGCAGACAGTTCTTTCTGCTCTGCCTTTTCCTCCCCTACCCACCTGCTAATCTCGTTTCGACACACAAGCCTCCCCCTGCACTCCCCGCTCCCCTCCTCAATCCCTTCCCTGCGTTTGTACTTTATGATGCGGGACTTTGGTGAGGAAACTCATTAGAGTCATTATTCTGTGTGTAGAAATGTGTCTTTCATCCCATTCATATTTCATGTTCCTCCCACTTGATCTTTTGACGCTCTTTGATTCCTGATATTACACGGCACACACACAGAGCTCTTGTTGGGGTTCGTTCTTTCTGTGGAGTTGTCATTATTGCTCTCTGTGTGAGGACTGCTCCTTGTTATGTATTTATTAATTTCTTAAAAAGATTTTGGGATTGACACTGTCTGATGCTCTTGAGTTGGATTGCAGGGGTAGGTAGCATTGTGATAGGAGGAGATGTGAGGACAGAGGACAAAGGTCTAGAGTCTTGTCCCCATGTTCCCTTTCCTTTCTAGAGGCCAGGCGTCCATCTGTGAAATGGGCAGATCCATACCCCATTGCCTAGTCCAACCCCTGCATGTGGCATCAAGTGGGCTTTTTTGGGTATTAGCGTATGGTTTAAACGCCGTCTAACTTATGGTAAAAGGAATATTTGGGAGGAGTCAGGGCCACCCACAGACCCACAGAAAAGGCTGAAGAATCAGCCCTGATGGGGCAGAGCAGGGCAGCTCTGGGGACCTGGGAGCAGGGTCCCAGCCTGTCTCTTTAGGCTCCATGGGTGGGTGGAAGGAGATCTAAAGGCTGTCAGTGGTTCTCCTCTCAGCTCAAGGTTCAAATTGCAGGGAGAGAGCGTGGGATTGGCTCAGCTTGGGTCACATGCCCAAGGAGAAAGTAGGGTGTTTTGACTGACAGTTGTATTAAGATTTCATCCAGTCAGGGCAAGGGGTTCCCCAAAGTAAGAGGTTGTTTGCAGAAGGAGGTAATGGATTCTGAGTATGTAGAACAACAGATGCCCATTACACAGTCCAAACAGTGGAGGTGGCATGACCACGAGACAAAGAGAGGAAGAAGCAGGCCTTTCTGTCTCTAAATCTGTGACCAAGAGACATATTTCTGGAGCTCAGAGATTGCCTTCTAATTCAGGGGCTGGCAGACTTTCCCCAGAAAGGGCTAGACAGTGACTATTTTTGGCTTTCTGGGCCATATGGTTTCTGCCACAAGGACTCAACTCTGCCAAGACCTGAAAGCAGCCATAGGCAAGATGTGAATGAATGATTCTGGCCATGTTTCAATAAAGTTTTATTTATAAGAACAAGCAGCATGTCCTGGACTGGGCCCTCAGATCAAAGTTGTTCTAGTAGGTTGCTCTCATTTCATGGAGGAGAAGCTCCCTCTCAGCTTTAGCAACCCTTGTATTTCTGACTGTGATTCTCCAACTCAGCTCTGCTTCAGGATACCCCAAGGAGCCTGTCGAGAACACAGATGCCTGGGACCCCCTCAGACTTCCAAATCAGAATCTTCGAGATAGGCCTGGGGTCTGCATTTTTTAACATGTGCCCTAGGTGATTCTGACCTATGTGTGCAGTGTTGTGAACTGGTATAAGATGCAGTCGAGGAGACAAGATCATCTTCCATGAACCACAGGAGCAGTAGATGAGGTAGGGTGGGCTTAGTAGCTGAGAGGAGGGAGGCTCCCGAGAGCTGAGGGAGAGTGTGTGCAGGGCAGGCTTCGTGGAGGAGGGCCCTCGCTGGCCCCGAGGGAAGTCTGAGCTGTCACAGCACTAACCTGGCTTTTTCTAGCTGTCAGTCTCTTTCCCCATCCTGTACTCTGCTATTAATTAGCCAGGAAGGAAGTTTATTAAAAGTCAGGGGCTAAACCTGAGACATGTGGTTCCCTCCTCCGCAGCAGTGAGGTCTATGAACAGTTTTCTGTTTTCCTCATTCTGAAACGGCCACAGCCGTAGCCCAGCCTCACTTCTCTGTCTTCCTCCAAGGCTCCTCTTTCCCTTCCATTTGTGTCCTGCTCCCTACAGACCTGCTTTCTCACAACCCCCTTTCTCCTTTGCCCCAGAACACCCACCTGTGGCTCTTCCTGATCGTGACCATGTCTGGCAAACTCAGCTCCTTCTTGCTGTAATTGTTAGTAGGACCAAGAGCCCTGGGAGTGGCTCTCTCCCATCTTTCTCCTCTTTCCATGTTTTCTTCTCCCCAAAACACCAACCCCTAAAACCTTTGGGGTCTCTTCTGTTGGCGGGGAGAGTGCACTCTGTAGGTGCTAGCAAAGCAGCTTCAGCCACAAGGAGGAGAATGGGCTGTTGCTCCTGGGGTGTGGCCTGGACCCAGAAGGCCTCTGGTCCTCACTGCCTCCCCTTGGTCCAGACAGGGAGCTCTGCTCATTACAATAGTAGGCATCTATTGTCTGCCCCGTATTCATCTCCTTCTGGCAATAGAACACTCTTTTCCTTGGAAATCTACTCCATCCCCACTCTGAGTCCATGTGCATGGATGTGATAACTCCAGAGTGTGCATGTGACCTAGGCCTGGCAAATCAGTGCATCAGGTTCTCCCTGGCACTGTAATTGGTCCAGGGCAAAGTTAGTCCAATGTTGGCATTCTTGTGGAGTTGTGGAGAGGAGAGCTCGCTCTTTCTGGATCTGGGGCTGTGATGCTGTCAACCTGGAGCTTTTGGAATCTCACATGTAGAGAGAGTGTGCCTGAGAGTGAACACAGCTCAGAGGAAAACAAAGCCTAGAGACAGACCAGAGAGAGAACCAAAGAGCAGGAGAGCAAACAGAGGTCCAGAGGGTGTGGTTTGACCTTCTGGATCCAGCCGGACCTGAAGTCAGAACACTGTTTGTAGACTTTTCTGCTATCTGAGTCTCACGTTCTCTTTTTGGATTAAGCTGATTTATGCTGAAACTCAGTCTTGATTGATAGTTTACTTGATACTGGCAGGGTGGGTCCCTCAACAGGGAGGTCTGAGCTGCAGGCAGACTACCTAGTCAGCTGTGAGCTCCTTATGGTCCTGGAAGAACAGCCCAGATGAATGCTCACCAGAACAGGTACAAAACAGGTAATTATAACAGGGTTCATCATAAGCCTGTTACACTCTGAAAGCTTTGTCAGAACGGGCACACGTCCATTCCTGTCCCCATCCACGCCCCTCTTGCAGCACCTAGCAAGGTCCTCAGGAAATGTGTTGATTGTCCGGCTGACCCAGGGGCAGCACAGCCCTCCTCACTACCACCCAGTCACCTGAACACCCTCCTCCCACCTGTCTCCTTAGTATCACTCCACCTACCCGGTCTCCAAGCTAGAAGCCTGGCCTCCTTGCTCTCCTCAGTATGGCTCCAGCCTCTCCCCACTTGGCTGTCTCCACTGCCACCGAGCTCAGCCTTTCCCAGGAGGAAGCCATGTGGCCTTGATGTGGCTGGCAGCATTTGACACCTACCTCGGGTGGCCTCAGTTCCCTTACCTGTGAAGGGGGATGAGGCAGTACTCTAAAAATGTGAAGTGTTCCCAAGAATTTGAATGTGGGGGGATACAATGGCCTTCTGACCACTCAACCAAGACATTAACCCATAAAATGGAGCAAAGCAAAGACAGATTCCCTTTCAAGAGGCAGTGGGCCAGGAAAGCTTGGAAATTACTGACTGCATGTGTGTGAAGGTGGTGCTTCCAGAAAGGAGCCTTATCAGCCCATAGGAACAGAGGAAATAGGGTGTCCCCGGGGCACATGTTGGAGGGCCCGGGATGGCTGCACTGGACCTCTGTCATGAAGAAGGCCTTATCAGAGCCTGGTGCCCCTGGCTCCCCTCTGTTACCGGTCCTTGGGGAGAGAATGTGCTGCAGACAGCAGAGCCATCTGCAAATGAATGCACTGGCGCTTGGGTTTTGGTCAGCATCCTGGAGTCTGTCGAGGCTGGGTGCTGATGACTCTGCGTTTCTGGTTCGCAGGTCTGGGTCAGGCCCTGGCCCAGGGTTCTCAAGGTTGGGAGGTTATCAGTGTAACCGGTGGGCCCCACACCAGAGATTCTGACAGATGAGTTTGGGGTGGGGCAGGCCTTTCCATTAAACAGCTCCTCGGGAGGCTCTAAGCATAAGGAAGGGGAGACCGGCTGCCAGACTCAGTGACCACACTGCTCCAGGCCACTGGAACCCACCGGAACGTCCAGCCTCCATGGAGCCCCTACACTGGTGCTGCTGGTTGGCTTCTGGGTTCACCTAAGGGATTTCCACAGAGCCATCTTAATTCGCCCAAGGTCCTGTGCAGGCTTTGCTGAAATTAACCCCGCAGTACCAGGTGCTCGAGAAGGAAAAAATGAGCTCTCTATTTGGAAGTTGTGAGCAGAGCGGGAAAGGATGGGCCAGAAGCTGCCTCTCCTCCGAATCTTCCACCTCTGGACCCGTAGCTGGGTGTTGTACCATCTGGGCGTTTCTGCCCACAACGGGCGTGACTTACGGTAGATGCCATTGCCATGATCCTCTGTGCATCAGGATTTGGCTGGGATGACCCCTGTTTGCAGTGACTTGGCTTTCTGGAATTGCGGAGGTTGTGAGTTGTCTCTCTGAAGCATTTCTGAGTGACTAGGGCTGAGTACAGAAGAAGCACCCCTACTCCTGTGCTCCGGAGCGGCGAGTCCTCCTCTGGCCCCTCTCCTAAGACTGCTAGATCCGGGGTGGTGTCACTCATCTGGGCCCTCCTAGGAGCTAACCGGAGAAGCAAAAGTCTCTTCGCTATGGGCTCTATTACTTTATGTGACTTAGAAGCTCACAAGTATGGTGATTGTAGAAAGTAGAACATTTCTCTGGCTAGGCTCTATTGATCTGGACAAAATCATCTCAACTGCATAATACATTTTGAGCCGAAGTATGCTCACTATCAGAACCGTGGACATCATTTGTATTGCCTCACTTCTATTGCTTTTTTCCTTCCACAAATCTCTGCTATCACCTCCACCTCACTCTCTCTTTGCAGTTAATCCCATGTCCTGCTTTGCAGAGAAAATAGAAGATGTCAGTTGGCAGTGGCAATTAAATTTTCAGACATCGTCCACCATCCTGTCTTTGTTCTCCAGACCTTTTTCAACCAAGGCTAATGCCACCACTTTCTGCTGTCTTAAGGGCCCCTCGTTGCTCTGTCTTCATGCTCTCCCTTTACTGAACTATTCCATCAGCATTTAGGTATGTTTGTCTTCTCCATATCCACAATGGGGTTCTTCTGCTTCATCCACCCCTCCCCGCTCTCAGCTCTGTCTTCTCCTCCTGGTCTCCATTCACAGCCAAACTTACTGAGAGAATAGCCTACACTCCACACATTTTGATTTTGTGCTTTTCATGCAGGCTCAGGAATCTGCATTTTACAAACCCTCCTGGCCATCTGATGCATGTGGTCTTTGGACTACATTTTGCAATCATTGGTGGTCCTTGGCTTGAGCCTGTTCACTCTTCACCATTTGCATTTCTTTTGAAATCTCATCTGGCTCAAGGCATCGGCTACCACCTGGGGTCCACTTTTCTGTCTCCAGCCCAGTCATTGCTCTTGAGTTTCAGAACCACATTATCCAACTACCTCTGTGAGGATTTTCCAAAGATACTTGAAACGTTCAAAGCAGGACCTCTCATCTTCTCCAAGCCTGCCTGTCCCCACGCTCCCCATCTCTGTCCCTGGCACCGTTAGCCACCCAGTTACCCAAGTGAGAAACCTCAGCTCCCCTTTCCTCACGGCCCCTTGCCAAAGACCCAATCAATTTCCAAGTCCCGTACACTAATTCCTAAATAGGTCTTAAATTCACCAGTTGCTCTTCATTCCCATTGCCACTGGCCTGTCCAGGGCCCTGTGATTTTTCTCCTGGTTGAGCTCTTATCTGGGCTCTCTGCCCCCAAGCTTGCTTCCTCCTATGCGGTTTCTGCAGTGACCGAGGGGCCTTTCCAGAGTTTGAGTCTGACCTTGTCATTCCCCTACATTCAGGCCTTAAGTAGCGTCTTGCTGCCTCTGTTTGGACAACATGCCACTTTAGCCTGGCCTAGAAAGCCTTTCATGGCTTCTGTCCCGTCCCCAGGTGTTCATTCATTGGCAAGATCAAGTAGTCACTTCTCAAGCCTGGCTCAGTCCTGGGGCTGGACAGAAAATTCAAAAGATCATGGCCAAGTTTAACAAGTTTCTGTCCTTGAGACAAAATACAATGGGTCAGACTGAAGAATCAGCTTCCTAAGAATCAGAGTTCTTACCCAGTGTTAAGCTCTACTAATAACTGCAAGGATACAAATAGTTGTGAGGCACAGGTAAAGCAAGAGGTGTAGAACCGCCAGCACTGCTCCCCAGGACCTTTTTTTTTTTTTTTTTTTTTGCCACATTCGGAAGTGCCCTGGCTCGGATTTATCAAAAGGGGTCTATCTGTGATACATGTGAGGTATCCCTTACTAAAGAGGGAGCTATCTCAGTCCCGCAGTATCTCCATTTTATCCTCTGATAGTTACATAGTTCGCACATTTCCCAGGAGCCGTACCCCATAAATCCATAAGGTCCAGGTTTGTTTACCATGAGCAGTGCTAGACAGATAGGGTACATCTTGCTAAAAGCATTCCATAGATAAAAACTCTTCTGCTAGCCAATATCATTAGTGTGTTTGCCAGGGGCTGTGTCATTAGTGATTATGAGGGCGTATGACCGGGTCATCTTTTTTTCTTCCCCAGTCAAGGTTGAGATTGGCCTGCTGCTAACTCTTTCCTCCCCAGTACTGCTCTGCCTACCTCACACATGTGTGTGTTCCCAGGGCTCTGTCCTTGACTTCCTTCCATGACACACGGGCCATGGAAGACCTCCTCCATTCCTGTGGCTTCGTTTCTCTAAACAGAGGCTCCCAAATCCATATCTCACACCCTTGACCTTCAGACCCACACATTCCACTGCCCGCCAGACACCAGCACCTTGATGCCCTCCAGGTCCTCAGACTGCATGCCATCGCTGACCCCTTGTTGCCTCTCCAGATCCATTGCTCCTCCTCTGACCCCCCCTCAGGGAAAAAGCACCCACATCCACCTGGTTGCCCCCAAACCCTGAATCATCCTGGTCTTCCTACCTGCTAGCCTTTGACTTAGGGTAAGTCAGAGAGGATAATCTCCCCGAGCCTCAGTTTCCACAGGTGTAAAATGGGGATAATAGCAGTATCTGCTTCACAGAGCTGTCGTGGGATGAGATGAGATGGTGATGATTAGGTGATGAGGGCTTATCACAGTGGCTGGCACAGTATGTGCTCAGAAACTATCAGCAAGCATCTCTGACTCCTCTTTTCTGCCGTTGCCCAAGGCTGCTCAAGACCACATGCTATAGGTTCTACCTTCTCAGGGCCCCTTCTCTGTGTTCACCATCCTCTCCTCCGTGCTCCCGTCTCTGCCTCCACCTGTGACAACACCTTGGACCTGATCTGGCCCACTCTGTGTGGCCCCGCTAATCTCTGCTCTCCTCCACCACCGGAGAAGTGCCCCTCAATTACACATCTGATTCTGCCCCTGCCTTGGAAGACTCTACGCTGCTCTTGGGATAAATTCCAAACTCCTTAGAGTGGCTTAGGAGGCTGGATATCTTATCTGGCTGCCACCTGTCCCCCGTGACTCCCCACCTCCAATGCTAACCACTGGCCACACCAAACTTTCAGCTCCTCTGACCGTCAGGATCTGGCCGATGCCCTCCCCTCTGCCTGGAAGACTCTTCTCCCTTCTCCCACCTCCACCTGAGGCACCCTCCTTCTGTCTCCTGCACACTTGCAGTGCTCTGCCTTTCCCTCATCAGAGCACTTTATGGCTGTGTGGTCACTGCCAGGTCCCATACTGGGGCCCCTCGTGGGGCTGTGAGCATCAGGGGGCAGGGGCCATTTCTGGCTTGGGTAGTGTATCCAACAGTGAGAATAGCGCCCAGCCGAGTAGGTTCCCGATATTAACTGAGTGGACGCATTAAATGGGGGGTGGGTGAGGGGTGAGCAGGAGGGAGGAGCCCCTGAGTCAGGGGTTTCTGGTTTGGATGGAGTTGGATGGAGTTGAGATGAGACGAGAGGATGAGCTGAGATTAAGGGAAGTCAGATTACAGTGGAATTTTTGTATTAATGCGCTATTGGGACCAGGAGGGCCCAGGTGAGTTTGGCAGTGGGCACTGGAGATCAGGGCCCTAGAAACAGACCTAAGCCTCCCTGCCCCTCCTCTGCTGCTTTCCACAGTCTGTGCAGGGTTGGGGCACAGCGCCAACTCTGCCTCTGGGGGTGGCAGTGGAGTGGTACGTTTCCACGAGGTTTCTTCCCTCCAATGTTGCCTTGCACCTAGATCTGCTAATTCTGCGGCAGACTAGTGCTGGAACCCATAAGGCCGGTCCATTTCGCTCCTGTTTCATGTGGCTCGTCTCTAAGGGCCTCTGGGGTGGGGTAGTTTTGGCTAGGGGTGGGGGTATTATTCCTAGTTGTCTGCAGGAAGCACTCACCATCACCCAGTATCTCCCACTGAGGTGGCTTCAGTCCCCATGAGGGAGAGGTGGCAGCGAAAAGTCACCCCTTCCTGCCCCACATCCGACCTCTGCCGCCATGCCCAAATAAAGTACGACTTCTGACGGGGATGACAGTTTGACGGGCTCTGGACTGAGGGGTGTCGGGAAGAAGGGTGTGGGAGCGGGGGAGCCGTGTTCCTTGATCTGCACGTGGCATGTGAATGCCCTTTGTGGGGGGCGGTCCCCTGTCACTCCTCCCTCCTCTCCTCCTTCCCCTGCGTTTTGCAGATTTTGCTGTCTCTTCCATACCCGGACTGCGCTGGCTTCCTCTCTGCCCATTTTCTGGTGGCTCTGCAGAGGGAGGGCTGAGCCCTACTCTGAGGAGTGGTGAGGGGAAGAGGAGCGTGGGAAGGAGCGGGGAGGCTCTCACCCCAGGCTGGGGCTGGTTTCCTCTGAACCAGCAGCAATCAAACACGCCTCACCACTGTGAGAATTAATTCCCTTCTCAAGCTTCCCTTCAGATAGGTGAGAAATGTGTGTGCCTCCCATTAACATGAGCGTGACCCCGTATCTTGTGAAATGACAGCCCTGGCCTGATTATGCTCAGGGAGCATCCCCCCCTGCCTGCCCTGGGCTGCGTGACAAAAGCTCCCTCATATTAACTGACAAATGTATTGCGCATCCATACCTTCCGTGTGATCCGCAGACAATGCCTGCTTCCTTCCAGCCATAGGACAAGGTCAGGAAGACAGTCCAGTTTCCCTCACCGTGTACCCAGCAGCACTGGAAGTGAGAGGGGGACGCTGTTCACAGGCGTGGCTGGAGGAGTGTGAGGCTGGGAGCAGGGTGGCCTGGTCAGGTCTGTCTGCTGGCTGTGTATTTGGGATTGAGTCCCCTCCCTTCTGTGAGAGCAAACGGCTGGCCCATTAGACCTGGAAGGGCTTTTGAGTCTGATACTTGCTGATGCCAGGCTCTCACTGACTATAGCCTTAGAACCTCATAAAAACGAGGCTCCCGTTTTCAATGTTGGAGGAAGAATCTAGAAAGTTCTCTAGGAGACAGAGTTAAGAAGCCAGCTCGGCGGTTGGAAAAAGGCTCTCCCTCAAGATATGCTGCTCAAGGCACCAGAAGAGCTTCTCTTCCTGGAGACTCAAAGCCCAGCGTGGCCTGTGTGTCTAGGGGGAGGCAGAGGAGGGTATTGGGACTGGGGAGGGGACAGGGCAGATGTTCCTTTGTTCAGACACTCGTTCACCCATCAGATATTTGTTGAGTGCTTCCTGGGATCAGGGAGCATGGCAGAGTGGAAGAAGGTCTGCAGTCAGTCGGAGCTCCGTTTGCCCTCAGCTCAGCCTCTTACTCAAGTGTGACATGGACAAATGGCTGCTGGCCGCTGGGCTGTGGCCGTGTACTTGCCTGTCCTGTGCTGCCGGCGTGAGGATGAGCTGAGACGGTGTTCCTGGTGGGGTGTGGGCCTCCCTGCACGCTGTCCCCTTCTCCCTCCTCTGCATGCACTGTCCTAAGTGTGTGTGCACCCGGGGCGGGGCAGCCAGGTGCGTGTTCACAAATAGCTTCGCTACAGAGGAGGGACCAGGGCACCGTAGTCTGGGGACTCAGAGGAACGAGAGGTGTGACCAGAGCAGTTTCATGGGATGGCGCTGAGTTGAGCCTGGAGCGGGCCGGCATTTGAAGGAGAAGGGAGGAAGGTCATTGCAGGGGCAGGGAACAGCCTGAGTAAAGGCACAGATGCACAGAGCTTGGGAGGGATGAGAAGGAGGAGAAGGAAGCCTGTACGGGGGGTGCGTGAGGGCGGGCATGCTGGGCAGGATGGTGCTTCTGTGCACGCTCTGCGGGAGGCCTGTTCGGACCACTGTGTCGTGAGAGCTGGGGGTGCCCTATCCTGGCGTCTCCACGTACAGAACAGCAGTCCTGGGGTGATACTTCCTTCTCCCTTACTGTCCAGGACTGGACACTGTTAACACAGGCCTCTGTTCCCTATTATCTTACTTTTTCTCAACTCTTGAGTATGGGGGAAACTGCCATTTGCTTGGTCTTGGAATAATCTGCCCTTTCTTCTTGCAAAATAAGAGGAAATCCTTCCTGTTGCCTTCTCTGCCTTTTCGTTCTCCAGAGCACACCTCTCTGTCTTCCCCACGTTGACTAGTGCTTCGTTTTTGACTCCCCGCACTACAGTCCCAGCTCTGTGGGGGCACGGAGCGGCTGTTTGCTTTGCTCCTGTGCCCCCAGCCCTTGGAGGACTGCTGTAACTGTTAGGCTTTCAGTGCATATTGGAGAATCATTGAATGAGTGGCAGTTGGGTCGATGATTCTTGGATCGCTTGACATGGGGCACATTGAAGTGGCAAGATGCTGAGTGAATCAGCCGAGCCCAGATTCATCGCAGATCGTGTGATGCTCGTGGCTGAGTGGAGACTATTATAGGATGCTCCAAGCTTCCAAGGAGCCGACAGGTCCTGAAGTTACGCTAAGGACTACACTGGCAGGCTGACTCCTCTCATCTCCCCCAGTGACCCTGGCTTGTCATGGGGTGCTGGTCGTTATGGTGATGGCATGGCTGAACTGAATGGCACAAAGGGAGAAGGGGTTTTTGACTAATCCACAGGCTTGGTTCAAATGAAATCCTTTGAAATAGCGTTGAAAAGGGGTATATCGTTTTCCCGCGGTGTTGGTAGGTATCATGACATCAGTAACACTTCCTAATCTTCAGTGAGCAGCCAGACTGGTTCCTGTCTTCTCTCTGTTACTCGGGTCCCCATGGGACCAGGGATAGTAAAGGAAGGAGGGTCCTGATAGAACATGTAGCGGAACATCAGTGGTTATGAATGGACATCCACTGCCCTAGCCCACTTCCTGCTCCTGCCATGCCTGTGGGCACTCTCAGGGGATTGCCTTGCCCATCTTTCCCCCAAATGCCAGACCTGGAGGTGGTGCAGCTGACGTGGACGGGACCAGGTACAGACCCCGTGGAGAAGCAGGACAGGGGCAGCAGGAGGGGCTGGCGTCAGGGTGGGGACAGCACAGGGGAATCTTCAGATCTGAGGTGACTCTTGAAGGTGATTCCAAAGACTCGAGATTTGGAATAGAATTTTTTTTTTTTTTTTTTTTTGCGGTACGCGGGCCTCTCACTGCCGTGGCCTCTCCCGTTGCGGAGGCTCCGGACGCGCAGGCTCCGGACGCGCAAGCCCCGGACGCGCAGGCTCCGGACGCGCAGGCTCCGGACGCGCAGGCTCAGCGACCATGGCTCACGGGCCCAGCCGCTCCGTGGCATGTGGGATCTTCCCGGACCGGGGCATGAAACCGTGTCCCCTGCATCAGCAGGCAGACTCTCAACCACTGCGCCACCAGGGAAGCCCTGGAATAGTATTTTAAAGATTCCTAATTTGGTGAGCTTCCTAATTTGGTGGGGGAAGGAGAGAATTCCAGGCACAGAGAGCAGCAAATGTAAATAGGTCGTGTGTGTGTGTGTGTGTGTGTGTGTGTGTGTGTGTGTGTGTGTGTGTGTGTGAGAGAGAGAGAGAGAGAGAGAGAGAGGGAGGGAGGGAGGGAGGGAGGGAGGGAGGGGGGGGGGAACCTACAGATAGTCTCCCGGAGGGTGATCTGAGGCAGAAGGGAAGGAGATGGGAGAGGAGGGGTGAGGGAGCCAGGCTGTGAAGGCCTTGAATCCCCTGGACGTGGCGGGAAGTCATGCGTTGAGGTAAGGGAGTGACATGACCAGATCTATTTCAGAAAAGACAGTCCTGGCAGCATGTAAAGAATAGATTAGGGGTGAGGCTGGAGGCAGGGACACTAGTTAGGAGGCCGATGGAGGAACCCAGCAGAGGGAATGGCAGGAGACTGATCAAGGCTGTGGCACTGAGGACAGGATGGAGGACAGGTAGACTGGCCAAGGCCTGGAGACTGACCAGAGTGCAAGGAGGAGCCCTAGGGAGAGAAGTGAGGCTCGGAGGCCCCCTCCCCCCGACCCTGCCCGTCTCCCTGCCACCCCAAGGGGTGTAGTCTGCTAGCTGGTGGACGTGCTAGCGCGTGGTGTCGTTCACCAGGATAGGGGTCCCTGGAGTAAGACATCATCCCCAGGCCGGGGAGGGGGATGCTTGCACCCCTGGGTGGATGTGAGGTGAAGTTACATATCGTAGAGTACGTGTCCCCCTCCGGCCCTGACGCAGGCTCACTGGGAAAGGCTGGTTCCCGGCTCCTGCCCCTCCCTTTCCTTCTTCCTCCCTGGCATATTCTTTCAATCTCCTCCTTTCCCCTTTCTCAGACATCTTAGGATGAGCAGCTGGGGAAGAGGAGCCATGGAATAACATCCAATCAGGGAAAGGTTATTAACCCAGGATTATAATCATGGTGCCTTCCCATGTCTCTTATAGGGGAAGAAGGTGGACTCCATGGCTTAGCTGAAAGCCGGCTCGGTACTCCCCTCAAGCAGCCTGTGCATCACAGATTCCTGCCAGGCCCTCCGGAGCATGTGCCCCACGCCCTGGCCCAAGGTCTCTTCCCAAAGAGGGGTGATCTCTCTTCCCTCAGCGCTTTCTCCAAAAAGGTAAGACCCATGTTGCCTGAGCCTGTGATGGGCAGCAAAGTGGACTCAACACTGACCCTGGTTTCAGGGGCTGACAGTCAGCTGCTGAGTGGCTGCGTTTTATTTGCCTGCCTCACCTACACCATGACCTCTTCTGGGGAGCCCTGGGCTGTGGCTGTGCTCTCACCTCTAGTGCGGAGGGAGGAGCCCTGGCCCAGGTGACTTTCTCTGAGCACCTGTTCTGTGCAAGGCTCTGGGCTCAGTGCTTGGGACACGCCATGGATCAGACAGAGGCTTAGGGATCTCAGCCGTTTCGTTGGCACGTAGATCCCTGTAGCTTGGAGGAGGGTGCCACTGACCTTGGCTGCGTGTGGCTGTGTGAGTGGAGTGGAGAAGGTGAGAAAAGGCTTCTTGCTGATTTCTAGGTTGCTTCAACAGCCCCTGTTTGGCGTTTCAGCTCTTCCATCACCTGTGGAATATTAAATTCCCTCTGTTTGAAATACCAGGAATGGTCTTGTCTCTCTGACTGGATGCTGACTGATACAGGTGTTTGAGGAGGGTAGAGCACGGGTGGCCCTAGGGGAAGGAGTAGCCGATGAGATGGTATGGTATACAGACTAGTATCCCCCCAAGGTGTCCACGTCCTAATCTCTGGAACCTATGACTACGTTACCTCACAGAGCAAAAGGGACTCTATTATCCAGGATTATTCAGAAAAGTATTTTGGAGTATTTCAGTGGGCCTCATGTAAACACAGGGTCTTTATAAGACAGGGGCAGAAGAAGAGAGTCGGAGAGGGAGATGTGGTGATGGAAGCAGAGGTTGGAGTGACTGGATTGCTGGCTTCGACTGGGTGGAAGAAGCCATTAACCAAGGAATGCAAGCAGCCTCTAGATGCTGAAAAAGGGAAGAGTACAGATTCTTCCGTAGAGCCTCCAGAAGGAATGTAGTCCCACCAACACTTTGACTTTAACACGGTGAAAATCATTTCAGACTTCTGACCTCCAGAACAGCAAGATAGTAGATTTATGTTGTGTTAAGCCAGTAGGTATGTGGTACCTTGTTATAGCAGCAATAGGAAACTAATACAGAGGGCCAGAGCTCAAGATGCTGTAGATCATGCAAAGGAGTTTTTGGATCTTGTTCTCTAGGGCTGAAGGCTTATTGCTGCTCAGGAGCCCACGTGTGCTAAGTTTATGAGCTCTGAAGTCAGGCTGCCTGGGTTTGAACACCCGCTTTGCCAATGACCAGCCTTGTTAGGCAGGGCTTTAACTTCTCAAAGCTGCAGTACTTACATCTCCAAAGCAGTGGTGTAGTCGTTCTTGTCTCATAGACATGTAAGGATCAAATGAGATGATGCGTGTAGGCTGTTTGGCACAGCACAGGTCACAAAAGCAATTGTTACTCTCACTTGCTTTGCAACTTTGGACAAGATGGTGTCTCTCTTGGAGTGAGCCTTGATCCCTACATCTGCCGAGAGGAGGTAATAGTAGGCCCCCTAGCCTCCACACCCTGCAGGAGTAAGTGGATTTTGTGATATGATGAATTGGAGAGGGAGGTTACCTCTGTACACCCCTGCTGGCCTGGCTGGAGCTCTCTACCTTCCCATGGAGGGAGCAGGTGCCAGCTCGCCCTGCCAACCCAGTCCCTTCTGCCCCCAACTCTGCAGGCATTCCTGGATCCCTGTGCCCCTTAAGGGCTCTCCTGGTTTCTGCTCCCCTGCACTGTGCTCTAGGCGTAAGCTGTTTTAGTTACAAATGCCTTGAAATGCTACACCTTCCCTGCCCACCTGGACCGACCTCCCCAGGCCCAGCTGCCAGGTATTGATTTCTCCTTTAAATATTACTGCAGCCCAGGAGCATGTATGGATTAATTGACGAGGCTAGGCTTGTACCTGCACACTTCATTAACAGCTGCTACTAATTAGCAGAGTAGTCATTAAGAGACCTGCTGGGGTTTTGAGGATAATAGTATTATTTTTTTCCCATGACTCTTAAGCACACAATACATTTTGGAGTGAAAGTCCATGATCCCAGGTTGGGATGGAAGTTATGGCGTGGTGTGTGCTCACGGCTTGCCCCTAAGAACACAACAGAAACTAGAAAATCACCATAGTGGGACCAGAGTCAGGAGGGCCTTAGAGTCGTCTCGTCTACCACATATGACTACTGTGCCTGGGAGAGGGGCCTCACTATCAAGGTCACACAGAGACAGGGAGGCAGAGCTGGGACAGGCAACCAGGGCTGCTGACTTTGCTCCAGGCCAGGGCTCTACTAACTGGGGACTCTGCTGCATGCATTTGGATAGCTTGATGGGGGAGGTTGGACCATGCACATAGCCATGTCCCCTATTCCCCCTGCCCCAAACCCGAGGCGCTTTCCCCAAGATGGTGCTGCATTTCCTTTCCCAATTCTGGGCCTCCTCACATTTTGTCCACATCACTCTACCTTCCATCTCCTTGCTCCTGGAACCCCTTTCTCTGTCTTTAGCAGGCTTATCTCCAAATGGGCAGGACTCAGCAGTTGACCTGCAGTGGACCCTTTGGGTTATCCATGCTGATGGAAATACATAGTGAGTGGAATTAAGCCTGAAGTGTGTGCATTTGGACAACTTATTGACCCTCTTGGAATGTCATCCAGCAAGTGGGCTAATGTGTGTAGAGGGCCGAGCACAGGATGGGCATAGAGTGAGTGAGTCCTCAGTAGATGACAGCCATGTACCCTGGGCTCCTTAGGAAGGTGCACCTGTGGCCCAATCATTGTGCTTTTCTCAAGCTGACTTGAACCATTCACTGAGCAAACATTGAGATGTTTTACAGCAAAGGAATAGAGGCTTGACTTATTATTTCCTTCTTCTTTTAGAGATAATGTTAATAATAATTCCAGTCACTCACCTTCCCTGTGAGCTCACTGTGTGTCAGGAAGTACTGTTCTAAGTGCTTTACATGGATTAATTTATTTTATCCTCTTGACAACCCTATGAGGCAGGTGATTTAGTTATGTTTCCTATTTCGTAGAAGTGAAAATGAATGTACTAAACTTGCTCATGGTCGCCTAAGAAGGAGGTGGAGCTGAACCCGGCATCCTAGCCCCAAGTCCAAGCCCTTAGTCATGGAACTCCTCAGCCCCTTAGAGGGGTCGAGTTCCTGGCTTAGGGAACCCTCTGTCCCCCAGTGCATGCTGCGTGGGTGGCAGCTGAGTTTATGTCACGTGTCTGTATCCTCCAGACCTCAGCTGGTTGATCCCAGGTGGGCACTTGAAGCAAAGGCTTCCCTACACTGTATGCTTTGGGTTTTATGACTCAAAAGCCTAAGATGGGCCAATTTGACTCCTAACTGGTGGAGGTGTCAGAAAGAGGCTGAGCCTGGGAGGGGGAAGAGCTGATGAGCTACACTTAGGACTGGGGGCCAATCATGGTCGCCAGCTGTGAGTGGCTGGAGGGAGCTGGCCAGCCAAGAAGGAGGGCAGAGAGGTGCGTGGATGCGATGAGAGAGACCCCTGGTCTTGGACGGGTGACTCACAGTGCTGGTTTCCATGGAGCTTGTTGCTCCTGGCCTTCTGTTTTGGGATCCTGGTGAGGACCTGCTTTATACTGAACTAGTCTCTCTCCCTGAGTCTGTCTTATTGAGCTAGTGCCCCTCTTTTCCTCATAAACAGGAGAACTCTAAGATGAACAATTCTCCTATCGGGTTTACAGGGTACTGATGATTCGAGGAGGGGCGCAACCGCATCTATGGTGTGCATCTCCTCCTGCACAAGGACAATATCCTAAAATGACATGACTGGGACTTTAAAGTAAAGGTCTCTGGAGACAGTGCTCAGCTGGAGATAAACATCCGTACTGGTCAGGGTGAGGACGGGCTGCTCTATCATGATAATGCAGTGGCATAAGGAGGATTGAAGTTCCTTCCTTTCTCACCTTACAGTGTAAGGTGAACGGCCCAGGTTGGCAGGGCAGCTCTGACCCAGTCATTCAGGGACTGGGGTGCTCCGACCCACTGCCCCACCCTCCCTGAGACCCTTCTTGTGGTCTCGGTGGCAGGGGCTGCCATGCCTGGCTCTAGCCGGAGATGGAAGAGAGCATGGAGGGGGCACCCCGATATCTTACATCACTTCCATTCCACTTCCACTGGTGACAGCTTAGCACATGGGCCCGCCCAGCTGCAAGGGAGGCTGGGAAAGGGAATCCTGACCTGGGGTGAGCAAATGTTTTCTGTAGAGGGCCAGATAGGAAATATTTTCAGCTTTGAGAGCCATATTCTCTGTGTTGCAAGTACCTGACTCTGCCCTTGTATCTTGAAAGCAGCCGTTGGCAATATGCAAATGGATGGGCATGGCTATATCCCAATAAAACTTTATTCATGGACAGTAAAATTTGAATTTCATATAATTTTCATGTGCCATGAATATATTTTCTTTTTTCAACCACTTAGAAATGTAAAAACCATTTTTAGCTCATGGGCCATTCAAACATAGGCAGTGGTCTGATCTGGCCCGAGGGGCATAGTGTGCAGACACACCTGGTCTGGATGGTGACCTGGCCGTTCTTCTGTCAGGGGAGATTGAATTTTGGTGGAGAGTGAGTGGTCCCCACTACAATATCCACTCCAGGCTTTGCTAAGAGAGGGGCATTTTAGCAGAAGCAAGGTGTCCTCTGCCCCCTTCTCTGTGCGAAGAGAAGAGTAGAGTTTGCTGGGTGGAAACAGCCATGCCACTCTCCCCAAACTTGCCAGGAGCCAGGAGCAGAAGCAGCCATGCACTGAGAGGTTCCTGATGTCAGAGGCTGTGGAGAGGGTTACAGTGTCACCTAAGGAGCTGGCAGCTGGCCTCCCCCAGTGCTGGAGGCCAGCTGGGATGAGGACACCAGTGGCCAGAGTTACACAGGATGCTGCAGGTAGTATCCAGTTCCCCACCAAGGGCCAGTCACTCACAAGCAGGGCACTCCCATTCTTGCTTCTGGGGCTCGTGGAAGCTATGCAGGAGGTGGCTTTGAACTGGACAGTGATACTCTTTAATCATTAGAAAGTGACTGCTACAGATATTAAATGGGACCAGGAAAATCATCAGCAAGGATGAAGATACTATTATTTGGCAAGTTTGTTTTCTTCCATCCCTCCCTCCCCTCCCTCAACTACCAGCTTGTGGGGTTGGGGCTTGCAGAGCAAAGCTGATAGCAGCTACTGAGAATCATTAGAATCATTCCGTGTTCGTACATCACTGAGTTCGTACCGTCAATCAAAATAGCTACATATATTTTTGACATCAACTGCCAATTATTCTTTCTGTGCTGCAGGAAAATCAGAACCAAAGACAGAAACATTCACCCAAGGGTGCTAGATGTGGACTCAGACCAGCCCAGGTTTGAGTCCTGGTTCTATCAGATCCCATGTGACCTCCACTAGCCCTGTAACCCCTCTGGACCTCAGCCCCCTCATCTTTAAATGGAGGAGAGTAACACCTGTTGTGCAGGTGTGTTGGAAGAAACCCATTTCTAATGCAAAGGGTGCATTTGTTCAAATGAAAACGATGATTTTTTTCTTCTCTCTCTGGGCCTCAGGTTCCTCATTTATAAAATGCATGGGTGGACTGTGGTCCATTCTTGTCCTGACAATCAGTAATTATGTTGCCAGTGGACTTATGAGAAGGAGAAAGCTGTCCTTCAGAGGTGCTTCCTCCTGGTGGGAGGTTTTGAAGCTGAAGGAAGCAGCGGCTTGATCAGGAAACTCCTGCTTTCAGACCCTCCCTATCCTTCCTGGCACAGCTCAAGCCTGCCTCCTCCAGGAAGCCCTCCTGGATTCCTCCAGGCACAGGCCATCTCACCCTTTCTGAAAGACCCAAGTATTTGACCTTGACCTCCACCCCATTCTTTTTCCCCTACTTGCTGATTTGATGGTCGCAGACTCCCTATAACCACTTCTGTAACCCTGACCCTAACCCTAACCCTAACCCTAACCCTAACCCTAACCCTGAAACCCTAACCCTACCACTGAGGTCTATGAATGGGTCCAGTGTGGAATTGTGAGCTGGAGGTGCTCTGTTGTGGGGCCAGCCTGGCAGGACTCAGGTATCTCACATTCCTACCAGGCAAAGGGGAGCTAAAGCACCCAAATCCCCCAGCCAGGAGACCCTGTTGGTAGCCACGTCCTCTTGGGGCCTGGGGCAATATGGAGAGGACAGAAACCAGCTGGCTCACAGACCATGCAGACAATCTATAGGCCTCATGACCCCCACTGGCTTCATGGAAGCAGGCGATGCAGCATCTCAGGTGGAGGTCCGCCCCTTCCTTCTATCACACTACCAATACCCATCCTGGGAGAGTGACCTTATCTGGGGACATGTGAGGATGCAAACTGGCCAGTGAGATGTATGTTGAAGATGCTGTTGCTTGTTGGTCTCATTGAACATCTAAACTTCTAGTAAGAATATAGCACACTGTGTTCTGTGACATCATTCGATTCATCTATTAATTCATTCAGCAATATGGTCGGTCCACCAGGTGCTGGGAAAACAGGGGCCAACAAGGCAGAAATAGTCCCTGGGATTGTGGAGTTTACAGACTGGGGGGAATCTACACAATTCAGCAAACAATTGCAGAAGTATTTGATGAGATTGCAGCCTGGGCTATGGAGTTGAAGGTGGCCAGACCATGGTAAGGTGGGGTGATGCAGGGCAGAGCACCTGGAATGTTCCAGGCTGAGGGACCACGGGTGTGAAAGAAGACGGATGAGAGGAGCAACATTAGTCTGGGAGCTGAAGGGAGACCCCTGTGTCTGGACAGCAAAGCATGGAGGGAGCAGGGGACAACGTAGTGCTACAGGGGGTAGGGGGACACTAGACTCCAGGAGCCCTTGATGAGCATCGTAACAGTGCTTGGACTTTCGTCTGAGGGCATGGGAAGCTCTGGAAGCTTTCTGGACAGTGGTACATGTGATGGGCTTTCATTTTAGAAGGATTCCTCTGGCTGTTGGGTGCAGGGTGCACTGATAAGAGGAGGATCGGGGAGAGGGGGGCAGTTGTAGTCACCTAGGTAAGGCGTGTGGGTGGCTAGGATAGCTAGAATGGAATGCAGTGGAAGAAGAGGAAGATGTGCTCAAGAGCTATAAGGAGGAAGAGCCAACAGGACTCGGATATGGGGGAGAGGGAGTAGCAAGACGATTCCTAGGTCTCTGTTTTGAGCAATTGGATGGATGGTGGCGTCTTTAACTGAGATTGGGACACAGAGGGAAAAGCTGACTTTAGGAGGATGGATGTGTTATGAGATATCTGAGAGACACCCAAGTGGATCTGGGGTTTAGGAATGAGTTCTGGGGCATCCATAAAAATAGGAAGTCATTGGCATGGAGACGGCCACTGACTCCCCTGGAGGGGTCAGATCCCTCCACAGGAGAGTGTAAAGGCCTGGAATGAGGCCTGGGAAATGGTTATCAACGCTCCATGGCCTCTGTCTATAGAGGAGACCAGTCCTCATTTATATAGCAATTTCACAGCTCCTTTGGTCAACCAGGGGGAAAGCAAAGACAGAACTGAGAAAGCAGTAGCAGGTGTAGATGGGCGAGGGCGGTCCTGGTGCCTCTTCCTTCTCCCCCTCGGCCTCAGGGCCTTTGCAACTGCTGAACTGATCCCTGGACCACCTTTGCCCCACCGTTGGCCTGGCTGGCTCCTGATTCTTCAGGTCTACTTCAAATGACACCTCCTCAGAGAGGCCTTCCCCCACCGCCCCGCCCCAAACTGTGCTCCCCCTGGAGTCCCACCATGGCACTGGGCTCCATTTTCTTCACCCGCTGGCACTCTCTGAAATCCTTTCTACATCCCTGTGTGCATCTTCTTCCCATTTCTCCTGACCAGAACCTAAGACCCCCGTGGGCAGGGACCTAGCCCTTGTGCTGCGGATGGCTGCTTCCCCAGCATTCTCCTCCGCGCCCCCGTCCCCTCTCTCCTGCTGGATCCGCAGGAGCAAATCCTGTGGGCTCCAGCTTTGAGGTCTCCCTGGGGATCGGTCTGTTTCCTACCTCAGCCACGCCCCTCTGAACTCAGTGCATCAGCATGTCTTGCTTGCGTGATCTTTTTTTCAGGAAAATAGTTATTTTTCATGAAAATGTAATTTATGAGGTAGTAGTTTTTTGTGATACATTGGTGTGTTCTCCTCTTTTTACTGAAGTATAGTTGATGTACTATATTATGTAAGTTACAGGTGTACAATATAGTGTGATTCACAATTTTTAAAGGTTATACTCCATTTATAGTTATTATAAAGTATTGGCTATATTCCTTGTGCTGTACAATATATCCTTGTAGCTTATTTTATACATAGTAGTCTGTACCTCTTACTCCCCTGCCCCTATATTGCCCCTCCCTGCTTCCCTCTCCCCACTGGTAACCACTAGTTGTTCTCTGTATCTGTGAGTCTGCTGCTTTTTTGTTATATTCACTAGTTTGTTGCATTTTTTAGATTTCACATGTAAGTGATATCATACAGTGTGTGTCTTTCTCTGTCTGACTTACTTTGGGTGACTTCTTTTTCTTCCCTCCACCCTTCCAGCGCAGTATCCACTTGCATCTACCTAAAATGGAAATCTGAGCCTGTGTCTCTTATACTTGAAACTCTTCAAACGGCTTCTGAAAATAAGTCCAGATGTGGCTGATATTTTCCAGAGGCCTCTATAGTCTAGTCCCTGCCTACCTTTCCAGTCTTCTCGACTGCTTTGCCCTGGACTCTTTGGTCCAGACCTATGGGGCTCTCAGCATCTCCAAGGAACTACTCACTCTCTCTCACCTTGGTGCCTTTGCCTGGGCTCATCGGAGCTCTATAAATACTTACTGAATGAATAAATGATAAATCCAGGAGAACAAAGGGAGAAAGAATACTCAGGAGTATTTCTCTCCCCTTAAGGGGAAGCCTGGCAGCATCTTTCATTTTCCTTGTGTCTCTCTCTCTTAAGCCTCAGACACTTCCCCTCTTCCTAGCTTTTGATGCCTGAACCTCAACCCAGTACCTCCAGTTGCCTCCAGGGCCCCAGCTACCCCAGGCAGCCTTAATTAATTGTAAAATTGATTAAGCAGCCCCCTTTGTTAGGCTGGACTGGTGTTTATTTGTATTTTCATATTATTATCCTTTTATACTTCTCTGGGCGTCCTCAGCTCTCTACTGACACCTTTTATTGGGGAAATGTTAATTTAAAAATCATCTATAATGCAGGTGTCACAAATCAAAGCTGTTCGGTAATGAGTTGCTCTTATGTCGTATAAAAACAATTAATTAAAACCCTTTCTGAGAGAGCGGTGCCAGCAGATTTATGTTTCCCAGTGTCTCCCCTCGACCTTCCTTTTTAAGGACCCTCATGCACTTGGCTGGCTTCTCTAGCAGGATGGTTTCCTCCCGTCTCTGCTCAGGAAATGGAGTCCCAGCCTGGTGGAGTGGGGAAGGCTCCAGGAGGGCATCTGGTCCTTCCTCCTTGTATTTAGAGCACCAAGAGCGACTTTGCTGTGGTCACACAGCAGTTGAGTGGCAGCGCCAGGCTCAGAACAGCCTCTGCCGCCCGGGTCCTGTCCTGGTCATCTCTGCTGGCGTTTCTGCTGCCGTCCTTCTGACAAGGCTCACTGGCCAGGGGACCACGAGCAGCTACGCTGCTGATTTGCCAGTGCTGGTCCAGTAAATGCCACTCGTTTCCCCATTGACAGACACGGTTACTTCGCAAATGCTTTCCACTCTTTGCTAATCAATTCAGCACTTAGGAAATATAATCCAGGGTGTCTAAGCTCTGGTCTTGCCTCTGCTCTTGTTCCATCGTGTAAACATGGGTAAATCACTTCTCCTTGGTTGGGCGTCAGTTTCTCCCTCTGCACAATGGGAACATTGATTTAGAACAGGAGTTGCACAGTGAAGTACCTCCAGGTGCCATGAACAAATAAGGCAGGCCTGATGGAATTTGTGAAAGACTGGAGAAGAGGATGCTCCTTCTGAAGGGGACGGCCTCTATCACCCCCAGATGTTTGCTGCATCTGGGAACTTGGGAACACAGACCCGATGTTGCTCTTTTTCACGAGACGCTGGAAATCCAGCTCAAGATTTAAAAATGTTGGCAAGGGTGCCGGCCATTGGTTAATTTGCCCTCAGGTCCCCTCCTCGCCATTCTCCTGTTCTGCTCTGTATGCTGGGGGACTGGCCCCTTCAGGCTTCTGGGTGGGTTGCGTGGAGTCAGTGAGAGGCTCTGGTTGGAGATGGGAAGGTGAGAGGGTGGGAGGTAGGAGAAGCCAGGGTGTCTCCCCCATCTCTCTGACTCAGGCACCATCTCTGGCAATGCTCGTGTCTCTGTGACCTACCAGGGTTCCAGGTCGGCCAAGTCATCGTGGCCTCTGGGCCCTGGTCACCCTGCCTCCTGCCTTCCGTCCTCCAGAGCTGCTGCTGACCTCTGGGTTGTCTCACTCATCTTTCATCTCCTGTGTAACCGGTCCTTGAGTTAAGTTCCCTCTGCTTTAAATACCTAGAGTGGTTGATTGGTTCTTGGCTGGACCCTGACTGAAACAGTTAAAAATTATATTATTATTATTATTATCATTATTTAACACAGTGAAGGCTCGTCTGTGGGCTGGAGGGAGTCTGGGGAGCCCCAGTTTGGATAAACTGAATTTCAAGGTCATAACTTGGTTCAGGATTGACCCGAGAAATCAGACAATATTGGTCCCTGCACTTTAGAAGCTTCCAGTCTTAAGAGTGAGCAAAGTCTCCGGGGCATCTGGATTCTGGCCCTTCCGCCTCCACTAAAAAGCGGGCCTCTCCCTCTCCATGCTGGGGCCTCCTCTGGCTCTGCCCTGCCCAGCCTCTCCCTGGTTGGCGCCCCCTCCTGGCAACAGGTGGCACTGCTCTTGGGTGGCGTGCAAGGGCCTCGGGTGGCCTTGGAGCAGGCAGATGACTTTCTCACACGCTTGCCTCCCCTGCCTTCTCCAAAATCCAGGCCAAAGGGAGGGAGTGTGAGTCAGGACTAGAACCCGGGGCTCCTTCCAGCAGGAGGTGTGCCTACCATGTGTCACCCTCAGTGCCAGGGCTGGAGACACCCTCACTGAGAAGACCCAGCCCCGCCTTCGAGGACCTGGGCACCCAGGCTGGCAGGTGAGCAGCATCCTGCCAGGCAAGTGTGGCGGGCTACCCCGGGGAGCCCCGGGGGGGAAAGCTGCCAGGCTCAGGAGCTCAGCCCCTGACTCCTGGACTGCTGCACCTTGCTGTGGAACATGCTTCCTTCCCCCCTAACATTGTGTGACTTGGGGACTGTCCAACTCAAAATGAAGAGAAGCCAACCACGTGGCGAGCTGTCCCCTCCCCCTGCTGGCGGCGCCCCTCCCGCCGGCCCTCCCGCCCTCCCCTCCGAGTGGGGCTGTGAAGTGTCTAATCCAGGCTTTTACCTGGCATCCACAATTATAATGTCAAGATTGAATAATCTGCCTTTATCTCCCGGGTGACAGCCATGTAGAAACTTCAAAAGAAACAGTTTTGCTGGCATTTAACGGCTTTTGTTAATTACTATATCCCAAAGAAAATGAAATAAAGGAGGAAGAAAAATGATATTTCTCTGTGACAACTTTGTAAAAATAGCAGTGATGAAGCGGCACAGTTTAAGGGCTTTAACTATTCATGCAGCCGAGATGGGCCTCTAGCTGTCCGTGAGGGGTCCCAAGGGTGTCTGAGGATGCCCTGTGCACAGACTCCTTCACACGCCACCCGCATTGTCCATGCCACTCTCACGACCCGCCTCACAAAGCCCCCCCCACAAGCACCCCATCCCCTCTACCCTCATACACACACACACAGCACACACTCCACACGTCGCCCCATAGCATCATCACATATGTTCACACTCAATCCCCATGACACACCCCTCAAACTCAGCCCCATTCGTAGCCTCACATTCATTCTTTCACAGACTCCCACCCATGCACACCCTCTTGTACACACGTCTCTCACACGCGCACACACACACAGGTGAGTATTCCTTCTTTCATTTGATTGTTTAGAAGCCTTCCACACCCCACACTGCGCCAGGCTCTGTGCCGGGTGCTGGGAAACAGGCATGCAAGAGGTTCTGTGCTGGGTAGCAGGGAAGACAGGTGGGCAGACCATAGCCCGTCTTCTGCTTGTGCTCATGTTGCACTGCACTGATGTCCCGTGTGATGTGGGTGTGTGGGGACAGTGTGCTGGAGGACGTAAGAGCTCAGGCTCTGGGGCCAGACTGGCTGGTTTGAATCCTGGGGCACTCTTGTGTTATAGCTGTGTGACCTCGGGCAAGTCATTCAACCTCTATGTGCTGCAGTGTCCTTACCTGTAAACTGGGGATGAGGATAGGACATCTTGTTCAGGGCCCTGTGAGGATGGAATGCAGTAATACAGGTGAAGTGTTGCCCAAATGCTAGCTGTCATTTAGGGTCATGCAGAGCGGCTGACTCTACCTGCAGGGAAGTGGCCTGGCATTTGGGGGAGGCTTCATGGAGGAGGTGATATTTGAGGTTGGGGCCTTGAAGTTTGGATGAAAAGAGGGAGAACGTATCCCAGGCAGAGAAGACAGCATGGGAACAGGTTTAGAGGCACGGTGGGCATGCGCGTCCCATGAATGCTGCGTGTTTCGTGTGATTGGATGCTGCACGTGTAGTGTGAGGCTTGGGTGGGAGAAGATTCTGGAAAGGTAGGCAGGTCCTGATGGTGACAGACCCTGTGTTTCATTCTCAGGGGTGGGTTTCCCTGTAGAAGGTGAGGCTGCAGCTGAGTCATGTCATCAGAAGAGAGGAAGGCCAGGGACAATCAAGGTGCAGGGTGGGCCGGCCTGGGTGGGCCTGAGGGCAGGAGAACCAGAGAGGAGGCTGCTCTCCCACCACACACACGACACACACAGTCACTCATACACAGTCACATGTGAACACACCTGCACACATGCTTAGTTACACACACACACACACACACACACACACACACACACACTTCCTTTTACTCTTGTCTCCCAAACCGAATATGTAAATGAATATTTTAAGTCCAATTTCATTTCTCTGCAGTGGCTCTTTTTTTTTTTTAATTTTAATTTTTTTTTGCAGTGGCTCTTGACTCCTTAATTACCTGGCGGTGGGTTGGCAGAGATGTGACTAATGGCAGAAACTGCCAAAATAAGCCTCCAAGGGCTTTGCTCTGTGATGTGTGCTCCTGTGTGATCCTGAGGGGGCGCCTTGGAGGCAGAGGGCTGCGCTGGCCATGGCCCTAGGCAGGTGGGGTGGGGAGACCTGGCATCTGGTTCTGGCCTTAGTCTCTACAGCTGTAAAATGGGAGAGCTGAACACATTCTCCAAGGGTCTGTCTAGTGATATTATTCTAGGATCTTCTCGAGGGTAAACCAACACATTGTGCACTAGAGAGATGCCCACACTCATTTCAAGGCAAAAAGAGGAAACGTTTTTGGAGGAAAGTGCCAAACCCAGTGCCAGGAGCCTCAGGGTATTTAAACCTGAGTTAGAAGACAGACCAGGAAGTCAGCATCCTGCTCACTCCTGACCCTGGCCCTCCAAGGAGAGTAGGGGGCCCTGGAGTACAGAGATTGTCTCAGAAGAGATGCTGGGGTCTCCAAGCACCAGGCAAGGAGGAGGTGGCTTTCTGTTTGGGGAGGGGGCAGTGTGTGAGGACTGGCTAGGCCTTTGGGGGCAGGGACGGTGGGTGTTCCAGGCAGGGGGCACAGCCAGAGACCAAGAGGAGGCTTAGGGTGGGCTGGGATGGGTCTCACTGTCACAGAGAAATGGGGGACCTGGAGCGGATATTTGGATGCCTCCATCTTGGTTTTCTTTAGCTTCAAGGAACAGAGACACATCCCAAGTGGCCTCATCGGAGGCAGGGAGGTCCAGGGAGGTCCAGGAAGGCTCCATGGGCTGTCTTCGGGGCCCCAGGCAGGTGGGGGCAGTGGGCATCAGGAGCAGCTGGACCAGTACTGGCCAGTCTTACGCTCAGGCTCACCTCTGGGTTGCTCTGGACGAGTCCCACCCGTCACCCCTGGTTTGCTCTCCTTCCTTCCTGATGCTGGAAGTGGCACCGACCTCAGCTTGCCACCACCTGGACCAAGCGCCCAGAGCTCTCTGGCCCCATTCCTGGGTTCTCTGGAGAGAGAGCCTGATGGGGCCTGCCTGGTCTAATCAGGTCTGGCTAAGTGGTGGGGTCCCAGCCCTCACAGGACTGTGGTGCCGAGCAGGGCTCGGAGGAGGGGCCATGGCTGGCAGCTGCCTCTCCATTGCTCGGGCATTGAGGGCTGGGGAAGGCAGTACTCCTGTCGGAAGGCCACGGGGAGGGGGCCCAGGGCAGGTGGAATCCGCGGTGTTTTAGGAAGGCTGCCCTGCTCTAGAATCATAAGCAGGCTGGCCAGGAGTGGGAATGCAAGGAGGATTTCCCAGACTTGGGAGATGGAAAACAGAACCTGTTCCCTTAGGCCTGATGTGGTCCCTGGGGGAGGTCCTCTCCAGTGAGGAGAAGCAGGGGGTGTTCCCTGGCACTCGTGGGTCAGGTCTTGGCTCACAAAGGCAGGTGGACGGACAAAGACGGTGACTTTCCACACCTAGAGGTTGGGAGCCTGGGACAGGAAGGTTGATGGTTAGACTAGGAGGTGACCCTGTTGGCATGGGGAGGGGCTGGGCAGGCACATGGAAACCCACCATGTCTGTCTACCTGCCTGCCCAGGAACCAGGCTTTACCCCGCTGGGGATGTTTTGGAAGCATGGAACCTAGAATCGAAGGAGCCAAAGGGGAGAGGTGCCTGTCTAACGAGAGAGGTGACTTGAATTCTGCCGGTTTTCACACATTCCTAAGCAGCAGGAGCCTTCAGTCAAATGAGCCCTGCGTGGAGCTTCGACATATGAAGTATAAAGCAGAAAGCCCTGGCATTGCTCGGGGTGGGGTCCTGGAGGCCTATTCAGGACCATCGCAGAGGCCAGGAAGGGTGCCCCCTGGAGTTGTGCAGGGCACAGTCTGCACTGTCACACATGCTGGCCCGAGTGCCACTGCTGGTCCCTCCCTTGTCCCCAGGCCACCCCCTAACGGCTTACTGAAACTCCTCTCCAGGAGGAGGCAAAGAGAAGGACACCAGCTTGGCCACGGGCATCCCAAGATATTGGTGGGCAAATTGGGTTCCACCCAAGACAGAGCTAGATTAAAGTGACTGACTTTGAAGTCCGGACAGAGACACAGGCTTTGGATTGCGTTGCACTGACGTATAGAGGAGGTGTGGTGTGACACTGATGGGTCTGGGGCACAGCATCACAGCGAGGGGCTCCCCCTGCCCTCTCTGTACCCCTGGACATTTCCAGTGTGGACAGCCCCCTCTCCAGGTTGCTGATCCCAGGGTTTGGGAGTCCTCAAAACCCCGAGTCTCCTGGACGTTCTAGCCATCATCTTCCTCCTGCCCTAGCTAAGCCCCCTCATCCCCAGGGCCCTGTGCAAGGTGGTGGGGAGGGAGCTGGGGCTGTTCACTCCCCCCCAGTGAGCACTGCCAGGCCTGATGGGGAGCACTGGCCCTGGATCCAATCTCAGCCAAGTCTGGGCGCCCCCCTCCGCTGCCCCTCCCACCCACTAGTCATTAGTCTCCCCCGCTGCAGGTAGAGTGACAGGCCAGATCAGGAGCTCCTGAAAAGGCCTTTGTTTTATCGCCTTCAGTTCAGATGCTTCAGAGCACTAGCAGGCCATATTTTAATCTCAGGTCTTTGCAAACAAAATCGTTAAAAGCAGATGGCTGTGAAGACTGCCATGAATATTAATAGATATTGAAAAAAAAGGCCCCTTAATTTTTCCATAAATCTTCTTCGAGGAGGTGGGGGAGGATTCAGAAGAGATGAGGGCTGCAGCGTAGCTGTAGGTACCCCAGCCCTTCCTATCCCGGCTTGATCCTAACAGCTGGGCAATTAGCGTGAGGGTTAGTGTGTCTAGCCCAGCACTGGGCACAGAGATGGCCCTGGAGCAGCAGCCCTGGGCTCGTCATCTCCTAGCTTCCCTTCCCCTTCCCCTGTGGAGCTGGGGGGTGAGGCCCACCTCCACCCAGCACCCTGATTCCTGTGGAGGCCAACTGGGATGGGTTCTATTCCTCTGACCCTCCATGTAAGGCTGCCAATCTTTGCTGACCTCCCACTATGTGCCAATTTCTATGCATGCCAGTCTCACGTCACCCTTTTGAGGTAGGATTATCATCCTCATTTCACAGATTAGGAAAGAGACTCAGAAAATGGAAACTGCTGGTTCCAGATCACTGGGTTAGTGAATGGAATGTAAGAGATTTGAACCCAGATCTGTTTGACCCTGAAAGCCTGTGTGTTGAGAATCTTCTGGGACCACCTCGTCCCTCCGGTCCCAGTGTCAGTCTTTCCTGTACACATGCTTTTGTACAGGACATTTTACTATTCACAGTTCATTCATTTGGATTATACATTTTCCAATCTTTTTAGTTTTCTTTTAAAATGCAAACACCCTTGGGAAAGGTAACTTATTAAACTGCTGAGAACCATTAAAAGCTGCTCAGCCACATAATCCAGGACATGAGGTGAAGTCTTCTTGGTTCAGCCATTTCCTGGCTCTGTGACCTTGAGCCCGCATTTAATTCCATGGAGACCATTCTCTCTGGAAAAAATGGGAATAATGAAACAGCCCTGTGAGATAGACTGGACTGGCAAGAATTTGAGGAGATCAAAGATAGGAAGACACTTTGAAAACCACATACCATGGTACACCTGCAGAAGAGTATTGTTTTCATTGCTGTCCAAACACCTTATTCCTTTCTGGGACCACTTTCATGACAGGAGGGAATAAATAATCGTGGGTAGCAAGGCTGATGAGACCTGGGGCGGGGGCCTGTGCCCTGCTGGGGAGTGGCAGAGGGTGGCAGGAAGGGAAACAGCTGCTCCACAGAGCCCGTGACATTGATCTCAACATTTCTTTTTTTGGCCAGTGGCTTGCTTTGCTTTATGCTTCTAATCTAATTCAGTCAGCCTTTCTTCCTCCTTTCCCCTCCCTCACTCCTTCCCCCCACTTCCTTCCTCTTCCCTCTTCTGCTCTCTTCTCCCTTCCTTTCCTCTCTCTCTCTCTCTGCCAAGAAATATTTTCTATCTACAAACAATAAATGCTGGAGAGGGTGTAGAGAAAAGGGAACCCTCTTGCACTGTTGGTGGCCATGTAAATTGATACAGCCACTATGGAGAACAGTATGGAGGTTCCTTAAAAAACTAAAAATAGAACTACTGTATGACCCAGCAATCCCACTCCTGAGCATATACCCTGAGAAAACCATAATTCAAAAAGAGTCATGTACCAAAATGTTCATTGCAGCTCTATTTACAATAGCCAGGACATGGAAGCAACTTAGGTGTCCATCGACAGATGAGTGGATAAAGAAGATGTGGCACGTATATACAATGGAATATTACTCAGCCATAAAAAGGAACAAAACTGCGTTATTTGTAGTGAGGTGGATGGACCTAGAGTCTGTCATACAGAGTGAAGTAAGTCAGAGAAAAACAAATACCATATGCTAACACATATATATGGAATCTAAAAAAAAAAAAATGTTCTGGTAAACGTAGGGGCAGGACAGGAATAAAGATGCAGATGTAGAGAATGGACTTGACACGGGGAGGGGGAAGGGTAAGCTGGGTCAAAGTGAGAGAGTGGCATGGACATATATACACTACCAAATGTAAAATAGATAGCTAGTGGGAAGCAGCCACATAGCACAGGGAGATCAGCTCGGTGCTTTGTGACCACCTAGAGGGGTGGGATAGGGATGGTGGGAGAGAGATGCAAGACGGAGGGGAAATGGGGATATATGTATACGTATAACTGATTCACTTTGTTATAAAGCAGAAACTAACACACTATTGTAAAGCAGTTATACTCCAATAAAGATGTTAAAAATTTTTTTTTTTCTGACCACTTGTTAACGTTCTAGGGGTGGGGATTCAATAGTGAACACAGTGGTATGGTCCCTGCCCTAAACAAATAAACAGCTAAACGAAATACTTATAAACTGGATCAGCACTCTGTGGGAACAGACACAGGACTAAGCTAAGAAATTATCAAGGGTACCCATTTTAAATAGGACGAGGCCTCTCTGTTCTCCTAAACTGGCTTCAACAAAGCTTGAGGAAGTATGTTGGCCTGGCAGCCCTTTTGACCAATGCTGGAAAGTCAGCTCTCACCTGTGCTCCTTCCCTAACCAAGCAATAGCCAAGACTCCACCCACCAGACCACGCCCCTCTCCTGGCCCCTCCCCAGGCCTGGCACCGACCCTAGCTGGGTCCTGCCCACAAATGCCCTCTTTTTATGGGATAGTCTGGCTGAGTCTCTGCTCGGAGGGGCGGTTTTAAGCAAATCCTACGGGCTGAGGCGAGGAGAGTGGTGTTGCAGGGGTATGAGGGACTCACTGCGCTCTCTGGCGCCAAGTTTTCATGCACAGGGTTTTTTTAGGGCGGAAGCGCAGCGTCTAGTTTTGAGAGAAACCTCAGATATGGAAGAAGAAATCCATCACTCCAGTTCCGTTAAACTGTTGCCATTCCAAATGCAAGGAGTCCTTGGAGGCTGAGTACAAAGAGGCAGAAGCTTGTCATGTTTCAACAAACATACTTTATTATACTGTATAATTTAAGGTATCATTTTATTCAAGTGACATTCAAACGTGTGAAAAAACGATTGCATATGCCATAGCCATTAATGAAATCATTACGTACGAATGGTTACGCTTTACCAAGTCATTCATTAAAAGTAAATTAATGAGGGGGACAGCATTAAAATTTTTTGCAATCTTTACCAAGTCCAGCCTAACCCACTTTTATAAATATTCATCAACAAAAACGTGCCTCAAGAACTCACCCAGTAAATTAAATTCTCATCTTGAAGTGTTTTGCTTCTATTAATGGCATTGGCCCGTGGTACTTTCTTTGATTTGTTTTCCGGAACTTTGGGATATATTGTACGGAAATAATGACAAACTCTGAGTAATCGCTGATAATTAGGCCAAATCTATTATTCCCATGGTATTTACATTTTGATTACTATTTTCCCCCCAAAGGCAACATCTTGAATCTATTCTAATACAAAGGCAAAATAGTATCTGAGATTTTCAGGGCTGGAAGAAAACTCAGAAATTAACTAGTCCAGCTCTTATCTGATGTTTGAATCTCCTGTCAACACCTTTGCCAGATGGCCCTTGGCTTGTGCTTAAATACCTCCAGTGCTGGGGAACTCATTACCACTTCAGTGTCCCATTCCATTCTTGGTAGATCAGAAATCCATTCCTTGGATTTCTGGCTCATGGCCGCCTTCCTCCAACTTCAAAGCTAGCAAAATTGGGCTGATTCCTCCCAGATCGGATTTACAATATTATCCCCTAAAGCGGTCAGACTAGTGGCCTCAAAGCAACCTCAAAGGGAAATGATCATCCCAAATTTCTTCTGTCCCCTTACCAGCCCACGGTGCTTGTAGTGCACTGTGAAATCACATTATTTTTGCAGGTAATGTAACTATCTGGGAAAGAGTCTAATTTTCATTGCATCGTACTTCGAGGACTAAAAGCATTAATTTGTGAGATGTAAACAGTTAAAACCATCCACAGTTTTGGTAACCCTGTTTTGACATTTTAAGACATTGTATTAGGAGAGCCAAAACCTGAGGATAGCAGGATCCTCCCTTTATCCCCAAGAAGTCCTGACAGGTGCCTGCACCCACCCTGTGAATTTACTGGCTCAGTTTTCTGCTGTACCTTCTAGTCTGTATTTACTCCACAGTAGGTGAGAGCACAGACTCTGGAACCAGACTGCCTGGGTTCAAGTCTAGCTGGGTGACTGGGTGGCTCTTGGCCAGTTTCTTACCCTTGCTGTGCCTCCTCTTCTCCATCTGTAAAACGGGGGCTAATACAAACTCTCACGTCGTTAGAGGTTGTGAGCACTAACGAAGCATCCTAGGTCAAGTGCCTGGTATCAGGCTGTGCTCTAAAGCTTTCCCTGTCATGGGCAGGGGCAGGGACCTTGTCTGTCTTTGGCTTCAGTGCAGCCCCTGGTCCAGAGCATGGTGTCCGCAAATGCCCGCTGCAGCTCTGCTGACCAAGTAGCCCAGACCCCCTGGTCCAGAAAGCCTGCCCACGCAGACCACATGCATCACCCTCCACGGCCTCTCCTGGATGCTGGGAGCATCTGCGGGGATGTCTGTAAACAAGTAGAGGCCTATTACCAGCTGGCATTTTCCTCCCTCTGCAGACACAAACCATCAGATAAGGCTGCTCCCATTTTGCTCCTGCCCTTGGAAAGGCATGGCATCGGGGTGATCAAATAAGATTTTCCCACTGTCAGTGTGCTATCTGTGGCTCTATTTAGTTTTATTTTTCACAGAGCAACAGCTTCTTAAGGAAGAAGTCTTTCTCTCTTGTTTAGCAAAGAGGTGAAAGACAGCCAGGCTCTTCTCCAGGTAAAGTGGTTGATCCCACTCCTGATACAGAGAGTGCTGTTACTGCCCCAGTGCAGAGATTCCTCTTGGGGAGGGGAGAGGAGATCACACAGTGGCAAATTTAGGTTTTCCTCCTTTAATGAAGAGGCCTTCCAAGGGTAATTAGTGCTGATTATCCTCTACATGAGGAGTCAGTTGAGAAGGCAGCATAATGCTGTGTAGAGAACCTCTGGGGGGTGGGGGGTGGCACAGAGAGGTTAAGTAACTTGCTCAAGGTCACACAGCTGAGGTGTGTGGGAGCAGCATCTGAGGCTGGTTGAGAGCAGTAGAATTAGCACGTTGACTGTGAGGAGTGTGGAGGGGGGTGAATTGCAGTGCAGAGTCAGTGTCTCCCAGGCGTTTTGCTGGTACAAAGCTTAGGGAAGCAGGTGTGTGTTGGTGGGACTGGAGGGCCAGATGGGCAGGCAGGGAAGTGACTTTTACAGTCTGACTGGCTCATTCCAAAGACAGCCCTTCACTCAAATGCAGGTGCTTTGAGACCTGGAGAGAGGCACCTCCCGCTCCCCCACACCAGGTAGGTGACAGAGAGACTCACTCAGCCACACAAAGAAAGAGATAAATACAGAGACAAGAAAGCACAAAAATGAAAGCTGAGGGCAATCCAGAATGCACAGAGAGCCACCAGGGACAACTGAGAGGGTCGTTCCCAAACATCCACAGAGATGCAAGCCAGAGACAAACACCCCGAGACAGACAGAGCCCGAGAGATCTGTCTGGACTTAGAGAGACAGGCCAGAGAGATGCTTTCAGAGACCCAAGGAGGCAGAGACACAGAGGGGACATTAACACATGGCTATGGAGGAGTGAAGACCGTGGGATTGGGAGAGAGACAGAGCCAGCCATACACACCTGAGTGTCTCTCCCCTAGTCCCAGGCATCGGGCCAAAGAGCAGAGAAAGTCAGATGCAGACCTGGCAGGCTCTCAGCTAGAGTCGCCTGATGCTCAGTGGCCACATGGCTCGCTCAGGGCCAGTGAGTCTTGGCTGCCGAGAGGGTGCTGTGGTGAAGTTGTTCCTTTTCTCTGCATGCCCGGCAGGTGCTCAGAGCCCAGCCCAAGGTGGGCAGTACAGACCTGTATCCGCCTGCCCAGGGCCATTCAATGGAGCCCCAGAAGTGTAAGGGGAGGTGGTGATGCTCACCGTCAGGGAGTTCCCAGCCACCTCCCCGTCCACTCGCTTGAGTTTGGCTTGCAGGGAGCAGGCAGCCTAGCCAGTTGCGCCAGCTTCTGGCTGCACAGCCTGCTGTTGCTCTGGCCTGTCCCTAAATCTGCCCCAAGAGGGAGACTGGGGCATGAATGGGGAGCTGTATATTTAAGAGATACCACACAGGTGCACCAGACATACCAGGGCGGGCACAATTCCCTGCAGAAGTGAACTGGGCTCAGGTAATAGGCTCCAGATAACTGTTCATCTGAAGGTATAACCTGTTTAAAAATGAACCTTAGCTGGCCTGGGCCTCAGTTTGCTCACCTGTAAATGGGAGAGCTTGACCAGGTGACCTTGGCAGCTCAGTCAGAGATTCAAAATCAGTTTCAACCCTGATAAATCTGTTATGGCTCTGGAAATTCCTCTTGGACCAGGAGTTCCCACAGGGCAGGTGCTGTGTGATTTTATTCCCCACCATATCCCCCATGCCTAGCACTGAACAGGGACTGAATGCATTACCGATGAGTGAGTAAGTTCTAGCTTTTTTCTTCTTCATATTTATAACTCACTTATCGGGTTCTTGCTACAGGTCAGGCATTTGGCTGTGGATACGCACTGTTGAATCCAAACCTGGCAGTGGCTCTAGCAGGCAGGGACTCTTAGGATCCATTTTACAGTTAGCAAACTGAGACCCATTGGCGCAAAGTATTCCCCCAAGATGGTATAACTGGGAAGTGATGCAGCTGCTGTTTGTACCCAGGTTGCCTGGATCTAGATTTGGAGATTTTGCCGTTTCATCGTGCAACTTTTCATAAAACATTTTATAAAATGGCTCAAAAATTTTTCATACTTATTACCTTATTTGCTTTGGAAAACTGTCAAATCCAAGCCACCGCCATCTCTCTCCTGGCTATTAGCAGCTTCCTCTCTGGTCTCCCTGCCTCTACTCCTGCCCCCTCCAATGGACTCCCATGAAGCACCCGGGGAGACCTTTCCAAAATGCAAGTCTCATTGGATTGCCCCGCAGAAGAGAACTGGGACTTCCCATTGCTTGTGGAGTAAAGATAGAGCTCCTGAACGCAGCCCCCAAGGCCCTGCAAAGCACAGTGTCTCTTCACCTAAAGCCATGGCCCATTAGGGGGCTGGGAAATCAATGTAGTGGTTGGTGACCTGCGATTTCTTAAGTCAAAGAAGTAGAACAGGAGAATAGAAATAGAAACTCTCAGAGTGGATCACATTTAATGTGGCAAAAGAAACTTTGTTGTACCAATTTAAAAAAATTGATATATGCAGGTAATATATGTGTACACCCATGTGTGTTCTGTGGTCCGGATCACCACGCAAAATGTCTTCCTTATGGCAATGTCAACAACTCGGGAAGCCCAGCTTGGGTTAGGAGCTCCTGGTCTAGCCTCATCTTGCCCACGCCCCTCGCTCTCCGCCCCTAGCCACAGCGATCAGCTGTAAGTGCGTTCAGCTTTCAGTCAAAGACACAGGGCTTTTTCCTGGAATATTCCTCCTGCCTCTTCATTGAGCTCACTCTACCGCATCCTTCGCATTTCAACTCAAGCGTGGCTTCCTCAGGGAGCCCCCCAGTTATCTGCCTCCATGGCACCATGGACCTCATCTTCCTGCTTTTACCCTCCCTGTTGCAATTTGACATTGGTTCATGTGCTATTGAATCAATGTCAGTTGTCCCCCGCATTAGTCTATGTGCTCCACGGGGGGAGTCACCCAGGGGAGGACAGCCTGTCTAGAGCACCCCATGAGGGCCGGAACAGGTTTGTTTTGGCTTGCCATCGTCCATCGTTCCTTACACCCAGCACGTGCCTGAGACATGGAGGCGTTCCATAAGCACTTGCCGAATGAATAAATCGTGAAGGGCAGAGTATTGCTGTGATCTCTACAGATGAGGAAACTGAGGCCCAGAGGGGCCCTAGAGTGGTTTTCCTGAGGTTCCAGCCAATGACTCACTAGGAGCCCTTCTGCTCAGCACTCCCACCACGGCCACCGTGGGTGTGGTGTGGTTGGTCCACGAGGTTCTGGCTCGGGATGTCAGTCCTGACCCTCCCCACGACCCCACCCTTCTCACCTTCCTGTGCTCCAGCTCCCTCCCTCGGCTGTGTACTCACAGTGTTTCCTCTCCCTCTCCAGCTGGCTGAGCACGGTGCATGGGGTGGCTGGAGGAGGCACAGCTCAGAAAGTGACAGTGACAATATTAGGAGTGGAAAAGATCAATTAAGCCCATCGAGCTGATTTGTGAAGCTGATTAAATTAGGATCCTCCCCAGGGGCAGATTCTCACTCAGGCTGACAGGCCAGCTGCCAGCTGACGCTGTGTGGGTACTTGCTAGCCCCCTGGGTGGGGTGGGCCCACTTTGAAGGCTCTGTGCATGGAGAGGGGGACAAGGGGAAGAGACACTTAGAAAGCACAGCCCCTGGTCTCTTTTTTTCCTATGCTTTCTCTTGGAATCACCCCAACAAGCCTGGGTCACCGGGTGGGTTGGCCTGACTTTAGAATAAGACACTAGGCCTCAGAGACGTTAGGTGACCTGTGCAGGGTCACCCAGTTGGCAGGTAGAGGTAGGTGGTAGACCTGGGATTGGAACCCAGGACCGTTTGTTCCTTCTAAGTTCTCTTCTGTCCTCTTGTTTTTCGGCTCCCACTTCTGGCTTCAGCATCCTGGTTTGTCTCTTTCTCCATTTTTCTAGGCTCAAGGATCTCCCCCACCCCCATTCCCCTCCTCCCTTGACTAGATATAATCAGATTATCTCTCCAGTAACCTGACCCCTCTGCCTTGGCCTCAGGACTCTCTTTCACAGCCTGTCCCCAGGGCAGCTCTGGCCAGAATATCCTTTATTTCAGAACTCACCCCCACCCCCACCCCGTCTCCTGGCCCCTGGGTGTGGGCTGGGGGGAGCACAGTTTGGACAAAGGCTCTTGTGTGTGTAGGGAAAATGCAGCCTGGAGAGGTTACCAAAATGAGGTCAGCATTCCAGAGTGCAGGGGTAGGGAAGGTCTTGAATGCCAGGCTGAAGAACTTGGTCTTCCTCAAACACCACTTTTAGTGGCAACAGGGAAGGGAGGACCCCCAAGGACCAAGTAGCTAGCCGCGGTCTGCATTTCTGGGTGGAAAAGGGAGCCACGCAGGTGGCAACACTTGAAGCCACAGAGGCCCAGGAAGGAGCACCGATGCACAGGCAAAAGGAGTGGGAATAGGAGGGCTTCTCAGCAGGAGGTGGCCTTGGTGCTGGGTCAGGAAACGATAGAGAAGCCAGGAGGGAGAGAGCGTTTCAAGGAGTCCTGAGCATCCCTTAGCCCCAGGCTGGAGATGGGGCTACAGAGGAGGGGAGAGGAACTGACCCTCAGACAGGGCCTGGTATCTTATACCCAGGCCTGCTTTCTTCCTTAGAGCAAATCTGTGCCAAATCTGTAACCAATTTAAAAACATACACAAGTGAAGACAGGCTCAGTCACGCAGCCACCAGTGGTAGAGTTCGGATTCACACCCAAGTCTGTGGGATGTCAGAGTCTGGGATCCTTTTATGGGCTAACTGCCAAAACCCCCTCAGCTCTGGAAGTCTGGGGCAGAGTTCAGGAGACTCACAAGCCTTGAAAGGCAGGATGGTATGATGGTTAGGGGCACAGGTTTGAAAGTCAGACTGGGTTCACTATCCTGGCTCTGCAACAGGCTTTGCTCTGTGGCCTTGGCCAAGTCGGCTGGCCTCTTTGTGCCTCACTTTCTTCCTCTGTAAAATGGGAATAACAGTAGTACCTACCTCTTAGGGTTGTTGTGAGGGTTAAATGAATGGACACAGATAGAAAATTTAGAACAGTGCCCATCACTCAATAAGTGTCAGCCTTTGCTACTTGGGGTGGAAGCGGATACAGGAACGAGGCCAGACTGGGGAAGGCTGCGGTGAGGCGTAGATCTCTCAGCCAGTGCTCTCGGCTCTCTCCTCACCTCCTCACGGTCCAGCTCTGTGGGCCTGAGCTGGCGGGCCCAGGCTGCCTGGCTGCAAAAAGCATCTCACACGGAAGAGAAATGACTGTCCAGCTCCAGAGCTGAGTCCTGCAGCATCTTTCCATTAACAGACTTGGAAACTGAGGCTCAGACAGGTTGTGGCAAAGCTGCCCTGTGACTTGGGGCAAGTCAATCCTAGAGCCTTACTCTAGACCCAGATTCCTGAATCCTGCTCCAGGGTCTCCACTTGGCCCCTAAAACGAGTTTAAATTTTTCCAGGCAGACACCATCCTCATGGCAGAAACAATTGCTAGTGAGAAGCAGGGCTAAACCTCGTCTTCATCTCTAATTTGTTTCACCAGAGGCTGGGGCTGAGGCTTCTGCCATCTCTGTGAAATATTAGCAGTTATTCTCAATTACTTCCCAACTGGAAAGCAGTTCTTGGGGGTGGGGCTCTGTAAGCTGGAAGAAGCCCCATCCCCAAGAATTCCTTATGGAAGAAGCCAAAAGTATGACTTTTTTGATCTGGCGTGAACCTTGAAAGGCACATGTGCCCCATCCTCCCCAATCCAACGTGAGGGCTACTGTGGATGGCATATGACTTTGTCCTCTTCTCCTTACACACGTGGCCTCCAGCCCCACTCGGCTTCCAAGCACAGGGGGTGCTTCAGCTCTCAGATACCACAGAGGAGTGGGGAGGGCGGGCAGGAGAAGAACCTTTGCTGGAATTGCAGTAGAAGTAACTCCATCCCTATAGCTCAGATCACAGGCCTTAGGGTCACCCTTGGCTCTTTCTCTCACACCACAAATCCGACCCATTAACAAATCATTTCGGCTCTGCCTTCAGAACACACCCAGAATCTTGACATTTCTCACCACCTCCAGTGCTTCCATCCTTGTCCAAGCCAACATTATCACTTTCCTGGATTATGTCAGTGACTTCCTAACTGGTCTCCCTGATCTCACCCTTCTCCCCTGAAGTCCACCCAGGAGTCAGAGTGACTGTTTCAAAATTCCATTTTAATATGATTATTTGACTTTTTAGCTATAGTACTTTACATTTTTATTTTAATTTATTTTTAGATTTAATGGAATATCATTTATTTTCACTATTGCCAACCTTCATTTTTTTTTTTAATTGAAGTATAGTTGATTTACAAGGTTGTGTTTCTGGTACACAGCAAAGTGATTCAGTTTTATATATATATATTTTATATGTATAGTATATATATATATATATACTATGTATATATATTACATATATATATCCTTTTTCAGATTCTTTTCCATTATAGTTTATTACAAGGCATCGAATATAGTTCCCTGTGCTATACAGTAGGACCTTGTTGGTTATCTATTTTATATATAGTAGTGTGTATCTGTTAATGCCAAACTCCTAATTTATCCCTCTCCTCTTCCCTCTTTGGTAACCATAAGTTTGTTTTCTATGTTTGTGAGTCTGTTTCTGTTTTGTAAGTAAGTTCACTGGCAGAGTGAACTATTTTTAGATTCCACATATAAGTGATATCATGTGATATTTGTCTTTGTCTGACTTACTTCACTTAGTGTGATAATCTCTAGGTCCATCCATGTTGCTGTAAATGTCATTATTTCACTCTTTTTTATGGCTGAGTAATATTCCATTGTGAGATATATGCACACACCGCATCTTCTTTATCCGTTCATCTGTTGATGGACACTTAGGGTGCTTCCATGTCTTTGCTATTGTAAATAGTGCTGCTATGAACATTGGGGTGCATGTATCTTTTCGAATTAGAGTTTTTGTCTTTTCTGGATATATGCCCAGGAGTGGGATTGCTGGATCATATGGTAACTCTATTTTTAGTTTTTTAAGGAACCTCTGTACTGTTCTCCATAGTGGCTGCACCAATTTACAGTCCTATTAACAGGGTAGGAGTGTTCCCTTTTCTCCACACCGTCTCCAGCATTTATTATTTGCAGACTTTTTGATGATGACCATTCTGACCGCTATGAGGTGGTACTTCATTACAATTTTGCTTTGCATTTCTCTGATAATTAGCACTGTTGAGCATCTTTTTATGTGCCTGTTGGCCATCTGTATGTCTTCTTTGGAAAAATGTCTATTTAGGTCTTCTTCCCATTTCTTGGCCTAAGAGGAGCTATGGTGCAAGGTTCTAATTAATGATGGTGTCCCTTTATGGTGTGACTGGGTGTTACTTGTTTTCTTCTTTTGGCTTATCTATATCTTCTGCAATGGACAAGAATTACTTTTGTAATGAAGAAAAAAGAAAGAAACCAAACCAAAACTACTCTACTAGTTGTCTGGCTTTTTAACTCGCACAGTTCAGCTAGTCTGATCCCAATTGATCAGAAATGGAGGCCTCTTCCCTATCAGTGTTTCTGGGGTTTCTTGTTCCCAAGGGAAAGAAATGGCTCCACAAATCAACCATCCTTCCCATCCAGTCACTGCTCCTTTGACTGAAGGAGATCAGGTGACTCCAAGACAAGGGTTGAGGTAGTGCTGGCACCTCCTCTAGGCAGCCTCCCCTGACTGGTTTGTCATTGCCCCTCACCTGCCCTGTTCATGGGGCTGAGGATCCATACCTCTTCTCAAGCAGCCTGCTTTCCCATCAGGGAACACCACAGTAGCCACAATGATACTGTTGCACTTGTCCAGCTTAACCTATGGCAGGCTCTGTTGAGTGCCTTTACTGGTAACTTCAGCGAGTCACCATGACAATGCCAGGAAGTTGGTACTGATATTATCTTGGTTTTAAATGGGGAAACTGTGGCTCAGAAAGGTTCACTATTTTGCTGGAGGTCACACAGCCAGGATTCCAACCCCAGTCTGTCTGGCTCGAATGACATCCTCACCTTGTGGCAATATCTCCAGAGATCATGGGTCAGCCTCTTCTTGCTAGAGGGCCATGTGTGTGTGTGCGTGCGCGCATGTGTACAGTCACACACACATGTACTGGGTGAGTGCAGTAGGGGAGGGGGACGGCAGCAGTTGGCGGGTGCCCACGTGCCAGGCACCGTGCTAGAACCCGTGCTCTCCTTCTAGCAAACCTGCATGGTCGGTTCTAATGACATTCTCATTTACCCCTGAGGCTTGGCCAGTGAAGGGATTCGCTCAAGGAGTAAGAACTGGGATCCCACTTTGGGTCGGTCTGGCCCTGATCCTGACCCAAGCATTCTGCCATGCTACCACGCTTCCCTGGCAACTGATATCCTGCAGGGCTGGGACAGCTGCGGCAAACGATCGCAAAACTAGGGCCAGCTCCAGCCTGCAGCCTGTTTTGGTAGGACCTCAGAACTCAGAATGCAGCCCATTTTGGGCTTCAGAGCTCAGAGTGATTTTTACATAAGGAAAAATAAGTGACAGAGAAAGAGTGGCTGGCAAAGTCTTCACGTAATTACCTTCCGGCCCTTTACGGAGGAAGTTTGAGCACCTCTGGCCTAGGATCCTGAGGTCCAAGGAGGATTCTCTGGGCCTGCATCCTCATTCTCCACGCTTGGCTATCCCAATGTCAGCAGTGAGCAGAGGCTGTGTACCAAAAGCCGTGACCGTGGCAGTGGTGGGCATTTAAAAATGATCCCCCAAAATTCTGCCACCGCTTAGGCCCCTGCTGCAAAGGAGGTAGCCTCACGCCACCACTTTAATTTCGGGGGGTATCTGTGCCCAGGGAAGAGCTCAGTGATTCCCTGGTTGGATTTCTGGGGTGAAGGGTCTAGTGCACCAATGCATGGATGGCAGTGATCTTCAACATCTCGCATGATTCCCCTGCAAATTAGAAGGCACCAAATGTCACTCCAGGCACTCAGCCCTGAGTGCCAGGCGCTGTGCCAGACACACGGGAAGAAAGGATAGTCTGTGCTGACCTCACAGAGCCAGTCTGGGAGGACAGCGTTGGCCCCAAGACTGGTATCCAAGTTGGGGCTGGGGGGTGGGGGAGAGGGCTGTGAGAACTAGAGAGGGGCAGGCCAGGAAATGCTTCCTGGAGGAGGTGACACCTGTCCTAAAATCGTGAAAAATGAGGCGTAAAGCAGACAACGGGAGGGGACGTGGAGAAGGTGGTTGGCAGTAAGGCAAAGAGCCAAGGGGTTAGGCAGCGGCAGCCCGGCGTCGCGGAACGCAGAGGGGCAGGCCGAGGGTGCTCACGGGGCTGTAGGTGTCAGCAGAGCCGCGGCTTTGGGGTCGGTCGGGGGCCGGCCCGGCCCGCCCCTCGGCCCGCGAGGCCATTGTCTGCGCCCGGCGCCGCCTTGGCAGCAGAAGGTGACATCTGGTGACTAATGGCCGCGGCTGCGCGCTGCGCTCCTCCCTCCCGCAGCGCCTGGGGCGCAGCTGTCATGCCGCCCCTCCCCTCCTCTCGGCCGACCGGCGCGGGACACCCAGGCGGGGTAGGAGGGAGGCTCTGCTTTCCGCAAGGCCAAGGCCGCCGCCCCCGCCGCGCGAACGCGCACGCGCGTCCCCGAGCGCGCTCCTGTGGCCACCCGTGTGCTCGCAGCTCCCCTCTGGGGTAGTGGCTCATTCACGTGTGCAAACACGGGCCCACTCTGGAGCGCACGTGCAAGTGCATTAACACACATGTGCGCACTCACACGAACACAGGAGCTCATGGTCACACGTGCTGTGGCGCATTTTAAGCCTGTGCTTGTTCATGCGGTTCACAGATGCGCACGTGAGAACCGAGCACACGTGCTCACTCACGGGCTTACCTATAACACATCTCTGCAGTGTGATCACAGAGACACACGCATCACTGTGGACTCTGCTGCCATGCCCTGCTCACATGCCCATATTCAGGAACACACATGGCCGTGTCCGTGCACACTCAGAGGCACGGCCAGGTGCCATCCTTGTCCTTGCCAAAGGCTGAGGTGGCGTAAGACCTAATTCAAATCCTAGACATGATCTAGACTAGACTAGCCGCCCCAGTGTTTACACTATTTATAAATTAGTTGTCTACGTTTAAAAGCCTGGTGATTTCACATAGAGGTTTGAATTTCTGCATTTCCTTTGCAAAACCAGCAGCTCTGGCAATTTGAGGCCCGTTTCAGGTCGGCTGTAATGGGCTGAGGCTGAACCGCGGGGGCCCCTTCAGGCTGTGCTCTCCCCCCTCAGCTGTCCCTCCCCCCTCAATGAATATTTGAGGCTGCCAGCCAAGGTGAGAGGCAGGGGCTCCCTGGGGAGCCCTTGTCAGCTAGCCAGGAGTCCCAGCCTGGACGCCCAGCCAATGGGGACTGAGCTGGGAGTGCGGGGGGGCCTTGGTTCTCCTGGCTAGCTTTGGCCCTGATACCCACAGTGAAGAGACCTTCCCCACTGCGGGGTGTTGGGGGTACTGCCAGTGATGTGGAAACTCCCTGCAATCTGTCTAGTACCTTCTTTGTGGAGGGACCATTTGGTCCTACTGAGAGGAGGGTGTCACAGCCTTTGTCTTACAGTTGAGAAGATGAGGGTCTGGAGGTGGTATTACTACTGAGTCAGAAAGTACAGAAAGGGTTTGCTGTCAACACAGCTGGGGTGGGGTGGGTGGGGGCAGAGTGCCACTATTGTGGAATCCCTGCGGTGGGAGGTGGGAGGTGAAGGGCCTGTGAAGTATTATGTCTGCTTTCTGACCCCTGAAGCCCGTCTCCTGCTTGGCCCCAGCTCGTCTGTCTCCCTTCTTTGATAAGGATCGCCTGCTCTCCCTAGTTTCTGCCCTGGGTCCCAGAAGGAGAGGATGGTCCCTAAGTTTCCTGGGTTACCTGCCTAATGCTGGGTTCTGGCTAAACCAGCGAATGACAGCACAAGGGGCAGTGAGAAGCCTTGTGGTTGTGGAGCCCCACCCATTGTCACCAACCCTAGCACGCCCTCATCCACTTCCTGCATCGTCCTGTCCATCCACTCAAGGGATCTGGCAACCTTTGTGGGTTGACACCCTACCGGATGGCCCACCTGAGCCTCTGTCCCTCTCATCCTTCTCCCACTGGAAGTCTGCAAGCCCTTAGCTCCCAGCACGTCAGCAGCCAGTCCACAAAGTAGGGTGACAAAGTGGTCATGGCCTGATCTCAGATCCCAGCTCCGCTACTTCTTGCTGTGTGATTCTGGACAAATAATTTAACTTCTCTGTGTCTGTTTCCTCCTCAGTAAACTGAGGACAGTAATAGTCCCTGCTGCGAGGAAATCCATGCAAAGTACTGATTTTGGTGCTCAACACTAGACCAGTAAATACCAGCACTTATTAACTTCGCTCCCATGCTGGTTCTTTCTCCTATTGCCCCTGCCTTGGTTGGTTTTTACTTTAATAAACACAAACCTGTGTCATGAGAATTATACCTGCTACTTTCTTTGCATCGTTCCCACATCCATCCCTACCACTTGACCTCTCAGATCTTTCTGGAATCTGTTTTCTCCTCACCACCCAAATTGCCTCTGCCTGGGTTTGGTTTGGTGTCACTGCTGACCTGCACAACTGTGATCCCTAATCAGGTTCCCCGCTGAAGACACCTTACACTCAAATCCAGCAAATTGTGCCTTTGAAATGCAAACTGTTTTATTTGGCAGGGACTTAATAGTGCATGCCTAAGCTCCTTGGCCTGGCAGTTGAGGAAGTGGTACCTACACCCCTGCCCCCCCTGCCCCCCCTCCCCGCCCCCAGCAGTGGGTGGTTGAAGGGATGGGCCATGAGTTTAGGATGGAGTGTTAGTAAGTGAAGCTGGAGTGTGCTTTTTCTCTCAGTAGTCTGTTAGGACCTTGCACTTAGCACCCAATGGTTCTTACATTCCCAATCCAGCATACACACTTCCCTCCCTCCATGCCTTTGCACAAGCTGTGTCCTCTGCCTGGAAGACCCCTCTCGCCAACTCCAACTTGCTTTTCCGTCCTGAGCTCACCTCTCCAGCCCCTCCCTCTCTCCCTCCCTTCCTCCATGTTCAGTTAGTTTTCTCCCCTCATGTTCTCAGAACACCTTCTGCATTGCTCTAAGGTTACACTTACCTCGTTTATTGTGTTTATTGTATTTCTCTGTTTAGATGTCACCTGGATCAGTGCTTCTCAACTTTATTTTGCACATGAATCACTTGGGGATCTTGTCCAAATGCAGATTGCCTTCAGCAGGTCTAAGATGGGGCCTGAGCTCCCTGGTATGCTGATTCCAGACCATATTCTGAATGACAATAACTGAGATAGCGAATTCCAAGAGGGCAGTGACGTGTTCTCAATTCATCTTGGTATCTGTGGCACCGAGCTGGCAAGTAGGGAACCAAATAAATGCCTGCTGAAATGAGGAAATAAATGAATGAATGAAAGCATCTCATGCAGATGAGGGTGTCAGGAAGTCTGGAGGAGCTGATGTCTGAGTTGAAACCTTAGGGAGGGGTAGGAGGTAGTCGGCTAAAGAGGGTCATGGTGGGTTAGGATATTCCAGGTGAAGGCTGGGGCTAAGGCACAGGGATGTGCAAATGCATGGGTGCAGGATAGCGTGGGAATGGAAGACTTGAAGTTCAAGAGGGTGGGAGGGGCCAGGTCGCTAATGGCCAGGGGATGCCAAGCTGGTGGGGAGGGATGGTGGTCTCTATATTATCCTGGAACCTCTGGCAGATGGCGTGATCCAAACTGTGGGCCACTCCTGCAGCAGGATAGGAGTTGATACCAGAGAGGAGATGCAAGATCAAGCGGTCACTTAGTGGGCTCCCCAGTCATTTGCGAGGAGCTCAGGTCATGGCAGTGAGGATGGAGGTAAGGGCACAGGTTGAAGAGGAATTGAGGAGGAAGAATAGACAGGACTTGGCGACTGACTGGAAAAGAGGGGGAAGGAAAGCCTCCCCCTTCTGCTGGGAGACACCTGGAGGAATGCTGGTGCCATTGACTGAGGCTAGAGTGAAAGAGGAGGAGCTGGTTTGGGGAGAAGGATGTGGAGTTTAATCTCACCACTGGCTGGGTGTGAAGTACTCAGGGGGCAGCCACAGCATGTGCGTCAGGAGCTCCTGAGAGTGACCAGGGCTGGAGGTGACAGAACGAGAGGCATCGGCTGACAGGTGCTCATTGAAGTTTTGGGAGAGAATGAGACCATCCAGGGAAGTCTTTTAGTAAGAAGAGAAGAAGTTCAAGAAGGGACCCTGGAGGAAAACCATTCATTTAAAGAGCAGGAATTAATGACAACCCATTAGAGACAAGATGGGAATTGAAAACATTGACAATAGCAACAAGAAAAGATTTAAAAATCCTAGGAATAAACATAACAAGAAATGTGCAAAATCTAAGTGGAGAAAGCATTAAAATGCTTCCAAGGGACAAAAAAGCATTTGAATGTTTTTGGATAGGAAAAACTCACATCATAAAATTGTCCTTTCTCCCTCAGATAATTTTAGAATTCAGTAGGATTCTCCATAAAAACGAAGCCTTTGTTGTTTTTAGACAAACTGATCCTCAAGTTCATATGGAAAAATAAACAAGTGTTGAAAAGACAATTCTCCACGGGCTTCTCATGTTTCTGGGTGAGCAGAAGCAGTGACTACCTCTGTTCCAGACTGTCTCTTCAGGGATGTTTGTGTAGTGAACACACTTGGAAAGTAGAGGTAGTGTCTCCCTCTGGAGAACAGGGCAAATTTGCTTACTGGCCAGTAGAATAAAGATAAGGTCTCCCTCTGGAGCAAAACCCAGGCAGGCTTACTGCCCATTATAGAAGATTTGGGTTCCCTAAACTCAAGTTTCTTCTCCTGTAACACAACCCGCTGCATGTGCAGGCATCACCTGGACTTTGTCATGACACCCTGTGAGAGCTGGGGCTCATGGGGCTGTCACAAACGCTGATCCTCTGACTGTTGCTATTGTCGTGAGTAATAAAGTCCTCTGTCTCTGACCCAGAAGCCTCATGTCTTCTGCCAGCATCCAGGAAACAGGGCAGGCTAACTTGTTGGCTTTGCAAGCAGAGTAAAAGCTCCCTCAGACTCTTCATGTTCCTTGACAGCAACAATGGCGACAAAATTTCTGGAAAAGAATAGTAAAGAGGGATAACGAGCCCTATCAGAAATTAACGTGTATTATAAAGCGATACTGAGTAAACCATAGTACCGGGCAGCTCAGTGGAACAAAATGTAATTCCAGAAGTTATACAGGAGAATACTGTCTAAGGTAAATATGGCATTTCAGATTGAGTGGGAAGATGTGTTATTCAATAAATGGGGTTGGGGGCTTCCCTGGTGGCGCAGTGGTTGAGAGTCCGCCTGCCGATGCAGGGGATGCGGGTTCGTGTCCCGGTCTGGGAAGATCCCACATGCCATGGAGCGCCTGGGCCCGTGAGCCATGGCCGCTGAGCCTGCGCGTCTGGAGCCTGTGCTCCGCAACGGGAGAGGCCACAACGGTGACAGGCCCGCGTACCGCAAAAAGAAAAAACAAAAAACAAACAAACAAACAAAATAAATAAATGGGGTTGGGGCAACTGGAGTACCATCTGGAAAAAAAGTTGGACCTATACCTCATACTTTATAGCAGAATAAATTCCATATGAAACAAAGGTGTAGATGTAACAAAATGAAACCTTAAATGTACCAGAAACATGAGTTTTAAAACTTTCTAAACACAACACACAACTCAGAAGCCATAAAACTAAAGACTGATAATTTTAACTATTAAAACAAAACTTCCATACAGCAAAACCCAACATACACAAAGTCAAAAGGCAAACTTGGGAAATATTTGCAACTCCACTGACAGAATTTATTTCCCTGTTATATAAAGAATTTCCACAAATCAATATAAAACAGATCAACAACACAGAAGAAAGATGGACAAGGTGTACAGAGTTACTGACACCTAAGAAAAGATGCCCCATTATTCATAATAGGAGAAGTATAATTAAAGTTTCACTAAGGCATCATATCATCTCTCAGTTTGGCCAAGATCAAAACGTTTGATAACACACTGTATGGGGAAACAGTCGCTCATGCATTGGTGATGCGAGTGGAAATGGTACAGCTCAATGGAGGGAAATTTGGCAATATCTTCTGACATTGCAAATGCTTTTGACCTAACCACTTCTAAGAATTTATCCTATGGAAAGATTCCCACATGTGAAAAATGATGCATATGAGATTAGTTATTACAACATTGCTTGCAATAGCAAAAGATGGAAAGCACCCCAAACAGGCACAAAAAGAGGGATGATGAGATAAATCAGGTACGTGCATACAAAAGTATACTAGGTAGGTATAATAGACGGGATGAAGACATTTGTGACGTACTGATATGGAAAGACCTCTAAGATATATTGTTGTGAAGAAAGCAAGGTGTATTTTATTGTATATAGAATGCTGCTGGTCTTGTGGGGAAAAAAGGTGTGTGTGTGTAGTGGGGGGAGAATTTGTAGATACATGCATGTTTATACCTAATATGTCTGTGGACAAATATTTGAAAAACTGATAACATTGATTGCCTCCAGGGAGAAGAATCTTGTGGTTGAGAGATAGGAGTGAGAAAGAAAACTTTTCGCTGTACACACTTTTACATCTTTTTTTTTTTTTTTTTTGCGGTACGCGGGCCTCTCACTGTTGTGGCCTCTCCCGTGTGGAGCACAGGCTCCAGACGCGCAGGCTCAGCGGCCATGGCTCAGGGGCCCAGCCGCTCTGCGGCATGTGGGATCCTCCTGGACCAGGGCACGAACCTGTGTCCCCTGCGTTGGCAGGTGGACTCCCAACCACTGTGCCACCAGGGAAGCCCTTTTACATCTTTTGAATGTTCAAAACATATTACTTCTATATGCTCCCCCACAAAAATAACAAAGACGGTGGCAGAAGATAAGGAGGCCCTGATGGAGACTGAGAACAAGCAGTCAGATTCTTAGAAAGCTAGAAGAGAATGGCACTGGAGGAGCCAGGCAAGGAGAACATTTCAAGAAAGGCGGAGTGGCTCATGGCATGGAATACTACAGAGAGATTAAGGATTTAGATAAAGGCTTGGAGACTTGCAGCAGGAGATGGCTGGGGCTGTGTGGGACCTCAGTCCTCTATGTGTAAGATGGCTTCTTTACTCACGTCTGACATCTTGGCTGGGGTGGCTGGAACAGCCAGGAATCTAGCCAGCATCACTTATTCTCCACGTGGCCTCTTCACGTAGCTAACTTGGGTTTCCTAACAGCATGGTAGTCTCAGAGTAGTAGAATTCTTACATGGTGGCTCAGGGTTCCCAAGATCAAGTGTCCCAAGGGCTCAGGGCAAAAGTCACAAGGTTCTTATGACCTAGCCTTGGAAGTCATGTAGAGTTACTTTCATTGCATTCTTAGTTATATGTGGCCAGGACAAATTTAGTGTGGCAGGGGCTGCATAAGGGTCTGAATACCAGAAGGAATAGTTCATTGGTGGTGGGACGTATCTTTGAAGTCTGGCTACTACAAAGGATCATCAAGAAAGTGGGTTTTATTGGTGAAGGCCAACAAGGTTAGAATCCAGAACATAGGGGTGGGAATAGTTTTGGTCAGGAATGAGCACCTCTCTTATTGGAAGAGGGAGGAAAAAAGCAAGGGTGGGTTCAGGTGGGAATGAATGGGGCCTGAAAGGGAATGTCTGATGCTTCTGATTTTCAAGGAATTATGGTCTTCTGCTTACACAAGAGGGCTCATGGTGGAGTTTATAGGGAGTTGCAGGGAGAGGGAGAAATAAATGACTAGAACCAGGATAATGAGGCTCACTCAAATTTAGAGCCCCCAAATTTACAATGACACTCACAGTCATGGTTGTATATGATTTTTTTCTAGTTATGCTCTGTGTCCCCAAGCGTTGAAGTGAAAAATATCAGAGAATAAAATATATATGGGGTTGGGGTTTTATTAGGAATGAGAAGAGTTAAAAAGTAAACAATATTGACAAGAGAATGGATAAAATAATGAACCTTGGGGCCTTCAATGGGTAGAGAAAAGTATAAGGCCAAAAGGGGGATAGTTTGGGAGAATGTAGATGGATCAAGAGAAAATAGGCTTCTATGAGGTTAAAAATTTTTTTAGAGCATTTGTGAGGGAGAGATGCCAAAGAATTGGAGATGCTCATTAAAAAATGTGCTGGTATCCTTATGAACAGTGCAGCAAAAATCCTTGATAAAATACTAAGAAACTAAATTCAGCAGCATATTTGAAGGATTATAGACTATGACCAAGTGGGATTTATTCCTGGAATGCAAGGATGGTTCTATATATGAAAATGGATCAATGTAATACACCACATTAACAGAATGAAGGGTAAAAAACCCTACATGACCATCTCGATCGACACAGAAAAAACATTTGATAAAATTCAACACCCTTTTATGATAAAAACACTCAACAAACCAGAATAGAGGAAAACTACCTCAATATTATAAAAGCCTTATATGAAAAACCCACAGTGAGCATATATACTCAATAGTGTAAAACTGAAAGCATTTCCTCTAAGATTAGCAACAAGGTAAGGAGGCTCACTTTTACCATTTCTCTTCAACACAGTACTAGAAGTTCTAGTCACTGCAATTAGGCAAGAAAAATAAAGACAACCAAATCAGCAGGAAGAAGTAAAATCATCTCTGTTCACAGATGATATGAATTATATGTAGAAAACACTAAAGATCCCACAAAATTCTGTTAGAACTAGTACCTAAACTCAATAAAGTCAACACACAAAAATCAGTTGTAGTTCTATACACTAACAATGAACAATAGAAAAGGAAATTTAAAAAACAATTTTATTTATAATAGCATAAAAATACTTAAGAATGAAAACTCTTACATGGAAAGACATATCATGTTCATGGATTGGAAAGCTTAATATTGTTAAGATGTTCACAGTACCAAAATGATCCACAGATTCAAGTCAATCCGTATCAAAATTCCAATGAATGTGTTTTGCAGAAATGGAATAATCCATCCCAAAATTCATATGGAATTTCAAGGCACCCCAAATAGACAAAACAATCTTGAAAAAGGAGAACAAAGCTGGAGCACTCACTAACTCTTTCTTCTAAGAGTTTTCTTCTAAAAAAAAAGGAGGAGAGTTGGAGAAACCTAGTACAATTCTGTCCACTCTTGATGACATTTTGGTGGCAACCAGCCCATCTCCATTCACATTCTAAATGGGCTCTGTCAGCTAAGAAAACACAGCTTCAGCTCACCTGGGGTTGGGGCATGGTGAGGAGAAGGGGGGATATTCTGCAAGCCAGGGCTTCTGATTCTCCTAGAAACCAACATGGAGCATTCACTGGTCAAGGATGGGCACTGTCTCTACCCATAAACCCTTCCTCAGCTCAGAGAGTGGACTTGGGAGAAATTAGGTAGAAGTAGGTTGCTTGTGTGTGTATGTATCAGAGTTGGGGTGAGTGGAGATTGGAAGGGACCTGTGACTCCCTACCTCAACATCCTGGAAGAAGGGCAACTCTGTAACAGCCAGAAACATGATAGAAAGATCAAAAGTACATGAACTCAGCCACAGGAATCCAAAAACATAAGTCACAGTTCTCTTTATTTAAAAATGGCAAATTTCTAATCAGGAAGGAAATGGAAAACAAAAAAAGAGCTAGGAGCGCTTTAGCATGCTTTTCTGAGGATGACCTGTCAGTGGTGGGTGTCAGTTGCAGTCTGCCATGACCACATCTGACCGGTTGGGCCTCCCCAAATCCTTCTCTCATGTTCCACCTCTGAGTATAAATCCCAGCAGTCGCCCAAGGTACGGCCTTTCTGCCGGCAAGTGAGGGCGTGTCTCAGTCACGGTCTATGGTTGCAAGTTATGGAAACTGACCTGAGTTAACTGCAGCAGGGAAGAAAATTCATTGGAAAGAACCTGGTTTATCTCATGAAGACAAGTGCAGCCAGGACTCTGGAGGGATAGGAACCTGGAACCAGTGTCTGCCAAAATGTGTTCCATGGGTCCCTAGTCCTGGCAGATGCCTGAGGAAATGAAGAGCACTGTGGTCCAGTGGGTTTAGGAAATGCTACATATCTTTTGTTTAAGGTACACTGACATATTAAAGCCTCTGGTAAGTCCTGCAGCAAGAAAGATTTTTTAATTAGCTAAGCACTTCCCCCAGATATTTGTAGAGTAAGGTATACATTTGGCCCTCCATATACACGGGCTCTGCAGACTGTTATTCGATCTGTCATTGGTTGAATCAGCAGATGCAAAGCCCATGGATATGGAGGCTGACTGTACTTGTTAACAATGTGACCAAGGGAGACGGGATTCCATGTCACCCCGGCCCTCACCCTGTCATGATGGAGATCACTTTACTGTGAAGGGGATACACTATAGAGGCTGTATGTCTAGTGGTCAAGGGTGTGGACCACCTGACTTGGAGTGAGCACTAGGCTAGCCTGGTGAGGGAGGGTGTGAGGAGATCCCATTGCACAGCATTGAGCCAACACATCCAGGACCTCTGTCCCTTCCTTTTATTCTTAAGCCTAGAGAAGTGCAGGCATACAGGTGAAATCTTCTTTTCTCCATAGGGATCACCCAGGGCTGGAGCCTGCGGATGGGTTTAAATGAGGATTAAATGAGCTAATAATGCCTGTGTGATCCCAAATGGAGAACTAGTGTCTGATTTCACCACATGCTAGCTGAATGATTTGGGCAAGTTATTTAACCTCTTTAAATCTCAGTTTTTTAATCTACAAATCAGGATAATAACAGTAATATCTCTGGAGGTTGCGAGGAGGATTAAATGTGCTAATAATGCCTGTAAACTCTCTGGTCCAAAGTAAGTGCTAAAAATATTTAGCTATTACTCTTGTTATTATGTTATGATGGATTGAACACGCTCTCTGCCGTGAACTTCACAGCCTCTGGCGGAGCTCATGGATCTGTTTAACAATCATTTACAAGTGTCCACTCCCAATGGGGACTGAGATATAAAGATGCATCTGGTGGTATGGCCTCAGCCTTCATGGAGTTTCCAATCTTGTGGGGTAGATACAGTTGATAGGTAATTACAAGGAGGGATGTTAAGCGCATGGTACTGTGACAGCCCACAGGAAGAGCACCAAGCCTGGACAGAAGGGCATGGAGGTAGAGTGTTGCAGACTAAAGGCATGAAGGTGCTTGACAGCTTTGGGTATCCCAGACAGTTCAGTGTGGCTGGGGGATAATGGGAGATTGATAGTGTTGAAGATATTGGCAGGGATCAGCACAGGGAAGGCCTTGAATGCCCGACCAAGAAGTTGGGATATTATCCTATAGGTCACAGGTTGCTAATAAAGTGTTTCAATCTAGAGAGTGTCATGGCAGATGTGTGATTGGGAAGCTCCCTCTGGCAGCTGTGGGACTCATTGGTTGAGGAGACACAAGACTGGAGACCAAGAGACCAGGCAGGGAGCTGGTTATGGAAATCAAACTAGGAGATGGGGAAATTCTTGGTTTGGGTGACTTGGTGATGCCACCGACTGAATTGGTGGTGATTGGTGCGGGGTTAGAGGGAAGGACCTCCACAGGGTGGAGGACCCTGTGGGCAGTCCAAGTAGCAGTAGTCAATAGGCAGTTGGATGTATGGGCTTGAAGACTGAGATCAGGGAGCCATCAGTATTTCAGTGGAAATTGAATCCATAGGAGTGAATGGGATTGTTCAAAGAGGGTCAAGACCAAGGCAACCTGGGGAGGTTGACCCCTGAGGGGAGGCAGGAAAGAGAGTCCTCCTGCTAAAGCAGAGATTCTGCAGGCACTTAGAATTTCAAATTCTCATAAATTCAAATTCTCAGAGGAACTGTTTCCCGTGGAGGAAACCCTCAAATCCTTCCTCTCTGTCTGTTTCAAACATGGGCTGTTATAATTAGGCCCCAGCATAACTTAATGACTTAGAGGTAGAGAGGGAAAACCCAGGGTCCCAAGCTCTTTACTCTTACCTTGTCATCGCTAGGCTTTGTCAATGCTCCTGGACCAGTTTCCCCATCTCTACAATAGGGAGAAGTGGATTTTGTCACCTTCGTCCATCCCAAAGTTGCTGATGTAGACACAAGAAGAATGGAGTCATCAGAGTGGTAGTTGGGGAAGTTGAGGATTGTCTTCATTACAGAAGGGACTTATCCTTCTGTAATTTCTGAACATTCAGCCATTCCTTCATTACAGACCTTAAATGGGAATGAAATGATGAGCCAATAATGCCTGTGTGATGCCAAAGGTAGAACTAGTGCCAATGGGGAGCAGTGGAAAAAGAAGTCCTTCCTGATATCAAGTATCTTCAGAAGCAATGTCTGAGGCAGAGTAGACCCCTATGCTTTTGGCAACCTAGTTTCACTTTTCTGCTTCCATACTCTCTTTTCTATACCAGGGGATGGAAGCCTGAGAACTGCATTTCAGAAAACACGTACTAAACAGTTGCCAGGTTCTTTCAATGAGAGGTAATTGAGATTCAGAAGGAAGAAGCAGAAGCCATATCATTGTCCTCTAATGGTGGTGGTTAGATTGGTGGTCTTTGGCAGATGTGAGGTTTTAAAACAACCTCAGGATTTTCCTATGAGTCAACAATGTTGGGAGCATCTGTGAGCACTGTAGTACTTCCAGCAGATCCTGCAACTTCTTTACATCTGAAAGCTCGGAGAGAAACTTCACTCTTTAAGTATCCAATTACCTTCATTTTTTAGCTGTTTCAAAAGTTTTGTAAGTATTGTATCAGTTGGCTTTTGCTGAATAACAAGTAGCCCCCAAAGTTAGTCATTTAAAGCAACAATGATATATTTAGCTCACAAAGTTGTGGATCAGGATTTGAGCTAGCTCAGCTGGGTGGTTCTTCTGGTCTTGGTTGGGCTCTCTCATGCATCTGAAGTCAGGTGCAGACTGGTTGATCCAGAGTGACCTTAACTGGGATGACTAGTCTGTACTCCACATGGTCTCTCATTCTTGTATGCATGGTGACTGTGCAGGGTTCTAAGAAAGCAGGTACAAGAATGCAAGATTTCTTGAAGGTTAGGCTTGAAAGTGGAGCAGCATCACTTCTGCCATATTCTGTTGACCAAACTAAGCTGCAAGACCAGCCCAAATTCAAAGCCACATCATTTGGATACAGGGAGGAGAATAATCATGGCCAGTGTTGCAAACAATCTTCCATGGCATCTATTTCTTGAACTAAATCCCTTTCTGCTCGGAAGATCTGGAGAGTTTCTGTTTCCCTGAGTAAAGTGTGACAGTTATAGCATCATTCTGCACTTCAGAAGGCGATCAGAAAGCAGAGGCAGGTATTAAGATTTGGATTAATGTGGATGTGGAGTTAAGGATTTGGCTTTAAGTCTTGGACTGTACCATTTACTGTAGTCAACCTTGGGCCACTTTCTTCACCTTTCAGAGCCTTGAACCCTTTTCTCTCAAATGGAGATGGATAAACTTACGTGCAGTGATCAAATAAAACGCTGGTTGTAAGAGAAGTTTGGATAAGTTAATGGTCATCATTTGCATTTGAATAACACTGTAGTATAAAACCTTCCACTCTAGGGGCTGGTGGAGCAGGGGCACTCCTGATGAGATAGAAGTCGGAAAGATGTTGCGTTGCTGCTTCTCTACCCTCTCAAGTACGCTGGTACATTTTGGGACTTAGAAGTCAAGAATGACTGCAAGCCAGATCTTCCATCTGGGACCTCTGTGTTGGAATGAAGCCAGAGTTTGGAAAAGCCCTACAATTGCTGGAGCCAGAACAAACCCCAGGGCTGGCACAAGCCATCTTCCATCCCCTGCTTCCATCTGCCCTCTTGGCTCTTGGCACAGTGAGGCCCTACTTGTCCTGGCCCATCCCCTCCCCAGGCTGCATGGGCACAGCTGTTTGAAGGACCACCCCTTAGCTCCTTGTTAAGCCCCGACTCAAGCTGGACATGATTCACAGGGATAATGAGCTTGTAAATAAATTCCTGCTGCATCAGCTCATGGAGCTGAAGGTTAGGCTGGGGATGTAGACAAGGGCAGGCAGAGGCAGTCAGGCCCAGAGGTTCAGATGTTCCCTGTGCTCTCTCTAGGGGACATGTGAGGAGCATGATGAGAACGTAACAGATTGTGTGAACCCACTCCTGGCATGCCCTACTCTCCTGCTGGGCTGATCATACTCTCAGTGCAGAGATCCTGGATCCATAAGCCCATACTCTAACTCCGCTTTCAGAATCCAGTTCTCCTACAGACAAACTTCGGGGGACCAGTGTCCAGGGGCTGTGTGTTCAGCAGAGCATGACCAGGGCAGCAAGCTCTGAGGGGACCTCTGAGGAATGGGGAGTGTGTTCAGACTTGTTGGGGTTTACCAGTAGAGAGAGGCTACAGGAAAATGAAAACGGTCAGGGAAATCCCAGAATAAAATGAGAATCCTAGAAGGAAGTGCGTTTCCTGTCAATGAAAATATGCAAGAAGAGGCCAGATATCTCCTTAAGAGCATCAAAGTGGGGGAGTGTGTGACAGTGGCTGAGGGTTGATTAGATGTCTTCTGAGACCCCGTCACCCCCCTCAAGCTCCTCATTCCCACAAAAAGCTGTGGGAGAGGCAGTCTGCCCCAGTGTTTGGCTATGTCAGTTTCTGCTTAAAACCCTCCAGTGCCTTTTCATCACACTTAGAATAAAATCATGAAAAACTTCTCATATTATTAATAACTTCAATGTTATTTCAGACCATTCTCCCCACCTATTCTCTTTCCAGCATTCATTATGCTTCATGCCACCTGCCCTTTTTTTTTTTATCTGATCTTCAAACTTGCTGTACTAGTTAGGATGGACTGGGCTGTGATTCAGTAACAAATAAACCCCGAAATCTCAGTGGCTCAGCTCCTATGCACCTGTTTCTTCTTTATGCAGTATCTGACGTGGGCTGGCAGGGCTTTTCTTCATCTGGTGACCCAGGGATCCAGGCTCCCTCCATTTCATAATGCTGCTGTCTCAACTGGTAGCTTCCAAAGTGGCCATGGTGGTAAATATATTAGACTCCCAAATGACACTTGTCACCTGTGCTCACAGTCTGTTGGCTAGAACTAATCACACGGTCCCAACATAAACAGAAGGGAGGCTGGGCAATGGAATGGAGCACGTGGATATTCAGTGGGCACTACTGTCTCTGCCACACTTGCCCGTAGCAGTCACGGCTCTGAGTAGCAAGCAACAGAAAGTGACTTCCAGTGTTGTAAGCAGAAAAGAAATGTAATAAAACAATGTTATGGAGTGCAGTGAATTTCCTGGAGGGCCAGAAAACTAAGATCAGAGGGTATGCAACTAGAAATCACGCCCCAAATCATGCTGCAGGGCACCTCTGAGAGGCTGCTTCCGGGCACAGACCCCATGGCCACCCCCACCAACAGTGCTGGCACTGGATGTGGATTCTGCCGCTAGAGCCATAACCACAGCTACCCCGGTAGAGACAGTATGACCACTGTACTGGGGACACCTTGCCAGCCTGCATTCCGTCCAGCCCCCATTTCTGTGTGTCACTCATTTCTGACTCAAAGTCTGGGGTCAGTATATCCAAATGAGGAGCCTACAGGAGCCATGTGCTGGCTGCAAGGGGGGCTGATGAGCAAATATCTGACACTTTACGTCCTCTGGAAGGAAGTGGGCCCTGGGACCCCAGATAGAGTATTGAGTATTCACCATGTTGTCTCAGGGCTTTTGCACTTGCTGCGCCCTCTGTCTGCAGGTGTTTCTCCAGATGTCCTCAAAGCTGGCTCCTTCTCTGCTCAAACGTCATCTCTGATGATCAAATCTAACGTACTCTCTGCCGCAGAACCACGTCCACATGTCTTGTTTCCTTCACAGAACTTCCCTACCTGAAACTACCTTGTCCATTCAGGAGTTTATTTATTTGATTTCTGTCTACTCTGTAGGTGGCTAAAAGCATAGGACTTTGGGGTGCTGCCAGTGCTTCCAGTGGTTTCATGCACCAGCCCCCTTCCAACTCTGGGCCAGTGTGTTTTGGGGAGTAGAGGTCTGTTTCTTTACTTGATGAGATTATAAAATAAGCCCCCTCCAGGTTATTCCTGATGTAATGGTTTGGGATGCCGTTACTTTCTTTCCCTTTCTTTCTTTTTCTTCCTTCCTTCCTTCCTTCCTTCCTTCCTTCCTTCCTTCCTTCCTCCCTTCCTCCCTTCCTCCCTTCCTCCCTTCCTCCCTTCCTCCCTTCCTCCATTCCTCCCTTCCTCCTTTCCTTTCCTTTCTTTCTTTCTTTCCTTTTTTTTTTTTATTGGAGTATACAGTTCCTTTACACTGCTGTGTCAGTTTCTGCTGTACAGCAAAGTGAACCAGCTGTACGTATGCATATATCCCCTCTTTTTTGGGTTTCCTTCCCATTTAGGTCACCACAGAGCACCGAGTAGAGTTCCCTGCTGGGATGCCCTTTCTTACCTCTTTGTCTCTCTGGCTGCAGTTTTATCCCAGAGAGGATGGGTGTGGCACATGGGACTAAGGCAGTGTGAGATCTCAGGTGACAGGAAGGTGGTTGAGTTGTCAGGTATGGGCAGACCTTAAGATTTAAGGTGCCACAGGAAGGGCAAAGGGTCTGCAGCAGGAGGGCAGGCATCTGGGTTCCAGGAATACAATTTGGAGCAAGATAGTACGCCCCCCCCAGCTGCCTCCTTGTCCCCTGGCTGTGGTGCCACATGGCAGAGGCCTCAGGTCCCCAGGTCCACAGAGGAAGCCTGAGGGCCGTGCAGACGTGGCCACCTAGGAGTTAGGAGGAGCTGTGTTTTCTTTGATGATGTAGGTCTTGTTAACTTTTCTTGATGCCATAAAGCTTCAACGTGAAGACATGGGGTAAAAACAGGAGAGCAGGAGACTGGCCCATGGGAGCAGAAGTTGTGGTGCCAGAATAGCAGCTGTGCCCAGGGAGCCCAGGAGCCAAAGCGACCGACGCTCAGCATAACCCAGGGCTCGGCTTTGGGACTGGGCTGCATTTCCTGGGGCCCTGGCAGCCCAGCACGAGGGCAGCCAGGCCTCTCGAAGGAGGAGTGTGGAGACCTGCGAGTCTCTGCAGGATTGGGAAGAGGGATCGCTAAGCAAACTTGGCTCCCTGGGAGAGGACCGTGGTTCTCAAGTCCCAGGGCCTGTCTGTGCACACGCACCCCCAACCCTGGGGCTTGCTGCTCAGTTTCTGTGGGCCACCTTTGGTCCTCTGGGGTGAGCTGGTGCTTTGGGAGGAGGTGGAGTTGGATGAATCATGTAACACCAGACTAGAGCAGGGCCAGCAAACTTTTTCTATAAAGAAAGTGATTTTGGCTTTGTGAGCCATACGATTTCTCTTGCAAGTCCTCAGTTCTGCTGTGGCAGCGAGGCAGGCAGCCACAGACGATAGGTAAATGAATGAGCATGGCACTGGAATTTGAATTTCATACAATTTTCATGTGTCATGAAACATTCCTTTTTTCCCTCAACCATTTAAAAATGTGAAAACCATATTTAGCTTCCAGTCTGTACAAAAACAGATGGAAGGCTAGATTTGGCTAGAGGACTGTATTTTGCTGACCCTTGAATTAGATCATCTCTAAAGACTGTTCCAACCCTAATTCTTCACCTTGGTGGAAGAAGAGACCGAGGGTCTGAGAGGTTAGGTGGGTTTTCCACAGGTCAGCAAACATGTCTGGAAGAAAGTAGGGACAGGCTTAATTCATTTCTGACCTCTTATGCAGAGACCTTAGAACCTGGTACAGAGCAGGTGCTCAGAGAACCATTGTTGAATTGGTAAATGAATGAATGCATGAATGAATGAATGAGTAAATGATGACTATAGGACTTGTATGACCAGAAGATGGCGGGGATTATGTACTTTGGTTCCTTGTTGGGGCATCAGAAAACCTGTCAGAATAGCAGAGTCAGGCTGTGAGGGGAGACAGAAGAAACTCAGGCACCCTGGGCTGTTCAGTGTGGAGCGAACAGCAATTACTTGCCCCACAAGGACATTCCTGTCTTCATGAGAGAAACAGGAAAGGATGATAATGTGGTGACTTGGTCATCAGAAGGAGATGCAAAGATGCTGAGTGTATCAGATTGTAAGACGTGTTACCCATGTCCTGTGTGCCGAAGCTTACTTCTCAAATCACAGTTTTTATTTTAATAAGTGGGAATCTTTAATGTTGTGTGGGCAGTTCACACCCCTGTGGGCATTGTTCTCACCACCGAGGGTAGCTCCAAGAAGTATCAAGACTGATGGCGGTGGCATCTGACTTCCTCCTGGTGAGGTTTCCAGACAGGACGAGAATGGCTGCTCCTGGTGTCTTGTACCCATCAGGTGCTCAAAGTCTGACAAATGAAAGGTTTCTTCCCTATACCTAGTATAGCATCCTGAATGACAGCAGAGTATTTCAGGAACACGTGACTGTATATAGCCATTCGCCTCCTGGTTGCTGTGAAATTTATTTGGCAGGCTTACAGTTAATGGTGAGAGAGAAAGCTTCAAGAGTGGATCCAGGCCATGGACCTGGACCCCTGGTGGCTGGGCTCACACAGTGTGTGTGTGACTCTATTGTGCTGTGGTTTTCAGAAATGAGCTGGGGAGACAGAGCAGGGGTAGGCAGCAGAGGGGAACAGTGCTGTGTCCCAAGAAGTGACTGGGGGCTGGAAAGCAAATTTCACTGTTTCACAGTTTCTCACACAGGAGATCTCAGGGGTATCTATCTTTTTTTTGCGGTACGCAGGCCTCTCACTGTTGTGGCCTCTCCCGTTGCGGAGCACAGGCTCTGGACGCGCAGGCTCAGCGGCCATGGCTCACGGGCCTAGCTGCTCCGCGGCACGTGGGATCTTCCCGTACCGGGGCACGAACCTGTGTCCCCTGCATCGGCAGGCGGACTGTCAACCACTGTGCCACCAGGGAAGCCCAGGGGTATCTTATTTGCTCCTTCTCTTGCCCCAAAAGGTCCAGCGGCAGAGTCAACCCGATGTTCTAACCAACCTGGACTGGCCATGACTGATGCAGCCAGAAACTGAGGGCAGGAGTAGGTCATTGTGGCAGAGCAAGACCGTTCTCTCATGGTGGTCATTGATGGACTCTTGAATAAAGACGTAGCCCCTCTACCAGCCTGAAAAGGCAGCCTGCATGCACTTCCCATTGACATGGAGGGCTCCTTACTTCCTGCAGGCTGCATGGACCCTGAACTGTGTGCAGACCTCCTGAGAAACAGGTGGCACTGCGGGGCGGGGGGGCGTGTCTACCCCCTGCAGTGTCTTGTAGAGTCCAGCCCTGGCATTGCTTGTCCCTTGGCTCCATGGTTCCCAAAGGAGTGCTTCCTTGAGCCCCGTCTGAAGCATGGTGCTCACCAGCCTTTCAGCCAACCCTTGGGGATCTGGCACAGTTCAAACTCATTTCTGGAAAATCCAGAATCAGCTCTTGGCAGCCATGTTTTTGAAAGAGCAGCTTTCCACAAAAAGGGTGACAATGATTATTTTGTTAATGCTTTAAAAGATGTATGAAGGTCCATGACTTTCTGAAGTATATGTTGGGCTTAATGCAACATATTTCTGACGCTGCAGAAATACAAAGGATTATAAGAGACTACTACAAACAGCTAGATGCCAATAAAATGGACAACCACGAAGAAATGGACAAATTCTTGGAAAGATACGATTTTCCAAGACTGAACCAGGAAGAATTAGAAAATATAAACAGACCTATCACAAGTAATGAAATTGAAACCATAATTAAAAATCTTCCAACAAACAAAAGTCCAGGACCAGATGGCTTCACAGGTGAATTCTATCGAACATTTAGAGAAGACCTAACACCGATCCTCCTCAAACTCTTCCAAAAAATTGCAGAGGGAGAAACACTCCCAAATTCATTCTATGAAGCCACCATCACCCTGATACCAAAACCAGAAAAAGATATCACAAGAAAAGAAAATTATAGACCAATATCACTGATAAACATAGATGCAAAAATCCTGAACAAAATACTAGCAAACAGAATCCAACAACACATTAAAAGGATCATACACCATGATCAAGTGAGATTTATCCCAGGGATGCAAGCATTCTTCAATACACGCAAATCAATCAATGTGATATGTGACATTAGCAAATTAAGGAATAAAAACCATATGATCATCTCAATAGATGCAGAAAAAGCTTTTGACAAAATTCAAAACCAATTTATGATAAATCTCTCCAGAAAATGGGCATAGAGGGAACCTACCTCAACATAATAAAGGCCATATATGACAAACCCATAGCAAACATCATACTCAATGGTGAAAAACTGAAAGCATTTCCACTAAGATCAGGAACAAGACAAGGATGCCCACTCTCGCCACTATTATTCAACATAGTTTTGGAAGTCCTAGCCACGGCAATCAGAGAAGAAAAAGAAATAAAAGGAATACAAATTGTAAAAGAAGTAAAACTGTCACTGTTTGCAGATGACACGATACTATACATAGAAAATCCTAAAGATGCCACCAGAAAACTACTAGAACTAATCAATGAATTTGATAAGGTTGCAGGATACAAAATTAATGCACAGAAATCTCTGGCATTCCTATACACCAACAATGAAAAATCAGAAAGAGAAATTAAGGAAACACTCCCATTTACCATTGCAACAGAAAGAATAAAATACCTAGGAATAAACCTGCCTAAGGAGGCGAAAGACTTGTACTCAGAAAACTATAAAACACTGTTGAAAGAAATCAAAGGTGACATAAACAGATGGAGAGATATACCATGTTCTTGGATTGGAAGAATCAATATTGTGAAAATGACTGTACTACCCAAAGCGATGTACAAATTCGATGCAATCCCTATCAAACTACCTATGGCATTCTTCACAGAATTAGAACAGAAAAATCTTGCCATTCGTATGGAAACACAAAAGACCCCAAATAGCCAAAGTAATCTTGAGAAAGAAAAATGGAGTTGGAGGAATCAGGCTCCCCAACTTCAAACTATACCACAAAGGTACAGTAATCAAGACAGTATAGTACTGGCACAAAAACAGAAATATAGATCAATGGTACAGGATAGAATGCCCAGAGATAAACCCACGCACATATGGTTACCTAATTACGACAAGAGGAAAGAACATACAATGGAGAAAAGACAGCCTCTTCAATAAGTGGTGCTGGGAAAACTGGACAGCTACACGTAAAAGAGTGAAATTAGAACACTCCCTAACACCATACACAAAAACAAACTCCAGATGGATTAAAGACCTAAATGTAAGACCAGACACTATAAAACTCTTAGAGGAAAATATAGGAAAAACACTCTTTGACATAAATCACAGCAAGATCTTTTTTGACCCACCTCCTAGAGTAACAGAAATAAAACCAAAAATAAACAAATGGGACTTAATTAAACTTAAAAGCATTTGCACAGCAAAGGAAACCATAAACAAGACAAAAAGACAACCCTCAGAATGGGAGAAAATATTTGCAAATGAAACAACAGACAAAGGATTAATCTCCAAAATATACAAACAGCTCATGGAGCTCAATATCAAGAAAACAAACAATCCAATTAAAAAATGGGCGGAAGACCTAAATAAACATTTCACCAAGGAAGACATACAGATGGCCAAGAGGCACATGAAAAGCTGCTCAACATCACTAATTATTAGAGAAATGCAAACCAAAACTACAATGAGGTATCACCTCACGTGGGTCAGAATGGCCATTATCAAAAAATCTAGAAACAATAAATGCTGGAAAGGGTGTGGTGAAAAGGGAACCCTCCTGCACTGTTGGTGGGAATGTAAATTGATACAACCACCATGGAAAACTGTATGGAGTTTCCTTAAAAAACTAAAAATAGAACTACCATATGACCCAGCAATCTGACTACTGGGCATATACCCTGAGAAAACCGTAATTCAAAAAGAGTCATGGACCACAATGTTCATTGCAGCACTATTTACAATAGCCAGGACATGGAATCAACTTAAATGTCCATCGACAGATGAATGGATAAAGAAGATGTGGCACATATATACAATGGAATATTACTCAGCCATAAAAAGGAACGGAACTGAGTTATTTGTAGTGAGGTGGATGGACCTAGAGTCTGTCATACAGAGTGAAGTAAGTCAGAAAGAGAAAAACAAATACTGTATGCTAATGCATATATATGGAATCTAAAAAAAAAAATGGTACTGATGAACCTAGTTGCAGGGCAGGAATAAAGAGGTAGACATAGAGAATGGACTTGAGGACACGGGGTGGGAAGGGGAAGCTGGGGCAAAGGAGAGTAGCATCGACGTATGTACACTACCGAATGTAAAATAGATAGCTAGTGGGAAGCAGCAGCATAGCACAGGGTGATCGGCTCCGGTGCTTTGCGATGACCTAGAGGGGTGGGATAGGGAAGATGGGAGGGAGGCTCAAGAGGGAGCGGATATGGGGACATGTGTACGCATATGGCTGATTTACTTTGGTGTATACAACAGAAACTAACAGTATTGTGAAGCAATTATACTCCAATAAAGTTCTATTAAAAAAACAAACAAAAACAAAACAAAACAAAAACAAAAGATGTATGATGATCCATGACTTTCTGAAGTATATGTTGGCTTTAATCCCAGCTCTGCCCCAACTAGTTGTGTGACCTTGGGTCACGTCATACCTCAGTATCAGAGCAGTTAGTGTTGGAAGCACGGGGCTATGGAGGGAACAGACCCGAATTTGAATTCTGCCCTTCCATCTCCTAGATACAGTGCCTTGAGCAGGTTTTTGGGTTTTGTTGTTGGTGTGTGGGTGTGTGTGCGAAATTCTCCAATCCTCTTACTTTCCTTAAGTGTGACATGGGGGTGGTGATAGTGCCTACTTACAGGATTGTAATGGCCACATGCCTATGTTATAGTAACAATAGCAAACGTTTATTGCATGTTTACTGTGTCCTGAGCTGTAATTTGCTTGTGCTGCTTCTTTTGATGCTGAAAAGAGGCTGGTACTGTCCTTTCCCCCATTTTACAGATGAAAAACCTAAAGGAAAGTGTGGGGGAGGGAAGTAGCTTTTCCAAAGCCAGGAGGCACTACTGAGCAGTGTGGATTTGGGACTAGGGGTGCAGGCCGCCCTGCAGAGGGCCGTGTCCCGAGGAATTCTCAGCAGCAGCTTCCTCCTATGGGGAAGGAAGGGGTTGGGAGTGATGAGCATGGAAAGGTGTAGATCTTCATAGCCTTTCATCCTCTTTCTCACACACACACACACACACAGTGTGTGTGTTCTCTGCAGGCCAGTCCTGTGATGAACATAGAAAACGGTGAAGAACTAGCCTGCCTCGTTCCAAAATGCTTTAGAATATATAGCCAACCAATCTTTAAAATACATGTTTTATTGTTTTTTTATTATATGGTTATACACATTAACTATTGAAAATACAAGTAAGAAGAAGAAATAAAAATTACTCATAATCCCACTACGCAAGTGAAAAAAAAACAGTGAGCAGCATTTTGTGGTAGAACCTTTCAGATTATTTTCCTATGCAAGCGTATGTCGGAAACAAAAATGGGCACTCCGGGTGCATCTGGTTTTGTAACCCTTTTCCCCCAAGATTAATGTATAATCATTATCTTTTCATATCAGTCTTTCTTCCCACCACTTATTTTTAGTGGTTACTTAGTCGTCTATCATGTGGATATTCTGTAATTTATTTAAACAGTCCCCCATTGTTGGTTACTTAAGTTTATTCTAAGAGGTTACAATGTTGCTGAGAAGACGATTAAGCCTATAAAAAATAGTTAGATGAAAGTGCAGTTGGAACGTGCCTGTGGCAGAGTGACAGAGAGGAAACAGAATTTCTGGAGGGACCGGAGTTGCCCTTGAAAGAGCCAGTGGAGGGAGGCTTTCAGGAGGAGGGAGGGTGGGAACCAGGCCTGAGCAGGGAGGGGCTGGATTAACCTGTTAAGAGAGTATATTCACAGGAGGAAGACTGGCCATAGCAAAAGTGCAGAGCCTGGGGGTGGGGCTAGGTGTTTAGTTCAGGGAAGAAGAGCTCTGGGGAGGGCTGTAGAGGGTGAAGAGGCCAGACTCTAGAGAAGGCATTAGGTGCAAGTCCAGTGAGAGTGAATTTTATCTTTTTAGGGCAATGGGGAGCCATGGAAGGTTCTTGAGCATGGTAGTCACCTGAGTAGGTCTGGTTTCAGACAGTCACCCTGCAAGCAGCTGGGGAGGGGACAGACCTGCTCTCAGAGGCAGGGAGACCTGTTAGAAGGTGGGAACAAGTCCAGAGAGGTGTTGAGGCTGGATCTGGGAAGTGGCAGGAGGTGAGGGGGATGGGGTGGATGTGTATGGCTACAGAGGGAGGAGCCTCTGAATGTGCCCGGCTCCAGGCTCATGAAGAGAGGTGCCTGCTGCCTGATAGCCGGGGTCCATGGGAGAGTTAATGGGTGCATGTGGGTGAGCTAATTGGGCCTCTAGCAAGGCTGACTCATGCAGGCATCGGAGCCAGTTATTACTCATAGTGGAGACAGAGAGAGAAAGAAGAAATTAAACAACACTGGAGCAGTGGGAATTCTCTCTGACTGAGAAGTTCCAGGGCTGGCCTCCCATTTCAGACAGGCGACACTGGGGAGAAGGGACCTGCTGCGTGGGGGTGAGCAGGAGGGGCACAGCTGGCGGAAGGGACATTTCCATGACGCCTGCTCTGACTCGTCCACATCTGCCCCAAGGGGTGCAGCTGGGGAGGGCTGGGTCTTTTCCAAAACAGCCCAGGTTTTCCAGTGCCAGCCACGGCACACTCAAGGCAAGAGAGCTGGGCTGGAGATGCCGTCACCAGGGAAGAGGGAAACAGTGCAGGCCAGGATGCAAGGTCTGGTTCTGTTTATTTAAGCATGGGCCAAAGTCTGGATCTCTTTGTTGTTTCCTTGGATTTTTAGATTCTTAACATGCAGTGGTCACCTTCATTTGCTGGAAGAGAGGAGCACCGGGGGCAGCCGTCAGAGCACGGGGAAGTGGGCTTGTCGGGTTAGAGGAGGTGGGGACCCTTTCCAGGGAGGCAGCACAGGTGTGACCAAGGTGCTGCCTGTTCCTCTGCTTGTCCTGCCTCCTGCTTGGTGTGGGATCCCGGTGCCTTTTCCTGCAGGAGCAGGGGGCCAGTTAGCCCAGGGCTCGCCAGACCTGGTTCTCAGCCTGCCTTGCTGGGAAACTTGGCCAAGACGATTCCCCAGTCGAGGTGTCAGGAGTCTCAGGAGTATCCTCACTTGCCTGTAGGCAGGTAGCTACATCTAATGTTGCTACCTGTGTTTTCCAGCTCGTGGTTTCTAGCAGGCAGTTCCCTTTCATGCCTTGAGTTTGGGTGATCACACCCCTAGGTTCTTCCTAGTCATCAGAGTGCAGGCCTTTCCCCCAGGAACGTAGAACTCGGCCCAGGCCAGGCCCTGCTGGTCTAACCTGGATCATATAAGACAGAGTCTGTCCTCAGGGATAGGCGCTTGTTTGCCTTCTCTCTTGAGGGTTCTAGCTAATGGTTCCCGTGAGCCCTTGTGTTGTGCGGCGGCCAAGTCAGCAACATCAATCGAGTGTAACGCTGGGTGCAGGGGAGGCGAGGCTGTCCTATGCTGCGTGCGGGCGGGTCACAGTGTGACGTGGCCCCCACGCCTCGGCTGCATGGGCCACGGGCATCTCCCACTCATCTTCATGTCTAGGGCCAACCCTACGGCTAACTTCATGATTCGGATCCAGGGCTTCTAGCCACGAACCCTACACATCAGCAATGGGAGGCCAGCCTGAGATAAGTGCCGGGCCAGCCGGGGGTGGTGGCTCAGGGTGAGGCATCCCCCATCCTTGACAGACTGGAATGCCTCCCCGTGAGGTCTTAGACCTGGAGGTAGAACCTGGGGAGGGGCTTGGATGAGATGGCGCAGTGGAGAGGGGGCTGAGGCCTCGACCCTGATGCATGGGGCCACCCTGCTGGGGAAGGAGGAGACCCACGTGGAGGACCGTGAGAGCCAGTATCACCTGAGGGAAAGGAGGAGATGGGCAGAGGCGTGCGGGCTCCGTGTGATGCCGGAGGTCAAGCTTAGAGCCTTGTGGAGGCCACAGGGAGGTGGAGCTTTATAACAAGGGAGTGTTAATGGCCTCCAGATGGAGGATCTATCTTGTCAGGAGGAGAAGAAGCCCCTCTCTCTTTGATCTAAACTCTCTCCTTGCACAATTAGATGGTTCTGAAGAGGTAGCCTCATTATTGATTTAGTCAACATGTATTTATTGAGCACCTGCTAGGTGCAGGCTTTGTGCTGAGTCCTGGGGATACAAAGGCAGATGAAACACATCTCGTCAGGACACAAGTAATCAGACGATGAAATAAATATATACTGTTCTCAGTGCTTTGGAGGGGAAGAGCAGGGCGCTGCAAGAGAGACTAGCACAAGGGGTCAGGAAGCCTTCAGGATGGGGGGCTGATGGTGAAAATGAGACCCAGGTGTGATCAGAATTACCCAGGCAAAGGGTCACAGAGACAGAGAGCATGAATGAGTGTGCAGAGGCAGACATCCTTAGTGCATTCAGGCACCCAAGGAAGGTCACTGACTGAGGAAGGTCGTAGGTGGGTGGCAGGGAGCAAAGGGCGGGCTGGTGTGAGCCCAGCCAGGGTGGCAGGGCCAGAGAGCAGGATTTTGTTCTGCGTGCAGCAGGAAGCAGGCGGCAGGTGGACATCCTGCAGGATGGGTTTCTTTCTCCAAAGTGCCAGGGCTCAGCGCTTGCTTTCTGAGCAACTAGGAGCCAGGTTGGTTGGTGTAGGGCGAATGGTATCAGGGAGAATCTTCTTTCCTTTCCCAGGAGTCGACTTCTTCAGCCTCAGGTGAGCAGCAGAAGCAGCTGCTTCCTGGACCTGCTGGGCAGCCACGCCCAGCCCTGGGCAGCAGACGGCAGCTCGAGTGTCCTGAGCTGCACTGTGTCCCTGCCGCTCCCACTCACGGCCACCCAGAACCTGCAGATGTGACCTTATATGCAGATGTGGTCAGGTTAAGATGAGGTTACAGTGTAGTAGGGTGGACCCTAATCCAATGACTAGCATCTTTAAAGAAACGGGGAATTTGAATACAGACACACACACAGAGGGGAAGGCCGTGTGAAGAGGGACACAGAGCCTGAAATCATGCTGCCACAAGCCAAGGAATGCCAAGGATTGCCAACAACCACCAGAGGCTAAGAGAGAAGCTTGTAATAAATCTTCCTCCAGAGCCTTCGGTGAGAGCGTGACCCTGCCAGTACCTTGACTTTGGACTTCTAGCTTCCAAATTGTGAGAGAATGAATCTTGTTTTAAGGCACCCAGTTTGTGGTACTTTGTTGTGGCACCCTTAGGAAATGAATATGTTGGGCCTAGGTAGGGGAACCCAGTGTTCTGAGCCCATCCCATTTCCTGGCCACCAACAGTCATTATCTCATTTAGATGACAAGTCACTGAAGTTCCAATTACAATCTCCATTTTACAGAAGAGTTGGATGGTCAGAGAGGTCCACAGAGACACAGTAACAAGGCTGGGATTTGAGCCCAGGTCTGACTTGGCCCCTGCCCTGTCTACCCTGCCTTTCAAGAAAGAGCCCAGCCTTTTGAATTGTTCACTGTCCTTTACGAAGTTGTAATCAAGGTGGTCAAGTGATGATGAGGAATAAGGGCTCTGCAGATGTTCACTCAGCTATTTACTGATGAAATCCCATGCCTGGCATTTGTTTTAAAATTCTCCAAAAGAAAAAAAAACAAGTTATGGGGTTAGGGATAGGTGAACCAGAAACAGCAGTATGTTGATAATTGTTGAAACTGGGTGATGGGCAATGGGGCTCCATTGTATTACTCTTTTTACTTTTGTGTATGTTTGAAAATTTCCATACTTAAAAATTAAAAAGGAAAGCCATAGAGATCCAAAATTTAAACAATAATAATAAATGAAAAAATAAAGCATGAGAGCTCTAGGATCAGAGATTCCAGGGTTCGGATCTCAGCTTTATTCTTTTTAGCTGTGTAACCTTGGATGAGTTACTTAACCACACTGAGCCTTGGTTTCCCCTGCCCAGTGGAGGTATCACTACATGAAACCTCATAGGATGGCAGAGGAACGACATGGTAGAATTAAAGTGCTTAGCCCAGGGCTGGGCACACAGGAGGCTTTCCGGAAATGTTTGCATTATTTTGTTTATTGCATGTGTACCTTACACCAGCCTCAGAGTCAGGACTTCCTTCCTTAGCAGTGACATGGGGGTGAGGACAAGTCTCGGAAGTGGAGGGACTTGCTCTGGACCCCATGGCTGACAGTGACAGAGACCCGCCCGACCCAGAAATCTCTTCCCGAAGTAACTGTTTCCTTTACTCCAAGAGTTGCTCAGAGACCTGCTTTCCTGGAAGTGTTTTGGGCCTTTCTCACAAGGAGGCCAGCTTTCTGTTGCCTTGGTTTAGGGATCAGCCGTGGAGGGGGAGGAAGACAAAGCCACTCCTGGCTGACCCCGGCCAGTTCTGGTCACTCCGTGTTTGCTCAGCTGCAGGGCGCAGGTGGCCAGGGCAGATGCTGCCGGCCTGGCGATGTTTTCAAAGGTGACAGGCCTGTGGTAATTGATGGTCACTGGGGGCCATCGCTCCATGAGCGCTGTTGGTTTAAGGGTGACAAGGATCTGGCACACTTGCCACAGCAGAAACCGGAGTGAAACAAAGGAAGCCCAAACTGAGAAGGGCTGGGCGCCCTGGCCCTGGGCTGTCTTGGCTCTGAGGGTTCCCAAAAATCTGTGTCCACAGGTCCTTCTCAGCCTGCCACCGCCGGGCCGGCATCCTGGCACCCCGGAGCACCAAGGTCAGCCGGAGTGGAGGAAGCGCCCCACGGCACCTCGCCAGTCTGGGCATGGGCCAGGGAGGGAGCCAGGAGGAGCAACTCAGCGGGGGTTCACAGAGCAGAGGCTGTGCCCCCGGCTGCTGCTGGGCCTCCTCCTTCCCCATTTGATATGCTGGGGGAGCGGGGTGGAGGTGAGGGGCCTCCAGACTGTGATGTGCAGAAGAAGGGTGCAGGGAGGTGTCAGTGCCAAGGGGAGGCATAGGGGCTCCGAGAGGTGTGGTGGGGGTCATAGGAGAGTCAGGGCCTGGTGTTAGAGGCCTGGATGTGAATTCAGGGCTCTGTCAGGAAACAGAGCATTCACCCCAGATGGTTCCAGTGAAGAGAGAACTGTGCTGTCGGCAGCGTTAGGGGAACACACGAGAGATGATGATGCTCTCAGCGACTAGTGACAGCGGACGTCATGACTGTCCCCAAGGCTGAAGGGACCGGGGGTTGGGAGACAGTGCCAGCAGAGGGCTGTGAGGGCTGGACTCACAGAGGAGGGTTACCTGGAGTGATGGCCGGGAGGCGGCCTGAGCAAGAAGGGAGTGGGGGAGAAACACCCACCCTCTCTCCTCTCCCTCCAGACTCCCTCCAGATGGCACAGGGCGGCTGGTGCAGTCAGTAGGGCCCACCTCCCAGGCCAGAGCAGGGCAGTGGAGGGTGGCGAATGGATGGGGCAGGCGGGGCAAACAATCAGTAGTGCACTCCTCTTTCCCTGCAGTGGGACCACCACACACTCTGAAGGAGGGTTATTGATTGATAAGGAGTGTGAAAGTCCCAGCACAGGCGCTGGAATGTGACAGCCTGACAGACGGTAGCTCCAACTCTGAGTCTCTCTCTGTCTCTGTCTGTCTGTCTCTCTCTCTCTCACACACACACACACACACACACACACACACACACACGCACCCCACATTTCTCAATTCTCTGAATGGCTGTCAGAAGGAAGACAGAGCAAGCGTGTTCTGGGAGGGCTGAGGGGAAGCCTGAGGACAGATTGTGTAGCTGTCAGAATTCCACGGATCCTGGAGTTGGCTTGCTCCAGAGGCACTGAGTTCTGTCAGGGAGGCGTTGAGCTCCTTTAATGCGCACCTACCGTGCATGAGGGCCTGCTACGTGCATCTGTGTGCTCCCCCTCCTCTAATCCTCACCAGTGTCCCAGGGAGATTGGTGGTTACTTCCCAGTTTTGCAGGTGAGGATGCCGGCCTCAGAGCGGGGAGGCCACTTGTCCAGGGTTGCCTGGAGCCAAGCTGTATCAATCAGGATAGGCTGGGTTTTGCCGCTGTAACACCCCGCTGTGGCTCCAGACAGCAAAGGTTCAGTTCATGCTCATGTTACCGAGCCATCTGGGGTCGGCTGGGGCTCTGCTTTCTCGTCACGCTTGCTCTGGGACCTAGGCTGTCAAAGCAGCCATCATCTGATGCATTACAGGTTCCCACGGCAGAGGGAAGAGAGACCTTCCATGGGGGGCTCACACTGGAGAGGAAGTGCTTGGCCTGGAAGTTGCACATCTTATTTCTGCTCACAACTCATTGACTCATTGGTTACATGACCCCAGCCAAGCTCAGGGGCCAGGGTGGGCGATCTTAGTGTGTGTCCGGAAGATGGAGAGCTGGAAGTGTTTGATGAACAGCATAGTTGGCTACAGTACATGAGCCGTGGGTTTATTTCCGGCCTAGGAAACTCCAGGTTGAGAGCTCTTCCCACTGCTCCGGGGGTGCCCTATTCCAGCAGAGGCTGAAGGAGCATCAGGACAGAAGGGAGAAGCCTGGAACAGCAGCTGTCTCAGATTTCCTGAAGGTCTTGTTCTGAGACCACCTAAGCAGGATGCCAGGGAAGCCAGCTGTTCTCGAGAAAGATGCCCCTGGGTGGTAAGAGCCAATTTAGAAGATGAGGCAGAGAGTGCTGAGGGCAGGAGAGAGGGGGTTGGTGCCCCACTGGCCTTCAGGACCTGGGTTTCTGTCCTTCACTTTCCCTGACCCACTTTCCCACGCATGGAAAACCCTTCACTGTTTTGTAGGAGGGCTCCTTTTCCGTTGCTGTCTTCCCAGCTGCGAGTGCTCTTGGAAGGCTGGGAAGCGTGTCCTGAAGGGCCAGATGAGGTCACTTACTCAGGCTGCTGGAAAACTGGCAGCGCGGCCCCTTTTCCTTCCATGACCCCCGATTGCATCCTGATGGAATTGCTGCCCTGTGATCTCGATTCAGTGGCACGATTTCAGGAAACAGAGGAGTGTGCTTTTACGTAGGAACTCAGCAGAGGGAGAGAGCCAGTCCCTTTTCCTGGAGCCCAGCCCTGTGCCTGGCCCTGGGCGGCACACAGCCCTTGCTAGTTGCTTGCACATGCATTATCTCCTGTTACTCACACCTGCCCATCCACCGCATCTCACATACTTCCAGTCTTCTTGGGAGAGTTTCTTCCCTTCCCCATGGACGCCACTTCCTCCCCTAAGCCACCAGTGGCTTCATCTTACGTGACCTTGCAGAAGCATTGGACACCCGTTTCCTCTTCCTGGAATGATCTTCCCCTGGGGCTTCCTTGCTGCCACACTTTCCTCTGGCCTCTCTGAATCCTCCTTCTCGGCTTCCTTCATCTTCATCCTCTTTCTCCAGCTGGTCCCTCTGTGCTTGTGGTTTCCGGGCTCTGGGCACAGCTCACTTTTCTCTCCTCTTAGTCCATGTCATCCCTCGTATTTACTGTAACCAATCTTTTGATGAATCCCAAAGCTAGACCTTTTTTGAATTCCAGCTACTTTCATCCATTTGCCTAGTGGACACATCCACTTGGATGTTTCATAAACTCCTACAACTTAATGTGGGATTTTCCCCCAAATTTGCATTTTCTCCAGTAATTCCTTTCCAGGTGAATGGCATACCCATCCTCTAACCATCAAAGCCAGAAGCCTGGGAGTTATCTTAGCTTCTTTCCTCTGCCTCCCCGACACAGTGGGTCCTGAAATCTAACCCTTCCATCACCACCGTTTCCAACCTGGACCATTACAACAGGCTCTTTTGTGCCTGTTCCCTCCAATCCATCTTTCTGCTGCCACGGGGATTTCTAAATATCTGGCCATATGAATTCCTTCATTCTTTTTTTTCTTTTTTGCGGTACGCGGGCCTCTCACTGTTGTGGCCTCTCCCGTTGCGGAGCACAGGCTCTGGACGCGCAGGCTCAGTGGTCGTGGCTCACGGGCCCAGCCTCTCCGTGGCACGTGGGATCCTCCCGGACCGGGGCACGAACCCGCATCCCCTGCATCGGCAGGCGGACTCTCAACCACTGAGCCACCAGGGAAGCCCGAATTCCTTCATTCTTAAAACCTTTAAGGCTCCCTTCACCCCAGTTTAAAATCCAAACTCGTAAGCAGGGAACAGAGCACCTTTTTGATCAGCCCCTGCCTCTTCTCCCCCACCTCAGCACCCCACCCTCACCTCTACCTTTGTATGCACTCTTTCTTTTACCTGGAAGGCCTTTCTCTGTCTCCTTATCTGAATGGCTAATTCCTGCTCATCTTTTATGACTCAGCTCAAGTATCATTTCTTTTGGGAAATCTTCTCTGACTAGTCCTAAAAGTAGGTGCCCCTCCTCTGTGCTTCTGTAGAATCCTGTGTATAAACACAGCGTGGTAAGGTGCAGGTGAGTGATGCTTACTTATACCTGTCTGCCTCCCACCTGGGTGTTCATAGAAAACAGTGTCAGGTTCACAGCCCAGGCCGAGTCTTGGCATCCATCTAGCAGTCCATCATTCTTGTGAAGAAATAGATAGGTGAGCTGCCATGTCCCCAAAGTCCCTTGACTGTGGTCTCAAATTATAGAGGGACCTTGGAAATGATGTAGCTCAACCATTCATTACATAGATAAGGACTGTAACATTCAGGGAGTGAAAGCCCTCATTGGTCCACACAGTGTCATCAACAGAGTGAAGATGGGGATATAGATGGGGGAACTTCCAAAGGCCAGTGTTCTTTACATCATACCGTGTCATACGGAGTTTATTGCTTTTATTGATTTTATATAGAAGCACTGAACATTCAGTTGAAATCATTCACAAAATATAGACAAGCAAACAGAAACAGATGGAATTCACCTAGCAATTACACCACCCACCCAGAGATGACCACTGCTGATTGCATGGTCTGTCACCTTCCCACCTTTTCCCTGGGCAGATTAAATGTATGTCCATTTAAAAAAACAATATTATGATTATACTAAAATATATTTTATCCATGCTTTTTAAATTTGTTTTTGAATACCTATTCATATTTGTCAAAGACTGCATATTTGTAATGTAATATTCTTAGGTGCACCATAATATAATTCAGTAATCACGTATGAGTGTTGGACCTTAAGGTTGGTTCCTTTTTTTTTTTTAGCAACAACATTGCTATTATAAACAGTACTATGAAGAACATGATTATAGTTGAAGTTTTGGCCAATTCTTCTTTTAAAAAATTGATGTATAGTTTATTTACAGTGTTGTGTTAGTTTCTGGTGTAAGCAAAGTGATTCAGTTATACATATATGTGTATATATATATATTTATATACATATATGTGTACGTATATATGTATTTCTTTTTCATATTCTTTTCCATTGTAGTTTATTACAAGATATTGAATGTAGTTCCCTGTGCTATACAGTAGTACCTTGTTGTTTGGCCAATTCTTAATTATTTCTTTAGGATGAATTCTTAGAAGTAGAACTGGTAGGTTGAAGGATTTACTCTTTCTCCACATCTTGCCAAATTGCCCTGTCCAAAGCCTGGCTAATCAGATTTTATATTCACTAGTTCACCAGCTAGGCAAGGTGAGAGCAAACTCTTTCCACTGAACCTAAAGGACCTGGATTTGGTGGCAACTTTCCCTCAAGCTACATGTCTCAGTCTGGAGGTGGCAATCTGGTAGCCCCCAGATCATCTTCTTTTGAATCCATGATGTTTAAAAATATTTGAATTAGGAACCAACTTGATAAATCAGTAAGTTTCATATAAAAAATCTGAACTTCTGGCTCCTATTTCTGATGGGCAACTGTGGTTCTTCCTCTAGATGGGGCTTGGGCTCTCATAGTTTGCTGCAGTCCCCACCTCTCCCTATTGCCACCCAGCTGGCCTCATTCATCTACTTGCCAGGCCCCTGTAGGCATTAGTATTTGTAACCCCTATCTCAGTTCCTTTTCCCCATTAAAGTAGGCTCACCAACAAAGAACTCCATGCTTTTCATTCTGATTAACTATAGAATTAATTTTTTAAAAAACAAATCCTATTTGTCATAATAATATTCAGGTTAATCATTTAGGAAGCTGCTTTAGAGAAACCTTGAACATCTTTAACCAATATAAAATACGATGAATCACTTTGGACTCCACAGTGCATTATGTATTTAAAAACAGAAAATTAGACACAGGAGGATTCATCTTAACTTCATTATATATGAAATATTAATTCTCTTCTGGCTTTCATATTATTTACATATTTAATAACATGTTAGCTACAGTCTTTGAGAGCAATTAGAGGCCAGGGGCTGTCTCCTGCCTTAATCTTAAAGATGCCAAAATGTTTTGATGATGTGGGAGAAGGATTGCTAAGGAGAGTTGGATGCTGTTGTTTCCATTCACTTTTTCACATGTCATAATTTGTTAGCCATATTTCCCTCTTAAACAGGATATTGATGACTTTGGCTGCCCCAGTGAGAATTCCGTTCTTCCATTCCCACCCCTTTCCCTACTCTAGTGGAGAAGAGGAGCTTGTGACCATTTTGTTTTTCCAAAAAACAGAGGCAAATACTGATCTAAACCACTATCCCCTTTGGTCTCTGTTAGGTCTTCTTAGGATCTCGGTCTTCTCATAAGTAAAATGGGAGTCACGGAACAGACGCTGTTGTGAGGGTGAAGGGGGCTCACGTAGATGATCACACAGACCCGTGTCTCACACTGGGAAGCTGCCTGATGGGAGTTTGGTGCCCCTTCCTCTTCCTTGCCACAGTGATGGGCAGCACCTTGGGCCTCAATGCCATCTTGGTGCATGCCCCAGCACGTGGTCCCTGCCGTCACATTGCTGGCAGTCCACACAAGTGCTATCAGAAGGCTTCAGTGATGAATCAGCCCCTGGAGGCCACATCTGCAGGGGCACAGCTGTGTGGAACAGGAAAGGGAAAGGCTGCTCTGGCCATGGGAGGTCAATAGGACAAGGTCAGCCTTGACCGGGGACTGGGAGGGTGGGAGGGTTTGGAGAGAGATGGTAGAGAGAAGGGGTGTGGTCAACGTGTGGAAAAACAGAGTTGGTGGCAAGCTTGGCGCAGAGGGTCATGGTGAACAAGTCAGCCTGTGGCAGGAGAGTGAGGGAGGGAGTGAGGCAGGAGGTGGGGGGAGGCTCGTGCGATAGATTGTTTTTAACACCATAGAGCATCAATGTTTTAAGGGACCTTGGGAAATGTCTAGAGTGGGGGTCACCAGCTGGTTGGTGGTCCCGGGCCAGGTAATGTACATTGCGGGTATTTTGTTTGGTCCATTGAGTGTTAATTATTATTATTTTGTTAATTTTCAAAATCTTTTAGATACAGCCTGCATTTCCCAGTTTCCCCAGTCCCCTCTACTCCACTCATTACGTTGCTTACCTGGTCCCTGCTCTCAAACAAGCATCTATGTCAGTTTTCAGAATGAGAGAATCAGGGTGCCAGGAGTGGAAATAATTTGCTCCAACTACACACAGGGTTAGAGGTGCAGCATGATTCCATCCCAGGTTGGTGTTGCCTGGTCCAGGGCTCTTGGAGGAGCTTGGACAGGGCCGTGTGGATAGTGGAGAGCCCCTGCAAACCCCAGAGCAGGGCAGTGAGGCCTTGGGGGCCTGGGCATCATACAAGCAGGAAGCTGTGGGTCCTGCAGCCCACACTGTGGCTTAAGTCCAGGCTGGTGTCTGGTCACCAAAGCCCTGCAGCTCCCCAGTATGCGCAGGCTTCCCAGACTGTGGCCGGCTCACTGCATACAGCGTTGGCTTCCCACCCACACCTAGGGGTCCTAAGCCTCTCTCCTCCACTCTGTCCCTAGTGGGACAATGAGACACTAGCATCTTTCCAATCACATCCCCACCCCCTGAGGAAGAACTCTGGGTGGCTCTTAGAAAAGGGTGTCCCAGCTAGTCCAGAATGAAATTCAGCAGCCTGAGTTGTTCAGGGGAACTGAGCATGCATAGTGCTCTCACCTCATACCCCAAATGAGTCCATCAGGATTAACGTCACACTAATGAACGCTAGAGGAATTAAGCATGATTCGTCGCTGGTTGTAAAGTGCTTCCAGTCATCACCAATCCATCACAGCCATTCTCCAGAAGCAATAACCCAGAGAGTCTGTGAGATGCTGATGGAAAGACCCAGGGTCTGGGCTTTCATCCTGGGGCTTCGCAGAGCCAGGACAGAGGCCCAGGCTGACAGGGGCCATCAGACTCACCAGAGATAAGAATGACTTCCCAAAACATGCTACAGGGAGCAGTGTTCCTCCTCCCCTGGAATTCCTGAACCATTATGCACATCCTCTTCTCTTATGCACTAGGGCTGGGGTTTGGGGAATAAGGGATGAGGGGGAGCTCCCAGGTTGAGAATGGAAAAATTGAGTCAGAGGCTTAGTGCAGCTTCCAATCTGTGGCAGTTGGAGCACAGCTCTAGTTCTGGCCCTCTCACTTATGTGCTCTGTGACCTGGGTACGGTTAACAACCCTTTCTGGGCCAGAGTGTCTACATTTGTAAAATGAGAGAGTTACAGTGGAGGATGTCTTTTTTTTTTTTCTTTCCTCCCTCCCTCCCTCCCTTCCTTTCTTTTTTTCCTGCATTGGGTCTTCATTGCTGCACGCGGGCTTTCTCTAGTTGTGGCAAGCGGGGGCTACTCTTCATTGCCGTGCGCGGGCTTCTCGTTACCGTGGCTTCTCTTGTTGCGGAGCACAGGCTTTAGGCGTGTGGGCTTCAGTAGTTGTGGCACATGGGCTCAGTAGCTGTGGCTCATGGGCTCTAGAGCACAGGCTCAGTAGTTGTGGCGCATGGGCTTAGTTGCTCCGCGGCATGTGGGGTCTTCCTGGACCAGAGATTGAACCTGTGTCCCCTGCATTGGCAGGCGGATTCTTAACCACTGCGCCACCAGGGAAGTCCCTCTTTCTTTGTTTTTGTTTATTTTATTTTATTTTTTATTTTCAATTGCACTATAGTTGATTTACAATGTTGTGTTAGTTTCAAGTGTACAGCAAAGTGACTCAGTTATACATATATTTATTCTTTTTCAAATTCTTTTCCCATTTAGATTATTATAGATTATTGAGCAGAGTTCCCTGTGCTATACAGTAGGTCCCTGTTGATTATCTATTTTAAATATAGTAGTGTGTATATGTCAATCCCAAACTCCCAATTTATCCCTCCCCCGACCTTTTCCCTTTTGTAATCATAAGTTTGTTTTCTATGTCTGTAAGTCTGTTTCTGTTTTGTAAATAAGTTCATTTTTATCATTTTTTTAAGATTCTGCATATAAGTAATATCATATGATATTTGTCTCTCTCTGTCTGACTTACTTCACTTAGTATGATAATCTACAGGTCCTGGAGGATGTCTTTTCTAAAATTCTAACCAATCCAATGTTTTAGAGGACGTATAGGTTTTTTTTTTAAGATTAAAAAAAAACCCACTTTGAGATATAATTCATGTACCAAACAATTTACCCATTTAGAGTGCAGACTTCAGTGGTTTTGGTATATTCACAAATATGTGCAGCCATCATCATAATCAATTTTAGAAAATCTTCATCACCTCAAAAAGAAACCCCATACTCTTTAGCTATCACACCCCTGGCCTTCACCCCCAGCCCTAATAAACCACTAATCTACTTTCTCTATATATAGATTTGCCTATTCTGGACTTGCATGTGAGTGAAATCATATAGAATGTGGTCTTTTGTGACCATCTTCTTTCACTTAGCATAATGATTTCAAGGTTCAACCATGTTGTACCTTGTGTCAATACTTCTTCATTCCATTTTATGGCTGAATAGTATTCCACTATATGTATATATCACATTTTGTTTAGCTATTTGGCTGTTGATGGACATTTGAGTTGTTTCCACCTTTTGGCTTTTATGAATAATGCTGTTATAAACATTTCTGTACATGTTTCTGTGTGGATATAGGTTTTCATTTCTCTTGGGTATCTACCTAGAAGTGGAACTTCTGGGACATATAATAACTCTATGTTTAAGCTTTTGAGGAACTGCCAGACCATTTCCCAAAGTAGCTGTACCATTTTATAGTCCCACCAGCAGTATATGAAGCCTTCAATTATGCCACATCCTTGTCAACACTTGTTGTTATCTGACTTTGATTTTAGCCATCCTAGTGGGTATGAAGTATCTCACTGTGGTTTGGATTTGCATTTCCTTGATGACTAATGATACTGTGCATCTTTTCATGTCAGTAGGCCAATAGGCCATTTGTATATCTCTTTGGAGAAATGTCTATTCAGATCCTTCACCCATTTTTCAATTGAGCTATTTGTTTTTTAAAAAAAGATTATTATTATTGAGTTTTAAGACTTCTTTGTATGTTCTAGATAAAAACCCTTATCATATATATGATTTGCAAATATTCCCTCCCATTGTGTGGGTTGTCCTTTCACTTTCTTAATGGTGTTCTTTGAAGCACAAAACTTTTTAATTTTGATAAAGTCTAATTCTACTATATTTCTTCTGTTGCTGTGCTTTGGGTGTCATATCTAAGAATTCTTTGCTAAATCCAAGGTTATGAAGATTTATCCCTATGTTTTCTTCTAAGAGTTTTCAGTTTTTGCTCTTACATAGGTATTAGATCAATTTTGAGTTAATTTTTGTATATGGTATGAGGTAGGGGTACAACTACATTCTTTTGCATATAGTTAACCACTTGTCCACACATAATTTGTGGAAAAGACTATCTTTTCCCCATTAAATGGTCTCGGCACCCTTGTTTAAAATCAGTGACTGTAGACATATGAGTTTCTTTCTGGCTTCTCCATTTCATTGATCTATACCTCTGTCCTTGTGCCAATACCACACTGTCTTGATTACTGTTGTTTTGTAGTAAGATTAGAAATTGAAAAATATGAGTCCTCCAACTTTGTTTTTCTTTTTCAAGATTATTCTAGCTATTCTGAGTCTCAGGCAATTCTACATGAATTTTTGAATCAGCTTGTCAAGCTCTACAAAGAAGTCAGCTGGAATTCTGATCAGGATTATGCTGTATCTGTAGATCAGTTTGAAGGAAATTGCCATCTTAACAAAATTAAGAACATGAGATTTTTTCCCCCCGTTTGTCTTCTCTCAACAGTATTTTATAGTTTCAGAGTATAAATTTTGTACTTCTTTTGTTAAATTTATTTCTAAGTATTTTATGCTTTTTGATACTATTGTGAGTGGAATTGTTTTCTTGATTTCATTTTTGGATTGTCCATTGTGAGTATATAAAGAATTGACTTTTGTATATTGACCTTGTATCCTACAAGCTTGCTGAACTTTTTATTAGTTTTAACAGCTTTTTAGTGAATTCATTAGGATTTTTTAAGATACAAGGTTATTTCATCTGTAAATAGAAATAGTTTTACTCTTTCCTTTCCAATCCAGATGGTGAGTATGGAGATCTTTGTCTTGTTCCTGATCTTATGGGGAAGATAAGTCTTTCACTATTAAGTATGATGTTAGCTTTTGGATTTTTCATAGGTGCCCTTTATCAGGTTGAGGAAGTTTTCTTCTGTTTCTAGTTTGTTGACTGGAAAAGCTGCTGGATTTTATCAAATGCTTTTTCTGCATCTACTGAGATAATCATGTGATTTTCATTTGTATTCTATTGATATGATGATCAATTGATTTTTGAATGTTAAGCCAACCTTGCCTCACTGAGATAAGTCTCACTTGGTCATGGTGTATAACTCTTTTTATATGTTGCAGGATATATGTTTTATATCTTTCTGGATTCAGTTTGCTAGTATTTTGTTGAGGATTCGTAAGAGGTATTAACCGGTAATTTTCTTTTCTTGTAATGTCTTTGTCTGATTTTAGTATCAGGGTAATACCAGCTTTATAAAATGAGTTGAGAAGTATTCTCACCTCTTTTATTTTTTGGAAGAATTTATGAAGAATTAGTATTAATTCTTAGAATATAGCAGTGAAGGTATCAGGGACTGAGGTTTTCTTTGTAAAATAGTTTCAAAATTACTGATTCAAACTCTTCATTTGTTATAGGTCTATTCAGATTGTCCATAGAGGGAATATTGTTCTGAGTGTGGGCCCTTCCACAGCTAAAGGCATCTCAGGGACCCCAGTCTCCATGGGTGATTGTGGTCACTGGTGAGTCCCTGGTGCCACAGCAGGGGACTTCTGGTTGGGTATACACATGGGTTAGGCTGAGGGCAAGCTGGGATATGGGCAAATTAGTCCACCAGAGGCTGGAGAAAACTCTGCAGGTGGGTGTGCATGGTGAGCACAGCAGGCAGGGTTGGGGAGAAGTTCTGGGACAGCAGTGTGCAGCCTGGGCTTTTAGGGAGCTTAAGTGAGAGGGATGAGCATGTATACCAATTCTGTGCAAAAGGATTATTACTCAGTAGCTAGGCTGGTACCCTCTTGGCCCTTCTTCCATCCATCCTCTCTCCCAAATGGTGGCTGTGCCCCTAGGGCTCTGGGTCTTGTTTAGCTCCATGAGGGAAAGAAATCCCTCTGTCTTATTATCATTTACACCCAGAGCCCTGTAGAGCATGGATGTGTATGGCCAGGGTTGAGGTGGCCTGGGAGTTCTCAGGATTATTTGTTGAATGAAAGAATGGTCAGAGCTGCCTCTTGGTTTTTGTCTCCCAGCAACCAGCAGGCAGATCTGGTCTGAAGTGAGAGAACTAAAAGGAGCAAACTGTTTTATTTGAAAGTCCACTTTTCTAAGTCAATGTGCATTGGTTATCTTAACCATCAGCCACAAATGCACAATACTTACTGCACTCTGCACCATATGCAAGGCATTGTGGAGGATAATGGAACATAAGGCCCTTGGTCCTGCCCTTGAAACACTAACAATGTAGTTAGTGGAAAAAACCCAGCAGATGCAGTTGAACGAGTCCTCAAATGTCCTCTCTGTCTCAGCCCCATAATGATGACTATCGTTGTTCTTATATTCTTGGTCCAGTAAGAGTGTCCAGCATGCTGATGCCAATTGGTGCAGGAACTATGTATGAAAGCCCCTTAGCCCTCTAGACTTCTCTTGTTCTCCACTTTTCTTGGTGGGTGGTCCAATTTCCAAAATGCTCCAGCTTCATTCTACCTTGTATATCTGCAGTTGTCTGTCTTGGCCAATAACTGTTTCCCTGCACCCATCTCCCATCAAGACCTGTGGGACAGTGTCCTGGTTGCCTTCACCAGCCTCTGGTCTCAATCTTCTAACCCCCTGGGGAAGGTAGATGGTACACACACACACACACACACACACACACACACACACACACACACACACACAATCACAATTCTCCCACCAGTGAAAAACCTCCAGGTCACGTCCTTGTTACCCACTGTGGCATAGGGATTGGAGAATTTGATAGCCTCTTCATGAGACTACATTTCCACGTTGGTCTCAGACGGATGCCGTTGTGGAAAAAGGCCAAGAGATTTGTCCTGGTTTAACTGAGCTCACACAGGAACTGGGTGTTGCCTCCGGCACTGTTGGATAAGTGGGCTCCACGGAGAGGTCGTGAGGGATGGTTTATTCTCTATTCAAGAGCTGGAATCCAGTTCCTGTTAGGTACATGGGTGCTGAGCACTTGGGGCAGGAAGTGACATCCTTAATATCCCAGGCCCAGGATGGGAGGATGTTAAAGACGGCTCCTGCCTGCAAGGGGAAAGCGGTGAGCCCGGAGTCCACAGCCTATCCTGTTGCAGTGCTGCCCACTGATCCTGCAGGTCGGGGACTGAAGTCCTGCCCTCACACTCTTCTGGCATTTCACCCCTGATCCAGGAGTCAATGCCCCTGGGCTGGCAGTCATCCTGGGCAAGCCAGAGGTAGCTGCAAGGCTGAGAAAGGCCAGCTAGTTAGTCATCAATACTAGTTAGTGCTGACCCTGTGCCAACCATCCCTCTATGTTTCTCAACTGGGGGCTCCTTTGCCCTCTAGGGGACATTTGGCAATGTCGGAGACATTTTTGATTGTCACAACTGGGAGGTGGGGCCTGCTGTTGGCATCAAGTGTGTAGAGGCGGGAGATGCTGCTAAATATTCTGCAGGGCACAAAACAGCCCCCACAGCAAAGAATTATCTGCCCCACATGGCAGTAGTGCTGAGAAACCTTGCTCTGGACTCTGGGTTCCCAGTGGTGTGCAGTCCAGACCAAGTCCCTACCCTCCAGGAGGCTAGATCCTAGTGGGGCAGGTGGACAGTCAGCGAGGCAGGTCCCATCCTCCAAGTCGTGTCCCAGAGACAGCTCATTTGTTAGTTCATTCACTCAATGGATTCATTCACTCATTCAACATTCACGTGTTGAGATTTTACTGTGTACATACAGGCATGCACAAATACATGGACACACACACATACACACAATAACATGCCCACAAACACACAACACACACACACAAACACATGTATATGTAGACACATACACACATGTAGAAACACACACACACACACACACACACACACACACACTCCTGGTACCAAGCCATAAGGGCTGAGATAGAGGGATTATATGGGATTGTGGAGAGAAGGTATTTATAGCTTAGTCTTGAGGGAGCTCAAGGGGGCTTCCTGGGGGAGGTGAGCTGAGTCTTAAAGGGCAGAGAGACTTAGAAGAGGGAAAACCTAGTCCCCTAAGAAGGAACTCTCTCTAGAAACCAACAGAGAGTGTTCATATTCCCACGGGCCCCCTGGGGAGCCTGCCACCAGCCCTCAACAGCTCTCCACACGAATCTCTCCCTCCTCCTGCAACCATGATGTCTCCTCTCCTCTCTGCCCCTCTCCCGCCCGCCCCGCCCCCGCCCCGCCATCGCATCTTCAACTCCTCTGTGAAATTGCATTTCTAACCTTGGCTGCCTCCAGCCCCTCCATCACTGCCAGGAGAGGCCATCAATTCCCTGACCCAGCCTCAGCCCCTCAGCTGGGAGTCATATGACAGCCTCAGTTATTTTCCTAACATCAGAGGGGTTTGGTGGAGAGGTAGAGAGGGGAGAGAAGGGCACTGTGGCACCCAGGGCTTTAAATTTGACCGGGTGCCCTTTTGTACCTTCTGACTGCCCATGTGTCTTATCTCTCTCTCATATGTAAACAGCATTAAAAATAATCAAAGGCCAGGCCCTGGAAGGCCTTGCCACAGAGTCCACTGGGGAGAGAATCAAAAGATGTTCACAGCTGGCTGCCCTGAGAAGGGTGCAGTGGAGGATGCCAGGGGTCTGGGGTCAGCAAAAATGGATCCTTGTTATGGCTATTTCATTATCTTGCTGGGTGACATCAGATAAACTGCTTCACCTTTCTGAGCCTCATCTGTGAAATTCGGAGGGAGCCCCATCCCCAGGATATCTCATCGTGTAGTAATAACATCTGGTGACACCATTGGCCTTTAATTGATAGGAGCAAAGCAGGAAATTAGAAAGAAAATATGTCTGTGTTTCCTCCCTGTCCCCTACCACCCACGTGCCCCAGAGGTATTAGTGGCCACGGCTGATAGCTGATGAGACCAGCTGAGGTCAGTAGGAAAAGAAACATCAGCATCCTCCAAATGAGCTAGATGCATTCATGGTCCTGTGCCCTTACCTTATGCCATTCCCACCTTCTCCCCACCCTTCCTACAAGTGGACATTCCGTCAAGGTCCATCTCCGCGGCGTCCCCTCCGGGAAGCCACCTTGACTCCCCTGTCTGATAGCTCTTCTGGTTACCAATAGACTCTGCTTGCCCCTCTGTTCCATCTTCAGTGTTGTTCACCTTTGCAGCCCTGGCCTGTAACAAAAATTCAATAGCACAGCATTATGTCCACCATGACGCAGCAACTAGCATCTCACCATCCGGGGAGTTTGACTCGAGTTAGTTGTAACTGTCGAAAAAACACTGCAGCGAATGACTTTAGGAGTGGATCTGGGCACAGGCCCCAGTGGAGAGGGCTGTCCATTGGAGGGTTGATGCTCATGTGCATCTGGGAGGAAGAAAGGATGAAAGTTGTGCATTGACAAGGGCTGGTAGGGGAGATGGTCACCGACGCCTTCAGCTGGGTCCATTTAATTGCCAAGAATAGAGGCCCGCTCAAGCAGCTCTTAGAAGGGGCTTATTGAAGGATACAGGCTTTCATGGAGCTCCAGAAACAGGACTTGTACCCCGGTGGTGCCTCATGGGAATTGAGCCCAAAGGGTGATTATATATAATATGGAGCTGCAGGGAGCAGCCTCCTTCTCTGATGTTCCTGCCTCTCCCCACACGTTGGCTCTGCTCTCCTCTTTCTTTCCTCATACTCCCTGTCACTCCACACCCTCACCTCTTCCTCTTATTAAATCTTAGGTACTAAAGTGATGTAATCAAAACATATGTTTCCCCTTGAATTTTTATTTATGGTCACGAAATATCTAAGATATGACTTCCAGATGTGGCTGTGTGACTTTTCTTATCTCCTTTGGAGCTAGGCACACATTCCAGCTCGGTCTAGCCTGGTGTAGGAAGAGGCTGCTACTGGGGTATATGTATGAGCAACGGACTGGAGTCTGAATACCTACCTGGTTCTACCCTGACTGACCAGGACCCTGAGTCCCAGGCTTCACCTCTTCTGGCCTCTATTTGCCCTGACCTAGGATGGAGATGGTCATTGTGTCTTGCTGACCTCACTGGATAGGCCCGGTGCTTGAATCATTCCATCTAGCCTCAAAAATAATCTTATCCCAAATCTGTTAATTCTAAGCTCTTTTCTTCTTTGGCCTCTGGGGCTCTTGGTTCCCTCCTCTGTAAAACGGAAGTTTTTTTCCGCTAACTGGGTCTGTGGGCAGTGGGAACTCGGCCGGGTGTGGATTGCCCGGGCTCTTCTTCCAACGACCGCCTTTAGAAAGCAGTTATCCCAGCCCCTCGTTGGCACTATCTTGGCCTGACCCCCAAACCGCTGGATACGAAACCTCTAGCTTCTTATCCAGATGCGCCATTCTGGTGCCAAACAGCTGGATGTTTGGGAACATCTGTGTGAGAGCTTGCCCAAACTGGGGTCACCATCACCCCACCCTCCAACCAGAGGTTTATGCTCACTGACCAATATCTAACGAAATTGTCACCCTACGACTAGTTCACTGGCAGCCAGGGTCAGCCTAAGGTTTTCAGAGGAACATTTGGGAGTAATTTGGACACATTTGCTCCTTTCTCTTTCCTTTTCAAGTGGTAAAACCAGAGGGGAGAAGCCCGAGAACCATCCCTCCCACACGGCTATGAAGGTAAAGCGGACAGCATCGCCTCTGGCCTCTTCCTGGCAGAATTTACAGTCTGCTGCTTGCAAATGACTGGAGGGAATATAGAAATGTGGGTCATGATGGGGGAGAACATTTCCTGCACTGTCGTGGGTTTCCCTGCACCAGAGAACCAGAGATTGGGTAATTGAAGCTCATGCCCTGAATGGTTATAGCAAAGTTAATTTCCATGACGGTGTTTGAAATATCCCCACTGCACTGGGAAGACTGCAGGGCTGGGGAAGCCAGACTTGGATGAAGGACAGAACCAGGGAGCCCTTGGCTTCGACTCATACAAGGCCCTTGGGTCTCAAGGAACTCAGAACTAAGTCAGGGCTTGCCCCCACTGGGCCCTTTCCCACACAATGGAGTCCTGGCTGGGTGGGTAGAAGTTGGGTGCAAGCTAGTCTGAAAACTCCTTGAGAGTAGGGACTGTGTCTTTTCACCACCATACCCTTAGCTCCAAGCATGGACCCTCATGCTTAGGAGTGCCTTAAAATTTCTTGTTCAATGAATGAATGCACACATGCATGAATGAATGATGAGTGAATACATGAATGGTTCTGGAATAAGTGATGTGACAGCTCCACTATATTGCACCCATGTTCATCTCATGGTTTGTGCCTTGGTTTGCCCAAAAGATAGCTACCAGAATCGTGAAGTCATATACAACCATGTTGTATAAGAAACAGTAGAAAGAACGAGGGGAGGGGTCTCTATCTGTGAGCATAAAGTACCCCCGACTTCAGGTTTCTGAAGGCAGGATGGGGAGCAGGCTGTTATCCCTGGCACTGGAGGGTTAGAACCAGAGTGATATCTTAAGATCCTTAATTTCATTACATCTGGGAAGACCTTTAGTCCAAATAAGGTCACATTCACACGTTCTGGGTAGACATACCATTTTGGGGGTATTATGGACTGAATATTTGTGTCTCCCCCAAATCCCTATGTTAAAGTCCTAACCCCTAAAGTGATGGTATTTGGAAATGGGGCCTTTGGAGCGGAAATAGGGCTAAATGAGGTCATGAGAGTGGGGCCCTCATGAGGGGATTTGTGCCCTTATAAGAAGACACACCAGAGCTTGCTCTCTCTCTCACCCTCTCTCTCTGCCCACACAAAGAAGAGGTCATGTGTGCACACAGCGAGATGGTGGGTGCCTATAAGCCATGAGAAGAGGCCTCAGAATGAAACCTGCCTTGCTGGCCCCTTGATCTTCGACTTCCCAGCCTCCTAACTGGGAGGGATCAACTTCTGTTGTTTAAGCTACCCCGTCCGTGGTATGCAGCCTATGAGAGCCTTTGAAAGGCTTTGCCACTATTAACATGGAAAGTACTTCGCTAGGAGGTAGTGAGTTCTTACCGTAGGGATTGAACTGGCTCTGTTGATCTCGGAAAATGTCTTTTGCGTCCTGGGATTTCCCCCTGGTGCCTGGAGTGTGCTCTTTGCCTTCTGTCCACTGGCAGTGATCTCAGAAGTACCAGGCAAAGTCACCTGGTGAATGGCATTTAAGATGTTTGTCCAATATTTGCAGAAGACAGTACTGTCAACAGGAACCTGACTCATGCCTTCTGGGGGTGGGCGGGTATTTCCACTGGAAGAAAGGGCTGGTTTGCCATGCTCCCTGGTTATCACTCTTCCAGGATTAGAGGGTCAAGACAGAGGTCCTTATAAATCATCCACTGGCTGACTCACATCCCAGGATGGGCTGCTGGGGAGTCACAGGGACCTTCCAGATATATCTCTCTGGCCCTTTTGCAAGACTGAGCCCTGGGGAAGATCTGTTTCATGCTGGGAGTGGGTGGGGGAGGTTTCTTAGAACCACAGGCCTGGCCAAAAGTGAAATCAGCAGCCCCCTTTCACCTTCCCTGCACACAGCCTGCACCTCCCCCAGCCTCCCCCAACATCTGTAATTCCGTTTGTTGTGCTCGCAAACACCGTGTTGGAAGATTTCATGCTAATGAAAGGGTTTCTTGATTAGGTTACGCTGTTACTGTAAATGTTCCCTCATTATCTATGTTATGGTAGGAATTTGAAAAAGTATAAATTGAGCGTCTTGCATAATTTATAAAACCTGAATGTTTCCTAATTAGTTCGGTTAGGTTAATGATGGTGCAGTGTCCCTTCTTCCTGGTCTCTGCTAATGACCTTTCCCATCTTGATTTTGAACACTTTCTGTAATTTACAAAAACCTCCATCAAATCCAACCAGCTTTAGGCCCAGACGGGAGGATGAAGTGCTTTGCAAAATGTGAATAGCTCCTTTTTTCTAAACGTGTCCCCAGCTCTCCTTTGAGGCCGAGAAGCAGTCTGCTTAAGGTTGGCCAGCACGAAATTTGGCTCCGGCGGATCCCCTGAAGAATGCCGGTGAAGTGCATTCCTTCGGCGTTTGCACAGAGACTGGTCCTGACCTCCATTAGCAGCCAGAGAAGTGAAAATTCTGGAAGAGGTGGGGGAGGGAAAAAAGCCCTCTCAAAAGGATTCTAAAATAACATTTTGCATCCTCAAGTAATTCCCAGTTCTCCCTGGCAACCATTCATTTCTTCCGAACAGCAGAAATTTGCAATATGAAAGTGGATTGGCTTCTCCCTCCCTCGGGCCCCCTGTATCTCTTCATCCAGCGCCTTGGGTAAAAAGCAATGCATACGTTTACAATATAAATGTGATTTAATCGACCTCCCTGTCAGGGAGAAATGGCAAGCATATCAAACAAGACCAAGATGTTAGAAAGAAAAATCATAAATTATTCCAGTGACGAGTTTCTGAGCCGCCTCCTGGACTACTAGATGATGCTATATAAGGCTGTTCCTTGAAACAATAATTAAGATAATTCTGTATGACAAGGAGAAAAATGTCCAGCTTTGTATGAAATGTGCTTCATGTTAGCAAGCTGAATGCTTGGTATTGATTACACTCCCCCCGCAATTCCACCCCCCCATCCCCACCCAGCCACTGCGATTCAAGGCTGAAATTAATTGAATGATGCAACATTTCTTTTCTTGAATCCTTATTTACCATACGAGCCTCCTAGAAGCCGTGCAAAGTGAGCTGGCCTCTAATTCTCTAAATTGATCTCTTCCTTTGACGATGTCTGGGAGAACGCTCACATGTACACACACACACCCGCAGCTGGGTGTCCATTGTTCTCTGCTCTGGAAGGCACAATGTCTCCCCTCAGGGGCAGATTTGATGGACATATCAGTACAGCAGAGCCTTAACTTTTCCATCACGAGGCCACCATGGGGCTCCCCTACAGAAATACGGCCAGTGTCATGGGGAAAATACGGTCCCCACTCAGATGGGACTGCCCCTGTCCCCCAATAGAACAGCACCTGGCCTCTGTCTGGCAGAACGTCCTTTTTCCCCTCCTGGCTTGGCTTCCAACCTCCCAGGGTGCAGTGTGGACCTAGAAGTGACCCCTCACTGTCCCCTCTTCCATTCTAGCTGCCATATCCGGAGACTGTTGTCCCCCCCTTCCCGTGAGAGACACTGGGCCATTCCTGGCAGAGAGAGATGGTTTATGGCCGAGGCTCTGCTTGTTTTTCTGCAGCTCTATTTCATCCTGACTGCAGTTGCCGCAGTGGCGGCTGGTAGAGAGCGAGGCACGACCTCAGGTAGTTAATCCACCGCCAGGTCCCCGGGCGCCTGCAGCAGGGCTGATGTGTTCCCCTGCCTGGAGGGGCCGGGAGCAGCGGCAGAGGCAGCCACTGCAGGCAGGGTGCCCAGGGCCCTGGACCTGGAGCCAGGGGGGCTGGGTTCCAGAGTGCCCTAACTTGCTGGGTGCCCTGAACAAGTCCCTTCCCTTCTCTGAGCCCAGCTTCCTCCCTGTAGGGAGTGGTGGTGGGGGTTTGAGGCAGAAGCAAGGGCTGGCATGTTGCACACAACGGATGATTAAAAAAACAAAACAAAACAACAGAAGCACTTAGGAGATTGTGGGATGAATAAATGGCTCCCAGTTTGACAATCCTGTTTGTGACAACCCAGAGCCTTGCTCCCAGGGGGCCATTCTTTCCAGAACGATGACAAAGGAGGGCTCTTCTCTTCTGTGCTGAATGCCAAGGACAGGTTGTGATTCCACTGAGCCCCTCAGAACTGTCCTTTGGGGACCAGCATCACAGGCGCCCAAGGACCTCCTGCCTTAGTTGTCCCCAGGAGATGGGGGAACATCACTCGGCCATAGCTATAGCTCACAGAGCCCGAGGAGGACAACCAAATCATGTGCGAGGGGGCTGGTGGGAGAAAAGGCAGCGCTGGTACCCAGAGCAGAGTGCTGTGGGAGGAGAGCCACGTAGATGGGCTCAGAGGGCAGGACAGGCCGGAACCCATTCACAGGGAGATGTCAGAGAGAGGAGACAGCTAGCAGGAGCTGGACCCAGACGCCATCATCACCCATTAACACCTACCCTTAAATCCGCCTATCACTGGGGCAGGGCGGGAATGAGAGCCAGGACAGGTTATCTGGCCACAACTAGAGGATAAACTCTACCTGTTCAAGGAGCACGTACACTGTGTCTACTCTCCCTCTGTAGAGCATGTGCCCAGCACACAGTAAGTTCTCAGAATCCCTGTTGAGGGGAGTAGTGCCCAAGCATCAGTCTGGAGTACTCCCAGGCCATGCCGTCTTGGGACCAGCTTGTGGAAAGGCAGCTTAGGGAGGCCATTTGCAGCCCGGGTGTCTCCCCCTGCCTTCCCTCTCCAGCTAGTGGAGCTCCTGGATGACTTGGCTCTCCCTTTTGTTGGAGGCCTAACATCTGGCGTGAGGCCCAGCCCAGGCAGCTGGCCTCTTCTGACCCTGGATGATCCATCAGCTCCTCAGACGTCTGTGAATCCCTTGCACGGCCTGGTACCCCGTAGGAGCTCAACAAGGACTCGCTGAGTGCTTGGCTGTTTGACGAAGCAGCAGCCCTTCTCCGCTGATGAAAGAGCAATTAAGACTTTTGGAGTCTGCAGTCTAGACAGGGAGCTGTTAAGTCTCACATAAGTGGGTCTGGGAGCTGGTAATAGGAGATTAGGGGGCTCCTAGAGAGGAGGAGGGCTTTAGACAGGGCAGGAAGGAGCTGGGGGCGGTCCAGGTGGGGAGGGCTGGGCCTGTTTATTGCTTGGGGGAGAGAGCCTGTGGAAAGCACCGACCCCTCAGCCAGCCTGATCTCTATGACTTACAGGCTTGTTTTTACCCTGTTTTCTTTAATGACTTTTCACCACAGTGAAAACAACTCTCTTGTCAACTTATTACCTTAAAAATAGTTGAAAAGATGACATCTGGGGAGAAAGTGCTTGGAAAGAAGAGCTACTTTTCCTGCCTGTTTCTCTGGCTCTGTGTCTGGGAAGAGCCTTGTGTTTGCAGACCTGGGTTTTAATCAGTTTATTGTGTGACCTTGGCCGAGTCACTGCACCTCTCTGAGCCCCAGATTCCTAATGTGTAAAATTGAGTTAAGGCTCGCCGATCATGGGAACAGATCATTCCTGCCATGTAGCTCCACACCTGTGTGCTCAGCCCATCTCCTCACACAGGAGCCTGGGAGGGCTTCCTGGAGGAGGAGGTACAGAAGGGGGTTGCTGGATAAAAGACGAAGCTGGGAGTTCAACCACTGCAGGCTGAGCTTCTGTGTGTCTCTCAGCAGCAGCAAGCTGTGACGAAGGAGGGGGTGGGGTAGGGGAAGGTTGCAGGGTGTGGGTGAGTCCATTCCCAGCCTTGGTTCCCTGGGTTCTCTCATTGTCCCCTTCTCACTACCCAGGATGCACCCCTCCCTGTACAGTTCCCTCTGCTCTGCATCTTGGCGTCTTAGCACAGAACCCCTGCCACCTGCATACTCCTCCTGCAGGCCATCTAGCTGGGGGAGGGGCACAGCCTTGGTTCCTGGAATTTGGGAGAATTTTAATTGTTCTCTTTTGTCCATGGGCGATTAGAGTGACTCCAGCTTGGAGACAATTAGTAAATTATTATTATTAGTTTCCATTTGTGTGGTGCTGTCCTTTGAGGAGCCCAGCTGATTTAATCAGGGCTGGTTAATGGGAGCACAAGCAGCTCCCCTCACTCCCCACACGCCTGGGAAACCAAGAGTGAGTAAATAGATGGTGCTCTGGGGAGCTCAGCATTTTGTGCTGTAGTGAGCCCCTCTGGGGTGCATGGCACCTAGTGCTCATGGGTCTCCTGGGAGCTGAAGAGCTGGGGAGGAGGGACATGGCCTGGATGTGATGTCAGGGTCCTGGGTGCTGGCTGGAGAGGCCCTTACCGCTCCCACCCCCATGTTCTCTTTACCCCTCAGTCCATCTACCACCTCCTCCTCCCTCACCCTCTCTTCAGATATGCTCTAGTCCAGTGGGTCTCAAAACTGACCGGGCTCAGACTCACCTGGAGTGCTTGTCAACACATCACTGGGCCCCATTTCCAGGGTGTCTGATTCCATGGGTAAGGGGTAGGGCCTGGAAATCTGCATTCCTACCAATTCCCAGGTGCTACTGTTGCTGCTGGCCCAAAGACCACCTTTTGAGAACTTCCTTTTCCACTGGTTCCCATCCCTGGCTGCACATGAGAATCACCTGGGGACCTTTAAAAACCATCAGTTTCCAGCCTGTTCCCCAAGCGAGCGTCCCCTGGTCTGGAGAGGGTTATGCGGTGGATATTTAAAAAAGACTGTCCTGGTGATTCGGACATGCAGCTGGGGGTGAGAACACCAGCCAGGCCCTTTCCTGGCCCACAAGGACCCACTTTCTAGGGATCAGAGGGGCCCTTGTCCAGTCTCTGAGAAGCTCAGCTTGAGCAGGAGTAAGAAGGCCAGCGGGATGGGCACGCGTAGGCACCAGCTTCCTGGTCTTGGCTTCTGATGCCAAGTCTGCCTGTCCTTCTCTCCTTCTTTTCCTTTCCTGGGACTCCCCTCTCCCCTCCCTCCCTCCCCTTCTGTCTCCTGCAACTAGTTCAGTGAAGGACCCTGGCTGTGTGGAGTGGAGTCATTCCACGGCTTTCTTTTTCTCCTACCCCTCTCCTCTGCTGCATCTCTCTCTTTGTCACCTACAATGTCATGGGCAGTCTCATGACCTCTGGCCACTTTCAGTTGTTAGAACCTCCTCTGGCCTTGTCGGAAACATCAGTCTCGCAGCTGTGTCAAAGCTCTCTCCTTGAGCGGGAGGGAGGAATGACCTTCTCATCTGCAACATTTCTTCCTCCTCCTGTGTCTCCCGGAAGGGAGGTGTGAGACGTCCCTGCTTCATTCATCTCCTATCAGTGAGATGGACTGACTTTGCTTTGGCTCTGTAAACTCCGCCTCCCTGCTGTGTGTCTGGCACCTGCCAGTGGCGGCCTCCTCCCTAGAGGTGGTCTCAGGGTGGAAGGGGAATCCGAATGCCTCAGGGGCAGTGTCCAGATTACCCTGGCCCCCTCCATCCCTGAGATGCTCCCAAGGAAGGGCCGGGGAGCCTCTTTCTCCAGCCACCAGTGGTCCACACTTCTATCTCACTGGCTGGGCAGGTGTGGCCTCATCTGGGTGGCAGCCACCCAGGGAAGCTCATGACCCTGCCCTGTCCTTGAACCTCTGTGCTCACATGTGGGGAGCCCTGAGGTCCTCTTCTGTGCTCTTTAGGACTTGGGGAAGCCTGGATGGGGTCAGTGGTCCCCTATCTTTCTCCCAACACTCTAAGCCCTGGTCCCTTTTCCCTTGGCAAGTACGGGGCTCTGTGGCCACCCCCAGACAAGTAAGATACCACTTCCTGTATTGACGCTTGCCTTGAATTCCAAGGGACATATTTTAAGCCCTCCAAGGACTGCCCGCATCCCATGCTTCACACTTCTGCACTCAGCCAGCATCCGGCTGGGGGGAAATGCTAGGCTCCTCTTCTTGCAGGCATCCCTGTCTCTCGGAATGGTTCTCCTGGAGACCTTTCTTCCCCTTGGCTTGGCGGAGGAGAGGATTCTGCTCTTCCACAGGCCAAGGGTCTCAGCAGTCCCCAACCCCCTCTCTGAGGCTCCTAGATGGAAGACAGGGTGAGAAGAAGGGGAGGATGATTGGTGGCAGTCCTGTGGGTACCTGGCTAGCTTGTCAGCAGCTTTCTCTGTGTGGTGTTGTTGGTCCTCTTGTATCACCTCCATGGGCCCGAGCGGCCAACCCCAGACCCATGGGCAAGTTCCAATCAGCATCCTGTTATTAACTCACCTGTTATCCTTCTCTGCTTTCTGTCATCTCTTCCTTCCTACCCTGGACATTCAGTGAGCCTGACTGTCTCCCAGGCCCACTTCTAGATACTGGGAGGTATAGACCAGTCTTTAAGGAATTGGGGCTGGACAGCTCTCCCTATCCCCCTGGACTCACTGAGAGATGGCAGAACTGTCCTACTGTCACCAGCACCATCCTCTGCCCTCCAGGTGCTCCTGGTCTGACAAGTGACCAGGCTGTGACAATGAGATGGTCAGCCTGCAGTGGAGGCAAGCCTAGGGGTGAGGGAACGCAGGACAAAGCCACCTCACCAACTTTGCGGGCTTATGGAAAGCTTTCTGGCTTGGAAGACGTGGTACCTGAGTGGGATCTTAAAGGATGAATAGGAGGAGAACCCTTTATGTTGAGGGAATAAACGCGAGAGGGAGGCTGATTGTTTGGGGACCTGTGTGGATGTTTGGTGTGACTGGAGCATCGAGGAGATGGCAGGAAGGAGTGAGGGACAGGCAGGGACCAGGTCATGAAGGGCCTTGTATGTTGACCATGCTAGGGGCCAGGACCACTTCTCAGAAGCACCTTCAGGGGATCTGGTTAAACACCCCTCCCTCCACCCCAAGGCTTCTGTTCTGAAGGGTCTGGTTGCCCACTTTCTTCACACAGTGGCCGTTCTAAAGCCCCACTCCTGAGCTTGGGCCACCTTGAGTGGCCACCGTTCCTGAGAGGAGTCTTCCATCTTGACTGCAGCAGGGCTGAGGGACGGTGGACGGCAGAGACCGGGCAGGGCCCAGGAAGAAACAGCTCCCTTTCCATCCTAATTCAGCTGGGCTCGCACGGGAGGAGGCCCAGGCATCTGGACAGTCACTGGCTCAGTTTGGGGAGTATTTGGCTGAAATCTGAGCGGCAGAAAACTTGGCTGGGAGGTGAGGAATTCATAAGACTCAAATGATTTACCTAAAAGAAAAAGCAGAAAAGCAATTATTTTTGCAGAGGTGGGACTTAGGTGTGACATTTTGAAAACGAGTTTCCATTTCTCATGTGTTCTATGAGCATATGCTGCTTTTCAATGGGGAAAAAGCCCACATTCATTCCGCAGCTATTTATTCAGTGCCAGGTCTTTCAAAACCCCGTGGATCCCGTGGTACATGTGACAAGCTGGCCCTTGCGTCCCCGAGGGTGATACTGTCTCCCGGTTAGTGGGCGTGGCTGTGGTCTGGCCACACTTTGTACACAGTCTCATTAGTCTTGACAATGACTCTTGGAGATGCGCATTAACACCAACTTCTGGATGAAGAACTGGAGGCTCAGAGCAGTTAAATCACCCAGCTAAGGTCACACAGTTAAGGAAGCAGCTATACTGGGATTCAAGCCCAGATGTGTGTGGCTCCAAAGGCTGGGCCCTCTGATGCTGATTCTTTTGGTCTATTGGGCAGCTCTGCAGACGATGTGCCGGCCTGACCGCTTCCTCCTTGGGTGACCCTGGCGAAGTCACACTGCTTGTCTGAGCCTCAGTATCCTCCCCCTGTAAAAAGAGGGTAATTACACGTCCTTTGCAGGTTTGCAGTGAGGAGTGGGGAGGATGAACGTAAATTACTCAGGCCTGGCGCTAGTGGGTGCTTGGCCAGCCAGAGCCTCTCATCGTAGTAAGTGGTGATGTGAGTTGGTGCTAGGTTTCTGCTTCCTATACTTACAAAGAATCCATTTCTCTTACCGGCTTCCAATTCCCAGCTTTAGAAAATACAGGTCGTGGCTTATGCTTCTATACTCAGACCCAGGAAATGGAATCCATTTGGGAAATGCAGCACCAACCCAGTCCTTGCTCCCCTGCCCCTGTCCCCCAGCTTCCCGTGGCTGTTCCCTCTCTGGCTCAGGCTCAGCTTAGCCCAGACATGGGCTGTCGACAGAGAAGCAGCCTCCACCCCATTCACGGTGGTCTTAGGATTAGTTACAAGGCCCAAGTCCAGGGCGAGCCATGGGCAGCCAGGCTGGTAAAGACTTCTGCTGTTAATAATGTTTGCTGTTTTGGACCCCCATTGTGTGCCAGGTGCTTTATATAGGTAGTTCATACTCTCTGCTTGGTGATGTCAGAAGGTCTGGCTCCACCCTTCATTAGCACACAGGATATTTGCCCTGTTGGCTCCTCTCAGAGAGGACGATTGTGAGCGCTTTGCAGTCTGGAGAAGACACTGTTTCTGGAGGGTTGTGGAAGGTTGTGCTTGCATTTGTCCCCCAGGGGTGTCTGTGTTCCACCTTCATTGCAGACCATTCCCTACCCCGCTGCCTGTGTCGTTTCCGATAGAACTGCCTAGCTGAGCTCCACCTTGGTGTTCGGCTGTTGGCTTGTGCTGAAGGCAGAGTGTTCGGAGAACCAGCCCGAAGAAGCTAGTTATTGTGCTTCTCTAGGAGGGGTCCTGCCAAGGAAGCTGCTGGGAGGCATTTCTCTCACTCTTAGAACCTGGAAAAGGAGGGTGGATCACGGGGAGTTTCTTGTTGTCTAGTGGAATGAGGCTGGACTTGGTTGTTTCTTCGTCCTTGCTTTGTCTTCAGGGAAGCACAGAGCCGTGCAGCCCTCTCTAGGAGGTGCCCAGAACTATAGCATCAACACTTCTGTGTGCCGACCTCACCCTTCCTTAGGGCTTGAAGGGAGCGTGCTGGTCCCTTTGGGTGACACTTTGGGCAGTCCTTTGGGGGTCTGCCTGCTCATGTGACCTCGGCCTCCCCATCCCTGCCAAGCAAGCGTGGGAGCAGGTCTTCCTTGGGTCCTGGCTGCCTCTCCTCCCCGCAGACCTGTGCCTTCCCGGCATCCCAACAGACGTGGCTGACATTTCATGTTTCCATGGGAACAGAGTCCAGCTGCAGCCAGAGAACTAACTATAGAGTCTGAGGAGTGAGTGTGAGTGTGTGAGCATGTGTGTGTGAGTGTGTAATGCTCAGGAGCCCAGGGTTCCCGTGCAGGTTCCCCGTGTCTTGCACCAGCGGCGGCAGCCTCTTCTTGGCGGTAATCGTGCCCTGACTGCAGCTCCTCCTGCATCTCTGTCACTGACATAATATTGCACTGGGGTCCATCTATCTGCATAATCATCTTAACCTGCTCCCACAAGAGAGTAAAGGTCTGGGCTGTTGGAAAATGACCATAAAGGCTGCACGCAGATACCTTTAGCAGCAATGCCAACATCTATCACAGGGTAATTACAAGCAGGGAGTGAGGACACCGGCCCGAGTCTGGGAACTGTTTGGGGCTGCTCCTGGGGTCCATCAACCTCCTGGGCTGATGGGGGAGCCCAGCTGCAGACTCTCTGCTGCTGACCTCTTGCTCTTGGCCACTTGAAGGCTCCTGGCCATTTGTCTCTCTCTGATCCCACTGCCATCTCCCCGTATTCCTCTGGGGTGGGGGCCTCAGGCCCTCATGATGACAAGACTCACCATCTCCTCCACCTAAATTGCAGGGCATTTCAGATTCCGGGGCTCCCTTAATTCCTAGCTTTGGAATCTTTGAAACTTCTGCCCGTCTGACCCTCCATGTCTGTTTCAGGCTGGGCCTTGGGGAGTTTGCTCATCTGGTTACCCAGGACCACGCCCGTTTCCCTCGAGCCCCGTGCCTGGCCAGATTTCTCTCCCTGGTCTCTGCTGCACTCTCCTGTTCTCCTTGGCAGCAGCTCCCGGCATGCCCTGCGGCTGCGCAGCTGTTTCTGACCAGGCCAGAGGCTCTGGATGTGCCCTAGAAGGAGTGATGGTGCCCCTCTTCCCAGGACACACTGCTGCCTCTCATAAAGAGCTCCTCAGAGCTCACGTGTCACCTGTAACAAGCGCCTGTTGTCCAAGGTTCTTCTCAAAACTGCCTTGGGTCAGTGGATGGTTCGGAAGCTGAGGGCGCCCCTGGTGAGAGGCTGTTGGGTCCCATGTGAAGTTCCCCCCACGGAGCCACAGTGTAGCCTCTTAAAGAGTCTGCCTCCTTGGGGATGAGAGGTGGGATGTGTGTTGGGACAGGGGAGTGTCACGCATTTATTTAGTAGTGGAATCCCTTTTCTAAGGACTCTAGGCAGAGGCCCCAGATGTAAAACGTTTGAAAGCAGAGCTGCTTGGGTGAAAGCAGCGGAGTGGGATTCTGGGCTCCTTTCTTATGATGCACTCCCTTCCTCCCCAACACACACACACACACACACACACACACGTTCCCTTTGACCTACTCCATGACCTTCCCTTCTCACTTGAGAAAACCAGGCTTCTAGGGTCCTGGAGGCCCAGAAAGGGAAAGAGCCAGAGGTGGTGCTGGAACCCAGGTCTCCGATTCTCCGTGCCGTTCTCATCAGCCCAGCTAAGCTGCGTGCCCTTGGCAGTTGTTATATTGGCTGGTTGTGGCTGTGGAGGTCAGAGTCACGTGGAGGCACAAGCACTCTCCTGTGAGGTATTGAGGCTGGTAGAAGGAGTCACTTCCTGGGCAGCTGGAGCCTGGGCTTGCGGTGTCAGATCTGCTAAGCCACTGCGTGATGACGAGTGAGAAGCTCGCCCTCTCCTCTCACCCACAGCGCCGTAGTTGTGCAGCGAGCAGCCTGACTCTGGGATCTCTCAAGGTCTCTTCAGGGACCCCTGCTCTAGGTAATGTCAGGCTCTTTCCCGAGGGACAAGGGAGAAGCTTCCGGTAGAGAACGTGAGGACGTGGAGGAATTCCTCCCTGCCTCCCTGTCTTGGGGGCCCTGGAGGGAGCACGGCATGTGGGTCTGCCCGTTGCCCCCAGCTGGCTCCGTGAGCAACATCTTGCCCTGTGTCTTTGTCCCACTGTTCTTCGTGGGAATCTGCCGGTGACACCTATTCATGGGCCCTTCTTGATGGGAAGTGGGCACGAACCATCTCCCAAAGTGCAAGGGAGCCGGCACTCTGGATGAGGCAGAGTCCCACCTGTTCTTGTTGGGCACCAGGCTGCACAGGTGTGACGTGGCAGGGAGGAAGGAACTCGGCTCCCGCCCCCAGAGATGCCTAGTTTGGTGGGGGAGCTGGCAGTACTGTCACTGTGGTTATGAGTCTTCATCCACAGTTAGCTGGCTTAGGCAAATCACCTGTCCCTGTTCTCTAGAGCGCATGGCTTCCTCTTCCGCTCATCCCGTGGGCCTAGCAGAAACGCCTCACCTCAGCTCTTCTGGGTTTCTCCTGCCTCCCAGGTTAGGGCACCGTCCAGTGTGCCCAGATATCAGAGGGAGGGCCCTCTGGTCATCACCCGCAGGCACCTACGACCTACCCCTCGCCCTGCCTGCACGGTCCCTTCAGGGCACAACCTGTTCTCTGCCACCTTCTAGTAGAAGTCGTGTCTAGGTCAAGGGCTTCTTTTGGGGGCTGCCATGGTCCTGACCCCCGTGGAACCACTGCCCTGGGGTCTTTCTTGCTCCCTGGGGGCAGCACCAGGAAGCAGCGGGCAGGTCCCCTCTCCTGGAGAAACAACTTTCATTGCCCTCCTCCCTCCACCTTGGAGAAATCTCCATGGATCTGGGGAGAAACCCTTCCTCTTTCATGATTCTTCCAAGATCTCTTGCTGAGAATGTGATTCTCCCTCTTTTCTTCTCTGCAAACCCTCCACATTCTTCTAATGGATTTATGCTTTGGGAAGCAAAAGTCTGGATGTCCGGAGGCAACTTCTGCTTTCTGCTGTGCAGCAATCCTCTTGTGAAGTAAGGATGTACAGAGACCAGGGGCAGGGAAAGGAAAGCAGAAAATTCAGGAAGGAAAAGATTCCATGAGTTGGTGTTTTAAAATAGCAGCCAGGCACACCATTTGGTGGAAACATATGGGAACGTGAGTGCCTGTGACTGGGCTCATGCCTAAGGTCCCCAGGAAACAAGAGGAGCTCAGACGTGGGCTGGATTCTGCTGTTCTGGCCCAGGCCCTGGAGTGGACACAGGACAGCACAGGTCCTTGGCTGCATCATGAAGCCACAAAACATCATGAAGCCACACTCAGACCAAGTGGGATGTCCACTAGAAGCCTCAGTCTCAAGGTGCCCTGCAGAGAGGGGGCAGCCAGGTCCCGGGCAGCAGCCTGAGATTCAGAAGAGAAGGGAAGAGGTGGGGCTTGGGGAGTGGCCGCGTGATGGGGCATGGTTTTGCAGTTCAGGTTGAGGAGTTCCCACCTGGTCCTTAGGTCATAGGGAGCCATGGAAGGTTTTTGAGCAGAGGAGTGGGTGGTGAGAGAACTGGAAATATCCTGGTCCGCTTGAAGAATAGAGAGGAATAGATGATCACTGAGCTGGAGGGTGTCTGGAAGGCTTCTTGAATGACTCATTCATTCCTTCATTCATTCGTTCATTCACTCAACAAATACTTATCTCAAACCTTCCAAGAGCCAGACACGATTGCACAGCGATGAAGAAAATAAAGTGTCTGTCTTTACAGGTGGTTGGGGGAGAGGACAGAAATTAACCAACATATAAACATATCTACCAGGTGGTGAAACAGGCTCAGAAGAAAAATTCAGTAGAGTAAGGAGACTGAGAATGGGAGGGATGCTCTTTTTGCTTGGGGATCCAGTGTTAAAGAAAAATTTATTCATGACACTTGTTAAGGAAGGTAAGGCAGACTTTATTCAGGGATGTGGCTACTACAAAGGGGTTTTGTAGTAGGGGACAGAGATCGGGCTTAATGCCAGATACAACAAGGAAAACTGGGGATTTATGGGGAAGGAGCAGGGTGGAGGTCAATGGATGGAAAATTACTAAGAGGAAACATCAGGGACGAGGGGGATCTGACTAGACTAACCTACAGCAGGATTCTTGTTGCAGGCAGGCCAGGGTGGTCAGACATCACCGGGGGGCGGGGGAGAGAATGATGGAGGATGAGGAACCTGATCAGATATGGAGGGTGATCAGATATCAAGGATGGGGGATTCTTTTTTTTAAAAAATTTATTTTATTTATTTATTTTTGGCTGTGTTGGGTCTTCGTTGCTGCACACGGGCTTTCTCTCATTGTGGCGAGCGGGGGCTACTCTTCGTTGCGGTGCGCGGGCTTCTTATTGCAGTGGCTTCTCCTGTTGCGGAGCTCGGGCTCTGGGTGCGCGGACTTCAGTAGTTGTGGCCCACGGGCTTAGTTGCTCCACAGCATGTGGGATCTCCCCGGACCAGGGCTTGAACCCGTGTTCCCTGCATTGGCAGGCGGATTCCTAACCACTGTGCCACCAGGGAAGCCCAAGGATGGGGGATTCTGGTTAAACTGACTTAGGATTCTTGCTAAAATTGGACAACGCAGAGATGAACACGAAAGCCCAAAAGCTGAGGTCTAGTTGGGAGGAAGATTCAGAAGAGCCTGACAAGAATCTGGCCAAGGAGAGAATCTTGGTCTGTGCCGTCTCTTGCTCAAGTACTGGTGGCACTGGAGTAAAAATGAAGAGAATGTGGGGTCGTGTTATCCTGAAGAAAGCATCAACTTCAGACAGCTGAAATGGATGAGGGGCGCGTTCCAGGGGAGAGAAATGGTGTGAGCCAAGCCTTTGGGGGGAGCTGACAGGAGCTGCAGCCTGCCAGCCTGGCTGGCGCGGAGGGTCTGTGGGCGAGCTTTGAGCACTGAGGTTGGGAGGGAGGTGGTGCCATTTGGGATGCGCGTTAAAGGCCAGGCTGAGGACCTCGGTTTTGCATTCTGGCCACAGAAGGTTACTGAGCAGGAGGGAAGGGGTGGAGTGGAAGGTCCCTGGGTCCCTGCAGAATGCTACCTTCCAAAAATACGGTGGGGGTGGTCTGGGCGGGAGCCTGGAGCCCACGGAACATGCTCAGAGGCCCCCCTCCTCTGCAATTACAAGCCCAGGGCAGGGCCAGATCAGATGAGGATCTTCTCCATAACAAAGGGGAGATTAGCTCAGAGCCCCTAACAACGTTACATGTGCTGCCCTCACTCAGTGGCGACGCCTCTGAGACTGTCAGCTTTATATCTGCTTCTTTTTATCAATACGGGCAAATAATTCTCTAGACATTTATCGTTTTAAACTGTCACAGTCCAGTGCCTTTCCCGAGGACCGAAATCAATACTGATCTTGGTTTGAATACTTTTCTGACAAGGTTCCTATTTGTAGATTCGCAGGTAGAACTAATGTGTGTTAAAGCTATTCAGTTTGGCATTTTGCAGCTCCATTGACACATTAAATATAGGCGTTCACCACGACGATTAACCTTACAACTATTAAGTAATAAAAATCCCGCATACATATTTATTAGCTGAACATCCTACTCCGTGTGACGCCTTCCAGCGAGAGGGAAACCGGAGGTGGAGGTAGCTGCCAGAGAGCTGAGCTTTCTCTGTGGGGAGGCTCTCAGGAGGGACTCAGGATCTCCAGGCCCTCCTGGAGGAAGGGGAGCTGCTTCGGGGATGAAGGCCCAGGTGGATCTGGATCAGTGGACAAGAAGCTGGGATTGGTAGAAGCAGAGTTGAGGTGCCCTACTGAGTTGGGATGGTGGACCCAGTGGTAGCCCTGGGATGAGAACCCAGAAGAGAGATTCTCTCCTTGGCCAGATTCTAGCCAGGCTCTTCTGAATCTTCCTCCCAGCTAGACCTCAGCTTTTGGGCTTTTGTGTTCATCTGTGCATCGTCCAATTTTAGCAAGAATCCTGCCAAGTCAGTTTAACCAGAATCCTCATTCTTGGTGCCTCTGAGGAAGTGCCATTTCTCTTCCTGGGCCTTAGTTTTCTCATCTGTATATTGGGATTGGACTAGAATTAGTGCCTCCTGACCTTTTGGTAATTAATGTCAAGGTACACATAGAGAAGAATAAACTTTGTGCAGTATATAGGGTCAACAGGCAAGGCTGCTTACAGCTAGGAGAGGCCAGCTTGGGGGCTGTGGATGCCCCAGGGATGCTCTGGCCCTCAAGAGGGTAAGGAGATCGACGTTCTCAGAAAGCCAGTAACTCGCTCACCCTTGGCACAGCAGCGGGGAGTGTCAAATAGTTGAGTCAGATGTGCCTGTTAGGGTGATGCCTGGTGACTCTAAGTGTCTCCCAGCTCTGTTGATGGGAATGCCTGCTTCCTGGATGCTGTCTTTCCTGAGCCAGCATTAAGAAAGGTCCTGAGTACCTGTTATGTCCTGGCACATGAGTGCATGGACCCCAGCATCCTGGATTTGGGCTCAGGCAGAGGCAGGGCAAATGCCTACCGATGTCTAGTGCCATTCTGGCTGGCTGGTACCTATGCTCTTCCTGTTACTAATCATTTGCATATCTCCCTGAGCCTCGGGCTTCACACTGGGGCAGGTGAGGGGTTCTGGAATCAGCACTTCCAAATTCAAATTCCCTTGCTAGCCCCTGGGTCATTTATCCATTCTCACCATTCAGCAATATTCACAAGTTCTGGCATAGTCTCTGCCCAGGGGGAAGGGGCAGAGATCCGAGAAGCCTGCCTGGAGGAAGGGACCTGTACTGCAAGACTCACTGGACAAGCTGAGGTTGGTCAGGCCATGAGGAGACGAGAGTATTGCAGGTGGAGGGGGACAGTGCGTGGGGAGAGGGCTGTGAGAGTGGCAAGGAGAAGCCGTGCTCACCTCCCACTGCAGGGGCAGAACTACCCCGGGCCCCGGGGGCTGTGCTCTGACCTCCAGGGCTGCGTCTGTGGCTGAGTGCGGCAGGGGCGCCCAGGAGGCAACCTTCCTCCGCCTGTGTGGTGCCTTCCTTCTCTCCTTTGCTCATGGTCAGACCTGCGCTGTGATCTGAGGGCTCGCCCAGCTTTCCTGTCTCCCTCTGTATTTTTTCTCACGAGGAGGAGGGTTCCCTAATAAATCCCTGGTGTGTTGAATCCCATGTGGTGTTTGCGTTCGCAAGGCCGCGATGATCACAAGCAGGAAGTGCTTCGGGAACTGAGGGTTCATTTCAGTTTCGTGGGAAAGCGTGAGAGTGGAACTGTCATCTTGCAAAGTTCTAGATGTAAAACGCTTTTCCAATTGCCGCATGGTGTTCAGAGACCGGGACATGTCGACTGCTGTTGCAGGGTTTAGGGATTAGGCCAAGCCCTTGCTGGGAACCGGAGTACTCATTTGCTACCTCCCGAAACCCACCCAGTGGATCCGGAAGGTACTGCGCTCTTGTCTCCGTGAGCATTCGAGGAAATAGGCCTGGGAGATGTGCTTTGGCCAAGGGCACGCCGACTCTAGGTCTGGGATTCGAACCCAGGTCTGTCCGACCATAAAACGCATCTCAGCGTTTGCTCTGAGGTGTTTCTTCACTGTCCATGTGCCGACGGACAGCCAACATCCGTCGCCTCCTGTGGGCTCTGAGAGGAGGATGCTTCCACCCAAACCCTGCTTACAACCCCAGGAATGCTGCTGGTCAGCCTGGGATGTGAAGGTTTTTAGAGAAAAGAGGATTCCAAAGCCCCACACTAGGAGGCCAAGGGACCTGCCAGTGGTGACTGTCATAGCACCGTGGGTTCCCCCAAGACCCTGCCTCACCCTCCTCCGCACTCCCAGGGGACCACTGGCTTTCTCATGACCCCAAAAGGGAAAAGCAAGGAGGCCTGAGTTCATGGCTGGCTTTTCCACTGCAGGCAGCCAGGCTGACATGTGTCCCAGTTACTGTCTGGGACTCTCCGAACCTGAGAGGCCTGTCATTGGAGGACGGCTACTAGCTGGAGGTGGGGCGACGGGGAGGAACCAGTTCTGCTTACTCAGAAGGAGGGGGACAGGGGACGGAAGGCAGTGTGGCTTTTCCCTGGGGTCAGGCCTGGGGAGCTTGGATCACTTGTTTCTGTGTCTGGGGATCTCTGGTCGTGACGGCAGGTTGCACTTGCCACTGTCAGCTGGTGTATGCTAAAGTGTTCCTGGTTTTTCTCTGTTTCTATTTTCTATCTTGACAGAAAAATTGTGATTTTCACACTGTCATGAAACCAATAGGTCCCTGACATATGTTTTTGTAATCTGTGTTGCTGATTTCCCTGTACTTCTGACAGTTCTATTGCATCTCTGACAGTTTTATAAAATTTTTCCTCTGGGAAGTTGAGAAGGGGGCGTGTGTCTTCCCCCTGCCCGTCCGCCCCAAAACTCCCCGGTTTCCCATGCTAACTTGTATTTGGAGAGGAAAGAACAGTAAGGTTGCTTTTCTTGTCCTGCCCCCATGTTAGCTGCCAGCCACCCCCTGGGAGGAGGAGGGCCAAGTACACAACCTACAGATACGAGAAGGAGCCCTGAACATTGAAGAGTGGAGAGGACCACTGGGCCAAGCCCTGTACACTCAGGAATGCGTAGGGGTCAAGATGCTTCATCCAGGGGCTCCAAATTGATCTGATTCCCTCTGAGCATACCATCTCTTCCCTTTGTGACCCTCAAAGCACTGTGCTCAGGGAGGGACAAGGGGTACACTGCTTTACGCTGATGCCTTGTGAAGTACGGGCATGACACTAGTGGGCAGGGGCAGCAGTGAGTGTGTGTGTGTGTGTGTGTGTGTGTGTTTGTGGAGTTCAAGGTGTCATATCCATGCATGTCCACCCCTTGTAAGACACTGTGCCAGGTCCTGGGGTGATGGAGCTGTGGCCCCTGAGCTTAAGGTCTCCCCAGGGTGCATTTGGGTACATATGACCTGTGCTGTGGCCCGTCCCTGTGCTCGGAGAGCTCACACTGGGAGCACGTGTGTCCATGGGCATGCATGCGTGAGATGCTGGGGGCGTGTTTTCATCGAACTCAGCTGGTGCCAAGGGGCAATGACTGTCTTCAGGACAGCAGAGGAAAGTTCTGCTGAGCCAGTGGTAGAAGGGGACACTGGTGGCAGGGAGGATGGAGGCCAGTGTCACCTCACTGTGGGCATTGCCTGCCCAAGGAGGCAGGGGCCTGGTCATTCTGGCCCTGTCACCACCTTGCCTGGTGGCCTTAGGCAACCTCTTCTACAGTCTCCAAGGCCCCGACACAAGAGGAGGAGGCGCTCAGCATTATCCTGGGGATTCTCCATGAAGCATATATAAGGTGGCCGCGAGACCGCCAAATAGCAGCCCAGACGCCAGGGAAGCCTGCGCCACATCTCAGCCTGCTCTCAAGGCATTATTTGGGGCCTCTCAATCGGCTTAGCCACTCTGATTTTCCCGTCTATGGGAAACGAGGCGTTGCCATGGCAACTGCCACATTACATGGTTCTGTACTGGCGATGCCTCTGAGATACAGAGCAGCTTCTCAAAGAGATACACTTTTCAACATGTCATGTAGAATTCTGTACTTGTTAGGGAAAATCGCATTTCCAGCAAAATGACATGCTTCTCCCGGGCTTGCCGACGTGTGGCTCACGCCTTTCTTAAACAAAGAATTTCATCCACTGCCTCTCTACTGCCTCTCTGGCCTGCCACTGGCTACCCACCCCTCCCAAGTCCCAGTCTCCTTTACATAAAACATGAAGCTGGAGACCAGGAGCTGCGGGGAGGGCAGGGCTCAACTGGCCAGGGTGGAAGTGCACAGAGCTGGCTTTCCCCTACAGCAGAGGGACTAGGAGGCCAGGTCGGGGGCGGGCGCCTTGGCCTCTGACTGAGAAGTCAGCCAGCAGGGAGGGGGGCTGGTCTGTCCTCTGATGTTCCTTGGCTTGCTTCCCAGTCACTGAGCTGATTTCTCAGGGTAGCATTTAGAAGTAAGGATCATGGACATTCCAGCCCTCCTCCTTGGTCAGTGCTACCAAAGGGCCTCAGCGAGGGGTTGGTGTCCCGTGTGGGTCACCCCGTGTGTTCAGCAGAACCGTGTGGGCTTATTCCCCGTGTAGCACTGTTCTGGGCATCGAGGGGGAGCCAGTGCATGAAGATGCGAAGTTCGTTGGGGACAATACCTGGCCTCAGCCCTGCCATCCTTGGAGTCACCTTGGGTTCTACTTGTCGTCTTGTGCTACTTGCCCCTCTTGGCCTCAGGTATGCCATCTGTCCAGTGAGCAGGTCAGGCTGGATGCTCTTGGAAGGTCCTGCTCTGAGAATCTGTCCCTTACACTCTGCTGGGGTTCCAGACCCCACCTCTCCTTGGAGTCCTGCTTAGAGGTTCCAGAGCCCCTCTCCCAGGTACCTTGACTGACACATTGGTGGCCAGGATATTGCAGGGAATATCCTGCACGTGACATGAGGATGAATCTCTACACGAGGACCTGGTTGCCTTTAGTCTAGGCTCGTGGGTTGGCATTGGACACTGGAGCAATTAAGAATTAGTATGGTTTGTGTCTGACACAGAGAAACCAGTCCTTTCCCTGGTCGAGGAGGGCAGCCTTACATGAAGAATTCAGGGTCCTCTTGCCTTGAAACCAGTGATGTTCGAAGTGTGGTCTGGTTGCAGAGATCAGTGCTGGTCTGCAAAGTGTTAACGGTTCACAAAGAAGGAAGGAGCTTGCACCAGAGTGTAAAGCAAATACAACACAAAGCACACGTTTATAAAATATTTGTGAAATATTTGAAGTAAGACTTTCTCAATGAAGGAAGCAGTGTGTTGACTTATGTTCTAGTGCAAGGTGGGAATCTCACTGCAGACAAGCCCCCTCTGAGTAGCACTCTTGACACCATCCCTCATCTGCCTCCCAGTGTGAGACAGGACCTGCCCCAGTGCTGTTTCAAGCCAATATCACCTGCATATTGGCCTCCAGGAACCTCCCAGTGGGTCTCCTGCCTCTAGATTTACCCTCGTCCACCCCCATGCATCCTCCACCCTGAAGCTAGAATGAGTTTTCCAAAGTGCAGCCTTGGTCACGTCACTTTCCTGCCAAATACTTTCCAGTGGGTCTCTGTTACCCTTAGGGTCAAGCCCAAGTTCCTCCGTGTAGGAAAAGCCTCCTGCACAACTTGGTCCCCTGCTGCCTCTCTCTCCTTTCCTGTCACCCACCTTGATTTTATCATCGAGTGATGGGATTTCTTTTAGTTCTCCAAATGTACTAAGTTTTCTCTCACTTCTTGGCCTTTTCCCCAACTGTTGCTCCCATCTGGAACCCTCTTCTCCCTACCTTTGGCCTGGCTAACTCCAAAGTCCTCTTCCTTCCTCATCAGAGAAGGATCTCTGAGCCTGTCCTCACCCAAGTGTCAGCCAACCACCTGGATTAATTCGTTGGCGTCGGCTGGATGGCAGGGACTGCTTACTGCTCCCAGATATCCTTCCTTTCTTGCTCATCAGTGGCATCTCTCGTTTTGGTTAAGCTGATGGTTACCTAGAATAAACATGGTCCCCAACCTCAGATGTAGCCATGTCACTAAATTCTAGCCAATAGGATATAAACAGAAGAGCTCTGGGAAGTGTTTTTTAAAGGATGGGTGCACCCCCTTCTTCCACCTCTCCTCTTCCTTCCTGCTAGCTGGAATGCAAACGTGATGCCTGGAGCTTGGGCAGCTATCTTTGATTCACGTGAGTTGTAGTCACAGGCTAAGAATGTCAGGGGAACAAGAGAAAAGTTGCTTGGCTCTCTGATGACTTTAAGGCTTGTCTATCACTCTGGACTGCTTATCTTCAGATTTCTTTTATATGAAAGAGAAGTAAGCTTCTATCAGAGCTCATTCTAATTGATGCAGGTGCAAGTAACTGAATACCTGAAAGCAAGGAAGACTTTTTAGTTATCTCCTTTAACAAGAAATCTGGAGGGAGGAGCTTGCACGGTTGTTTCCGCAGCCTGGATCACTGTCTCTGCGATTCTCTTGGTCACAGGGTGGCTTCAGCAGCTCCAAACCTGGTGTCCTCACACAGCAGCAACGTCCCAGGCAGAAGGTTGAGGATGGGTTAAAAGGTGATAGGAGTGCTCCTCACACACCTGTCCCGTTACCTTGGAGGAAAACCCTTCCCAGAAGCACCCAAGCTGACTTCCCATGGCATCTCATTGGCCAGAACCCTAGATGCAAGGGAAGCTGGGACAGGGAGTCTGGAGTTTCAGCCTCTGTAGTGGGAGGCAGGTGGAAATGGCTGATGGCTGGACAACCGACGGTGCCTTCCACATTGCCCCTCTGGGCACTGCTTTTCTGACACTGGGATCAACTGTCTGTTGGCTTCTCTCCAAAGCAGGAGCTCTGTGAAGACAGCGAGTGATACCAGGAGATATTACAGCAGAGCTGTTAGGATGGCAGCGTCTGGAACCCGACTACTGGGTTCAAATTCTGGCTCTTCTCCTCTGCCATGGCTGAATTAGTATCTCTGTGCTCCATTGTTAAACAGGGGATGACAATTCTTACCTGCCTCAGAAGGTTGTTTGAGGATTGAATGAGTTCCTGTGTGTGGAATGCTTAGAACGCTGGTTCTCAAACTTGGCTGTGCACTGGAGTCACGTGGTCAGTTTTTAAAACTACTGATGCCTGGGCCCACCTGCAGAGACTCAAATCTAACTGGTCTGGGGTGTGGCTCGGGTACTGGGATTTTTAAAAGCCCTCTAGTTGATTTTAATGTATAGCAGAGAACAGTGCCTGGCACAGAGTAACTTCTAATAAATGTTATTACCTCTGATTACTTTGTTTATCATTGTGACTCTAGTCCCTAGCGTGAGGCGCAGCACACAGTGGGCCCTCACTAATTGTTTGTTGACTGAATGAATGAAAGTTTGGGGGAAGAGGAGGTGGTTGAGGTCATGTGGTCCAACCCGCTGGCAGTGGGATGGCTACTCTGTTCATTCGGTATGGCCTCACTTGTAACATCTCCCGAGGGCTCCAAGACATCCCCTTTCCTCCTTCTCTAGCTGAAGCCCCCAAGGCTCCTCTCTCATTCACAGTCCACAGAGGGAGACTTGCGGACACACAGCAGCTTTGTGCCTGGGCTGCCTGGCCCTCCCATCCCTCATCTGGCCACCACCTTTGGTCACAGCTGCGGTGCCCCTGGGCATGCGCCATGGGTCCTAACGGGGGTGCTGCCCTTTTTTGGGGGTGCCATCCTGGCTGGGTGGTATGGATTTCTGCCGTAAACATGGCCCATCTGGGAGAAGCCCAGGTGCCACGTTTTGAACAGCTCTGAAACTTAAAGCTCAGAAGGCTTTGAAATGCAAATATTTTGAAGGAAACATAAGGTAAACATGAGTGCTTATTTCCCCCTGATGAAAACAATATGCTGTTTGCTCTGAAATGTAAATAGGGCCTAGATCGCTTTTAAAGAAAGCCATGTCTCATATTTTTAGGTCCAGGGTAATATCATTCCTAAAAATACATGCATCCGGCAGCCTTCCCACCCCGCCTGAATCCGCACTCCCTTTTTGGTCCTGGATGCCCCTCATTCCAGGCATTGCTATCTTCTCCCATAACTCTTCTAAATCACCCCCCCCTCCTCCCCATCTGGAATGCCACACTCCCCCTCCTCAACCCTCTTCTAATTTTTCCAATACTCTCTGAGTGCTCGGGAGTTTCTTTTGGATAGAATTGGGGGGAAAAAAATCTGTAGCCAAAGGCATTTCACTGACTTGAAAGAGATTTAATGGTGCATTGAGTTCTAATCAACTTTAATAAGTATTTAATGCAGGAAGAAGACTTTGCCCCTAGCCCTGAGGCTGCCGTGCGTGCTCACAGCCCCCTGTTGGCCACGGGAGAAAGGACCTTTGCTGGGGCCTCATGGTTTGGGTGGGTGCGGCCAGTGACAGCTGCAGAGAAACGAATAATTAGCAATTTCAGTCCCTGATAATGAGTAGCTCCATGATCCTTCTTGGAGCCATTAGGAGCATCTATCTTATTAATGATCCCTTCAGACAGCCGCGGGCCCAGGCGCCCGGCTCCACTCCAATGGGGCTCTCGCCTCTCATCTGTTTACTGATGAGCAGAGATGGAAGATGGCCATTTCTCATCCCTCTTAGTAGGGGGACTGGGGCTTTCTGGGCTGGCAGCACCCCTGGGGCTGATCTGGAGAGCCCCCACCCGTGCCCCTGTTCCATTCATACTGAGCAGCCCTGCTCCACCCAGTAAAGGAAAACAGGGAGCACACCCTTCGTTGGGTACCCTCCCTGTACCACATGTGCCAGGAGGTGCCTTTACCTACTGTGTTCTCTGTTCTTCCCTCCCTACCACTTGCCTTGGTTGCTATTATCATCACATTTGCGCAGAAACCTGCTAAAGTTCCAGGACCTTATCCAAGTTCACACAGCCATAAGGGCCAGTGCCAGGACTGTAATTTCTGTCTTTTTGGTGTGTCTTCCTGCTGCCCCATAATGTCCTAGGAATGAATTCAAGGAAATAGCAACTCTTCCTGGCTGGCTTTTCTCAAAGACAATGCCCAAGCCAAGAGTTGCAGTCTTACTGTCCACTGGCCTTATGTGGTTCACAGCTGTGAATCTGTTTGGCCCACACATTTCTTAATAACTATAAAATATCCACATAAAATTTCAGATCTACTGAAAATTTGAAGAACCTGGGCACACTAAATTTGTTGCCCCACACGGCTAGATCTCAGGGCCACTTGCTTTTTTTAGACAGTTTGCCACAGGCCTCACTGCTCCCTATTGTCCCATGCTTTGCCTAATTTGCTAATTTATATTATCTGTCTGTCCTCATAAGTGTTTGAGTTTGTCATTTAGGTTTGTGATTTTCAAATCTTATTTTATCAGCAGATCCTTTTTCTCAAACTGTAAAGCAGGTGATAGGGAATCTCATGGTTAAGGTTGGTGTGGACTTGGGATTCCCCTCACTTGAACTCTACCTCCCATCCCAGTAGTCCTTTGAAATTTGTGGAAAGCCCACAGAACATGGTTTACAAATGGTTTTCACGGAGAACAAATAAGTGGCAACATCCTATGGACCCCAGAAATTCAACAGAAGATGCCCTGCCTGGAACCAACACCTTGGAGGTCAAGACCAGCAGAGTTTGAGAAGCCTTAGAGGCTCCAGGGGAAGCCTAGAGAGGACAACTGACTTGCTCATGCACACACAGAAAATGAGTATCTGAGTCAGTGCTTAAGCCCGTGGTTTGCATCTTCTCATCACTTCTGCATTTTTTCCTAGAAGAACCCAAAGTGTGAAGCTTCTGATGTGTGTCCAAGCAACACCCTGAGCCTCAGCCTCACTCAGCCCTCTATCTCCCATCTTGGAATCACAAACTTTTTGGAAATTGAAGACTGACTCCCACTCACCAGGCAAACAGAGCTTGTTGCTGGGGATGGTGCCTCCTAAACTGTGGTTCGACCCAAATTTGGAGCGTCTTTAAAATGTGGAGCATCTTCCTGGCATGTTTATATACCTGGTGGTAATTAAAAAATTACTTTCATGTGAAATGTGTGCGCATAGACATATAAAACAGAAAGAATGCAACATTAACCAGAGTCTTCACCATAAAACATGAGACTTGAAAGGGATTTGGGGGTTATAATGTTGGCTTGGATAACATCTCCTGGTGTTCTGGGTCAGGGGTCATCAAACTTTTTCTATAAAGGAAGAGGTAGCTATTTCAGGCTCAGCAGGCTGTCCAGTCTCTGTTGCAACTGCTCAACACTGCTTTTGTAACTTGAAAGCAGCCATAGACAACATGGAAAGGAATGGGTATGGCTGTGCTCCAATAAAACTTTTTTTTACAAAAATAGGTGGTGGGCTGGACTTGGTTCAGGGGCCAGAGTTGCTGAGCCCTGCTCTCAGTCTGTGTGGGCACTCTGCTTTGTCTTTAGAGGTTCCTTAGTGAAAAAGTCTGAGAGCAGTGTGTGTGGGGGTGAAGGTGGAACTTTCCAACACCAACTCTCTGACACCAACTGGGTATATCATAATTCAATTCAATTTTGATACAAACTATCTAGAGTTAGCACAGACTCCAGAAGTTAAAGGCTTAGAGTCTCACAAGACTGCCCCCCGCGCCCTCCCCCCCCACCGCCCGTTCAAGTTTGCCAGAATGATTCGGAGAACTCAGGAGAGCCCTATCCTTATAATTTTATTATAAAGGATATAAATGAACAGCGAGATAAAGAGTCACAGGGGCAAGGTCTTTGGTGGGGGGTTTGCAGGATTTTATACCCTCTCTTCCAGGAATCCCAGTGTACCACCCTCCCAGCACATCGATGTGTTCACCAATCTGGAAGCTCCGTGAGCCTTGTTGTTTTTTTATTTTTATTTTATTTTTAAATTAATTAATTAATTTATATTTTGCCTGTGTTGGGTCTTCATAGCTGTGCGTGGGCTTTCTCTGGTTGCGGAGAGCGGGGACTACTCTTCGTTGCGGTGCGTGGGCTTCTCATTACGGTGGCTTCTCTTGTTGTGGAGCACGGGCTCTAGGCGCGCGGGCTTAAGTAGTTGCGGCACGTGGGCTCAGTAGCTGTAGCACGCGGGCTCTAGAGTACAGGCTCAGTAGTTGTGGCGCATGGGCTTAGTTGCTCCGTGGCATGTGGGATCTTCCCGGACCAGGGATTGAAGCTGTGTCCCCTGCATTGGCAGGAGGATTCTTAACCACTGCACCACCAGGGAAGTCCCTGTTTTTGTTTCTTTAAATTTTCATTTCCATAAACGTTTGTTTATTTATTTAATTTATTTAAAAAATTTTTATTGAAGTATAGTTGATTTACAATGTTGTGTTAGTTTCAGGTGTACAGCAGAGTGAATCAGTTATACATATATCCACTCTTTTTTTAGATTCTTTTCCCATATAGGCCATTACAGAGTATTGAGTAGAGTTCCCTGTGCTATACAGTAGTTACTTATCAGTTACCTATTTTATGTATAGTAGTGTGTATATGTCAATCCCAATCTCCCAATTTATCCCTCCCGCCGCTTATCCCCTGGTAACTATAAGTTTGTTTTCTATGTCTGTTGAGTCTGTTTTGTAAATAAGTTCATTTGCCATATCATATGATATTTGTCTTTGTCTGACTTACTTCACTCAGTATGACAATCTCTAGGTCTATCCATGTTGCTGCAAATGGCATTATTTCATTCTTTTCTATGGCTGAGTAATATTCCATTGTATATATGTACCACATCTTCTTTAGCCATTCTTCTGTCAGTGGACATTTAGGTTGCTTCCATGTCCTGGCTATTGTAAGTCGTGCTGCAATGAACACTGGGGTGCTTATATCTTTTCGAATTACGGTTTTCTCCGGGTATATGCCCAGGAATGGGGTTGCTGGATCATATGGTAACTCTATTTTTAGTATTTTAAGAAACATCCATATTGTTCTCCATAGTGGCTATACCAATTTACATTCCCACCAACAGTGTAGGAGGGTTCCCTTTTCTCCACACCCTCTCTAGTATTTACTGTTTGTAGATTTTTTGTTTTTTTTTTTTTTGCGGTACGCGGGCCTCTCACTGCCGTGGCCTCTCCCATTGCGGGGCACAGGCTCCGGACGCACAGGCTCAGCGACCATGGCTCACAGGCCCAGCCGCTCCGCGGCATGTGGGATCTTCCCGGACCAGGGCACGAACCCGTGTCCCCTGCATCGGTAGGCGGACTCTCAACCACTGCGCCACCAGGGAAGCCCCTGTTTGTAGATCTTTTGATAATGGCCATTCTGACCGGTGTGAGGTGATACCTCACTGTAGTTTTGACTTGCATTTATCTAACAGTTAGTGATGTTGAGCATCTTTTCATGTGCTTTTTGGCCATCTGTGTGTCTTCTGTTGTTTTTGTTTTTATCTGGGGTTTTATTAGGTCAGCATGATTGATTCCATCATTGGCTAGGTGATTGAACACAACGTCCAGCCCCCCGTCTCCCCTCCCTGGAGGTTGGGGGGTAGGGCTGAAAGTTCCATCCTTGTAGTTACATGCTTGGTATTTCTGGTGTGGCCAGTCCCTCCTTGGAAATGATCTAGGAGCCCACAAGGATTCATCTCATTAGCATAAACTCAGGTATCACCAAAAGGTGTTCATCGTGAATAACAAAAGATACTCCTCTCATTCAGAAAAGGTAAGAGCTTTCTCAGCTCTGTGTCAGGAATGGGGGACAAAGACCAAATATACATATATGTTTTTTTTTTCTGTTTTTAAAATTATACAACAATTGGCAAATGAGTTTCAGTTCATTTCCCAAATCCCATTGATTGGTCATACCTACTCTGAGAGCAATGTTATAGATACTGAGGCTGGGTCCAAGTTCACTGGAAAAGACATCCATTGGTGATGTCTGCTGCAGGTGATATAGGAGGCCTCAGCAGCATGTGTGCCATGTACTGGAGATTCCTAAAGAAGGGAGATCTCTTTATCTGGCATCTGTTTTCCAATTAGGATCTTCTTATCTTTTTGAATTTTGCCCTCTAACCTGTGATCAAGGTACATAACTTCTCCAAGGGTCTGTGCTAAGATCAGCTTATACTAACTGCTGGAGGAGAAGAAGGTGGGAGAAAAGGATCCAGTAAAAAGAAACTTATTTTCCTGGCCAGATTTTAAGTTTCAGGAGAGCAGGTATTCTAGTCACCGTGTGTAAGAACTCAGAGGTAAGGACTGTCAGGACTGTGGCCCAGTCTAGCCTTTAATTACATGCAGAGTTCAGGAGGAAAGAAGGTGGGGCATCAGAAGTCAGCGAGAGAGTGCAGTGAGCAGCTTCCTGAGGTGGGGAGGGCCCATCAGGTGCCTGGGCGATAGGCAGCATGGGGCGGGTGGAGGGCAGAGGGGAGGGCATATCAGGAAGCAGAGTGTCGAGTGGGGCATAAGCGTGTGATTGAGGAGAGTGAGGACGTGGAGCTGAGTGCTGGCTCTGGTACCTGACCCTGGGGGGCCTGGGTATCTGGGTAGAGCCAGTAGCAGTGGGAGCCATTGTTGTTCCCAAGCAGGAGAGTGACATGGGAAAATCTGTATTTTAGTCAGCCAAGTTGAGCAGGACAAAGGAGGCAGTGTTGCTATTTGTGGCAGCCTGGTAACTGCAAGAAAGGGGAACCTCTCCAGGTGCACACCCTGGCCCAGGGGGTCGGGGAAGCTGATCACTTACCTTCCTACTCCCACTTACCAAGCAGCCATTCAAGTCCCGAGAAATGGAGTCCTTGGAAAACCTGGAAGCATCTGCAGGAGTCTAGTGGTGGGAGCAAGGAGAACAAAGACTTCTGGAAGGTGGAGGATGCTTAGGAGAAGGGGCATGGATGTCCCAGATGCAGTGAGCAGAGGTTCCCAGGTTTCCTTGTTGAGGCCGATCCGTGTAGCTCCGTGGAGCTGAACTGAACTAGGAGCTTTGGAGTCCATGTGGCCGATCCGGAACTGATGTTCTGATTGGGGTTTTTCACCACCATTGATGAGGGAAGCAGGTGCTGATAACATTTTTGCACATGACCCACATGAACCTGTACTTGTTTAACGGACGAGGACATCAAGGTGGAGAGAACTTAAGTGACCTGCCCTAGCTAGTAAGTGGCAGAGTTCTGTTTTAAACTTAGCTCTTTGTCTCTAGGTTCAGTGAACTTTTTAACGTAACCAGCTAATTCTGTTATTAGATACCGGAGACCAGGAGACTGCAAGGGAGGTGAATGGCTTTGCAAGTGACTCCCTAGAAATCTTTTCTCTGATTCAGCTTCTGGACTATAGTGGACAACTACTGCATCATCCACCAGTGTCTGCTCCCTTTATTTGGGACACCTCCCCTCTTGTAAGCATTCTCCAACTTCTGGAAGTTTCTATTCTCTTTGCTCCCGCCACTAGACTCCTGTAGATGCTGCTGTGTTTGTAGAGGGCTCAGTTTCTCTGGCATGGGCATTGCACCCACACTGGGCCTATCAGAGTCTCTGCCTGGGATTTTTCAGGATGGAACTGGAAAGAAGTCTCCGGGGCAGTCTCTTGATGGTAAAAGCCAGGAGGACTCAGCCTCGGGGTTTTGAGCCATGTTGAGGAGAGAGAATGAAGCCTTGTGCAGAGAGAGGTAGAGGTGAGAGGTGGAGAGAGAAGGTTCTGGTCCAGTTTGGGTTCCCGTTGTTCTGAGGTCCGGCTGGGTCCTGCCTTTCCTCAGTTTTGTCATCAGTCTTCTTTTGGATTCTGTGAGAGAGTTAATTCCCCTTCTGGCTTCAGCTGGTTCAGGCTGGGTTTCCGTCACTGGCAGCACGAATCCTGACTGACGTGTGGTTCACGAGGGAGCATTTGCCATCACACAGGAATGAAATATTTACAGGGCTTGCTCTGTGTGCCTGGCGTTCCTCACAGCTGGAAGGGCAGGGGGCAGGGGCAGGGAGGCTCTGTTCAGAGATTTGGGGTACAGACAGGAGCCATCTGGAGAGGATAGGTTTGTACGAGCTTATCATAGACTCTCAGAGATGTGAAGGGACCCCCAGATGTCACCTAGCTCTGTGTCTGGGGTTGGACCCTAAAAGCTGATTCTGATTCCAGCATCTCTGTCTTTACTGTGGAGGGTGAACAGGAATATCTCCAGATCTCAGGGAAGGGAGTTTCTGACCCCCTGAGCCAGAGCAGGGTCAACTGACTCCGTGTTCATGGATTAATCCCAAGTACTGAGTACAGTGCCTGGCACACAGGAGACACTATAATGTGAGCTGAATGCGTGAATGCTTGAATCTTCTGAGCTCACTCTTGGCCCAAAGCTGTGGGGAAGGATGCTGCCTTTCACAGGCATCCTAGCGATCTTGGTTTCGGTGCTGTGTTTCTTCCCAAAGCTTTCTCAAGCCCCTCTCCCCGCCCCCCGCTGCGCGCGCACACACACACACACACACACACACACACACACACACACACACACTCAGGAGGAGATACATAGGAGGAGGGTCAAGACCCCAAGTCCCAAGAGTGACTCCTCCCTACCACTGAGCCAAGTCCATAGTTCAAATGAAGTCTCTGCTGGTATCTTAATCCTGCCCTTTAGTCTGTCTGTCTGTCTGTTTCCCTCTCTGCAGCAGTGAATGTACTCCATCCTCCCACCCCCAAAGTATATGCAAAACCAATACTGTCTTCCAGGCTCTCAGCAAATGTTTGCTGAGCGAATGTGGAGTGAATGAGATTAAATGGATACGCTTATCTTGCTCTAGTCTCAGTGAGATGATTCACTTTTAAAGAGCTCAGCAACTCATAGGGGAGACGACAGCTCAGGGACTGGAATGAAGGATGTATCAAAGCGCTGGAATAGATGAAGGCTCAGGGTGCCGTGGGCACTCCAGGGAGGGACTCCTCTCAGAGGCTGGAAGAGACTTTCCAGAAGGAGAAGTACCTTTGTACTGGGCTTGGAGGGGATGAATAAGAGTACATCTGGTCAGGGGCTTCCCTGGTGGCGCAGTGGTTGAGAATCTGCCTGCCAATGCAGGGGACACGGGTTCAAGGCCTGGTCTGGGAAGGTCTCACATGCCGCAGAGCAACTAGGCCCGTAAGCCACAACTACTGAGCCTGCGCATCTGGAGCCTGTGCCCCGCAACAGGAGAGGCCACGACAGTGAAAGGCCTGCACGCCGCAATGAAGAGTAGTCCCCGCTTGCTGCAACTAGAGAAAGCCCTCACACAGAAACGAAGACCGAACACAGCCAAAAATAAATAAGTAAATAAAATAGATTTATATTAAAAAAAAAAAAACAGTACATCTGGTCAAGAAGCAGGTGTATCTGTCAGGATGCTTTTAGATTTACAAGCGACGGAAAAAAATTTTGTTATCTTAAACAGAGGCAGTTCAGGCTTCAGGGCTGGTTCATTCAGCATCTCTGTCGTGTCACCTGGGACTCAGGTTATTTCTCTCTCTCCACACTGTCATCCACTGTGTTGGTTTCAGTCCATAGTCAAAAGATGGCTGCGAGCAACTTTGGAGGCTGTGTGTGTTCTTGTTCTGGTCTAGTGGGAGAGGGAGAAATAACTCCCCCAAGCATGGGTTGTAACTCATTTGGGGCAACTTCAGAGATGAACCTGCCCTGGACCAGTGAGTCACCATGGCGATCCCCTGTGTTAACTGGCTTAGACTACTAGGACCCATGCCTGGGGAGAATGAGCTCCACGTCCCTTGAGCCACTGGACTTTGTGAAAAGGACAGGATACCAGCACCAAATTGAGGCTAGGAGGAATGGGGGATGGATAGGCAATGAAGAGAGCCCACACAGGGGTGGGGGGTTGGGAGGGGAAGATGCATGGGCAGGCCGTTTCGGCTGGGGAAACCATTGATGCCAAGTTATGGTGTTGGGAATGGGCATCCTGTTTGGGGGTGGCAGGAGCCAGGTGGGTGGGGGGTAGCTAGAGAGGGGTCTGAGCGACAGCCGTCCAATGATGGCAGAGTCTGAATGCCCTGGCCCTGTGGGGAGTGGGCTCTCCCCGGGACGGTGGGTTTCTGTTACCAGGAGAAGGGGAAACGGGAAGCGTGCGGGGCAGGCCCACACCACCCCACCTCCATTCACTCCATAATGTTATTCCTGGAATCGCCATCTGTGCTGGGTTGGGTTCTGCTGGCTTGGCCAAGGAGGAGACCTGCATTTCCCAGAATCCCCTTCTCTGTGGGGTTCTGAGTTAGGGTTGGCCAAAAGTAGAATTGTGTGAGATTTGGAAGGTGGAAGCGAGGAAGAATTCATCCTTCTCAGCAGGTTGTGGTGATCAGATACGATGACAGACAGACCCAGATACGTCAAACAGGTGCCAGCTTCCTGTTCATTTGTCTGACACCCGGCCTTGCCAGTGGGATCATCGGCGGCCCCAAGCCCCCCACCCAGTGCTGGACAGAAGGTCCCCCAGAGGCGGCAGCCTGTCTGTGAGCTCCCTGATCAGTAGCTGGATGCGCTGTGGTTTCCCGCCAGCACCCACTTGTGCCAGTGCTTTGGGGTACGGAAGCCTCCCTCGGGTCCTCTCCCAGATTTTCACCTGTCCAGCTGCACCCATGACTGGGTAAGCCCCTCTGTGAATGGGGCTAGACATAGGACTTGGCCCTGTGTGTTGGAGGAGCTCATGTGTTAACAAGGCAGCACACTTAGGACCCTGCCCAGCATAGAGTGGGAGCCACCAAGTGTGAGTGGTTGCTGTGAGCACCTCCTTTTCTGGTCCAGGCACCGGCCAGCTGTATGCACAGGTATTAATTCATTTCATCCCTCCATCAATCCTATGAGAGTGGTACTGCAATTAACCCCACTTACAGAGTCACAGAGAGGCTATTAGGTTGGAAAACATGAAATTGCTACTTTTGTAGGCCAAACACTGTTCTGTATCAGCAAATGCATGTGGCTCCCAGCTAGTACGACTGTGGGTCTCACAGCTGGGCAACCTGCCTGAGCTGTGCAGCCTGCACGTTTACTGAGCGCCTACTGTGTGCTGGAGAGACTGCACCTCCATTACAGCACTTACAGCATCACAGCAGGGCTGTTCGTGCTATACGTGCTGTGTGCACATGGAAGAGGGAACCATGGGCTATTTTAAATACCTTTCCCCCAAACCTTAGCTCACTCCTTCAGTATCCAGTTTAGATACCCCTCCTCCATGAAGCCTTCCTTGACTTCCCCCAGCAGAGGCATCCACTCGTGTAAGGGCGCAGAGGCAGGAAAGGGCCCTGCTCATTGGGAGACAATGTAGGAGGTTTGAGTGGCCAGGGTGTCGAATGCACTCTGGGGAGAGGCTGGAAAGGGAGCTGAGTGGTGGGGGATAGGCCTCAGAGGCCCGGCAAGCTTGGCTCCATCGTTGTGCTGAGAACGAGTTGCCAGGGCCAGCCCTGCTTACCCCTGCAATGGCCCCGAATCTGCTCCCTTTATCTTTGTCTGCTCATGGTCCTGCGGGGAGGCTGCTCTTTGTGGAGGGCATGTCACAGGCACCTGAAATGGCCCAGGAGATGGGAGAGTTTCTGAGCCTGGTTGGCATCATGGCAGGACCCTCCTGTTCATGCCCACAGGCCCCGGAAGGGTGACTGCGGCCCTTGGCCTGTGCTCTGGGAGTCTCAGGCAGCCCCAACTCCCACTCCCCACTTTCCTGAACGCGCACCCACGGCTTCGTTCCAGCAAGTGCCATCTCAGCCCAGGCCTGATGCTGCCTGACTCAGCTTCCTTGTTTTCTCTGGCCCTCAGGACACCCTCGCTGCCCTTGGCGTGTCCTGCCCATCCCTGTGTCCATCCTGCGCTCCTTGTCTGGTGTGGGGGAATCAGACAGCCTGGATCAGAAGCAGGCTCTCCCTGGGCCTTGCCTGGGACTGTCTGGGATGCCCCTTACCCTTCTGTGTGCTTCAGAGCTCAGGCTCCGAGCCTAGGCTGCCTGGTAGGAGTCCTGCTCTGCCCCCACCCCCAACCAGTTTCTTGTCTGTAAAGTGGGCTTACAGATAGCACCTACCTCGGAGGCAGTGTGTGCCGGTAAACACTTAACAGCCGGCTCTCCAGGTGTAGTTCCAGCCCAAAAGTTGGTTGGCATTTTTGTTTACAGTAATGGGTAAGGTGAAAGTGAAACAGTGAAAGGTATATACAAACTTCACTCATCCTTCAAAGACCTGAGGGACCTCTCTGATGAATCGGATGGTCATTTTTGAATATAGAAAAATATTTCCTCTTTTTTCGGGTGCTAGTCACAAAGCAACAGCTGCAGACTCAGGCACACCTTCAAGTTTCATTTGCATGATTAATATTTTCTCTATCACTTTCTTAAGTCTAGGAAATCAACAAAGAAAATAATCAACTCCTGATTTGCAGCCCTTAACGATTCCCGTGTCACGTCACCTAAAGCAGAATTGGGAAGAGAGACTTGATAGCCACCATTATATAGTATTTCCACCCCACAGATATAATACAATAACGTCGAAAAGCATAGATAACAATAAAATGTAGTAAGATAATTGGGAAATGATGGGTTTTGAATTTGTGTAATTTAATTTTTAAATAATAGCTGTATTTAATACACATCCTGTATTATTCCTGGAAATGTAACAACTGGCTCTTAGAAGCTGCTATGAGTTGGCTCTAGTATGCCACTCCAGGGTTATTGTGGGGAAGAAATAATTTAGTATTTTGAAAATGCTCAGAATACCCTGGGACACTCCTGTCCTCAGACCTGGACAAGCTTGGCTCCTTCCCAGGCCCCATGCTCTGCAGTGTCTTCCTTGAAGTTTTCAGGAAATGTACGGTGACCCTGGTCCCAATTTCTCCACTTGGGACTCTCCCCACGTCAGGTAGGTTAGGTAGGCTGCAGGACTCAGGCCTATGAGGCTGACCAGAGCCTAATTTGGGGAGGGCCATCTGTCGAGTGGATTACCTACATTGGCCAGCATGGAATTTCTTTTCTATTTTAATTTTTTAATAGCAGTGTTATTAAGATATAGTTCACATACCATATAGTCACCCATTTAAAGTGTGTAATTCAATGGTTTTTAGTATTAATTCAGAGTTGTGCAACCATCACCAGAATAAATTTTAGGGCATTTCCATCTCCCCAGATGAAATCCTGTACTGTTTAGCTGTCATCCTCCAATTTCTCCTATCTCCCCCAGCCCTAAGCAACCACTAATCTACGTTCTGTCTGTAGAGTTGCCTGTTCTGGGCATTTCATATTGAATGGAATCATGTAACATGGGGTCTTTTGTGACTTACTTGTCACTTAGCATAATATTTTCAAGGTTCATCCATGTGGTAATATGTATCAGTACTCCATTCTTTTTTATGGCTAAATAATATTCCATTGTGGGGAAATGTCACATTTTGTTTATCCATTCCTCCACAGATGGACCTCTGTGTTGTTTTCACCTTTTGGCTATTATGAAGAATATTTCTATGAACACTTGTGTACATATGTCTATGGACATATATTTTTATTGCTCTTGTGTATATACCTAGGAGTGGAATTGTTGGGTCATATGGTAATTCTATGTTTAATCGTTTGAGGAACTGTCAGACTCTTTTCCTAAGTGGCCATTTGGAAAATGTCCCATTTTCCTTTCTTGCCAGTAGTGTATTAGGGTTCTAATTTTCTACATACTCACCAACACTTGTTATTATCTGACTTTTTGATTCTAGCCATCCTAACGGGTGTGAAGATCTCTTTCATTGTGGTTTTGATCTACATTTCCCTAATGGCTAATGATATTGAGTATCTCTTCATATGTTTCTTGGCCATTTTATGCCTTCTTTGGAGGCATGTCTATTCAGATCCTTTGCTCATTTTTAATTATTTTTCATTTTATTATTGAGTTATAAGAGTTCTTTATGTATTCTACATACAAGTCCATTATCAGATATATGATTTGCAAATATTTCCTCCTATTGGGTGGGTTGTCTTTTCGGTTTCTTGATGGTGTCATTTAAAACAGAAAAGTTTTCCATTTTGATGAAGTCTAATTTTTAATTTTTTCTATTGTTGTTTGTGCTTTTGGTGTCACATCTAAGAAACCATTGTCCAATCCAAGATCACAAAAATTTATCCGTATGTTTTCTTCGAAGAGTTTTATAGTATTAGCTCTTACATTTGGGGTTTTGGTCCACTTCTGGTTAATTTTTGTTTATGGTGTGAGGTAGGGATCCAATTTCATTCTTCTGCATGTTGTCCCAGCACCGTTTTGTTGAAAAGACTGTTCTTTCTCCTTTGAGTTATTTTGGCATGCTTGTTAAAAATGAGTTAACTATAAATGTGAGGGTTTATTTCTGGATTCTCAATTCTAATCCACTAATTTATATGATTATCCTATACCAGTACCATACTGTCTTGATTATTGTAATTTTTAAGTAAGTTTTGAAATTGGGAAGAATGATTCCTCCAACTTTCTTCTTCTTTTTCAAGATTGTTTTCGCTATGCTGGGTCCCTTGAATTTCCATATGAATTTGAGGATCAGCTTATCCATTTCTGCAAAGAAGCCAGTTTGAATTTCGATAGGAATCTCATTGACTCTGTAGATCAATTTGAGGAATGTTTCCATGTTAACAATATTAAGTGTTCTGATCTATGAACATGTGATGTCTTTCCATTTATTTAGAGCTTTAATTTCCTTCAACAATGTTTTGTAGTTTTGAGAGTATAAGTTTTATATTTCTTTTGTTAAATGTATTCCTAAGTATTCCTTTTGACACTATTGCAAAATAGTGTCACATGGAATTGTTTTCTTAGTTTCATCTTCAGATTCTTCATTACACGGTATTTCTTTTGTGGGATTACATGACGATTAGGTCATCAGAATGGTGCTGACACACTGATTTTGAATGACTCAAATTATTTATATAGACAAGGACTTCCTGAAAAATATTACCTTGAACACACTAGGGGTATCCTAGCTCTTTCTAATTCTGAGTTGTTGTTTTATTACAACAGTTCATTTATTCATTCACTGATTTATTAGTTGAGGGCCCCCATGGGCAAGACACTGTATTAAGAGCGAGGGGTATATCAGTGGACAAAGCGTCTGTTTGCCCTTATGGAGCTTGCATTCTAATGGGGAAGGCAGATAATAAACCAACTAGCTAAGTACTTAATATAATCTCAGGCAATCACAAGTGCTTTGAAAGAAAATGAATAGCCTTAGGATAGGGAGTTGAAGGGCACAAAGGCAGATGAAATGGGGTGGTGGGGAAGGCCTCTCTAAGGAGGTGGCTTGGGGACAGAGTGAAGTGTGGGATGGGCCGAGTGGAGAGCCAGAGGATGACAACAGGTGCAAGGCCCTGGGTGGGAAGAGGCTCCAGGGTTTGGGGAACTGCAGGGAGGCCAGTGTGGCTGGAGCAGGAGATGGACGCAGAGAGGGATGGGGAAGCTGCAGGGTTGGAAAGAGGCCAGGCCATGGGGTTCAGTGGCCACAGGAAGAACCGTGGCTTTTATCCTGAGTGTGATGCAAGTCGCTGCAGGGCTTAGAGAGTGGAAATAAAAAGGTTATTGAGAGCTGGAGGAGACACAGAAGGTGTCTTGAAAGTCCAGGAGTTGAGTGGAATCCTGCAGGGAGAATCTGCATAAACTGAGACTGCAGAGGGAAGCAGGCCACATGGGAGCAGCAGCAGGAAAAAGGCAGCAGCGTCGGGGCTGGCTCTACAGAGCAGATGGGAGTGTCGTGGAGCAAGACAGAAGAAGAGAGGGAGGCGATTCCAGGGATGGGCTGGCTTGCTCTCTGGTTATATCACAGCCCATCTATAAGGCATCATGGGTTTTAGCTCAGAATGGAAATCAAGGCTTGAGAACCCTAAGATTGAGCCTGGCTCTGACCTCAGTGTGCTGTGTGATCTTGGTCATGTCACTTTCCTTGAGGCTCAATGCTGTAGTTGTACAATGGTTAACTTAGAGCAAAAACAGCTCCAAGTATGTAGGCCCTTTAATGGTATCCTTGGGGATTGCTTAATGTACCAAACCCTGGGAGAGAACCCTTGATGGGAGAGAGGTACCCCCTTCTGGTGACTAACCTGGTCTACAGCTGCCCTAAGTCGAGAAGCTTCCTGCCCAGAGGTTTGGTATGGATGAACTAGAGTGTTGCTATATCTCTCCCTTTCAGCACTGCCTTGCTAATGTCCTTGCCTGTGTCTGGTCTGTCAGTGGCCCAACTTGTAAGGGGCTAATTGGTTGGAATTAAGTGTGGCTGAGTTGACATGTGGGGATGAAGTGAGATGGAGAGGGGTTAAAAGTGGCAGTGCCAGGCCCAGCTATGCCACGTTCTTCCAGAAAGAGCCGGAAGGGCCTCTAACACTGAATGGTTCAACTCCATTGGTTTGCAGAGGAAGTAGGTAGGGCCCAGAGAGGGTGTGACTCCTGTCTTAGGATACACAGTAAATTGGAGGCAGAATGAAAAACAAGGCTCCTGAATCCTCTACCCATAGTCTTTCCACTATACCCCACTGCCTCTGATTAGTTGGGATCAATGAGGACCAGGAGAAAGAATTAACATGAATCAGAGAGAAGAATTTGTCTGAATGTTGGGTGGATGGTAGGAGAAGTAAGAAGTGAACATGCTAGTGGCAATCACATTTCTATCTGATAAGGACCCATCAGCACAGAGGCACAGACCGTGGCGGGGCTGGGATCCGGCTCTGCTTGCCTGGGGCCAGCAGCAGAGAATGCTGAAAAATCCTGGGGAGCTAGCCTGAGAGTACTTGCTGTGTCCTGCCTCTGCACCTGCCATTGCCTCTGCCTGCATGATCCCGAGAGTGTCCTTGTTGGCCAGAAATCTTTCTTTTGCTCATTTGCAGGGCTGAGGGCAGCCTCTCCCCTGGGCTGCTCTATTCAGAGCCTGGGGGGACCTTGTGGATGCTGAAATTGAGAAAATAAGTTACCCTCATTTTGGTCACCACTTTGGGAATATAATATTGGGGACACTTGAGAGAGGAGGTGAATTGCACCCTCTAACGGACTGGCCCAGCACTTAAAAGACAGTAGACTCCTCCAGGCCAAGTGTGGCACCTGCTGGCACAGCCTGCTGGCATCTGAGCGGCAGTTGCCACTTTTCAGAGTATTTCCTCCTTCCTTACCCTCTTTAGCCTCCTTTGCCGATTGCGGTATGGTGGCTACTGCCTTTGCCCTGACCCCTAACCTTGCCTTCTCCTGGTCACTGCCCGTCTACTCCTCCTGGGCTCTGTGGTGGCTGTGTGCTACAAGCCAGGCCAATCAGAGCCCTTCCCCAGGATTTTTGCTACTCGAGCTGGCCTAGAAGAATGTTTAATCCTTTTTTGGTACCAATTTGCTTAGATATAAGCCAGAGATGCCTGTGGCCAGTATTTCATCCTCCTGAAAACCTGACAATGGGAGAATAAAGTGAATACTCAGAGAAGCACAGAGGATGGAGATGGAGGAAGGAGAGAGAGTGTCCTGGGGCATTTGAGTGCCTGGATCCCACTGTTCCTGTGGCCAGCCAGATCTCTCCTCTTTTTGAAAAAGTTGGTTCTCTTGAGTTTTTATAGCAGCTGAAGGGGCTCTGACTAAGCGATGGGGCTGATAATCCTTGCTTGGCCTCCTTCTGGGTTGTGAGAATCCAGTGCCCTGCTGTGGTCCACAGTCAGGCAGGGCTAGACCTTCGAGAAGGCTCCCCCCAACTCTGACTCCTGTCTGGAAGCCTTTCCACCCACCATGTGGAAAAATAGGTAACCCAGAAAGGACAGGAAGAGTAGGAACACATAACTGGTGGAGCCTGACGGGCACAGTAACTCTCTTTTATGATAAAACAAAGAAATAAAACTCTATTTTACAGATTAGAAAATCAAGTCTATGTTAGCTTGGCTCCTTCAGGCTCTGGGGGGGGGCAGGGTATGAGCCCGAATGGCCGGCTGGATGAGATGAGTCCCATCCCTGGCTGGCACCTGGACCAGCCTCCAGCACTTGAACTCCTTTCTTGGTCAGGGATGCCCAGAAATGCCCCACCCTGATCTCTGGGCCAGACTGATGCCCTGGGGTCCAGCTCACAGGCTCTTTTCTGGACATCTCTCTGGAGATTTAGGGTTGACCAGGGCTATGTGATAAGAATCGTTGAATGTTAGTGTCTAGAGGAATCTTTGAGACCCAGAGTGGAGATGAGTGTAGGAGATGAAGACACTTGGCCATGACCTCACAGCCATGTAGCTGCTGTGTCCTGGCCGTGGTAACACTGGAAATCCAGGCTAGGAGCTCCCGCTGCTGCTCTGAGCAGTCACACTGCTTCCTGCTGCTCCATCAGTGTCCTCGGCAAGTGACGTTGGACCGCGTCCCAGGACCTAAATGGTATCCCAGGGTCAGACCTACATGACGGGGGATCCACAGGTCTGTTGGATATTACTCTGTGGCATCTTATCCAAGTGCATTTAAAAAAATAAAAGGCTTAGGTTCGGTGACAGGCATCTTTGGAGGAGACTCTGGAACTTGCTTCTTGCATTTTTGAATATTTATACTCTGCTTCACGAGCTCAGCTATAAAATCCAGGTCTGTCTTCTCTCCTAGACCTCCTTTGTTGTAGATACAGAACTTGCTTCAAAGAAAAAAATATATGAATGGTCCATGCAGTAAATTCCCCCCATGGCCAAAGGAATAAACCAGTGGCTTTTTAATAGACCCTCTGCTGGGCCATGCTTTGTGAGGTTCTCATCACTCTTCCAGGTAACTGGTCAAGGATGAAAAAGTCCTCCCCTTCCCTCCCTCCATCTCTCCTCCATTCTGCTGACCTCAGAATGGAAGGATGCTCCGACCCAGCCAGGCATTCTCTGCTCACCAACCCCAAGCACTGTGTCTGTACCTTCCCCTTTTGAGACTTTCTCTGCAGTACATCCTCCTCCACTCCCCCATGCCCATGGCCTGGCCCTCTGTGAGATCTTCAGCCAGAAGTGGTGTCTCTCTAGAGGTGTATAATAAGACATGGTTCATGTGAAGGTCCCACACCATGAGAAAGAAAGAGGTGAGGGGGACAGGGCACTGCACTTGGAGTCAGAAGACGGGTTGGAAATCCTGATTTGGCCATGTATTCACTGAGCCAAGTTGCTTCACCTCCTTGGCTTCTCTGACCTGTTGCATGGAGCCAATTATACCTCTCTCAACCTGGCTTGTTGGGAAGCTAGATGTAAGGGGAAAGGCGTGTGCAAATCCTCCGGGCACAGAGCAGGTGATGAGGCCTGATGGGCTGGGGCCCACTGGCACTTCTTGCATGAAGGAGAACAGAAGAGCCGGAGCCAGAGAGCTGAGAGGTTGCTGGAGCCCTGATGGGGCGGGACAGCCACTGAGGATTTCATGAGATGACCAGTCAGGTGCCTCCAATTCCCGGCGCCAGTGAGAGCCCGCCTCTGTACCCAGACGGTGCTAAGTATTTGTGAAGTGCAATTTGTCCCCACTGAGCATCTGTTTTGCTTCCCTCAGCACCAGCCCCTCAGGAAATTCCCAGCAGACCCTCTGTGTGTGCCGCAGAGTGAAGCCTCCCAGCACGGCTGCAAACAGCCTTCCAGCAGGGGACTCTTTCTAAGCCTAAAATGGGCTTCATTTCAGTGCTTTTGTTAGCATTCTCCACAGGGGACGGGAGGGGACAGAGCTGGGTGGTGCGGATGGAGGAGGGGGCCAGGGCTCCCTGTGGAGGAGGTGCCGCTTGGTTCTGGGGTCCCTGGATGCTGCGGCAGACAGTGCAAAACGAGCCTGCATCTGTCTGCCCGGGTCTCCGAGGGGCCTTGCCTGTCAGTCCACAGGCCGGCTCAGCACCTTATTTCTCAATCAGCATCTCCGGTGCCCAGTGGGCTGGGCTGGTGGTGGGTGTCACGGTCATGTTGCCTCATGAACGGAAGGCTAGTAATCCTTGTGATGTGGAGATTCAGAATGGGCTGTGGGGTTCCTTCCTTTCACTCATTCTGTGCCCACATGCAGTCATTGAGCACCTATTCCCTGCCAGGCTTTGGGCCAGCCCCTGGGCACTCAGTGGTGGGCAGGAAACACCTACCCTGACCCTTCCATCCCCTTTGCTGAGGCCCTGCTGTGTTTCTCACCCGGATTATGGCAAAGCAGAGCAAGCCCGTGATGAAACAGGCAGACCCCGGAACCAGACACCTGGGTTAGCTCTCAGCTCTGCCGCTTCCCTGCCTGGTGACTTTGGGCAGGAAACTTTCCTTCTCTATGCCTCAGTGTTCTCATCTATAAGATGGGGATTATCATATTACCTAGATTATGCAATTGTCATGAAGTTTGTTAGACTAGTGAGTATAAAGAGCTTGGAGCAGGGCCTGGAACCTGGTAATTAAATAATCGAATAGTAAGTAACATCATCGTGCTACTTTTTGTGTCACTCTCTTCTAATCCATTCTATGCAACATATCCTTTTGAACTTTCTAGAAGGTAGGTCTGATTATGATAAAGTCATTCATGGATTTCCCGTTGGTTTAAAGTCTAAACTTTTGCATGACCATCAGACCCCTGCTTTTCTATCCCCACCCCCATCACATTTCCCAACTGCATCCCCACACCCACTCCTCTCCCCTCCCTGCATTACAGCCATCCAGGTGGCCTGCCATTTGCTCAACCTGCTATACTTTCTCATACCCTGCTCCATATGGGGACCTTTCCTCTTCCCTCCTTACCTCCTGGGAGACCTGCATGGGTCTGTCAAGAAGATTTCTCCTTCCCCAACCAAAGCCAGCCTTTCTCTTGCCTGCACCCCATCAACTCTGTCCACCCTGGCTCTGCTGCGTTGAGCAGTGTTTTGTAGTTGTCTGAGCAAACGTGTGTCTTCCATTGAACCCTGGCCATGCTGGCTTCCTCTCTGGGCTGGTACAAGTCGACCCTCAGCAAATGGTTGTTGAATGAATGAATAAACAAGGCACTTGATGAACACCTGTTAGACTAGAATGAAGAAGCAGGAGATCTCATTTTATCTTTACAACCACCCCTAACCCAGATGGGGAAACACTCGAAGCTAGCTGGGACAGACCTGCCACCTTGGCAGTGTGAGTGACAGCTGGCTGGCCTCTGGGTGGACTGAAAGTAAGGCCCAGATCTTCCTGACCCCTGGGACAGTGCTGATTCTCCTCCCCCATTAGCACAAGTTCCTTTGCTGGGGCACAAAAACTGTATTTTCCAGAGATGCCCATCACACTATCTCCATGCCACATGCTCTTCTGCTGTGTGACTTTGCCCATCCCCCATCAGGAGGTGGACTCCTATCCTGCTTGCTTTGAATCTGGGCTGGGCTTGGCCTGCTTGACCAATAGGATGTGACGGAAGTGATGTACCAACGCTTCCAAGAATAGGCAACAAGAAGCCTTGCAGCTTCTGCCTGGCTTCCTCGGATGTGATGCGCCCTCTGGGAAGCCAGTTGCCATGCTATGAGATGGCCAAGCCACATGGAGAGGCCACGTGTGGGTGATTTGGCGGACGGCCTCAGCTGAGCTCCCAGATGACAGCCCAGCCATGTGAGGGAGCCATCTGGGACATCCAAGCAGTCAAACCTTCAGATGACTTCAGCCCCAGAGGACATCTGACTGCAGTCCCATCTGGGACCTGGGGTGGGAACTGCCCAGCTGAGCCCAGTCAATCCACAGGAACATGAGAGGTGATGATACATGCTTGTTTTCAGTCACCGAGCTTTGGGGTGGCGGTTAGATTAATGGAACCTTGGACTTGGTGCTGACTGGAGGAGGACGAGGACATGACCGCTGAGCCCTGTCTCTGGGGACAACTCCAGAGGGCCTCTGGCCTTTGAGTTTTCAGGATGTGGAAGAAGGGACTAGGGGGTGGGACACCTTTGATCTCTAAGGCCCCCTTAGCCTCTGCAGACTGCCCTGGGGCAGAAGGTAGAGGGAGGGTTGAGATTACCTTAGGCTGTAGGAAATGACCACGATTCAAATGCACAGATAGAATGCCTTTGTCCGCATCCTGCCCCAGCTCGTTCTCTGTCCACTCCTCCAGGAAAATGGCCTAGATGCTTGAAACGTGGCAGGAGGAAGGAAAATGGTGATGGAGCGCCCACTCTGTGCCAGGGGGCTGACCTCATTATTTTCTTGCCCTTCACAACAATTTGATAAAAGTGGGAGTGTTGGGCTTCCCTGGTGGCGCAGTGGTTGGGAGTCCGCCTGCCGATGCAGGGGACTTGGGTTCGTGCCCCGGACTGGGAAGGTCCCACGTGCCGCGCAACGGCTGGTCCCGTAAGCCATGGCCGCTGAGCCTGCGCGTCCGGAGCCTGTGCTCCGCAACGGGAGAGGTCACAATAGTGAGAGGCCCGCGTACCGCAAAAAAAAAAAAAAAAAAAAAAAAGTGGGAGTGTTACCCCCACTGTACAGCTGAGGAAACTGGGTCAGAAATGTTCAGTGGTGGATCCACACAGCAAGCAAATAGTGAAGCTGACAAAGCCCAGGCCTGCGTCTGTCCTGCTGACAATGTTGGAATGGTCTCGCGCGTGCGGGGAGGGCTCCCGGGTCCTCTCTTCAGTCCCGATCTGTTGGCCAGCGCCTGAAATCCCCTCACTGTTGCTTTGCTGCTTTGGCTTAAATCCTGGATCCTGCCAATGCTAATCCCTCTGGAAGGAAGATGCATTAAGATGTTATTAACCGCTCACCGCGGTTGCAGTGAGGTCCAGTTTCTCCCCTGGGAGTCTGTTATGATGGGAGGAAGTGTGGGGTGGGGGACTGCCTGCAAGTGCGAAGAGAAGAGGTGGTACCAGAAGAGGGCTGTAGCCTGGGTCCCTCTCCATTCTTTGCAGTTGGAGCCGATGGTGGGGTTGGAAAACAGAGAAGACAGATCCTTAGCCCTGGCATGGGACAAGCCCCACCCCCTGCCTGAGGTCGAGCTTCCACACACCCAGGGGCAGCTCTAGAGAACATCTAAATCCCCAGCCGATGGCGTCCGCCCCTGGCACGGATGCGGGTGCGTTCATTCTCCTCATCAGCTTCCCCACGTTTGGCCAGCTTCCCTCCGGGGCTCCTGGGAGAGTTGTGTTTAGTTCTGGGCTCCAAACTCAAGTAGTGGCGTTAACCAACTGGCGCCAGGCCAGAGCGGGCAGCCAGGGTGTGGGGGGGGGGGGGGCGCTGACCGTGGCAAAGCAGAGGCCCGGGTCTGTGGGGCGAGGAGGCCGGGGGGGCTGGAGAGCCGGCCTCTACCATGAGAGTGCCGGTCAGCTTGAGCGCGTCACTGCCCTTTGCCCAGTGATCTTAATAACCCTCAGCACGGGCCGTCCTGATGGGTAGTGAGCACGCTGCCACTGGAGGTGTCTGAGCAGAAGGCCTGACTGCCCATGCAGCTCTGTGGAGTGGCCTGTCACAGAAGGAGAAGGGACCAGGAAACTGCAGGGGCCCCTTATAATGCTTGGTTCACAGGCTCTGAGAAGGAACGAGCCCAGCCTGGCCCAGCACGGTTTGCCACCTGGGTTAAAATGAGGGGATTAAGATATTCTGGCTGACCTGGTGCTCATGCCAGCCTCGCAGCTTTCCTCTACTCTGCCCCTTCGGTGCCTGACTTCTCTTGGGCAAGAGGCCTTGCTGCCCTTCCCTCCCTCCCTTTCCTCCTTCCTTCCATTCAGTCAACAAAAGTTTATTGAGTACCTACTAGGCTGGGCAATGTGCTAAGTCTTGGAGGAGCCGGGGGTGAGCTAAATAAATGCAGTGGGGAGCCCCCGCAGGGTGGAAGGGGGGAGGGATGGATGGATTGTAGGGGGTGGAGGAAACTCTGAGAAGTCAGGGCAGTGTCCAGGTTGGAGATGATGGGGGTTGGGCAAGGAAGGTGGCAGTGGGGCCAGGAAAAGTAGACGGATCCAAAGAGCAGGTAGTAGGAAGACTCGGCAAGGCTTGGCTGTGGCAGGTAGGCGAGGGAGAGGAAGGTGACGAAGGTGGACCCCTAGGTGGCTGGTTCGAGCACTGGGTGAGGGTGCTGGTCCTGGGGCACGGCACAGTAGGGCTGGCAAAGCTGCCCCCATACTTAAGTGAAGGCTTCTGCACCCGTGTTTCTTCCCGGGCAGCCCTAGGACCTGGGTCCAGCTGCTCTTGTGCTCCTCCCAACAGCTCCCAGAACCCTTTTGCCTGCAAAGCTTCCCAGGTGCCTGCCCTCCTTCCCGTGGTTCCTCTTCACCTCCTTGCAGAGCAGGGATGATCGACACACCCGCAGGCCAATGAACTGCTTAGCTCCGCCTGCCACCCTAGGTTCTCCGCATCCCTACCCAGCTCTCTGCTGCTCCCCTCCCCCATGACCTCTCAGAGTGTCACAATATAAGAAGCAACTAGGGGCAATCGCGGGCCTGATTTCTACCTAGGGAGGGCCTGGGCCCAGCTGGGTCTTCTTACCGCATCCCGCGTCCCTGGATCCACCCCACCTGGCCGCCGGATGCCTTGAGGAGGCAGGGGAGTTTCAGGCTTCTGGGCCAGGGCCTTTGGCCTGTAAACATTCCTGCCCCATTTAGGGGATTGCCAGATGGGCTTGAGCTGCAGGGGGTGGGGGGAGGGGCTTTGGCTGGGCCTGCCTGTGCCACGTGGGGGATTCGGTGGTTCTCTGTCTCCAACTTAGCTCATTGTGAAGCTGCTCTGAAAAGCTCCTCTCCCCTGCAGCCAGTCTACCTGAAGCCTAGTGCGCCCCCGGGTCCCCCTCCCTGTCTGCACAGGAACAGTGCACCCCTGGGTCCCCTCCCCTGTGTGCATGGGGCCAGTGTGACCCTGGGTCCCCTTCTCTGTGTGCGTGGGGCCAGTGTACCCCAGGTCTCCCTGTCTGTGTGAAGTCGGTGCACTCCTCTCACCTGAGACAAGGGAATCCTAGTCTCCGGGCTTGCTTAGTCATCCCCCAGAGTTTGGGCCTCAGTCTTCAATTTTGGAAACTGAAGATGATCGGGTTCATCTACCTGCCTCACAGGGTGGGAATGGGGTGGCCTTGGCCTAGGACAACCTTTTAAATATTAAACTCAGTGTCACAGGATGTTTGGTATATTCACAGCCTCAAGAAGTCAAATGGGGCTCCTGAGCTATCTCAAATGGAATACTATTTATGCTAACAGCTCCTTTCCTTGAGGCTGTTTTATACGTGCTCTTTAATCATAACAGTGACCTTCTGAGTGTTATTGTATCCATTTACAAAACTGATGTCCAGAAAGGTGAGCGGCTGGGCTCATCATCTCCTGCTAAGGAAGTGGAGAGCTTGCCTGTGTTTTTATGGCTTAGGCCCCAGCTGGCTCTGGCTGGGCGGTCCTGCCTCTCTTTAGGATCACGGAGCACGAAAGAGTGATTTTGGCCAGGACTGTTCTATGCCTGGGCTCCTTCACTCTCCACCACAACCTCGTCTGTGTGGCTGGTCCCAGGTATCGTTCTCCTGTAATAGATGATGAGATAGATCAGAGAGGTAAATAAGCTTTCCCGGGGCCACAGAGCAGCTGGGTGGTAGAACCAGGATCGGAAGCCAGGTTCTCTGAGTCCCTTTCAGGTGCTCATTCCATTCTGTGCCACTTCTGGCTAATAGCATAAAGCTTTCCACGTGGCCTTAACACCTGGTCCAGAGAACTAGTGTGGATGGACCGCGAGAGAAGAGGGCAGTGAGGGGTGAGGCAGGAGGCTGAGCTTTGAGGCCTGTCCTGTTACTGTGAACTTGGGCAATTCACCTCCACCCTCTGAGCCTCTACTTCCTTAGGTGTCAGTTGGGGACAGGAATCTGTGACCAGCTCTCCTTGAGGATAAAGACGTAGTGTGGGACCAGCTCTGCAGATGGGCAGGGGCAGATTTTCTTTCCTGCTGTGGAGCCCCTGCGCGGAGGTCAGCCTCGGCCAATGCCCCAGGGCCAAAGCCCTGCGTGGCCTGCAAGTTGCTAGGGCTTGGGGACAGGCAGGGAGCCAGGCTTGTGCCAGGTGGCAGGAGCGCTGTGCTCTTGGGGGCTCTGGGACAGCCACTCTCAGGCCTGGATGTGCCACTCACAGCGCCCTGTCTCCCAGGCCTGCAGCTCGGGAAAGCAGTCTGGCCCTCGCCGAAGACCCCGGTCTCCAGTTTCTGGGAATCGGCTGCTGTCTGCAGCTTTCTTTCCCAGGAGCTGGTGCCAAGCAGGCCCCGCCTCAGCCTCTGGAGGGCCTCCAGGCGTTCTGTGTTGAGCACTTCTCAGCAGCAGCCGGAAGGCTGACTTCATGGGGACTGGAAGAGACCCAGCAACCGGCCTCTGTCTACCTCGCCCCAGCTGTAAAACGGGGTGCATGGTTGGTGCTTCCAGATCCACACACAGGACTGGCTGCTCCTTGTCCTGTGGGACAGGCCGGAACTCCTCTCCACCAATGCCCAGCTTGCTGCCCCCAGGCAGGGAACCTGCACAGAGCTTTTAACTTTTAGGGAGCATTCCTGTGTGTTCTCTCAGTTCATGCTATGCAGACACTGGAGGGGATGCCCAGGAGCCAAGGTCACCTGCCTGCCTGGTACTGTGCAAGGCCTTGAGGAGGAACCCTCGAGAGACAGCGGGATTCCCGGTGCTGCGGCAGACCCGTGGCTGGAGCGCTGTCTGACCTGCCTCGCTCACATCACATCACATCGTGGAGGCCAGGGCAAGCCCTGGGCGGCTCCCGGGCGGGAGTGCTGGTTCCCACGAGGCCCTCCCTAGGTTATCCCTCAACTGGGCCCATTTAGGGAAGCATGCCCTTCTCTTTTGCCCTGGATCATGGGGTGGTGACATTTTAAAATACTGTTAATAGCTGACATTTATCCAGTGGCACGTGCAGGCAGTGCAGTGCACAGTTACGCAAATTATCTAATCTCGTCTGCACGCCAGCCCTTTGAGAGAGGCACGGTGATCACCCTCCCCGTCTTACCGGGGGAAATCTCATTTGTCTCCACGTCTGTCTCCCTCACTGGGGGCTTGGAGTTGCCTGGGAAGGCAGGGACCATGCCTGGTTCCACTCTGTACTGCGGCCCCTGATGGGTGCTCCATGCTGGTCGACCAAACAAAGGGAGGATGAGGGAGTCTCTGGGACTCTGACCCTTCGCATCGGCCTAATTTGAGGACACTTGCTCTACTGTTATCATCTTAAATGAGAAAGTAGAACCTGAAGTGTGTGTGTGTGTGTGTGTGTGTGTGCACGTGTGTCTCTGCAGGAGGGTCATGGACACAGTGACATGTTGGTCACGAGTGTGAGCTCTGGGTCCTGCTATTTTGGGGGGAATCCTAGTTCTGCCTCTTTCCAGCTGTGTGATTTGGGGTGAGATGCCTAAATTCTCGAGGGCTAAGTTTCCTTTTCTGTAAAGAAGAGGGATAATAACAATATCTGTTTGACAGGGTGGTTGTGGGGATGAAATGAGTTATTACACATAAAGTACGTAGTACAGCACCTGCCCTAGTGAGCACTAGATAAGTGTTTGCTGTTGTAATTAGTAAACAGGGATGGAGAGAGCTGGATAGATGGATGGGTATGTCCTTAAGGGTGCGTGACGAATTGGCCTTGTAAAGCAGGAAGCAGTGCATTGTCTTCTTTCTGTGCACCTCGGCTCCATGGCCTCTCCCACAGCCCAGTGGGACACCCAAGGGCCGCTGAATTTTCCTGTTCCTTCGAGCAAGGTGTGTAGTGTATATTCGTTGAGAGGTGACACGAGGAGAAGGAGGCAGCAGCCATGAAGGGGACTTGTGACTGAGCTGAGAGACCAAGTGGCCCGGGTCACAGGGGACGTGTGGATGGCCTCATGGATGTCCACAGCCGAGCACCAGTGCAGGACAGCTGACCAGGTGCCTCCTCTGGACCCCTGTCCAAAGCCCCCATCCTAGCCTCATGGGAACCTTAGACCAGCCTTTTAGGAACGGTGAGACGGAGGGAGAAAAGTTCTGAGCTGACTGCATTGAAATCTGCATTTACTGAGGAGAAAACCTGAAGTGACTGAATTCACCCAGGACTGACTGGGTTAGCACTTCTGCTGTCAGGGAAAATGGGACTCAGGGAAGAAATGAACTGCACATGTAGAAAAATACCATGAAAATGATATTTTTTGCATACATGCCTATGTGGCTTATGAAATTCTTACCACGGCATGCATGTACATGTTTTCCGTCCTGTCTATAATTTCAAGATATGTGTACTTATGTGTTTATATATATAAAAATTGAAAGAAAAAATAAATCAGTGTATTGGTTATCTCTGGGTGAAGGGACTATGAGCTATTTAAAACATTTTCCTTAATAAACTCTACTGTATCTTTCTAATTTTCTCAAGTAAAAATGATCAAAAAGATAAAATAATTATATATCTGTATTCTTTCTTAGCTATGAACTACGTTCTTCGTGTCAGGGAAATTGGGCCAGTAGGTGATGTGTGCTGGGTAACGGCAAGGCTTTAGGCCAGGGTCTGTGTCACCAGAGAGTCCCCTCCATTCTCTGAGCATGCTTGATTGGGGTCATCTCATTGCCACATGTGTCCACGTGCCGCCAGAAGCCCATGAACCGTTTGTGTCAAATGTGAGAGTCGCCCCAGGGAAGCAGAGAGCCCTCAGAGCCCGCCCACAATGCCAGCTGTGCAGGATCCTTGTCTCCACTTTACAGGTTAGAACCGGAGACTTGGGGAGCCTGGGCATCTCTGCAGGGCCACACGGTCAGGAGCAGCAGAACCGGGGCTCAAGCCCAGGTCTCGGACCTCCAGCCCCAGCGTGCCTCATGCCATGCCACCTCTGGCAGTCAGCAGAAGGTGCTCTGGGACGCACACCTTCAGTACCTGGTGGGGATTTACGGCTCAGAGAGAATAAAAGCTTAGAGGGTTTTGTGATTCGCTCAAGGTCACACAGCAAGGAGCAGAGCTGGAAGTACAACGGCGATGCTTCACACCAGAATATAGAAAGATGCTCAGCAAAGAGCGGGGATATGGGAGAAAGGGCAAAGGAAAGCAAAGCAATGTGAAGAAAGGAAAGAGACTACCAGTGCTTCCCAGACAAAGAACATAGTCCAGTGAGAGAGAGTGCGAGCGTGAGTGTGTGTGTGTGTGTGTGTGTGTGTGAGAGTGTGTGTTGTGTTAGGGGTGAGTGGGAATGGCGTTGCTGGCCCTGGGGGGCCAGGAGGTGAGAATGAGAGTTAGGGAGTGGGGCAGAGGGAAGGAAAAAAAGAAACAGATGGGAAACAGTTCATGAAAGCCAAAAACCTCAAGTCAGACAAATGTTTATTTTATATAGTGTTGATAACAGGGGAAAAAATGCTTACGGAAACTCACAACTAGCACAGGCTAGCGCCAGCTCTTCAGACCCCAGTGGAAAGAGCTAGAAAGTGCCTCCCCACAGCAGGCCAGGCCCAAACGTGGGTGCTTAAGGCCTGCCAGGATAGCCTACCTGAGGAGCCTGCTGCAGCAGAAAGTGCCCTGAAATTAGAGCCCAGGGCTAGAGGCCATAGCAAGTTAGAGCCGGCAGGCTGGTCCGCTTCTCAGAGCCCCGGGGTCCTTGTCTGTGAAATGGACATGGTCCTTCCTGCTCTGTCCACCTGTCGAAGCTGTTGGGAGGACTTCATATCTGACCCACATGGAATAACAGGCACTGGATCTAGCCTCCTGTCTGAAGAAAAAATAGAACATAAGAACCATGGTTTTCAAGACGGTGGGCATCAGGAAGCAAAGTGCTGTGATCTACGAGAGATGGGAGACAAGTGAGGTGAGCCCTATGATTGTCCCCGGTTACCTGCCTGGAGTGAATCCCAGGCTGCAGCACAGGGAGGGGGGCCCAAGGAGCCTGGTGAACTCCCTGATCGGCGGGGATGGAGCTGAGGGTGCAGGGAGACTGCAGTTGATAGAGCTGCACCAGGTCCCCCTCCAGTACTGGCAGAGTTCTCATCAGCGTATGCATGTGAGGCAATTACCTGGGGAGGTGAGGGGGAACACCCAGAGGGTTGTCGGGAATAGAGCATGGAGCTTACACAGGGATGACTATAGTTTCTGTTCCCACCAGCCAGCCTGGAAAACTCACAGCTCAGGAGGCATTGAGTTTACTACTCTAATGTCCCATCCGTATTCAGATATTTCTGCTAAGTCTCCGTATTCAAATATTTCTGCTAAGTCCAGAAAATATGTCCTTGTTTTCAGTCACTTTGTTTGACTCCTGTCCAAACTCAAGCCTCTCTTTGTATTTGGTTTTCATGTCTCTAAACAGAGCAGCTTCTCTGCCCCCTTCTCCCACCCCCTTATCTCTCCTGCTTTTGGCTTGATGAAGAATAGAATGTCCCACATTCAGGATTTGGTTGCCTTCTTTCTTGTGGTGGCAGAACTGGTTCCTCTCTCCTTGGTATCTGTTACACTAGAGGCTAGATCTAAAGGCTTCTCCAGATTCAGGTTCATTTCTTTTGCCAAGAACGCTTCACGGGTGGTGCTTGCTTTCTTATTTTCAAGGTAGTAACGCTCTGTAGTGATTTCCCAACCGGCTCATATCAGGATTGGTTGCTCACTTCAGCTGCTGATAAAGCAGTGCTCTGGCATGCTAACTACCCAGAGTTTTGCTTCTTTTCATCCCATACAAGAAAGCATGTTAGGATGCATGTAGGTTAGAATGGTGTTCGTCTATGAACAACCTTGAATCCACTCAATAAAAAAAAAATCTTTCCAGGGCTTCCCTGGAGGCGCAGTGGTTGAGAATCTGTCTGCCGATGCAGGGGACACGGGTTCGTGCCCTGGTCTGGGAGGATCCCACATGCCTGGAAGCGGCTGGGCCTGTGAGCCATGGCCGCTGCGTCTGCGCGTCCAGAGCCTGTGCTCCGCAACGGGAGAGGCCACAGCAGTGAGAGGCCCGCGTACCGCAAAAAAAAAACTTTCCAAACTTTGATCCTTTTTTCAACCTTAGCAGGCATAACAAATGATGGTGAAGCATGGCATGTCACAACCTTGAACCATTGAATTACCTGGTCCAAAAGGATTAAATGTGAGTTTCAAGGCTTTCACCTACGGGACCTACAAAGTAGGGTGATCAGTTGTCTCAGTTTGCCTGGGACTCAGGGTTTTCAGTACTAAAGTTGGGAACGTTCTGGGCAAACTGAGTCAAACTAGCCACCCTACGACAATGTGCAGACTTGTCAGGTAACCGGGATTGTGAAGAAGCCCCTGAGTGCGTCAGAACTGCCAGGGCATTAGCTTGGCTCCTGTCTGACCCCTTCTTATACCAGCTGAGAAATGGGTGGTTGTCTGGGCTTTCCAGTGATAGAGACCACAGTCTTTTCCTTGAGCTGGCACATTTCATTGGTAAGTTTGACTGTTAGAAAATTGGGCCTCCCTGTAAGTCCCATGAACCACTTGTCGGTTGGAATTTTACCCTGCAGAGCCAAGCATATGATATTGATCAGCTCATCAGACCACTGAAGTCTGACCATGTACCCTCCAAGCAACCTCTCAGGTCGTTGCTGGTCATGACTTCATGTCCTCTCACCCTCCTTTCCCACCCGTGACCTCAGGACATAGTCCAGGTGCTGGTAGAGGAGGGTCATTGGCTCCAGAACAGAAGCTTAACTTGAGGTATGAGAGACTCCTACGCAGAGGAGATGGGCCTGCTCCCTCTTGCCTTCCAGAATCCAGGTCCTCAAGCATTTCCCCTCCCTGCCTCCAAGCCCTAGTGCAATGTGGCCCCCATGCAGGGGAGAAATGTGCTATCAAAAGGGAGACCTTGTGTGTCTTCACACCCTCTCGAGTGGCTGGTAGGGGAAGGGAGTGCCCAGCTCCATCCATTAAGGACGAGCCAGCTGTTCTAACCCACTTGAGAGGGTTTAAAAGTAGAGCCAAGAGTTTAACTTCAAGATGCGCTTTACCTCCCGAAATCAAATCGTTTCATTTTCAGCACAGTTGTTGAACAGACATTCTCGTGGGGTTAATGCTGCAGCTTTCCCAGAAGCTCCTTGTTTGGGATGGAGGTCAGGATGTTATAGGCTCAGAGGCATTTCCATCACCAGCTGGGTGACTGTCCTGGAGACTAGCTGGCTCCATGTAAGGTGTCTCTCCTGTCTGATCCCTGCTCAATGCCATCCTCTCTGTCTTCCTTTCCTCTCTCCAGGATTCCCAGAAGAGCCCTTTAAATGTCCCTTGCTTCTAATCCTTCCCTAGGAAGGCTCTCCTTCCCTAAATGCCTATTTCATACTAATTGCCCACCCCCTCCCAATCCAGTTCCCCAGGCTGTTCCTCAAGGGCCTCTCTTTGGCCCCAAAGGTCTGACCAAACTCCCTCTCTCCAGGGCCTCCACCTTCCTTCTTCTGAGACTAGTGAGAGAGTCTATCTGTTCCCACCTTGGTGTTGAATAAATACCTCTTTCTAGGTCACCCTCCTGCAGGAAGCCTTCCTTGATTATCTTTATCCTCTTCATGGACTTCTCCTTTCTCTGGCCTCCAGTGTCACACAAACCCATGGACCAGTTTCTCTTCCCCAGAAGACGTTTCTTTTCTCCTTGGCCAATTTGTAAGCCCCTGGAGGAGTGAGGCCAAAATGTCTGTGTCAGAGACAGTGAGTGCTCACCAAAGATCCCATGTCATCCCTTACATTTCTAGCCTCCCTGGCTGGAAAGTGGGGCCATGTGACTAGTTCTAGACTGTGAGCAGAGGTGACACGTGTCACTTCCTGGCGGAGGCAGTTAAGAGCTGGCAGGAGTCCTCCATCCCTCCCTTTCTTCCCCTTCTGCAGCAACCACAGATGCTGTGTGATCCAGGTGGCACAGCTACATGATGACAGATCCTCTGTCAGCCTGGTTCCCTGCATGACTGCATGGATCAGAGCTTCCTACTGCCCTGCAGTAGACATGTAATATGATCAAGAAACAGACTTTATCCTGTTAAGTCTCTGAGATTTGGGGATTTTTCTGATGCAGCAGCTAGCATTGTTTAACATTAATACTACATCTCCTTTGTTGTTCCTCCTCCCAACCATCTTCACGTCCCTCTTCCTGGAAGCTCTGAGCACAGATGTCACCTAGTATAGATTCAGTCAGTGAGGGTTTTTAGTCTAAATGATGAATTTCATGGGATGGTAACTGAGACATGGAACTCATAAATGGAACAACTTAAGAGGATGTTCTCTGCAGCACCATGCCCAGTAAAAACCACCCTTGAGCTTAGCCTCCTGGAAAGGCCACCATCCACTGACCTCACCGACCAAAGTCTGGAAGCCTGTAGCATGCTGACCTAGATGTAAAACCAGAGGTGGGATCCCCATAGCTGTATGACTTTGGAATAATCACATGTCCTCTCAAAGCCTTGAGTTAATCACCCACAAAATGACCAAATTATGTCTGCTCCAGGGGCCTGGAACTCCCCAGTTCTGCCCTTCTAGGAAGACCAGCATGTTCCCCAGAAGACGGGGGCTTCTGGGGCCAAACGCTACTGTGGCTGTGTAGGTGTGATACCCAGCTTCCCCGAGCTCCTGGGTATTAGATGTAAAGAAGGTAAAATTGTGATGTAGCAGGGAGAGGCCCTTCTTGGGGCCATGAAGCTTCAGACTGTGGCCTGCCATATGTCTGGTCACTGCCTTTTCTGGGATTGGAGGACATGCTGGAAAGGTGGGGCAGGACCCCTGAAGGGAGAATATACAAGCAATCCCTACCTTCACAATGATATTGGTTAGAAATTTCCATTTGACTGTAAGCCTTTTGGGGGCATGGCTGTAACTTTTTCACAATCTCATCCCAGTGTCCTATTCAGGGCCTGACCCAGAGGAAGTATTGGAAGGGTACTCGGCTTCCCCTGGGGGTGGTGAGTGTCCTGTTGGTGGTTGTGTAAGCTGACGCTGGTTGGTCACTAGGCAGGGATGCAGGGGAGGGTGTTCTGAACTCTGAGAAGGGCAGATGAGATAACCAAGAAGATTTGTCCTGGGCTGAGATTCCCCTGGGGGCTCCTGGGTGAGGCTGCATGGGGCACTGGGGAAACCAGATTTCCCATCAGGGAAGGCCCTGATGAGGTGCGGTTCCCTCTTGCTTCCACGTTGAGGTGGGATGCCTGCAGCACATATTCTTAACATATGTTAACCTTGGCACTCTGCTCCTGCCAAGAAGCTGTCACAGAGGTATTTAGCAGAGGAAACAGTGTAGGAAGCGTTCCCGTTGTACTTTGGGGCACTGTGCAACTAATGGGGCATGTACAATGAGGGGCTGCTGGGCGGGGGTGACCCTGCCAAAGCCTGTTTGGTCCCGCACAAGAGGAGCGGGCATTAACGATGCCTGGCAGCCAACGCGCAGGCCCCTCAGCTGTCACAATGAAGTACAGGTGATGTGGGCTGAGCACCTACTATGTGCCAGGTGCTGGCCTTGGGCCTCACACATCTGCCACCCCACTTCACCCTCACAACACCCCCACCAGGCAGGCACCATCTATCCAGTTTGCAGATGAAGAAGCTGCCTCTGGATCAGCCTGACTGTAAGGAAATCTACCTCTAATAAAACTCTAAGGAAACCGCATTATGATTTCCTTGGTACCCTGAATCCAATGAACCCATCTGGGAAGTGGGAGCCTGCCTGTGACATTAGCTGATGCTACTTGTCTGAGCTTTGGGGTCATGTGGGAATCGTAAGTTAGCCTAAATGAGGATGATTTTATTTGACAGAGGTCTTGGGAAAAGCCATCGACACTTGTCATTGGGATCAGGCTATGTGGTTTTCATCTCTGGAAGCATGTGCGTTTTATGGCCTTTTATTCTCCTCAATCCCAAATACAACATATACGTGTAACACAGCACACACACGCATACACCTACGTGGGGACACATATTCGTACTTGTACATCTGAAATACACAGTCACGATGCTGCTCACACAATGACACGCCCACACACACCTGCTGGTGTACTCACACGCACACATGTGTACCCATAGGACTTGATTTCATGCACACACCCCACATCAAATTGCCTTCCCGCACACACGTTTCCGCTCGTGGACACGCTCACCCGCGTACACATCGAGCATAGACGGAGACTCACATTTGCACATGCTGTTTCTCTGAGCAAAGAAATCTTATCCTTTAAAGGAGTGGATGAGGAAAGTGAGCCAAGAGTTCTCAGCTGCTTTCCGCCCTTCCCGCAGCTCTCAGAGACAATGAGTAGTTGTACGCAGGGACACAAAAGAAAAAGGGCAGGTGGGAGGGGCCTGAGGGCCTGGTTGGACCTCTCCAGGGATGAACTGGTCCTTGCCTTTACCTCCCTGGATTTCAGTTTCCACATCGCTCAAGTGAGGACGAAGCCCTTCCATCCCCTTTATTCGGCCCCTCTAAGTACAGGCATGTGGTGGCCGTTTAGAAAGGCCCAGTTGTCCCTGATGGGCCACAGAGCTTTTCCCTTGCTGACCCAGGTGATGGAATGTGGCAGTCACACCCTCAAGGGGCAGTAAGTAAGGGTCAGATTCTCCTGGCTGCACAGGCCCTTAGCTATTTAGAGTTCCCCTTATTTCACAGGTGGGGGAACTGAGGCTGGGAAGGGAAGGCTGGGCGCTTAGCACCATGACGGGCGCTTCGTAGTTGCTCAGTGGACACTTGGTGAAGGACTGTCAGATGCTGCACTTCCTAGTTGCTCAGTGGACACTTGGTGAAGAACTGTCAGATGCTGCGCTTCCTAGTTGCTCAGTGGACACTTGGTGAAGGACTGTCAGATGCTGCGCTTCCTAGTTGCTCAGTGGACACTTGGTGAAGGACTGTCAGATGCTGCGCTTCCTAGTTGCTCAGTGGACACTTGGTGAAGGACTGTCAGATGCTGCGCTTCCTAGTTGCTCAGTGGACACTTGGTGAAGGACTGTCAGATGCTGCGCTTCCTAGTTGCTCAGTGGACACTTGGTGAAGGACTGTCAGATGCTCCTGTTTTACCACTTTCGAGTCAGCTGTCGAGGCATCTGTGAACTTGGAATGTCAAGGCCTGGATGAGGCAATATGACATTTTGTGCAAGTGACTGTGGGAAATTTGGATGCTGACCTGCCCCTCTGATCCCAGGTGAAGACAGTTGCTCTTCGTCCCTTGTACAGATGCCTCAGCCCGGAAGTGAGAGTTCCTCTTCACCCAGCTTGTCCGGACTCTCCGTGTGCATGTTTGTGCGCCCACCCCAGGCACACACACATGCACACATACTCCCACATACTGTCTTGCACACGCATTCACACTCACACAGGAAACACTCTCCAGTTGATGAGACCTGCAGGGAAAAGAGGTTACAGGGAGGGGCAGTAAGAGTTTTCCAGGCTGAGTGCTTCTGGGGTCCCAAATAGCGTGTCCAGGTTGATCAGTGTTAAAGTGAACTTTGATCCCATGATTCCGGCCAAGCACTGGATTCCACCAATGTGAGCCTGAGCATGGTCTGGTCCTTCCCCTTGCAGAGCTGAAGTCCACTGGAGGGTCGCCACGGGGTCACCGACACTGAGGGCCACAGCTGGGAGGAGGGTGAGGACAGTCCCGTGGGTGCTCTGAGGAGGGAATGATAGACTCCCGAGGGGCTCTGGTGAAGAGAAGGGAATAGTGAAGGGCATATAGAATTTTGCCACATAAAGGAGCGGTGGGCTGGAGCTGTGTGTGTGCGCCGGCCTGAGGGGCAAAGTGTGCAGCATATTCTGGTGGGCAGGTGGTCCCGTGCCACCAGAGCCAGGGCTAGGAGGGGCCAGAGAGGCAGTGTGGGGACAGATGGGAAGGGGCTTCATGTTTGCTGGGGTTGGTGCTGTTTTGTGGGTAGGGGAGTGGGTCCCGTAATTGGTTTATAGATAGAAGGGATGAGAAAGGTGACCTTGGTGGCCATGAGGAGCCCGACTAAGGCGGGGAAGTAGCATCTAACTAAAGGCACCAGAGACGGAAGTAAGAGATCAGAGGTCCCCGCCCTTTGGAGCTTCCAGGCCAGACAGGAGTTTGGTGCAGTAGCTGCGGCAGGTGTGTTAGGACACGGTCACACCAGCAGAGGCTGTGAGAAGTGAGAGGAGGACGGACTGGCAAAGGGTTTCTGAGTCAGGCCCTAGAAGGGGTCACTAAGCGCGAAGTGTCAAGGACAAAGGCGAAGGTTTGGCTGGGGAGGGAGGTGGGCTTGCCATCCCTGAGGTGGGCTGGACAGCGATGTAACATCCCTCCCCAGGCCACCTCAGGAAGGAACCGGCCATTGTTTGTCAGCCCGTGCTGTTGTGGGAGCAGTAGCCCAGAATATTAAAATCGTTCTCAGGTTTATCTCCTCCCTCTCGTTGCTCGTTTGAAATCCTCGCAATTTGGAGGAGAAAGTTACTTTAATCCTCTGGTTCCTATCAGCCTAATTATAGTTTCAATAGACGACGAGCAGGGCTCTAAATGAGATCGGAGGACACGGGAACACATTATGTTGGCGCTAATAATGATCTGTCTTTGTTTTATCATTTCATGTTGTTGCTTCTCGTTTTGGCTGCCTGAATTCTTAATGCCTTCGAGTGTCTCAGGGAGATTGCTTCCTCTTGCTGCCAGGCCGGGACACAGTTGCAGACTTGCATATGAAGATACCCAGCCTGGTGCCTGTAGCTAAGAAGCCAGCCGCCATTTAAATTTCAATCAGCCCTTCTGTTTGTGTGTGAGTTCCTTGGATGGATGGAATTAGCAATTTTGAAAAATTGATTAAAATTGCTGGTTTCACGAAGCCTCAAAACATCAAAATCAATCTTTTTTTTTTTTTTTAGATACACCAAGATTTTTGTTAGACTCACCATGTCTGCAGTATGATAAACTGCCAAGCCTGCTGGTGGGGTGGTGAGGAACCGGGAGCTGGGCGGGCTGGGGCTTGTCTTGGCTCTAGACCAACTTCTGTGCGGCCTTCTTAAGTGTTTGAACCTCTCTGTTTTTTTCCTCCATCTGTGGCATAAATGGGTTTGACTAGATGGGGATCTCTAGAAGGCTCTTCCAGTCCTGACACTATATAATTATGTGCTCAGAGTCAGGTGAAAAATGAATGGATCTTTGAAGGTAGAATCTGCATTTAGATGAGGTGAGAATACTAACAACAGATAGCATATGAAAAAGTACAGTTAGCCCCATTTTCAGTTGTAGAAATGGAGGCTGATGCCCTTCCATGGTGCCATAATTCCCAGTCCACAGACCTTCCCTCCTTTCCGGTGAATAACTCCGGGTAAGGCTGCCCCGACCTGCCCAGCCCAGGGTTCTCCCAGGGCCCTCACTGGTTCTGGAAGAGTCACACGCCACCGCATGGCTCCCTGGCCCGACCAGGGGACTAGGGTGTGGAAGTTGGCAGCAGACATTTAAGGCATTCCTGGGCTTTCTCTTCTCTGAGCTTTGAGCTGATGTCTTGAAGGCTCTGTTCATCAACTTTGCAGCAGTGGTGACTTGGAGAAGTGAAATAGTAATAAAAAATGCAAATGTCTTATTTTCGCAAATTGTGTGAGCCGCTCAACAGCCCCGTACCTATGGTCCTGGCTGTAGTCTCAGTACAGATAAAAACCCTCTAAAACCCTCAGGGTTGGAGGAGAAAAAAAACACTCTGTTAGCTGTCATGGGCAGGAGTAAAATTCCTTGATTTCTGGTCCCGCCCTCACTCGCTCCCACTTGCACTCACCTTGGTCGGTAACTAGGCGCTGCTACTCCCTCCACTTCAATCTGAGTAAGAGGAGTGTCACAGCCACTTTCTGTCTGTCCTTTCTGTCTGGCATAGCGCCCCATGGCATAGCTGTCAACAGTGCTTAATCACAAGAACCGCCTAGGACTCTCGTTAAAAAAGTAGGGATGCTCAGTACCTGCTCCAGACTTACTGAAAAGAAGCCCAGCCGGTTCGGGAAGCCCTGTTTCTCTAAACATGCTCTCTGTATGTGGACAACATCTGTGTGTTCTCATCTCCCAATTCACTGGCCAGAGGGTCAGTGTGCAGACAATTGAAATTCTGTTCATAGCCCTATACGTGCTTATTGAACCCCTACTAAAGTTAGTGGGGAAAGATAGAGGAGTTACGGGAAAAGCATGTTTTCTAGACCTAGAAATGAATACCAGCTCCATCACAAATGCTTCGTGACCTTGGGAAGCCACTTACCTCTCTGGCCCTGCGTTCCCTCAATTGTCCCATGAGGACAGTGGTCCCTCTCTCCAGACTGTCTTGAGGAGACATACATACATGGTATGTATGTGGAACACTTGGTACAATGCCTGGCACAGAAGTAGGTGCTCAACCAGCAGTAGCCTGTTCTTGCCAGAGGAAACCCACAGCAGCCCTACAGGGACAGTTCCTGGGCTTCTGTGAGTCCCCAAGCAGCTGACCATTCCCAGAGCGTGTATAATTTCCCCTTCAAGAGACGTGGATGTAGGTGGTAGGCGAGGCTCACGCCCCAGGGAAGTGACTTGCTCCTTTCACCAGCTATTATTGTATTTAAAACAAATTGGGCTTCAGCATAGTATAAACTAGTATGTGTTATGGGCCTTCAGGGAATTCACAAATTATTGAAAGTATAATACCCTCCAGCATCAGGGTTTTGCTTTCCTGTAAAGCACAGTGGTGGGCATACACAGGTCATTCTCGTAGGCAGTGCAGACAACAGGCTGGAAGGAGGCAAGGGACAATGACGGAGAGAATTTGATCTGGCTTTTTTGCGGGTCCTTGTCCATTCAAAACAGTCTTCTTTACCACCTTGGTGAACACCTGGTGCATGACACAGGCGCAGCCACTGAGCTCAGGTATCAGGGGTTCCCAGCGAATGGAGAACTCTTTGACTATGTAGCAGTCAGCACTCGCTTTTTGTTGGGGAGGGAGAGAAATCCAGCTCAGCCTGGCTTAAGCAGAAGGGGAGGTGATTGACTCACATGCCAGGAGTCAGGCATGACTGGGCCCAGGTTTTGTATGGAATTGTCAGCTCCATCTCTCAGCCTTTGTTCCTCTGTGTCAACTTCATCCTCAGGCTAGCTGTCCCCACAGGGTGGCAGAAATGGCCCCAGCAGCTCCAGGCTCACATCCTTCCTGATAGGCAGTAAACCTCTCTTCCCCAGTGGCAACCAGAGCCTAGTACTGACTCTCCTTGGTTCACCAGGGTCGTTGCTCCTCCCTGAACAAATGCCTGTGGTCTGGGGAGTTGGGGACCCCAACCGTCCAGGCCTGGCTCACTTGCCCACCCCAGGGCCAGGAGTAGAGAGTCAGGGAGGGGTGGTTTCTATAGGAAGGGGGCTCAGAAGCTGAGTGGGCAAAACCAGGACATGTCCAGTCCCACTGGTCAAGCAGCCCAGGCCCAGTGACAGAACTTAGGGTGGCTTCTTCCCTGACTGCACCCCTGCCCCCTCCAAACCCCACATTGTTTAGGCTCTTGGTTTTGACCTATTGAAAACACAGGATGATTAAGACGATTGGAAAACTTGAACATTGTCTTAGTTTGGGGTCCCTAAAAGTGGATGCTGAGACTAGAATCAGGGTGTGAGATGTTTACCTGGGAAGTTACCCCACGAAGCACAGTAAGGGTTGCGGAGTGACACAGGAAAGGGAGGAAAACTAGTGCAGGCTGAGCTAGTGGGTGGGTTCCTTCTGTGGGCCATGGGAATTCAGTTGCATTGGAACCCCCTTAGTGACTGCACACTCAGAAGTGTTCCTCCAAGGGGCAAGGAAGCTTGGCTATCTAATGACCAAGTCCTGTCCCTCCTGGGGTTTAACTGCCTAGCACTCTGAGCCTGCGCCGTTATGGTGAAAAGTCTTGCAGCGCTAGCTTGCCCTCAGATGGACATGCAGGTGCTTGAGCTGGAAGTGTCAGTGTGTAAGGGTGCACCCCACTGCAGCAGCAGCTGCCTTCCAGGGAGGAGGGCCGGGAGAGGTGGGATGGACACCGGCAGGATCTGCTACAAATTGAGACTGGGCATTATTAAGGAATTTAAAAAGATTTTGCTAGGCACCTTAATGGTGTTGTAATTAACATAGGAATATGCTCTTATTTTCTAAAGAAATGGGTTATGAAGAATTTAAGTGTGAAAGGTAGTGATATTTGTAATGTAAAATATTTTAGCAAGAAAAAAAAAACGGATGAAGCAAATAGTACAAAATGTTAGCAGTTGTTCAATCTAGATGACAGATATATATCTGTGGGTGTTAATTATATTACCTCTACCTTTCGGTACGTTTGAAAATGTTCATAATCAAAAGGAAGACCCAGGGTGATGCTGGGATCTGTTTGTATTTGGTGACTGGGTGGTGGCTACTTCTTTCTGTCCCTGGCTGGAGCTCTGGCCTTGCCTCCAAATTGTGTGTGACTTTGCAAAACTGTCAGGGCCTCAGTTTCTCTGCTTGTAAATGAAGGACAGGCTTGTTTCAGATTTCTGAGATCTGCCACACTCAGAGGCTCTGTGGGTCAGTGAACAGTTTCTGAAGTGCAGTGGAAATTCTAGAATATCAATAGAAAGAGCTTTGGAACTCCCAGTCTGCTCTCCCCACCCCGGAGCCTTAGGTTAGGGCCTGTTGGGCCACTTCTGAGCTGTTCTAAGACTCAGCCTCTGACTTGGAAAATGATCCCAGTTAAGTGTTCAACTGCCGTTTTTTTTCCCCCCAGGGCTGACATTGGACTGCTGGGCCTCAGCATGATTGAAACCTGGGGAGAAGGGCCAGTTCAGGAAGGAAAGCAAGGTCCTGGGCCTCATGCAAAGAAAAGTGTCCTGCAAGTGAATGCATATATTCCTGCTATATGGTGAGTTTTTACCATAAATGATGTTGAATTGTGTCAAATGAGTTAAAAAAATTTTATTTTGAGATAATCATATGATTTCACAGATATTGGAATATTTAACTTTTTGTTCCTAGGATAAATCCCTATGAGTCATGGTATATTATCCTTTTTATATATCATTGAACGCAGTTTGCTCATATTTTAAAAGTATTTTTGTCCCATGAAGAGTATTGGTCTGTAGTTTTCTATTTTAATAATATTTTTTTTTCTGGTTTTGGCATCAAGATAAGTTGGCTTCATAAAATGAGTTGTAAAGGGTTTTCTCTTTCTCTGTTTTCTGAAAGTGTCTGACAGATTTGGTATTTTTTTTCCAATTTAAAAATTTCTAATTTTTAACAATAGAGTCTACCAGTGAAACTATTGGAACTGATACTTTCTTTGAAGGAAAATTATAACTATAAATTCAGTTTACTTTGTAGATATAGGATTATTCAGTCCTTCTGTTTCTTCTTGAGTGAGTTCTGATAGTTTGTACCCTTCAGGGAATTTGTGCATTTTTCTCGAAGCTCTTGAATTTATGGTGTAAAATTGTTTATACTGTTTATCTTTACCATACCTCTTATCATTATGTAATGTTCCTTTTTATTCCTTTTTATGAAGTCTATTTTACTTGATATCAGTGTAGTCAATAGAGCTTCCTTTGTAAAAACTAAAACAATTATTTTGTTATTATTATTTTATTAAGCTATATTGACAATAGAACTTTTTTTTTGCTGCTACTTTAAACAAATTTAAGTATAATTTACCTATGTTAGTTCCAGGTGTACAACACAGTGATTTGGTATTTATGTACGTTACAAAATGGTCATCATGATAAGCATAGTTACCACCTGTCACCACACAAAGTTATTACAGTATTATTGACTATATACCCCATGCTGAATAGAACTTTCTTATAATTAGTGTTTGGATGGTATATTTTATTCCATCCTTTATTTTTAATCTATCTGCGTCTGTGTATTTAAAGTGTATATCTTGTAGACAGCATGTATTTTGGTCTTGATTTTTATCTAGTCTATCAATCTTGGGCCTTTGAATTGGAATGGTCATTGGTAGAGTGGGTTCAAATATATCATCTTGATATTTATTTTCTATTTTTTCCATCTGTTCCTTGTTTCACTTTTTCCCTGCCTTATTGTGTATGAGTTCAGTACTTTTTAGAATTCCATTCTATCTTCTCTGTAAGTTTAGTTGCTGTACCTCTTCGTTTTACGTTTTCAGTGATTGCTCTAGTGTTTGTAATATACGTTTAACTTACCAAGTCTACTTTCCATTAATATTATACCGATTTACGTTTGATGTGAGATCTTACGACAGTATAATTCCTCTTCCCTTCCTGTCCTTTGTGCCAGTGTTGTTATATATTTTACTTATACATACATTATAAACCCCACAGTATACTGTTATTTTTATATTAAGTAGTCAGCTACCTTTAAAAAAATGAGAAATGAGAAAACATGTACATTTTTATCTACCCACATATTTAGAATTTCCAGGACTCTTCATTTGCTTGTGTAGACCTGATTTCCATCTGATATTTTCCTTTAGCCAGAAGAGCTTTAGTTAATAATTCTTATAATGCAGGTCTGCTAGTGGTAATGAATTGTTTTTTTTTTAATCTGAAAATTCTTTATTTTGCCTTTACTTTTGAAGAATTCTGTCACTTGATATAGAATTCTGGGTTGATAGTCATTTTTCCTTCTTCTTTATACATTTTAAAAAATATTTATGTATTTATTTATGGCTGCACTGGGTCTTCGTTGCTGTGCGTGGGCTTTCTCTAGTTGCGTTGAGCGGGGGCTATTCTTCGATGCAGTGCACAGGCTTCTCATTGCGGTGGCTTCTCTTGTTGCGGAGCACGGGCTCTAGGCACGTGGGCTTCAGTAGTTGTGGCATGCGGTCTCAGTAGTTGTGGCTCATGGGCTCTAGAGCGCAGGCTCAGTAGTGGCGGCGCACGGGCTTAGTTGCTCCGCAGCATGTGGAATCTTCCCGGACCAGGGCTTGAACCCGTGTCCCCTGCATTGGCAGGCGGATTCTCAACCACTGAACCACCAGGGTAGTCCCCTTGCTCTTTATACATTAGAGCTATCATTCCATTGTCTTCTGGCTTGCATAGTTTCACTTGAGTAGTCTTTATAATTTTTAGTTATGTTTCCCTGTAAGCAATGAGTATTTTTTCTCTGAAGATTTTCTCTTTAACATTGGTTTTCTTAAATTTGATTATGATATGCCTTGATGTGATTTTCTTTGTATTTATCCTGCCTTGGGGTTTGTTGAAGTTTTTGGATATGTCAATTTATATTTTTAATGAAATTTAGAAAACTTTCAGCTATTAGTTCTTCAAATAATTTTTGTGTGCTTTTTCTTTGGGGACTCTAAATTACACCTTTGGTAGACAACTTAATACTGGAATGTGACCCACTCCAAATATTCTGACTTAATTGGTCAGAGTAGGAGTGTTAGTATTTAAAAAATTTTCCCAGTTAGTTCTAATGTGCACGCAGGGTTGAAAGCCACTGACCTCATCCAATCTTCCCAAGTTAGAGCTGAGGCCACTGAAGCGAAGCATGGTTAGAAGCAAATGTAGGTGAGATCACAGTCTGTTGCAAAGCCCACCTAAAACAGAGTACAGGATATGTATAATACCTTATATCCTCCCAGGAGACTGTCTCTTGGCATCCAGGTATTGTGTCAGGAGGTCTGCAGTGCATTTGAATTCAAGATGTACATCCTCCAAACTTAGTAGCTAAGGCCAACTCATTAGCTATGCAAAACTATGGATTTCTGCAGTCCCCAAATCATTTAAATCAGCCTGTTACCACTATAGTGCCCACATATAGACCTGGTATGAGTCATTGATTGGTTTTGATCAAGTTGATGAGAATTCTGCTATTTAACAGACTTCAGCACTCTGGAGAACCCCAGGGCATATTCTGCCAGTGTTCCTATCAATTCCATTTCCAGGTTTACATCAGCAAAGATGTTCTCAGCTTGGTTTCCGTCATTCTATGCATTTAAAAAATAGTGCTTTCACTGAACCAGCAGGAGGCAAATATTATCTAGATTTTGATACTGAGTAGCATTCTGAGATTTATTGGTTCATGTTCAAAATTTCAGGGATTCTATATAGGATTCTTTGGTGAGATCCTTAGGTGAGAATTTTTTCTTTCCCTTTTTCCCTCCTTCTCTTCCCCTCCTCTCCCCTCCTTTCCCCCTTTTTTCTCTTTCTCTCTCCGCTTCCCTCTCTTTCTTCTTTCTCTTTTTAAATTAACCCTAGGTTGGTCACACCTGGAGTGGTGAGACGCCTCTGCCTGGGGACCACATGCAAGTTAGTAGAGAACTGGATTATTCCAGTGCTCCTTTCCTGCCTTGACAGTTTTTCTAATTCCATAACGCCCCTAGATGATTCTTGGCTGATACCCAGTTTCAGAGTTTAGGCTGATCATAGCAGGCAGATGACTCCCCTCTCTGCCCCTCTCTCCACAGCACACTCCTAGCTTTTGCTTGGGCTTTGACTCACTGTTTGGCTTAGACAAACCCACTCATCAAGCTGGCATTTTACAGGTGGCTGAAGACAGATGCAGAGAGTGAAAACAAAAAGTGATGGTTAACACTTATGAAGTGTGTATAACTGTTTTAAGTGCTTGACCCTCAGAGCCAGGCTATAGACAGGCACTAAACAGTACCCTCATTTTATACAGGAGGAGACTCAGGCACAGAGGGATTAAGTAACTTTTGGAAGAACGTGATAGATAAGTAGCAGACCTGGGATTTGTACCGAAACAGTTCTTAACTAAAGCTTAGAGACTTGGTCTTAACCACTACCCGACTGTCAGAGGACAGCCCTGTGTTTGGATTAAGTAGGTGGCATCTGAATACCATGCTTCGAAGGACCAAAAGGCATTGCCCCTGATACCCTGTCATATGTCTACAACCTCCTCTATGAGCTCCTGCCTTTGAATAAGGCATCACTTACAGTTTCTGCATTCCGATGGACTCTGAATGCAGAAGTCCTCTACTTTCTGATTCGTGGCCTTGGACCTCAGCTTCCTTATCTGTAAAATGGGGCTACTAATACCTTCTTCAGAGGATCATTGTAAGGATTCAGTGAAATTGTGTATGTAAAGCACCTGGCACAGAGGACCCACCATTTATTAAGGGATGGAACCACAGGGGGAAACACTGTGATCTGCTGATTGGCATCAGTGAAGAGCCCCAGAGAATGGAATATGGGCAGATGTTTTATTTTTAACTTTTTATTTGAAATACAAATTTGCAAATATAGTACAGAAAGTTTCTGTGTACCCTCCTAGCTTTTCCCAGTGTTAGCATCTTACATAATTCATAATTACTAAAACCAATAAATTTGTATTGGGAAACACTAATACTAAACTATAGATTTGTTTCAGATTTCACTGTTTTTTTCATTCATGTCCTTTCCCTGTTCCAGGATTCAGCCCAAGACCCCATGTTGTATGTGGTTGTCATGTCTCCTTAGTTCTTTCCAGTCTGTGACAGTGCCTCAGTGTGCCCTTGCTGTTCATGACCTTGACCTTTTAGAAGGGTACTGAGCAGTTATTTTATAGGATGCCCCTCAATTCGCATTTGTCTGATTTTCCCCTCATGATTAGATTGAGGTTATATTTTTTTGGCAAGAATACCACATATGTGATGCACCTTTCTTAGTGCATCGTATCAGGGGCCAGGTGGTGTCTATATGTCCCATTACTGGTGATGTTAACCTTGATCACGTGGTAAAAGTGGGGGTGGCTGGGTTTCTCCACTGCAGATTACTGTGTGTGTTTTGGCCTTTGTATTGATAAATATCTTGGAGGAGATACTTTGAGATAATTCAAATATTCTATTTCTCCTCAAATTTTCACCCATTAATTTTAGCACCTTGTCTATAATAATTATTACTGTGGTGTTGTAATGGTGAATACTTACATTTCCCTCATCCATTCTACATTTATTAATTGGAATTCTTCCATAAGAAAGAGCTGCCCCCATTTACTTATCGATTCAGTTATTTATTTATAACCATATGGACTTGTGGGTATTTAGTTGATGAATGAGTTATAATTTGGCATTCTCATTATTTATTTTATTGCTCACATTGTCCCAGCCTTGGCATTTCAGGTTGTTTGCTCTGTCCTTTGGCCCTGTGGCCAGGGTTTATGAAAGCCCAGAGTTCACCTTGGGGCAGCAAGGGCCAGGCTGTGAGAGGGGGCAACTTGAAGGGGAGTAGAAGTGAGAGGGGAGATGGTGGCACCCGAGATCCCTTCCCCATATAGAATCTGCTTCTCTAAGACCCATTCAATTCTGGAGTTTCATTGGACAGCCCTATTTCCCTGCTCCATTCTACAGCTGAGCAAATCAAGGCCTCAGGAAGGGAAGGGGCTGTTGGGGGCCACTGAGCAAAAAGCTGGGTGGGTGGTGAGGTGGGAGGGGTGACCTGAGCTGGAGCCCTGTGCCTGCCATCCTAGGCTGGCCCTGGGCCCCCATGCGGTACCTGTTTGCAGGGCAGCCTGTTTCAGGAGCTGGGCAGCTAAGGGCTGAGGGAAGTGAACTCCATCAGCAGAAACTCAGGAAACAGGAGGCTTCTGGTGCAAAGTCTCTTCGGGAAGCCCTGGGGCTATTGGCGCTGCTCCCTCTCCTTTCTGCCCAGCTGAAAGGGAGGGGTTTTCATTGCCAAATCCCCAGCTCCGGCTCAGTGGGGGCCTCTAATCCCCTCCTGGCTCAGGAACGTGGTTCAGCCCAGGCCTACTGGAGGTGCCCCCAGAGAGGATTTGTGCAGGCCTGGGAACAGAGCTCCATGCGGCCCCAGGCCCACCCAAGCCAGAGCTGGAATGCTAGCTGCAGAGCATGGGAAACAGGCATAGGGCTGGAGCTGAAAATAAGTTCTGTGAGAGTCAGGGACTACATTAATAGAGGTCCAGTGGGCAGAAGGAGGGATAGGCTGGTGTGACACACGACACCAGCCTATAGCAACTTCAGTATCTGAGCTCTTCTGGCCCTGACTGTTTGTACAAGCACTAGACCCTGGGCTGAGTGGAGACATACCACACCCAATGAAAATAGAAAACCCTCCTTTCAGTCCTGGAAACACACGCAGAAAGCAGAGATTGTGAGTTCTGCTGGTCCTTTCTTTTTTTTTTTGCGGTACGCGGGCCTCTCACTGTTGTGGCCTCTCCCGTTGCAGAGCACAGGCTCCGGACACGCAGGCTCAGCGGCTATGGCTCACAGGCCCAGCCGCTCCGTGGCATGTGGGATCTTCCCGGACCGGGGCACGAACCCATGTCCTCTCAACCACTGCGCCACCAGGGAAGCCCTACTCTGCTGGTCCTTTCTAGTCTACAAGGAGTTTCCTTTCTACAGAGGTGGGGAGAATAGGGGTTGGGGGGGAGGTCTCCATTTTACAGATGCTGCAGATGAGGCCTGAAAGAGAAAGGGGTTATGACCTTCTCTGGGGAGTGCAAATGATTCCAGAAAGAATCAGGCTTTCCCACTTCTGAGTTCTGGGGTATTCTAGGACCCCATCCTGTCTTTGGGGCCTGTCCTCTCATGTCTGACTCATCTCCAGCCATGGTGAACAGTGCCTAAGACTCAGTAGGTGCTCTGGAAAGCCCTCAAGCATTCCCCATGCTCCTGCAGGGTGGACCATGACCTTGGGTGGGTTGGGCAGAGGAGGGGCCTCCCCCAGACCCATCAGTGTCGAACAGATAGATGACCGAGTGGCGTGAGTGCACGTGTGTGTGCACGTCTGCAGGGCGAGGAAGTGGCATGTGCTTGGAGGAGCCTGCAGAGAGGCACTTGGCTGGATCCCCACCCTCGTCTGGCTCTGGTTTCATACTTCCTTCCCCTGCAGGCCTGGGGAGGCCAAGCTGCACAGATGGCCATCTGGCTGGCACTTTAGGACACGGCCCACTGCTCACTCCCAACCTTCTCTTCCCCTCCTTCTCTGCTTCACTGGCTCTATGGACTCTGAAAGGAGTGCTGGGCCAGGATGGAGAAGCATCAGGGGTGACAGGCAGGGGCCTCAGGCACAGGACTGGGCCATGGTAGAGCTTTGCACCCTCACCACGATCAGACTCTCATTGAAGGGGACTCATGTCTGTGCTGCCCAGGTCCTAAGGCCTGGGAGGCAGGAGGGTCACAGGATGGGGGAGGCTGATGCTGTGCCTACTGAGAAAATTCCACTGATGTGAGCATCCTCCTTGACTCTATAAATTCCATTCCCAAGAGCCAGTCAGAGGTACTGCAACTCAGCCCCTCCCTCTATCCATACATCCCCCTCATTCATTCCATAAACCTCTCTTGATGCTTATAGCATCCTAGAACCTGTTCTAGGCCCTGGCAGGGCCCCATCATTTATTCAAGATGAATAAAGAGCCATTGGATTTGTTCAGAACCCAATTCTGGCTCCAGAGTTTTAAGAATTGACTGCTGGGGAGGATAGGGACAATTCCTCCCAAGCATCATTATAGTGACCTGCTCCCTGCAGAGCTTTGTGGGCAGATGATATAAGAAGGGAGGGGGTGGGAGGTGCTGGGGAAAGAGGTAAGAGCTGGGAGTGGGGCCTGAGTTATGGCCCCAGGTCTGGTGCCTACACACTCTATGTCCTGGTAGGGTTGCCACATTTGGCAAAAACAAAACAAAAACGGGACTCCCAAGTAAATTTATGTGTCAGATAAACAGTGAAAATTATTTAGAATAAGTTTGTCCCTCGCAATATTTGGGACATACTTATACTAAAAAATTATTTGTTCTTTATCTGAAATTAAGACTTAACTGGGCACCCCGCGTTTTGTCTGGCAATCCTATGGACTGGGCAAGTGGATGGCAGACCCTCTCTGCGAGTCTGTTGCTTCATCAGCACCACTAGGGTGAGGAGGGGGGCCAGTGAGAGCCAAGGACCCTGCACCTCCATGGAGGGCAGACTGCCTGTTTCATACTAGCCCCTTGCTCAGTACCACCTGATGGGCAGGATTGATGCCTTCAAAGTGTATGGAGAAAAGTCTGGGTGTTCGATGAGTCAGACCTGCTCTTGTGAGACCCCCATTTTTGTCTCTCCCTGATGGAACAGGTCAGCCTGAGTGAACCACTGGGCGTCATTACATGAGAGAGCCTGCATAGGGGTGGTCCTAGGTCACCAGAGGTCCCCCTACAAAGAAGTCCCAGGCTGTCTGTCCCTCTCAGTGTTTTCCCTGCTTCTAGTTCAACCTTGCCCTTGACTGCCGCAGAAGGAGGCCAGAGAGGGAAAGAGGATTGCCATGGTCACACAGCATGCAGTGGGGAGCCAGAAGCAGCTCTCCAGCCACCCAACACCCTGCCCTGTGCCCCCTGGGAAAACACACTCCCGGCCCTGCACAGTCTTCTCTGAGGGTTCTGTTTGCGGCTATGGGGGTTCCTGCCCAAGAAGGCCTAACGGGGTCTGGGGGCCTCTGCCCAAAGGTGAGTGACACATTGGTCTGAAGCCAGTCTGGCCTGGGGTGTTGAGAACTGCTTTGAGCATGAACAATCCCATATGTCCAACGGCTGATTAGCCGCACAGAGATGGGGAGGGGGAAAGATCATGAATAAAGAATCCGTATTAACCAAAGAGCCAGCGACAGAGGCCCAGCTGAAAGAAATTAAAAAGATGATGTTTTCAAACACTGCCCTCTGACTGGGGAATTTTTCTAGCTGCGAGTGAGTGTGTTACAAATTTCAGATGCTAACGTATTGACAAAAACAAACAAATAAACAAAAGTTGAAATGCAGGAGGCCTCCTGGGTCTGATGGAAATCTCAGTGATGTCCCCCCACCCCCTGCTTCATCCTGTTGTAAAAAAAAAATGCAGCTAACAATGATATCTGACAGCAACTCCTTCCCGGTCTGGATGCTTTCACCCATTGTTCCTTTGGAAGAAAGTTGTCTCTTTAAGCGTCTGCATGTTGGTGATCGTTGGGAGGAAAGAACTAAGCAGAGTTTCCTTTATTTATTTACGTCCCTTTTGCTGAATTCTGATGAAGCACAGGGAGGCAGGCAGGCAGCGGAGCATCTGGCTTCTCAGGAAGATGGCTGTGTGGAGAATTGGGGCCCTGGCTCCAGACTCAGGGAGCATGTGCGGGCTCTCAGAGCAGACGAAGAGTCCCTCTTCCCAGCAGCTGGGGCTGCAGTGGAGTCCCCCAGCTTCTCCCCGGTCCTGCCCAGGGCACCCCTGCCCTCTCCTCGGCCCTGGGCAGGCTGTGCGTGGAGCAGGGCGTCACGGACGAGAGCCTTATTCACACTGGGGCGCAGGGTGGAGAGGGGTATGCGATGTTAAGTCCAAAAGAAGGTGCTCAGGCTGGTGCAGGTCCTAGAAACCACAGGCTCGGAAGGTGGTTGGTAGGATCCAGGGGTGCTTAGTCTGAGGCAGTGGGAGGGGGAGTACTGACACGGGGGGGCCAAGCCCTGTCTCATCTTGGCACATGTGCAGGGTCGTCGTGGAGCAGAGGGGAAAGACTGTCCTTAAAGAGTGTATGTTGTACCAAAGATGGAAAAGGGAGGCCTCTTTCTGTGCTCAGATGACGTCACTCTCCATCAGAATCAGGCGGAAAGTTGGAAGGGTGGCCCTGTAAATGGAGCGAGATCCCCGTCATTGGACAGGTGGCAGCGAGTGTGCGAGTGTGTGTTTATCGTTCACCCGCCGAATTTGTTCTGGGTTCTGGACCTGTCCTTGGCATGGCTGGACCCTCCTGTAAGCCTCCAGTTCATCCACACGAGTTTTCGCGCGTTTGCATTCTTGACGGGAGGCTGAGGTAGAGGTCAGGCTGGGTAAACCTCGAACGACTGGCAGAGCCAGAATGCAAATCATCGCTCTCTGGGGGACAAGCTGCTGCCTGGGCAGAGCCTGCTCTGTGGAGATGATGTGGGGGATGTGAGCACGCTGTAGGAGATGGGGCAGGGACGCACTTCCTCGTCCCAGAGGTGTGACGCAGAGGACCCCTGTAGAGAAAGCCTGGGGGTTTCCTGTCCCCAGGTGATGGGCGAGGCATATGCCCACCTGCCCCCTCTTCCTTCCGCATCCAGCCCCCAGCCGATGGGGCTTTGTCTCTGACACGAGGCAGCCTGGCCATTGGAACGATTTGGAGTCTGACAGCCTAGGGCTCGGGGCTTATCAGCTGGGGGACATGGAGTGGGGAGGCCAGCCCTGCCAGCCTCGGCACCCCCCTCCCCAGACGGCATCAAAGGGCTCACTAGGCTGGGGGTGGGCCCTGCAGACGCTGACCTCACTTGCTCTGCTTCTCCGCCCCAGTGGGATGGAGTCCCCGCCCCACCTGGAACTCTCCACAGTACCATGCCGGGGAAGCTTCCCCAGGACAGGGACAGGGACAGGGTATCTCTAACTCCTGACAAAGCCAGGTACCTAGAACCCAAGTGGCAGCATAAAATGTACTTGCTGAATGTCTTCCGATGGCCTGGGCGGGGCATGTCAGCAGGAAAAGGCTCCTGCGAGCTGGGGGTGCCGGGTGTTCTGTTCCAGGCGTCTGTGGCTCACTTGCCTGGGCCTGAGCGCTGTCACTTAGCCGTTTGGAGAGGAGGCGCAGCACTGTCGGCCTGGGCCAGGCACACGCAAGCTCTCTGGTGTTGGGGAGGAGCTTCAGGGTGACTCGCTCTGCTCTGCAGCGTCCTACAGCAGCAGCAGTAGCAGCAGCCACGGGCCCCCCTGCCACGGCGGCTGCCATGTGGTGGCCGATTTGCTGTGGACCTCGTGTGCTCCTATGAAGGATGGGGTGGCGTGGGGCACGAACCCCGAGTCCACTTCCCGCCACTCTGCACTGTGCAGGCGCTGGAAAGGTCTTCCTTCCGTGGAGCAGAGCGTCTGCCTCCTTTTAGCTTCTGCACATTTATCTTGTTTGTGTCCTGTGGGTCCCCCTGCTTGGGGATGGGCCACCAGAGGTTTGAAGACAGGCCCAGCGTTCTTCCTGCCCTGGTGCTGCTGTCCTGCTCCCTCGTGGCCCTTGTTGGAGGGTCTGTATGTGCCTCTCCCCATTTCCTTACCTGTCTCTGGCTTCTCTTCCAGAACTCAGCACATGACAAAGGACCCCCTTCCTTGGTGGGAAACCCATGATGAAGGCCAGCCATGCCCCAGGATTTCCCAATCCAGGAGAAAACACACAAACAGTGTCATTTCCCTGACCCCACTTCCCCATTCCCAGACTACTGTGGAGCAACTGTAGTTTTTAAAGTAGGAAGGTACATTTATTTCCTCTCCAGTAAAACCAGGAAGTGATCTTGGAGACACAGAGAGTTCAAGTAATTTGTGTAAGATCGCACAGCACTTGGTAGTCAGGCCAGTCTTGGAAATCCAGACCCCAGCCTCTGGCCCTAATTCCTTCCCTGAGAACCTCTGTGGTGACCAGCTGCCTCATCAGGTGGGGAAAGGGCCCGTGGCTGACATGATTGATGACTTAGTGCTGTGTCCATTGTGGGGTGTCCTTGTTGAGAACACAGAAATTTCAGCAGGACCACTGGGGCTTCCCTGGGCCACAGACACACTGGGCCTTTGTCCACCTGGCCAGGATCTAAAGCGGATATGGAAATCGGCTTACAGCAGCCCCTGAAGGCCCTGCAGCCCGGCAAAGCATGTCTGAGAAGGAGAGAAAAAGCAGACACAGCTCAGCAATCCCCCTACCCACAGAGGAAGCCCAGATCACTCAGCAAAGCAGATGCAGAGACCATCTGAATTGCCAGCAATGTTTCCAAAATTATATCAATCTGGCCTAGTGGCCTGGGGACTGGCAGGGATGCCTGTGGGAGGGGCCGGCTGTCCCCTCTGGGTTCAAGTGAGGAACGTGGCCCAGTGAGCTCCATGTCCTCTTTCATTATAGCCCCTCATGGAAGTAGTTTTTTTTTTGTTTTTTTTTTTTTTTTTTTTTTTTAGGAAAACTCTTCAGAGCTCTGCCTTTGCGAGAAGCTCTATAAATAACTTGCTGGGAAACATTTCTGCCTGATACTTGCCACCTACAGAGAAAATAGTCCATACGTCAGGCAGTTTGGCATCCGGAGAAGCTCAAAGAGGGCAGCGTGGCGTGCAGCATGCGGGGATGCCTAGGAGTTGGTAGCAGACACAGACGGCGGCAGTCAGAGCTCACGGGTGCTGGCCCCGGATCTGGGTTCAAACTCTGGCTCTGCCACCTACTGCCCTATGACCTTAGGAAAGCTGGGTCCCCCCTGGGCTTTGAGGTCCTTGTTGGCAAATGGGGCTGGTCATGTATGACCTTGAGTGGGTAGGAACAAAGCACAGCTGGTTCTTGGGTCTTAGGCAGAGTGAAGGAATGGCCCTGGGAAAAGAAAAGAGAGTGGAGTGTCAAGGGGCTGGTAGGGGCAGATTCTTCTCATTTCCTCCTGCTGCCAATCCACTGTGTTCTCCTGGACTTGGGGATCTGGTATCAGGAGGGGAAGCCAGTGATGCCCAAAGTCAAGCTAGCACCCTTACTGCTAAGATCGGGAAACCGAGGCCCACCGTGCGGGGCGGGGGGGCGGGGTGGTACGCGTCTGGCCAAGGCCACAGAAAGGCAAGTGGCTGAGTCAGGCCTGACCTGCCGGTTTCCTGGACTCCGCCTGAGAGGGCGCTTGGCCTGCAGATGGCTGTAGGAGTCCAGAATGTTTTGCCCCCTTGGCCTGTCCTCTGCATTTCCCTATAAAAGTGACCACAGGCACTGGGGTCAACTGGACAGTGGAGAGGGGGCTCCCAGATTACCTGGGAGAGGAGGAAGAGACCCAGCTTCGCCTGTCTAGGCTGTGGCATGGCTCATGTGGCTTCACCTGCCTCATCTGTGAAATGGGGACATGACTCTGACCTCCTAGGGCTGTTGTGTGCATCAGACATTCATCGAACAGATGAGAGAGGTATCGTCTAGGGCCAGGTGCTGCTCCAGAAAGGGGAACTGGTGTGGTCTAGATCGGGGATCCACCCTCACGAGGCTCCCTCTCTAGTGGAGCAGGCAGCCAAAAGTCAAGCAAAAAAGGAATAGAGAGGATCCCTTCACACTGAGATTATGATATAACAGAGCAATGTGAACACAGCGGATTTCCTGGGCGGGTTAGGAGCTGTTTGGGGATGAGAGGGAGTCAGGGATGTATAGTGCATCCCAGGCTGTGGAAATTGCAAGTGCCAAGATCCTGGGGCAGGAACGAGGCCAGCAGCTGGTGTGCACTGGGGGTGGGGAGGGATGCGGTGGGGAAGTATTGGGGCCAGTTATGAGGGCTGAGCCGGGCCTGGCCAGTAGTGGATGCTCAAATGTGCTCAGGCTCCATCTGACATAGGAGGAGGCTAAGGGGAGCCACCGTGGGTACCCCACAGTTTGCAAGCTCAGGCAGGACTGTGGGCAGCACAGGCTGGCGTGTAGCCTCTGTCAGAGCACAGGGGTCAGGTCCAGGCCTGGAGGGATGGTGGGAGCTGGTGTTTGAGCATGTCTGGGGGGCTGTGAGGTCTCAGTCTGCCTCTGGTGGATGGAGGGAAGGATTAAGGAGGCTAGAGCAGAGCTGGTGAGGCTGAAGGATGGGGGGATGAGAACTGCTACAGTCAGCTGCCCCTGGAGCTCCCAAGACGTCACAGGCATTCTTGGGGTGGCGGGGAACACCAAGTCCCAGGAGTGACATTGCGGAGGGAAGAGAGAAACCTACAGAACAGAGTTGCTTGCTTGGATCAGCAATTCTGAAAGCTGCTCTGCTGAACACCAGTTCCCTGCAGGGGGCAGGAACAATGCCCTAGCTTAGTAGCCCTTGGCGATTGCATTCCTAACACATACCCCTCCTCTTTCTTTATCAGGGTTTGCGCAGCTATAAGACTTTCATGGGTTTCAGGTGAGACAGGTTTGAGCCCCAGCCCCCCTCACAAGGAATAAACCATGATAAGTTTAAGCTGTAAGTTCCCAAACTTTGTTCATTGGTCCTTTGTCTCGGTGATTTTTTTTTCACAGTGTGCCTGCTTAGCTAGGCTCAAACAACTTAATATTTATGCTGGAACAACTTATTAGCCAACTGCAAAAACAAAGTACATGAATGGAAAGAAAAAGTAATCATTTAAATTTATTTTTTAAACTACAGTTACGTGCTAAGGGGATGGGTGCACCTGTTGGGCACTGCACAACGTCTCAAACTTTGGATTTGGATTGGACATCACCACCATTTTCTGTTCCACACTGGTTTTCATACAGGGCTTGATTTTTATCACAGCAACCACCAAAAACTGCTTCTCAAGGCTATAGTATCATCAGAGGAATGCAGCGTGAGCTAACGTGGAAACTATGAAGTAACGTGAACTAGTAGCTCACGTGGTGGCCAGTATTGCTGTGTTTCCCTTGAAAATTTTAAATATCCTGCAGCACCCCTGAGTTTTTTGTGGTGGTCTGGGGTGCCTCAGCCCACAGTTTGGGAACGATGGCTCTGAAGCAATCAGCCATTGCTTTGGGCAGGGGTATGTGTCACGACTCTGGCCAGTGAAATGGGAAGGAAGATCTTGGGAGGTTTGTGGGAAAGGCTTACCTCACTCATAAACACATTTGGGAAGGAGGCATCTCCCTCTGCTGCTGGTGGTTATAGTGTCCACGTGGTGGGAGTTCTGGACTTGCAGCTGCCATCTGGCTCCCGTGAGGGTAACTACCCCAAGGAGAACGCTCTGAGGGTGGCAGAGGGGTAAGATGGAGGGGCTCTAGCTTTGGGGATATTGTTTGGTGCCTGCCTTGGATTTCCTGTTGCACGAACGAATACCTTCCCGGAGAGTTTAACCTGTTTAGAACTAGATTTCCTATTATCTGCAGCCAGAAAGCATCCTACCGGATACCCCAGCAGAAGATGCGTGGGAAACACTGTACTTTCTCTCCTCTGCTTAGGGTCACCTATCAAAGTCTCTGAGAAATCCCACAATTCTCTGCTTACTTTTGTTCAAGGCAGAGTTTGCCAACTTTATTTGACCGAGGAAACCTTTTTTCCACAGTACCTAATTAACATCTGGCAGGACACTTGTGTGCCAAAACCCACACTTTTGAAAGGGATGCCTTGGATCCCTCCTCATAGCTCCACCGCCCCGCCTACCCCGGGAGCCCTGACACACAGACTCCCCTCAGAGGCGCGCCAGGACCCACATGTGTTTCTGTTCGATGGGGGAGACTAAATGAAGCCAGATGTACCTGGCCAGCCCACAGGCCGAAGAAGCAATGATTTAACGTCCCAGCTATGCGGGGATTAGCTTGCCAGAAAGCTCCCAAGGAGGGGTGGGGACTTGCCATCAGTCTGCTAATGGATTCTGCAGAAGTGCCCCTGTGGGCTGTGCATGACTGCCGTGTGCATGACTGCAGTGTGCGTGAGTGAGTGCAGTGCCCACGACCGCTGTGTGCAAGACCGCTGTGCCCCTGACCTCTGTGTGCGTGACTTCTGCGTCCGTGACTGCTGTGTGCACAAAAACTGTGCCCGTGACCACTGTGGCCATGACCTCTGGCCCATGACCTCTGTGTCCATGACTGCTGTATGCATGACCACTGTGTCCATGACTGCTGTCCCATGACCCCTGTGCCCTTGACTGCAGTGACCGTGAACCCAGTGTCCGTGACTTCTCTGTCCATAACCACTGTGTCAGTGACCCCTGTACCCATGACCACTGTGTCCATGACTGTTGTGCCAGTGACTGCTATGTCTGTGACCTCTGTGCCTATGACTACTGTACCCATGACCGCTGTGTACAGAGGCTCAAGACCCTCTGGACTCCCCAGAACAAGGTCCCACCCTCGCTCTAGTTCCCCTGCTCAGCCCTCTGGGGCCCCACCCCTAACAACTTGCCTTGGCCTCCTGTTCCCACTCCTACCACAGCCTTGGTCTCCCTGGTCCAGAAGTAGGAGGACTCTGCTGGCCACTAGGTGTGAGACTCAGGCCATTCCCTACCCACTCTGGGGCCCAGAGATTATCCAGCACAGTGGTTTTCAAAAAGTATCCCTTGGGCTTCCCTTCTCAACAGTGGTTGAGAGTCCGCCTGCCGATGCAGGGGACTCGGGTTCCTGCCCCGGTCCGGGAAGATCCCACATGCCGCGGAGCAGCTGGGCCTGTGAGCCATGGCCGCTGAGCCTGTGCGTCTGGAGCCTGTGCTCCACAACGGGAGAGGCCACAACAGTGAGAGGCCCGCATACAGCAAAAAAAAAAAAAAAAAAAAAAAAGAAGTGTCCCTTAGGGCATGTGCCCCTGATTCAACCAGGACAGCTATTTACTCTTTTTATCCACTGGGTTCCCACACAGGAATTCACTGGGAGAAAAGGCTTTGTGGCAGGAAAAAAAGTCTGAAACCACTGATGTTGCCCAGCCATGCATTTTGCAGAGGAGGGGACTGGGGCCTTTCCTCCCAACACTGCTCTGGGATCATTGGAGGGAGAACTGGACCAGAAGAGGAGGGGCTGGGTCAGGGTTGGGGAGTGCAAGGACAGCCTGCCGAGAGGCAGTGGTTCATTCTCGCCGTGGGCTTTGCCTGCTGTGACCCAGGAGAAAAAGTCCTGGAAACAGTCAACGATGCGGCCAGGAGCCACACAAAGTGTGCTTCTCTAACTCTGGGTCAGCTCGCTGGCAAGGAGCCAGGAGGCAGGCAGCCTGCCTGGGAGGTGGAGTGTGTTCTGTTCGCTCTGCCGAGGTGCAGGGCTGGCTCCGGCCACCCGCACTGGGCCACCTTCGCACAAGAGCTCAGCTCTCGCTCCTCCTAGCTGCCCGAGCTGGGTCTCAGCCCAGCCAGTGGTATGGATTTAGCCCCAGGAGCTTCAGAGAGGGCTGTGCAGGACCACTGCTCCAACAGGCCAGTGGGCATGGTGCTTGGGGCCCATCGTACTCTCAGGCGCTCACAAAAATGCTTACATTTCTTTTTAAATCAGAAGAGAAGAAAAACTTTTAGGCTGAAGAAAATCTTTCAGTATATCGTATTAATATATGAAATCTTTATACCAATGCATTGCAAAATAATGATATAATATCAATATTTATTATTAATACATTAATATTAATTATATATAAGTATGTAATCAGCATTATAACTTATATATATATATATATATATATATATATATATATATGAAGGGGCCCATGAAGAGAAAAAATGCCCACCAAAGTTATGATGACGTCATGGTGTGTTCCTGGGTACGTGATAGTGGTCTCCAGATCTTGCTTATTTGCTGGGGCTGCCATAACAGACACCACTGACTGTGTGGCTTAAATAACAGAAACTTATTTTCTCCCAGTTCTGGAAGCTGGAAGTCTGAGATCAAGGTGTGGGCAGGGTGGGTTCTTCTGACGCCCCTCTCCTTGTCTTGCAGGTGTCTGCCTTCTCCCTGTGTTTTCACATGGTCTTCCCTCTGTACCTGGCTCTGTCCTGATCATCTCTTCTTACAAAGGCATCAGTTATACTGGTTAGGATTAGGGCCCACCCTAATGACCACATTTTAACTAAATTACCTCTTTAAATATCCTATGTACAAATATGGTCTGTTATGAAGTACTGGGGATTAGGGCTTCAACTATAAGCTTGCGGGGACACAATTCAGTCCTTAACAATCTTCTCACTTGAGTTCATGCTCTTTTCCTTGCAATTGCCTGTCTTCCTTCCCTCCCTCCTTCCCTCCCTCCCTCTTCCCTCCCCCTCTCCTTCTTCCCTCCCTCCCTCCTTTCTTTCCTCCCTCTCACTCTCTTTCAAAAAGAGAAGGGCTCTAAATGGAACATGCGCTGCTTAAGAGACACCTGCTCTCACATGGAGCCCTCCCTAGTCCTCTGTTCCCTCTGCAGAGCTGTGGTACTGGGGCTGTCCAGTGCTGGGCTCTGGGCAGGTTTAAGCTGCTAGAAGGAATACAAAGGGCACTAGTGCTATAGAGTGGACACTGGTGCTTCCTCTACCTTTGGATGCCAGGGTTTGATCCAACTACATTCAAGGTGGGCAGTATTGGAATTCTGGGTTTATTGGGAGATGATCATGTATGTATAATATCCACATATGTGGGCTTCCTCTCCCACAACAAGACCCAGACATTAGAGAACTCTTCCCCACCAACTCCAGCACTTTCCACCCCATCCCAGCCACCTTCAGCTATATGGGGTAGACCAGAATGGGGATCTTGATATTAAAATGGCTCCATTTCCTTAGGATTGAAAAAGTAGCGGATCCAAGCAGGTCTTAGTCTCCTGAATGCTGGGAATCCTTGACGTTTTACTAGGATTTTATCATGAAAGGGGAATTAGAGACTCAGGGCGAGAGCTCCCAGCCACTCCTGTTTCAGTGTCACCTGAGAGCTATTCTGCTGCCCTTGAAAATTAAATGCTACTTTCAAGTGTGGCTATTTATGTGAACTTTGTAAAATTGGCCTTTATTTTAAATGGGTCTTCCTGAGGTTAATCTAAAAATGAGGAAGAGGAGGGAGAGGACGAGGGGAAGGGGAGGTAGCAGCCGGGGCAGGACAAGGCAAGGCTGGATCTCTGAGTTAGATTCCCTTTCTTCCTGCCCTGTAGTGTGGTGGCTTTGCCTCCTCTGGGGTCTCCAATCCCGACACGAGCCTTGGCACGTCTCAGTGATTTTGCCCCCATGGATGTGCTCCAACACCTTGGTGGGTCTTATGATCTTGCCGTCAGATTTAGGACATAGGCTGCAATCATTCCAGAGCTAGAATCAGCCCAGCCTTGGCCAGACGGGGCCTGATGACTCAACCGGAGAGCAGGTGGTGCAGGAGGAAAGGGGCTAATGGGCTTCTATCAATCAACCCCCTCAGCTTGGTTTCTGTCAGTGGAAGAAGAGCCTAGGCTGGGGGACTTAAGGTCTGGGGTTCAGCCCCTCCTCAGAGACTCATTTCACATGTGGCTTTGGGTGAATCTCTTCCCTCTCTGGACCTCAGACTCCCCATCGTCTAAATGAGGGAGGTGGACCAGATGAGTTCATTGGTGCCCACTAGGTACCAGCCACTAGGGGAGGTGCTGAGGATCAAAGACAGGAAGATGAGCCCACAGCCTTCCTGCAGGCAGGTAACCTGCCGCAAGCCAGGCACGTTCACTTACTAACTTTACCCCCTGAAATATATTTCTTTTATATTTTTCTTGTTATGAAAGCAGTTCATGCTTATTATTTAAAAAATATATACAGAAGACTCAGCTAAGGAAAACAAAGGCAGAAATGATCCCCATAAATCTCACCCCCCCAGAGACAGCCAAGGTTCGTGCTGTGGTAGATATGCTTCCAGACCATTTCCTGTGACTACAGTTATGCATACTTAAACATAGAACGAAAACAGGACCGTATATGTGATTTATCTTTCTCAGTCTTCGCAACCACTCTATGAGGTTGTTGGTGTCATTATTTTCACCTTAGAGATGGAAAAATAGAGGCTCAAAAGAGGTGGAGTAACTTTCTCAAGGTCGTAGGACTGTGATGCAACACCAAGCCAGGTTGATAGCAAGTCCAGAGCTCTTTCTCAACGCTCATGTCTAGGAGGGAGCCGGGCGGGGAAGCAAGGGATTGTTCCAGCACTTAACCACACCCCACAGGGGCCAGGCCAGTGTACTCACTTCAGGGCAGCTGAGTCAAGGGTCACAAAGAAGCTCACCCTTGAATGGTGTCCTCAGGAACAAGGTGGACTGTGCCAGGTGGAGAAGCAGTGGGAAAGATACTTCAGGCAGAGGGAAGGAAGGAGCAAAGTCAGAAGGGCAGAAGTCCACCAAATCCGTGTTCCCTCAGCAAAGGGAGGCGGCCGGGGCGATGGGACACGCATAGTGTGTGCAGGGGAAGGGGCAGGAGGGGAGCCGGCAGGAGGAGGGCTGTGAACCATCCTTCTAAGCAGTTCGGCTTTCTCTTTAAGGTGGGGGGAGCTCTTTAGGGCTTACTGGGATATGAATGGATCTTTAGAGGAATGCTCTGGAGGCATCTGGAGGATGGATCAGGGCAAGAAGGGTCAGTAGTCACTCATCTGTTTGATCCCCTGACTCCAGATATCACCCCCAGGAAAGGATGGCAAAAAAAGAGGGGATCCAGGTCCCAAGGGCCTTGGGAAGGTGGCTGGATTCCCAAATACTCATCCTACGAAAATGCACCTCACAGGGCACGGAGCCTGTGACGTGTGTGGGGGTGCCGTGGATATCTATCACTTGGAGGGAGGAAGGGGTCGGGGAATGAGGGGCTGATTGAGTGGCAGTAATCGCTGCTGTGTCTCATTTCCAAATCTCGGCTCAGCTGTCTGCGCCGACCTCTGCTTGCTCCATCCCCAGCATGAGGCAATTCGCTGCTTGGGTTGCGGTTGACATGGTTTAAGTTTTCTCATGCGTGGTTATGTCTAGGAGGATTGACGTCCTGTGCTCCACTCAGTGGAGTCAAGCACTGGCTTCACCCTGACCATGTCCCGTAGGCGTTAGAAAGGGCTGGGCGTGGGACAGACAGAGGGCTCACATTTAGCAGGGACCTGGGCTACCACTGGAGCTGCCACACCAAGAGCTGGAGCCGCACCCATGACAGGTGCATGTGGTTGTGAGAGGGGAGTCAGTGAACGGGGAGGGGGCGGGGTGTTGGGTGGAGCTGGGAAACGTCAGCTGAGGAATGTAGGCTGAGTGGCTGGAGGAGAGAACGAGGAGGGAGTAAGGTGACCTCACGCCGCAGTGACAGAGTGACGGTTCGTCCTCGCTTGCGCTACGTGTCCTTTGTGAGCTTGGGTGCCTGTTTCGGTTGGAACTCCAGGATGGGACTGGATAGGACTTTACTGAGGGTCGTGCCTATGAGAGATGAAGGTGGAGGGGGCAGGAGAAGGTGGAGAGAACCGGCAACTATGATGCAGGTCTGAGACCTGTGAAAGGAGAGGTAAGGAAAGATTGGGCAGGAAGAGCCTGACTACAGGGCAGGACCGAGAAGGCCTGGAGGAGGCTGATGGGGAGCCCCAAGCCCAAAGGTGCCCATCAGTGGAATCCCACACTGGGCAGGAATGGCCCAGTTCTAGTATCCCAGACATGGATACTAGCAAGGACCCACGCACTCCACACTCTGAACCCAGGCTCTTTGGAGAAGCCACTGTCTGGAATGTCGTTGGTCACTGGGACAGAGTTAAAAAGATACCCTGGGGGGGCCTCCCACTGGGAACTAAAGGCTCTAGTTCAGAGGAGATGCATGTCAACTCCACTGGTAACCCATCAGCCAGAGCTGATCATCTACCATAAGGGACCCAGCGAGTGAAAGTCCACTGCCTGCCTGGAAGCGGGAGAGCTGGGCATATTTGAATGTAGGAATGCCCACCATAGGATATGAAGAAGAGGGATGGGAAGAAGAGATGGGCCAAGGGCACGACTGAAGGAAGGGAGGGGAGAGTGAGGAGAGGGTGATCAAGGAGTGAAAGGAGAAATGAAGGAGTGAATGAACCAGTGACTGAATGAGTGAATGAAGGACTAATAATGGATGAGTGTGGCCTAAAGGATGGAGCCAAGAGTGGGTGAGGGGTGAATGGATGAGCAGAAGTGAGAATGGAGAAGCAGAGGAGGGAGGACATTGGTCCTCATTTGCTTTGGAAGGGCAGCAAGCAACGTTTCTCTCCTTTTCTTCCCCTCACCACCTCCAATCAGGCTACATTTATCCCAAGAATTGCACCGACCAGCCACTGGGTGGTTGCTGCAGGAGCGTCCTCTCCAGGGCCTCTGGGGCCTGGAGCACAGGCTGGGGAGGGACTGCCTTTCTTTCCCTCGGACAGCAGCCTGCAGTGTTGAACAACCTTGCAAATCATAGTCTGGGGCTGATCATGTCTTTGCCTGCCTCTTGCAGAGAGGGATGAAGGCTGCCAGCCTGCTGTGGCCCCTTTAGATGCCCCGGAAATGCCTTTTCCCCACCACTATCTCCCCGATGCCTGGAATCCACCCAGTGAGGTTCCCTTTGTGGCTTAAGCCTCGCCCTCTAAGAAGTCTTCTTTTAAAAGAAGGAAGCCTCTAACTAACCCCACTCCCAATCACTGAAGGGCAAGCGTATATGGGGCACGTGGCAGCTGCTGGGGTGAAAGACCCGGTCTGAGCCCTTGACGAGGACCTTGGACATGCCCGCAGAACAGTTATAGGATGACCTTGGGCAAGCTCCTTCCTCCCTCATTGCCTTAGTTTCCCCACCTGTAACAGGGAAGGAGTTTGGACAGATCGTATTTTATACAAGAGTGGGCATGAGATACTGAGTGATTAATATAGTTAACTGGTTTGATAGTTAGAGGGGCGCTGAGTGGCATGACTTTTGTCCTCATACACAGGAAACGGTCCTGCCTTTGAGATTCTGAGGTTGGCCTGCTGGTGATCTAAGCCAGGCTGCCGGGTCTAGATTAAAAGATTGGTGAGAATCACTTGGACTCGGCTCCTGGATGCTCTCACCTGGGTTTGCTGCTGAACAGCAAGCGAGCAGTGCCGAGGCTGGACCCAGAGCAGGCTGCAGAGGTGAGCACGGGTCCCTGTGCATCCTTACTTTGGAAGTGTGCCCGAAGTACAGAACTCAGCACATCCTGCACAAAGCAGGGGATCCGCCAGGCCCTAGGAGCCCAGAACTGCAGGTTCACTGCCTTTTCTATAGACTTATTACTCAAGTACAGTATACTTCCAGAACAGGTCATGAATAGCAAATGTCCACCTCGATGGAATTTCACAGAGTGAATGCACACGTGTAACCGGTACTGAGATCCAGAACGCGAAACAGAACGGAAACAGATTGCGGCCAGCATCCCAGGGATCGCGGCGCTCCTTTGTGTCTGGCTTCTGTCTCGATATTGTGAGATGTCTCTAGGTTGCTGCGTCTGGTCGTACTGGACTCCTTCTCACTGTTGTTGGTGCTCCCTTGCGTGTCCCCGCCTTTTATGCCTGAGGCTGATATCGTGGTCCAAGGTCTACCTGTCACCCGGAAGGCAATGCCTTGATGCCCCGTAGTTACGCTCTTCTGCGTCCTACCTCTCACTGGATCCTCAAGCTCGCAGGAGGCCTGAGCGTGATCTACCACAGGCAGCAGAACTATTAGAGGGAGGAGGCAAAGGCCAGAGCCGTGAGCTTGATGAGCTAAAACCAAATGAGTAACACCCTTTGGGGGTGGGGAATGGAGCAGAGGGTGGGAGGAGCATGTGGCCCCCCTCAGGTCTGGAATAAGCTGACCTGGGCTCCATCACTGCCACAGAGGTTGGCGGCTAGGGCTCCTTGGAGTGCCTATGATGGAGTAAGGGGAGACATCACCTGGATGTCGGACTTCTGGCCACCCGGCAAAGGAAGGTGTGTGCGGGCTAGGACGAGTAGAGAGGAGGGCGAGGTGGGTTGTCACCTGCAGGCACAAGATACTGGGGCCCTGAGTGTGCAGATGGCAGCAGGATACTGAAGCAGTCAGATGGTTAGGACCAGTGTGGGGACAGGATGGGAAAGCAAAGAGGAGAATGAGAAAGGGCGTGGCGGAGGTGCAGCCATCTACAGAAACGGGGGCTCCGGGTGGGGGTCTCCCAAGCAGGGCCCCCTCTCCTTCCCTCTTAGGCCTTCCGTGCCTGGCACAGGGCGGGCCCACTGGCAGTGTTAATGAAAACAGGTGACATCCCTCCCAGGTGGAATTTCCATGGCAGGGCCTGCAGAGCAGGTGGGGACAGTGTCTCTCCCACCTGCCCACTGATGGCACCTCCGGGTCGTACAAGCTGCCAGGCGGCTGCAGGGTCTGGGCCAAGGTCTGGCCCTTGGCAGGACATGGGGAAGGAGGCAGACTTGAGCCCATTAGCTCCGTGCTGGTCTCTGGAGGGCAGGCAGGGGGGTTAGCTGGCTGCTTGGCCACCTGCTGACTTCCCAAGACCACCCCTTTGGGACTCGATCCAAGGAAGTGAGTGATGCCGTCATTAGATGTGAGGCGTCAGCAGTCCTTCCCTCCTTCTCCCCCGTGAGGCCGGGTGAAAGGTGGTGGGCTGGGCCTGCAGCTCTGGCTTCCAGCCCAGGCTCTGCTTTTGCCCCGAGTGTGGCCAGGGACACGCCCTGCATCCTCCTGGCTGCCTTCCCATCTGTAGAACCAGTGTGAGTGCCCTTCTATCCGGGGGTCCTTCCAGGTCCCATCCTCCAGCAGGTGACAGTGAGGGGCCAGAGGCAACCGGTTCTTCCCCCAAATGGGCCACCTGGGGCTCGCTTCCACATCCGCTCAGGTCCCCTCTCCCTCCCTGCCGACAGGTGCTGTGGATGGGGGCTGTGATGGCCATGACTTGTCCTCAGTGGAAAATGACAGCCAGGAGAGAAGAGAGACGTTAGCAATCACCTGCCAAGCACAAACTGAACTGACTAGTGGTGGCCCGTTTTAGGAGGGTGGGGTGGGGAGGTGAGCAAAATGCCAAGGAGAGGGAGAGGCACAGGGGTATTTTCTGTGATCATAAGAACAATAGGCACCGCTGACCAAGGGCCTCTTAATCTGCACCAGGCACAGTACTAAGGACTTAACATTACACAGCATCTCATTTCATCCGCAACACCAAGGACCTGTGACCCAAGGCTCAGGGAATCAGAAGGTGGAGTGAGGCTGCAGTGCAAGGCCCTGAAGAAACGGGCCGCTGCTCTTCTTCAGGCCCCCAGGACGTAGACAGTGATGGAGAGAGTGCTCCGTGCTCCCAGCTAGTCCCCGGCACATCCCCTTCTGGATCTGTGTGTCTTTGATGGTCATGGGGGGATGGTTCTGAAACCGGAGTAGGTTCAGTGGCTGGGAACGTCAGTCAAGTGCTCAGGTGTGCCAGAAATGGGATTTCCTCAAATTTCCTGTAACAATTCACTTTCTGTGTCTGGTTCCCATTCTACCAAGGGGATACACACAGGGCCCTGTGCATTTCTGGCCCTTTCCTTCCTTTGGGATGTGTGAGTCCTGGGATCCTATGAAGGTGATGGGGTGGGTGGGGCACCTGGCTTCCTGGACGTGTCCTTCAGGCAACGGGGCCTCAGGTGTGTTCCCCGTAGGTGGTGCTGAGATGTGGCTGCACGGTCTGTAAGCCGCCTGCAGCCTGGCAGTGTCCTTTGCTGCTTTCTCACCAGGCTTGGGCACTCACAGAACCAATGTGCTCTTTCTGATATCCACTGGGGCATGAAAACCTGTGAGGCTGCCTGACGCCCCATCTGCCTAGACATATCCTTATTTTCCAGAACCTCTCCTCCTCCCCAGGTCTTTCTGGCCATGGGGCCCAGGCTTTCATCTTCTTGATCACATGAATCGATGTGGGAATTTTGCTACCTTCCTGGTGGGGGAATGGGGGTGTGTAGGGCTCATCTCTCTGGGACCTAGTGACGACTCTTGATATCACTCCCTACAGGTTCCCCTTCCCCTCTGTGTCCAGGGAGACCCAGACATGGGATCTGGGAACTCTGGCTCTGATTCACTGTGTGTCCTCCACAGCCTTTTTCAGAGACCATTAGTCTTTCTGGTTTCTGATGGGATGGCTCTCTGGAGTTCCACACTAGAAAGAGATGTCCAGTCTCTGTTTCCTCCAGCTCCATCCTCTCCCTGAGGCAGTTAGACAGACCTCCAAGGCTTAGGTGAAAGAGCTGCTACCTGGAGAACACTGCGTATGTAGACAGAGGCAGAGGCCCGAGGGAGGAACCATGCCGGGCCCATGGAGCCAGAGCAGCCGAATCAACGTCTTCTCCGGATCTCCATCCCGGGGCCATGGCCCCCTCGTCCAGGGCTCAGATGTGCTCCCAGGGCACCTCTGATCTGTTCCATTCCAGCGGGCCTGGCAAACAGGAGGAGCTCCCCACAATGTCACCGGGGCCCGAATCAGCTCTGGAGCCACCAAATCTGTTACTAATTTAAGTGAGACTCTAAGGGGAGGATTGAAGACCCAAATGTACACCCTGTGTGTCAGCAGAAGGAAGTCTGCCAACAGACAGGCTCCAGAATCACAGCGTGTTGTGGGCGCCACCTCCCCCCCGTGCCAGACGTGGTGCCCGTTCCCACCTGTAGAGTATGTGGTAGACCTCATGCTGACCTGGGGCAGCTGGTGTGACAGTGGTTCTTTTACAGATCAGGAAACTGAGGCTCAGAGGGGTGAAGTAATTTGTCCAAATGAGAAGAGCAGGGTCTGGTCTGTCTGGTCCCAGAGCCCATGGTTTTCCTACTACACCTCATCATCTGAGAGGTTTTTTGTGGTTACTAAAAACTGGCCACCTTTTGGCGAAGTTCAGTGTCCTTCTGATTGTGGAGAAGAGAGGGGACACATGACGAGGTACTGCGGAGTGGGCTTAAAAGGCAAAAGGGGAGCCCGTGCCTTCTTTCTACCTCAGCACTCAAGCTAACATCTCCCTGTGTCCGCTTGCTGCATGGGTGCAGGGCACGGTGTCAGAAGAAAGGCCAATCAGACACGGGGCATGGATTCATCCCCCTGGACCCCACTGCCTTCAGAGACCTGCCAGGGGAGGGTGGTACTGTACCACAGACCCTCCTGTGGCTCTTCCGAAAGTGGGATCCGTTACATACCACATGCCACACCTGGGGGCCTTTGGTAGACGTTATGGGAACAGAGGTTTCCATGATCAGAGAGCCTGGGAAGGGACTTCCCTGGTGGCGCAGTGGTTAAGAGTCTGCCTGCCAATTCAGGGGACACGGGTTCGATCCCTGGTCCAGGAAGATCCCACATGCTGCAGAGCAACTAAGCCCGTGAGCCACAACTACTGAGCCTGCGCTCTAGAGCCCGCGAGCCGCATCTACTGAGCCCGTGTGCCACAACTCCTGAAGCCCATGTGCCTAGAACCCGTGCTCTGCAACAAGAGGAGCCCCCACTCGCCTCAACTAGAGAAAGCCAGCGCTCAGCAGTGAAGACCCAATGCAGCCAAAAATAAATTAATTAATAAATTAATTACAAAAAAAAAAGAGCCTGCGAAATACTGACTCAAATGGGGTTAAGCGTGTTTCCTATGCAAGAATCTTTAGAGGCTTCAATATGCATTCTGCTTCGTTACTCTCCCGAGGGGGTTGTAGAATCTGGGCTCTCCGCTTCCTCCTAACTGCAATGCAAAGGGCATTCCGTGTCTGCAGCAGTACCCCTTTTGGGAAACAAGGCTCTGATGGCCAGTAGAAAAGACTCCCTAGGAAGGACAACAGATAAAGATCCTGGGTCTGCACAGGAGATGGGGTCTTGGGTCCAGGGAGGCAGCTTCTGGCTGTGTGAGTCCTGGGCTCGGAGGGAGGCTTAGACTTGGAGGTGGGGACCTGGGTGGGAGAAGGGTCCTGCAGAAAAGCTAGAGCCAACTGTGGAGGGTGGCACCGTCAAGGACAGTGGGTGTGAAAAGGACATGGCCCATTTGGCTGAATCTTTCTAGCAGGCTTAAAAGGGAGAACAGACATCGGGTTGAAAAAAGAGGCTAGATCAGTTCTTCCGTCTTGGGTCTGATCACAGCAGAATTCGGGGGCTTAGCGTGGGAGCCTCCGTTTAGAGACACCTTGCCATTGATTTCCTGTGACCCACTGAATTCAGACATGAAGGTGAGCGCCTGGCCGAGAACCTCTCTGCGGAACCTCAGGCCTCCTCTTTGTAGGGTAGTTCCCTCTGAACACTCCTTCCTGACGGGTGAGTGGTACCCTCTTCTCTCCAACATTCTAAGACCCCCGAAGAGCCTCTGCTTTGCTTGAAAGCCAGGAGACAAGAGGAGGCAGAAGCACATCTTTTCGATCCGAAAAAACCTGGATGCGTGCAGCTGAGAAAGCAAAACTGTTAATTAAAACCAATCTGGGTTCTTGCCAAGTGGGAGAAAGAGACTCAGGGCCCGGAGCCTCGGTGGTCGGAAAGAATGAAGTGGTAGTGGGTTATTTATAATCCACTTCTGGCACTGTCTGTGTGTTCTTTCAGCTCAAGGAAATGCTCCCATCCCCGAGACAGACATCTGATCGTTATAATTTTGTGTTTGAAGACAGTTTTAGCCTGCTGCAGACACACATAAAATCTGCATCCGCCGCCCAGGATGGGGGACATAAAAGTTCTTTAAGAGGGTCGTAGACCTTCCTGGGATGGAATCCAGGCTGTCTCCAGCTCTGGGACAGGGGCTGGCTCCTGGGCCTCTGCTCACACGGGTCCTGCCCTCGCCTGTCTCTCTGCCCACTGGGCAGAATACCCCATCTTTGAAGACTCATCCAGACCTGTCTCTTGCAAGGACCCACACCGAGTCTTTCTTCCTTATCTTAGTACTTTCTCTCTGTGCATTTTTTAATCCACACTTGATTTAATTCACTTGACGTTATATTGTGCTGCCTTGGTCCCTAGTTGCCTCTTGTATATATAACCATATATTGAATGGGCTGAACTCGATGGGGTACGAACAGAAAATGGCTTTATTTTTCTCCCTTCAGTGCTTTCCCCATGCCAGTCTGGATCTCTTTTACATCCCCTTGATGATACGGCAGGCACATACTGGAGCATCCCAATCATTTTCAGGCACAGAACAAATTTTACTCTCACATATTAAAAAGGTCCAGCCCAGCCCACGCATAGCCTCCCTCTTCATCCAGCTCATAGTTTCTCTTTCCCTGCAGCTTAGGCCTGACCGTGTGGATGGGTGGAGCCCTGCAGTGGCCTGGGGATGGGTTGTCCATTCTTTCTTTCTTCTTCCTTGTTTGCTGTTATGGGTTGAATTGTAGCCTCCCCCTGCTGGCCCCCCCAAATGATGTGTTGAAACCCTAATAACTACTCCCTGAAAGTGTGACCTTGTTTGAAAATGGATTCTTTACAGAGGTAAGCAAGTTAAAATGAGGTCATTAGGATGGGCCCTGATCCAATATGACTTGTTTCCTTATAAAATGGGGAAAGTTGGACTCAGAAACATATACACAGAAGGAAGATGACCTGAAGGCACACAGGGAGAAGATGACTGTGTGACTGGAGGGATGTGTTTACAAGCCAAAGAACACCAAGGATTGCCAGTCACCACCAGAAGCTGGAAGAGCCAAGGGAGGATTATCCCTGAGAGCCATCAGAGGGAACACAGACCTGCTGACACCTTGATCTTTTACTTCTAGACTTCAGAGCTGTGAGACAATTGATTTCTTTTTTTTTTTTAAGCCACCAAGTTTGTGGTATTTTTTTATGGAAGCTCTAGGAAGCGATTACACCCATCTTTCTGCTTCTGGTTTCTCCAGGGCCCAGGCAAAATGAGGGGGGAATGGAGGAGGGGAGGCCCTATCTTTTCAGATGGCCAGGGCTGCCTAAATTCCTGCCTGGCTTTCAAGGTGTCTGTCAATGCTGGGTGTTTTGTGGGGTGCAGGTGTTCCCTTGGTGGTCCTCTGCCACCTCTGGGGTGGTCCCCATCACAGTGTTAGAACCGGCTTACCTTCTGTGGCCTCCTCTTGGTCCTGGAGAAACTCACATTCTCTTTCCACAAGCCAAGGGGGTCCTGCAGGCTGTGCAGCTTGCCCTTGACCTTACCGTCCTCCAGACAAGCTCTTGTCCTGAGCGCGCGCTCTCAGCAGGACAGGCTCAGTCCCTACTCAGAGAGGTGCCCTCCAGGCCAAACTGGGGGGCTGTGTGATAAACTCGCTGGGAAGTATCTGTGCCCGGGGGTGGGGTTGGGGTTTCCTCAGCGCCGTGGGCCTCCAACTGGGGAATGCACTTGTGTCTCCTCATCTCTACAAGAGGTTCTCCAGAGCCCCTGCTGAAAGCTACGGAGGTGTGGGGAGCAGTAACGTCGTGGCACCTTACATAACATAGAATTACCCTCACATGCTCACACAAGTTCCCTTTCTTCCCTTAAATAGGCTGTATGTGGGTGGAGGAAGTGAGAGGAAAACATGGCAGACACTTCTCAGCAAACATGGGGGCGGGACTCTGGCAACTACCATTTGGAATATGGGGGTATTTGTCACCGGCCCCTGGCTTTGGGGTTTCAGCTGAAGGACTGCTCTTCCCACCCTTTACATAGATGAGCAAGTACTGTATGTGCATGAGATTAGCTCCTTCCTGAGCACAAGGGCCCCACTCTCTACTTTTTTCTACTTTCGCCTACAGCCACTGGGAGAGAGGGAGGCAGTGAAGCCAAGGAGCTAGGAGCCCAGGCTCTGGAATCATAGGGACACAAGTTCAAGTCCCCGCTCACACTTAGTCAGCTTTGGGTCGCAGGTAAGCAGCCCAGCCTTTCCAAACCTCTGTTTCCTCAGCTTTCATGTGGGAATGGAGGGTAATGAAGAAAGCTCTGTGGTGGAGTCAGGCAAGGGGAGCCCAGCCACTGTCCTCTGTGTTTGGGGTTGGTCACCAACCTCCAAGGATGTTGAAAGTGTGGACCTGACACTGACGAGTGCTGTGGACCTTCTCCTCCAGCAAAGTGCATGTATGCAAATTTTGTCATATATGATTCAGGTTATGAGTTTCTGGGTGCTCTACACCATGCAATCACCAAATTGCATGGAATTGCTCCGAACTGTTTAGGAAAGGAACAGCAGAAAGAGGCCAAATAGATATCAGTAGCCTATTAGGATCCTTGAGCCATCTGAGATGAGGACTAACTGGCTTAGCTCTTTGAAAAGCTCACGTCTAAATTCCTGAGGAATTTTTGACCCACACCCCCGTCCCACAATGCATTGGGCCAAATCCAATCTCACCCAGGACTTTTTTTTTTAAATAAATTTATTTATTGATTGATTCATTTTTGGCTGCTTTGGGTCTTCGTTGCTGCGCGCGGGCTTTTCTCTGGTTGCGGCGAGCAGGGGCTACTCTTCATTGCAGTGCATGGGCTTCTCACTGTGCTAGCTTCTCTTGTTGTGGAGCATGGGCTCTAGGTGTACGGACTTCAGTAGTCGTGGCACGTGGGCTCAGTAGTTGTGGCGCACGGGCTCTAGAGCGCAGGCTCAGTAGTTGTGGTGCACAGGCTTAGTTGCTCCATGGCACGTGGGATCTTCCCGGACCAGGGCTCGAACCTGTGTCTCCTGTGTTGGCAGGTGGATTCCTAACCACTGCGCTACCAGGGAAGTCACTCACCTGTGACTTTTTAAATTAAATCGTTCTTGTGCATTTAGCAGTGTGCTATGGTGCAGGCTCAGTAATTCTTAAAATTGACTAATATATGCATTTTAAAGGGAAAACATTATCACAGACCCCCAGTGTTGACTAAAATTATTTTGATCATATTGTTAGTTAAATATATACAAACATAAAAGTAAGTATAAATTCCTTATGCTTTTAGCTCTTACACAGCTATAATACCAAAATACAATTACAAATTTAATGCAAACAAAACCACAAAACTATTAAAATTCAAATTAATGGCATTAATTTAATGTGACAGATGATGTTTTGCTGAGAGTAAAACAACCAATATTGGGTTTAATAATAGAAGGAGGATGTCTTCCCGTTTTAAGTTCTGCTTGTTTTCGACTAGATTGTCTTGATGTTTGAACATGCTGGGCTGTCATTAGAGTGATTGTCAATATTATTAGTATTTTAATATAAAAATTTTATCAATATTATTATTTCTCATATGTTACAGTGGAGAAACTTTTAACCACAGACCTAGGATTTTGGTGGGCCCATCAATTTAATAGAGCACCCGAAAATATAACAACTTAAAAATATTAAATATATCCCATTTAGCAAGACAGTTTCAGTTGTGTACCTTTACTGCTAGTGCTGTCTTGCAGGTCATTATAAACTAAGATGGCATTCACTCCAGCGCCTGCTTGCAAAGTGGTGACTATGATTCTGCCCCCTTCAGCACACAGCTGATTGCACGTGGCCTGTCAGCGTCCCCTCTACTGTTTGATGACTCAATCCTCCCTCTACTTGTCTCTATTTGAACAATCTCTAAACCTTTGTTTGCATGGCAGCCCATGAAGTTATTTGGCCTTCATTTTGCAAAAACGTGATCGTAAACCCAAATGTAAACTTGAGCTCTGAATTCCCGAGGCTTTATTTGGTTACATGATCGTCCACGTCAGCCCCAATAAGGTCACACTAACACTGTTCCATTTTTGAAATGAAAACATCAAATTAAAAAAATTTCTCGTACCACCGAGAAACATCTAATGGTATATTTGTGGATCCCACTTTGAAATCCCTGGTACATTTAAAAGAGCTCTGGTCTGAGAATCCAAGGGCAGATTTCAATTGTAGGTCCTTCATTGACCAACTGTGTTCTGTGGGTCAGTGCCTCCCTCTAGACTTCATCTGATCATCACCACTAATTGTCTTGCATTTTGGTCATTTTCACACTGACTTCACCTGACCATTCCACGAGGTCAGTATGACTGTCCTCAATGGACAGATGGGGAAACTGAGACCCAGGTACACAGCTAGTGAGTGAGGAGATGGGCCTAGAAGGCAGGTGGTCTGATCCCACAGGCACCACATGGTAGTGATTCGCAGGACTGAGGCTTTTCCTGGAGCGCCACAGTTCCCTGAGGGACCCAGGTCTTGGGACCCGCACCTCCTCTCCCCACCCTCACCCACACACATACCCGGCAACAGAGCAGAGTCCTGGGGAAAGTAGAACAGCCTTGATTCATCCTTGCCATGCCTCCGGTGACCCACATCAGCCCTCTGCTCAGCTCTAGACAACACCCCTCCCACAAAATGACAAGTGATATTTTCCCAAGTAAAAGCTGAACAAGGATCCTGACAACTGAATTTTCCCGATGGATCAATGCATGTTTGCTTAGTTATTTGTTTGGTGAAAAGACAGGTATAAGTCTATAACTCAAATCATATTTTATGCACACACATGTATATATGTGTCTGTGTATAAAAGTATATCCCTGTATATGTATGTGTATATTTGTATGTATATAATAGACTTCCCTTGGTGAAAGAGGATGGTACCCATATATGCACACATACATGCATATATGTGTATCAAATGCATACATGTATGTATGTGCCACATGTATACTTTCGTTGATTAAAGAGAATGAAATTTCCTGGAATTGGAACTGTGTTAGAAATACAGGATTGTGGTTGTATTTTTTTGTAGCTGAGGCACAGATCATTAGGGGAGGGTCTTCAGAGAGCAGCTGTATCCCTGGGCCCTTGACCGCTGACCTCTCCAATTCTTGGTGCCAGGGAGATTGTAGCTGGGCTTCCTCCCTTTGGAAACCATAAAGACTCCTCATCTTATCTCAGAAGCCCCTGTGGACACCATCACTCTTGAGATCCTCCCTCCTCCAGGCTTGATGTGTGTCTGTGTCTGCAGCTTTGACAAATAGAGAGATGTCCAGGGCTCTCTGGGGTTTGGGCTCCAGAGGGGAATTCCAGTTCAGACCTAGGGAACTCTGCCCTTGGATTTGTTCTATTCAAATGCAAGGAAATAATCTTTAGGAAGGGCCCCCTTTAACAACCCTCCCTCCTACTACTCATGGATCTTAAGTTTTTAAAAGATTTTTTTCTTCGAGAGAGAGTTTAAGTAATAATGAACTCATTCTTTCATTTTTATGAAACAAAGACATTTATACTTAACCATCAGAGATTCCAACTGGCATGTGGCTCACGCTTATGAGACCTACAGAGTTGATAGAGCAGCAGCTAAAACAAAGACATGTGACATTTTAGTTATTCACGCAGCCTTGCTCAGGGCACATGTACAACTATCATTAAGCTGTTTGAAATAGCGCTATTCCAGCATCTGTGCATAGAATATACGAGTGCCCACCAGTCCAACATTGTGTCTCAGGAGAACTCGGGAACAAGTAGGTGAATGCAAGCCCGGCTATGCTTGTTCAGCTGCAAGAGAACCCTGCTAGTGGCCGGAGCTACAAAGGCGGAGACACTTCTTTGCTTTTGAGGCGTTCCTGGTCCATGAATCAAGCCAATTATTGGGTCCTATAGCCTACTGGATGCTTTCATTTTTTAAAATGGTCTACTATGTGTGGAGGGTGGACTGGGGGGGAAAGATCGCACAGGGATTCCCTAAGGCGGCACCCTAAGGATGCTGTAGTACTCCTGGGGACTCTGTGTCACTCCTCATTTGATAGCCAAAGCCCAGAGTACCTGTCCTGTCCGGGGCCGCCCAGGGCTTGTATTCAGTTGTTCTTGGTCCTGAGTGACAGGGGCCTTGTATCACTGGGCATAGGGTCCCCAGGGGCCTGGGCTTCCAAGAACAGCAGGCCTGCCTCACTCAGCATTCCGGCCCCAGCTCTCTTGCTCTTTGTGTTTTATAGGTTGTGCTCACCTCCGCTCTGGGAATTGGCCATGGTTTCTGGAATCCCAGCCTCCTGCCCTGCTCTTTGCAGAGGTACCTTTATCCCCACTCCCCCCAGCAGTTCCCCCATGAGCAGCTGCTGGCCCAGGGTAGATGCCCAGTGAATATCTGTGAGTTAACTCACTGAGGCCTCCCCTCCCTGGCCTAGCTGCCCGTTGCCCCTAGGCTGTGGCCCTTTGGTCTCATGGAAGTCCTCTCTGTGGACTGCAAGGCTGGCAAAAAGTCACCATTTGCCCAGCAAGGGCCCTGTCTAACTTCTTCTGTCTTTAGTTCTTTCTTCAACACAAGCTTGTGCTGTCTCCTGAGAAAGTCTAGAAGACTGGACAGATTCCCAGATGCAATTACTCACTCGGGTTGGTCTTAGCAGACCCTTTTACTGGCGATCCCATTGCAAGCTTCTCCTCTGGCAGGAGGGAGCACCCGTTAGACATGTAAATTCCTCGCGGTCTCCAGGTCCTGCTTGGCCATGCTGCAGTCAGGCCTCCTGCACTTCTGTGGGTCAGATGATATCCTTTGTCAAGGCAAAAGGCAGCAACAGTCTCCGCGTTAGGAAGAGGAGCTGCCTGGGGCTTGGGCCGGTTGTTCTTGGGGCACAGTGACAGGGGACCTCTTATCTCTGGGCATCATGGTCCCTGAAATTTAGTTGATAATGACAAAAGCCAAGGTGGTAGGTTTTAAGAGTCTTTACTGATCATTGCTTCCGAAGCCTTCAGCATATGTGGGCCTCTGGTAAGAGGCGGGGGTCAGAGCCAGGAGTCAGCTGTGTGGGTGTCAGGGCCTGGCTGGCCCATGTGCTGGGGCCAGGGAGAAAGGCCCACTGCCCCCTTGCTTTGTCCAGGAGAATTTGTGAATTGGATCTGGTGGGGGGTGGGTGACGTAGGTTGGGTTCCCCAGGAAGCAGCCTCCGAGAAGGGATTTACTGTGTGGAATGCATCTCAGGGGGCACTTGTGACAAATTCCTGCGGGAGGGAAAGCAGGTGGCAGGCCAGGGCAGGGGAGAAGTTGAGCTGTGATGCAGGCTTGGTGACAGTCCTGACAGTCCCAGAATCATCTGAGCTCAGTTGCCCACCAGAGTCATCCGCATGGGCTCAAACAGCCAGCTTTCTGCACCTTACCTCTATCAGTCATTGGTACAGGGCATCTCAGAAAGGTCGTGACCTTGGGCAAGGCAGCTCTCTGAAGCTCAGGCAGCCCTGAGGGGGCTGACAGCTGAGGGCTGCACTCCCAGCAGCTGGAACAGAGTCCTTCCTTGCAGGGAGATATAAGTGGCAGCTTCACGTGTAATGAATATCATCAGGAGATTGGAAACCGGGTCCTGATTCTGAAATTGAGAGGGGTGGGGCTTTCCTTAAGTTCAAACAAGATTCTAAACAGCAACCAGAGGGCCAAGGATAGGGTCAGCTCTCCAGGGAAGGGCAAGGAGTAGCAAAGACTAAGTGGGGCTCCAGGCGAGCTGGATGGGATTCTGGGGTGGAGCAAGGAGAACTAACGTTTACTGTTCCCTCTGCGTGGCTGGTCCAAGGGCTGCGAAGCAAGGAACAGGACAAAGACTGGGCAGAAGGCCAGTGTTGGGGAGCCCAGGATGACTCCAGACCCCTCTCTCTGGGGGAGGATGGGATTGGGGGTGGTTCAGATTCTCCCTGCTACTGGCGTAGGTCATGATGGAGATTTGTTGTAAAGACTCAAATGAGTTAAAGCATGGAAAGTCCTTAGCCCTCAGTAAGCATCTCGGTGCTGGTGGTTACAATGATCACCGTTATTCCATGCGGTGGAGTGGACTGGGCAGGGCAGGGATTGACACCTCAGCAGGAGTATTCATCGGTTATCTTACTGAAGATGCTCATTGAGCTCCCAAGACATTTTTGGGGAAGGTGCACCCTACAGGTAGAGCAAAGATAGCTGTGATCTTTTCTCCAGCGGTAAAAAGGCCTCTGACTCCTCTTCCCTCCTCCCTTACTATTCCAAACATTCACTCATTTATTTATTCAACAAAATTTATCAAGCACACTCTATGGGCCAGTGACTCTGCTGGTGCAAGAGAAAACAGCGGGGACAAAATAGACCTGCCTCCACTGGGCTTATGTTTTAATAGGGGGAGAGACAACAAACAAACCTCCAGTATATAAGGTGGTATTAAATGCCATCAAGAAAAAGAAAGCAGAGAAGGGGAGTAGGGAATGCCGTGTGGGGCTGGGTTTGTAATTTTCTGTAGTGTGGACAGGGAAGGACACTGGATGAAAATGATATCTGAGCGACAACATGAAGGCAGGGAGGGAGGAAGCCCTGCAGATGTCTGGGAGGAAAGCATTATAGGTAGATAAAAGGACAGGTGCAATGACCTTGGGTAGGGAGTGAGTCTGGCCGGTCCATGTTTAAGGAATGGGAAGGGGTGGGGAGGGAGCCAGGCGAGGCTTTGGTTCTTGGTCTGAGAGAGCTGAGGAAGCCACTGGGGGTCTGAGTAGAGGAAGCACAGCATCTGACTTCTCTAAAATGATCCTCTGGCTCAGGGTGGGGGATGGACCACAGGCTGAGAAGAAAGCTGGGGGATGAGGCTGGAGGCTATTGCAGTAGACCTGGGAACAATGGTGGGAGCTGGACAAAGGAGAGGAGGAGGGAAGGCATCAAGGCTTAGATTCCAGGTCTGTTTTTAAGGTGGAGCCCACAGGATTTGGATGGAATGTGGGCTTTGAGAGAACCAGAGGAGTCAGGGAGGTTCTAAAGTCTTTCGGAGAGTTCTGTGGGGATCCTTTGTGTTTGAAATGTGTTTGAGGCACCCAGGTGGATCCAAGAATCTGGAGCTTGAGGGAGAGGTCCAGACTGGTGCAAAAAAAATCCCTGAGTCCTGGTAGTACCAATGGATTCATGCTATGAGGATGGAGCAGATAGATCCCCTAGGGCTGCACTGTCCAGTATGGTGGCTCCTAGCCACTGCCTGGCCGTTGAGCCCATGAAACGTAGTTGGTCCTAATGGAGATGTGCTGAAAAGGTTACATACACACCAAATTTGGAAGACTTAGAACAAAAAACTTAAAATATCTCATTGATAATAACTAGATTGCTAACATGTGGAACTGACAATCTTTTGACTATATTGGCTTAGATGAAATCTATTATCACTATTAATCTCACCTGTTCCTTGTTACTCCTTTAGCGTAGCTACTAGATAATTTCAAATTGCGTCTGTGGCTTGTACTGTATTTCCACTGGACAGCGCTGACCCAGGCGGTGAAGTCACAGCACTGAGCCCTTGTGGCATCTGACATTTAGAGGTTTGAGGAGACGGACCCCCCCGTGTCAGGTAACTGCTGCAGGTCTGAATGGAGGGGACTTGCTCGTGAGCTTGGGGTTCATTGAGCAAGGTGAAGGTCACCAGGATGTGGGGAGAACTGCTCTGGAGCTGCGGGGGAGGTGGGAAGCCTGATCAGAGCGGCTTCAAGAGGGGATGAGGGGAGCGAGCTGGGGACAGGCATACGGATGTCTCTTTCTAAGAGTTTTGCTGTGAATGGATAGCAGGAAAGTTGGGGTGATGGCTGGAGGGGAAGGTGGTGTAAAGGGCAGTTTTATTTTTGACATAATGTGGATGGTAACCATTTATGGACCACTTTCTATGGATGAACATTGCCTTAAGTACCTCGTACATGTTAACTCAATCCACCACCAACACCGTGAGGTAGTTACTATTTCTTCTCATCAATTTGCTGACGAGGAAACCGAGGTACAGAGAGGTTAAGTAACTTGCCTAAGGTCAGATGACCGTTTAGTGGCAGAGCCAGGATTTGAACCTTGGCAATACGACTCTGAGGCTGTAGCTTAACCACCTTGCTATGTGCATCTTCCCACCTGATAGGAATTCAAGGAGAGAGGGGAAAATCGATGACACAGGCTAGCGAGGGGAGGCTTGCTGGAATGTCGTCCTTGAGAAACGCAAGATGGATGGGGCTGGGTGGGCAAATGGAGGAGCTGTCCTAGCTGGGAGCATAGGCAGGCAGGCACAGGGCGGGATGCTGTAGGCTGGTGAGCCAGTTCCTAAGACAGCACAGCCCTCCCCTGAGTGAGGGGGTGGAGGGGTTGCTGGACGTTTGCAGGGGAGATGCTCCATGAGCCAGGAGGGAAACACTGGGGCATCGCCTGGCAGTGCAGGGCCCGCTTAAGACTTGAGGCCATGAGTTCAAAGTCTAGATTGCTTTTGCTTTGCTTCTCCTTAGTGTCTCCAGGCCTGTCCTGCGCTCCAGGGCTCACTCGTGGCACATGCTGGCCACCGAGGGTGCCCGGCCGGCTGGATGGTGCGGAGGCAGGGTGCACTGTGGGCCATGAGAGTTCACAACTCAGGGCGGTCTGTGGCCAGCTGAGCATGCTCGGCTGGGGAAGAGCCTGGCAGCCTGACCTCCGGACAGATTGAGGGCTGCTGGTGCTCAGTGGGCTGCAGAGGGAGGCGGGGCGGGAGCCAGCATCAATGAGCAGGGCCTCCCCAGGCTTTGAAGGGGCCCATGGTGGGCCTTTGAATTGCTCCATCTGGGGCCGGAGCTCTGAGAGGCTGGTCCCGGCGCTCGACAGTAAACTGTGGGGGATGGCCTTCAATTACAGAAGCGTAGCCAACCAAATCAGCTTTCAGATAAATTATTTATGCCAGGCCCGAAAGGGAGGGAGCTGGGCTGCAGGAACAACGTGTTCATTTTAATAACACGCCTGCAAAGTTGCAGTGCCCTGGGAGGGGGGAGTATTGGGTGGAGGGGGAGAGAAGAAAGATGATTAGATTAGAAGTGGCCCTGCTGTAAATAACACACAAGAAGGGCATTTGTTTCTTTTTAGAATGTCTTTTGTATCATGTTTTATACAAGGGAAAAAAGCATAATACAACATCTACGAAATGTTAATGAGGGTTATTCGCTGTTTACCTAGGTTGGGGGTTTGAAGAAAGGGCTGGGCTGGGAGGGAGGGGGTGTAGAAGATTGGATTCCGTGTAAATGCAGACATCAGGGAGTCTGGAAGGCTCTGGAACACGAGCTGGACTGGAGGCATGCTGTGTCCCGATGGAGGGGGAAGGAAAGGAACAAATCCCAGGGACTGGAATGGTGTTTTCTGTCTTGCCCAGAAGCAAGCTGGTGAGCCTGGATGGGAGGGAGTGGTCCCAGGGGGAATGCAGGTTGGGTGACTGGGGGAGTCCCTCTGCCCTGAAACCTGGGGGAGAATGACAAGCTAGATGTGACATCTCTGCCCCCCACAGGTCACCTCCCTCCCCCAACCATGGGAAAAACAGGCAGAAATGAGAAGAATGCAGCCTGGTGCCCTGGGGAATTAGCTCCTGTCTGGGTCGCAAGCACAGGCACTGCCGCCAGGTTGATGAGTGCTTGGGTTTTGGTGGCACAGGTGACAGAGAGGCCTCCCTGTCACTCTGGAGGTGTAGACAAGAGCACAGCTGTCCTTCCCTAACGAAAGGCAGTGCTCTGGGGTGTCAGGAGGCACTCTGCAAATCATCCCATGAGAGAGCTCAGAACCTATTCCTCCTACCTCCACTCTGCTGTGAGAAAGTACTAAGAAAAATAGGCTGCATTAGCTGGGCTCGGATTTCAGCTTCCCAGGCCATTTCTTCATTCTTGATGTACTTTTCCTCCCCTCTGTTTTCCTCCGTAGTCACCACTTTGTGATCAGTGAGGCAATCAGGCAAGGCTTCTTGTAGGAGGTGGCAGTCGTGTTGGGCTTTGAAGGGTGAGAAGGATTCCACAGGGAGAGGAGGAAGATTGTTGTCATTCAGAGAGTGGCAGGGACAGTGGGCGTGAGTGAGGCATGGACCCTTCTGGGTTGTGGGCTGATGTATATCTTCTTGTATCCCGCAGACCCTAGGTTGCTGCACTGCGTCATCCCATGGTGCTGCCATGTGAAAGGGAACCACTTGAGGAGCTGTGTAGTGCACAAGCTGAAGGGCTGTACATGGCAGCCTTACCTGTACAGCTTACATGTACGTGATATATGCCTAATATATCTTCTTCTGAATGACTAAATGAAAAACATGCATGAAGAATAATTTGTTTAATAGCAAAAGAATCTGTACAGGTTTCAACTATTGTTAATTCTGTGAATTGCAAGTGACAGAATCCTAATTCAAATTGGCTTCAGAAACAAGATAATTTATTATTGCCTATAACTAAAAAGTCCAGGCCCCAGAGGTACAGTCAAACTTCAGGTGTGGCTGGGAGCAGGGACCCATAGGATGTTGATAGAAATCTGTTTCACTCCATCTCTAGGCTCTGTTTGCCTTTATGATGGTTTCATTTTCAGACAAGCTCTCCCTAAGAGGTGGCAGAGACGGCCAGTTTAGGAACCCGGGCAGTAAGCAAACCTCTTTCCTAATAATCCCAGCAGAAGTCCTGGCTTGGGTCTCATTGGACCACTGTTCATCTGCCCACTTGTAAGCCAATCACAGAGGTGGGTGTCAGATGGTGTTAAGAGATGTAATACGCTGACTGGCAGCGCCAGAAGCTTGGGGCTTGGAATACCCCCGAACCACATGTGCTGGGAGCAGAAAAGGGTGCGTTCCTCAAAGAAAATGGAAGTTCTATTACCAGAAGCAGGGAGAATGGATGTTGGGCAGGAAAAACAACAGATGTCCCCTTCTGCCGCAGAACCCTTTGGTCAAGTAAAATCTTATTGGGAAGCCAGGCATGCCAACCAAATAATAAGTGGGGATGCTCTGGGGATGCCAGCTTGCAGGAGGGTATGTTCGGAGGAGCCCTTACTGCCTGAACGCAGCCTGTGCATTTTCCATGCTGCATTTTTGCAAACACCGAACCCCCATTTGGTAATGTATGACCTCCTCTTAGTCACCTGTCCCAGCACCATCAATTAAGTAGAGACTTTAAAGCCCACCTTCCCACGTAGCTAGTCCTGCTTTATTCCTCCTCAGAGGAATAGTGTTTTCTCCACAGCATAGTGTTTTCTAAAGGGAATTCCACATTGTTCTTTTGAAACCTTCTGGAAAACTGCACGTTCAGAAAATATTGCATATTATCCTTGTCTTGGAGAGCTGTGAGGCATATTAGCATTTTAAAGGCTCTGAAAAGTTCTGCAGTCACCTGTTTAGCTTTATTCAGCTCAGGGTTTCCCTAAACCAATTGTCTACAGAATCTGAATTTCATCTGCATTTCCCTTTACCTAACACTGGAGGACTGGATATTTCCACTGCATGCACTCTTGGTGATGCTGACGGGGGACCTCGCACCTGACTTGCCGTTCCATGCTTACTGGTTCTGTGACTCTCTGACACAGCGTTTCCTCCATCCAGGCTGGGTTTTCCCCTGGGCATCCAGATCCTTACTGGGCCTTGGTGAACAGGCTTTCAGTTGGACAAATGATCGCTGAGCGTGGTAGCTGACACTGCGCCCCTCAGAGATGAAGGGAGGGCTTCTGATGGGGGTTCACGCCTCTTCAGCCCCCACTAGTGCCTTGCTGTGGCTGGCCAGGAGTATTTTCCCGGTTGATAGAAGAGCCAGTTCACAGGTGACTCCAAGGAGAGGCTCTTTTCCAAACAGGGGAAGGTTGTTGTGAAGCCTGTGGCATTCTCAGCACAATAAGGCACAGAGGGTCTGGGATGGTACCCAACGTTCGGCCCATCGTTCCTACAGTGAGCTATGGGGCTGGCACCAGGGCTTATGGTGGGAACACCATATCTCTCAGGGAGGTCCCTGAAAGGGCAGCTCATACTCCATAGGCTCGTGGGCCATGGCTGCTGTCAGGGGTAACTCTGTAGGGTGGGGTAGAAGAAGTATGTTGGCATGGTTCTTCTCCCTGAGAAGGAAGGTCAGAGGGGGCCGTATGATCCAGGGAGGACCCCTGAAAGAGGTGGGCAGGGCAGTGGATTGAAATGGGAGAAGGATGTGAATGGGTTTAGAGAAGCCCAGCTTCACTTATCACTTCCCAGCTGTGCACATGACTTAACCTCTCTGGTCTTGGCAGCCTCAACTGTGAAATGGAGTTACAGCTTCTCCTGTCACCTGGCTCTTTGAGGGTTAAATGAGAAGCTGTGTGCAGGTGGTTTGCACCTGTGAAGAGTTACACATACAGGAGCTACAGTTACAGAGCTCTGAGCCCTGTTTTCTGGGAGGCGAGGGTGAGGGAAGGAACAGAGGTAGGGACCCATCAGAGATTGTGTGCCCTGAGGAAGGGGAAGCCTTGGCGAACAGTTCCTGGGGGAGATGATTCCCCAGGAATGGGCTTGGCAGGTCACTGCCTTGGTTCTCCATGGACTGGAGGTATGTGTTACTGACACTGCTGCGGGCAGGAGCGGGTGGTGAGCGCTGGGGGCACACTGTTCAGCCTGTCGGGGTCTCAGCTTTGACTGCTGGCTCCAGAAGGAGTTGTCTCCCATTCTGTTGTGCCTCAGTTTTCTCATCTGTGCAGTGAGTAGAGACCCTTGTCATAGTACAAGGAAGCTCGTGGCATTCTTCGCGGCAATATGATCTATAAAGCTCAGATGAAGGGGGCCAGTGTCTCTCTGACAGAATGTGGGGATTTCTGTCAGGTGGGAAGAGTATGGGTTTGCAATCGACAGGCCTGGTTTTACATACCTCCTTATCCAGTGACCAGCTGTGTAACTTCAGGTAGCTTCCTGACCCGCTCTGAATTGTATTTGTTCTCATCTTTAAAACTGGGGTAATAATGTGTACCTCCCAGAGTTATTGTCAGAGTTGAAGGAGAGCCAGCGAGTAACACGGCTAATGGATCCCTGGACACATGCCAAGCATGAATAGGTGTAGTCACTGGATCGCATGCCCATGCACTGTTGTTTTCCCACCAGCCTGTCTGCCTTGAGTAAGCCCAGCCCACCATGGGAAATTGTAATTGGCCACTGGTTCAGTCCAGGTCAAGTGCTTTGATAACACACTCTCATATGAAGCTACCCATGGGCAAAGAGCCTTCGGAGTGGGCCAGCTTCTAGCCGCATCCTCTGCAAAACCGCACAGCTGTAGCCAAACACAGGCACTGCCTTAGTCCCCTGCAGGCAGCGTCGGGATCTGGCTCCACAAGATTGCAGAAGGATGGGCAGGCCGTCGGGAGGGCTTGGGCATGGCTCTTGCCCGGTCTGGCCCTTAGTTTCTCCATCTGCAAACCCGAGGCATTGAACACAATGACCTCCTGCTTCCTTTTCACTTCTAGAATCTGCTGTTGCTTCTGGAGGAGAGGGCAGGGAGGAGCCGCTTGATGGACACTGGCCATCTGCAGGCCTGGGGCTCTTATCCTAGCTCTGTGACCTGGGGCGTGTAGTCATGCATTCACTGCTGTGCTAGTACTGGGGATCCATTGCTCCGGCATCTCCTAATCCAGTGGGGGGACCAGATGTGCAAATGATCGTCCTGCAGTGTGAGGGCACTGTTAGAAGGTGAGGAAGGGCACACAAGGCTGAGCCTGGGATGTCAAGGGAGGCTTTGCGGAGGGGACGTCAGGTGAGCTGGGTCCCGGAGGAGGTGGAGGGGTGGGCACCAGAGGAAGGCGCTCCAGGCAGAGGGCCTTGGTCTTGTGCTCTGGGGCAGAAACACCGTGGAGGAGAATTGGGCAGAGGCGGGAAGCTGCTCCCCAGGCTTGAGCTGACAGAGGGTGTGGTGCGGTGGTGAAGATGGGGGTTCTGGGACCAGGGTGCCTGGGCCCAAGCTGGATCCCAGCCCTGTGAGTTTCTAACTGCCAGACCCTGAGCACATCACTTCACCTTGCTGTGCCTTAGTTTCCTCCCCTGTCCAATAGGAATGACTGGCATCCAGTTTATGGCATTAAATGAGGTAATTCATAGAACATGTAGGGCAGTATCTGGCTCAGTAAACTCCAGCTCTCATTTTAAAGATGGAAAAAAAAAATGAAGGTCAGAGGGAATAAGTGATCTGTCTCGAGTCATATAGTACACAAGGCTGAAAGTCCAGCCTCTTCATCCCTCCTCTCCCCTCTTTCCGTTTCTTCTCCCCCTTCTTTCCCTCCCCTCTGCCTTCCTTTCCTCCTCTTTTCTTCCCTCCCTCTTTTCCTCCCTGTCTCCTAGCACTGATAACCTCGTCCCACCCCTGAGCCGACCCCAGGAAGCCCTCCTGGTGCCTGGGCCTGAGTGCAATGCTCATTGCTCTGATCAGACTCACGGCATCACGGGGCCCTGGCACCCTGAGTAAACCTGCTGGGTTCTGAGCCTCTTGGCCTCTGCCAAGGTCTGAGGCTGTCTGGGCCTCCCATTTATCCCTCTCTCCTCCCATCACCTCCTCCCTTCCCCCACACTCAGAGCCACCTCTGGCTCATTCAAGAGGGAAAGCAGGGCCTGGGATCTGTCTTCTGAGACAAGCAACTTCCAGGCCTTCATACAGGGCAGCCTGAGGCCTGTCCCCACCCACTGACGTCCATCACCAACACAAATGGCTCTTGAACAGCTCAGAGTCACCCCAGCACCCCAGGGACTATGAGCTTACTGCCCATCCATCGGAGGCCACTCGGGGCCAGTTTCTGAGCCCAGTAATGACCAATCTCCTCTACCTCTTGCGCGGAGAACAGAGAACAATAGTCCGCTCTGAGCCTCGGAGCCCAACTTGGATGCCTGCGCTAATGAGCAAGCAGGTTTTGCAGCCCGTGGAAATCAGGCGCTGGCCTCTGGGCCCGCAGCAGCAGGATGACTGGAAACCAAGCAGGGATCCCAGCCCTCCCCTCAGCCCCCACTCTGCTTTTTTGGGGGTGATGTCTACACCACTGCCCAGACCAATCTATCTCTTCATGCTGAATTTTTCTAAAGCCAAATTGGAAGAAAATGGAAGTCATCTGCATGCTATTCCTCCTGGGCTCCAAATAGTTTTCACAGGGGAACAAAATATGCTGTTTTAATTTATTATAATAATTATTATTATTATCATTAGCCACAATAATAACAATACCAATAATCCCGCACACGGGAGGTTGGTTTACAGTGGGTGCACAAAGTGTTTTTCCAGCTGTGATTTCACTTGAGTCCTTGTCTGTAATCCGAGGAGGTCAAAGGCCCAGTGACTCCCAGCTGGGGTGGAGGGGCCAGCCCGGGACTCCCAGGTTCTGCTTTTCCCATGTCCTCAAGAAGGGATAACATCAGCAACACATTTTTTCCAGCAGATGTGGCCGGGCACCTTCTGGGGACAGGCTCTGGGCATGTCAGAGGGAGAAGAGGGGCTCTTCACATTCACCCAGCTCCAGTCAGAGGGTGAAGACAGGCCCTAAGCCAGCTCATTTCATCCCCAGGCAGTGCAGGCTGGGAGGCCCTCAGCTTGAAAGTTGAGGTTAGTTTGGGGAAGGCCTCAAATGCCATTTTGATGAGTTTGGATTTCATCGCAGATATCACAATCTCTTTCAGCTGTGTGTTGAAGTGTGTGCATATGAGGTGTAAGGACACCTTATATAAGCTGTGTGAGGACACAGCTCGATGAATTTTCTCAAACTGAACACAGCCATGTAACCAGCCCCCAGATTAAGAAACAAAAGACCCCTGTACCTCCTTGCCCCTCAGTGACCACTACCTTGACTTCTAACAACATGGACCAGTGCTGCCTCTTGTATTTTATGGGAATGGAATCATATACACTTGTGTGTCTGGCTCCTTTCACTCAGTATTATGCGTGATATTTGTCAATATCATGTATGCGATTGCTGATTGTTTGTTTTCACTAGTGCGTGATATTCCATTGCATGGAGATGCTGCAGTTCATGAATGCATTCATCACAGATGAGCTTTTGGCCAGTTTCAGGTTGTGGGCTTTCATGAGTAAAGCTGCCATGGATATTCTTGTACATGTTGTTTTCGGTGCCTATGTACACATTTCTGATGGCTATAAACCTTGGAGTGGAAACGTCACATCTATGTATGCCCAGCTCTAGGAGCTATTGATAGACAGTTTTCAAAAGTGGTTGCACTAATTTCTATCACTAGTTTTTGGGAGACTCAGGTCTCTGTAGGAGTGCCTTCAATTCCATGAATCTCTGTCAGTTGTCCTGGGCTTTTTGATGTTATAGACCCTTCAATAATCTGATGAAAGCTGAAGAATTTTCTCCCAGAAATAAAACCAGAATTTTGCATCTGATTTCAGTAGCTTCATAGACCCTGTGAAACTCACCCAGGCCCAAGAATCCTGATAAGAACGCCTGTTCTGAGTGCTAAATTCTAAGATACATTGCACATTTTGATTCTATGTTTTAGAATTCTTTGACTGAATAGAAGACTTAGAACTTAACAGGGCCTCGGCAAAGCAGGGGCACCAAAACCAAAACAAACAAATTTAGAAAAATATGAAGCCATTTTGGGAAGAATTTGATGTTTGTTAATTTCACAAAAAACACTGAAGTAGTCTTTAAATTAAAAATCATAACACTGTTGGACATCCTTGCATATACTTCACGGATTAGAACTAACTTCATGTTACGTTACATATGGGAGAAGAATAATCTTTTCAGGGCACAGGACTTTAACAGCCTTCAACCTGCCCTGGCGGGATCAGTGATGTAGCAGTGACTTCTCACCCCTCCCTCTGCGTAAGTTGGGCAATCCCACGCTGCTCGGGGGCATGCATCTGATGGGAGTTCCCTGGCTGTGAAGGTCTTGTGGACTTGCTGTCTCACTGGACCCTCACCATACCCCTGCTAGGTGGCCATCACAGCCCACTGTAAGGAAAGCAGTGGTGAGTGGGTCAGTTACCTCTGCAGGTAAGGAGTCTGCCCTGTCTGTCCTAGGATGGTGGCTGCAGGAACTGGGCTCTGGCCTGCGAGCAGAGGTGTGGGGTGGGTGGGAGTGGAGAGCTGCCTCCACATTTCCACATGTGACTCTGGTGAAGAAGTAGTTCACCAAAGGGTAGTGCTGGGATGGATGGATAGAACCTCAATAAAGGTGGGTTTCTGCTTGACATGAGAAAAAACGTCCAAGTTTTAACTGTGTAATGAAGGAAACCAGGTGCTTGAGAGGTAGTGAGCTCCTTGTCCCTGGAGGCATGTAAGCTGATGCTGGATGACCACTTGACAGGGATATTGATGGACTAAATGATCTAGGTTTCCTTCAACCCTGAAATTGCTGGCCTCAGAGTCTCGATCGGTCTCCTGAACCCTGCTCAGTGCTCTTTGCACCTTGCTGGTGACCTGACGTAGCTCAGTGCTCACACTGCACTGACCCGGCCTATGCAGTGAGCAAGATACTGCATAAATGAACCTGACTTGCAGTAGGATTGACAGAGCAGAAAGTATCCGAGATCTCCCAGCAACTGCGACTCATACAAGCAGGTCTCCGTGAATTCAGGCAAACATTTTTCCATTTCAGGAAATGTGACACAGTATCACCTCTGTTTTTCTTGAAAAACCAGTGTAGGGGAGGAAGAGTTACCTTCATGGCCCCATCGTCTGAGCACTGGCAGCCATCAGCCTTGGCAATTTCCTCGCACTGTGTTGAGGCCTCCCACCCTGCTAGACCCCACTCCTGGAGAGAGAGCTGGGAAAGCCATGGCTGCTGGTTGAGGAGTGCTGCTGGAAGAGGGTAGGTTTTCAGTGCAGTGTAGGACCTGAACGGGGGCTACTGGGGCTGAAGAAGTACCCTGTCCAGCTTCTCTGGGAAGTCCCTCCTTGAGTTCCCATCCCCACGTCTGTGTCTTGCTGCATCACCTCTGCCATCCCCTCCCTCCATCCCCTCTCTCTCCCCTCGTCCTTAGCGAAGGCCCTCGTCCAGTTCACCTGGACTAGTGCAGTAGACACCCTCCCAGCTCATGTCCTCTGGACACATGTATTAGGGTCCAGGGATGTCTGGGGTTAGCATGATGCACAGAGCCACTGAACTTGGAAGGGTCTTACTGGACCCTGGATGGAGCCCCTGGTGGCCCCTCAGACCCATCACTCGTGGCCCAGGATGGCCTCTCAGCTCAGGTGAAACTTTGTCTGTTTTCCTCAGGCTCATCACACTATCTTAGTGGCAGTTGGTCACCAGGCAGCTTGGCCTGGTGGAAGAAACCCTGGGCTTGGCATCAGAGGGATCGAGGTTCAAATTGTGTCTGTGTGTGTGTGTGTGTGGACACTTACTGGCTGTATGACCTTGAGCAAAGCACCAGGCTTCAGACTCTGTCCTTCTTTGTACAATGGGGAGGACACAAGAGGGTCAGTGTGACGATGTGACAGCACCAGGCCCATCCCAGAGATCTGACCCAGGCTAGCTGAACGTGCGTCCTATTTATGACGTTTGCGTGAGACCCTCCTGCCACTGGACTGTGACCCGCAAAAGGGAGCAGTGGGCTCCTATGAACCCTTTTCTCCTCATCCAGCTCTTGGCTTTTCTGTTGTATCTAGCAGGTACTCAATAAATGACTGTTGAGAAAATTAATTCAACAAGAATGGATGGAGTGTCTCCTTGCTGGGGGAGCCCTGTCCCAAGTTTCAGGGATTTGATGATAGCATGGGGCTCACACGTTAGTGGGGGCAGGCAACCAACCACCCAGTACACAAGTAGATACCACGATGATTTGGTTTGTGAAAAGTTCTATAAAGACAGGAAAAGAGACAGATACAACGGGAGCCACTTTCACCTGAGGAGTCAAGGGAGGTCACTGAGCACCTGGAGGTTGACCTTAGAATTAAGTGACTTCTGGAGCCAGGTTCAGACGCCCCTGGGGAGAGCATTCCCGGTGGAGAGAGCAGCCAGTGCACAGCTGATGCACCGCCCTCTGTGTGCACACCCTGTGCCCAGGCCCCTCCTAACAGCAAGTCTTGGGTGGAGGTGCTGGGCTCTGCACACCCTTTCCAGCTCTCAGCCTTGTTTGCTGCATGGACCTCGCTGGTCTTGAAGTAGGCTCCTGAGCTGCAGGGTTTACGAGGAGTGTCCAGTTCCTGGGCCTTATGAGAAGGGGCTCTGAAGTCCAGGAGTCCAGGGAGCCCCTTAGAGCACACCCCCTCTCTCCCAGTTCAGGTCCAGCTGCCAAGTCCTGGTAACACTAAGTCCTTACCTGGGCTCCCAGATGAGTTGGGTGCACATTACATTGAGAGGCACCAGGCTGTACCACGCTTTGCAGCATGCACTATTGCATTCAATGCCAACTCTTCCAGAAGAGTCTTCTCAGCCCTACAGAATCCCTGTGTTAGAGCCATCCAGTCAGCCCCGAGGCTCTGCATGGAGACATCTTCTGTAGAGATATTGCACAGACCAATTTTTATTTCTTTTACATATCTAAGGTCAAAACTAGCAGGACCCTTGGAGCTAATCTAGTCCCAACTGCTCATCTTGTAGATGGAGGAACTGAAGCCCAGAGGAGGAAAGCAGCTTATCCAAGATGATATAGAGGTGTCAGAGATAAATCAGCACGACATGGCAGGGCGTTTCAGCTACATATGCTACTTGGCATTGAGAAAAGCACAAAGCTAGTGTGGGAGGACCTGGGGCTGATGTCTCACCTTTGCCAAATATGATGCGTCTCTATGATTATCCCAACCCTGTCCGAGGAACTGATACAGGTCACAATGGTTACTGTTTATTGGGTATTCACTGTTGACCAGGCACTTTTCTAAGCGTTTGCATCTGTTATTTCATTGGGTCTTTACAGCAATTCTATGATGTAGGCACTGTTGCTACCTCCTCTTCAAAGGTGATCACACTGTGGCCAGTGAAGTTAACGAGCTTGCTCAACATCTGGCACAGATAGTAAACAGCAGAGCCAGGACTCAAGCCTAGGTGTCTGGATCCATGGCCCACGCCCCTCCCTTCTCCTGCACACTGTCTACGTAGAGAATTTGCACATAAAGGGGTTCCCCGGACATCTGAGGCTGCACCAGGCAAGAGAAAAGCTGTTGTGGGCACTCAGTTACCTGTAGATCAGTTCCTGTGATGGTTACCTGTGTGGATTGCCACCTCAGACATCCCATTTGCAAGGGAAGACAGAATTGCAAAGTCACTCATTTTATTTTATTTATTTTTATTCTTTTGAATCTTCTAAACTGTATTTGGAACTGACAGAAATCTTCCTAGAGACAAGGCCCTGAGCAGAGTCTGTCCCCACCATAAAGTTTTATTATCAACTGTACAGAGCAAAATTAGCAACGAGTGATCTTTGGCACTAGAATGGGTAACTCCTTAGCTGTTCATACAATATCCAAACCGCACATCACGTGACATTAAGTTGCTGGTTAACAGTTGAATGTTACATTTAAATTATCTTAAAAAGTTGGAAGTCTTAGCTAAGGTTTTTGGTATCAATATGCTAATCATATCTAACACTTAGTGCCTGAGGTAGAGACTTCTGTAAGAGATTTATTGAAGAGAACACAATTGAGAGTACAATAAAGGGAAACACTTCCAATCTTGGAAGCATATAGCCAGATGTTTCTGCTGGCTCAACAAGGCAACCCTGAAATGCTGAACTCTTACTTCTTTTATTTCTGTAGATATTTTGCAGGGGACTGGGGCTTTTTTGTGTGGACTCCTGGATTTTGGAATACATGGATTTCTTCTTTCAAAAATATGATTATTAGCATGGAATGTGCATGAACCAAACTCACTTAACATCATTATTAAAAACAACAAGGACAACACAACTGCATTAGAGACAGCAAGTAAAACCTTTTCAACTCCGCATGATGTGTGGCCAGAATGAGTGACAAGTATGCCAGTCAACCGAATGATTCTAACATTTGATGGTGACCGTGAATTATTACAGATTTATGATATATAGGTGAGTTGGAATTTTATTTCCAAACTCTGCACTGTATAGGTGCGGAGGCTTTATTATTTTCAGGTAGTAAGACTCTTTGTGAAAATACATGATTTTATAAAGATAAAATTAATCTAATATCTGGAACCTTCCAATCAAAATGACCAGGAACTGTGTATCTCTGACTTCAGGTACTTTTCTTCACAGTCGAAAAAGACCTTTCCTTTATAAAAAGACATTTCTTGAAGTAGGTTCTAGTATAACATACTTGCCTTTTACCAAAAACTGGCTGGCCAAAAATTTATCCTAAACTATAGGTATTATTTTCAGAAGCGTACTGTCTCTTAAATGAGACAGAAAACATAAAGCTGGACATTTATAAGCTTAACAGGTAAAGCATGGGTCTGACTAATAGAAATAACATTTAAGTCCATTCTTGGTATAAACCGCTTAGAGCAAGTTAAATGTTTTAAACAATCACTGATTCCTGTGATAAACAGCACCGAAGGACATCTTACTACATCACATAGTTCTTTCAAATATTTTTTTTTGAAGCTCCAAGATCAGACAAATGACCAATAGTGTTAGTTTGTCTTTTAATACCTTTTACCAGAGGCTTTTTCTAACTACTTCATAATGCTTCTGAGAGGTAAGTGGCTCCTGGAACCTGGAAAAGTAAAGCAAACTGCCTAGTTTCATACCATGAAGAAATAACAGTTAAGGTACCTAATGATGACGTTTTTCTTTTTAAAGATATAGGTATCCTTCTAAAAGACAGATACGTGGGAGTCTTAACCTGTGAGAACCATTTTAGATGGCAAAGTTCATTTTTATCAAAAGTAATTCTACAGACGTCAGTCAAGGAAAATCCCCAGAAAAACTGACTTCTAATGAAATAACACACCCGTGGTTTTAAATGAACAAATATAGAAACAGGCAGAACTAAGGCATAAAGCAAAGGGGAAGTCACAAAATGAACATTAACTTGTCCTTAGGGGAAAATGTTATCTAATTCTTCCCTTTAGAACACACAGGGCGATAGTTAATAATGCTGTATCGCATGTTTGAAAGTTCCTAGGAGAGTAGATCTTAAAAGTTCTCAGCACAAGAAAGTAAACTTTGTAACTATGTAGATGTTACACCTAGATGTTATGTAGGTGTCAGATGTTAACTAGATTTCTTGTGTCGATCATTTTGCAATATATATAAACATCAGATAATTATGTTGTAGACCTGAAACTAATATAATGTTATATGTTAATTATATCTCAATTTAAAAATTAGTGGAAGAAACCACAGGATACTAGAAGTGGCATATAGACTCTTTGGCTTTAGAAATGAAGAGAAAGTGTGATGGGGTGAAAAGAATGGTTATCATCTTAACACCTGATGCAGGAATTCCTCTCATGGAGAAGACTCTCTTGGTTTAATAAAAAAGTAGTAACTTGCTTGACTGAAGAAGGTGAAGCTCTAAGGGTACGAGTTGGAAAGAGAGGAAGAAACATAGAGAAGCTAAACCACTGCATGGCAAAAAAAGATTAGGAGTTTTCGTTGTGGGGAGAGAGGAAAAGAGAAAGAAAATAAAGGGAAAAGGAGACCAGCCTACCAATACATTGCCAGAAATGATCACGAACTCCTTTAAAAGATAAATCTAGTATTTGCTTCAATTTTTTCCTGTATTACTGTGATATGCTGTCATCCCAAGCCCTTCTTTCTTAATCTCAGTCATGTCTGCCTTTGTGTGTGTGTGTGTGTGTGTGTGTGTGTGTGTGTGTATACATGTATGTGTACCAAAGGAAGGAGATGTTTTTCTCTCTGGGTGAGGTTGTAAGAATATCCCTACACAACCTAATTTAAGGAAAGCAAAATCTTCCAGGTAGATGTGACTAGCAAAATTATCAGCCACCCATGGAGAGCATTGATTGCTTTTGCCTGCCTAACCATTGAATCGTTCTTCCAAGAAATAGTTAGTGAGCAACTACTATGTAGAAGGTAATAGACGAGGTCAGGGCAGCAACAGATGTTGCAGGTGGATGGTGTCCCTACATCGTCTTTTGTGTTTTTATTAAGACTTTGTTCTGAGTGAAATGAGGAACCACTGCAGGGGTCTGAGCGAAGGAAGGAGCTGCTCTTGCAGTTCTGGATCTGCCTGGATGCTAGCATGATAATAGATTGTGAGGGACATAAGGGTAGAAGCAGATGGACCAATTAGGAAGCTATTGCTTCCTATATCCTGGGTAGGCTACTTGCAAGGGGGGTAACATGATTATAGGATTATAGATTATTATTATGGAATATCAAGGAGGCAGTGGGTATGGAGGTCTGGAATTCAGGAGAAAATTCCAGGGTGTAGATATGAATTTGGGAATCATCAACCTATAGATGGAATTTAAAACCCTGAGATGAGGCTTTCTTCAATTCCATCTCTGAGATTTCTAAGGTAGTGAGAGTAGACTGAAAACAAAAGAGAAGAGACTGAGTCCTGGAGGATTTCATTCAGCCTTTTGCACCACTTTGTCAAGCCACCAGTGCCCTTGCTAAATCCAAAGGGCCTTTCCTAAGCCCCATAGTATTTGATCTTTGTTTGAGTTACGTTTCTTTCGTATGCAATCCAAAGAGTCAAGATTAGTACACCCCTTCTTTGGAATTCCTAGAGATGTCAAGAAGGATGCAGGGAACCGTATATGTGGAAAGCAGTTTCAGCCAAATTTATTTGCATCTCAAAGGATACAAGACAACTTTATCTGATTTCTGGGATGCCAAAAAAATCAAACACGTAGAATATACAGTGATGGGATATTTAAAATGTAGCATTATGGAGTATTAAAACTAAAAGATGCAAAGAGATTCTTGAGCCTGCTGTGTTTTTAAAATTTTCAATTCCAGTAACTCCGTACTGGTATACGAGAGCAATTGACTTTGTCCATTGACCTTGAGTCCTGTGACTTTTCTTTACCACTTATTTTTTCCAGGAGTTTTTTGGTAGATCCATTGGGGTTTTCTACCTAGACAATCATGTCATCTGGTAATAAAGACAACTTGATTTCTTCCTTTTCAATACATACATTTTTTTTCCTTGTCTTATGAACCAGCGAGAACTTCCAGTACAATGTTGAATAGGAGTGCTGAGAAAGGGCATTCTTGCTTGTTCCAAATTTAAGGGAGAAAGCATCTAGTTTCTCACCATAAAGTGTGATGTTTGCTGTAGGTTTTTTGTAGATGTTCTTTATTAAGTTGTGAAATTTTGCCAGGGTTCCTAGTTGGCTGAGAGGTTTTTTTTTTTTCTTAAATCATGAATGGGTGTTGAATTTTGCAAAATGTTTTGGCATCAATTGGTATGATATGAATTTTTTTCTTTAGCCTGTTGATGTAGTGGAGTACATGATTGATTTTCAAATGTTGAATCAGCCTTGCATATCTTGAATAAGTCCCACTTGGTAGTGGTATATACTTCTTTTTATACATTGTTGGAATCAATTTGCTAATATTTTGTTGAGGCGTTTCCACTTATGTTCGTGTAACATATTGATGGGTCTGTAGCTTTCTTTTCTTGTAATGTATAATCTGCTTTTATTTTTGGAAAAGGTTCTGGATAATTAATATTATATTTTCCTTGATGGTTCAGAAGCGCGCATCAGTGAAACCCTTTGGAGCTTTCTTTTTTAGAAAGATTAAAATTTTTAAATAGATATAGGACTATTCAGGTAATCTATTTCTCTTTGTGTGGGTTTTGGTAATTTATGTCTTTCAAGAAGTTGGCTCATTTCATCTGAGTTATCATCGGTAGCATCGTTTGCAAGTATTTTTCCTTATTCCGTAGGTTGTTGTTTCATTTTGTTGATGGTTTCCTTTGCTGTGCAAAAGCTTTTAAGTTTGATTAGGTCCCATTTGTTAATTTTTGCTTTTATTTCTTTTGCCTTGGGAGACTGATCCAAGAAAATATTGCTACGATTTGTGTCTGAGAATGTTTTGTCTGTGTTCTCCTCTAGAAGCTTTATGGTGTCATGTCTGTTCAGTCCTTTTTTAAAATAGTCAAGAGCGCTGATATTCCATTACTCATTTCCAAAAGAATAGATGACCCATGAGCACTTTCTAACCTTGTCTCAGTTCATGCCCTCGTCCCTTGTACCATATATATCACTCAGCATATATGAACTGGAATTCTAGATTCTCCAGTGTGAAACTCTAACAGGTGAGATGGATTGACAATTCTTAAGTGCATGTATGATATAAATTTTATTTAAAAAACTATTCATCTCTGACATGGAGACAATTAGAGAAGGAAAGTATGCAAATAATTCTTTGGTGGTTGCTAAGACAAAAGATTTGAGAGTAATTCCTATTCACATACATTTTCTCAGTTTTGCCAGTTGCAGAAATATTGGGGAAAATAATGAAGTAGGTAGCAAAAGGGGTCTCTCAGATTAGAATAAGATGCAGGCTTCTCGAATTCAAGCGAATGACAGACAGCACACAGTTCTATATCTTCGTGTAGCTGGTGATGAATTTTGCACTGAGGGGGAAAACTTATGGGGTATGCAGACTTTCACTTTCACCCATTGTGGATCTCTTATCTCTTTCTCTCTCCCTCTTGATACTGATACAGATATAGGTATATCACATACATAGAGAGATAGATACAGTACACACACATTCATTATACTTAATATATACACTAATATGTTAATAATACATATTCTAATCTCTCGTTGAAAGAGTAATTCAAATAGTCCCAAAGTATATACACTTAAAAGTAGGCCTCCCTTTTATACCTGACCCCCAGACCTTTCTCCCCACAGGCAACAATGCCAATAAAGTTCTTAGGTTTACTTTCAGACACAGTCTATACATGTGCTTATAAAAAGAAATAGCACAACTTACTCTAATAAATAATGTTCTCCTACAATCACCAGTTATAAAATATTATAATTTTCACTGTAGCAGTAATAACTATAAAATATTTAGAATTTGGCCTCAAAATGTTGTACAAGGGCTTAATGGAGGAAAAAATGTAAAAATTCTATTAGAAGGCGTAAATGAAAACATGCACAATTATATATGTGAACCCTATTCATAGATTGGACAGCTTTATAATTATGTCAATGTCCTTCAAATAAATCTGTACATTCAATACAATTCCAAATAAAAATACTCATCACAGATTTTAAGGAACTGATAACCTTCTTCAAAAATTTATGTGTAAGAGTATAGGTATACAAAGAACTAAGTCAACTTTGAACACTAAAAATCAAAGAGAAGGGATTTCCCCTACCATAGATTAGGCATGTCACAATGCTGTAGTAACAAGTGGAAAGAAGGTATATTAGTGACAATAATCACAAAGCGTTGGAACAGAACCCAGAGCTCAGAAACAGACCCATGTATGTGGAAATGATACATGATAAAGGTGCCTACAAATTAGGGGAACGATTTTTGTTTATTAGGTGACTGCGGGAAAAATTATTTATCACGTGGAGAAAAATAAAATTGAATTTCTATCTCACAACATAAACAAAGGTGAATTCAAAATAGATTAAAGACCTTAATGTGAAAGATAAAATATAAATAAGAATATAGACAAATATCTTTATATAGTTTGAGATGGGGAAGGATGTATTAAACAAGACCAGAAAATCACAAGGGAAAAAATTGCACGGGTGTGACAAGATCAAAATTAAGGATTTCTGTTCAATAAAGGTCACCATAGACAAAATTAACAACACCTGACAAGTAATCAATATCAAGGCTGTACAAGAAAATCCTTGTATATCATTGTGAAAAAGATAGGAAATGCAAGAAGGATAAATGGGCACAGACTATGAGTAGGCGATTCACAAAAGGAGAAATCCAGGAGACAAAGAAGTGTGTATCACTCCTAACAGCACAATGCACGTTAGAACATGGTGTGGCTTCATCCACATGAGCTGGCCAAAAAGTCAAAAGTTGGCCATCATTAAGTTTGACCAAAGATACAGGAAACTGGGACCTCTAATCCACTGTTCTGGGAATGTGACTGGAGAGCAGTCTGGTAGCAGGGAAATTCAATGTTCATATACTTCACGATCTAAAATCCTCTTCAGTGCTCCCACTTGTCCTGGAAGCTGTTCATTGCTGTATGTTTGTGGGAGTGGGGTGGTGGAGGCTCTTTAGGGATCCACCACCAGGGAAATGAATAGATTTACTAAGAAATGCTATGCAGCTATTAGAAACAATGAACCAAATGTACGTAGAGCAACATGGATAGATCCTAAAAATATAGCGTTGAGCGAATAAAAAAGAGGAATGAGGTACCTGGCATGCTAACTTTTATGTACAGTTAAAACACATAAAATCACAAAATTCACTACCTACTGGAGAGTGATACATCAAACATGTTAGAAGCACTCCTACTGTGGAAAAGATAATGGGACGGGAACCCATTATGGATGGAAAACAAAACAAGAGAAGCTCAATGGCCAGGCAAATGGGGAGAGTCTGCCCTGATCTGAGGAGCGTGATAAACTCAAACCTCTGCCCCTGAGGAGCGAGAAATCAATCAATAGATGAATAATTCATTTTGTTCTTTGATTTAAACGTCATTACATTTATATATGAGTTAAACTTGATTTGTTTGTTGCCATGTTTCATAAACAACTGAACCTTTAATTTTGAGTTTGCAGTTTTCTTTATACATTTAAAAAACCATTCCCCCCCCCCCCCCAGGTCTCAGACATTTTCTTATGCCTTTGGAAGACTTCCCAAGGCACTGAGCCTGTATCATTGGATAGCGTTACATGTACATAGTATTAGATTTTACAGTTCTATCCCAGTATATTTAGTAGTCAGATTTTGGTGGGTATTTAGATTGTTCACTATGTTCTTTTTTCTTATAAACAATAGTGCAGTGGTTATTCGTGTATATTCATCATTGCACAATGTATATCAGTAGGTTAAATTCCTAAAAGTAGCATTGCTGGAGTGATATGTATATATATATATATTTAAACAGAAATTGTCAAATTACTCCTGCATCAGTTTATACTCACATTCTTGCCAACATTGTGTATTATTAAAATTAAAATTTTTTTCTATGCTGGTAGATGAAAAATTTTATTTATGATTTAAATTTTTATTTACTTAATTATAAGTAGCGTCACATATTTTTTCCATGTGATCCTAAGCCATTCATATTACTCTTGGCAGTTGGCCTTTTTCTTATTAATTTGCAAGTAATCTTTACTTATTAAGAATGTTCTTTTCCATATGTTCTATAAGTCTAAAGCTAGCTAGATATATCTCTATCTTTTTATACTGTGTCTATATCTAGATCACTTGTGTTTTATCAACAATATAATGTTTATATACAATTTTCATGGTTCTATTTTCAAGTTTAAATTAAATCTATCTGGAATTTGCTTTGGGTTAAGAAGTAGAGATCCAGAAACTTTATGTTTTCTTATATTTAGTCAATTGTCCCCAAATTATTTATTGTATTATTCTTTTTCCTGCTGATTTAGAATGTCACATTTACTATATACTAAAGTACTATTTGGGAGCTTTCTAAAAATTGGAATTTTTATTCTTTTTCATTGATCTGTCTCTTTGTTAATGTACCAATATCTAATACTTAATCATCCTAGCTTTATGGTATAATTAGATTAGTTCCTTCTTAGCACTCCTAGTTTCATAATTTTTGTGGTCCTTCTTGAAAGTTTTTTTTTTCATATATTTTCAAATCATATTGTTTAGCTCAAGGAATGTGGGGAGGACATCCATACAGGAGGCTGGCCTGCCATGGGGAATCACTGCCCAAGCTGGGCGAGGAAGGTGCTCATGCAGGGAGGGGGTGGTGGCCAAAGTAAGAGATCGGTTACACACGGGAGGATTAGTCAAAGAAGTGAAATTGTTAGGATAACGGAAGCCAGGCTTCTGTCTGTTGGAGCAGGGAGTTGCAAATACGGAAAGGGAGAAAACTAGAACGGATCTTGTGGTGTTGGACAGAATTGAAGGTATCGCTGTGAATTCATGGTTTTTTAGATCTCGATCTATAGAAATAAACATAAATGAAAATGTGTGTGTAGGGACTGTATTCTAGCTCTGTTTACTGAAAGGGCCTGGGAGCAGTGACACTCCAATAGCCACGAGTACATCCATTTGTATTAGTGCCCTACTGCTGCTGTAACAAATTACCACACACTTAGTGGCTTTAAACTGTTGTTTATCATTTTACGATTATGGAGGTTAGAAATCTGAAATAGTTCTCATAGAACTAAAAACCAAGATGTCGGCAGGGCTGGAGGACATCAGTTCACTCTGGAAGCTCTAGGGAAGAATCCGTCTCCTTGCTCGTCCTGCTTCCAGAGGCTGCCTGCCTTCCTTGGCTCATGGCCCCTTCCATCTTTCATGCCAGCAGCCACATCACTCTGACGTCTGCTTTCATCTTCACTTCTCTTTCTCTGACTCTGAATTTCCTGCTTTCTTCTTTCACTTATAAGGGTTCTTATGATGACAATTAGGGCCTGCCTGGATAGTCCAGAATAAACTCCCCATTTCATTATCCTTAATCACATCTGCAAAGTCCCTTTGCCATGTAAGGTAACATAGTCGCAGGCTCTGGGGATTAGGAAGTGGACATCTTTAGGCACTGTATTCTGCCTACCACACCATTCTCCACCAAAGGAATTAGGGTCCTTGGAGAAATGATTGATTGAAGGGTCAGAGCATCTTGTGCCAGAAAATAAGAAAGGATTCAAAGAATGATGGGGGCTTTTCTAAAGGACACAGAGGTCAGCTTGAAGGGACTCCCAAAGACCAAAATAAATAACGACAGTCACAGATTATAATGCATTAAATAAAATAGGAATCTATACTGAATAAATATAAGCTTTGATGAGGAATGGAATATTTATATAGTTTCAAAGTATCTTCCCTCAAAATATGTATTAATTACAAAAAGGATAAAAGTAGTTTCATGGTGGGAAAGCCTGGAGACACGACCTGAATCAAGTGATCAAAGTGAATATCTTCAATAATGGGACAAATTGAAATTAAATGCCATGTGATAAGATGCAATAAGAAAACAGCATTATATCTGGAAGATTCATATAAAAGATGCATAATCTAAATCTAATTATGAGGAAAAGCAGACAAACCAAAGTTGAGAAATATTCTAAAAAAATTAATGGCCTGTAATCTTTTAGAGTTTAAGATCATCAACGTCAGGGAAAGACTAAGGAGCAAAGCTATATTGAAAGAGACTAACAAAACATGACAATTAAATGCAACATGCTACTCTGAACTATACCCTTTTGCTGTAAAGAATATTATTGGGACAAGTGGTAAAGCTTGAATGGGATCTGAGGGTTGGATGGTAGTAATGAAAAATGTTCATTTCCTGATTAGAGTGACACCAGTGGTTTTTACAAGAACACAAACACACAAAACACACCCAAGTATTCAAGAGTGGTAGGTCATAAGTTCAGCAGTTTATTTTCAAATGGTTAAGATAAGAGTTCTTTGCAGGGCACTTTTCACTTTTGAAAATTTGAGCTTGCTTCAAAAATAAAAAATTCAAAATAAAAGTCACACTGTCTAGTCAGGAAAAAAATCACATGGTCATTTTTATTAGAGTTGTGTTAAATTTATAGGTTATAGGAGGATTGACATGTTTACAATACTGCATTTTTGATGAACTAAAAAGTTATATATTCCCATTTGTTAAGCGTTCTTTCATGTCTTTTGCTATTTTAAAGCTTCCTTTATATGGACCTTCAAAATTTCTTGTTATGTTTATTCCTTTATATGTTCATTTTTCCTGTTTGGTAAATGGGATCTATTATCCCATTATATTTTCTAAGTGTTTGTTGATTATATATAGGAAATCTAGTAATTTGACATATTAACTTTGTAACCAGCCATTCTGCAGATTCTCTTATTCTTTCTAATAGTTTTTCAGTTCATTCTTTTGAGATCTCCAGATAAAAAATTATAACATCTACAAAAAGGCTAATTTTTAAACCTCTCCTTTCTGATTTTTATATCTTATATATTTCTCTAATAAAATTTCAGTGCATAATTACTTCTGGTAGAATAGTAAATAATATCATGATCCTGGGAATATTTCTTTTTCACAACTTTATACATTAAGTACAATGCTGACTTTTGGCTTATTATATAAAGGAAGTGTTAAAGTATTCCTATTTTACTAAGTTTTTTCATGCTTGGATGCTGCCTTTGTAATAATCATTATTATTTCATCTGTATGGATAAACATATGTTTTTTTCCTCTCCCTTAACTTACTTATTATTACGGTAAATTTGAACCACCTTTGCATTCCTGCCATTATTCTTGTTTTGCCATGTTGTGTTGTACTTTTAATGTGCTGCTAGATTTTATTTGAAAGTATTAGTAGTAGTTTTACATCAAAATTCATAAATAAGTTTTACCTGGTATTTGTTTTGTGCCGCTTTAGTTATGTCTTATTCTAATGAATGAAGAATTTTGGAGCAGTTGAAATAGCAATGGGATTATCTTCCAGGTGGGATGGAATAACTTGTGGCAAACTACAGTCTCACCAAGAACATCAATAATGGCTGAAAAATAGGGACATAATTTCTTTGAAAGGTGTCAGAGGACATTGAGGCAACAAAAGTAGAGAAGCCGAAGCTCTGGAGAAGGGATGGTTTTGGAAAAGTGAGCTGACTCTTTTCATCCTTTTTACAGCAGGGGCATTTGCTAATTCTGGGTATGGACAGGAGGCTGGTAATCTAGGTAGAGGGATGCTGCTGAAAGCAAAGAAATTTTGACAGAGACTTTGGAGGAGGTTTAAGCTAGTAAAAACTAGGTTAAGAACCTAAGTAGAAAGGCTATACAGAGCAGCAGAGCTTTGCCAGTCTTGCAACACAAAGATGAGCGTTTGAGATCCATCAGGCAGCTCTTAGTTGGGAACCATGGTGTGGTGTGTTAAAATATATATATATATATTTTGTTTTTGTCCCCAGTTCCTGACACAGAGCTCCTAATATCCTTGGAACTTCCTGAGTGATATTAGTGTCTTTTGTATCCTAAAGAGATGACTGGTGGCTGAGAACCCCTAAAAAGCTTCAGAATGGGGGCTGGTCAAGAAAGATCAAGCCTTGATTAGAGGGTTGGAACTTTCAGCTCCACCCACCCGCAGACCTCTGTCCGGTCAGGTGGCACATATTGAGGAGCTGAGAGGGCGACATGCCTGGGGAGGACACGGAAGCGCCACACCACTGCCCTCGCCCCCACACTATGCCCTATGCATCTCTTCCATTTGGCTGTTCCTGAGATATATCCTTTATAATAAACAGGAAAATGTAAGTAAAGCATTTTCCTGAGTTCGGTCAGTTGTTCAAGCGAATTATTGAACCTTAAGGAGTAGGTTGTGGAAATCCCCACACTTACAGGCATTTGGTCAGAAGTCCTGGGACTTGCTACTGGCTTCTGTAGTGAGGGCAGTCTGTGCAACTGAACCCTTGACCTCTGGCGCCTGCGCTAAGTCCAGATAGCGTCAGAATTGAGTTGAGTCATTGGATACACGGTTGGTGTTGGAGAATCAGAGAACTGATGTGTGTCAGGGAGAAAAGCCTCTCATACAGAGAGCTAACTATTCCCAAGGAGCAAGGGCAGACTAGAGGCAGACTGAGCCACCCAGAGCTGATATCCAGCCTTCACCCTGGACTGAAATAAATAATCAGTCACTATTCTATTGCTTATTAGAAGCAAGGATGAGAGCTCTCAGGCAAAACTAATCTATGAGAAGTCAAGAGAGAAGTTAGCTTTGGGGAAGAGTAGTGATTAATAGGGACAGAAGATGAACTTCGGAGGGTGTGGTCTTGCTCTGTTTTCTGAACTGGCTGTTAGTTACCCAGATGTGTTCAGTGTGCAAAATATCATCCAGCTGGACAGTTATGATTTGTACCTTTTTCCATAAGTAGATTATTCTTCAAAACAAAGTCCACATTAAAAAAACAAATCCCTTAGTTCCAGTTCTGTCAAGATAGAGTAGTTCTGTTCTTCCCAGGTCCTCCCTCTTACAACTAAAATACTGTTGCCCTAACATAGCAAAGCAGCACAGAAAGGCTCTGGAAGGTGGAAGGAAGATGGATCCTTGGGACTTGAGGAACAACATGGCAGAGAGTTCCTGGGGTTTCCTTCTTGCCTCTCGTGTATCGCCGTCAGGGTGCCACAGAAGCCTCCAACCCTGAACCACCAACAGACATGGGCCAAAAAAGAAAAGCTCCAAGGAAAACTGTTATCCCTAGCCAAGGGACTGGGATAAGGATGACCTAACAACAGAAAACCCTTTCGGCAATACTTGTCTTATTCCAGCTAAACACCAATGAAAAAACCTTACCCACCCACAGCTGTGGTTTTTGCAGGACTGAGCCAGGAATTGAACTTCCACACACACCCATGCATCCCCTCCACTTCACTGAAGCAGATGGCACGCGATCCCTCCTCCTCGTGGTGCCGAGTAGACAGGTAATCTTCCACTTCTCCCCAGTAGAACCAGGTGGGACTCCCATGCTCCCATGCTGGCCGGGCATAGCAGGGAGCTGGTCTTCTATCCCCTGCCTGGTAGAAGCAGTCAGTGCTCTGAAACTCCCACCAGGAGGGTGTCAGTGGGGTCCATTGAGGAGGTGAGCCTCCATGGCCACTCAGCATCATTAGGGAGAATGAGGTAGTGGTAGGCGGGTCTACATGGCACTTCCATTCTCTCCTTCCCCTCCCTGATGTCTTCGTGTCAGGAGGGCCCAGCTGGTGGGGGTAACTAAGCTTCCTCCCCCAGCCTGCAGCAACAGCACAGTACGAGTCAGCCCTGTGCTTTCCTGTTCCTTGGTGACTGTGGGGCACAGGAGGAAGCTGAACTAGGCACCCACCCATCCCTCTGCTGCACCTTAACAGAGGAATTGCCTGCTGAACAAAGAAGATTAATAGGATAAAGAGACTCATAACATAATGTCCAAAATATTCAGGATACATGAAAAGATCATTCATACACCAAGAACCAGGAAAACCACACTATGAATGAGAATAGACCGTCAACACCGAGATGACCAGGTGTTGGAATTATCTGACAAGGATTTTGAAGCAGCTGTCATAAACATGCTTCAACAAGCAATTAAGAATTCTCTTAAAGCAAATGAAAAAATAGAAAATCGCATTAAAGAAATAGAACATACAAAAAAGAATTAAGTGGAAATTATAGAAGTGAAAAATACAATAACAAGTAAAAACTCACTAGTTGGGCTCAGTAGTAGAGTGGAGATGACACAAGATAGAATCAGAGAACTTGAGAACAGATCAATAGAATTTACCCAATCGACAGAGAGAAAATAGATTGGAGAAAAAAAGTAACGGTCTGGTCTGAGGGACTTGGGTGACAATAACAGAAGAACTAATATTTGTTTCATTGGAGTTCCAAAAAAAAAAGAGAGAGAGATGAGACCTGAAAAAAAAAACAAACAAACTCAAAGAAGTGAAGAGCCAAATACTTCCTAAATTTGGTGAAAAACAGAAATGTGTAGATTCAAGAAGCAGAGTGTATCCCAAATTGAAGCTGAAAGAGATATATAACAAGATACATGATAATTAAACTTCTGAAAACTAAAGACAAAGAAACAAAATCTCAGAAATATCCAGAGAGAAACAATGTATAAGAGAACACCAATATGAACAGCAGAGAATTTCTCATCTGAATCATGGAGGCCAGAAGAGCACGGCATTTTTCAAGTATTGAAAGAAAAGAATGGTCATCAGCAACTCCTATATCTACAGAAAGTATCCTTTAGAAATGAAGGGGCAAATAAAGATTCTCAGATGTAGGAAAACTAAGAATTTTTGCTAGCAAGCCTACCCATAAAGAATGACTAGAGGAATTTTTCTAAACAGAAAGGAAGTAATAATGGAAGTTTTGGAACTTCAGAAAAGAAACAAGAACATTGGGTAGGTAAAAATAGGCTATACTACTTCTCATGAGTTTCTTAAGTCATGTTTGACATTTGAAGCAAAAAATATGATACCATCTGATATGGGGATCAATGTATGCAGAAGAAATACAAAAATATATTTAAAAGTGGGGATGGTAAGTAGGCCTAATTGTAAGTTCATTCCAAGTAGTATGTGATAAGCTATACATGTATATTGTAATCCCTAGAGCAGCCACTAAAATAACTATACAAAGTGACACTAAAAAAAATTATAAATAAATCAAGATGGAATTTTAAAAATGTTTAAATAATCTACAAGAAGGTGATAAAGGTAAAACAGAGACATGAGAAACAGGAAACAAGTTAATAAAATAGCAGACTTGGACTCTAATGTATTAATAATTACTTTAAATATAAATGGTCTAAATATACTAATTAAAGACAGAGATTGGCAAATGGATTAAAAAACATGATCAAATAATATCCTGCCTAGAAGGAACTGACCACAAATACAAAAACACTGATAGGCTGGAAATAAAGAATTGAAAAGTTATGCCATACAAACATTAATTTAAAAAAGCAGGACTAGCTATTGATATATTAATATCAGATAAAGGAGGCTCCAGAGCATTGGAAATTATTACAGACAAAGAGGGACCAGGGTTGATATTAATCTCTATGGTTTGTTTACTTTTCTTTGTACCTGTGGTTATGTCTCCATTTTCATTTCTACTTTTGTGTATTTGTGATTTCACTCCTTTTTTTCCCTTATTAGTCTGGCTAGCTTTTCTTTTTTAAAAAACTAGATTTTGCTTTTTTAAGGGCCTACTTTTGTCTGTGCTATTTACTCTGTGTCTTATTTTATAATTGGTTAATTTGTGCTTTTATCTTTACTAATTTCTTTCTTCGGCTTTTCTCATGCCCAATATTTTGTTGTTTGCATAACTTTTACATTGACTTATTTTCATTTGTTCTTATTTAGTAAAATAACTTCATTAAGGCTGTAAAGTTTCTTATGGGCACTGTTCGAGCTGTACCCATGGGTAATGGTTGGCAGTGTGTATATTATTGCTATTTCCTAGATACTCATTTTAATTTTTTTGCTTGGACCATAGGTGTTCAGAGTGGATCAGTCACCTCCTTGGTTTATTACACACTCCATTATTGGTCCATGCATAGCTCTCTGCTATTCTGTGTTTATTTGTTGGATATTTGTTTGTTTGCTTTTAATAATAAAGATCTGTGGATCTATTACATAGTTAAAAACTAGAATTTTATAACTTGTATCCACTTTTGCAGTCCTGTCATAGACATCCTCCTTCTTCTTTTCACCTGTTATCCATTATTATAAATCTTGTGCGGATGTTTTCTTGCTTCCCCACCTGTTTTTTTTTTTTTTAAAAAAAAAAGCTTTATTGAGATATAATTCACATACCATAAAATTCACATACCAGTTTAAAGTGTACAAATCAATACTTTCTGTATATTCAGGATTGTGCAACCATACTCAAATCTAATTTTAGAAAATTTGTGTCACCCCAGAAAGAACACCCATACCCATTATCAGTCACTCCCAGTTCTCCCCTCCTTTCACTAGTTGGCAACAACTAGTCTACTTTCTGTCTCTAAGGATTTGCCTATTTTGAACATTTCATGTAAATGGAATAATACAAAATGTGCCCTATTATAATTGGCTTTTTTGACTTAGCATAATGTTTTGAAGGTTCAGTCATACTGTAGCATGTATCAGAAGTTCATTTCTTCTTATGGATGGATAATACTCCATTGTGTGGATATATAACATTTATTCATTCATGAGTTGATGGACATTTGAGTTGCTTTCATTTTTTGCATCTATGAATAATGCTGTCATGGACATTCATATACAAATTTTTGTGGAGACATGTTTTCATTTTGCTTGAGTATACGTCTAAGAGTGGAATTGCTGGGTTATACAGTAACCCAGTGTTTAACATTTTGAGGAACTGCAAACTGTGTCCCCAAGTGGCAGTGCTGTTTTACATTCCCTTTAGCAATGTATGAGGGTTCCGATTTTTCCATATCCTTGTCAGCACTTATTATTCTCTTTATCTATTATATTTTAGCCATCTTAGTGGATGTAAAGTATTTTATTGTGCTTTTGATTTTCATTTCCTTAGTGACTAATGATATTGCGCATCATGTGCTTATTGGTCATTTGTGTATCTTCTTTAGAGAAAAGTCTGTTAAGACCCTTCGCCCAATTTTAGTTGGGTTATTATTATTTTTTTATTGTTGAGTTGTGAGAGCTCTTTGTTTTCTGGATACAAGTCCTTTATCAAGTATATGATTTGAAAATATTTCTTCCCATCCCGTGGGTTGTCTTTACTTTCTTGATGTTATCATTGGTATCACAAAAGCTTATCTATTTTTTCTTTTGTTACTTGTGCTTTTGGTATTATATCTAAGAAACCATTGCCTAACCCAAGGTCATAAAGATTTACTCCTATGTTTTATTCTAAGAGGTTAATAGTTTTAGCTCTTAGGTTTAGGTCTGTGATCCATTTCGAGTTAATGTTTGTGTATGGTGTCAGCAAGGGGCTTAATTTCATTCTTTTACATTTGCGTATCCAATTGTCCCAGTGCCATTTGTTGAAAAGACTATCTTTTTCCCACTTTACTGTCTTGATAACCTTGTTGGGAATCAGTTGAAAAGTTGATCTTAAAATTCGTATGGAAATACAAGAGACTGAAAATAGTCAAAACAATCTTGATCAGTGGAACAGAATTGAGAGTCCAGAAATAAATGGTTGATCAAGATTGCTTTGACTATTCTTAGTCCCTTACCAAAAAAAAGCTAGGATTTTTATAAGGATTGTGTTGATTCTGTAGATCAATTTGGGGAATATTGCCATCTTATCTATATTAAATCTTACAATCCGTGAACATAAAATATCTCTCCATTTATTTAGATCTTTAATTTCTTTCAACAGTATTTTGAAGTTTCAGTGTACAAGTCTTACAGTCTTCTGTTTAACTTATTCTTAAGTATTTTGTTCTTTTTGATGCTCTTGCAAATGGAATTATTTTCCTAATTTCATTTTTGTATTGTTTGTTGCTAGTTTATAGAAATATAATAGATTTTTATATTGGTCATGTATCCTGCAACATTTCTGAACTCATTTATTAATTCGAATAGGTTTTTAGTAAATTCCTTATGACTTTCTAAATACAAGATCATGTCGTAGGCAAACAGAAATTATTTTACTTTTTCCTTTCCAATATGGAAATTTTCCTTTCCTTTCCAATATTCCTTTCCTTCCTCTACTTCACTTTTCTTGCTTAATTGCTCTGGCTGGAACCTCCAGTACAATGTTGAATAAGTGTTGAAAGGAGAATCCTTGTCCCTGATTTTAAGGAAAAGCATCCAGTCTTTCACCATTAAGTATAATTTTAGCTGTCCAGACCTATTTCAGTGTAGTTCTGTTGTATCTATATTCTTCTAAAACTTATATTGTTTAGCATTTGCTTTTAATAACTTTATAAAAAGGGTATCAGGCAGTATATCACCTCTGGTGCCTACTTTTCTTGATATGCTGTTTTGTAGATATGGCCATATTGCTGCATGTGGCTGTGGTTCATTCATTTTGGCTGCTATATACTATTTCATTGTGTAAATATGACACAACTTAGTTAGCCATTATCCCATCTATGGATAACTTGTTTCCACGGTTTTGCTATTATGAAGATCGTTGCCATGATTATACTTATCAATATCTCTTAGGGTAAATCTGAAAGAATTTCTCTTGGGAATACACTTAGGCATGGATTTGCTATGGGAATATTCAATTTTATAAGATAATGTCAAGTTGTTTTCTAATGTGATTCTACAAATGTACATATCCACTAGTAACATATAAAAGGCTTTGTTGCTCTATATTCTTTCCATCCCTTTACACTGATGGACTGTGATTTTTGCCCCTAAAATGAGTATAAAATGATATCACATCTTGGGGCTTACTTTTAGTTTCCCTGATGGCTTAATGGGGCTGAACACCTTTTCACAAATGGGCTTCATTTAAAATTGAGTGGGTGTTTCCCTGAAGGTGTTGATTTTCCTGCACTTTCAAGCTTCACATATGTGTGGACCCAGAGAGCTCCCACTTACACTGGAGGAGCCCAGGGTCAGAGGGAAAAGATGCACATGCCTGTGACATCCAGATTCTGTCAGCTTGAAGTCAGCCCAAGCCCCATAGAACTGTCTACCCTGGCATGGCTGAAATCAGGGGAGACGCTGAGAAGATTTCAGTTGGGGAATCAGAGGTATCTCCAACAAGCTTATACTTGTTGTTTCACTCTTTGACCCCAAAATGAGAGTTTTTAAAATAAATAATAGATGAGTTTATCCCATTATATTTAATGATATTATAGGGTACATTTGGTCTCAGTTCTGTCATATTATTTTATATCATGCTTTCTGATTTTAATGCTTCCTTTAAAAGTCTTTTACTTCATGGTCTGTATTTCCATGGTTTGCTTTGTGTATTAGTTTTCCCTCTAATAATTTGGAAGTTTTGTGGAGTATTTTTATTTCCTTCCATGGTTACTTTGTAACTATACACAATATTCTTTTTTTTTTTTTTTTTTTTGGCGGCACGCGGGTCTCTCACTGCTGTGGCCTCTCCTGTTGCGGAGCACAGGCTCCGGACACGCAGGCTCAGCGGCCATGGCTCACGGGCCCAGCGACTCCGCGGCATGTGGGATCCTCCCGGACCGGGGCACAAACCCGTGTCCCCTGCATCGGCAGGTGGACTCTCAACCACTGAGCCACCAGGGAAGCCCCACACAATATTCTTTTATGTCTTGCTTCTCGAATTATAACTTAAGAGGTTTTCCCACCATAAAAAACAAGCAAGTTAGTTTTCTTCCTCTACTTCACTTTCTCCCATTTCTCTTTGGGTATATTACTATTATTATTAGTTCTTTTATACTTTACATAATATCCTTCTACAGTACATCAATTGCTTGCTTTATCAGCTTCAGATGTGTTGACACTTTTCTTCATACGTGAGTATGTGTTCATATTTATCCTGCTTGGAACTTACTCTACATTTTTGACCTAAGACCTAATAGATATCTTCAGTTCTCGAGGACCATCGGCTATCTCCTCAAATACTGTCTCTCCCCATCCTCTTTACTCCTCCTATTACTCCTGTTTGACCAGGTGGGAGTTGCTGGTCATGGGTTCCACTTTCCTCACCTGCTTTGTTGTGGTTTACTCCGAGCTCATCTCCAGAAAGTGCTGTTTCCCATATGGGAATTTCTGGTTTCACAGTTGCCTCCACCTCAGCCTAGGGATTTCCCTGGGCCTGGGAAAGCTTTGCCGTAAATATTTTCCTCAAGGTCTTGTACCTGGTGAGTGGTGCAGCTTGGGGACCCTACGTTGCACATGGAGCAGGTTGAGAGTTCTGACTTGCCTCAGGTGTCTCCTTTCTCATTCATGGCCTGGGGAGGTGGGCCCACTTTTGTGAGCGGATGGGTGGTGGTTTTCTTGTTTTCGTTTTACTGAAGGGCCGGCTCTCCCAGGCTCCTGGCTCTAAGCAGAAAGATCATTCGTAGCCTCTTTTGTGCACAGGGCCTGGTGCCTCCCCTCCTCCTCCCTCCTGGGTACTAAAACATGAGCAATTCCATCCAGTTCTTACACCCCTGCGCACTATTTCCTGTTAGCTCCTGCTCACTGCTCTGGCTTTGAATTTTCTTTTGTTTCTGGCATGGGAGGATTTTCCCTTCTTGCATTCGAGTTCATCGATGTGGTTGTAAATTTGCTTTTGTTACATTTTAGCCAGCATCTCTTCTTGTAGGGGGTGTGATGGTTTTGGTGAAGGTGGCGAGGTTGCTTTCCGCAGCAGCTTCGCGCTCCGTAGAGAGCAGAAGGTGGTGGTGATTCTGGCTATAGGGGCTGGCCCTCGGGCCTGGGCAGCTAGCAAGAGTGCTAAATGCAGAAGTCCTGGAGGAGCCTGAGAAGGGAAACCTGGGAGAAGACTCCAGGGGATAGGGTTGAGTGACATAGTGGACATGAGAACTTCTGCATGGTGGGTCGATTTGGGGACGGCTAACACACAAACCCCAGTCATCTGTGAAACTGGGCCGTGGTTACCATGAACCTCCAGGAGCAGCACTCATGTGCTCAACTGCCTTCTTTGAGTGGTATTTTGAGGAAATTAAGGAAAAGCGTCCACCTTTCTCGTTAGGGGCCACCCGAAATGCAAAGACAAAAGTAGCAACGTCAATAATATTTCAGAAACAGAAAACTGGAGCAGGAAACTGAATGTCGACTCCCAAGAATTTTCTGAAATCTTGAGGAGGACGTTAAACCTCCCACAGGATATGAGGTAAGGTTTGAGCTAACTTTATTTCCTACTCTAGGGGTGAGGTGACCTCTAGTTCACATATAGCTAGTCACATCTCTTGCCTTGTTTAATCTACATGACAGAGCTCTGAACAAATAAAATTGTCCTCATCTTTGGAGCAGCGATTCTCAGTCAGAGGTGATTTTGACCTCCAGAGGATGTAAGCTGATGTACGGAGGCATTTGTGACTGTCACAACCTGGGTGGGGGAGGGTGTTACTGGTATCTAGTGTGTAGAGGCCGAGGACGCTGCTAAACGTCCTACGATGCTCAGAACAGGCCCCAGAGCAGAGTTATTCAGCCCAAAATGTTAATAGTACCAGGATTGAGAAACCCTGATCTAGGGTAGGTAACTGAGGCTTAGAGACTTCAAATTATCTGTGTTACTTTGCAGAGCTGGACAATTAGGAATAACAGTGGTAATTCACATTGATTAATAGCTGTATTACACTGCTTGAGCTGCCATAACAAAATTCCACAGGCTGGGTGGTTTAAACAACAGAAAATTACTTTCTCATTGTCTGGAGCCTAGAAGTCCAAGATCAGGGTACCAACATGGTCAGTTTCTGGTGAGGCCTCTTCCTGGCTTGCAGACAGCCACCTTCTCACTGTGTCCTCACATGGCCTTTCTTCTGTGTGTGCTTGTCGTGGGGAGGAGGGAGAGAGAGAGATGGTGAGCATGAGCGTGCATGTGAGAGCTCTGGTGTCTCCTCTTACAAGGACGCTCATCCTATGGACCAGGGCCCCACACCTATGACCTTATTTTACCTTAATTACTTCCTAAAGGCCCCATCTCCAAATACAGTCGCATTAGGGGTTAGGGCTTAGACATATGGATTTTGGGGAGACAAAATCCATCCATATCAACTGCTCTCTCAGTGCCGGACATTGTTCTGAGGACTTTATGGGTGCTGTTATTATCACCCCATGACAGACATGGAAATCGAGATGAAGGGAAGGGCCAGTGACTTACCTGGGATGACAAGGGTATGGGGGTGCAACCAGGGTGTACACCAAGCAAGGGTCTTCAGCGCCCGCGCTCCTCACCGCTAGGCCGCACTTCTCTGAGGGGCTCGGGCGTGGATCCAGGTTTCCGGCTCTGTCCTAAGCTCTCTCCTAAGCTCTGCCCTGTACTGCATCTCCTTTTACAAGTTTACAGCCCAAGATACAGCCTGAGAATAAATAAAAGAAAGCCCGGCACCATAGCTTGAACCTAGGTAGATCAAAGAGATTTGTTTAACGTAGCAAAAGGGATGAGCCTTCTCTAGAGGAAGCTGCCGTGAGTTCCTGGGACAGATGTCACAGATGGGCTCATGTACCTCCGTCGCAGGCCCCCCAGCCTTGGGCACTGAGGCAGTGCAGTCCTGGAGCAGACATGTGGGACAGTGGCCTGTGATCTCCAGGTCACAGCAGAGAGAGTGTGGCTCATTGAGACAGCAGTTGGGGCCTCCAGCTTTCTGATTATGGAGTGGGGAGCAGCTCCTCTGTCAAAGCCTGTTCAGTGGTGGCATCTGAGACCCATTCCTGGGCGCTGAGCCTGCAGCCTCTCCTCCAGCCCTTCCAGGGTGTTGTAAGCACCAATCCCTGTATTAAATCCCTCTCTGCTTAATCCAGCCAGAGTGGCGTCTATGATCTCTTGTGGCATGCTGATTGATACACGCCCGGCAAGGAAGGGGAGAAAGGGCGTGGGGGGGAAGCAGCTGGGGAAGGTTCCTTCCCAGCCCAGGAGCAGGTTGTGGGCCGGGATCTGGGGTCCTGCGGGGGGGAGGGCAGTGAGAATGCCGCCAGTATTTCTCTTGAGAGCCACGATGGGATACAGAAAAGATACTGAGCTGGAAGGTAGAAGATCTGAGTCCCTAGTCGCCTCTCTCCTCTTTGCTTGATGCGTGAACTTTGGTGAGTCTGTTGCCCTTTCTTGAACTCAGGCGTCTCCGTTGGTCTTACTCTTAACCCTGACATTCTGTGGCATTGGATCTGAAATAACCGAAGGAGCTTGTAGGGGGTGGGACGCAGGCTGGGATTTTCAGCAGAGCCCTCTTTAAATGTCACGGTGCAAGGCTTTACCATTTAAAGGGAGACTGACAGCCACAAGCAACCTAACAAGATTGCCGCTCTGCTCCTCCTCTTAGCAGACAGAGCATCGCATAAGCTGGAAGTCAAGAGGTGCCTTGGGAAACTGCACCATTTACCAACTAGCCACAGGTCTGGGCTCTGACAAGAAGCAGTTATTCAAGACAAGGCTCCTGAAGAAAGGGGCATCTGGGCTCAGGGCCCCAGTGGAGCTTTCTCCTGGGCTCCCCACAAGGAGGGGGGTGGATGTCTATGGTGTCCCCTGCAGGCTGCCTCCCCTTAGCTCTGGGCAATGAGGCTCTGAGAAAACAACCTGAGGAGAGGGAGGCTGCTGAAAGTGATAGAAAGATCTCTGCTCTGTTGCTAGCTTGCTGGGTGACTCTGGGTAGTCTATTCATCTCTCTGGGCCTCTGTTGCCTTTATAAAATAAGGAAAATGGGTTTTCCTTCTGTAAGGGCAGGGACTGTCTTCTCTGTTTAGCCCTTAGTCCCAGCACTGAAGCAGTGCCTGGCATGTAACAGGTTTTGATCAAGGTTATTATTAATTGAAAGAATGAAATGGAGCCTATGGCAGGACCTGGGAATGGTTTTAAAGCACAAAAGGTCAGGTTCTGGTGGTGCTTTAGATGAACCACCTGGCTGCCACGTGGAGGATGAGACGGAGGGAAGACTAGAGTCGGGAGAGCTAGTAAGGAGGCTGCTGCAATGAAATGATGAAGGTGAAATGAAAGACCAATGAGCTGAGGGCTATGAGAAGTGGCAGCTTAGAGCTTTACATCTTGCAAATATTGCAGTGCACTTTGGTATACAGGTACATTATCTGATGCCATCTTTACAAAGGCCTGGGGATGGGGGCAGGGCAGGGATGGTACTCAGCTTTTCCAGACTCAGAAATTAAGATCCAGAGAGGTGAATGCAGTGCCTTATGCAAGGGTGGAGTTGGCAAGTGGCAGACTCAGGACTCAAATCAGGATGTGAGAAGACTCTTAACGTAACTAGTTATCAGGGAAATGCAAATCAAACCTACAATGAAATACACCCAATAGAATGGCTAGAACTAAAAAGACTGATCATAACAAGTGTTGGCAAGAATGTGGAGGAAAGGGAACTCTCCTACGCTGCTGGTGGGTGTGTAAAATGTCACAGTCACTTGGAAAACAGCATGGCAGTTACCATATGCTCCAGAAATCTACTCCTAAGCATTTACCCAAGAGGAATAAAAATGTGTTTGCACAAAATTTTGTTCATGAATGTTCATAACTGCTTGATTCAAAAAAGCCAAAAAAACTATAAACAACCCAAGTGTCTCTCAATGAAAAGGAGTGAGTAACTGATACAGGCAAAAAGGATGGATCTCAGAAACAGAATACTGAGTGTAAGAAGCCAGATACGAAAGGACAGAAACTATAGCATATTTTGCCATTTATATGAAACTCTAGAAAAGTCTAATCTGTAATGACAGAAAGCAGAACATGGTTGTCTGGAGCTGGAGGTGTAGAGAGAGATCAGATGCGAAGGGGGAGGAGGAAGCTTTAGGGGGTGATGGAAATGCTCTGAATCCTAATTGTGCTAGTGGTTGCATTTATCCAAACTTGTCACAGTATACCTTTGGGTGGCTGTGGTTTATTATACTAAAAGTACATCTCCCCATCACATCAATGTAAGAGATCAACTGATTCCTCCTCCAGGGCACCTGCAGCTCATCCTGGCTCCCTGTGGCCCCCAGAACCAGGGAGATGAGTGGGGCCCATGGCCACCCACCTAACTGGGAGTGGGAAGCCCTGACCCAGAGCACCTCTAGGGCTTTGTTTGTGTGTGAGGATCCCAGAGCCAGGGAGGCACTGAGGCTCTACCTGTGGCCGCCTTCCCAGCCTGTTCCCATTTGTACTTCCACGTCCCCGTGTCCACCCTGGCGAGGAGGCCTTGAAGAAAGCAACAGCTTTTACTGTCACCTGCTTTGAGGCTACTCTGGCTCCAGGCTCAGAGGCGGCTGCCCACCCCCTGAATAATCTGGGCTCTTACGTATAGCTGGTCACTACTCCAGAGGGCCCCAGTAACACAGAGGCAGGCAGAGCCCTCCACCAACCTTGGCTCCTAGAGGTTGGAGGGCAGCCTTAGGGTCTGTTTCCCTGCAAGGCTGGCTTTGCCCCCCTGGCGGCGGCAGCCTTTGTGGCTTCTGAGCATCCTTCCCTCCCTCCTGCCTCCAGCAACTGGCCCTGCGAGGAAGGCTGCAGTTACCAACATTCACACTGAGTGGTGTTTGCTGTCTGGAGACAATGTCCTACACTCGATGGGAAGGAAAATCCCAGGAAGAGAGAAGAGAGGGGCAGGGCACCCATCAGTAGGGAGTGAGGCGACTGGGAGGTGGAAAAGTCTCAGGCCTGGGGTGGCACGATGGTCCACAGAGAGGGCAAGGCCGCTTCACAGGCTGTCTGGATCTTGCAGTGCCTTCTGTTCAAACTCTGCTTTGCTTCCTCTGACCCTGGCCTAAAGGACAAAGGTGTCCCCTGCTCTGGGATCCAAGGTCAGTCGGGGTCTGGCTCCAGCTGACCTTCCTGCCACTCTTGTTTACGTTGTCTTTGCTCATGCTGTCCCTGCCACCTGGAGGGCCCTGCCTCACTTTTCAATGTGGTGTGTTCTAATTTGCATTCTAGTCTCAACTCTAGAGATTTCTTAAAAGCCTTCCCTCATCCTCCCAGCAGAAGTAATTGTTCCCTCCTCTGGGCTCAGAGAAAACTTGGCTTGTTCTGCTATGTATTTCTGAGTTTGTTTTCATGACCAGCTCCCTTCCAAACTGGAATCTTCACAGGGGCAGAGCTTGCGTCTTTGTGAGCCCCTGGCCTGGGCTCATCGTGTGCCTGAGGCAGACCAGGCGCCCAGGAAATGCGGGCTGAGGCAGTGGGTGCCCTTGGGCTGTGCCTGGGCACAGCAGCTCTGCGGATGCTGGCATGCTGCACAGACAGGTCCTGTCTGTGTATGGGCAGCTGAACCCTGGCATTTGGAGCAGGACCCCGGGGCTAGGTCCCATAAGCCAGGCCAAAAGGAGGGCAGGCTTGGAAGCCGGAACCAGCCTGCTAAGCCCGTGATATTTACCAGGCTGACAGTTTCCCAGACAAAGCAGCCTGGAGACAGGGGATAGCTGGGGAAAGTGGGTCATCTTGACTCTTATTCAAGGCACCAGGGAGAGCCCTGGGGTTTAGCCACGGCAGTGATGGAGACTGATCCTGTCATTTGCTTGGATCCAAATGAAAGGGATTAGTGACTGCAGCAATATACTAATTTTCCATGCAGCACAGGGCAAGAGGAGGCAGTACAGATTAAAAAAAAATGTGTATGTGTATGTTGCACGTGCTTGTGTATGTGCACATACTACACACACATACACACCAAACACGCCCCCATCACGTGGCAGTGTTCAAGTGCAAGCATCTACATACGTCTGACAGGATGGGGGAAAGGCATCAGCTCTAGAGCTTGGAGACTCTGGTTTGGGCCTCAGCATTTAATCCGGACCCCTGCCCTCCTGGAGCCTCAGTTTCCTCATCGGGGATGCAGACATGTATCCTCACAGACCAAAGTGGCAGTGAGAGTGGTAGCAAAGGGGGCCTGCCGTGGGCATGAGAGATGGTCTTCAGAAGCTGCTCTTCTCCCGCGATTGGATTTCCCAGCCTCTCCCGTGCATGGATGACGTTCAGGTCACCAGCTCATGCTCAGGATCCACCTGCGGGCCACACACCTCCACCCCCCCAGGGAAGCCAGGAGTGGCACTACCCCTGGAGTGGATGTGTACACATGGGCGTTGCAGAGCCAGGAGCCCTGACTCAGTTCCAGCAGATGCCGTGAGCTTCGGCGAGCACCTTCCCCACCTTGCCCTCGGTTTCCCCACTTGCACAGTGACAGCTGGATATCTTCAGTCTCACAGCACTCTGAGGGTGTGACTGAACCGGGAAAGGCGTGGCAGGGTGGCCTAATGACCCCAAAGTGAGTGTCAACTCCAATCGCCAAAGGCACCGCTTTATTTCATCTTCCACTAATATTCTGTCCCCTGGCCTCACAGCCGCTACCGCCTCTGCCCCATTACAGAAGAAATTACAGAAAATAAGGTTCTGCTCTTAGAAACTCAGTCCCAGTGTGTGGTCCACCACAGCCTCCCTTATGAATACAACTAGCTCATCGTGACGCCCTTTCCCAGCGCTGAGAGCCAGGCAGACGCCTTCCCCCTTCTGCTCGGCTGACAGACGGCACTGTCCACATGACCTCTTCCTCCAGTTCCCCTTCTCCACAGAAGGCAGGGGAGAGGGAAGGGTCATCTTCCCAATTTTACAGAAGGACAAAGCCCTCCAGCATCGGAGGACCGCCCATGCCGCTGGTTCAGGAAACTCTTAATGCAGGATGGACTTTAATCCCCTTCCCAGTGCAGTGTCGTCTTCCCCATATCCCCGCGCTCCTCCTGCGCTTAGGCTGGAGCATGCCCTTTGCTCCCAGACACTCTCTAGAACATCCTCCCTCCTCCTTAGCCCAGGAAGCTCTAAGTTATTCCAGGCGCAGCTCCACCTTTGCCTCTCCAGTGAGCAGAGTTGCTGGACCCATGGTCCACCCCTCTGGGTGCCCCTTGGCTACAGGGTGCAGAATTGTGTAGTAGCTTATTTAACCCTTTACCTGCGTGCATGGAGCTCCATCAGAGCAGCCTCTCCGCCTCAGTCCTCCTTTTCCCCAGCCCCAGCCCCAAGAACATTTGCTGCAGGGAAGATCCTTGTGACATCAGTGAGAAGTGAGTGCTGGGCTTCCCTTGCCGCCCTGGAAGACGGCGCAGGGCCCTGGCCTCATTCTGTGAGGATGTCTAAAAGACCCAAGGCCCCATATTCCTCCCAACTCAACTTCCGTCTGCTCCTGGGACCCCATCCCCCTCCTGCCTGAGTTTTAAATGGGAGGGAATGAGATCCCTGCTCAATTTTGTCTGGGATTCCTCTTGAGCCCTGCCCCATCTCCTCTCCCTGACCCTTTACTCCAGAGACAGAGGGTTAGATAGAGAGATGGAGAGAGGCCAAGAAACAAAGAAGAAGAGAAAAATAGGATGCCAAAAAGAGACATAGGATGAGACAGAGACAGACGGACATGGAGAGACAAAGAGAGACAGAGAGAGAAAAGGAACAAAATAAAACAGACAGTGAGGAGATACAGGCAGAGAGGCAAAGCAAGAGACGGTCAGGGGAGGGGAAGGAAGACAAGCTGGAGGTGGCAGGCGGGGTCCAGGCAGCCTCGCAGCTGCAGAGGGGAGCCTGCCAGCCTGGCCGCGAGGGACTGGCCCAGCGTAGGACCCCAGCATGGGGCGGTGGCAGCTGGGCTGTGCATTTGGCTGTCTCTGCTGAGCCCAAGCCCCTGCACTTAACCCAAGCTCAGCTGCTCCAGCCCTCTTGTTCTGTTGCCTGCAGCCACCAGTCCCCCTTCACTCGCTGAGAAAGGGAGCTGGGGGAGTGAGTGGCAAAGCCGGGCCTCCGGAGGTCATATTCCACAGGTGGGACCAATACAAAAACCCATTCCATTTGGCTTCGGGATGAGATGTGGTTTTCATGACAATGGATCTCCTTTCTAGTTAGAGACTTACTGAGATGTGTGTCCAAATCAGCAGCATTTTCTGAGCTCCACAAATGAGAACAGCGCTTCGCTCTGGGGCAGTGTCTTCTGGGTTTGAGGCACCTCCCCGCTGATGCTTTCCTTTGATGCACTTTCCATAACATCCCCGCTCACTGGGTGTCAACCCAGCAGAAAGCGGGGGCCCGGGAGGTAAGGGAGGTATCGAGGCATGGTCAACTTCTAAGTGTCAGCGCCAGGAGCTGAATCCCATTAGCAGGTACAGAGCTCCACGCTGGCCCCTGGAACGCTGTAGTCCCATCATGGCTGACCGGTTAGTGGAGCCAGACTAGGTGGGCTGCAGAGCGAGGCTGGGTACAAGGTCAGGAGTTCTTTTTCTCCTATTTTGTGGAGGCTGCAATCATACATTTAGGGATGCGGGGTGAGTCAGCCTACATAATTTTTCAAGCAATGAAGGTGTTTTAAACTTTGTCCCTTGAAGCCCTACTCATTCTTTGTGCTCTACTGCACTTAACTGGGATCAGAGCCCAGATGCTTGCTGGGTGGCTGGGGAAAGAAAGAGCCCTGGGACCTAAAATTGAGTCCGAAATGATTAACATGCAATGAGATGGGGGGCACATTCTCCTACATTCCTGTTGAGGCAAAAGCTTAGATCCCTGTGGGTCCCAGTGGAGGTAGAAGGACCCAACAAGAGGTACAGGGCAGGGCTGTGTGTGGGGAGGTGGGGGACAAGGAGGAAGGAAGGGAGCAGGTGGGGGGCCAGGCATCAGGGCATTGTGTGTACTGTGAGGTTTGTGATGTGAGCCACCCCGCCCGCTGATGGCTTCGTCAAAGTCACTAACTTCTTACTCGTTGGTTGGGTATGTGTGGGCACCAGGTTGGTTCACAAATGTCTGCATGAAGTTGTTGAGAGAGTGGAAAAAGCCAAGGGCAGGGATCTGTGTGTGCTCACAGATGCTGGAGTTGGGGGTTCCACCCAAGCGTGTCTCAATATTCAGGGCTTGGAGGCCCTAGCTGACATCTGGGTTATGGATACGCAAAAAATATGGCCCAGGACGCAGAGCTGGAGGCTGGGGAATGTATTGGATAGTGAATCAGGATCTAAGAGACCCTGCCAGGGTGAAGTGAGACTGAGCCTGGGAAGCTGAAGTTTATTTGCACGGGAGAGTTCTTGTGAGGATGGATGACGGGGCCGATGCGAGATCATCCCTCCCTTTCCAGATGCTTGATGGAGTAGGAGGAAGAGCAGAAGAGGGAAGGAGGAGACAGAGCGGAAGCCACAGAAGACTGGGTACCGGAGCAGATCTGCGCTTTAGGAGCTGGATTCAAACTGGGGTGGAGAGGGTCATGGGCCCTGGAACTGGGCTCCCTGGGGAGAGTCAGTAGCCAGGAAGGAATTAGGTCATCTGCCTTTGGAAGCCAGAATCCTGTGGGAGGTGGAATGATTGGCCCCAATTATGCACCCCTCTCTGCAGCCAGACGCCTGCCATGGCCTCATCGTGGGAAGAGTATTTTTTCATGCCCCTTAACTTTGGGCTCAGCTGTGAAACTTGTTTTGGCCAATGTACCAGATGCCTGAATAAAGATTCAGAAAGATGGTGACGGCCTGGAGTGAGGCTAGATCTAACAGGAGGAAGTTTAATTGGGACCGGAGACTTCTGTCCAACGTGGTGGACAAAGCTGACACATGATGGAACGTGACAACAGGCCAGTCTGGGCCTGAGTCTCCCTCGTTTCTGCTGTCTGTCTTGAGTCTCTGCCGAAGTCTTGAAAGGTACCTGCCCCAGTTATTCTGCTGGTCTGAGGAGGATGAGAGAATGGAGAGCAGGGCTACCCAAGCTGACCACAGATAGGATGTCAAACGGTCCCAGTTTTCCCAGGACTGTGAGGTATGCTGGGATGTGGGACTTTCAGCACCAAAATCGAGAAAGTCCTGGGAAAACCAGCACGAGCCAGTCACCCTACCCACACACTTGCCAAGAGAAGTATGACCTACCCAGCTGCAATCTGAAGAGGGCCACCATGCCACTACAGCCTTGACTGGGCAATGCATAGGCAGGCAGAGCTGTCTCAGCTGACCCACAAATGTGTCATCTACATGAGTGTTTTTTTTTATTTTTTTATTTTTGCGGTATGCGGGCCTCTCACTGTTGTGGCCTCTCCGTTGCGGAGCACAGGCTCCGGACGCGCAGGCTCAGCGGCCATGGCTCACGGGCCCAGCCGCTCTGCGGCATGTGGGATCCTCCCGGACCGGGGCACAAACCCGCGTTCCCTGCATCGGCAGGTGGACTCTCAACCACTGCGCCACCAGGGAAGCCCTACACGAGTGTTTCTTCTTGCATCCTCTCTGACTTTGTGGTTATTTGTTACACAACAGTATTGTGGCAATAGCTAACAGATACATTGCCATGAACTCAGGGTCACTGTGGGAGGTGAGCTGCCCACACCAATGGACCCTAGAGCCTCAAGTTGACCAAAAAAAATCCACTCCTTAGTCTATGTATTAAACCAGTGGCTCTCTATCCTGACTGCATATTAGAATTTCCTAGGGAGCATAACAAAGCTAGACACCCAGAACTCTCCCCAGAGAGTCTATTCAATTCTTCTGCCATGTGGTCTTGGCATCAGCATTTTTTAAAAAGCCCACCAGGTGATCCTGATGTGCAGGCAGGTTTGAAAACTCATGGATTAAGCAGTAGACCAGACACAGCTGAAAGAACAATGATTAAGTTGGCTAAATGGAAGTTTCTGTCCCCGAATTGGCACACACCAGCTCCTTCCCACTCTGGGAGATGCGGCTTGGGAGAAGTTCCTGTGAAGGAGACTCAGGGGTCTGAGTGGACCCAGGATACTTTGTGTTATCAGGGTCTTCGAGATGTAAAGAAGCCTTAGGAGGAGAGAGGTGGGAGTCCTGTCCTACACACCTGAGTTCTGAGTCCTCTCCTCTAAGAGGTATGTGGACAGCGTGAGGTACGTCTAGGCCTGAGCTTCCCAAATTTAAAGTGCCCAGGAAGCAGCTGCAGATCTTGTTAAAATGCAGGTGCCAACTCATTTGGAACTCTCACAGGTCTGGGGTGGAACTGATTCTCTGCATTTCTCACGTGATGTCCACGTGCCGGAGCACACTTTGAGTAGCAAGGGGGTGGGAGGCGAGGGGATAGGACCACAAGCTCCATGATTGCCTTGGACTGTCTCTACCAGAGAGAACAGGATTCACAGGGAAACTTCCCATTGTAGAGGGCTGCCATGGGATAGGGAGGTTCAGCATGGCCCCACAGGGCAGATCTGGGGTAGGAGGAGACGTACCATCAAGTACTGAGACAAAGTTCGAGGTGAAAAACGATTGCCGTAGGAGGTGGTGTGCCGCCCATCCCAGCATCACAGCGGGGCTCTCACCAGGGGCAGGATGATCCCTCAGGGAGGGGGCCTGGGTGTGGTCATCCTTCCACAGCCTTCAAGGCCCCTCCCTGCCCCAGACTCTTGGATCTTTGGGGTCTTTCATTTCTGTCAGGGTCAGAGCCTGGGTGGAGACTGATGGGAGGTGAGGGCTGTGGACCTGCCAGGAGGCCTCCCTTGTGCACACACGGAAATCTCACCACCTGCTGGATACCCAGGCAGGCACAGCCACGCAGGCAGCCTCTCTGGGTCCTCTCTCTGTCTAGGAGGAATCTTTGGCCTCTGGGAATGAACATCCCTGATCGGTAGAGGCTGCCTCCTTGGCCAGACTGCTTAGCTGGGGCCAGGGGACATTAGATTCGAGAAGAATCAGATTTGATGACATGTGTGCTCAGTATCTAAGCTGACAGCAGGATTCTGTTTCACCGTTGTCACTGCCTTGCTGTACTGCTGTGCAAGACTGGTCCTCGTTTCCTGCTCTGTGCAATAAAGTTGGTGTGCGTGGTCCTTCTAGCTCTGACTTTCTACAACCCTATGGAAATTTTTGCCTGTTTTAGCTTTCAGGTTCTCATTCCAGAAGCCTGAAAATCTGGCCGAGTCAGAGGAAACCCTTTCTCTGAATCTCCTTGGAAAGGAGTTTAGGGCCATGGAGCTGGGGGAGTGGGCAGGGGGGCTGCAGCTACAGCCAGCCTGTGTGAGGCACCTCTGATGCCCTGGGCTTTGAGTCAAAGCAGACCACCTTGGCCCCCAAGGGGGCAGATCCATCTGGAGCTCCAGACAGCTCTCTCCCTCCCTGGCTTCTCCTACTGCCCCCACCCTGGTCTGGGCCGCAGTCCTCAGCACTGTGGACCAGAGGGATGGGAGGCAGTGGGGTTGGGGGCGGCTGAAGGCTGCGGTTCACTGTCAGGAGCGGGAGAGAGAAGGTGCAGGGCATCCCCAATCCAAACCCCATGTCCGAAATGCAGACTGAAGACCTTAGGCCTGGTGCTGACGCAGGGGCGGGGGGAGTTGGATGGTGTATTTGTCAGGATGCACCGGGTTATACTGAGGTCGCCACTCTTGGTGGCTTAACGCAACATAGGTTTGTTTCTGGCTCACACATCAGGCACTGCAGGGGCTGGTGGAGGGCTCTGCTCCACAGATTCTCTCAGAGACCCAGGCTGGTGAAGGTCCCGACATCTAGCGAAGCTGCCATTGCAACAGGAGCCTTCAGGGCTCACCAGAGGAGAGACTGTTAAAAGCAAGCCTGTTCTTACTTGTCCTACACTTCTGCTCACTGCCAGTTGGCCAATAGTCACTGATGGTAAGAGGCAGAAATGTCCTCCTTGTGCCTATAAAAAGGAGAACCGGGCTTCCCTGGTGGTGCAGTGGTTGAGAGTCCGCCTGCCGATGCAGGGGACATGGGTTCGTGCCCCGGTCTGGGAAGATCCCACATGCCGCGGAGCGGCTGGGCCCGTGAGCCATGGCCGCCGAGCCTGCGCATCCGGAGCCTGTGCTCCGCAATGGGAGAGGCCGCAACAGTGAGAGGCCCGCGTACCGCAATTAAAAAAAAGGAGAACCACATCTAGGACCATGAAGGGATAGCCACAACAACTGGCGTATATGGATGTGTGCAGAATGCTCTACGTGAACAATCTCATTTACTTCTCGGGTAGGGATTATCATTATTATACCCATTTTCCAGAAGGCAAACTAAGGCACATAGAGGTAGACTGATTTTCTGATGTCACATGGCTAGGATGTGCCAGAGATGAATTTGAACACTGTTCTGCCTTACTTCACTCTGTTCAAACCTGCATTCTCCAACACTAAATCCCAGGCAGATGGGAAGCGTCGGGTTCCTGACCGTTTGTGATAGTCCCTGAGCCTGCAACAGTGAATGTTGGAGACACAGCCACTCCCTCAGGTTGGGTTCAAGGTGAGACCTCACTCCACAGCCCAGAGGTAGAGAATTCAGGGCGGGTGAAGTATCGGAGAAACCCCACCACTTTTGGGCAGGGCTGACGGAGGGTGGAAAGTCGGACTCAAAAGTCCCAGCTTATTTTTGCCAGGCTCTCAGGTTGGAGGCCAAGGCCCCCTGGAGCAGAGCTGTGGATGCACTTCCTGCCCTGCCCAGGGAAGGGGGCCTGGTGGGAATTCTGGCTGGGAGGGCCTGGCAGCAAGCAGGAAGCTGACAGTTCGATATGGCAGGAAAGCATCAGACAGAGGTTGGAGGCTCCTGCATCCCATAGGAGAGGTTTCCATGCGTCCCTTCCTGGCACATTACAATCTGGGCACTGTAGCCACCAGAAGGACTCCTGAGGCTTCTTGGGCCCTGTGCCCACCCTCTTCTGGAGTTTTCTTCTGGAGTTCCACAGCTGAGCCTGATGGAAAAGCAAGGGAAGGCCAGTTTCTGCATTTTGGACTGTTGCTATCAAAATAAAAGGAGCTGGGGGAAAGTGAATGCTGTTGAAGCCCAGGCAGAGGTGGAGAAAACTGTGCCTTTTATGGCTGAAGCTATTAAAAGTCCACTTAAGAGCACGATGGCTGGCCGCGACTTGCCTTCCTGCCAGGATTCCTCCCGGCCTTCCCTTGGTTCTCGGACCTTCCTGACTTCACCTCGGTGCCTGTTAGAGTTTTCGGGGGCTCCTGACAACTTTATGCTTGCAGTTTGGCTAGCAGCCATCTGCATGGATCTCAGAGTGCATCAGGGGTCATTTCCAAGGGCCAGTCATATTTCATGGTTTGCGTGGACTTCGCCGTATTGGAAACTGCTGGCTGTGGAGGCACTGCTACAAACAAACGTTCTGTGTTTTCAGTCTCTCTCACCTGCCAAGAAGTTTCCTTGTTGACACTGGTCCAGAAAACCATGGCAGATGAAGATTACATTAGAATAAGTTGATTTAGAAGTGACACGAGGCTCCTCGGGAGAGGCTTGACTGTTTCATACATGTGTATGACGTAGGTTTCACCTGGGCGCTGCAGGAAGCGGGCAGGGGATGGGAATCTTATACCCAGGTTCAGCGTAGCCTTGGAGTGTGGCAGATGGAGGCCAGAGGATGGGCTGGTTCTACATGCTGCTGCATGACCTTCTCTGCCTCAGCTTCCTTAGCTGTAAAATGGAAAAAAGGGTGTTTATGAGTAGGCTCCTAGAATTTTTTAGAAGTCCTCCCAAATCAGCCTGGATTGGGGTCCCCTTCCCAGATTCCCAGGAGCTCTGGGCAGTGTCTGGGGCCTGAGGGCAGAGGAGGGGGCGGTCCCAGTGGGACTGGGATACATAAACCAAAGTCTCTGAGACTCAAATTCTCCAAGCCTCAATCCCACCAGGATGAGGAGGTGCCCCGCTCCCACCCCACCTCCTTTGTACCCTCACCGGACTACCATCTAGCACTTTCTTCCCCTTCCAGCTGCTCTGGCTTTGCTCTGAGTGATGATTTTCCTGGAGCACAGAAGATGGCGCATTTTCCCAGGGCCTGCACCCCCCAGACCTATCCCTGCCCCAGCAAACTCTCAATGAAGTTACCCATCTGGAGAAACCAGAGTGATTTGCTTATTGAGCTTAAAAACCATAGGTTCCCAGGGGCTATTCCTTGGCCTTGATTTACGTTGGTGACCAGACTAGAAGGTGATGGAAAGAGGAATTAGGGATTGTCACCAGTGCCTAGAATAACTGGGTAGAGTCTCTTCTGAAAGGGGCAGGGGCTTCTACCCTGCATGCCAATAAATGTCTTTCTGGGGCCAGTGAGACCTTCCTGGGGCCAAGACATGAAGAGCAGAGAGGGGTTCCTGCAGCCTGGGGAGCCAGCAAGACTTCTTGGAAAAAAGAGAATGTGGAGGCATGAGCTCTGGCCTCGGTTGGACCCATGTATCTAATTCATAGGGAGGACACAGCCAGAGGAAAGAACGTGGTTTCTTATTGCCTAGGAGAAAATTCGTCTCCAGGAACAAGTCTCTTAGAGTGTGTGAGGGCTTTTTGGGAAGCTTTGCTCCTTCAGGGCAAAGAATTTTAATGTGGTATTTGAATGTCTGGCAAATGAAGTAATCCAAAGGGACGGACAGAGAATAACCCTTGGGACAACTTGTGCACGACGCTCTGGACCTTTCAGTAGTGACCCTGATCTTGCTGACGATTGTCCTGGGCAGGTTCTCATCACCCCTGCAGTCTTCTTCCCTCCCAGCCCTTCCTTCCCACCTCCCAGGAGGTGGATGGGATCTCGGCAGCTGCCCACCCCCTCACCGCTGGCGCACAGGTTAGGTGAGCCCCATGCTGAGAGCCGAAGGGGCTTGCAGGACGGCATATGTTCATTGTTTGAAAATGCAAACACCGGCATGGAGAGTTAGGGCCCTGTGCAAAGCACCAGCAGTTAGGAGCGTGTTGGAGATGAGCCAGGATTTCATTTTTCCAACATATTTTGAGGACTTATAATGGGCCAGGCAGTCCCAGGCACTGACGATGCAGCAGGGAACAAGATGGGCCTTTCACTTTGGGGATGGGGAAGGGGAGAGATAAAAACAAACAAGTGAATACACGAAGGTTATTTCCAGCATCCTAAGTGCTGTAAGGGAAGTAAAATAGGCTGATGAGATGGAGGATGAGTGGGAGAGGGCAGCTTTTATTCAGTGGGCAAAGGTACACTTTGAGGGAGTAAATGGAACAGAGGAGGGATGAGAGAAGATGCAGAAAGGCCAGGAGGTTGTTGTCCCTGGCCAGTGCCTTGGGCCAGGAAGGTGACAGTGGAGGTGGAGGAAGTGGACAGATGTGGGACATATTTTAGAAGCATCACTGACAAGATTTGTTGATAGATTGGATACAGTGGGTACAGGGGAGGGAGAAGTCAAAGGTGAACTCAGAAAAAGATTTCACTGAGTGCACGTATTTATTTACTCTGTGCTGCTGCCACCGATGATTTACGACTTCTTACAAAAGCACACCAACAGTACAATCAAATATTTTATTTGAAGAATCAGAACCAAAGGGGAAAAAAAAAGCATGCAAAGCCCCACCCTAGGGACCAACAGAGTTATCATAGTTGAGTTTCTTAGCAGGTAGGGAAAAAGGGAAATAATATACAGTTAAGATAATATTCATGATTTTTAGAGTAAAAAACCGAAGCATACCATTATCTCAAAGGAAAGCAAAGATTCTCTTAGCACTACAGTCTAAACAATTTTTTCCCAGGAGGCACTTTTTACAAAGATCTTTTCTTGCAGTGCAGGGTGGGATCTTAGACGTGCCTGTGGCACCTGCACCAAGAAATTGTACCTGACTTTCCTGAGAGTTGTTCCCTGAAGACCGAGGGCATCCCATTAAAATGCAGCTGAATGGGTAGAGCATGACGGCAGCCTTCTAATGGTTCATGGAAGATGGAATGTTAAACTGTGCTTAGAAACCAGAGGGGAGAAACATAGCAAAACAAAGAAGGACTAAAAATGTGTCGAGACTGGGGAATGGAAATTGCAGTCCTTGTGTGAGTCAAAAAGTAACGTGCGTTCTTCTTACATTTGCTTTTAATGTTCTACATGCAGAGTTTATTTTTTAGGATTATAAAATTAGTATCTCCACATTAGAGACAAAATTGAAAAATACTGAAAAGAATAGATAAAATGAAAATGAAAATCTCCCCTCAGAGATAACCAGTATTAATGTTTAATTCACTTCTTGGTCTAATACGCGTGTGTGTGCGTGCACACACACACACGACATTTGTGTGTTAAATTTATGTCACATTTCCTTTCTTCTTGGATACGCATTTTTCATCTCTAATGTTTCTGAAATCAATGTGCTTCTTATAGTTAATGTTTCCTTTTTGAAATATTTTTAAGTCAATGGTGCATCTTAAAATCGCTACCATGGTAGAGGAAATACTGTAGTATAAAGCTAGAATACTAGGGTTCTTTGTGCATAAATAATCGATCTCCTGCAACTTTCATTGAACATTGCGTTATGAATATTGCCACATGCCTTGAAGTATGCTCTGAAGATATGAGGTTTACTGGCTACATAATATTCCATCCTAAGGATGTCTCCATTTGGACTCAATCCTTTCTATACTGAAGAACAAGATTTCTCAACCACACACGTGAGAGGAGTGACTCACATAACTTGGGGTGAAACCATAGAGCAGATGAACTCTGAAACGTGTGTGTCCTGGTGGCATTGGATATAGCAGTGGCCCAAATGCCCCAGAGGTCTAAGTTCTTGTCACTGTCATTGCTCCAGCTGTGACCCAGCATGTGCTGTTTAATATCACTGGACATCAGTTTCCTCCTTTCTAAGACAAGAAGGCTTGCGGAACTTCTTTCCCTTTGAAGGATGCTGGTAGCTAAACCTGGCTTCCCAGCCAGGCTACGGGAGGAGGTGCCTCTGTGGCGTGAGCTGTGTTATTGTGAGGAATTCAGTGCACCTATGTTGACACTCCCAAGTCCTGGGGGATGCTGTGTTCCCAGGCTGAACCCGTGACAGGTCTGTCGGATCCCACCTCCTCCTCTCTAAAACTCCGATAGCCGTGACATAGCTGCACCCTCGTCCCTGTGTGTGGTTTGGCATCTTAGGCCAGGGGGAATTTCATGTCAAAATATCCTCCCTGGAAAATCGGAGCTTGACAAGAGACAGAACAACGTGCCTGCTGGGAGTCCCGTGTTGTACCTGGTTGCCAAGGGCAGGTTGCCAAGTCCAGTGGGATTTCCACCTCAGAATCGGAGGTGAGAAGGGATTTGGAGGTCAGAGATGTGATAGTCCTTAACTCGCTGCTTTGTATAAAATAAGCAGTCCTCATCGTTGAATGATGAGCGGCTGAATATGTTGGGTGTGGCGGCCAAGAAAAGTACCTGTGGCAACACAAGGGTTCAAAGGCTCTTGGGGGAGGATGTGCTCTCCTTGGGTCTGTTTGTACCCTGTGATTCTACAAAGTGAGTGCAGGAGACAGGAGGGAGCGGGGAACAGTTCATCCCAGCCCTTGCCCCTGGTACCGGCGCTCTTGGGAAAGTCAGCTCACCCTTAGGACTAGTTCATTCGTTCAGAAAACACAACAGTCAAAACAACAGTCCAAGGTCCCTGCCTTGTGGTGTGAGAGAAAAAGGGGGAAATAGGACGGCCCGAAGCTTCCTCATCTGGAAATAGGACGGGGGCTGGAGGTCTCCCGGGCCAATTCAAGATTGCTGGGTTCACTGGAAACGCACCGCACAGACCTCCCCTTCTCCACCACCTTCAGGATGGCATCTCCTGAGACAGGCCACCAGGCAAACAGTGATGAGTGGCCAGTGGAGGCTGCAAGGGTGGCTTTGTTCCCTTGGATTTTATATATATATATATATATATATATATACACACACACACACACACATATTTTAAATCAACATTTTAGTGGCTTCTAATTTAATCTTCCAGAACTTCCTTCCAGGTCCTTCAAATGAGTATTGTAGGCACTTACTGGCAGTGTGACCTCTGACACGTCCCCTCCTCCCTTAGGGCTGAGGCTTCTGAGACATCTACAGGGACTGGGGGCTAGGCTGGGTCTCAAGGGGCCCACATTCGAGGATTCCAGAACCATGGCCCAGTCATTGCTCAGGCGTCTGAGCCCTTTTGTTTAGGAAATTCCCAGGAAGTCTCCGGCTGCTGTACCACTGGTCGGATCCCCTCACATGTCCTAGAGCATTCTAGAGAAGCTTTGCCCTTTCCCTGCACCAAATAGGATGAATGCAATTGATTAGTAGTACTAGCGGTACCCTGACAAATTAGCGTCTTCCTGTGCAGGTTTGGTTTCCAAGGCACATCGCCGTCCACTGCCTCACTGAGCTCTACAAGCACCCTTGGGGGTGGGGCGCACAGGGTGTATTATGTCTATTTTACAGGTGAGGAACTTCAGGATCAGAAAGGTGAAGTGACACGTCGCATGGGTAGTAAATCATAAAACGAGGTCTCTCATCCCTGAGCCTGAACACCCATTCCAGACACGCTTCTGCTCATCTGGCCAGGGTGAGCTACTTATGGTGATGCCAAAGGGAGCTGTGGGCCAGGCCCAGAGGGGAGGCCAGGAGGTGATAGCTGGAAAGAGAGGAAGCGCGGCTTCTGGGCAGGTGGGGACGCAGACAAGCTGGTGTAGCAGAGTCAGGCAGAGCTGGGGAGATCTCTCCCAGGGAAGCACTGTCCCCTCGTCCCCTTTGCAATTGTCCTCCTAGACTTCTGTAAGACATTTGACATTACCTTTCATGATTACTGGGTGGATAAGACAGAGGACTGTGTCCAAATCCCAGTTAAACAAAGCAGATTTGTAACAGGTTGAACAACTCCAACTGCTGGTAATGGATCAGAAACACACGGAAGGAGGTGTCTAGTGGCCTGCCACCAGGCACCATCCTCAGCCATGTCGTGCCACACCACCTCCTGAGAGTGTGGACTGCAATGCGGGAGTAGAGCGCTGGCTGTCATTTGCAGATGGCATTTAGCTGGGAGAAGCTGAGGCTGTTTTGTATGACAGGTGTGGATCCCAATGCTTGAGTGATGGGCTGACTCAACCAAGAATAAATGCCGAGTTCTATTCAGGGAAATCTCCCAAGCCTATACCTGCATAGGAAGGCAGCTATGAGTATATGAGTTTATAGCAACATTTTTGGAGGGAAAAAAGGAGGCATTCAAGTTTTAATTTGTAGTTCAAAATGAATGACTTGTGAAACTATCAGAAAAAGTTATTAGTAGTATGGATTCTGCTAATAGAGGTAGATATTCCATCAGAGGGAAGTGATGACGTTAGTTTATTTTGCGTATTCATAGAAGTGGGATTGCTGAGTTAAAGATTATGAATGTGTTTATAATTCTCTGCCTGTGTTACCAGATTGATTTCCAGCTGGTGTGTCCCCGACCCGGTTACATGCCCACCAGCAATATGCAAAGACTGTCCTTCTCACTGCACTCACACCAGCATTAAGTATTATCCTTTTAAAACATAAGTAAAAATGTGTCACATTGCAATTTGCATTTGTTTATTACCAGTAAAGATAAATTTCATTTTTAGTTTAGTGGCCATTGGTGGTTATTTTATGAATTATTGGTTCGTGTCATTTCCCGATTTTCTTTTGGGGTTTTCACCTTTTTCTTAAATGATTCAAATGAGCTTTGTACATTACAGAAATTAACTCTTCTCTGTCACATTTGTTGTAAATATTTCAGAGGAAAATATTTTCTGCAGTTTCTCTTTTTCTCTCTGGATCCAGGTTCCTGAATGCCTCAGTCTCAACTTGCATGAAATGTCCCGTGAAATTCCTGGAGAGCCTTCCAGGCCATATGCTCACAGCTCTGGTGCTCACATGTCAGAAACGATGGAGCTCATTCTGCCTGCCTTTGCCACCATATGCGCACACCCCTAATCTGATGGGCAGATCGGCAGCTGGGAGGGGGGAATATGTGCCCATGGCTGGCAGAGGGCTGCCTGGCAAATCTTGACATCTTGGAAGGGAGAAGGTGGGCAACGGAGATTCCTTTCTAAAACTGCGTCCCTTTATTCTGAAAGAAAGGATTTGGGGTTTTCTGGAGATTAGGGCATTTAAACACACCTCTACATCAAGCTAAGATTGTTTGTTTCCCACACTGTGGAGCAAGATGAAAGTGCCCCTTGCTAGAACTATGGTGACCTGCGGTAGAGAGCTCTGGTTCAAGTGCCAGTCTGTCACTGACCTCCCTTCCTGTGTCACTGTGGACAGGCCATCTCACCTGCCTTTCTTCCATTTCTTTACTTGGCTACTGTCCCCGGATGCCAGTGTGGTGGGCTGTGTCACTGTGCTTCCAATACTGCTCTTCCAGGGGAGGTTTGATGACATTGTCAACCCCCCTACTGCTCAGATGCCGGAAAGGGCAGGCTCAGTGTATCCCTGCAGGACAGCCAGCTTTTTGAGCAGATTTTCCTGGTCTGCTGGTCAGGGAAATGGTAATGTTGGTCATCTTGACAATTCTAAAGTCCGTGGTGACCAGGCAGGAATGGCCTCGCCCTAGTCTCCCACACATCTCTACCCAGCTCTCTAGATCAGGGTCAGCAAGCAACAGCCAGTGAGCCAAATGTGGCCACCATGGGTTCTGTAAATAAAATTGCATTGGCACACAGCCGTGCTTATTCATTTCTGTGCTGTCTGTGGCTGGTTTCATGCTGTAACAGTAGAGTTGAGCAGCAGTAGCAGAGAATGTAATGGCCTGCAAAACCTAAAATCTTTCCTCTCTGGCCCTTTATAAAAAAATTGTACCAACCCCTGCTCTGGGTTGATGCTTACAAAGTCTGGTGCAGGGAAAGGTGTCCACTGGTCCAGAGCAAAGCAGGAGAATCAAGGACCAGAAGGTGAGCTTCCAAAAAAGCTCAATTTATTCAATATAGAGACTGCCCTTTATACCAAGATTATATCCTTCCTTTTTTTTTTTTTCTGTTGAAATGCCTTGACTTTTACAAAATAATGGTGATGGTAAACTGTAGGTATTTTTCCAAATGTTTTTACTTGACCAAATAAAAAGTTGGCCATTCTATGTGGGTTCCTAGAATGGTTTGAAAATTTTTTCCACCTGTGAAATGCTCAAATCAAGAACAACTAACTCTCCTACCTTGGTTGACCCTTTGGAAGGGTCATCAACCCACCTCTTTCCTTTACACTGCTCATAACCATATTTTCTTGCCAGCAGCATCCTCATTCATTCATTCATTCATTCATTTATTTTCTTACTAAGACGTTTATTAAAGACTTTGTGTTAGACCAGAGGATCTCAAACTTTTGGATCTCAGAATCCATTTTCATTCCTAAAAATTACCAAGGAACCCAAAGAGCTTTTGCTTATGTAGGTTATATCTATTGATATGGAAAATGAATACTGAGAAGTGTTAATAATACTTATCTAAGAATACATTTAACAATAGCAATAAAAAAAAACTATCGCATGTTAACATAAATATTTTTTCTTAAAAGCAACTATTTTCCAAAACATAAAAAAAAATTAGTGAGAAGAATGGCATTGATGGGCTTCCCTGGCGGCACAGTGGTTAAGAATCCACCTGCCAATGCAGGGGATGCAGGTTCGAGCCCTGGTCCGGGAAGATCCCACACGCCACGGAGCAACTAAGCCCGTGCGCCACAACTACTGAGCCCGCACTCTAGAGCCCACGAGCCACAACTACTGCAGCCCACGCACCTAGAGTCTGTGCTCTGCAACAAAGAGAAGCCACCACAATGAGAAGCCTGTGCACCGCAATGAAGAGTAGAGCCCGCTCACCGCAACTAGAGAAAGCTCATGCGCAGCAACGAAGACCCAACGCAGCCAAAAATAAATAAATAATTTTTTTTTTAAAAAAAAAGAATGGCATTGATGCCTTTGTAAATCTCTTTGATATTTGGCTTAATAGAAGACAGCTGGATTCTTATACTGGCTTACCTTGGAGATATTGTGGGTTTGGTTCCAGACCACTGCAATAAAGCAAATTTTGCAATAGAGCGAGTAACACATATTTTTTGGTTTCCCAGTGCATATAAAGGTTAATATTTACATTATACTGTAGTCTATTAAGTGTGCAATAGCACTATGTCTAAAAAACCAATTTGCGTACCTTAATTAAAAAATACTTTATTGCCCAAAAATGCTAACCATCATTTGACAATGCAGGGTTGCCGCAAACCTTCAATTTATAAAAAATGCAGTATCTGCCAAATGCAATAAGACAAAGTATCCTTGTATCTGCTTCTGCATCAGTCTGTTGTGATATGTTGCTTTGGTTGAAGTACGGGGAGAAAATCGTGCCTCAGTCAGGGTTGTAGTTGGAAAAGAGAAGAGCCTTTTCAGATAATTGTGGGTAGTCTTCTTTGATCCTACACCAAAACTCAACAAGTGGAAGTTTCTTAAAGTTTAGTTGTGATGTGGAATCTGAAACCATATTAGTGAACTTTTGGTACCTGGCTACATTAAAATTCATTGATCTGTCTTGGGCTTTCAATAGATCTTTTACCTACATGTGATTTTGGAGTATGATGTATTGGTAAGCCGTTAAGTATTTGGAAACGCTTGAGCTCACAGTGGTGGAGATGCGTTGTCCAAATTCCTAAGTTTCATTCAGCAGCTTGGATTTTAGATTTGGCGACCACATGGTCAGTTGTTTTCCTTGAAGTGACAGGCTTGCTTCATTCATTTTTGAGGAAATGTCTGCCAGATACCCCCATCTGAATAACCTTTGTTTGTCTGTCAGTAGTACTTTCAAGTAAGAATGATGTTCCATGAAGAAAAAGCGGCTATTTCTGCTTGACACACATACATACTTGACACACAAGTGCTTTTCCTTGACGTGGGCACTGTACTTCAGTATGTAACAGATGTGCTTTTTAAAGACTTCCCATTTGGTCACACAAAGTGTTAAAAATATGTATGTTCAAGGGTTGAGCTTTAATTATATTAATAATTTGTACTGTTTCATCAAGGACATTCATAAGCACAATTTCTTTTTTAATTGTGAGTGCATCAGAATAACATGACTACTGGTCCAGTTTGGTGCCGCTGCCTTGGTTCGTGAAGGCACCAGAAATTTTACCCACCATTACTTTTGTAGCATCAGTGCAAACTGTAACACCATCATAGCAAACAGCAAATCATGGCTTAGTAACATTATGAAAAGCATTTGACTTTGTGGACATCCTGAAAGGGTCCCGGAGACCCCCAGTGGCCCACAGACTACATTTTGAGAACCACTGTATTAGATGCAGTGGGGGATTCATAGATAAGTCAGATCCAGTTCTTGACATCAAATTATTCATCATCTATTGGTGGAGCTTGAAATGCTGGCAACTGAAATCCAAGTCCGAACGGGACAAATACTAAAAGATGTTAATTTTTTTATTGTGGGAGAACGTGCATAACATAAAATTTACCGTTTTAACCATTTAAATTGTACAGTTTAGTGGCATAAGTATATTCCCAGTGTTGTGCAACCATCACCACCATCCATCCACAGAAATTTTTCGTTTTCCTAAGCTGAAACTCTGTCTCCATTGAACAATAACTCCTTATTTCTTCCACCCCCAGGCCCTGGCCACCATTCTACTTTCTGTCTCTCTGAATTTGATGATTCTAAGTACCTCATATAAGTAGAATCATATAATAAATGGCCTTTTGTAACTGACTTATTTCACTTAGCACTGTTTTCAAGGGTCACTCATGTTGTAGCGTGAGTCAGAATTTCCTTCGTTTTTAGGGCTGAATAATAGTCCAGTGTATGGCTATACCGCCTTTTGTTTGTTTATCCATTCATCCATCCACAGACACCTAGCTTGCTTCCACCTTTTGGCTGTTGTGATTTAAGATTTTTTTCAGCTCTTTCCCAGACTTTATTTAAAAAAAATTTTTTTTTGAAGCATAGTTGATTTACAATGTGTCTTAGTTTCAGCTGTACAGCAAAGTGATTCAGTTATATATACATATATATATTCTTTTTTGATTCTTTTCTATTATAGAGTATTACAAGATATTGAGTATAGTTCCCTGTGCTATACAGTAGGTCCTTATTGTTTATCTGTTTTATATATAGTAGTGTGTACCTGCTAACCCCAAACTCCTCATTTACTCCTCCCCTCCCCTTTCCCCTTTGGTAACCATAAATTTGCTTTCTATGTCTGTGAGTCTATTTCTGTTTTGTAAGTAAGTTCAATTGTATCATTTTATAAGATTACACATATAAGAGATATCATATTAAATGAATTAAGACGTTAATTTCTGCAAAGCCTGGCCTTGCTCTCTTGGCATTTCCTGATCATCTTTCTTTCCTTGGTAATAAGACACCGGGTGCCTCCAGGTAGGGCCTTCTTCTAGTACAGCCTACCCCACTCAGTCCACGCGGCCCACATTGGTCAAGAACACCAGCGTGATCTTTCTAAAACATGCTGCTTAGGCCTCCCCCATCCCATTCCCACCCCCACCCACACTGTCTTTTCCTCCTTCAGTTTGCATCCTCTCTACCCCAGACTAGATGTTCAGCAACAGCTGCTCTCGTTCATTTCATCTCAACAAGTCTTTATTGATGACGCATTATTTGCTCATCAAACAGATCTGCCTTTTCAAACACTTACAGTCCTGGGCTTGGCTGCACGTTTGCCTGTTAAATCTGTATTTGCACACGTTGGAGTTGTCAGCTCCGCTCAATAGAGACAAAAAGCTCTGTGCGTTGGATGTAGGTGTCTAGGGGAGGGTTTCTGAAGCACAGGGATTTCGTTAGACTAGCGGTGTGCCACCTTACCTACCCAAGCCTCTCTAAACCATATTTATAAATCATTTAGATATTTTATTACTAGATTTACCATTTCACCTGGCATTTGCTGCAGCAGCCAATACATCAAGTGCTAAATGAGAAATGGGTGAATTGGAGCTTCAGTGAGGAGAGACGTATGTTATGTGAAACACACAGGAAAAGAAATCCCATTGCCTTCTGTCCTCCTTGTATTTCTCACCAAGGTTCCAGGAAAGAAGCTTACAACTGGCGCTCACCTTTTGTTTTTGAGACGGCCCTAACTCCATGTCACTTGTCACTTTCTGCTCTATGTGCTTGAACTTCTGGTTGGAAAAGCCACTCCTATTTTCACAATAGAAAACAAGCTTTTGAGACTCCCTGATCATGGTGAAAATGAAGTGTCTGCCTCATGTTTCACTGTTTATAAAGCCCTTCCAAGTACTTTATTTCACGTCATTTTCTAATAGACCTGACGTTCATGATGGGCTCTATGTGAAGTGCTCAGTACGGTGCCTGGCATCCAGGAGAGATTCTCTGAGTGGAGTGGATGGTAATCAAGGAGGTGTTATCCTCATCCTTGTTTACAGATGGGAGGCTCAGAGAGGTTAAGCCAATTAACTAAGGCCACACAGCCTATAAAGAGTTGCTTCCTACGATCTCAACTCATCTCTGGGGGGACCACTGTGGAGTTTTTCTCTGTAAACAATTGATACATAATCATGCCTTCCCCCAGACCTGCCCAGATACCAAAATAATCTGATGAACTGCTTTTCTGCTCCTGTTTTAAGAGGAACTTAATACCAATAAGGGGCCAAGGGAGGAAGAGGGAGAGGATTGGAAAGCAAAAATGAATCGAGCATTTTCTAGGTGTCATATAATACGTAGTTAATGCTTAGAACTAACTACTGGGGGATATTATCTCACTGTTTTGTAAACAAAGAAAATAGACTCAGAAAGTTTAGAAAACTTGCTCAGTATCTCACAGCTGATGAGAGAAGGAGCTGGGATTCCAAGCCAGATGTGTTTAGAATTCATGTCTGTCTTAGCATGAAACTAACCATGGGCTTGGGCTACTGCAAAGCAGGGTCAGGAAAGAGCTGGCTCCTTAAGGACCATCTGGTCTGATGGCCTCAGCCTGGACTTCATGGCTGTGGAGGACTCCGGGAACCTTCATACATTTTATGAAATGATGTGTCTATGGGAGTGTGGCCAAGGGTCTGTTCTTGGGGGTGGGTTCAGATTAACAAAGAGAAACCGCAATAAGCTTGTGACTCACCGATCTATTCCAGCTCCAGTTCGTAAGTGGGGAAATGGATACCAAGGCAGGAAAAAAGGGTTCCCAAGCTTCATGTGAGTGGTGGAGCTGGAAGCCTTCTCCAGTCTCCGGACTCCCAGTTTACCCTAAATCTTGTCCCCCACATTAGCCTGAGCTGTCCGTCCAGTGCTGGTAAAGCACGGAGCTCAACGATCAGCATATTAAGTGTTACCTGTTTGGATCTGGACCGGCCAGGCTGTCCTTGGCAGACCTGTGCTCTAGTGGTCTCAGAAAGCATGGAGGTGAGCAGACCTTGCCTGAGAAGGGAGGAACAAAATGTCAGTTGACGTTTTATCAAAGCTCAAAGAGGTTTCAATTTGAAGTGTGAGAAAGGGTCGGAGCTTGGTTTTGTTTGAAAGGGCAGCTTCTGAGCCTCCATATCTCCAAGGTTTATAATTTCACCTTGTTTTGCCTCCCACCCCGGCCATGCTAGTCATTATAGCAAAAAGAGCACTTGATGGAAGAAAGACAGGTCTGTCCCTGCAAGAACAATTTCTCTGTTGTCTGTAGAATGCCACCCAATATGATAAGTGAAATGTCGATACTTCAGACTCCACTGGTCAGGATATTTGTTCACTTTCTTTAGTTATCATCAAATTCAGCCAGCTGGCCAAGGAGCAGGTTTTAACTTCTTTGACAAGTAAAGACCCACTGTGAGGTGGTAACGTATCTTCCAACGTCATCTTTTGTGCAGCTCTTTGGATTTCTTCAAGCTTGTGCTGGTGCTGGGCTGTGGACCTGGGAGGAGGACAGCGCAAGGGCCTCAGGGCCAGATAAATCCCAGACCCTCTGAGTTCTGATTCAATGCCTCATCAAACTGGTTCTCAACCACTAAATCAGTTTACAGCAGTGGTTTTACCTCCCAGGGACAATATTGCTGTGTTTGGAGACATGTGTCACAACCAGGGGGCTGCAATTGGCATCTGGTGGCTAGAGGCCAGGGTTGCTGATAAACATCCTACAGTGCCCAGGACAGTGCCCATAACAAAGAGCGATCCAGCCTAAAATATCAGTAGTGCTGAGGCTGAGAAACCCAGGGTAGAGGCTTAGGCTGCATGAGGAGACCGATGTGACCCACCATTCACTGGATCTCTGCCACATTGGCTCCCAACAAGATGCCTACAGCAAAGAAGTACCCAGTCCCAAATGTCCATCGTGTCGAGGTTGAGCAAACCTGATTAGAGTTCTGGCGTTCTAAGCAACAGAAACCGCCCCAGCCAACCTAAATATAAAAGGGAACTTACTGGAAGGGGAGGGGTTAGTAGACAGAATAGAGGGAAATGGTGATGTACCAGATCTTGCAAAGAGTAGGGATGAGGCCGCTCCAGTGTGGAGCCAGAAGGGACTTTAGGCCAGTCTCCTCCAAGTGCCACTGAAGGCTCACCAGTTCCTGCCCTTTCATCACTAGCAAGGGGATGTAGATGCCTGGGAGAGAGAGTCTGATTGGCTGCCCTGGGGCTGGGCCCACGCTGGCCAGAGGTCAGGTGCTTCCAGACCTGCATGTGAGGGGCAGGGGGCCAGCCTCAGAGAGGGAAACAGAGGCGCTCTGAGCAGAAGGGGGCTGTGCACTGGGTGGGCAGAGCCAACATGTGTCCTCCCACAATCATTACGTGCTGTTAACGGCAGATTCACAAATGCCTTGCACTCTGTCTCACAGGACTCCACGTGGAAGAGCCAGGCTGGCGGACATTGTCACCGACCACTTGAGGAATAGAAGCAAAGACCTCGAAATCTGCAAAACGCAGCGAAATTGATCTCGAAAAGAATATCCCGGCATCTGGTAAGGTGGACTTCTGTTTCCTATTTTTCAACAACACCGTGCTTTTCGTTTCATGTATTGATCTGACCGACGTTTACTGGGTTCCTAGTGTGTCCAGGCGTTATGCCAGGGTCCCGAGTATAATCAGGTGTGGACCTCACCTGGGAAGAGCTTACAGTCTAACGATGGTGAGAGAGAGGAAGAAGCAGGCAGAAAGGGGCGGGCAGAAATGGGACAGAGATAAAAGATATCAAAGGGGGTGTAAGGGGAAAGGGAAGTTGGTCATGGAATATCGGAATTCCACTTGGATTGTGTTGCTTCTTCTGTGGACCTGCTCCCCCATCAGCAAAGGAGGAGGACAGGTCAGGAACACACAGGAAGGAAGTGTTGCCACTTGCCAAAGGTGCGTTGGTGTCCCCAGAGCAGCGTTCTGGGGCGGATGCTGTGCCGTTGTTCGCCATGTGTGTTTGTTAGCGCGGGAATGATGCTTCCCCAGGGACCCTTGTCAGGCCCGCACGAGGCCACTGCGGTGTTGGCACGGAAGGCCCTGCATCTGTTCCTTTTACTTGTTCTGTTAAAGAGAAAGGCCCACTGAGGGTGTGCCGGGGGATCCAAACCGCTGGTCATAGGGCAATTACTTATTACGAGCCTTGAATACATTCCTGATTGTATAAGGTTTCATTGTGTTTTTACGCGGAGGGCAGACTTGGGGAGTCAATTTGGCAGCCGAGACAGGGAGGAGAAAAGAGCTTTCAGGGATCATTCTGGATGTTAAAAGTGCACTTCGAGGCAGAGGTTCAGGGATATAGTGCAATTCTGGGGACTCCACCAGAAACCTCTCGAATCCGCATTAGCGCTTAACCCTCCGTGGGAAGTCATAAAGAGAGATATTTCCCCCTTTCTCCTAACAATAATGTGACTTCCCCTCTAAGTAGCTCAACTGCTGGGCTCTAGGGTACCTGAGGGTAAAGGAGAATCAGCTTCCCAAATGCGGAGCTGTTCCTCCAGCATCAAGGCCAAGGCCGTCTGCAGCCCGTGGGCCCTGGGATGAGCTGGAGGAAGTGGGCCAAGGGCTGGCTGGGGGAGACGATGCCGCTTGGGGCGAAGTCTCACGTTCTCCATCTGTGACAAGCAGGGGTCTGACCAGACTAGCACTGAGAGCCTTGGTCCTCCCAGCTTGGAAACACTGTGATTCCTTGATCTCATGGACCAACTGCCATGACCTTCCTAAAACATTGCTGAGGGTGACAGAATGGTTCATTCTTGGGTTGTGTTTAAGTAACATCAGGGACTCAACTCAGAGAAGAGCCTCTCATTCCCGATGCACAAGCTCACATGTGTGCCACAAACTTGAATTCCATCCAGGTCTGCCCCGGTCATGAAGTCTCTAATCACCACCACTAGCTCCTCCTCCGTTACCCTATTTATTGAGTGCAAACGGCGTGGCAGGCAATAGGTGAAGTACCTTAAAGACATGTTCTCAGTTAATCCCCACAAAAATCTTATTATCACCTGCACGTTATGGAGGAAAGTTCTAGGCCTCAGAGAGGTTTCGCAACTCATCTAGGGTCATACCCGTAATAAGCAAGTAATAGAGAGAAACCTCAGATTCAGGTTAGAGCAATGCAAATGCCATCTCTTAACATGCCCCTACGCGGGTTCACCTTCGCTACCATTTCTCAGGACACTCTGCACACTGGGTACTGCTGGTGGCCATGTCGTCCTTTGGGCCGGCTACTTGGCCCAGTGGAAAGAACATGGGGATCTCAGAATCTTCCTCTAGCTCGGGGGTTACTTTAGCTCCGGGATTGTTTAGCTCTGGGATTACCTTATTGTGGCCTTGGGAAAATTGTGCTCTACTTCAGTTTTCTGTACTGAAAAATAGAAAAATACTTACCTTGCAGGATTTCTGTGATGCTCGATGACCTATTACATGTGGAAGTTCTTGATAAACAAGAGTTAAAATATTGTTATTTTTACTATGTCCTATCTCCAGTGCCTCTAAGCAGGGTCACAAGCTCCTCGGGGTCAGGCTCTGTGTGTACACCTCATTATTCTCATAAAGTTTCTAGCCAGTGCTAAAAATATAACTGGCACTCAGAAGGAAGTGGTTGACCTAATACAAAAATCTTGTTCATGAATGTGCTTGCTCTATAATATTTCCAAATTGCCCTCCACAGGGCCTGAGCCATTCTGCATCCCAACAGCGGGAGTGGGTAAACACAACCATTTCTGCAACTTTCACCAATGCAGTGTGTTAGCCAACATTTGGATTTTTGCCAATCTGAGAGCTAAAAATTAGTATCTCAACATAATTTAAATTTGCACTTATGAATTAGGCTAAGCATAGTCTTCTATGTTTAACAGCCATTTGTATATCTTTCTATGTAAATGGTTATAGATGGTATTGAGCTGGTGGTCTTTTTTCTTCATTGATATGTAGGGTATATATTTGGGAGATCAAGGCAATATAATTTGCAAAACTTTTTTCCCCAGTGTGTCATGTGTTTTAAACTTTGCTTATGATGCAATTCATTTTAAAAACAAAAGCAAAGAGGAGCCAGGTCATAAGGCCTGTAGACATTTAGAAGTGTCCACGTGAGCTGGAAATGTACTTCCCTCCCTGTGGATCCCCAGGAGTGTACGTTTGTGTGCCAAGGGAAATACAGAGATGCAGGATCAACAAGGTGGAAACTTAAAAAAAAAAAAAATATATATATATATACACATGTGTATACTAAGTAACCTACACCATTACTTTATAGTAAAACAAATGTGGATATGAAATGGCATAGACATCACCATTTGTATGAATTTTTAAAGTAAAGCATTGGAAAGTCAAAGAAATGTCACACCTGCATTTGGCTGCTTTGGGGTCTGCCTCCAGGTACCCCATGGGGGTCTCTCTAATGGGAAAGCTTGAGAAGCACTGCTCTCATGGGAGCTGGCAAACCCGTTCTTGTCTCAGGTCTGCCACTGGTTAACTGTGTGACCTGGCTGCATTCCACTGGCTGCCATAAACTTAGATCCGCCAGAATATGAGCTCTCGTTGGGCAGGGTTACTATTTACTGAGGAATTGTCAGTGCCTAGGACAAATACCTGGGACGTAGTAGGGGCTCCTAAACGGGTATTGAATATAATAGAACAACATGCTCCAAATTCACTCTCTTCATCACTCTCCCCAAAGATACAGCTGTCAGTTCTGTTCACGTCTAAGTTACCGGCCTACTGCATGTGCGATTCTGGGATGTAAAGATGCCCGAAGGAGCCCCCCTCCCCTCCCCCCGTTGAGCAGGGCCAGAAACGTGTGCTCTGATGGGATGATCCTGAAGGATCGTTCTGGCTCCGTGCCCCTCCTCACGTGGTTCTTGCCTGGGTCTTGTAGAACATCAAGGTCAAGAATAAACACTTAGTCACGGGTCTCTAGAGGTCACCTTATGCACTCCTCTGCCACCTCAAAACACTACCCCCATTTTGGGGGGGACCCTTGGGTGGTCCAGGCCCCATGAGACTGTCAGCACAGGTGGTCCTTCCATGTCATGGTGGTCCCAGGCCCATCTCACACGGCCTGTTCTAAAGAAACATGATCTGGGCTGTTTATGGGGTGTGGGCTCTGATATGTGGGTGGCAGGCTGCTGGGCCACCGGCAGGCAGTAAAGTCTTATACATAGGCCTGTTTTCCGGCTACAGCTGCCACATCAAAAGAGCAAACTCCCTACACACTTTGCCTTAATTAAAAAAGTTATAGTAACCCTCAAGATGGAGGCAGGTCAGACACCCCTGGAGACAAAAGTTCTCTCTGTGGCCACAGACCAGGCCTTTCCTTCCACCCCAGGCACCATTAAAAGTGGGGCGATTCTGTAGGCTGTAGGCGTCACAGGCTGGGGTAAAATAGGAACGGAAATGCGGTCTCTCTTCATTCTCATAATTTGCTTCAGAGGGATCTAGGGCCAAACATTTGAAAAAGGGCCCTGGCTTCTTGGACAGATTTCTGTTTTTCACACGTTCCCATATTCTTTGGGGTCTTTCCCAGCTGTGCTTTCAAATGCCTCAAGCCCACGGGGGCACATGTTAGAGAACCATGGGGTGTAGCTCTATCCCCCATCTATAGCCAAGGTGGTAGTTAATAGCTTTGTTCTCTGATGGGAAAACTGAGTCCTGGCAATGGGAAGGGGGGTTGTCTGCAGGACCCAGGCCGGCACCAGAGCCTGAGGACAGCACCTTGTCTAAGATCCCAGCCAGATCAGCCCACAGTTATCAGTCACAGAGACGGCAGTGCTCCCTGGAGCAGCCATCTGCTCCTCGACATTTCCTGGACCCCTTGTAAGTGGCAAGGTCATGTGACTTGCCAAGGAAAAGTCCACTGGAGGGAAAGGTGCCCCTTGCTGGCTGCAGCAGGGAAAGGCCCGTGCAGGACTCCCCAGGCTCTCCCCCATGGCCACGACTGGGAACAGTGGCCCACAGAGTGAAAACTCCCTGCGTGTGGGTCTTGCATAGGTCCCCCCACCTCTGCACCACACACACACATCATAGACTCACAGTGCGGGATAGAAATACATTTTTGCTGTGTTAAGCCCCAAAGATTTTTTTTCTGCAGCATAATACAGCCTAACCTAACCTAAACAGTACACTACATTAGCCCAGTGAGCCCACAATATTTACTGATTCATTTATTCTTTAGCGCCCCAAAGACCACCATGGAGAAAAGTTACATGAAAACAGATTTCAGCTCAAACGTAAGAAAATACTTTTTCCCCACATAGGTACTCAGTTCTGACTATCAGAGGGCAAGTCCCCACTCCCCTGCTATGCCAAGTATCAGTTTATTTCCTCTCAGCACCAAAGGGAGCTAGACTCTTTTTTTAAATAGTTGAATATTTTAAAAATTATTATTTTAAATTGTGATAAAATACACATAATTTAAAATTTACCAACTTAAGCATTTTTAAATGTTGCGTAACCATTACCACCATCCACCTCCAGAACTCCTTTTATCTTGCGAAACTGAAACTCTAAGATAATACTTTTTAACGGAGACATCTGAAGATGAGCTGGGCTGTTTCAGGACATGGTGCGAAGTCTGCTTTTGCACAGATTTGTAGCTGAGGCTGGATGGTTTTTGGCAGGAGGATGGTGGAGCAGAAACCAATGGAGTGGAGTGGAGATCCACCTCCTGTATTCAGGGACCCCTCTCTCCGCATTGCACTTTCGTGTAAATTACAAAGAAGCTCTCTCTGGGGGTGAACCATCCACAAGTTCTCTGGGTGGATGAAATTTTTTAAAAGAACCCTGTATGAATGACCAGCAGGTTTAAAAAGCGAGGCAGGCTGTCAGCTCCACGTGCCCCCCGGCTGGGCACCTTTGGGCAGGGTAGAAACCATGCGACTGTGTGTAGCATCCCCATGTGCTGAGCCTTCTCGCAGACCTTTCCACGTGCCATCTCTTACTTACTGCAGTAATCCAGTGGGCTGGTTATTATCCCTACTTGACAAAATGAGGAAACCAAGGCTCAGAAAATTTCAGTAAATTGCCTTAAAGTCACAGCTAGTAAACAGCAGAGTTGTGGTTCAAATCCAGTCTGTCCACTTCCAAGTCCGGTGCTCTTTCTACTGCCTCCAGCTGTCCCCACTTGACCCAGGAGTCTATGATGGAGGTCATACCATGAACAGAGCCAGGACTCAAGCCAACAGTACTGGGTTGCTGGGGTGAGGCATCCTGCTTTCACAATCCCAACAAGAAAAGTGAAATTTTCACATGTGTGATAAAAAGGGACTATTTACAATGCTCTGAGTCTTACCTGAATGGAAATATTTAAGGTAGTGTCACAACAAAATGGATTATTTCATCTACAAAGACATTCATAGGGGTTGAAGGGTGCTGTGAAATACTTGCCTCTATAACCAACCAACATTCTCCCATTTCAGTCCCCAGCTCTGTCTGAGGACCTGGGCTCCGAATACCAAGCACAACGTACTCAGTTTTCTCAAATACCACTAGTTAGAGAAAAAAGCAAAAGAAAGACAGAACGATTTCCTTTCTCATCTCCTGTGCAGGTGATTGGATTGCAGGGCTAGACGGAGGGAGAGTGATTTTGTTTCTCGGATAATGGAATTAAATGGGTGCCTCTCGATTTATTCCTAAAAACACAGAGAAGTGGCATTTATGTTCCTGAAACATGAAATCAGTAGAAACACAACTGGGGGAAGAAAGGGAAATTAGAAAGAAAATCACCAATCATTTGATTATATGACAACTAGTGAACGTTCACGTAATTCATTGTCCTCTGCAAATCTGTAGGAAGGATGACTGCTATTTTTAAAAAAAAAATTGCTGGCTTCAGCATATTTTTGTGAGAATGGGCAGCTGGAAAGGAAAGTGTTCTGGAACAGACGATGGCCCACACATCAGAGTTCCCCAAGCACTTTCATCTGTGTTACCTTTGTCATGTGTTCTGGCTGGTGCCAGGCTCTCGGGCTCCCTCTCTCCCTCCCCACTCCTGCTTCATGTACTTGGGACACCACACCGCGCTTGTCTTGTACCCTAGCTCTGCCCTGCACGCACGCAGCCAGATGCATACGTGCGAATCCACCTTCCTGTTCCTCCTCCTTCTCCTTTCAGGCTGCCTTCAGCTCTGGTGCCGCCACCTCCTGACACACTCCCTGAGGGCTCCTGCCTTGGCTGGCTGTCCGTCTTCCCTGTTCTCTGGTGTCCTCTGGACCTCTAGTCAATGCCCCCACTGTCTCCTTGCAGAAGGTCTGGTGACAGACCTTCTCCTGTCAAGGCTGAGAGGCCCTTGGAGCACAGGGAAGTGTCCCCCTGGCCCAGGCAGATGCCGGACCTCGCACAGAGCAGGGCGCAGAGTCTGCACCCAAGAAATACTGGGTGAACAGATCCCAAGAGGGTGGTGTCATTGTCCCTAAGCACACAGACAAAGAAATGGAGGGTGACGGAGGCCAGGCGAGGTGTCCTGTGTCCCCAGTGAGTTAGAGATGGTGCCTGGGCCAAAGCCCAAGGTGGGCGGCTCCTGGCATTCCACTTGCTGTGGTCCTGCGTTTGAGGCCACAGCTCTTGCAGCTCCGACTTCCTCTCTGAGAAGCAGAGTTGTCTTGCGGTGAAGAAGCCACGTGGCGTGGCGGCTCCACGGCGTGTTCTCTGCATCTAGGGCAAGTATGGGGGAGGCGGCACAAGGATCCACCTCTGATCGACGTCACACGAACGGATTAACCCGGGCCAGGTTGAGACCCCAAATTGAAGGAGTGAAGTTGTGTCAGCTGCTTTAATTTATGTGTGCATTTACGGTCTCAATTATACGGGCACTTGCTGTCTCCATTTAAAAGATAAGGTTGAAAGGGGAGACGAAATTATGAGAAGAGATAAAAGCAAATCGAAGATATTATTCAAAAAGGAACTGGATGAAATAGCAAGAGCTGTCTGTGGTGGTAAAAGGAACACATGAGAGTGAAAGACATCCCCCTAATTATAGCTGCCGTAGGCTGCAAGCGAATATTCAAGTCAGCAGACGAGCAACCTTCTTCCCTCCTGGGCGTTTTTACCTAAGGCCGTTCAGTTAATGCGTTTCTCCCGAATGCCTACTATGTGCGTGTCCCTGAGGATATAAATGCTCTTGCAGACCCAGAAAAATGACAATAACATATGATTAAAAAAAAAAAAAACAGGACAATCTTCAATGCGTGGTAGGAGCCCCGAAGAGGGAGTGATTATCTACCTAGAGGAACTGGGGGTGGAGCAAAAGAGACACCTGAGTAAGCCTGATGGGTGAGGGTGACAGGTGGAGAGACGGAGGAGTCTCCAGCAGAAGCAGCCACAGAAAGTCTGGGAGGAGGGGCTGGAAACGCGGTGAGGGTGTTTATTCCTGGTTATTGAACGCTTAGTAAATACTAGGCCCTGGGCTAATTGCACTACCCCTGTTAACTGATCTGTTCATCACAGCATTTTGAGGTAGGTACCATTATTACCTCCACGTTAGGGGTGGAAATACTATCACTGAGGCTATGTAACTTGACCGAGATCATAAGGTTGGTGTAGACTCAGACCCAGGTGTCTTCGCTCTCTGGAGAGAGAACGTTAGGCTCTCTCTTGAAATTGCAGTCACAGTGTCAGCCGAGGCTGCAGTCATTTAAAAGCTGGATTGGGCTCACTCAGGTGGCTTTTGTTGGCAGGCTCTGTTCCTCCTGATGTCGGCTCTTTACAGGACTGCTTGTGATGTGGCTGCTTCCCCCAGAACAAGTGATCCAAGACAGAGAGAGACGCCAAGTGTCTTTTATAGCCTACTTTGGAAGTGACATGCCTTCACTTCCATTGGATGCAACTGGTCACATAGACCAACTCTGGTACAGTGTGGAGGGGACGGCACACAGGTGTGAATACATGAAACGGGGATCAGAGAGGCTATCTCAGAGGCTGCCTACCCCGCATGACCTCCTAAATTATTGGGAATTTTTGTTCCAGCAAGAAATGGGTAAGGGGGATGGGAATCTGATGTGTAGGTTCCTTTAGTGGGAACTTCAGGGCAGAATTTATTATAAATGCACGTAGAGAAGCCCAGTTTGACCCCCACTAAGAGGATGAGCTGGTCATCCCTTCCAAACGGCACGCACTGCAGAATGGCCCTTTCCTCTCTCCCAGTGCTCCCTGGCTCCGCACCCGTATGTTGAAAGGTCTCTGCACACAGTAGGTACTCTCTGCCATGCTGGTGGAGTTGCACTGGCTGCAGCTGCAGCTCTGGGGACCCTGAGCTGTGCAGTTGTGTTCAGAACTCCTTCGCCCCCATGTGCCCACTTCCTCAGGCCGGCTCATATTCCATCCCCTCTGAAATCGTCACCCACACTTCCCAATCGGACTTCTCGCAGACCTGCAGCAATCCAGGCAGGCTCTGAAAGGCTTGGCTTCTCTTTCTGAGGATTTTATCAGCACGCGAAAATAAACAGAGCTCGAGGGGTCCTTGATGTCTTAGGATTGCATTTTAATGACTGCTTCCTTCCGAGAAAACGAGCTGGCCCTATTTCCTGGTCAACATCCACACTCATATGAGCATAGCTGGACCTGGGGTCTTGGGACCCAGAGCATTCCAAAGTGTGACTGACCAGTTTGCAATTAGCACTTCATTAGAGGGACACCCTTTGTCCACAGAACCAAGACTGGCTCCCAGGGACCAGCATCTCCCATCAACTCCCAGAGTGGTCTTTCTAGAACCTGCCTCTGAGCACACCACTCCTTGTTCAAAACTCTCCTTACACCTCCCTGCCTGGGGGATCCAGCTCCTCAGCGTGGCTCACAAGGACCGTCACAGTCAGCCTCTGCCTGCTCCCCTGCCTCCGCTACCCGCTGCCCCTCCCCTCTCCTCCAGCCCTGCTCCCTTCAATTTCTACCGCAGTCAGATCCAACTGTTTGCCGTCGGGTGAATGATCGATGCCGTCTTTCACCTCATCTCTGCCTTGAATGCCCTTCCCGTCCTGAATAACATCCATGCCCGCTTCAGAATTAATCTTCACCCTCCCATCATCTGGGAAGCCTTCCATTAACCACCCCCAAGTTGAATTACATTCTCCTTTCCGTCCTCCCGTGGGAGCAAGGTGGTGGTGCTGTGTCTTGACTCTCGGCGGCTTCCTGGATATTCTAGGCAGTGTCCCCACCTTTGATGAGACCCTCTCACCCCCTCAGCCATTCAGGAGAGCTGGCTTGTGAAACAAGTCATGTGGAAGGTCACCATGGGAGGGAGGAGAGGCCTGCCCAGCATGGCCCTCAGCAGCTCAGGCAAGCGCAGTGTGCCCTCATGTCCTGCATCCCTGTGGTCCCTCGGGCTCTGGGAGCACATGGCGATAGCTCCCGAAATCCTTGCTAAAAAGCAGAGGTGGTCCAGCCAGCATAGCCATGGTGCCTTGATATCTGAGAAGACCCTGCCCTTGTGTCAGGGCAGGACTCCTGGGTTTAGCTGACACTTGGCTTCATTCGTTAAGACTCTTTGCTGCCCACACTTCACAGCCTACGTTCGTGCCTCTGGACAGCTTGACGAGAGAGTGCAAGGAACAGCAAGGACTTTGAGTAGATGTGGCATCAAATCCCAACATCACAACAAGCCCTGTGGTCTTCAGCCAGTGACATAAACTCACGGGGCATCAGTGTCCTAACTGGCCAAGCAGAGGCAACAATCCCCATGGGCTGGCATGACAGTCACATGAGATAGCATAAATGAGAGACTTAATGCAGCCTTAATTCTGCCCCGCCTCTCTTTCTTCCTCGATTCAAAATGTACCAAATGCCAACTGTATGCTGGGCTCCATGAGGGAGAAAACAGGAAGAAAACACATTCTGCTCTCGAAAGCTCCCAGTCTAGTATGAGAAGTGACACTTGGACATGCAAACTTACGATACAAAGTGGTAAATGACCAGTCCTGCAGAGGGGCGCCACTGGGGCTTTGGGAGAGTTTTCTGAGGGCGAGCTCCTGAAAAGCTTCTAGTCTGGGGGATTTGAATCTGGAAGGCATGGTGTGGACTTGGAGTAGCATGAATCCTGCAGAGTACCAGGGTCCCACCCCCTCTCCGTGGACCAGAACCCTGCTCGCGGGAGATAAACATACAGCTGCTAGGGCTGCAAGGTGGGGCTGGGGTTGCAGGAACAGCCAGCCGCTCCTGGGGACCATCGCGTTCTCTGGGCCCTTTCTGCCAGGATCTGAGGAGGCCTGTTTACATGGGTCCCCCCTGCGGTCTGTGCTGCTTAATATGCCTTTTGAAAATGATGCTCAGTGGGACGTGTGCACATTTGTAATTACAAAGTCAGGGCTGGTTTTTCACAATCTGCCTGCTAATTTCTCAAGCGCAGGAAGGGAAATAGCAGAAAGTCCAAAATAGTCGAGTGGGTTCCCTGATAGCACTCTGTAGTGCTTCCTGTTTACAAAGCACTTTTATTCCTCCCCATGAGGAAGGCAGACCAGATACTCTTAGGCCAGAGGGGAAACCGAGACCCACAGAGGAGAAATGACTTGTCCAAGGTTGCATGGCAGGTAGGAAGGGTAGGCAGGGCTGCACCCCAGTTACTCTGATGGCACATCTGGTGCCCTTTCCTATCAACCTGGGGCACAGAAAGAAGGAGGGATGAGGCAAGAAATTCCCAGAACCAAGACTGCTTCCCCTACGAGGTGGGCATCCTGCCACGAGAAATGGCTCATCAGGAGCCACTGGGTGAAAACCCACATTCAGGGAAAGCCTTCCCAGTAACTGAGATCCAGCCTGAGGCTTCCAGGAGCAAGCCTCACACGGAATGAGGGCGGGCTAAGATTTCAGCCAACGCTTTGAAACCGAGCCTGCGGTTGAAGTCAGGTCAACACATTCACAGGCGTTTTGGGCCCTATCGACGTCTGGGGTGGGAAACCCACCCGAAAGCTGTTGAAATGCAGGGGCCAGCACTGGTTTTGCAGAACAGTGGCTCTTTGAGTGGAAGGTGTTCGAGAATTAAGTTTCCCCAGTGTTCCCAGGGCTCAGACTTAAAGCCAAGGGGGGTTGGGGCCTCCAGCGCCTGATGGAGCCACTGATAGGTCCCTGCTGGCTAAAAGTGATGACATTGGCAAGAAACTGATCTTTCTGGGGAGCAGAAACTCAAGAGCACTCAAGTGCAGAACACAAGGCAAGTTGTGTTACCTGCCACAAAGCTTCAACTTTCATGCCTAGGGGAGGGGGTGAGAGGGACCATTGGTATTGGGTATCAGGGGTCCCAGACCAGACTCCGGAGGAGGAAACTGCTGGAGTGGAACCTCTTATCTTGTCTCGTACTGTCCTTCTCCACATAGAATTAGGACATGCTCAGGCTAGGGGTGGAGACTGGGTAACCCAGTTGCTCCCTGTTTCATGGACAGGAAAATCGAGACGCTGCAGCATCAGGAGACTTACCTCTGGGCATCAGAGAGTGTCACACATGCGGCTTGCAACCAGTCTCCAGATTCTCAGTCCACTGCTCACGCGGACTGAGAAAAGAGACACAAATCAAAGTTCCGGGCTCTTTGTCACCATGTCGCAGGCCAAGCCACAGCCCACCTACCTCTGGCCTCCTTCACACTCCTCGTGATCCTGCTGAGTGCCGTTCCTTCCTGTAAGCTGATGCTCACACACACGTCTGGCCGAAGCAGGTTTCAGCCACTGGGCGATATTTGTTGAAAAGCGAAGTCAGTTTGTGTGAAGCAGCCCCTGCTTGGCCTGGCTCTCTTAACACCAGTCAGTCATACATTCTCCTGTTAGTCAATGCTTGGTTGAATGGTGAAGACCAAGGATATCCAAATGGAGTGTCACATGTGCTCAGCCCGAGATAATCCTGGGGGACAGCTGCTGACTGGGCTCTAGCATCTGCATCTAAAAGTCAAGTCCAACACGGCTGGCTATAGATAAAAAAGTGGCCATCCTGAAGTATGGTGGTCCATGGGTAGATTCTCGAGTTGGCTTAGGGTGGGTATAAAGCTTCTGAAATTGCAGGGAACACCTTACCCATGTTTATGCATGGGCTTTTATCTAGGAACAAGTCCCTATCTTTCATCAAATTTTCAACTCTGAATAATCGGAAGTTTAAGAAGCCATAATGTAGCTATGTAAAGGCATCATCCTAGCTCTGTCTTTATCCTCCTCAGGTGTCTCACAGTGTCCTGGTTCCGTATAACACAGTCTGAGCTGGAGTGTCTCTTCTGACTTCAAAAACTGAAGTGTTGAAAGCCTTGGTCATGGCTGGGTGACCTTGGCTGCTGAAAGGTCTTTGTCATTTTTTTCTAGTAACTGTGTTCTTTCTGTAGGACAGTCACTCTCCTTTGTGCTGGGGATGAGGGGCTGCAGTGGAAATATGAAGGCAGAGGGCTGAAGAAAGGAGGTTTAAACCGTCTGTGGTATTGACACAAAGAAGCCTTTCTTCTTAAGTGCAACCTGAAAAATAATCCCCCATTGGGGAGTGCCATGACACTTCCTGTGTAACATATTCAAACATCCCCCGGCAACTGTGGCCTGTGGGAACCCAATAGGGCCTGAGCCAAAGATGGGCATAGAGGTGGTGAGAGTAGCAATATCTGCCTTCTCTTCAAACTTCTTTCAATTAAGAAAGGACTTAGAATTTAAAAGTAAAATAAGAATTATGATGGGGCCATTGAAGACCAGCTCTAAGAAGAACTTTAGTCTTCTCAGCTGTGAAAATGCAACTTGGATGAGAATGGTCTCAGTGGCCTAGAAAGGACAGGACTTACCCACAGAGGTAGTGCCCAAGCCCTTTGACCCCCTGTCTGAGAATTGAGCCTTGAGAATTGTATCTCCTCATATTCTTGCTGGGATGGTCACCACTTGGGAATGGTATCCTGGCATCAGTCATGTAAATGAAATAGGAAAACTTCCCATTTTCTTGGGTACCTGTTGTCATTACTTCACCAGTTGGAGAGAACAGTACCCAATGCAGTTCCTTTGAGTGAATGTCCTTCCCAGCGAGCAGGATAAAGGTGTTTTCCTAAAGTACCTGGTTGCAAAAAACCTTAGAGTCACAGAGAATCAACACCTGGGAGTACCTGGAAGACCACCTAGTCAAGTCCTGTCACTTTGTTGCAGGTGTTTCTGAGGCCCAGAGAAGAAAAGAGACTCAAACAGATGAGCTGTGCCCATCAGATTCTCTCGTTCAGAAAGGAAACAAGGAGTAGAGAGGAAAGTTTCCAGCTATGACGGGCACTGGGTTTTGAAGGTCACACAGCCTTGAGAACTTGGGTGGCAGATCTTGTTTGTTTGTTTGCTTTTGTTGGGATGAATAAACTGATGAGTACGTAAGTCTTTAGAGAGCTGGGAGTAGGGCAGGTGAGCAGAGATGCCTTTCGTGCCCTGGCTTCCCTGTAGTCCCTTAAACCCTGCTTTAGTGGAATGAACTGAGTTGATTTGTTGAAACATAGAAAAGCCCTGACCAGAACAAGGGGACTCAGGTGTGCACAGGAGCTGGACTGTAGGACCTATGAGAACCCTTTAACCAGAGGTAGTCTGATTTCAGGGGTCTTGGGGTTCAGGGCCTATTGGAGCTAGTGAGCCATCAGCACAGGTAACTCATGCCAGTTTCACTGAAAATGCAGGTGGTCTCTGGGAAAGGGTCTCTGGGGAGCTTGATGCTCATAATATGGTCCTTGGACCAGCAGCATCAGTATCTGGGGGTCGTTGGAGGTGTAGAGCCTCAGCCACAACCAGACCTCCTGAATCAGAATTTGCATTTTCACAAGTTCCCCAGCAATTCCTATGTACATTAGGTTTGAGAAGCAGTGATTTAAGAAATAGCCTTAAAAAAAAAAAAAAAAATAAAGCAAGGACACGACGGAGAAAAGGCTGTGAGCAGAAACATGAGGATCTGGTGGTAATCTCATCTCCAGGACAAACTCGCCGTGCAGCCTTGAGAAAACCACAGCCATGCTCAGAATGGCTGTTCTCTCATCTGAAAACGAGAGGGTTGGACTGGATGATCTTTATGCTCTAGCCTCGCAGGCATCTCTGATATGAGGTAGGAGGGGGGAGCCCCACTCAGCTGAAGATCAGAGAGCTTCTTGCTGTGTAAAACACTCCCTAATCAGCCTATGTCAAGTCCCCCGCCCCCCGACTAACCACAGTGACAAGTCCCAGGAGTGTACCTTGTCAGGCTGTGAATAAAGTTCAGGCAGCTTGGTTAATTACCCTGACATCAACTAGAGTTAGCTACCCAGCAGCTCGGAAACTCATCTTAATGATTAGAGGAATGCACACGCCACAGCTTCAGTCACAGCCACCACCTTTGCAGGCTACAGCTTTGTTCCAGGGTCTCAAATTCAGGCAGAGGATCCCCAAGGGCATCAGGGGTCCAGGTGGGTGTCAGGAGGTTCCCCCTTGCCCATTCCATATGAGGGTGAGGTCATTCTCCAAATGTGTCATTAGTGAAGCTTTGTAACAATCATAACAAAGGACCCGTTTCTTTCTCTCCTACCTCTACATGTAACCTGCTCCAAGTTCTCCACTGCTGTCAGAAAAGGCCATGCGGGATGTACTCCTCCTTATTCTCTAGCCACAAGTCCATTAATTTCTACCTGAAACCCTCTGCCCTGACCTCAGAGGGCTACACTCTGTTCCCTGTGTGAGCCATGATATTTCTTCTATTTGCATACATTGCTTCTGCCTAAAACACTCTTCTCTGCTCTTGACCATAGTCCTTATTCAGTCTTCAGATTTAGTGTCTCTGTCATTTCCCCCAGAAAGATATTGTGTCTATATCATGTCCCCCATGTCCAGGCTGGATGTCTACATTTCTATAGAGTCCTGTGCTACATCAATTGTACTAGACATCACACTGTATTTTGAGAGTTTCTCTACAAAACAGTGAGCTCTGGGTTGTCAGAGACCATGCCTGACTTACTTAAGGTCTAAGCTCCGTGAGGACAGGGATTGTTTTCTCTGTCATTGACAGCTGTATTCAGAGTGCCATGTACATTGCCTGGCACATAGAAGATGCTCAATAAATGTCCTTTAAATGAATGAAGAAATGAATTCCCCATGCTTAACACAGTGTCTGGTGCATGAAGAACAGTCAATTTTGTTTCAAGTGAATGAAAGGACAAAGGGAGATTTTTCTGTTTTGGCATAAAGTCTGGACAGTGAAAACTCATTAGGATGGATTGCTTGACCGGCTGAAGCACAAAGGTGTCCATAGCTCAGTTGCCTCTAAAGAGGTCTGCCCTGACACTGGACGGGGAGGTAAGACTTGTTTTGTGACTGTGGGACTGAGGGTGAGAGGTGCAGAGAGGGTACTTCCGTAAGAGGATTACTTTGAATGAATGACCTTGGGGAAGTGTGAGGCTCTGCTCCCTCAGCCCAGAGCACACACATCCCCTCTCTCCTGCAGGCTGTCTGAAGGCCTAGAGGGCTTGTCCCAGGCCCAACCTTTCATGTGGACCAAGAGGTAGAGGCAAAGAAGAGATTTCTCTAGGCAGGCCCTTTAGATAGGAGAAAACATTCTCAAATCTTAGAGCCAGTGAATGACATTACTGATATTGGAAGCCACATCTTTATGGGCCTTAAGTGCAGGGCTTTTTTTTTTTTTTTTAATGTATTTTAAAAAATTTTTATTTCATTTTTGGCTGCGTTGGGTGTTTGTTGCTGTGCGCGGGCTTTCTCTAGTTGTGGCGAGCGGGGGCTACTCTTTGTTGTGGCATGTGGGCTTCTCATTGTGGTGGCTTCTCTTGTTGCGGAGCACGGGCTCTAGGCATCCAGGCTTCAGTAGTTGTGGCACGTGGGCTCAGTAGTTGTGGCTTATGGGCTCTAGAGCGCAGGCTCAGTAGTGGTGGCGCACGGGCTTAGTTGCTCCACGGCATGTGGTATCTTCCCGGACCAAGGATCAAATCCGTGTCCCCTGCACTGGCAGGCGGATTCTTAACCACTGCGCCACCAGGGAAGTCCCACAGGGCTCTTTCTAAGCATTATGTTTTAATAAAGATTTGGGACTTTCATTTTTCTATAAAGCAAAGCCCATTTTAAAATACCTATACATGTGCTGGCAGCAGTGGGATAAAAGTCCAATGTCCACAAGCCAAAAGAAGTTTGGGAAAAGAATTGGAGCATTTCTGGAAGACTCTCCTCTTTTGTATGTTGATCCAGGTTGCTTAGCTTTTCCATTGAGGACTGGGGTTGGAGAGGAAAGGTTATATTCTATTTACTTTGTAAAAGGAAATTTCTCTCTCCCTGTTTCCTTCTTCTTCCCTAGTAATCCCTCAACCTAAAAAATTAGCTTCCCAGAGACCTCTATCGGAAGGTTTCTTCTCATGTGACCAGGGGCACAGAGCAAAGGAGACAGGATAGGATAATAATTAAGAATCTAGGTTTAAAAATCAGACACATCTGAGCTTAAACCCAGCCTTGCCATTTATGAGCTCTTTGACCTCTACCAAATGACTTAATGTCTCTGAGTCTCCATTTTCTCATCTATACAGTGGGGATAATACTAATATTAATCATTTGGCAGTTTTATGAGATAGTGAGATCAGTACAAGCAAGTACTTAGTATGAAACCACCAACTCCACCCACAATGCCAAACTTAGAAAGTTCTGAGAACTGAAAGCATTTTTTATAACTCATTTGGCAGTAAAATCTGATCTCACTTGAACTCACTTGGCAACAAAAATCTGACCTGAACTTAAGTTAAACTATTTGGAGTTGTTATTGTGACTTTTCATGTATTTTGCTGTAGAGATATTGATGCGTTTGATCACAGGGTAATACCTCAGTATCCACTGTGAGTGTTAGGTAATGTAAGCTACATGCTGTATGTACCCTAAAATCTATAATGGTTATAGGTTTTAAAATCTATAACCTTTCTAAAATCTATAATGGTTTGATTTCCAAAATGCATATAGCTCTAAAGATATCATGCAAAGGATTGTGGACCTATAGAGGATCTGGCTGTGTTGACTGCTCAGTACTTGAAAGCCATCATCAGTTCTGCTTCAGGGATTTGCCCAAGGACACACAGAGACTTGTTTGCATATGACACTGTCCTCAGGTATTATTTATTCTATAACCATGACCTTGACCAAAAATATCTCTTTGACTATTCAACTTGAACTTCCTCAAAAGAAATCCATTTCTTTAGATATTTCAAGCTCTTTGGTTCTTGAGAGACCACTTGTAAAGATGAAAATTGAAAATTGGTTGATTGAATGTTGAGAGTGAGAGGTACTCATAAACCAGAGCCAGAGAAGGATGGGGGCAAGACAGGGAATCACAGAGGTGAAAATGTGACCCACTGGGCAACAGCACTAGTTCTGTACCCAGGGCCAGCTCTGGAAATTAAATAGAACTTTGACACATGGGAGGTTTAAAATATATAGAAAGGGTGGAGGAAGCAATAAAATTCCCAACATCCTCCCATTTCTTTATCAAAAGAATGCGGGAGAGTTTTATAATAAAAGATACAAATCTAATCTAATTAACATAGGGTTAAAATATCAAATGTTATATACATAAAGCAAGAGGTAGGGATAAGTTAAGGGTGATTGATACAGTTGAGTCAGAAATCTAGCTCTGAGCTTCCTGGCAGCCAAGGACGAAAGGAAAACATGATGGTTACCTTTTCTCATAGCATATGTTTTGGGTATCCATTGTTGCGTAACAAACTGCCTCAAAACTTAGTGGCCTAAAATAATCATTTTACTTTGCTCAAAATTTTATGGGTTAGGAATTGGGGGAGCATCTCGCTGGGCAGTTCATCTCTGAGATGCACAGCAGCAGGTGGGGTGGCTGGAACTGTAGGATTGACTTCCAAGAATGGCTTCTTTAGTCCCGTGTTGCTGCGTCATTGCTCCTTGGCTTCTCTCTCCATGCATCTCATCCTGCAGGGCCTCTCCACGGGGTTTGGGCTTCTCACCTCATGAAGGTCTCAGAGTAGTTACACTTTTAACTTGGCAACTGGTTTCTCAGAGATAGGAGGAAGAAGCTGCAAGACCAGTTAAGGGCCATGCGCAGAACTGGCATGACATCACTGCTACCGGATACTCTTAGTCAGAGCAGCCAGAGAACCTGCCCAGATTCAAGGAGTGGACTCTGTGTCCTGACTGAGCTGGAGGAGCAGGTCACATTGCCGAAGAGCATGCGGAGTGGGAGATATTTTTGTGACCATCTTTGGAAAAATAATCCGCCACAGCAGGATAAAAGGAAGCATATGCATCTGTCAGGAGGAATGACATCTTTCTAGGACTGAACTTGTGAGATGAATTATGTGGCATCTCTTCTAGAGAACAGTCATTGCACGTTGACTGAAACAGACAATGTCATCAAGAGCCAGTTGGAAGAAGATGCAGAAACAGCTCAGGATGTTACATACTTAGCTGAAAACCTGGGTTCCAGAGGCTCTGGCCCCTGAAATTAGTGGCCGTCCTTGGGACAAAATGTTACCTTTCAACTGACTGATGACCATATAATGTACGTGCTGTGAAAACCATGTAGCTGTGTACCTGATTCCTGCCTTCCTGGCCTTCCATTTGCAGGGGAGGCAACTCATATCACAGTACAAAGTGTAGGTGTGGACCTGATTTTTTCAGATGTGGGCACAGAGAGCTGCCTACATCAGACTCGTGTGAAACATGAAGTGTCTAGACACCTAGACACAGGTGTTTGTTAAAAATCCAGATGCTTGACCCCATTGTTCCCTTGCAGAGACCCAGGGAGCTCTGCTTTGAAATGCTCTCCAGGTGATTCTGAGCGTACTGGTGTTCAGAGCTCCACGTAAATATATGGCAGTCAACGGTAACTGAGGACTTCCTCTCACTCAGGAACTGTTCTGGGTGTCTTACAAGTTATATCAGTGAATCTTTGCAACAGCTCAGTGAACTATTTTTCTCCATTTTTTAGTTAAGAAATTGAAGACTCAGAGACAGTCCACAACCTGTCCAAGGTCACACAGTTTCTAAATGGGTGATGCCAGGACTCACCCCAGGGGTCTGGTTCCAAAGCCCTCATCGATGGGTTTTGTGACTCCAGATGACCAACTTAAAAACTTTCTATCCAGTGCCAGGATGCTACCAACTCCCTGGGGCATAAGACTGTCACCTTCTCCTAGGTGTCTGTCCTGGAAATTCCAAGGCAAATTTGGAAAAACTCAACACAATGAGTCTTGTTAACATGCTCTCTTTTGAAGATAGCAGGTAAGAGAAAGGACAGTGGCTACGTATTTTGGTGCTGATATCGCTAAGCGTGTGACCCCAGGCCAGAGGTTCTACTTCACATAGCCACAGTTTGCTGGTCTGTGAAAGGGAAACTGCCTTGGACCACTTCTAGATCTTCTTCCAGCTCAAAATTTGTCCCAAATCCTGGATGATCTGATATGACAGCACCATGCCTAGTACTGCTTGTGGATTCACTGATTCAATGATTGTTTCATTCATTCAATTCATCCAACAAATAGCTTCTCTGTGTCTGCTATTGTACTCCATTCTCAGAGAAGTAAATGTTTAAAGTACCCACTTAATAACTTGAAAACTGATTTGACCAATTTCATTTCACTGCACAGCCTCCCAAAGGATTCCCTGAGTTAGCGTGCGCCCCTGCTGCCACCAGTGTGCAGGCCCACAGAACCAACTTGGTTGTTTGAAAGGAAACCCAGAAGTCAGTCACCCAGCACTTTCTAATTCAAATCGGCTGACAGTCAGTGGCTTTCTGCCCTGGGGCAAACCCTCCACCTTCAGTCCTACTTTGATCCTCTAGCCCAGGCTGCTTTCATTTCACAGTTGGAGTAACAAAGGTTAAAACAGATGACAACTCTTTCTAGAGAGTGGGGTCCTTTGCCCCCGAGACGCACTGTGGTGAGACACAGAGGAGGCTCTTCAGAAGAAGGGCAAGGTGAAGCTGTGGAGACTGAAGAACCGTCTAGTTCTAACACTCTAGCAGCAGATTTCCCCCAACAAAGTGCAGAAGCCCAGTATTTACAATGCAGGGCCTGGGGTCTGGGGCAGGGACGTGCCCTCACTATGGGGCCAGGACCATGAGGCTCCAATTCCGTCACCCTGCAGGTGGGGACACTAAAGGACCAAGAGAGGGGAGCTTGTCCAGAGTCACTGCAAGTTCATGGGCGGGAGGGAAGGTAAGGGGTGAGGGGAAGGGCAGCAAAGGAAAAGCAAAATAAAATCTAGTAAAACAGAATATGGCCCTGTGTTCACAGGGGAGCAGTTCTTTGAAGAACCCCTGGGACCTAAGAGGCCTGCTTCACCTGGTCTGTTCATTGCCTCTGAGGATCATTCTCCCAGACAAGGGTCTGCCCACTGGGCCACCCTCCCTCGACCACCCCACTTGGCCGTTGGGGAACAGGGGAGCTGCAGATGTGCTCTTGGGGTCCCTAGGTGGATGGCATTGAGTTTTTATCAGCAGAAGAGGAGGCTGCCCAGCCCAGATGTGAGATCCCTCCCCCTCCTCCCAGCCCAGCCTTGCCCTGTGCCGTGACAGCTTCCTTCCCAGCATCAGGTCTTCTGGGGAGTGCTTAAAGAGTGGCCCAGCTTCCAGACCAAGGCCTGCTGTTCTCGGCCTGGGGACATGTTTTCAGCAGAGAACGCTCAGCAAGGGCGGGCGAGGGTGGGTGAGGGCAGATCTCTCCACTCAGAATTCAGATGTGACTCCCCGCTCTGTCCCCTCAGTGACTTGACGTGTTCTAGGACAGCCTTCAGAATGCCTCCTGCCTTGGTCCTTGCAATTGCGGGTAGCGGGGAGCAGTGTGGGGACTATATGTAGAATTTGTTGAGATCAGGCAGAACGAAGCAAGACACCCTCTTCTGATTCATAACATGTGAGAACGTGCTTTTGATGGAAGCAGCTCCCAGTAATAGTAACAGCTCCCAGGTCTGCAACAGGTCCCAGAGCCTTCAGCACCCTGCCAAGCTCAGCAGCATCTCTAGGCAGGAGGGGGCGCAGGGTGGGGAGGCAGAGGCTGCCTGGGGATGGGGACTAAAGACAGACACAGAGAGAGGCAGAGTTAGAAGGTGCAGAGAGCAGAGACGGGCACGAGACAGAGAGAGGTGTGGATAGCGAGGCACAGGGACACAGGAAGTCAGAGGGGGTGGCAGATGGAGACAGGTGGAGATGGACATGCCAAGCAATTTGTCCTCTGTCACTTTCACCCTCCCTTGGGCCCTCCCCATGACCTGCAGACAGCTCTCCTGCCTGGAAGCCCAGCTGCTGGCCCAGCGGGGGAGAAGGGAGAGAGGTGCCTCATGCCAGGCCAGTGGCCACAATAAATTTCTGGACCTCTGGAACCTACAGAGGTTTGGGGACCCATATCTCTTGTCTCTAGCTCTGAGAAGTTGCCTTCCCCCTGATGTCAAGATCTGGGGGCTCTGGGTGGTGCCATTTATTTCAAAAAGAATATCTCTTTAAAAATAAATGGGACTTCCCTGGCGGTCCAGTGGTTAAGACTTTGCCTTCCAATGCAGGGGGCGTGGGTTCGATCACTGGTTGGGGAGCTAAGATCCCACATGCCTCATGGCCAAAACCCTAAAAAATATAAAACAGAAGCAATATTGTAACAAATTCAATAAAGACTTTTTTAAAAAATGGTCCACATTAAAAAAATTTTTTTTAAATGTTACTTTTCCTCTTTTAAAAATCTTTTCCCACCCCCACTACTTCATCACAAAAGAAAACAATGCAAGCTCATCATGGAGAGCTTGGAAAATATGAAAAGATACAAGAAAAAAATAAAACAAATTGTAATCCCATCACGTAATGATAACCACCGCTAGTAGTTGGATTGCTTTCCTCTCAGTCTTTTGTCAATACATAGAGCTATATAATTAGCAGTGATATTCCACAGGCATCTTACTAAATATTATTTGACATCACCATTTTGTTAGTGTATGTATTCTAATATAGGGATGAGGCTTTACTTCTTGAGGTAATCTATAGTTCAAGATTTAGGTTCCATCTAACTTTGCTACTATATGTAACACTTTAATAAACATCTTTCCAGCTACATATTTGCCTGAGTGCCTGATTATTTCTTTAGGATATATTTAAGTAAGGAAACTTACTGTATCAAAGGCCATGAACATTTTTAATGCATACATAAGAGATAATATAAAGTAAATAAATAAATAGATGATAGATCTATTTATTTATAAATTGATCTATCATAAATAAATATATAAATAAATATATTTGTCTATCTAATCTAGCATCTCCAAATTGCCCCCCAAGAAGATTGTACAATTACACTTATAGTGCAATACAGACTCAGATGCTGATCACAAGGCATCATTTGATAGTTGACAGTCTTTGTGGTTTGTGAGTTCTTTTTTTTTTTTTGCATGGCTCAAACCACAGAAATTTATTTTCTCACAGTTCTGGGTGAGCTCTCGTAGATGGAAGATAAGTCTAATTAGCTCCATTTTCTCAGGAGGAGACTGAGGCTCAGAGAGGTTGAGTCACTTGCCCCTAGATCTTAAACTTAATCTAATCTCTCTGCTGGCTCCCCATTCTAATCACACCATCAGCACCCAGGCTCTAACTTGGATCGCCCTAGAACCACCTTGTCCAACGCGGCAGCCACTAGGTGCATATGGATATTTACATTTACATTTACTAAAATAAAACATTTAGCACCTCAGTCACTTCATTTCCAGTGCTTCAGAACTACGGGTGTTTTTACCGTATTGGACATCAGGGCATAGAGTATTTCCATCATCGCAGAAAGCTCTGCTGAATGACGTTGCTCAAGAAAGCTGGCGTCCTCACTTCTGGTGTGGATCCCCCCACTCCCCATCCCCCAGCTCTCACTCATCCTGTATACGGAGGTTGAATCAGACCTCCTGGAGATACATATTGATCACACCAGTCCCAAACCTTTACTGATTCTCTCTTACCTGTTATCTGCCACATAAATAAGCACAAATCTAAAACTACCTTTGCTCTTTATCTATGTTCGCTTTTCTCTTCATTATTATATACCATCTCGTCTGGACTGAGGCCCTGTAGGCACGGAGGTAAACAAACTTTACCCTTAGTGAGCATATGGTTGATGGGTTAAAATAATACACAGTCCCTGCTCTCCTGTCCTGCTTTATTTTTCTTTAAGGCACTGACCACCACCAGTATTTCATTATTATATTATATTGTATTATGTTATGTGATATTATATTATTTATTGTCTGTTACCTCTACTGGAATGTAAGCCTCACAAGGGCAGTGGCTTTCTCTGTTTTGTTGACTTCTACGTCCACAAAGGACTGCTGTAGTGCCTAGCACTTGGCGGTTGCCTAACAAACATCTATGAATGAATAACTATATTCTGCGACATTGAACTTCCAGTTCTTTTTGATGAGCTAGAAAAATTAAAAATGAAGCAATCTTCAACCACAGCTGGGGTTGAAAGAAATGAAATAAGCAATTTTCTGCAACTCTTCTGTGGTATTAATTGCTGGGATGTTTATAACAACTGTGAGCCTTCAGTTTAAATAGTCAGAGTTCTTTCCTGGTTATCTGTTCACTTTTGACACTAATGGCAGCAGTAGGGCAAGGCACTATTGAAGAAGCAGTACTGGCAAAAGGAGTGACGGGTTTTCAGGTCCCCAAATGTGCCATAGAGACTGCCCCCACCTTTGTTCTGTTTTTGTTCATCTTTACCTTTATTCAAAGTCTTCCTGTCATTAGAAAGCTTTTTAATTTCCTCCTGTTGATTTTTGAAAACAAACTGGAGCGTCCCTATCTTTTATTTTTTATTTATTTATTTTAACATCCTTATTGGAGTATAATTGCTTTACACTCGTGTGTTAGTTTCTGCTTTGTAACAAAGTGAATCAGTTATACATATACATATATCTCCATATCTCTTCCATCTTCCATCCCCCTTACTCCCACCCTCCCACCCTCCCTATCCCACCCCTCTAGGTGGTCACAAAGCACCAAGCTGATCTCCCTGTGCTATGCGGCTGCTTCCCACTAGCTACTTTACATTTGGTAGTGTATACATGTCCATGCCACTCTCTCACTTTGTCCCAGCTTACCCTTCCCCCTCCCCGTGTCCTCAACTCCATTCTCTAGTAGGTCTGCATCTTTATTCCTGTCTTGCCCCTAGGTTCTTCATGACCTTTTTTCTTTTTTTAGATTCCATATATATGTGTTAGCATACGGTATTTGTTTTTCTCTTTCTGACTTACTTCACTCTGTATGACAGTCTCTAGGTCCATCCACCTCACTACAAATAACTCAATTTCGTTCCTTTTAATGGCTGAGTAATATTCCATTGTATATATATGCCACATCTTCTTTACCCATTCATCTATCGGTGGACACTAAGGTTGCTTCCATGTCCTGGCTATTGTAAGTAGGGCTGCAAAATGAAAATTTTGGTACATGACTCTTTGAATTATGGTTTTCTCTGAGTATATGCCCAGTAGTGGGATTTCTGGGTCATATGGTAATTCTATTTTTAGTTTTTTAAAGAACCTCCATACTGTTCTCCATAGTGGCCGTATCAATTTACATTGCCACCAACAGTGCAAGAGGGTTCCCTTTTCTCCACACCCTCTCCAGCATTTATTGTTTGTAGATTTTTTGATGATGGTCATTCTGACTGGTGTGAGATGATATCTCATTGTAGTTTTGATTTGCATTTCTTAATGATTAAGGATGTTGAGCATTCTTTCATGTGTTTGTTGGCAGTCTGTATATCTTCTTTGGAGAAATGTCTATTTAGGTCTTCTGCCCATTTTTGGATTGGGTTGTTTGTTTTTTTGATACTGAGCTGCATGAGCTGCTTGTAAATTTTGGAGATTAATCCTTTGTCAGTTGCTTCATTTGCAAGTATTTTCTCCCACTCTGAGGGTTGTCTTTTGGTCTTGTTTATGGTTTCCTTTGCTGTGCAAAAACTTTGAAGTTTCATTAGGTCCCATTTGTTTATTTTTGTTTTTATTTCCATTTCTCTAGGAGGTGGGTCAAAAAGGATCTTGCTGTGATTTATGTCCTAGAGTGTTCTGCCTATGTTTTCCTCTAAGAGTTTGGCCTTACATTTCGGTCTTTAATCCATTTTGAGTTTATTTTTGTGTATGGTGTTAGGGAGTGTTCTAATTTCATTCTTTTACATGTACCTGTCCAGTTTTCCCAGCATCACTTATTGAAGAGGCTGTCTTTTCTCCACTGTATATTCTTACCTCCTTTATCAAAGATAAGGTGACCATATGTGTGTGCGTTTATCTCTGGGCTTTCTATCCTGTTCCATTGATCTATATTTCTGTTTTTGTGCCACTACTATACTGTCTTGATTAGTGTAGCTTTGTAGTATCGTCTGAAGTCAGGGAGCCTGATTCCTCCAGCTCCGTTTTTGTTTCTCAAGATTGCTTTGGCTATTCAGGGTCTTTTGTGTTTCCATAAAAATTGTGAAATTTTTTGTTCTACTTCTGTGAAAAATGCCAGTGGTAGTTTGATAGGGATTGCATTGAATCTGTAGATTGCTTTGGGTAGTAGAGTCATTTTCACAATGTTGATTCTTCCAATCCAGGAACATGGTATATCTCTCCATCTATTTGTATCATGTTTAATTTCTTTCATCAGTGTCTTATTATTTTCTGCATACAGGTCTTTTGTCTCCTTAGGTAGGTTTATTGCTAGGTATTTTATTCTTTTTGTTGCAATGGTAAATGGGAGTGTTTTCTTAATTTCACTTTCAGATTTTTCATCATTAGTTTATAGGAATGCAAGAGATTTCTGTGTATTAATTTTGTATCCTGCTACTTTACCAGCTTCATTGATTAGCTCTAGTAGTTTTCTGGTAGCATCTTTAGGATTCTTTATGTATAGTATCATGTCATCTGCAAACAGTGACAGCTTTACTTCTTTTCCGATTTGGATTCCTTTTATTTCTTTTTCTTCTCTGATTGCTGTGGCTGAAACTTCCAAAACTATGTTGAATGAGAGTGGTGAGAGTGGGCAACCTTGTCTTGTTCCTGATCTTAGTGGAAATGGTTTCAGTTTTTCACCATTGTGGACGATGTTTGCTGTGGGTTTGTCATATATGGCCTTTATTATGTTGAGGTAAGTTCCCTCTATGCCTACTTTCTGGAGGGTTTTTGTCATAAATGAGTGTTGAATTTTGTCTAAAGTTTTCTCTGCATCTACTGAGATGATCATATGGTTTTTCTCTTTCAATTTGTTAATATGGTGTATCACATTGATTGATTTGCGTATATTGAAGAATCCTTGCATTCCTGGGATAAACCCCACTTGATCATGGTGTATGATCCTTTTAATGTGCTGTTGGATTCTGTTTGCTAGTATTTTGTTGAGGATTTTTGCATCTATGTTCATCAGTGATATTGGCCTGTAGTTTTCTTTCTCTGTGACATCTGTGTCTGGTTTTGGTATCAGGGTGATGTTGACCTCTTAGAATGAGTTTGGGAATGTTCCTCCCTCTGCTCTATTTTGGAAGAGTTTGAGAAGGATAGGTGTTAGCTCTTCTCTGAATGTTTGAGAAAATTCGCCTGTGAAGCCATCTGGTCCTGGCCTTTTGTTTGCTGGAAGAATTTTAATCACAGTTTCAATTTCAGTGCTTGTGATTGGTCTGTTCATATTTTTTATTTCTTCCTGGTTCAGTCTTGGAAGGTTGTGCATTTCTAAGAATTTGTCCATTTCTTCTAGGTTGTCCATTTTATTGGCATATAGTTGCTTGTAGTAATCTCTCATGATCCTTTGTATTTCTGCAGTGTCAGTTGTTACTTCTCCTTTTTCATTTGTAATTCTATTGATTTGCGTCTTCTCCCTTTTTTCTTGATGTGTCTGGTTAATGGTTTATCAATTTTGTTTATCTTCTCAAAGAATGAGCTTTAAGTTTTATTGATCTTTGCTATCGTTTCCTTCATTTCTTTTTCATTTATTTCTGATCTGACCTTTTTGATTTCTTTCCTTCTGCTAACTTTGTGGTTTTTTTGTTCTTCCTTCTCTAACTGCTTTAGTTGTAAGGTTAGGTTGTTTATTTGAGATGTTTCTTGTTTCTTAAGGTAGAACTGTATTGCTATAAACTTCCCTCATAGAACTGCTTTTGCTGCATTCCATAGGTTTTGGGTCGTTGTTATTTCATTGTCATTTGTTTCTAGGTATTTTTTGGCTTCCTCTTTGATTTCTTCAGTGATCTCTTGGTTATTAAGTAGTGTATTGTTTAGCCTCCATGTGTTTGTATTTTTACAGATTTTTTCGTGTAATTGATATCTAGTCTCATAGCGTTGTGGTCAGAAAAGATACTTGATATGATTTCAGTTTTCTTAAATTTACGAAGGCTTGATTTGTGACCCAAGATATGATCTATCCTAGAGAATGTTCCATGAGCACTTGAGAAGAAAGTGTATTCTGTTGTTTTGGGATGGAATGTCCTATAAATATCAATTAAGTCCATCTTATTTAATGTATCATTTAAAGCTTGCGTTGCCTTATTTATTTTCATTTTGGATGATATGTCCATTTGTGAAAGTGGGGTGTTAAAGTCCCGTACTATGATTGTGTTACTGTCAATTTCCCCTTTTATGGCTGTTAGTATTTGACTTATGTATTGAGGTTCTCCTATGTTTGGTGCATAAATTTTTACAATCGTTACATCTTCTTCTTGGATTGATCCCTTGATCATTCTGTAGTGTCCTTCTTTGTCTCTTGCAGTAGTCTTTGTTTCAAAGTCTATTTTGTCTGATATGAGAATTGCTACTCCAGCTTTCTTTTGATTTCCATTTGCATGGAATATCTTTTTCCACCCCCTCACTTTCAGTCTGTATGTGTCCCTAGGTCTGAAGTGGGTCTCTTGTAGACAGCATATATACGGGTCTTGTTTTTGTATCCATTCAGCCAGTCTATGTCTTTGGGTTGGAGCATTTAATCCATTTACATTAAAGGTAATTATAGATATGTATGTTCCTATTACCATTTTCTTAATTGTTTTGGGTTTGTTATTGTAGGTCTTTTCCTTCTCTTGTGTCTCCTACCTAGAGAAGTTCTTTTAGCATTTGTTGTAAAGCTGGTTTGGTGGTGCTGAATTCTCTTAGCTTTTGCTTGTCTGTAAAGGTTTTAATTTCTCCGTCAAATCTGAATGAGATTCTTGCTGGGTAGAGTAATCTTGGTTGTAGGTTTTTCCCTTTCATCACTTTAAATATGTCCTGCCACTCCCTTCTGGCTTGCAGAGTTTCTGCTGAAAGATCAGCTGTTAACCTTACGGGGATTCCCTTGTATGTTATTTGCTGTTTTCCCTTTGCTGCTTTTAATATTTTTTCTTTGTATTTAATTTTTGATAGTGTGATTAATATGTGTCTTGGCATGTTTCTCCTTGGATTTATCCTGTATGGGACTCTCTGTGCTTCCTGGACTTGATTAACTATTTCCTTTCCCATATTAGGGAAGTTTTCAACTATAGTCTCTTCAAATATTTTCTCAGTCCCTTTCTTTTTCTCTTCTTCTTCTGGGACCCCTATAATTCGAATGTTGGTGCGTTTAATGTTGTCCCAGAGGTCTCTGAGATTGTCCTCAATTCTTTTCATTCTTTTTTCTTTATTTTGCTCTGCAGTAGTTATTTCCACTATTTTATCTTCCAGGACACTTATCCGTTCTTCTGCCTCAGTTATTCTGTTATTGCTCCCTTCTAGAGAATTTTTAATCTCATTTATTGTGTTGTTCATCATTGTTTGTTTGCTCTTTGGTTCTAGGTCCTTGTTAAACATTTCTTGTAATTTCTCCATTCTATTTCCAAGATTTTGGATCATCTTTACTATCATTATTCTGAATTCTTTTTCAGGTAGACTGCCTATTTCCTCTTCATTTGTTAGGTCTGGTGGGTTTTTATCTTTGCTCCTTCATCTGCTGTGTGTTTCTCTGTCTTCTCATTTTGCTTATCTTACTGTGTTTGGGGTCTCCTTTTCTCAGGCTGCAGGTTCGTAGTTCCTGTTTATTTTGGTGTCTGGCCCCAGTGGCTAAGGTTGATTCTGTGTGTAGGCTTCCTGGTGGAGGGGACTAGTGCCTGTGTTCTGGTGGATGAGGCTGGATCTTGTCTTTCTGGTGGGCAGGTCCACGTCTGGTGGTGTGTTTTGGGGTGTCTGTGACCTTTTTATGATTTTAGGCAGCCTCTCTGCTAATGGGTGGGGTTGTGTTCCTGTCTTGCTAGTTGTTTGGCATAGGGTGTCCAGCAGTGTAGCTTGCTGGTCGTTGAGTGGAGCTGGGTCTTGGCGTTGAGATGGAGATCTCTGGGAGATTTTTGCCGTTTGATATTACGTGGAGCTGGGAGGTCTCTGGTGCACCGATGTCCTGAACTTTGCTCTCCCACCTCAGAGGCACAGCCCTGACACCTGGCTGGAACACTAAGAGCCTGTCATCCACATGGCTCAGAATAAAAGGGAGAAAAAAAGAAAGAAAGCAAAAGATAAAATAAAGTTATTAAAATAATTATTAAAAAAATGAAAAACTAATTAAAAAAAAGAAAGAAAGAAGAGAGCAACCATACCAAAAAACAAATCCACCAATGATAACAAGGGCTAAAAATTATACTAAAAAAAGAAAAGAAAAAAAAATGGACAGACAGAACCCTAGAACAAATGGTAAAAGCAAAGCTATACAGAGAAAATCACACACAGAGGCATATACATACACACTCACAAGAAGAGGAAAAGGGGAAAAAATACATATATCATTGCTCCCGAAGTCCACCACCTCAATTTGGTATGATTCATTGTCTATTCAGGTATTCCACAGATGCAGGGTACATCAAGTTGATTGTCGAGATTTAATCCGCTGCTCCTGAGGCTGCTGGGAGAGATTTCCCTTTCTCTTCTTTGTTCGCACAGCTCCTGGGGTTCAGCTTTGGATTTGGCCCTGCCTCTGCATGTAGGTCGCCTGAGGGCATCTGTTCTTCGCTCAGACAGGCCGGGGTTAAAGAAGCAGCTGCTTCGGGGACTCTGGCTCACTCAGGCCGGGCGGAGAGAGGGGTACGGAGTTCGGGGCGAGCCTGCGGCGGCAGAGGCCAGCATGACGTTGGACCAGCCTGAGGCGCGCCGTGTGTTCTCCCTGGGAAGTTGTCCCTGGATCGTGGGACCCTGTCAGTGGTAGGCTGCACAGGCTCCTGGAAGGGAGGTGTGGATAGTGACCTGTGCTCGCACACAGGCTTCTTGGTGGCGGCAGCAGCAGCCTTAGCATCTCATGCCTGTCTCTGGGGTCCGCGCTGATAGATGCAGCCCACCCCTGTCTCTGGAGCTCCTTTAAGCAGCACTCTTAATCCCTTCTCCTCGCGCACCAGGAAACAAAGAGGCAAGACAAAGTCTCTTGCCTCTTCGGCAGCTCCATACTTTTTCCTGGATTCCCTCCTGGCTAGCTGTGGTGCAATAGCCCCCTTCAGGCTGTATTCACGCAGCCAACCTGGGATTTGACCTCCAAAGTCTTGGGATCTGCCCTCCGAAGCCTGAGCCTCAGCTCCCAGCCCCAACCTGCCCTGGCGGGTGAGCAGACAAGCCTCTCAGGCTGGTGAGTGCTGGTCGGCACTGATCCTCTGTGCAGAAATCTGTCCACTTTGCCCTCTGCACCTCTGTTGCTGTGCTCTCCTCCATGGCTCCGAAGCTTCCCCACCTCTGCCACCAGCCATCTCCGCCAGTGAAGGGGCTTCCTAGTGTGTGGCAACTTTTCCTCCTTCACAACTCTCTCCCATTCATGCAGGTCCCATCCCTATTCTTTTGTCTCTGTTTTTTCTTTTTTCTTTTGCCCTACCCAGGTACGTGGGGAATTTCTTGCCTTTTGGGAGGTCTGAGGTCTTCTGCCAGCGTTCAGTAGGTGTTCTGTAGGAGTTGTTCCACATGTAGATGTATTTCTGATATATTTGTGGGGAGGAAGGTGATCTCCACGTCTTACTCTTCCGCCATCTTGAAGCTCCCCCCGTACCTTTTAGTAGGAAGATTTCGTCCATTCACATTTAATGTAGCAACATTTTTACATTATTTTATTCTTTCAGTTGACTTTATATTTACCACTTATTTAATTTTGTTTCTTCTTTTTCCTTTTTCTTATTTCTTTTCAGTTTTTGTGATTCTTCATTCTCCTTTCCCCTTTGTAATTTTGACTCAATTTTTCTATTCTACTAACGATTTCCTTCTGTTTCCCCACACTCATAATTAAATACACACTTCTCTATTCTGTGAAAACAAAATGCCAAATATTACCCCTACTGCTTTTCTCCTCATTCCAATATTGTATGGCCTTTAAAACTCTTTTAATTCCCTCCTATTCCTACAGATGGGAACTTCAGAACCCGTTTTCTTGTACCATCTTTCCCTTTGCCCCCCTTCACCAAGTCCTAGTTTTTCCCAAGATAGTTTTATTATAATTAGTTCCAGATCATTATTAAGTTTTTCCTCTAATATTGTGTCATTTCTGTTTTAAGATCTTTATTTAGCACTTTCATTACACATTCCAAGAAACTCTATAATTATCCATTTAAATTTAACTATATATAGGTTAATTCCTCACTGCTGTTTCTATCTGTCTCTCTCTGTCTCTCCCTTTTTGCAGTCTCCCACCAGTCTCTGTTTTGATTCATTTTTATTGTCTGAATTCTTCCTTAATTATTGTCCTTATATGATGTGGTAGTTTTAAAGTAAGTCCAGAATCCTTTGATACTCCTCCCTTAATTAGGTGGAGCTTCATTCCCTCCCTTTGTGTCGGGCTGGACTTGCTTCTAGTGAGTAGAATGTAAAAAGCGGCGCTGTGTGACTTCTGAGATGAGGCTGTGAAGAGCACTGTGTCTTCCTTCTTGCTGTCTCTTTTGGATCACTCTTTTGGAAGAAGCCAATTGCTGTATTTTGAGGACTCTCAAGCAGCCCTATGGAGACATCTGCATTGTGAGAAGTGGAGTTCTCTTGCCATCAGCCACGGGAGTGATTCATCTTGGAATCAGGCCCCCAGTCCGTCCCAGTCAAGTCTTCAGATCACTACAGCTGCCAAATTGCAGACCCCATGTTGAAGCACCCAGGAGAACTGTCTTCATCTTCCTGTTATCTCCTCAGCCACAGGATTGGTGAGGACCCAGTCCACCTGTTCAGCCCACCTATTCAGGTGGCCAGGAAGACCAGCAGATGTTCTCAGGGACACTCAGGCTGGCCTATGAGGTTCTTCTCCAGGCATCTCCAAAGTCTGACGTCTCTCCAAGACCTTCTGTTGCTCTGATCTTCTCCTCGGTGTTCTCGGCTGCTGAGACCCAAGCTCTTGCCTGGACCAGAGAGGAACTGAAATTCTGTGCTGTCAGACCTTGGGAATTTGCTCCCAGTTTGCAGATCCTGCTGCTTACTGACTCCGGCACTCATTACCTCTGGAGAAGGAGTTGTGGTTGGGTTATATGGAGAGGGAAGCCACTTCCTTTCTAGACTATCATCTATCTCTTGACATAACTACTTGATCCCTGGTGAGAAGTGACTCCCTGTCCTCCAAATGTTCTGGAGGTCTCTGATCACAGCCTACCTTGACATGGATTATTTGGTTTGGGGTTGGACTCCCTCACCACACTGTGTTCTCCCAGTGCCTAGAACTGCATAAATCTTCATTAGAGACTTGGGAAATGGAGCTCATCTTTTCTTCCTGCTGGTTTGAGTAAAACACTGGCCTTCCCCTTTCATAGGGAATGGTACTTGTGTTCTAACCTTGGGTCCTGAAGGCCTTTGCATTTGCAATAGGTGGAAGTTGAGATGGAGTTGTACCTAAACATCTCTACAGTTAAGAGTATTTGCTTCAGGGACTTGCAGAAGGTGTACGTGTGATCCTTTGGGCTGGAGAAGAGGGGTAGAGTCTTTGTCATGTGTAATCCATTTTGGTTCTGACCCACTTCGAGGAGTCTATCTGGAAGACCATCTTAGTAGACCCAGAACAGTCGGCTTCGACTCTAGGCCTCCCACAGAAGGCCTCCAAGACCTCCCCTACTGAGGATGGTGATCGTCAGTCTGGGCCAGCATTTTTCCAGGGCTTTTCTGGGGAATATTGTTCCCATGAGCTACTTTGTGCAAAAAAGACACCAAGGTCAAATATGTTTAGAAAACTTGCCAAACTCTGTCAGTGTACATTCAGATGTTACATAAACAAACACAAAGCAGAAAGCCAGCAAAGCAACCTTTTTAAATCTATTGAACCTAAATTTCTCAAACATACTTGACTATGGGTCTCACCCCCCTTCTCCCCGTATAATGCTGATCAGCAACCTGTGGGAGAACTGTCTGTGGATAACACTTCAGGAAATACTGGGACCCAGGAGCCCCCAGAGACCTTGAGGTTCGCATGGAGTTCGGTTCCCCTTTAACTCTGAGGCAGCATGGCTTAAAGCGGTAGCTCGCAGAGTGTGGTCCCCAGACCAGCATCATCTAGGAATTTTTTGGAATTGCAAGTTCTCAGTAGAACCACTGACCTGTTGCTTATGAAACAAACTCAAGCCACATTCCCTGGATTTAAATTCCACCTCTGCTACTTAGCACCTTGGTGACCTTAGGTGCATTTGTTAAACTCTCTCTGTGAAATAGTACCCATCTCACAAGGTTGTCATAAGCATTAAGTGTATTTAAATATATAAAGCACTTGGAACAGTAATGCAATGTATTAATTGCCAGTGAGTGTTTACCATTATCCAGTAGTTTCTCTGAATTTCCACTAAAAGGGCAAAGTAGGACAACAGTTATTGAGACCTACTGTGTGACAAGGGCTGGGTCACACAGTTGCCAGGGGTGGGTATGTGAATTGGTGTCATAAAATTTTGCCATCTGATCTGGACCTTACAGAATTCAAGACATTCCCGTGGGAGGAAATGTTTTGCACTGTGACATTCCAGGAAACATCTTTTCATTACTGTTCATGGTGGTTAATTAGAACCACCGGTCTTGTGAAGTGAGGAGCTCAGAGGAAGTAGAATCATTCCAGCTGGATTTTCTGCATTGGCTTTAGGTAGTGAATGAAATCTCAGCTTCAGCTTCAGCAAATGCCCTCTGATTCTACAGACCAGGCCCTCCTCTGGCCCTTGCAGCGATAATCTCATTTCCGTTTGTGTCACCACAATGACATAGGGTCCTCAGTAAATTAACAAAAATTCCCTGTGGCAGAGTTGGGATTCGAACCCAAGGCCTCAGTCTCTGCCTTGTTTTCCTAGCACATCATTAGCATGTCTTCCATCCAGAGGACTCTTGGAGAGCATCAAATACAACCTACTCAGTTTACGGAGAGGAGACTGCGGTCCGAGGGCCCTGTGGCTGGCTTAAGGTTGTCCAGCCTTGACGTGGCTGAGGTATGGCTGGAAGCTGGGTCTCCTCCTCTAAATTCAACACCCCTTACTTCAAGATGAGGCTGGTCCCCGGCCTGACTCTTTCTGGTGCTAGATGCAGCGTGGGGGTCGGACCTGGAGGGTCTTTCTGTTCTTATTTTCCAAGCATAATGCCGTGAGCAAGGCGGACCTCTGCCTGCTGTGCAGTGGGTGTGGTTGTGCTGCCAGAGGCCTTGTCTTACCCAGAGGTCCCATCTGAGGCTCTGGGAAAGCCAAACAAAAGGTGACTAGAATGTGCCACAGGGGGCCCATTAGCTTCCTGGAGCCTCCCAGAGCATTCCCAGGAGGAATCTTCGCTGGGAGTGTGTGCTCAGCGGCAGGCACCGTCACAGGCAGCTGCTGGCATATTAGTGTTCCAGATAAATGGCTTCTGGCTCAGGCAGAAGATCCTGCTTGGGAGCAGGATTCTCTTTGAAACTCCTAAGAGGGGCAGCTTGCAGAAAAAGACAGTTCTGCAAAATGATTCCATTGGAAACCCTCTGCTCCAATCTGTCTCAGTTTATTTTGTTGCTCTGTCTCTCCTGATTCATGGCAGGCTCAGAAGAAAGGAGGAGAGAGGCAGCTCAGCTGTACCCGTCCTCAGGGAGGAGCTGTCCACGATTAGCTGGGACAGCAAAGCAGCAGTGCTGGCTCGAGGCAGGATGCACAGCCCATCACTGCCCTGGGTTTGAATCCCAGCTCTGCTACTTCCCAGCTGTTTGACTTTGGAGAGATCACTTCACCTTGCTGAGACTCAGTTTTCTGGACTGTAAAATGGGAGTATATGACCACACGGTGGTCGAGGATTAAATACAGCCAATTATATAAAGTGCTTAACACAGTGCCTGAGGACAGTTGAAGACAGATGTCATTATTACCAAGTGGGAGGCCCAGAGCAAGTAGAGACACCAATGGGGTCTGAGCAGGGCCGACAACATTAATTTCTCCCCAGTTACCCCTCCTTTTCGGGCTGGGGGAATGGGGAAAATGTCCAAATATTTCCAGCTTAGGGCAACTCCAGCCTACAGCCCTTCATACCCTAATTTTATAGGTGGGAAAACTGAGGCCCAGAGAGGGGAAGGAACTTGCTGAAGTTCACACAGCAAATTAGATGCTGGAGTGGAGCAAAGCCTTGTTTTCTCCCCATCTTCCTGAGCACCTAAGATGCATTCCCAGGAGGAGCTGTACCACTCAGGGCCTTGCTCTCTTTGCCTCAAACTCTGCACTTTGGAAGGGGCATGTTTGTCATTGCAGGTCCATCCCCAGTGGACCAGGCCAGGTTAGACCAGCAGAGGGGGCGTGTGGCGTAGAAGTTCCCAGACCTTTGATGCATCAGGGTCGCCTGGGCGGCAGTTTCCCCCACCCCAGTGTGACCTGGTGGGTAGGTCTGCATGGGGGTCCAGGCAGCTGAGTGGCTCCAGGGCTCCCCTGTATGTTCCGTATGTGAACAGGCTGGAGGTCTCTTGGCCTGGGGGACTGCACTCTGTACCCCTGGGAGGGGCATTGGTCACTGATCCCTGGGTGACCCTGATCAAGTTACTTGTCTGAATCTCAATGTCCTCATCCGTGAAATGGAGACCAACGCTCCTCTTTTCAGGGGTACTGGGGGCAAGCCTACCCCATCCCTGGCGGTAAGGACTGCTCAGGCAAGTCCAAGAGTGCTCAGTGCAGCCCCCAGACTGGTGTGGCTGGGTACAGGCTCGCCCATGGAAGGACACCAACACATCGCCTGTGGAGACCAGAGACCAGCCTGAAGTGTGCATCCAGGCCAGGGCTGGGGACTCCGCAGCAGGCAGTGACCTGAGGGCCACACCCATGGTCATGCTGCAGTGCAGCAACCAGGCTCAGTAGCCCTGACGGTTCCCACCTCCAGCAGAGGAGGGAAGGGCTGCCTGGGTGTTTGAGAGGATGCTCCCCAATGGACTGGCCAGCTTCCGGGCCGCGGACTTACTCAAGGCTTGGTGCCGGTCCAGGGTTCGAGTAGGGAAGTCTCACATCCTCCCAGCCACAGCTGTCTTCTTGACCAGAAGAGGACTGTGCTCCTGACTCTGGCTGCCACACAAGCCCTTCAGGAGGATGTGAACTTGACAGCCCTTGGGGAATGCCAAAGTCATTTTCAGTGGTAAGAAAGAAAAAGATGGCGATATAGGAGGAGAGGGAGGAGAGAACCAAATTGCCCCAAGTCCAAGAAAGTGATCATTATAAAACCCCAACCCTGAACTCTTCTATAAGCCCGGCCTGTCCAAGGCTGGTGACACAATCCATTCCCTAACAACACCTTTTCCCTCCCTCCCCACTTCCCCTCCTCACCCTCGCACACCTTCACAGTTCTGCCACTGTCCTTCAGTCCGGGGCCAGTACAGTCCCTTGGGCACTGGGGCACCCCCGCTCCCTGGCCATCAGGGGCCACAGTGTATCCCCTCACTGTTCCCTGGGTGCAGCTCAAATGGCATATCCTGGCTCCTGTGGGCAGAAGACTGATGCCTTGTTTCCATCAGACCTGCAGGAAATACTAAGAGGCTGGAGCATTAATAACAGTCTAAGCTTCCTGGAATTGTCAGGGAGGATGGAGCCTCAGAAGGACCAAAGCGAGGTCAGGCAAGAGCATGTGCTACACCTAATGCTCTATGGTCTTTTATGGTTTCATCCACGAGGTCATATTCCTATGCCCTGAGTTTGCTAGATATCCTTCAACTCTGAGAGTCTGTGATCCTCAGGCACTCTGTCTCCACATCCATCCGATGCTTACCATCACTTACAGCATCCTTGGGAAGCGGACATTAGCCCTACCTGCACACATCTTATGATGAAGAACCATTATCCCCCATGTCTGCCTGTTCCCTCTCCCTATGGCTCTGGCCTTGTTAGACAGTGTTCCTCGTGTGAGCTACAACCTGTGCCTCCTTGGGGCTGCACCCACTCTCCCCACCCCACGACCACCCTTCAAAGGAGCTCTTGGAGGTGAAGGCTTTCCCACTCTCTGAGTCCTCATGAGACACGTGGTGACAGCAGACTTGAGACGCATCACCTTTCCCACACCTCTAGGGACCATAAAGCAAACTGCTGTTCACGCTCTTCCATGGAAATTTCCCATCTCTTAACAAAGGAAGGCAGGTCTGGCGCTTTCATCCTCGTTTTATTGATTAAAAGTACAGAGTGGAGAACTGACGTCAAAAACCACATGACTGACAAGTTTAGGAAGCTGAGTTGAGATTTTAAGTGATCGCTCTCCAGTCTGAGGCTCTCTGATTCTGTGTGGGGCTCAGGGTTCAGTTGCAAGGGGTTCTGGGATGACCCATGGCAAGACATGGAACTTGGCCCCATCACACCTTTTCCAAATAGCGCTCAGCCTCTACCTTGTGTGACCTTTGGAGGAGGGGACATTTTTTTCTTCAGAATAGGGCCAGACAGCCCAGGCTGCTGGCTTTCCTTCAGCAGTTCTTGGGGCTACTTCAAGAAGAAATGTCTGGAAATGTGTGGAGTTCATGAGCAAATGGCTCCATGGAAGCACCCGTTAAAATTTTCTCTGGGCTTCCCTGCTGGCGCAGTGGTTGAGGGTCCGCTTACCGATGCAGGGGACACGGGTTCGTGCCCTGGTCTGGGAGGATCCCACGTGTGGCGGAGCGGCTGGGCCCGTGAGCCATGGCTGCTGAGCCTGCGCGTCCAGAGCCCGTGCTCTGCGGCGGGAGAGGCCACAACAGTGAGAGGGCCGTGTACCACACACACACAAAAAAATTTCCTCTGCTGAGACCGAAGTAGACAGAGCAAAAGCCAGTGGGCCTCCTACCACCCCCCAAGCTCCTCCTGGGTCTCATTCTCCCTCCCTCCCGGCCCAGCCCTGGAAAGCACATACCCTTATCTAAACACCAGCACCAAGCAGACCCATGCAGAGGCCACATGTGTTAGATTACATTAGTGTTTAAAATATTCGCTGGTCTTTTCCATGGAAGATTATTCCTCCTTTCCCCATTAGGCTTGGCCATTTGACTTGATTTAGCCAATGAAATATGAACAGAAGTGGATTGTGCCACTTCTGAACAGAAGCATTAAGACCTATTGAGTCCTACTCTGTTCTCCTCCAGACCTGAGACTAACAGTGCCCGGGATAGGGGCTGCTCTCTTAGCCTGGTACTGGAAGGAAGATGGCCTAGAACTTAGCTGTGGCTGATCTTAAAGGACATATAATGTGCATGAGAAGCAAACCTTTGTTGCTGTAGGCCACTGAGAATTGGGAGATATTTGTTACTGCAGCATAACTTAGACTACGCTGACTCATGCACCAGACATGGCAGGAGATGGTGTATTGCCCTGAGGTCCCTTCAGATCAAATATCCCAGGAAGTATGGGAAGAGAGAGAAAGTACCTGCAGGTAAACCCAGAGATAGGAGCTTTGTTCCCCCAACTTCCTTCTGCAGCCTTCACTGACTTCAAACGGGAAGGTAAAGTTGGCATTTGCCTCAATTTCCCCACATCTCCCCCAGCCATAAATTTGGAGCCTTTGATAGGGATGGTATAAGGCCCAATTTTTCCTCAAATACTGATTTTCATCCTCAGGAGAAAATCATTTGTGCTGTTTAAATAGAAAAGGGAAACAGCTTTGGAACTGATTCCTAAGTGATTCAGTCACCTTTTGTTCAAACTCTTCAGAGCTAGCTCAAGGAGGATCTAAATATTGACTCATGTACTGAATTCCCAGCAATGTCCAAAGACAGAAGGGGCATAGGGAGCTTTATTGCCACTGCCCCCTCCCCTCCTTGGCGAAGCATGAGATAGAAAGCTGCTTCTGGACCACAACACCTTCCAAATCACCCCGGACAACAGAGTGGGAGGATCACTGATACCAACCCATGCTTATGAATATATGAGGAAAACTGATGCTCAGAAAAGGCACATACCAAAAATATCTTGAAGTGCTGGAGCACTTTATGTTTTATAAAGCATGTTCATATCTCTTATTTTAACTGATTTCCTCACCCACGTAAAGAAAATTGTCTGGCTGGAGGTCAGGAGAGTGGGGTCTGAGTACTGCTGCTACCACCAAATTCCAGGGATGTCTTGGGCACGCCATGTCATGTCTTGGAGTCTCAGTTTTACTGTCAGAAGGCTGGTTTCACCTATTCATTCATTCATTCACTCAGTAACCACTTACTAAACACCTACTAGCTACCAGACACAGTATGTAGATAAATAATACTAATGAAAGGAAAATAAAGTATGGGAGACTGGAAAAATGACCATATATTCTTTCCATCTCTGAATAGATTCTCTTTACATCAAGAGGTAGAGCGTTTCTAGGCTTGGTCATGTGACTTCTTTGGCCAGTGGGACGGTAGTAACTGTGACTTAAGCAGACTTGTAAAGCACTTGCTTAAACACTGGGGACTTGCATTTTCTTTCTGTGCTTGGATTTCTGAGACCACTATGTGAATAAGCCCAGCCTAGCCTGCTGGAGGATGAGATTCATGTGGTCCAGTTACGCCTCTGACCCACACTGACAGCCTGCCAACCACCAGCATGTGTGGACCATCCAGCCATCAGCCAACCCATCGACTGATCACAGTCACATTAGAAAGCCCAGCAGAGATCAGCTATATCAGCCCAGACCAGAAAAGTACCCAGCAAACCCATCTAATCATGAGCTACATAAAATAATTGTTATATTGTATTAAGCCATTAATTTTGGGGATGATTTGTTACACAGCAAAAGCTAACCAATACAGAAAAGAAGACATTTATTGAGCCTCTCTCTATGAAAGGTACTACACAAGACCTTTTCTATAGGTTTCCTTATTACGTTATTACTATGACTCCAAGAGGTAGATAATATGCTCCCTACTTTACAGTTGAGGAAACTGAGGCTCAGAGAAGTTGCTCCACTGGCCAGTTCAGAGAATTAGTGGAGCCAGGAATAGAATCTGAAGCTAAGATGGACTTAACCTGCTAAGGGAAGGGTTTGTGCAGCAGGAGTGGATTCTGTCCTTTGAAGACTCAGAATTCTTGGTCTGTAGGCTGCACGATCCACCTTGATGCTTCACTCCTGGAGCCCTGGTGAGCTGTGTGCTGCATGGGGAAAGGAGCACTCGGATCCAGAAAGCCTTAAAGAAGATGGGGTCATGATGAAAGGTATGAGAAGAAGGGGTCAAGGCTGTGCTTCATGACCGAAATGCCTCATAGGACCAGCTTATGGCAGCCCGCTTCTAAATGATCAATTCCAATCTCATTATGGCCGCAGCTGCCATTAACTCGGGAGCTAATTGCTATCAGCTTATAGAAACTCAAGAGGGTTTAGCTTCAAAAATTCCACGACACGGGGCCATCTCACTGCTTAAATGGCCACATTGCTGTTATTAATTCCATTTGACTATTAGCTTATTACTCTTAAGTTATTATAACTTTGTATGAAGTCCTTGAACCGGATGCATGTCCTCCACACGCATTTCATTACAGGGAGCAGAGTGCACCCAGAGGTTCAATATTTTAATTTCCATTTTTCTTTAAGGTCTCGGCATATTAAGAGGCATCAGGAAGGTCCTTGAATTGGAAGATGGCTCTATAAGCAAAGGCCATAACAAAAACCAGACTTTGCTTCACATTTTTATGCAATTAAGGTCTTGGCAAATGTAGAGAGAGTCTGGGCAACAACAAAGCTTAGCACTGGAAGGGCCCTTGGAGGTTCTAGTCCATTCTCGTGTTACAGTTGGGGAAACTGAGGACAGGAGATGGGGCAGGACTTAGGTAAGATAAACTGCCACGTCTGCATTGAGCAGATGACATTATCTGAAATAGCCAGGTCTCTGTTTTCGATAAATTAAAAGTCGGCCGAGGTTGCCAACTATGCAAGATTACCAATGCTAGACAATTACGGCAGGGTCCCTCGTATCCCCTGCGAAAGATCCGTAAGTGCTAGAAATGGGCCAGGATGCAATCTTTTACTCCTTTTCAGCAGAGGACCAGCTGGAGGGAGAGCCACATGACAGTGTGTGAAATTAGACATACTTAATAGGTGATGACAAGGTGCTCTCTGTCTACATTCAGAAGCCTCCCTTAAGGAGATCTAGTCGGTTTGTTAAGAAAATAAGAGTGTGTGCAATTTCTAAGTTCACCCTTTGTTTTTGTTTAACTTTGTAGCTTCTTCCCAGGATGCCTCGGGGCATGTCTGGAAAAATGTCAGCACTTGTTGCTAAGCAGAGTCTGGTCCTGGGAGGTGTTCTCTTAGTGCTCTCTGGAGTCCCTCTGTGGCCAGGTCCAGGGGCAAGAACCGGGAAGCCCCGGTTCTGACACTATACCTCTCTCTAACTGGCTACATGACGTGGAGCGTCATGGCCCCTCTCGGAGCCTCAGTTTTCTCATCTATACAACTGAGGAAGAGAAGGTGGGATGCCTTCAGTCCTTTCCTCCTCCAGATGTCTATTCTAAATCTCTTTTATTGCTCTTAAAGGCATGGAGGAGGGAGGTAAGACGGAGCAAAGGAAGCCTGTAGTTTGAGTGCGGGGTTTTCTCTGAGGTCAGGGTTTCTGAAAGAGTCCTAATTAAAGCCAAGCAAGCTCTTTTGAGTGAAGATCTCTGCAGAGTTGCTTGTTCACCTTGGGAAGTAGGGACTGCTGAATGAGAGAGAAAGGGATAGAAAAGAGAGAGGAGAGGAGAAAGAGGAGTCAGAAAAGGGCACAGGAGCCACAAAGGAAAAGGGAGAGAAAGGAAAGGAGATGGAGTGGGGGCAGTGAGGAGGAGATGGAGTGGGGGCAGTGAGGAGGAGACAGGCAGACTCAGGACAAGAGGAGAAATCTAAAGCAAAGAGACATGTTGGTAAAAATTAGAAAGGAGGAGAGGTGAGCAAAAGAGAATAAGAAGTAAGGAGGGGCACCAATGAAGATGGGGTAGTGGACAGGCATGCATCTGTTGGTTAATTTCTAGACCATACAAAATAGAAATGAGCCTCCCTTGCAGCATGGATGGGAGGGTAAGATGGGAGAAGGTATGTGAAAGCAGGAAGTGCTTTAGTTTTTGATGTAGACACCTGGACAAGGTTCTGACACACTGCACATGCAGTAACAGGCAATTTTTCCCCGGGGAATTTTGAAACATGGCGCGGGATCTCCTGCTCAGGGTCAGCGTTTCCGCAAAATTGTGATAATTCAACCATCGTGCCTGTTTCCACTCTCAGAGTGGAACTGACATCGTAAGTCAATAGCTTTATGGAATCCTTGCAAATCCCTTTCCTCTTCCTGCCACCCTGGAGAGACACAGTTGTGTTTTACCTAGAAACAAAGCAGCTGCACCCCCAGGGTAAACATGTGAGGAGAGAGCTGGGAGATAATCTCTCTCTGAGCCCATTTTCCTGGTGACTCCCCGCTGGAGTGCCGTCTGCAGCCCTTGGTGGCTTAGCTGTGTGCGGTCCCCTGTCGTGGGAAGCAGGAGGACAGGAGCCCAGGGACACTGGGGGAGGCAGTTTGACGCGGCAGCTTTATCCCTTCCAGTTCTCTTGCTTCTGGGTCAGGTAATTTGGACACAGACACCACACAAAGATGAAACATGTTCCCTCACTGCTCAGTGGCTCATCCCCCAGGCTCCAGAGGTCTCTAAGCTATGAAAACAAAACAAAACAAAACAGAGCCTATCTCAGGGCTGCCAAGTCCTTTCAACCTCTTAGTTTGCCTTGATTTTGTCAGTTCCACCCAGAGGACAGGACCAGACGTGATGGTCCAAGTTGGGAAGGCAAAATGTCGTCTGTTTCTAAAGAAAAAAGGTGGAAGCTGAGATGAAAACCAGTTGATAAAGTCCTAGAGGGGTTTGAACGGAGAACCCCAGCTTGTCAGTAAGTCCTGTGCTATGCTGTGCATCCACTTTTCATCCTTAGCACGCGGACTAACTGGGGGTGTATGGGTAAATGGGGACTCCAAGAAAAGAAAGCTCTGAGTGTAGCGTTTGCCAGTTTCTATGGTGTAAATTCTCCCACTATGGCCAGTTTCAAGGTGTCAGTGGTAGCCTCCCTGAAGGAGGAGTTGGGAAGAGATAGGCATATTCAGCACACCACTGAGGAATGTTTTCTTGGACCTCTCTTTCCTTGTTCTTAACCCTCTTCCATTCCTGAGAGCTCTTCTGATACACAGGGATGTCTGTAGTGCTTCCCTGGTTATAAACCATCAATGGCTCCCCATTGTTTTTAAGATAAAATTCAAAGGCCTTTTTAATGTGGCCTCATTCTGTTTTTTTCTCAATCAGATGTGTGACTCATGTAATATATATCAAACCTCCACCTGACAGTTCCTCTCCCTGGCCTGTAAGTTCCTTATGGAGGGAGAGTCACTCATCTTTGTGTCACTCATCTTTGCATCTGCAGTTCTTGGTCCGTTGTATGGGCTGTACAATGTGGAAGGAAGGAAAAAGGGATGGGATTGATGAATACTGGGCCTCTTGCCTTTCCCCAACAGGTCATGCTCACCAGTTCCTCTGTGGTTTCCTGTTCTTGCCGCCCTAACACTTTCTCCGCCTGTCAAAATTTAGACCCATTTCTCCTTGATCCAGAGTCAGCTGTGCAGGGGTTCCTTCGCCACTCCATCAGCACATCCACCCAACAGCAGACATTAGCTGAGCTCCTGCTGTGTGCCAGGGACTGTTCTGTGCACTGAGGATACAGCTTTGGAAAAGACAGACAACATCCCTGTCCTCCTGGAACAGGTTTCACTTGTCTGAAAAATATAGACCCTCAACGTCCATAAACCAGGTAGGCTCAAAAACACCCCATCATACCAATAAACTACTTAGATATTTACCACCTATACAGACAGACATCTCCTTAGATCCATTAGCCACTTTATTAAAAAGTTAACACTAAATCTGACATAAAGCCCATAAACCTCCTGGTGGAAAACAATCATCAAATGAATATAAGTGTAAATGCTATACAGCAAAAGTGATTGGAGAAAATTAAAGCAAGGAGCGGGTAACAGGGGTTTCAGCTTGATAGGAATGGCCAGGCAGGCATCTGGGGAGGTGCTCTGTGACGGGTGGTACCCAGGTTTTGTATTCCCCATGGAGTTTGGCCCCTCCTTTCTCCTCCAAAGTTTGTCTTGTTGATGATCTCATGTCCGTCTTACATAGTCAACCCATCTCTTACGTGGGCTTCTTCCTCTTAATGCAATGGACGTGCCAATGAACAAGTCCCGTCCTGAGAAAAACAGCCCCTTCTTGACCTCCTGCCCTTCCTCAGATGGTACTCTCTTTCTGGCCTCCCCACAATGGTGAAAAAGAACTTGCAGTGTGGGACTCCACTATCCTGCCTCCCGCATCTACTGTCTCCCCTGCTCTGACATCTGCTCCCAACCTTTAGTAAATCCATTTGTGGCCTCAATCCAGTGACCCTGCAGTGCCAAGTCCAGTGGACACTTCTGGTCCTCACCTTGCAGCCTCTGTAGAATCGACCTGTTAACATCCTCTCCTCCTGAAACGCTTCCCCTCATCTCTCTCCTCCAGTCTAGCCCCCTTCCTGGGTTCTCTTTCTACAGAGAAAAGCTAGTCTTCCACAAGGTCTTCCCTTTCCTTCGGCTCCCCTTGTTGCTCTGCAACGTGCGCAAGACATCAGCCTCTGCCTACGAGCTGGTGAGCCCCCAGGCCACACCTACAGCCAACTCCTTTCCCCAGGACCAGCCCCCCGCTCCACACTGAACACCCCCGACCTTGGATGGCTCCAGGACTCCAGGATCAGCGCGTCTGAAACTCATCACCTCATTGCCCAGATCAGCAGCTCTCCTTGGGTCCCAGCTCGTGAAGGTTCTGCCAGGACCCCCAGCAAGGAAGCTGGACACCATCCTAGACCCATTCCCCTCCCCAACTTCCCTCCCCTAATCTGGCAGTTCCTGCTCGCTTTCACCACCTCACTAATTTCCGAGCTGATTCCTCCATTTCTGTCACTGCTCGCAGATTCCCCACCTCTCACCTCCCGTCAGGTCTCCCTTTTACCCAGGCTGGTACCTGATCCACACAGAACTGCCAGAATAATCCTCGGAAATGCAAATTTGACCACGTCCCTCCCTGCTTAAACCCTTTCTGCGGTTCCTTCTTGCCCGCAGCACGTGGTTGACACCCCCAGACCTGCCCTGCAGCCTCTCCACGGCTGGTGCCCGCCTGCATCTCCATCCACAGCATCCTCAGTGTCTGCCTGGCGCTCGGTATTCCGGGCACACCTAGAGCTCCTTGTCATTCTCTACACTCAGCAGGCTGTTTAATGGCTCAGTTCCTTTGCTTACTCAGGACCCTCTGCCTGGAACATCCTAACTTTGTCCCCCAAACCTCCCCCAGCTCATCTCTCTTGGTTCTTGCCTCTCAGATCAGGTATTACCTGCTGCAGGAACCTCCTCCCCACTGCTGCATGCTGACCCCCCAATGTGGGGACAGCTCTCCCTGTTCTGTGCACACCTTCTGTCTCTCTCTCTCCACCTCTCTCTCTGATTCTCTCTTTCTCTCTCTCTCACACACACACACATATCCTATACAGTATCGTAATTACCCGTTTGTGCCCATCCCCCTCACTGTCAGGGGACTATACAGCCACATCACATTCATCTTCGCATCCTCTGTACTTGACCGAGACTGTGCACTTGAAAAGTCATTTATGCTCAGTAAGGACAGCGCTAGGCACCAGGTTAAGAGAAAAGCAAGAAATGCACACTGGGCAGGGAGGCAAAATAGCATTATGGTTCCTGCCTTTCTACTTAAGGGCTGTGCACCCTTGGACAAGTCCCAGACCTCTCTGTGCCTCTGTTTCATCACCTGTAAAATGGGGTGATAGCAAAGCGCCTCATGAGAGGGTTGCTGGAGGATTAACTGAGATCGCGCGCGCTGAGTGCTTCCAGGTCAGCTGGCTTGTTACTCAGGCACACGGTGGGACCCGCCCCTTTGCCTACATTATTCCGTTTACTTGTCATAGCACTCCTGTGAAGTAGGTGTTATTATCCTGTTGTTCCCTGTCAAGGAAACTGTTGAAAGAGGTGGAGTGGGGGCACGCAGCCAGTCAGAGATGGAGTCACACTGCTCAGGGAACCTTTCCATTTCTCCTCAGTGGACCCGACTCCAGCGAGCTCGAGAGAAAGGGAGGCCTTGATGGAATCTGAAAGAGACGGCTTCCAGCAAGCCAGAGAAAACTCTGTGGTAGAGGCGGGCTGGGGAAGGACAGGCACTCACTGTACCATGGGTAACCCTTACTATGCTCGCGGAGCAGAGGGGGACTTTCTTGGGCCATGATGGGTCAGAAAGGAAAGCTAGAGTGAGTGTATTTGGGGGGGAAATCTCTCCTCCTTTTGGGGGTGATGTCTGAGCTGATGACCTAGCCAGGTGCCTCTCCAACAGACCTGCTTCTTCCCATCAGAAAGGCTCTTGGGTGGGGATAGGGTCGTGGAAGGGCCCAGTGGGAAGCAGGGTGGAGATGGTCTGAGTGGGGCTGCCTGGGGGGTCTAATCTGCTTCTGCCTTATCCTTGCTTGCATTTCTGCACCCCAGGCTCGTCATCTGTTAAATGCACTCATTATCCCTGTCCTCAGAGTTCATGTGCCGTGATAAAAGCCCCTCTCTTTGGGATTTAGAGGCACATGGTAGAGATTCAGCCCCTGTTGGGGAAGCGGTCCTCCTGTCCCTCCAGGAGCTATTTCCATTGGAGACTCCAGCCTTGCACAATACTGGCCTCCCAGCTCGCCAGTCTCAGCACAGCCTGGACCCTAGAAACTGTTCCCACAGGACTTCAGATCAGGGGAGGCCCTAAGACCTCTGAGAAATCCACCAACTGGGGAGTCACTTTCCTTCACAAACAGCCAAGGTCAAATGAAGCATGTGTTTCTGGTTTGGGGGGAGTGGACACATGAGGGGGAATCAGAGGGGCAGGGAGGTGGGAGGAAGCCTGTTGACAGGAGCGGGGTATGGAGATCTTTTTCATTTCCTAAGCCATGGGGAGAAGAGATTTTCTAAGGGTTGCTCTGGTCCCAGCTGGGGCAGAGTAATTGGTGCCAAGGAGAGAGTTCCAGGCCAAAGTCCTGGTAACGTATTCCTGGCTTTGCTGTAATTCATTCCATGGCCTTAGGCCCGTCTTATTCCCTGCCGCGAGCCTCTGTTCCTCTCGTCAGTACAATGGGGAGACAGCACCCACTTCATCCATTTACCCTCATTGTTTACGAATGTCCTTGGGCCAAGCCAGGAGCTAGGTGCTGGGGATGCAGAAATGAAAGCCTCTGCCCACAGGACAGCTCACCCCTGCTGCAGAACTAGGCCACAAACGCCACTCCAAGTGAAGTGAAAGCCTGGGAGGAGTCTTGCTCAGGTATGGGGGGGGGGGTGGAATACAGAGGAGGGGAACTATAATGGGTTGAATAGTGGCCCCCAAAAGACAAGACCAGATCCTAATCCCCGTACTAGGAATGTGATCTCATTTGGAAAGAGGGTGTTTGCAGATGTATTTAACTTAAAAGTTCCGAGATGAGATCACCCTGGATTATCTGGGTGCATCCTAAGTCCCATGACACATATCTTTATGTGAGATAGAAGGAAAGAAGACACAGCCACAGAGAAGGAGGCCATGTGGTAACAGAGGCAGAGATTGGAGTGATGGGTCTACAGGCCAAGGAGCACCATGGATTGCTGGCAGCCACTAGGAACTAGAAGAGAGGCATGGAACAGATTTTTCTTCAAAGCCTCCAGCAGGAGCCAATTGTAACCACACCTTGGTTTTGGACTTCTGACCTCCCAAACTGTGAAAGGAGACATTTCTGCGGTGTTAAGCCACCTGATGATTTGCGGCACTTTGTTACAGCAGCCCCAGGAAACTAATACAGGCACTTGACCATCTGCAGGAAGGTTGTCTGAGAAGGCTTCAGAAGGAGGTGGCATTGGAAATGAGTCCTGAAGTCTGAGTAGAAGGTAGCGGGGCTGGGAGGAGGGGAGAAGCGTGGCATTCAGGAAGAAGGCCCAGCACGGCACAGGCAAAGAGGCAAGAGGCAAGAAGAGGCGAGACAGGGGCAGAGAATCCAAATGATCTAGTAGGCCCAGAGCTTAGGAACCAGCAAAAGACCATGCCAAAGGTGGGCCTGCTCATCATAGGTTTGCTTGGATTTACCCCAAGAGTTTGGAGGTTGCTGTGTGGGTAACAGAGACTCATCTCAGGGTTTCGGCAGGGGAGTGACCTGGTCAGTGTATGCTTTGAAAAGAACACTCAGGGATCCAAAGGGAAGGGCCAATCAGGAGCTGAGCGCCCAAGCCAGAGGGCCCACGTGACAGCCTGGCATGGTGGGAGCTGGACTGGGGCGGAGGAAAGGCAGACACGGAGCCCAGAAATGGAGGACACGTGGGGAGGAGGTACCATCTCCAGAGCCCGGGCTACCTATGTGGAAGGCCTCCGGGCGGACGCCTCGTTAGGGTTCTGGGTGATGGGGTAGCTCCACCAAGGGATGGAGGAAGACTGGCCTCGGGAGGCTGTGATGTTTGGATCGGGGACATGTTGCATCCTCGTAGCGTTGCTCAGAGGACTGACTGAGTATAATATATGCAAAGTGCCTATTGCAGCGACTGGCTGGGAGAAGACTGGAGAAAGGGCCCCAGGGGAGGGAAGCAGGGCCTATTTTCCTTCCCATTCCTGGCATCATCCATGGTGCTGGGCACAATAGGTGTCCAGTGAACGTTCATCCAGTGGAACTTTGGGCTGGACCCCAGTCACCATGTTCACGGCTCTCCTAAGCACAGCGCGCTTTGCAGAACGGGATTCATCCTGCAGACCTCATCATCCACGCAGTCACAGGGAGATCAACTGGTCCGGCTCCAGCTGTTGAAACTAGAAGCAGAGAGGAACCTTGGACAAATAGTCCTCATCTCAGCACTTTCTCCGTCTGGGAAGAAAACCAGGTGTGGGAGGAGAGCACCAGGCCATCAGGAGGTTATGAGGCCATAAATAAGAGATTTGTGGTAAATAAGCTGGCGAACATATCCGCTCACTGCTCTTTTTTATCACTCACCTACAGAGCAAAATTCCCCCGCATCTCTTCTGCAGGCCAATAAATATCCTTCAAGGAGCCTGTATTTACATAGAGCGTAGGGGGTGCTGCCACTGCTTCCCAGGCCCCGTGTCAAGAAGGAACAATGTATAGCCCTAAAGAGAACGGCTATGCAGAGAATCGATGCAAATGCAGTTTCTTTTCCCAGGATGATGCTCCCAAGCAGGGTTCAGCCTGAGTTCAAGGATTGTACTCGGGCGGGTGGTGCAGGCCCTTCTCTAAGCTGTGGGGATGAGTCTTTCCCCTAGGCTGTGGGCCGCACGGCCCTTCCTGCTCCGCGGCTCTGCGTGTGAAACTCTTTCTCCCAAATGAAGGAGACCTAAAGGAGATAATAAGGAACCTCTAGATCAGCCACCAGGCGTCGCTCCGCGGAAGGATGCACGAGGACCTACTGTGTGCCAGGAGTGATGGGGAAATGGAGGCAGGCAGGACAGACGTGGCTCCTGCCCTCCTGGTGTATAAGCTCTGCAGTCAGGCGCTCTCACCCAGTAGAGGAGAAGGCCTGGCATATAAGCTCGCAGCAGGGGAGCCACCAGCACGGAGAGCCCAAAGTATAGGCACAGAGAAGCATGGTGCCCGGAGGAGGTCATCAGCAGCCAGCAGTGGGGGAGAAAAAACCTGGCTCAAGGTAGGACAGGAAGAGAAAGCAGGTGATTTCCTCGAACTGGCTCCTGCTTCCATCTCCAGCCCTCGGGGACTTTGCCCTTGGGCAGTGAGAAGCCACTTCAGGGTCGTAGGCAGAGGAATGACATTCCCAGGGAGCTCTTATTTCTGGAAAAAGAAACCAACAATTGTTCTCATAACCATGATGCTTGGATGGTGTCCCCTTCATCTTAGAATAATGCCCAGTGCAAATAAGTGCCTAATAAATGTTTGTTGAACCACTGAATCAATGTATGTCTACTGAGTAGACCTTTTGGGTATGATGTCCTTGGAATGACCCGGAAAGCCAGTGCTGTGGGCAGCGTTTTATTTTTACTTTGCAGACGAAAGACAGTCTGATGGTGGCCAGTGACTTGTCCAAGGTCACCCAGCTGCTTGATGGCTGAGCTGAGACTGAAACTCAAGTTACCTGTTTGTTGAAAAGATTCCCTATGAGGCAGCTTGGGAAGACAGGCAGGGACAATATGGGGACCAAGATAGAGCAGGCCAGGATAGAGGAGAGAAGAGTAAGTAGGAAAATGAAGTGCTAGTTGGGGAATGAAATTCCTCTTCCATCCTTTACTGCTTTGGGCTTTGTTTATGGTCCTGAGTGTAATCATATAGGATGTAACATCTTTTAAGCATTTGTGGAACCAACAACATAAGCTTTTAAACACACAGACAAATTCACATCCGACCACAGTACATTGTTTTACTTTATAAAGAACGAGGAAAACTTCTTTCTGAACATCTGGCTATTATTTCTCCAAACCCAGATGTGATAAACAAGAAAGACAAGTCAATAGGCTGTACCTGCCAGGAGCAATTGCCCAGCATTCCCTAAACCGTGTGCGCCCTATTCCTCTGGACTCAGCTGAGGATACTGGCTCCTGCCCCCGGAAGCCTTCGATTCTCTAGACGGCAGTTTTTGCCATCAGTGTTTAATTGTATGTACTCTGGGGTCTCAGCTGTTGGAGAGGGGAACTTCCGCACTCATTTTCTTCTTTGAACTTCTCACTGGCGGTGAGGGATGGGGAATGATGGTGGGTGGGAGGGTTGCTTTGATGATTGGCTACAGCCCATGACAGTCACTGGGCCATGTTTTCTAGTGGGCAGGGTCATGTGTATTAACACTTAGGACCTTGTGGGGAATGTTGTCTTTTTCCTCTCTTGTCCCATAGAGTAGCTACTTTGTTCATTGACACAGTGTCAGCACAGAGCAGACCCAGTCACTATCCTTGTTCTCTCTTCCTGCTTTCCAGCCCATGGGGAGCTCAGATGGGGTGATGAGCTGCAGACGTATCCATTTTTGGTTCAAGGGGAAGGAAGTAGGATGCCTCACGTTGGTCCTCTGGTCTAAGCACCGTATTCCAGCCAGGTTGTTAGGGCAGAGTGACATGGAAGGCTGCTGGGTGGTGGAGAGGCGTGCCGGTTCAAATAAAGGAGACTTCCCCTCCGGCCTGTTCCCGGCCCTCCTGTATCTTGCGTATGTACAGCCTGTCGGAGCCCCTGGGAAGGGGATTGAGTGGGAGGATTTGGGGGATAAGGCACATGTCATGTCAGCAAAGCAGAAGCCTCATTACCAGCTGCCGTTTTCTCTCTTGGTGATCAAAAGTGGTTAGTTACGTTCAGAAGTAAATGCTTGCTGGATAGAGGGGCACCAGGGAGGCAACTGACCAAATCCAAACCGTGACCAGCAGGGGATACAGGATAAGACCTGGCTGTTTGCACCCTGACTGTCTGACTGGCCAGGTCACTTACCCCAGTGGGAATTAGAGTCACTACACTGCTGCCTTCACAAGGCAATTGTGCAGCTCCAGAGAGAGTACACATGTAATATTTGGAACACTAGGAAGCATACTGTATGTGTGTGAAAGATAACTGGGGCAATATTAGGCTGTTGGCAAACTCTAACCTCTGAAAGAGGTCCGCAAACCTTTGCTCTCAGAGGTAGACTTCCCCAGGGGGCAGCACCGGTCAGCGCCCCTAGCCCAGCTCAGGCTCTAGGCTGGGCAGGGAGTCTGAGCAGGGAAGAGGGCATTAGACCATTCACTGGCACTAGGAGATTTGAGGGGTGCTCATCTCCACATGGCCCTCAGCTCTTCCAGGGCCCAGAGGGCAGGGCCAGTTTGGGTACAATCGCTCCTCGTCCCTCCCCGCACCCCCTGGGATTGTCCTGCTTCGGCCTGACTCTCGATGTCGTTTATCACTGGACAGACCTTCGGTGGAAGGACAAGTTGCAAAGAAAGTCTTCGATGTGGAAGTTCTGTTAGTTCTTCTGGTAACTCTGTGACCTTCGACACGTCATTTCTCTTTCTGCACCTTTGTTTTCTCATCCTCCGGCATGTCAAATCCATGCTCTGATTAACACACAGGGTTGCCTTCAGAATTGAAAGAGAACATGGGTGTGAAAATGACTTGTAGTTTGAAACCTCCTAACACATGTAAAGGATTGCAGTGTAATATTTAGTCCTATCCCATCGTAGTTCTTAAATATAGGTCCGGGACAAAACGTTAGAGACGGTTTAACTTGGTTCCCAGATCCAACACATGCCTTGTTAAATATCAACCAAGGTGGTATATAATAAAGAATTTCATGTTGAACCCGATATAGGTTGATTGATAAACATTGACCCTCCAACCCAAAGCTGGAGCTCCCGTTGCTCCAGACACTGATGTTCATAAAGAAACCAACAGCCTCTCGGCAGGGCGAAGACCTCTGTAGTGGCCGTATAGGTTTGCTCTGGCTTTTCCAAATGAGGTCAGGATTTATTAACAGGCACAGAGGTCTGAGTGGTCCTCCACCCGCTGTGCCCATTCATTTCGTAAGGCAACTGCATCCTGGCATGCTCTGCAGTTTCTCTTCTCTGGAGGACATTCCCAGGGTCCTTCAGTGGGCTCCACTGCATTCAGCCCCTCATGTTGGATGGGGATGTGTCCTGTGAGGGGATTCATGTCGTAACACTGTCGCTGGCTGGTGGCCCCAGTCACACCTCCATGGTAGGGCTGATCGCGTGTACTCATTTGAGATTCTCTCAACAACGCTGTTTGTAAGGAGGAAGGGTGTTAATGAGGCTGTCACAAAACCTCCCTCTGGTAACACGCAGGCGGTTGGAAAATGCAAATGCTCCTGCTTGGGAACCTGCCTCTTCCCATTCAGTCCTTCTTCAGGGTTCCCGGTCCAGGGTCCAGGACAAGGTGCTGGGATAACAGATGAGGAGCCGTGGGAGCAGCCAGGTTGGGGGCTTTGGTACTGCTGCTTCTCCCTGTGACCTTGGACAAGTTGCTTCCCTTTAGATGACTCGGCTTCAACGTCACACGAATGTCATTCTCAAGAACTGAGATGACGATGAACTAAGATAAAGGATGGGAAAGTGCTGGGAAAATTTTCATCAGCTGGGGTCATAATGAGCACCACTGCTGGCATCTGTGCAGGATGCTGCCCTGCGCACCTAGCCTGTGCTGATGGGTACAGTCCTCAGGACAGCTCCTCACAGGGGTCGTCGTGTGTCCCCACGTTCTAGATGAGGAACCAGCTCTAATGGAACAGCGTGATCCCCCTTGACAAGCGATGCAGGATGTGCTGTGGGACTCCCGGGCTGGGATGCCCGCTGCAGGCTTCCCAGAGCAGGTCAAATATGAAGGGGATTGGAAAGAGTGAGAAGGATGCCATCCATCTGAGAAAGGGGAGGGCACATGAGCATGGTGGAAGTGGCATCACATTCAAAGGCATCAAGTGGCAGTGTGGGTGGGGTGTGCAGTTGGAGCAGAGGAGAAGTACGTGTGTGCATGTTGGGGAGAAGGGCGGTGATGAGGCCAGAAAGGTATTCTGCACCTTCACGTAGGCACTTTGTTGCTGGTTGCCAATATCCCCCAGTGTTCCAGACAGGATCCAAAGCAGTTTTCTTGTACTAATCTCATTTTGGTTGGAGAGAGTGGCAGGAAATGTATACACATCCAAGCTCGTCTTCATTTTTGGAAGCTGCAGACCCCACATCCACAGGGAGAGGTAGCAGTTCTCTCATAAGGAAAACCCACCCAGGGACCTGGAAGCAGCTTCAGCCCTTTCTCTGGCCAGGATATCAGAAGTCGTGGCTGAGTAATAGTCCGCTGTATGTATTACATATGTACCACAAGCAATGGAATATTACCCAGCCATAAAAAAGAACAGAATAATGCCACTTGCAGCAACAGGGATGGATGTAGACATTGTCATACTGAGTGAAGTAAGTCAGACAGAGAAGGACAAGTATTGTATGATATCGCTTATATGTGGAATCTAAAAATATGGTACAAATGAACTTATTTACAAAACAGAAATAGAGTTACAGATGTAGAAAACAATCTTATGGTTACCGGGGTTGGGGGGAGGAGGGGAGGGATAAATTGGGAGATTGGGATCGACATACACACACTACTATATATAAAATAGATAACTAATAAGGACCTACTGTATAGCACAGGGAACACTACTCAATACTCTGTAATGACCTATATGGGAAAAGAACCTAAAAAAGAGTGGATATATGTGTATGTATAACTGCGTCACTTCGCTGCACAGCAGGAGGTAACACAACATTGTAAATCAACTATACTCCAGTAAAAATTAAAAAAAAAAAAAGAAGTCACTGCTGCCAGAAAGGCACTGGTGCCCCCGGGGCATGGCTGTCTCAGGGCGGAGGCCCATGACAGAGAGGTAGCCTCCCGCTGGAAAAGGCTTTGCCTTGCTTCCTGGGGCCAACAGCTGGAGAGGACCGGACCATCCAGCACGGCTTGCTGAAGATGCTGGTGCACTCAGGTGGTTACGCCCCTGGCCTGACTCTCTGAGAAGGTGGTAGAAAGAGGGTGTCCGAACTACTTCCCTGTTTGTTTCTAGACTATTTAGATTGTCCTTCAATCAACAATAGAAGCTATCCACACTCCAGGCTCTTGCCTAAAAGCTCAGCCTGTAACCAACTCCTGGCTCAGAGCCCAGCTGAAACAATGGAGAACAATGGCCTGTACTTCTAATCGCTGTACAGCTGAAAGGCCATTTTCACACATGGTATCTCAAGGGCAGTCTCTCCAACCACTCTTCTAAGTGGTTCTTGTCTACACTTCATAGATGCCTAGAGGGTAAATAGACTAATACCTGAGATCTAGGAGATCTGTGTACCACCCCATAGCTGTGTGCAAAATACAGCTAAGTGTACCTTGGGTGCAGGTACCTTTTGCTGGGGAGAGGGCCTTAGTTTTTTGTTTTTTGTTTTTTTTTTAAATCAGATTCTTTAAGGAGGTATCAGACTCTAAGAATGCTTAAGTTTGGTTCTTACGTTAAGAAGATGGCCAAAGAAGCCGCCTCTCCCAACCTTACTTATTTAGGTCTTGCTCCAAGATATACTCTAATATTGTGGTCCAGCTGTCAGCCAAGGTCAGATGAAGGACATTTCTGCATCCTTTGATTAACTGGGATGGAAGGCATGATCCATTAGAGTGCTTGGCAGTCTCAACCCAAGACCCATGCAATACATCCTTTTTAAAAATTGATGCAAGGGATTAGTATCCACGCACTAAAGATGAGATGCGCGTCTTTCCTTTCCTCAATAGGTGAGAATTGTATGACTCAAGATGTTTCCCTCCTTGCCGTGGCTGCCAGGAAGTTCTGAGTCACAAGTGATGTTCATGTATTCCACACTTTTTTTTCAGCACCTGTGTTCTAACATTACACTAAGCACTGGGGATAGAGACTGAGCCAGGCAGATGTGGTTCCTGCTGTAACAGAGTGGCTTTATGACCCCAGGTTTGTGTGTGTGTGTGTGTGTGTGTGTGTGTGTGTGTGTGTGTGTACTCTTTTTTTATCCTCTGCAGATTTTAAAGTGATGATAGCAAACACCTACATAAAGCTTGTTATATCCGAGCATCATCTAACTGGTTTAGGTATATTAATTCATTTAATGGCCCTCATGACCTTAAGAAGTAGGTACTATTATTATCTCAGTCCAAATATGAAAAAAACTGAGTGAAATAACTGTCTCAAGTTCAAAGTGCTGACAAGGGACAGAGTCAACAGCCAAAGCCCAGCCCTCTGACTCCAGGTGCTGGGCTCAGACCTGGTACCCACGCTGCTGCCCTCTCAGTGGAACAATACCTTGTGTTTATATGGCACACTCCACTCTATGGAGTATTTTACACCCATTGCTGCCAAGACCTTGGTCAGTAAACACTGTTATTCCCATTGCTGAGATGACAACAGTGATCCTCAGAAAGGGGATGTGATTCTGTGCCTCACAGGCCAAGCTGGCACCCGAATCAAATCCTCTGAGCCCAAGTCTTAAAGGGCTTCTTCCCTCGTGGCCTGAATCCTTCCAGCGCACGTTTGCCTGTCATTGTGGACGGCTCCAGGCCTGGGAGGGGAGTGGAAAGAATCAGTACTTGGTGCATTTCATTTGATTACTAACTGGCTAAGTGTCTAGTTGGCCTTTTTTGGATGTGTGGCTGGAGAGCCTCTAGAGCTGGTTAAATGTGAGATCAGACCTTGTTAATGCTGAGAGGAACCTTGAAGATTGTTGATCCAGGAATTTCTGACAGTTTGGAGTGGGGGGCGGGGGTGGTCGGAGTCTCTTCCGAGAATCTGGTGCATGTTATGGACACTGTCTTCCAAACCCAGGTCGCCCTGATCCCCAGCCTTGTTCTTATCTGACCACCAAGGCATTTTAATGATAATTTCTCATTGTTTCCAGAACTGGCTCTCAGGTTCTCGAAAGGAGGCTTATTGCTTGCTTTCTGCAGATCTGAATACCTTTCTCCTAGTTGTTGAATAGAGGAACATTTTTTCTTTCTTTTCTTTTTTTTCTGCAAAGGGGAAGAAGGGGAAGTGTTTTTTCGACTCTGAGCATAACATGCCTTTGATTAAAGTATATCGTAGTCATCACAGAATCCACGGCTGTCTATTAGCGATGGAACCAAATGAGTTGAATAGATTATCAAAGACCAGCAGCCCCAATCCCACTCTGAGGTGCACGCTTGTCTTTAGAACATTAATCTTGTTGCAGGTTGGAGTATGATTCCAATTTCCCTGACAGTAGGCAGGAGGGGAGGAAGACTCATCAAATACACCAGGGGCAGCGAGCGCTCAGATCTCGATGGGGCTGAAGAAAGGAAGCAACGTGGTTTTCTTAAAATGATTATTCCGAAGGGATGAGAAAGGCGGAGAAGGCGTGCGAGGCAGTTTGAGAGGGAGAAGCGGGGTCCCTGGGCGAGCGGGCAGGGGGATGGGAAAGCTGTTTCTAGCACAGGCAGAGGGGCTGCCTGCAGGGGTGAGTTTCTCTGTGGGTGCTAGTGACGAGGAGATGCCAAGCTGGTAGGAAGCGGGTGAAGAATGTGGGGAAATGTAGCAAAGTAACCGGAGCCCAACCTTCGAGGCTCATTGAGCCCCCAAAGGCACTGGCATGCAGCAGGGGGAATGGAGCTCCGAACCTGAATTAGCGGTGGCTCAATCCCACCCCTGAGAGAAACCCCAGGCCCTGCCTCGAAGCTGGCCCGGGGCTCTGGGGGCTGCGGACCTGGGCAAAGTCCTACTCTAATCCCCTCGAGAGCCAGCCTGAGGGCTTCGGCCTCATTGGTCCCATGGAGCAAGTTTCCATCCAAGTCACCAGGCAGAAGAACTCCCAGGGCTACCGTGTACAGCCCACGCTCCCTTTCCACATGGTTCGCCACCCAGTTCTTCACACAGTCAGACTGTCTTACTGCCCTCAACAACTTCCCCACCATGAGCTCAGGCACCCACATGTACACACAGCCACTGCCGAGTGTACATTTTAAAGAAGGAAGTTGCACAATCCTTTACCTAATTCGTCAGCTCCTCCTTCATCTGTCTGGACACTCGTCTTCGTCCTCCTCCCCCAGACAGCCCACCTTTCAGCGAAACCTGCCTACTCACTCTTCCTCGAAGTCAACAAAACTTTTCATGTCTGCACCCTTTTGCATGTGTTGGTCCCTACCTGGGACTCTGTTTCTCCTTGTCCATCTGTAAACTTCCCCCTTAAAGTTCAACCTCCAGCTCAGCAGTCACTCCAGCAAGCCAATGACCTTGATCAAACTCTCTTGTGACAGTGCGCCTCCTTTTCCAGCTGGAGCCCAGCTGGACACACATCTTGAAGCCCCCATCACGTAGGATGAGAGTGAAAGTTCCGCCCGCCTGCCTCCCCTTCGTGTGGACATCTTGAGGACGAAGACTCTGTCTTCCTAACCTTTGGGCTCCCAGTGCCGGTCACAGGGCCTGGCTCACATCAAGGGTTACATCCAGCTTTAAAACCTTTCCAAGTTCCTCTCTCACCTGCCTCCACCAGCCCGATCCCACACGGGGCATGTTCATTCGCTTGCCCTTGCTGGGAAGGGAAGGGTGGGTTTATATGCCTCTAGACAGAGAGGCAACCGAAGCTCAGAAGGTTCCGCATTCTGCCCAAATCCCAGAGCTCCTGCAGAGCTTTGAGCTTGGTCTTCCTGAGCACAAACTCTCCCACAGTCCCACTCTGAGAGAGTCCACGTTCATGGACTAGAGGGTAGGAGTTTCAAGTTCTGTAACAGACAACAGGGCCAGGACTGGGGGAGGTGGGAGAGGTGCAGAATTTGACCAGGCACTTACTCTCTGGGGCCAGTCCTGCACTTGCACACCCCCGAGGGGGAAGGCCTCCCTAAATTTTGTGCCCTTGGCCCCTCGCTCGTCTTACCCTAGTCCCATCAGCCGAGTCAAGAGGGGAGGGTGTTTGTTTTGTCCAACATTTAGATTTCAGGGCTGGCTGTGGATTTGCTGATTCATGGGACGCGGCTTTCTGAGCGCCAGCTCGGTGCCAGGCACTGGAGGCAGGAGGGAGGAGGGATCTGAGGGGAAATAGACGGTGAGCCTGATCAGGAGGTGGGGAGGCAGGAGGGGGCTCCAGACCCAGGACACAGCAGAACGGAAGGCAGAGGTGGGACTGCAAGGGCTGTTCTGGGAGCTCCATTTTAGTGAGGTGGCTGGGGAAAAGATCAGGAGGCAGGCTGGCACATGCAGTGTTGCCAGCCCCAGCCACTGGCATCGCATCCAGAGGACACAGTCAGTACCTCTGGAGCCACAGGGCTGGGTGTCCCGGATGAAGGGCTCTTGCTAAGGGCAGACAGTGCCAGCAAATCATGTCTCAAGCACACGCCATCTGCAAAACTGTCACCCTAACCTCAGCCAGACCCAGTCCGTCAGAGTCACAAGGGGCCTCAGAAGGCCCCGTGCTCATCCCCTCTAGTTTTTTGAACAAGCTGTGTCAGCCGAGCACCTTGTCCTCCTGCTGAGATTCCACAGAACATGCCGGGCAGTGGCAGAGCGTTCTGGTCCAGCACCACTGCTCATACTAGAGCAGGGCATGAACGGGCTTTGTAAGGCCGTGGCTGGGAAAATCATCACGATGGGGTGGGGGACGGGATTGGCTGCGATTTCCCCCTTAAAGGACCTCTGCTCCATCCTCTGCTGTGACCCATAAATTCACCGAGATGAAGTCATTCCCCAGTCGTGGCTGTAAAAAGTCAGCCGCATAGCTAGGGAGTGTGCAGCCGAGTTAGATTATAAAATAAAATCAGGGGTTCTGGAGGAGGAGGGTCAATCCCGCAGAGCCCTGGGGGAAGGGAGAATGCTGTTCTGTTCTTTTTAATAAGGACCAGCAGGTTTTCAACTTTGAAAGATTCCTCACTCCACTCCCCCATGTGCCCCCAACTCCTTTTTGTAAGGGGTCATTCCTGCAACTGCCGTGGAGCTTCCTCAGTGTTAAAAAATAAAACCCAAATAAAAAATTTAAAACCCAGCCCGAAAGTTCTCTTTCCTGCTGTGTTTGAAACATGCCTCATTGTTCTGAAGTCTTCTGAAATGTGACCAGAATCTGAGGGCTACGAGAAGCGCCAGACCCAGCGATCAGCTAGGGAGAGTCAGAACAGAATTTGAACCCAGGTCTTTGTTACTCCAAAGACAGGGTTCTCTCTTGCATCTGAGTTCTGAAATTTCTATACCACTGTGGAATATAGAGCTAGCAGGAACTTTGAGAGACCTTATTGCCTGCAGCCCACGTCCCAAGCCCATGTCCCAAGTCTTCTGTCTTCACAAAGTAGGGAAGATTATTTTTTTTCTTTTGAGTTTCCCTGGAATTCTTAGAATAATGGGTTAACTTCAATGGTGTGCTAGTAAATGTTTAACATTGCTCTCAAAAAAAAAAAAAAAGAACCCAAACCCCCTAAGCCTTGATTTATAACATTTGTAGCATTTGCTGATTTCCATGGTGTCATACTCTAACCATAGCCAATTTCAAGTTACCAAGGCAAAAAGAGTTAGGCAGTCTTTCCACTGTACAGATACAACAGATGTTACAGAGTTGTATAGTATTTTCACCATATGAATAAAATAGATGCTATACAGTTATATAGCATTTTCACCATATAGAGACAATAGGTGTTATAGAGTCATATGGTATTTCTGCCACACAGATGCAAGGGTGAAGACGTATCCTCACCTTCTAGCTGTCTTACCTTTGCATGTGGTAGCTCTGTAATGCTTCCTTATTGATAGATCACAGTTCTCACTGGGTGTCCCCAGATGTCTGAGAATAAGCTCATGTTTTGGAATTGCTTCAGGGAGCCTGGATATTGGAGCTGGAAGAAGCCTGCATTAGGTACCCATTGCTGTGTAACAAATTACCCCAAACTTGAGTGGCTTAAAACAATGAACATAGGGTGTCCCAGAGTTTCTGTGGATCGGGAATCCCGGCACGACTGTGCCACATCCTCTGCTCAGGGCCTCTCACTGGCTGTACTCAGGGTGAGGCTAGGGCCACCGTCATTTCAAGGCCTGATTGAGGAGGCCCCTCTTCTGGAAGCTCTCAAGTGGGTGTTGGAAGAGTCTGTCTCCTTGGGGGTTGTTGGACTGGAGGGCTCAGTCCCTCACTGGCCATGGGCTCGAGGCTGCCCTCAGTGTCTTGCCGCATGGGCTTTGCCACAGGGAGGCCCTTCAGAGGGAATGAGTGAGAGAGCAAGAGACGATGCGCAAGATGGAAAATGTAGTCTTTTTATAACCTAGTCTTGGGTGTGACATCCCTTTACTTCTGCCGACTTATCTTAATTAGGAGAAATTTGCAAAGTCCAACCCACACTCAAGGGGCCGGCATTACACAAGGGTGTGACTACCAGGAGGCAAGGATCACTGCGGACCATTTTAGACGCTCCCTGCCACAGAAGCTAAGTGAGAACAATAATAACTACTATGGCACTTCCCTGGCAGCCCAGTGGTTAAGACTCTGCACTTCTACTGCAGGGAGCACAGGTTTGATCCCTGGTTGGGGAACTAAGACCCTGAATGCCATGTGGCATTCATAAATAAATAAATGTTTAAAAAAAACAAAACAGTAATAACTACTAATATTTGTTGGCTCTTATTATGCTCTGGGAACTGTTTTGAGTTCTTTCCATAAAAGTCTTATCTGATCTTCATACAACTCAGGAGGTTTGTTGTATGAACCCCATCTTGTAGATGAAGAAACTGAGACTTCAAGAGGTTACATAGTATGGAAACACAAAAGACCCCAAAGCGCCAAAGCAATCTTGAGAAAGAAAAACGGAGCTGGAGGAATCAGGCTCCCTGACTTCAGACTATACTACAAAGCTACAGTCATCAAGACAGTATGGTACTGGCACAGAAACAGAAATATAGATCAATGGAACAGGATAAAAAGCCCAGAGATAAACCCATGCATATATGGTCACCTTATCTTTGATAAAGGAGGCAAGAATATACAGTGGAGAAAAGACAGCCTCTTCAACAAGTGGTGCTGGGAAAACTGGACAGGTACATGTAAAAGAATGAAATTAGAACACTCCCTAACACCATACACAAAAATAAACTCAAAATGGATTAAAGACCGAAATGTAAGGCCAGACACTATCAAACTCTTAGAGGAAAACATAGGCAGAACACTCTATGACATAAATCACAGCAAGATCCTTTTTGACCCACCTCCTAGAGAAATGGAAACAAAAATAAACAAATGGGACCTAATGAAACTTAAAAGCTTTTGCATAGCAAAGGAAACCATAAACAAGACCAAAAGACAACCCTCAGAATGGGAGAAATTATTTGCAAATGAAGCAACTGACAAAGGATTAATCTCCAAAACATACAAGCAACTCATGCAGCTAATATCAAAAAAAAAAACAACCCAATCCAAAAATGGGCAGAAGACCTAAATAGACATTTCTCCAAAGAAGATATACAGATTGGCAACAAACACATGAAAGAATGCTCAACATCATTAATCATTAGAGAAATGCAATCAAAACTACAATGAGATATCATCTCACACCGGTCAGAATGGCCATTATCAAAAAATCTACAAACAATAAATGCTGGAGAGGGTATGGAGAAAAGGGAACCCTCTTGCACTGTTGGTGGGAATGTGAATTGGTTCAGCCACTATGGAGAACAGTATGGAGGTTCCTTAAAAAACTACAAATAGAACTACCATACGACCCAGCAATCCCACTACTGGGCATATACCCTGAGAAAACCATAATTCAGAAAGAGTCATGTACCAAAATGTTCATTGCAGCTCTATTTACAATAGCCAGGACATGGAAGCAACCTAAGTGTCCATCAACAGATGAATGGATAAAGAAGATGTGGCACATATATACAATGGAATATTACTCAGCCATAAAAAGGAACGAAATTGAGTTATTTGTAGTGAGGTGGATGGACCTAGAGTCTGTCATACAGAGTGAAGTAAGTCAGAAAGAGAAAAACAAATACCGTATGCTAACACATATATATGGAATGTAAAAAAAAAAAAAACTCAGAGGAACCTAGGGGCAAGACAGGAATAAAGATGCAGACCTACTAGAGAATGGACTTGAGGATATGGGGAGGGGGAAGGGTAAGCTGGGACGAAGTGAGAGAGTGGGAAGCAGCCACATGGCACAGGGAGATCAGCTCGGTGCTTTGTGACCACCTAGAGGGGTGGGATAGGGAGGGTGGGAGGGAGGGAGATGAAAGAGGGAAGAGATATGGGACATATGTATATGTATAACTGATTCACTTTGTTATAAAGCAGAAACTAACACACTATTGTAAAGCACTTATGCTCTAATAAAGATGTTAAAAAAAAAAAAAAAGAGGTTACATAATTCCCCCCAAACCATCCAGCTAGGAGCTGGGGGAGCTGTGGACCTGGCAGCCTGCCTCGATCACTCTGTGACTTGGACTACCTCTCCCCAAAGACCATTCACGGACCCAGATACACTTCCCTTTTTGTGGATGAAAAGCCTGAGATCCAGGGAGTTTAAGTAAGTGTCTGAAGTCACACAGCAAGTTAGGAGCAGGGGTAAAATTCAAGTCTTACTGTCCCCTGTGTGTCCTGGTTCCTGAAGAAAGACTAAAGAGGTGGGCATCCAATCCATAAGACAGTATTAAATGCTCTCCTCTCCCTTCTGGCTCTCTAGAAGCAAGATGACTGACATGTAGCCCAATTCTGAGCGTCAGCTGGCAGTCAAGCTCCCCTGCCCCTCAGGTTCTGACATGAAGGTGATGGCCCTTATTTGTACCTATGGTTAATCCGTGTCCCTTTTCTAGGATACTTAAGCTTGCCTTGGCTGGGAAAAAACCAACCAGGTCCGTCCCAGATGTCAGAGTCACGGACTGGTTTTAAGTTCTCCTGGGGGCTTAATAAAAGGTGGTGGTTTGGGTAACGTTTCTGTGATCGGCCCTTCTGTTAATACTTATCTAGCTAATGTATCTTCCAAATGGCCTAAGCACAGCGTTCAGGGCATTACAGAGCTTTCGTGATATTGTTCTACATATGGTATTTCTGCACCATATTTTTTTTCCCTTTCTACTTGCATAAATTATTTTACAATGAAGGTCGTGATGCGGAGGGAATAGAGACGGGAGGAAAGGTTAGGATTTCACAGGACCCAGCCTGAGGCATTTTTGGAGCCCAGAGGGAGCCAGGCCTCACATTCTTGAACACGGCGGGGTGGGAACGGGGCGGGGAACAGGAGGATTGAAGTTGAGTGAGCCGAAGAGGCCTGTGGCTGACAAACACCAGCTGTGCTGAGTACATATCACATCCTGGCCTGGCAGACGTCTTCTCCTTCAAAACGACACAGGCCATTAGCAAACTCACCCCAAAAGGATATGCCAGGAGTGGATGCATGAAATTCCTGCTGATACCCAGGAATCCCCAGATCGAAGCAGTCCTCCCTGCCCTTATCAGAACAGCTGAGATAACCGTACTCAGGGTGGAATCTGAACACCAGGAAGAAGTTCTGCCTTACAAATACCAGGAACCAGATCCAGGCCCTGTGTTTTATGAATTTCCTCATTCCTCATAGCTGAATGCTTGCTCTGTGCCAGGAATAGTGCTAGGTGCTATAGACACAGGATGAATAAAATACAGTCAGCGCCGGGAGGGAACTCCCAGCCTAATGGAAGATGCAGATGGCACCTAAGCAACTGCAAATATACAGTGTGGTGAGTGTGTAGACAGAATGCAGCCAAGAGTGGGGTGGAAGCTTGGGGGAAGGGCCCAGGATCCATCACGGCAGTGGGGAAGGCTTTTGGAGGATCAAGCTTGAGCTACATCTTACAGGATGAGTGAGGGGAAGCCAAGCAGAGAGAGGTGGCATGCAAAGTCACAGGACATGTTTCTTTGTGGATATGTATGAGGCTTTCTCTGAGATGTATACCCAGGAGCAGAATTGCAGGGCCATAGGGTATAAATACCTTAATTTCACTCAGAATATGTCTGACTCTCCCAAACAACAAAATTTCTACAGCTGTGCACGAGGGTATCCATCCCCCCACATCTGCACAAGAGTTAATATTTTCCAACTTACTATTGTTTGCCAGTCAGGTGGGGTATAAACTGGTACCTCACTCCAATGTGCATTTCTGTGCTTTCTTGACGTTTTGAGTGCTTCCTAAGAAATTTATTAGCCGTTTGGGTTTCTCTTGTGAATTCCCTGTTCACAGTTTTTGCTCATTTTCTATTTTGTTTTCCTTTCTTTTTCTTGCTGACTTATAAGAATTACTTGAATAACCTACTTATTAGTCACTTGCTAGGTTTTAGATTTTGCCAAAGTCTCTCCCCCAATTTGTCATGCATCTGTTAAGGTTTTTAATGGTGCACTTCAATGAGTGCAATCCTGATATAAATCCATTTGTTTCTCTCCTTACGGTTTGGGCTTTTGGGGTCTTACTTAAGAAATAATTCATGACCCCAAACTAAAAACAGCAACAGCAACAACAACAAAACCTTAGTTTTTAGTCTTAATTTTCAAACCTAGGTCTTTAAATCATTGGAATTTATTTTTATTGAAAGAATGAGGTAAGGACTCTATTTTCTCCTGCATAGGAAGTTACTATTTCTAACGTAAATTACTAAATGATTCATCCCGTTCCCCAATGATTTGTGATGCTGACTCTACCATATACCTGTTGGGAGACAATTCTTCATGTGGCTCCTGCATTTCTGCACATCTTGTGATCAGAAGCTATGACAGATTTGTTTGCAATCATCTTTTTGAGGATATTTATATAGCGATCATTAGAAATCAAGATGGTATCTCCATGCAGAGCAAAGAATAGATTTGTTTTTTATATATGTACTGCCCAGTATAATAAAGATAATATCACCCTCTGGGGCAAAAGACAGTACTCTTACTGACCATTATGAAGATCTGGGTTCCTTAAGCTAGGAGTTCCTCTCTTGTCCCTTAACCCACTGTGCGTGTGCAGGCATCACCCGGATCTCTGCATGTCAGCCTATAGGAATTGGGACCTAGGGAACCAGTCCCAACAAGTGCTGATACTCTGACTACTGCTATCTTTAAAGTGTTCCTTACCTTTGATCCAGGGATCTCAAGTTCTGGCAACAACCCTGAAATTGTATTTGTCTTTTTTTTTTTTTTTTTTCTTTTACACTAGTACCAACTATTTTAACTACCATAACTTTGTAATGAGTCTTGATGTCTGGTAGGCCAAGCTACTTAATCAGGATGTATTTTTTAAAAAAATATATACCATTATATTCAGTTGTCTAAAAATATATTTAGGAGTTTTGCATCCATCTGGACCACTGTGTAGATTTTGGTGTTTTCTCTGAATGAGATGGAGAATCACCATAGGCTTTCCAGTGGAGGGATGACAAAATCTGATTAATATGTTTAGAAGGGTCATTCTGTCTGCAGTTTTGAAACTAGAGGATAGCTCACAAGGATGGAAGCAGGGAGAAAAGTTAATTAGCCTACTGTCTTTTCAAATCTAGCGACAAAATGATGCTTTGGAGAAGGGTGGCAACACTGAAGGGGATGAGGAGGCTGGATGCTGGGTCTATATTAAAGATCAGGCCTTTAAACAGGAAGTTCTGCTACACTGAGTGTTGCATATGAGAGGAATAAAAGGAATCAGGTTGTTGATTTTAGCAAGTCGAAGGACACAGTCGCCATTAAATGCCATGGAGAGCCATGCAGGTATAGCAGAAGGTGGGGAAAAAGGTGTGGGGAGTGGTGGTTATTGAAATGCGTTTACTCTGGGCCACAGTGAGCATACTGGGGAGTTAATGAACTTATTGTAAGGACTTGAGGACCTGTCTTGAGGTTAAGCTTCTATAAGCACTGCCTGAAACCTGGCTCCAGAAATGGTCTGATGAGGGACCTACCATGCCGCTGGTGCTCCGTCATCACTATATCCTAGATATAATAGGATTTCCTATTTGCCGCCATCACAAATGCTATCAGCTCCATGCCACTTCTGTACCCAAATGCAACTGTGCAGTCACTGCTGCTACTACAACCTCCTGAGAACTTTCAGCCTCCACCCTCACCAGCAAACACAGATTCTGTTCTGAGTTTCTTTCCTCCAGTTTCTCATCTCTAAATCTAACTCTCCAGCAGGTACCTCTGATTGGAGGAGTCACATGCTTGTGCTAGCTGCAAAGGAGGCTGGGTAAGCAAGTATTCTCACTTCTCCCTTGAGAAGACAGAACTCATCATGCAGTATACTTAGGAAGCAAAACAAGGGTATTCAGAAGGTTCTGGGCCGCTAGAAAATGTGACAAGTAACTGTTAAGAGTTCTTGGATCACCTTTATTTCTCCAGTTTTGCTGCTTTTGTCTCTTCTTTTGGGTTTTTTTTTTTTTTTTTTTTTTCTCAAATGATGGGTTTTTAAAATTCATCCATATTTTTTATGTACCCGTGGATTCTCTTTTTTATTGCTGAGTATGATTCCATTGTATGAATATACCATAATTGGTTTTGGGGGTTTTTTTAGGTTGATGGGCATTTGGGTTTTTTCAGCTTGAGGGCAATTATGCATAAAGCTGCTTTAAACATCCTTGTAGAAGGATTTGTGTAAACATGTTTTTATTTCTCTTAGGTAAACGCCTAAGAGTGGAAATACTGGGTTATTGGATAGGGGTGTGTTTAGCTTTGTACGGAACCGCCAGATCTTTGTTCAAGCTGGCTGGACCATTTTATGTGAGAGTCCCAGTTGTGCTGCATCCTCACAAACACTTGATATTCCCAGGATTCAAACGCGGGTCTGTATCATTCTGGAACACATCTGCCTGGAGCTCTTTCTTGCCCTTTGGCAGCAGGATCTGTGTGCCCTTTGCCATCAGAACACCTGTTTATTTCTGAACGAGAGGAAGTTTACTGTAATACTTATTCTTGGGCTGACCTCGGTCAAGTCCCTTCCCTTCCGTAGACTTCAGTTTCCTTTTAATGACTAGAAGCTTTGGAGAAGGTGATTGTTTATCTTCCTTCCAGTGGTGACATTTTCCTGTGAGCCTTTCCAATCTCTGTTCTTTCTTGGTTTCCTTTTCCATCTGTCACTTGACACCGTACGATTGATTACATTTCTTTAACTGCCTTGGAAAACAGCTTGTATTTTTTTTTTTTAAAAAAAGGCTTTAAATAAAATAAAGCTTCATTTTGCTAATGAATTTGAGAAGAAAAGTGGAAGGGAATGTGACAGTTCTTGAACACCTACTCTGAGCCACACCCTTATGGAGACAGTTGCTCATTCAATTGTTGAGAGCATATCGTGCAGCTCTTCTGAGTGATGTTTTGACCTGAGCTCCGTTTCCTGTCCACTGGACCGCTCTTCCCCCAGCCAGCCCTGTGGCTGTCTCTCTTGCCTCATGCCTGCCTTGTTTTGTTGCCACCTTCCCAGGGAGGCCCAGCCCAGCCTATATATATATACATATATATATATATATATATATATATATATATATATATATATATATATATATATATATTTTGTGCGGTACGCGGGCCTCTCACCATTGTGGCCTCTCCCGTTGCAAAGCACAGGCTCCAGACACACAGGCTCAGCGGCCATGCCTTATGGGCCCAGCCGCTCCGTGGCATGTGGGATCTTCCCGGACCGGGGCACGAACCCGTGTGCCCTGCATCGGCAGGCAGACTCCCAACCACTGCGCCACCAGGGAAGCCCTCTTATATATTTTTTCCTTCCCTTCTCCACTCTCAACTATAATTTAAACTCCGTGAGGTTAGGAATATTTGTCCCTTTTGGTCACTGCTGTATCTCCTTTCCTAGGCACACAGCAAGTAATCAATCGATGCTGAGTGCATAAATGAATACATGAATGAATGAGAAGAAGAAACAGAAGTTCTGAGAGGGATTATCTTGTCCAAGATGACCCTGGTAGTAAGCCACAGGCCTGGGGACACAAAGTTGAATGAGGCCTGGTCACCGCCCATCTAAGCTGACAGAACAGCCTGGTGGGCAAGATGGTGACCAGCTGTGATGACATCTGAAGGCTTTTGGTCTCTCTCTCTGACTGAAGCCATGCCAGTGCCCTGGATTATTTCAGTATCCATGGGAATTCACAGCACACAATTACTGTTTAAGGTACAGATCACAGCATGCTACCTTTGCCTAAAATATTTTGTGGGGTGCAGTGCAGCATAGGTGCCACGGATAGACTCAGAGACCCTGGATGACCAGCCCTTCCGACCTGACTTCACTCTCCCAGGCCCTCGCAGTGAGGCCCCAGTGGGGGAGGGTGAGCCTCATCCTCAAACACTCTAGATTTGAGACTCCTTGAAGGGCTCAGAAAGGGTCACGTGACTCCAGCCACTAAGCCCACAGCCACTGCTCCATTGTCTCCCTTCAACCCCTGATACATGACGAACAAGAAGATGCGGTTTGGGTCTGGAAAAAGCCTTTGCTCTGACCTCCCCCTGCCCCTGGCAGTCTCAGGCAGCTCTCTTCCCCTCACTGGGCCTGTTTCCCCATCTGTAGTATTAGGGACTGCACTGTTTCTTTGATTCTCTGAAGGATTCCTGCTAGAGTAGACAGACCCCTGATTTTCAACTCCTATACAATTGTTCTTGTGTTTTCTCACTCTCTCTGGCTATACAATCATGGGACAGTTATTTTCATCTTCTCTGGGTCTCACGTTGCCCATTCATAAAACTGGAGGTGAACACTAAGAAATCCTACCTCGGCACCTAGGTGGGCTGCCCTGGGAGCACAGGATAAGGTATGCAAAGGACACAGAGATGAGAGCAAGCTGCAGACCCGAGGGTTTGTTTGGGGCAAGGCTGAGTCCACAGAAATTCCATCTGCTGGGCAGCGGCCCAGAACGCAGCCCGTGGCATCTGCCTGGGAGACACGCTGGCCCTGCAGTGCGAGAAGCACATCTGCTCGTGCGGGTCCAGGGTCTGGGGCAGGGCGTCCGCGGCCGGCCTCCCCAAACGCAAAGATTGCTCTCAGCCAGGCCTCTCTCTGGCCTCCAGAACCCATCCCGGGCACTGCAGGACCAGTGGCTAACAGCATGGCTAAGGAGGCAGAGAGGAGGGGGAGAAGATCCTGGAGCCCTGAGCTTGCTGTCAATTAAGGCATCTCCCTGCCACAGGGACCGGGCCGCCCAAGAGGGATGTGTGGTGTGTTCCTGGTACAGGAAGTGAGCCGCCCAGGGCCATCTGGGATGTGTTTTCAAGGAAATCTTGAAAACGGCAGCTCCAGCCAGAGGTAAACAGGATTTCATTAAATGATGCCTGGCCCAAGGGACAGGGAGCGGGTCTGATTTCACAAAAGCAGCCATGTCGCCGTGTGATGCTCCTGGCCGCCATTCTGGCCAAAGACATGCCTCCTCGGAGAAGATAAACAGAGACAGTCTGTGTGGCCCCCTCCCTCTGCCTTGGCCTCTGTGTGTGCGGGCACCGGGGGTGCCTCCCGCCTCCCGACACCCACCATTTGTCCAGGTGACCTTTTCCAAACCCCTGGGACCAGCTGCACTTTCACCAGCTGGACTGAAGTTAATCTTGGGATCTCTCTGTTGGGTGAGACATTAACATGCCCTTTTCACTCTTGAAAATCAGGAAATCAAAACTGTGGGCGATTCAGTATGTTGTCTACTGAATCGTGTGTGGTGCAGCTAGGAGGGGCCGGCCTGAGGTGCCAGTCCAGGTCTCGTCACCTGGTGTCTAGTCCCCGGAGCGGCCCCTCAGGACCTGAACCTCCTGGTTGTTCCTCCTACTTCTCTCATTCCTCCCGCTTGAGATGAAGATTCATCACCTGACACCCTGGCTCTTGTGATGGCCCTGAGAGACCCCCAGAACAGGGATTAAACCCATTCTGCTGATACAGAAACAGGGGTCAGTGAAGCTGGTTACCAGCCCACGTCACTTCGCCAGTTTGGGATGAATCTGGTTGCTGATCTGAGAACTCTTCCTTCTCTTGGACAGTGTCAGGCTAAGAGAGCCACACGCTTGCCAGGGAAAAGCGCCAACTAATTTTCTAGATATTAGTTCCTGGGTAAAGCTTTCATGTCCAGGCTTGCTGTCAAACCCTTGGAACAAGTTTTCTCTATCAGCCCTTCTTTTGTAGCTGAGCCTGTGTGCCCTCTAGGCGGGGTTCAGAAAAGGTTTCCTGCTTTAGGTGGTGTGGTCCCTCTGGTCTGTGGAGCTGTGGACCTGGGTCAGAGCACCTGAGCTTTGAGCAGTGTGGTTCCTCATAGCCAACTGATCCTAAATGATTCTCCATACCTCCTGCGGGCAGCCCCTGCACAGGACATCTCTTCTGCAGGGTTCTGCCTGCTTGTGGTGCTCTAGCTGGGTGAAGCACCCCCAGGGCAGCCACAAAAGCCCAAAGTCTGTGGAATGGGCAACCCCTCCCACCCAGAAAGGGAAGCACCCACTGTATGGTCTCCTGGGTTTGGCACATTACGTGACATGCATTACCTTGCTGATCCTCAAATAACCTCAGGATGAAGATGCTAGTTTCCCTATTTCAGAGACAGAAGCTGTGGTTGAGAGAGGTTAAGTAACTTGGACAGGGTCACGTGACTTGGAAGGGGCACAGGTGGACTTGGAACTCAGGCGTGGCCTCAGTATCCACGAACGCTTTCCTGCTCCAGTGACCGCTGGAGAGAAGTGGTCTGGCTCTTCATCCCATGAACACAGAGCCAGGGGAGGGGCCCAGGAACCATGTCTTCAGCCCTAGGAATTCAGCTCTGGGAGGCTTGGGTGCCGTTACTGAGTCCCACCTCTTCTCTTGGGGATGGAGGCCTGAAGCCAAGTAATGGGAAAGGGTTGTTCAGTGTCACAGCCAGGTTGGCTCTCTAAGGGCCAACACGCTCTCTAAAAGCCCACTGGAAGCTGAGTCCCCTCCGAGGCACAGCTGTGGGAGGCTGCAGACAGCAGGGAGCTTGTGCCCTGCCCTCCAGGGCTCCAGAGAAGCAGATTCACAGGAGAGCAGGGTAGGTCTGTGGCTGGGGCCATGGTCCCACTCCTGGGCGGCGCCTCCACCTAACCTTCCCCGGGAGCCCTCGTCTTGCAGCCGTGTGTCCAAGCTTCCTGCACCTTTCATCCCTGTCCTTCCAGTGACGCATGGTCTAGTCCTCACTCCCTCTTCTTTACATGCCGTAACGAGAGAAGCAGCTTAAGAAGTCCCAGGGGAGGCAAGTTAGCTGATAATTGAAAGAGGCGTCTGATTTTAAACACTGAGAGGGTGGCCTCAGCTCTGCCACTTAAGTGGTGGTGGGCCTTTCCCAGCCAACCCTTCCCAACTCCAGGCCCCTTCCTCAGCCACCCTATGGGTGCGGGGACTTAGAACAGGAACACTGAGCTCCGGGAAGAAAGCTTCATGAGGATATCTGAGCATCTTGGGATCCCTTGTAGCATATTATTCTCCTGCTAAATACCACCTAAGACTCCTCAAGCACTAGGATAAAGCACTGAAAGTCCCAAGCACGTTTCCAGTCTCTTTCCGCATGGATTCCTTCTCACCACACTGGGCTATTGTTGCCCCATTGTGTGAGTCTCTGATGAAAAGAGGAAAAAATCAATCAAAAGCATTGTGAGCAACAGCTGCTTCTAAGGGGTATGAGTGTCTATGAGCATGTGTGCAAATGTGAGATCTTGAAAATGGCTGGAGGTGACCAAAGGTAGCTGGTAGTTGCACAGGAGCACAGGTAGAACACAGGGAAAGCCATCCTGTCTGGCGGGGGATGGGGCGTTGGAGGGGGAGTTGTTAATTCATTCAATAACATCTTCACTGAGTTCCTACCATGTTCCAGGCAGTGCCAGGGGCTGGGCTAAATGATGAGCAAAGCAGAAACATCCTTGCTTTCTCAACTCTTACAGCCTGGTTGGGAGGCAGACAACTACACACGTCTATATAATAACAAGATGAGAAAATGCTAGAAAGGACAGTACAGGCTAATGTGAGATAAACATGAAGGAGAAGCTAAACTAATCTGGAGAAGAGGATTCCACGAGAAAGTGATCTCTGAACTAAACCCTAAAGGATGAGAAGAAGGTAAATAGGAGAACAGGAGAAGGAGTAAGAACGTTCTTGCCAGAGGACACGGCTTGTACAAAGGCCCTGTGGCAGGGCGGAGCATGGCACAATGGGTGGGCGGAAAGAAGGCCAAGGTCACTGAAGCTTAGTGAGTGGGGGAATGAGTGAGACCAGCTGAGCGTGGAGAGGATGGAGGACACTGTAGGACAGGTTAGGGGTGGTCCTTCCTCATAAAAGCAACTTGAAGCCATCAAACAGTGTGAAGCAGGGAGCAATCCTCAGACCTGTGTTTAGGAAGGTCCTCCTGAGAGCTTTGGTGGATGAGGGGCGGGAAACAGGGACAGGCAGATGAGAAAAGACGACAACTGTTTAGGAGGACTTCGCATTATCTATGCAGAAGAGAGATGGCAGTCACTTGGTCAAGAGTGATGATGAGAGAGTTGGGGAGAAATGGATGGATTCAAGAGATGCTTAAAGGGTCAGGTCAACATGACCTCGTGAAGGATTTTTTTCCTTTTTTTTTTTTAATTGAAATATAGTTGATTTACAAAGTTGTGTTAGTTACTGCTGTATAGCAAAGTGACTCAGTTATACATGTATACATTCTTTTTCATATTCTTTTCCATTATGGTTTATCACAGGATATTGAACATAGTTTCCTGTGCTCTATAGTAGGACCTTGTTGTTTATCCATTCTATATATACCAGTTTGCATCTGCTAATCCAAACTCCCAGTCTATCCCTCCCCTGCCCCTCCTCCCCCTTGGCAACCACCGGTCTATTCTCTATGTCCATGATTCTGTTTATGTTTCACAGATAGGTTCATTTGTGTCATATTTTAGATTCCACATATAAGTGATATCATATGTTAGTTGTCTTTCTGTCTCTGGTTTACTTCACTTAGCATGATAATCTCTAGTTGCATCGACCTGGTGAAGGATTTTATTGGGAGGGGTGAGGGAATAGGAAATATCTAGGCTGAATGGACCCCATTGCCATTAATGGGAATAAGAAATAGTGGTCATGGTCACCCTTGTTCTGATTTTCTAAATGTGGATGCTACCTCCCAGGAGATTATAGGAGGACAAAAGTTCACATCTGGCTAAGAGATGAAACCAGAATAATATCCAGGTATGGGCAAGGGTTGGAGCCATGGGCAAAATGGCACTGAAATATAAGCAAAGCTGTAGCCATCTGGTCCGCACTCCTTCTGTCTTCCTGCTCTGGCACCGGTCCTGCATGGTGATGCCCACAGGGAGGGGAGGGTGTTGACTGCACGCTCTTGGCCTCAGTTTGGGCACTGTCCCTCTTCCCTCGCCCCTCAGCCCCTTCCTGCTTCTCCCTTCCTGCACTGCACTGTGGGCCATTCCTATGGGGGTCCCGTCCGCCACTCCCCCCCGTGGCAGCTAACTAGTTACATTGACCATCCCACTTAATCCTCCCAGCAGCTCCTGGAGGAAAGTACTAGTCATATGTGTATCCATTTTGCAAATGAAGAAAGTGGAAGCTCAGAGAGATGACTTAATTTTCCCAAGGTCATGCCACTGGCAATGGATGAGGCTCTGGCTGAGCTCCACCACTAATCCCTGCCTGCTTGTCCCTGCTGGTTTCTCAGCCCAATAGCCAGGCTGGGTTTCAGCTGGGGGCATGAGACTGTTCCCCACGGCCTCACCTTCCCCGGACCTTTTCCCTGTGGCCGAGGGTCCCTGGCACCTTTTGCCTCTCATAGTAGGGCTGTGGTGTCCAGCACAGGAAATACCTGGCAAGCACCAGGATCTCACTTCAACTCATTCACTCTAAGCCACTGTTAGGACTCCAACCAATGTCACCCTAACCCATTCCCTTCCTGCCCCATGTCCCTTTTTTTTTTTTTTTTTTTTTTTTTTTTGGCGGTACGCAGGCCTCTCACTGCTGTGGCCTCTCCCGTTGTGGAGAACAGGCTCCAGATGCGCAGGCTCAGCGGCCATGGCTCACGGGCCCAGCCTCTCCGCAGCATGTGGGATCCTCCCGGACCGGGGCACGAACCCGCGTCCCCTGCATCGGCAGGTGGACTCTCAACCACTGCGCCACCAGGGAAGCCCCCCATGTCCCTTTAGCCCTAAACAGCAAGAGACCTGGGACGGAGTGGCGGGAGCACTCTCACCACTGAAGAGCCTCCTGGTTGTCTCAGCAAGCCCCCAGCTCACGGCACCATGGGGGTCCCCAACACTGGGTCCCAGAAAACCCCATTCCCAGAGCCCCACCAATCTGTGGTCCATGTAGACCTCATCCCCAGCCCATGACCCACACGGACTGGAGCCCTGGGCATGCATCACCCCAACTTGGATGTCAGTTTGGACCCAGCACCTCCTCTCTCTAAACTTAAGTTCCCAGACTGGAGAAATCATGAGTTTAGTCTAGAGGAGTGCAAAGGTTCTTTCCATCTCTAAAATTCTGTGATTATGTCTGGAAAATTACCAGAAAATAGCACAGCACATCCCATTCCAAATAAATCAAGAAGGCTACGGGCACTATCTAAACTCCTCATCACACCTTTTTGACAAATTCCTTGTTCCCTCTAAACAGTAATTCAATGAAAATGTCACAGGGACAGAAACTTTCATCTGTTTGGGTTCCTTCTCTATCCGCAGTGCCCAGGCCAGTGCCTGACACGTGTTTCGATAAATATTTATTGGTCAACTGGATGCATTAGTTTATTAGGGACACTGTAACAAAGTACAACAAGTTACATGACTTAAAACGACAACTATTCGTTCTCTCATAGTTCTGGAGGTGAGAAGTCCAACATCCGGATGTCGGCAGACCGCGCTCCCTCTGGCGCCTGTGGGGGAGAATCTTTCCTGGCCTCTTGTTAGCTTCCCGAGGTGGAGGCTGTCAGTCCTTGGGGTTCCTCGGATTGTAGACGCATCCCTCCAATTTCTGCCTCTGCCGTCACATGGTCGTCTTCTCCCTGTGTCTCTGTCTTTTCCTTTCTTATAAGGACACAAACCATACTGGATTTGGGCCCCACCCTAATAACCTTACCTTGACTTGAGTATCTCTGCAAAGACCCTTTTCCCAAATAAGGTCACATTCACAGATACTAGGGGTTAGTACTGCATTACATATTTGGGGGGACATGATGCAACCTGTAACACTGAATAGATACCAAGAATGTCCTGGGATATTCCATTCCTGACTTCTGTTTCGGAAGGGCTCCTGCTGGAGTGGGATCCTTGCCACTTCACGGCTGAGCCAGTGTTTCCTTTTCAGGAGCCAACACAGACTGGTAGTGGTGACGGTGGGGGTGGGGTGTCTTCTATTTCTAGATCCCTAAGTCTGGGAGGAATTTGGGGCCCATCTGGGCCTCCCCCTCATGTTCCAGCAGAGGAAAACTGAACCAGGGGAGGGACGGGGCTGGCTCCTGGTGCCAGAGGAAGTAGGTTAAGCCTGCCCCACTTCTCCTTGGTCATCATTTACAATCTGCCTGCATTCGAGAAGGGACTTAAAGGAGACTGAGAGGGAGCTCGTGTGGTTGCCTCAGTTTGAAGCCGTGAACCACGCTGTATCTGGGGTGGGCTTGTGAAGGAGGAGTTAGAATGTACGTGTTCAAATTAAAGGATTCTGGGGCTCTGTGAGGGTCCCTTTGTGACTGATTCAGTGAGGTGTCTGTCAGCCCCCCTTGTGTGCTGGGGACAGAGGCTGCTGGAAGAGGAGATGAAGCACAGAGAAGAGACAGCAGACACTACAGAGGGCCTCCAGGTTGACTCCAGGGCCCTGGGCTCGTCATGTCGGGTGTGTTGGAAGGGCCCGCTAGGGGTTTATTTGCCTGGTGACTGCAATTGTTTTCTATCGCTGTCATAAAAACGACCACAGCTTAGGGGCTCGAAACAACAGGAGTTTATCAGCTGACAGTTCTGTGTGTCAGAAGTCTAGGTGAGCTGGGCTGGGTTCTCTGCTCCAGGTCTCACAAGGCCAAGGTCAAAGTGTCGAATGGCCAGGGCTCTTCTCTGGAGGTGCTGAGGGAGACTGTGCTCCCAGGCTTATCCAGGTCGTTGACAGAGTTCTGTCCTTTGTGGCTGCACCACTGAGCTCCTGTTCCCTCCTGGGGGTGTGGGAACCTGTCTCAGCCTGTTAAGACCCCCTGCATCCCTCGTCCCATTGCCCTCTCCGTCTTCAAAGCCAGCAATGGTACAGCGAGTCCTTCTCATGCTCCAACCCCTTTGACTTCTTCTGCCTCAATTCTTCTGTCTCCACTCGAGAAAGTTTTCTGCTTTTCAGGGCTCATGTGATTAGATCGGGCCCACCCAATTAATTCAGATACTTTCCCTGCTTTAAGTCCATGACCTTAATTATGCCTGCAAAGTCCTTTTTGCTGTGTAATGTAACCCATTCACAAGTTCCAGTGATTAGGGCATGCACGGCTTTGGGGGACCCTCTGTCTCCTGGGATCCCACTCACCCTAAGGGAAGAGGGAGCCTCAGGGGCTAGAGGGAGATCTGAGTCTGAGTACCACTTGGGGCCTCCCACTCAGCTCAGCCCAGCGTCTTGAGGAAGGGGGTGAAAAAAATGGGGGTAGGGGATCAGCTGTGAGTGGAAGTAAAAATGCATGAGCTATTTCTACAAAAATTTTCATTAAGTTGGGAGCACTTTGCAACATCTCTATGAAAGTGTGATTCAGAAAATGCGATAGATATCTTTTTCCCTTTAGCACAAAATAATACATTTTCTCCTGCTGCACAGGGGCTTAAGAAGGGCATAGCCCAACGTGGCGCCTCAGTACTGGCCAGCTTGCCTGGTGGCTGGGTGCTTGGCAGTGCAGGTAGCAGCGCCAAGGGCAGAAGGTAGTGCCGGATTCCAGGCAAGCACAGGAAGACTTCCCCCTGGGCAGCTTTGATAGGTGGGCCTTGGGAACAGTGGCTGTACTGAGAGGTCTTCGTGGAGCCTTTGGGACAAGGAGTCCCTTGGAAGGAGACCTTCTTGGAAGGGCTGGATAAAAATGGAGCTAATGTGACCATCACAGACTGGTGGAGGATACTGCTCTGTGTGTGTGTGTGTGTGTGTGTGTGTGAATATAGTTATATGAGTATAGATTTATGTAACCACCATCACAATTAAGATACAGAACAGTTCTATCACTCCCCCCACCAAATTCCTTGTGCTGCTGCTTTTTTCAACGCTCCCACCACCTGTATCCCATGTGACCCCTTATCTGTTCACCACCCCTATAGTCTGCCTTTTCCAGAATGTCATATAAGTGGAATCAGACAATATGTAGCCTTATGAGGTGTCTTTTCACTCAGCATAATGCCTTTGAAATGCACTCATGCTGTGACATGCGTTAAAAGCCCCTTCTTTTTTTTTTTTATTGCTGAGTAGTTAGTATTCCAGTGTTTGAATGGACCACAGTTCGTTTATCCATTCACCCACTGAAGGACATTTAGGTTGTTTCCAGTTTGGGCAGTTATAAATGGAGTGCTATTTGCATGAACACGTTTTTATGTCTCTTGAGTAAATGCCCAGGCATGGGATTGATTGTTGAGTTGTATGGTGTGTGTATGCTTAACTTTATAAGGAACTGCCAAACCGTTTTCCAGAGTGGCTGTCCCATTTTGCGTTCTCTCCAGCAGTTATAGAGTTCCAGTGGCTCCGTATACTCACCAGCATTTGTGGGAATTTGTTTGCTTTTTGTTTTGCCATTCTAACAGATTCTGATGGTATCTTGGGTTTTTATTTTATTTTGAACTTCATGGAGTTATTTGCCATCTGTGTGTCTTCTTTGGGGAAGTGTCTGTCTCAATTGCTTGCCCAATTTTTTATGGGGTTGTTTATGTTCCTTCTGTTGAGCTTTGAGAGTTATTTGTATATTCTGGATACAAGTCCTTTGTCAGATATGTGGTTTACGAATATTTTCTCCCAGTCTTTTCATTTTCTTTCTTTCTTTTTTTGGCCACACCATGTGGCATGTGGAACTTCCCTGACCAGGGATCGAACCTGTGCCCCCTGCAGTGGAAGCACAGAGTCTTAACCACTGGACCACCAGGGAAGTCCATCTTTTCATTTTCTTAACAGTGTCTTTTGTAGGGAAAAAGGTTTTAATTTTGATGAAGGCCAATTTATCAATTTGTTTCTTTTATCAGTGATACTTTTGATGTCATAGCTAAGAACTCTTTGCCTGACTCAAGGTCATGAAGATTTTCTCTTCTGTTATCTTCTAAAAGTTTAATCATTTTGCATTTAGATCTATGATCCATTTTATATAAAGAATGTGTGAGGTTGTTTTTTTGTTTTGTTTTGTGTTTTGCAATGGATGTCCCATTGTTCCATTGCCATTTCTTGAAAAGATAATGCTATCTCTATTGAATTTATAAAAAATCAGTTGGTCATATTTGTGTCTATTTCTGCATTATTTATTCTGTTTTATTGATCTACATGTCTGTCCCTTCACCAATGTCCTGCGGTTTTGATTACTAGCACTTTAAAATTGAGTAGTGTCAGTTCTCCAAATTTATTTATTTTTTAAAAGCTGTTATGGCTATTCTAATTCTGGTTCCTTCTTCTATAAATTTTAAAATCAGCTTGTCCATTGCTATAAAAAATTCTGCTGGGATTTTGATTGGAAGTACACTAAATCTATAGAACAATTTGGGGGAGAATTGACATCTTAACTATATTGAGTCTTCCAATCCAGGAATACAGTAAGTCTCTCCACTTACTTAGGTGTTATTGCTTTCATAAGCATTTTGGAGTTTTTATCATGCAAGTCCTGAACATGTGTTCTTAGATTCATAGCTAAGTATTTAAATCTGGGGGAACTTTTTGTACATCATATTGGTTTTTAAAATTTTAGCTTCCAAGTGTTTATTGCCAGCAAATAAAAATATGATGGATTTTTTTTCATGTTGACTTTATGTCCTGCAACCTTGCTAAACTCAATAATAAGGTTTGTTTTTGTTTTTGTTTTTAGATCTTTTGGGATTTTCTGTGGTCGTATTGCCTGTGAATAGGGATAGTTTTATTTGTTCCTTTATAATCCATATGCGTTTTATTTCTTTTTCTTGCCATATTGCACTGTGACTTCTAGTAAGATGTTGAATAGCAGCTCTGAGAGTGAATAGCTTTGCCTTGTTCTCTGTTTTAAGGGGAAAGCATTCAGTCCTTCATTATTAAGTGTGATGTTAGCCATGAAATTGTTGTAGATACTCTAAATCAAGTTAAGGAGGCTCTCCTCTAATCATAGTTTGCTGAAATTTTTATCACAAATGTACATTGAATTTTGCTAATTTTTTTCCTGCATCAATTGATATGATTGTGTGCCTTTAATTACTTAATCTATTAATACTATAGCTTGTGTTGAATAGTTTCCAAAAATTGAACTAATCTTGCATTCCTGAGATACACCCCATTTGGTTGTGGTATATTATTTTTTAATATATATTGCTAGATTTGATTTGCTAATATTTTGTTGATTATATTTGCCTGTTCGTGAGGGATGTTGGTGTATAGGTTTCTCTGTATGCACCTAACCCTAGCCCTAACTGCCCTTCCGCTCCCTGCTCTCAAGCCCTTCATCTGAACATGGCAGGCACAAGACTTCAGACCTTGGAGAACTCCCCTTGTTGGGATTTAAAAACAAAACCATAGAATTTCCTAGAATTATTTTCCCTCAATAGAATAAAAGTTCCAGGAGAGAAAAGTATTTCCTTTGGACCCTGCACTCCGTTTAAGTCAAATAAACATCTGTCAAGGAGGAACAAGACAGAATTCCTTGTGATCAGATGCTCCTGGTTCTACAGCAATTTATCAAAGCCCTTCTCATCAATTAGAGAAATATTTGAAAAATCATCACAGCTCCTGCAAGCGCCTCATGTATAATTCAAAGCAATGGCTCCAGATGGAATGAGGAAGCCACAGAAGCCAGCATTGCCTTTTGAAGGTAAACCTGCCCATCGTCCCTTTCATCTCAAACCTAGGAACAAACTCCGGGCCCTCGAAAATTACGTTTCTACTGAAGTGTAGAAATCTTAAGCCTGAAGTGTAGACACTTCCTCTGCCTCCCAGTGGGCCTCCTCTAGGGGAAACCATTTCTCAGTTCTTGGAAACTGGGTGTTCCTGTGAGATTAAGGCAGTGAGAAGTGACCCCTCTCATGCGTGCAGCATTCTGCTTTCTTTAATCGCAGCCTCCAGTACTGAGTGATTCCAAGAGGGCTGCAAATAAAAAAAACAACCGAACAAGTGATCAAGTGATCACCATGTGAAAACCACCCTCACTTTTCTTATTTCATTTGCCATTCTCATGAGTCAGGTAATATCTTGAGTTTATAGATGAGAAGACTAGAGCAGAGAGGTGGAGTGACTTCCTCAGGGTCACACAGCAAATTCACAGTGAATAGTATTTGTACCTTAACCACCAGACACTGCCTCTGTGGGTATAAAACCCAAATTTTCATTTTGATTCTGTTGTTTGATTGAACAATGTGGAGACTAAGTGGGAAATTGATCATTTTTTTTCATTGAAATTTGGTTTGGAATAAAAAGTCTGAATTTAAAAATACCAAATATGTTTTGCTAAGTACAGTGGCCATATTGCTTATATTATTTAAACCACTCCACCCCTGAACTGTATTTAACAGTTTCAATTGATTTCACTTCTGAATTGCACGAATGGCATGTAGAGCCCACGTGATTTAAGACCCCAACACCACCAGCTCAGGGCACTTTAACAAGAGACGACACAGGGAGGACTGTAGGAGACATATCTCTGTACTGTGGAGGAAACACTTCCTTTGGATTTGACCTAGAAGTTACTCTTCTTAGTTACTCTACTTGCTCACACCTGGTCTCCACCTGCCCTTGCAATATGGCAGCAACAGAGGTGGCTCTGAGTGGGACACGTGGGCTCTGTAGGATTCCTTGTGCAGTGGGTCAGTGGGGACTAACCCTCTGCAGGGTATGTGCAGAGGCAGGTGGATGGTCCTCCTCAGCTCTGTGCTCTAGGAGGTATCTAGAATACTGTATTCTAGAACACCAGAAATACAGCAGGTGAAGACCAGAATTCTAAGTGGTTCTAAGGGCAGAAAATGGGCATCCTCCTCTATGGGTAAGGAGGCCTTTTGAAGGCAGATGAGACAGTCCATCCCAGACCAGATGGGCCAGAGACACAAGGGGTGCAGAGAGAGGGACCAGGAGCTACAAAATGCAAGCAGAAATATCCACCTGGGACCAGGTGATCAAGGCCAGCCCCCTAGGAGGAGAGGTGTATGCGGGAGGGGTCTGGCCTGTCCTCACCACTCTGCACCCAGCCCCCAGCCCAGTGTCTAGAACACAGCGGCTGCTCAGCAAGGTGACAGAAGGAGCTCCATCATCACTGCCTGCAGAAGCCGGCCAAGATGCTGCAGTGTGAGTTGGGGGCCCCTCTTCTGAGCTCCCATAACACCCTGGGCTTGCTCATCACCAAAGCACTGTCATGTCACCTTATAACGATCTGATTTCTAGTCTGCTTCCTTCCTAGAACCACTTTTGCATTCCCAGCATCTTCTCTAGCATATGGTGCATATTAAGTCCTGAAGGAAGGAGGGAGGAAGGGTTTCATCAGCTACTTAGGGTTAAGGGTTTCGCCAACAACTGAGAGAGGAGAAGAAATTGGAAGTTAATAGCAGGTCTCACTGTACGTCATCTTGAGGTTGCGGAATATAGTTATGTGGCTGTAAACGCTATAAGGAACCACACGTAGCTCTCCTTCTAGAGTGGAAGCTCAGTCATGCTGTTATTCCACGAGGGTATGAGTCTCAAGACATCAGGGTCTCTCTTGGTTATCACTGTTTCACTAGCTTCTGGCATACAACTTATTATATATAACAACTTAACACAAATTGTTTGAATGAATGAATAAGTCAGCGAGTGAATCGGGTCCTTAGTGTTCTTTATCAAGTCCTGGTTTACTGAGCCTATCTGTGCGTGGTTCTCATGGTCCTCCAGGTCAGCTGCATCCATGATGCTAGGAGTCCATAGCCTGAGGCCCACGGGAGATGCTCAGGCCAGCTGCTCCTTGCCGCATACTGGCTCTTCCCTTGAAATGTTCATCTTCACAGTTAAACCACGTGGGGCCTCCAGGTGGAGGAGGGACCTCTGCTGAATCTAGTGGCCTTCATTATTTTATTAATCTTATTCTAACTTTAGAACAGGTGTGAATGTGAGAATAGTCCTTCCCTTTTCTGGGCCTCATCTTCCCCTCTATGAAAGGAAAAGGCTACCCAAGGTGATCCCAAAGCTTTCCCAGCATTTCAGGCAAAGATGAGGAGGGAGGCGGATGTGGCGACGGCATCCTGGTGTCCTCCTGTGGCAGCTCCACCCCGAGTTCCCAGGGTTCCCAGGGAGCAGTGCGGTTGTGTGGGATGAGCTTCGAGGATGATGTGTGAGTAAGCATGAATTAGCACCCTTGCTTGGGGCCCGCGAAAACGTGTCAGAGACACGGAGGGGGACCTGCCGTCACTGTGAAGACAGCAGACTTCCAGACTAAAGATAGGACCTGCCTCCCGACGGGGAGGGGCTCCCTGCCCCCCTGGGCGGAGGGATGGAAATGAGCTGAACACAGCAGTGTGCGCCCGCTGTCACTTTTGGGGTGTGAAGATACAAGCCATCAGAAAACCCAGCAAAAGCTGCAGGTCCTCTCTCCAGAAAAATGCACAGACATCTGACATTTTGCATCTGATGGAAGGGAGGAGGATGGATTCCTTGAAGTCCATCTCTGAGCTCTGGGACCCCACTAACAAACTCATCCAGAGCAGAGAGATGGGGGAGGGGAGGGGTCCTCGTTCCTAGCTCTCATCTGGGCTCTGCTCCATCTGGCTGTGCCTTCGCTGCTCTGGATGGCCTCAGTCTTGCCATCTGTAAAATGGATGGCCTGGAAGAGGACCATAGTGTGGTCCCTTCCTGGATTCCACCCTAGAATTTGGTTATCACAAGCACACACCCTGAGGGCAGCTCCTGGGTGCTGGGGCCGCTCTCCTAATGGCTAAGCTGAGAAGCAAGTGCGTGGGAGCTGGGCGTGGGGGAGCACCGCTCATGGCGCCTTCAGAACCCACTTTTTCTCTAGCTTTAAACCCAGCCTCCTTCTGACAGTGGACCCACCAGTCAGATGGAGCCTGAAACGCTCTCCTATGTGGAGACGAGAAGTATTCAGACTCCTTCCTTCTCTTTCCCTGGCTCTGTCTAAAACGGCTGGATAATGGGAGTTGGGGTCTCCTTTGGCAGTGTCAGGCATGCCTGATAGAAAGCCGGGAGCGGGTCTCAGCCAGATTTTCAAGGATAGGAGCTAAGGCCTAGACAGCTGTGACCTGGCTCAATCCCACCCGGCCGGGCCTGGGGCCAGACGCCCTGTACCTGGTCTGGAGAGCTCGGGGGCACCCACCGCTCCATCTGAGTAAGAACAAGGAGGTTTCACCTCCCTCCCTGAGCCTGGTCTCCTCTTTCCTCATTGCCTCCCCACTTTTCACCTCCTAGTAACTTCTAGGCTGGGGGAAAGGGGCCTTTGCCCAGAAGGCCAGCCTGAGCAGGAGACAGACTCCCCTGCCCAAGACGATGGCTGTCTAGTCCACGTACCGCCCTGTGGTCAGCCCGCCAGGGGCCTTCCCTCTCCCCCCACACACCCCCCAGCCCTCTATCCGAGCCCCACTCAGAGCTCCTAACCTTGGTGCTTCCTGGGCAGAAGCCTCGTGGTAGCTTTCATTGGGGTTTGCTTCTTGAGTCAGATTATGAGAATCTGACTTCTTTAGATAGAAGCCGTTACTCCCACTCCAAATTACGATGGATTTCCAAGGGTGATCAAACCCCTGGAGCACTGGCTGTCGCATTGCCCTTCCCTGCTGCCTGGGGTCCCCGTGCACCCTCCGTCCCTCCGCCTCTGTACCCTCGGGACCATACGCCCTCCATCCCTCCGCCTCTGTTCCCTCAGCCTTCTCCAACCCTCAGAGCTCCTCTCACCCTTCAAGAAAGCTCCCTACCACCTCCTCTATGAAGCCTTTCCAGACTACTGGAACTGGGGTGAGGTTTCCTTCCTCCGTAAGCCCAGCTGTGTGTCAGGAAGCGGGGAGAATATGGTGCTGAGCCCTGTGCAGCTGCTTCAACAGGGCAGGACCTAGGTCAGTCCCCACAGCAAGGCTTTGGGATAAATATTAACACCCCGCTTAACAGATCAGGAACTGCGTGGGTGCAGGTGGAGTGGGTGGGTTAACTGACTTGCCCAGGATCACAGAGCTGGGAGATAAAAGGGTCTGCATTCAGAGATTGTGTTTTGTCCCACTGTCTGCTTAGCCTCCTGTCCCTGCACCCAGGCTTTCGTTCTTCCTGACTTTCTGTCCCGGCTTGTTTGTGTAGCTCTCCCCCTGCTCTGGGTCCCCCTGTGAACAGAGGCTACTGTGTTCTCCCCTGCTCCCTCCCAGTGCTGTGCAGAGGGCCTGCTCAGTCAGTGTTTGAAGGATTGGATGAAATCTCTCCACTAGTGCTTTGCATTTTCCCCGCACCTAGAGTTGCAGTAATGAAATTTCCACCCTGTGCCATAAATGATTGAAATGTTGAAAATATCACAACCTGGAGGAGACCAGAGCTCTTGAAATTTACAACTAAAACAACGGCTTCTATTTATGGAGCATCTGCTGTGGGATGTGTTTCGAGCGGTTCTCTCTTGACTCTTGACAATCGATTTAGGTGACTCTGGGGTAAGGGCACCTGTGTTTGTGACTGGCCCAGTTCTGACTGGTCAGTGCCCCTGTGTGCCCCTTGTTAGATGTTATAATACCACACCTTCCTGTAAGTCGTGTGCTGTTATGGATGCCCATTTTACAGATGAGGAAAGTGAGGCTCAGAGGGGAGAAGTGAATTACCCAGAGCCACAGAGCCAGACCTCAGCAGAGCTGGGCATTGAAGCCTGGAGTGTTTGTGGCACACACAACTTAACCAGCACACCATCCAGCTTCAAAGCCCAGCTCCCTCCCTTTCCTAGGCTAGGTCAGGCCTTCCCGCTCTCAGCAGGCCTGGGGTCAGTATTTGCATGGGGGTAGGTGGGGGCCCCACCACCACCGACCTCCAGGCAGTGCAGCCCAGCTATTCATGAGAAAAGCACTCCTGCTGGGCCCCAAGTGCTGCCCTCAGAGGGCAGACACCTGCATCAGTGCTGGTGTGCAGGAGGGCCCAGGGCCTCCCCCAGTGCCAGAGGGATCAGTGGTCCCTCTGTTCACATGGAAGAGGAGTGAAGAAGAGACCAACCACTTGGAGAAAGGGATTGCAAATGCTGATCTTTAGTCGGTTGTATTTTGTTAAGTCCACAGGAACAAACCATGGATGTGGGGCCAGGAGGCCCAGCTCCCCATTACTGTGTGATACTGGTCAGGGTGTTTGCACTGCCCAACCTTACTTCCCCAGCTGTCAAGTAAGTCACTTGGGCTGGATGCAGCCCAACGCCCTCTCCAGCTCCTCCTGGGCAAGTTGAGAGTGGGCCCTGGGGTCCGATAGCCTGTATTCAAATGTCAGCCCTGGGATGGGGGTGAGGGGAAGAAAGCGTCCACTTAACTCTTCTGTGCCTGGGTTTCCGCACCTGTGAAATGGGGATAACAATAGCAGTAGATGCCTCGACCGAGCGTTACACATAAAGTGCTTAGAAAAGTCACACGGTGCGTGCTCAGTAACCCTTCATTTTTAGTACTTTACGGCTGAAGTGGTCATTTTAGCTCTGATTCTTGCCCAGCAAGTATTATCTCCCTGATGCAAATGAGAAATGGAAGCCCAGAGAGTAACTTACTCAAGGCCACATGGCTAAAAGAGAGACTGGGTCAGTGCTCAGTTTCCCCAAGGTCGCTGAGCTGTGCTTCCCTCCTCCTGCACACCCGCCTGTTCAAAGAAGGGAACTGGCAGGGAGTTTGGATAGCAGGTGAGAGCAGGCTCTTCTCCAAGGTGGAAGAAGGGTCGGCCTCTGTGCTTCTCTATTGCTCTGTGCTTCTCTATTGCTCTTCCAGTACTGGCAGCTGTGAAGGGGTGGGAAGACTCTGGAGCCTATGCTCAGTGGCCTTTGTCATCAGTCCTGCTTCCTTTGCTTACAAGCTGTGTGACTTTGAGAAGGGTGAGCAACCTCTCTGGGCCTTGGTATCTTCATGAGAAAACTGGGGAGAGCAGCCCTGATCTCTCCACTTACAGGGTCGCTAGGAGCATTAACTAAAATGCTGGATGAAAAGTGCTTCCTCAGTGGCAAAGATCTACCGAGGGCTTCGTAGGGTCCCCACAGGAGACCTTTGGCTCACTCCAATGGTGAACTGAGGAGGAGTTGATAAGGGACTGTTGACAAAAGTGTGGCCAGAGTGGAGGAAAAGCACGGACACGGTGAAGCATGAGCAGCTAGTAGGACTGCGGTGCCCTAAGCACCCCAGGTCTGAAGGCACAGGGAGGGGGCAGTTACGAGAGCAGGGAGGCAGCGAGGGCTGGGACAGGAGCCCCCGTGCCCCCAAAGGGAGGGAGCCAGAGGTCTAATACCCCGACTTCTTTTCCTTCCCTCCCTGGGGTCTCCTCCTGGATGGAGCTGCCCACTGGCTGAACTCAGTGGGGCGCCCGAGAACATGCGGTCAACCTGGGCAGCCGCAGTGCAGATGGGGAGGGCGCAACGGGAGATGTCCCGGGCCTCTCTGAGGTTGCTCCCCTCCTCCCCGTTCTGCCTCTGCGTCCCGTGAGCTGGCTAGACAATAACGGGGCCCACACTGGAGATAGCGCCGTATTCACCTTTCAGGGGGTTTACTGTCAAAAGAGATGTAGCCTCCTTTTTGTGAGAAAAACAATGAAACCTCCATAATTGTTCCAGGAGAAATAAACATGCCAAAATGTTTAAGTACTAATAAAAGTTAAGAATTATCCCAGCATATTTAAGTATAGATGTATTTTTACAGCAGGCAATGAAGGCAGTTGCCAGCAGAATGCATTTCATCCAGGCCATTTAATACTAAACTGCCCGCCCCCTCCTTTGAGGCTTGGATGGGGAGGGAGCACCGAGGAAGGGGGAGTTTGGGGCCTTCACAGTGATGGGAAGAGGGTCCCCTTTCTCAGGAGCAGACCCCATGCAGGACACCAGGCACTGCGCTCCACCCTTTCCGTTGCCCACTGCTCTCCAGTCCTGACCGCAACCGCGGGCAGTACTAGTGTCATCTCTGTTTGAGAGCAGAAAAATCCAAGACACAGGAAGATGAAATAAGCGCCCCAGGCTGCACAGCTGGTGGCTGCTGGAGACGGGATGAGGCAGCCTGACTCAGGAACACACCCTCCGCTCTGGACCATCTCTCAGGGCTACCTGGCCCTGTGCTGGGAACCTGGGATGCACATTCACAGCAGGCTGAGTTCTGGGCCAGCTCAGCTCTTGCCAAGACTATTCACTAGCCTCTGAACAAGTGCCTCAGACTCTGTTCCCGCATGGCTGCCCACCACTACCCCCAGCCTCAGTGCTGCAACTGGAGGCTTCTCTCAGTCTGAGTGTGTGCATGAGTGTGGGTGCCAACCTGAGTCTCCTGGCTTTTAACCCTTCCATAGTTCCCTGTTCCCCACAGGATACAGCCTAAGCCCTTGGGCCATACCCAAGGCTCTGCCCATTTCTCCAGCTCTGTTTTCTGCCCCTCCTTGAGCTCCGAGCTGTAGGTGGACCAGTCATCTTTCGCTTCTCCAAACACAGTGTGCTGTTCTGTGCCTCCTGTGGTCGCTCGTGCATGGACCTCTGTCTGGAATGCCTTTCTATCCTTCCTCGCCTGGCCAACTCTTAGGCACCCTTCCTAGCCCAGCTCATGTACAGGTTTTCCAGAAATCCCTCCCAGAACCTCTGAGTTCAAGTACACATCCCTTGTTCTGGGACCCTGAATGCTCAGCTCTCACCATAGTACATTGGCATTATTTATTGATGAGACTCACTCCCCCAAATGCAGGACTGTATCTTCTTCATGTTTGCATGCAGCACCCGGCATCCGTTACTGGCCTGAAGACATCTTGAGGAAAGACACGTGGCTCTGACTGTGAAGGAGGCCGACCTGCCTTAGCATCTTTGCTCCATGGCTCAGTACCTCTGTGACTCTGAGCAAATTTCTTAACCCCTCCGAGGCTTACCTGGAAAACAGGGCTAGACACGGCCCCCTTATCAGCCTGTGTGAGGAGTAAGTAGAATATCCCTTGTAAACACATCCACCAGAAAGCCGGGCACGTGTTCCATAAATGCTGGCTGAACGTGAGTCTTTAACTGTGAAACTGTTGTGAAACTGCCCCAGCCTCAGGCCCCTCCTCCTTCTGGTGAGTGGGCAGGCGCCCCTCACACACACACAGGCTTTGTCACTCACACAGGCCTTTGCGTCCACTCCTAGTCTTTGAGAACAACCTCCTGAGAGGTACAGGTGCAGAGGGAAGCCAGTGGCCCAGAGAGGTTAGTGCTTTACCCCAGGTCACACAGGAAGGTATAGATGGAGCTAAGACCGCTAACCAGGTCTGGAGCATCCAGGTCACTGCTGTTTCCCAGATTCCCCAGTTCAGTCAGGAACAATCTTCTGTAAGGAGCTGATGACTCCCTTGGAGAAACCGCACCCCCTCCACACCACTCCTTGGCCCACATCTGGTGGAGGACGGGGCTGGCAGAGGTCAGCTGCTTCTGGTTAGAGCTCCTCCAGCCTACTGGGAGCTGCCTGGCCTCGGGCCTCATGAAAAGCCCAGATAACCCCACCCAAAGGAGACATGCCTTGAGTGGACAAGAGGCTCCCTGCTCCCCTGCTCTGCCCACGTACACGGCCATTAGCCCACGTCCCTCCAGCTGGACTCATGGTTCTGGCTGCACCAAGCAAACAGCAGGGTGACCTGGGGGTCCTCACCTTGGAGTGAGCCCTTTGGGAGCCTTGATTTCTTGATCTATTAAAATAAGGGTGTTTCCACTATGAGCAAGAAATGAGACCGTATCCGGTGGTTCAGAAAACTGTAAAATGGTTACGGTTAAGATCATCACCACTAATCATCATCATCGTAGAGAAGAAAGGTAATTCAGGGAATGCTGAAGTCCCTTTGGAAATTAAAACCCTGGAGGAACTTGATTTCTCTGTTAGAAATAACTCATGTCCTATTTTTTTTAGAATTTTTTAGTATGGTAAAATATTTATAACATAAAACTTACCATTTTGATGATTTTCAAGTGCCCAGTCCAGTGGCATTAAGTACATTCACATTGTGGTGCAACCGTCACCACCATCCACCTCCAGAACTTTTTCATCTTCCTACACTGAAAGTCTGTCCCCATTAAACACTTAATACCCTATTTCTCCCCTCCCCCAACCCCTGGCAGTCACTGCTCTACTTTCTATCTTTATGAATTTGACTTCTCTAAGTATTTCATCTGAGTGGAATCATACAGTATTTGTCCTTTTCTTACTGGTTTATTTCACTTAGCATAATGTCTTTAAGTTTTATCCCTGTTATAGCACGTGTCAGGACTTTCTTTTTTATAAAGACTGAGTAATAAGCCAGTGTACGTGTGTACTACCTTTCGTTTATCCATTCATCTGTCAATGGACACTTGGGTTATTTCTACCTTTAACTATTTTTAATAGTGCTGCTGTGAACATAGATGTATGAACAGCTGTTAGAATCTCTGCTTTTACTTATGTTGGATATATAGCCGTCAATGGACTTGCTGGATCATGTGGGAATTCTGTTTCATTTTTTTTGAGGAGCCACCCTATTCAAAGCAGCTGCACCATTTTACGTTCGCATAAGCAGCCCACAAGTGTTCCCGTCTTTCCACATCCTCACCAACACTTATTATTTCTGTTTTGTTTTGTTTTTCAGTACCTAATGGGTGTGAAATGGTATCTCATTGGGGTTTCGATTTGCATTTGCCTAAAGATTAGTGAAGTCGAGTGTCTTTGTATGTGCTTACTGTTCATTTGTGTATCTTCTTTGCAGAAATGTCTATTCAAGTCCTTTGCCTGTTCTGTAATGGGTTTGGTTTTGTTGTTGAGTTGTAACTCACTTCCTATTTTAACATCAAATGAACTGCCGGACTGTCTTTCCATTGGTAGCAGAAATATGTGTGAGTGAATGTGAATATCAGTGGACAGAACACCAGCATTTATGGAAGACTTCTTTTGTTTAGTCCTCATGATAACTGTGTGAAGTAAGTGCTATGACTTTTATGTATGAGGAAACTAAGGTTTCAGAGAGATTAGAGACTCACCCAAGATCATACAGCTGGTGCAAGATAGAGAGATAGAGAGATAGAGAGATAGGGATTGAGGGTTTGGAACTCATCTTGGCACTCATCCCAGTCTATCTCCAAAGTGATGCCCACACTGCCTCCCTGCAGAGGCTGAGCCTCCTAAAACAGCAGGAGGATGGCCGCAGTGACGACCAATCCATTATTGTTATCTGCATTGAAGAGACAGCCCCAGGTGAATGATGTAACCAGAAGGTTCAGAGGAAGGCCCACCATTAATCTCGTGGTTACAAACAATATAGGAAGATTATGCTGGCTTCCAGCCCAGTTAAGTGGACATTTGGATGTTTTCCAAAACAAATGTGGATCCTGTAAATACAGATCAGCTGGTTTGCAGGAAATCAGCGTCCAGATGAAGCCGCATCTAGAGAGATTTTCCAAAAGTCCTACTGCAGAGAACTTGGGGGTGGCCCATTTGGAGCATGTCTCCCCCTTGTGAAATGTTTTTCATTCATTCAAGACTTCCTTGCTGAGGGACTCTGGGTGCCCAGCTCTCTGCCGGACTTGGGCTCATGTGTGAGATGCTGGAGGTGGAGGTGAGATGCTGGTGGTGAATTATGACTCTGGCAACCATCTACCTTCTAGTCTCCAGAACAATGCACCTTCAGGCAGGAACTCTATGACCAGAGATGGGGGGATGCTTACCCGTTGTCACACAGTAAGTTCCCAAGTAGTAAAGCTGGGAAGATGTCCCAAGTCTCCATTAAGTCACTCGACTTTCCCAAATACCCCAAATTTTGGTATTTATACTACTGAATTTTCCAGACTGCTTCTCAGCAAGGGAATTCCCAGAAGGGGTGCAATAATCCTTTGCCAGAATTTATGCCCTAATTTTGGTTTCACAACAAAGTGAATGTAGATAGGTCTCTATTTCTTTCCTCTGGGAGCACATATACAGAGGTTAAGACTTCTTCCCAGGAAAAATTCGAAAACGACATGGAAATGAAAGTGAGTGCTCAGGGCACTAGGTGATTAATTGCCGAACGAGTGGAACAGACAGTGAGTCCTTTTAATCTAATCCTTATCCAGGGTGTATGAGCACGTTCGTCCTCCTTTGTTAACACAAAACCCTGATGGGCTGAGACTTCACTCCATGCACTTTCCAGGAGGCGCATCCAGTGGCTCTTGGTGTGGTTCCCCGGGTTTTATCTTCTCTTTGGGATGGGATGGTGTTGCCACACCAGGCTGGCTCTAGGGATGCTCCTCTCCGAATTAAGCACTGTCTGGGGATGGATTCCACATCTACTTGCTGGTTTCCTCAGCGGAGCTGAGATACGATCCATTTGTCTGAACATCAAGGGTGGACAACGGGGGGTCGGGGGACAGACAAAGATGGAATGAGACGTATGAACTCAGCCCAAGGCTCTGACCCGCCATTGTTGGCTCACCCCCAAGGCTCCTGTCTAGGCCTCATGCTGGAACAGCGGGTTGCTGGCAGCACCAAGGGCTCCCTGACTGGGCTTTGGGCGTCCTCTTGGTGGGGGGTGCCGTGTTGTCACTATGAGCATATAAGTTCCTTGGTCCTTTAGCACAGAAACCAAATCTTAAGTCTATATTAAGTATGATTGTTTAAGTATAATCCTTTTGTGGAAGGAAGGAGGAAGGAAGAAAAGGAAGAAAGGAAGGAGTGAAGGATAAATAGAAATTTTTCCCTTTAACAGAAATCCATGAGATGCATCTGGTCGAACTACATTTGTTGGGAGTGGCAGTTGTTTTTGTCAGTAGAGCCTAGAAGATAGATAGCTACATAGAGAGATAGAGAGATAGATAAAATAAGTGGTCACTTAATGTTTGCTGAGTGAATGAATGATTGAATATTGTGGAGATTTGTGAGTTGCTTACTGAAAGGGAGATTTCCTTGTGGAACCGTATTGGTCACTATTAGTAAGACTGAGGGGAATATGTAGACTAAGGCTTTGGTTTTAAGTCACAGGAAATGCACAAACCTGTGATGACATTTCCACAATAGGAGGCCAGCTTGAATTAAATGTAGTGAAGTCATTCACTATGCGTGATTTCTAGGTCCCGGCCTGCCCAAGATCATCTCTCCCAGTCAAGCCTTTAAATTGCCAGTGACAGGGGTCTTGTCTGAACACAGTCCATGATTCCCCTCTTAACTTTCAAGCCAGAAGCACCGAGGGGTCTCTTTCTTCTAAGTGATATATTCACCGCTTCCTGAACAACTTCCCTTCCAGGAAATCCAGACCTTCCTCCACTTTCCCTCCATCTCCTAGTCCCTGATTCAGAAAATGAAGCTTGAAGAAGGTGCTTGCAAATTGGAGTGAGTAGCTCTGCAGGGTGAGGCCCGACATCTCGCCACATTAACCCTGGGAACTTGGGCCAGGAAATGAGGCTGGAGCCATTAATGCCTAATGATGTTGCATTGTCTTCCAATAACAAACCATCTCACCAGTTGGTTTTATAGGGGACCAGCTGTTGTTAATTGGGGAAGATGAGCATGAAATGACAGCTTTCACACCTGACCAAGAGAAAGCTGCGGCGTCCTGGGGCAAGATGGGAACCGCCTGCTGCAGGCAGGGGGCCCCTGAGCTCTGTCTCAGCAAAGGAGAGGCCTGGGGACGGCCTGGGGCTCCCATTACTCTCACATCTTTAGCAGGCAGAAAAACAGAAAAGAGTGTTGGGTTCATTTAACATCCCACGCCTCCTCCTGCAGCCCGACAACATCACCTTGCCATGCTGTGTCATTTGATTTGCCTGTGCGCGTGTCTCTGTAGCAAGGTGACGGGGGCCTAACGTTGCACAGCCTAGCATCTGGCGTATTCCAGGCTCTGCAGAGGAGGCATGGCCAGGTCCTCTACCACTGATCCCGGCTGCTGCTCCCCGGCCACAGGTGCCCGGACCAGGGATCAGGCTGCCGGCAACTGGTGACACAAGGGCTCAATCACATTTTCTCCCTTAACATTTCATCAAAGAGACACAGGAAGCAGTTGTCACCCAGCAGTGGGTACGAAGCAAAGGGAGGAGAGAGAAGTGCTGTGACACAGAGCGGGTGCGGCGGCTGTTTGGCTGTTTGGTCCAGGAGCAAACCAACACGGGGAGGGGGCTGATGCACAGGGACAGGAGACTGGTGCAGGAGCCGGGAAATCTTAGGTACGGAATACCTACCACATGCATTTTAACTTTATAGCCTCAGATGGTCCTCTTAGGACCATCCCAGGATACCTGGAAGCATGTTATATTATCCCCATTTCACAGATGGGACACTGAAGCTCTGTGATGTCAGGCAACCTGCTGATCGTTAGTAATCAAGAGCAGGGACTTGAACCCCATCAGGTGAGTGCCCTCCCGTGCACTGCTGCTGTTGGCATTTGAAGACCACTGCAGGTTCTCTACTGGCCGGCAGAGGCGGAGAGCTCCGTTTCAGGGCGCTCAATCAGGCTGCCTCGAGTCCCGCAGACTGAGAAAAGCACAGACCTCTCTCTCTGCCTATATTTGCCTTTATTTGCAGTGTCGATTCAAAAGACGGGAATGAGGAGCATTAAAACATGTACTGTAAATAAACCAAATTAAAGTTAGATTGACTCATTTAGCAGCCAGCCTCCGATCTTGCATTAGAGGCAATTGAAGAGATTTCACAGATTTTAGTAACCAGATAAGATTATTATATAAACAGGCTTCTGCACTGAATGATGAGCCATATCTTTTTTTTTTGAGACAGTTAAGATATAGTTTATTTTATTTTTTTTAACATCTTTATTGGAGTATAATTGCTTTACAATGGTGTGTTAGTTTCTGCTTTATAACAAAGTGAATCAGTTATACAAATAAATATGTTTCCATATCTCTTCCCTCTTGCGTCTCCCTCCCTCCCACCCTCCCTATCCCACCCCTCTAGGTGGTCACAAACCACCTAGCTGATCTCCCTGTGCTATGTTGCTACTTCCCACTAGCTATCTGTTTTATGTTTGGTAGTGTATATATGTCCATGCCACTCTCTCACTTTGTCACAGCTTACCCGTCCCCCTCCCCATATCCTCAAGTCCGTGCTGTAGTAGGTCTGTGTCTTTATTCCCGTATTACCCCTAGGTTCTTCATGACCTTTTTTTTCCCCTTAGATTCCATATATATGTGTTAGCATATAGTATTTGTTTTTCTCTTTCTGACTTACTTCACTCTGTATGACAGACTCTAGATCCATCCACCTCACTACAAATAACTCAATTTCATTTCTTTTTATGGCTGAATAATATTCCATTGTATATATGTGCCACATCTTCTTTATCCATTCATCTGTCGATGGACACTTAGGTTGCTTCCATGTCCTGGCTATTGTAAATAGAGCTGCAACGAACATTGTGGTCCATGACTCTTTTTGAATTATGGTTTTCTCAGGGTATATGCCCAGTAGTGGGATTGCTGGGTCGTATGGTAGTTCTATTTGTAGTTTTTTAAGGAACCTCCATACTGTTCTCCTTAGTGGCTGTATCAATTTACATTCCCACCAACAGTGCAAGAGGGTTCCCTTTTCTCCACACCCTCTCCAGCATTTATTGTTTGTAGATTTTTTGATGATGGCCATTCTGACCGGTGTGAGATGATATCTCATTATAGTTTTGATTTGCATTTCTCTAATGATTAATGATGTTGATCATTCTTTCATGTGTTTGTTGTCAATCTGTATATCTTCTTTGGAGAAATGTCTATTTAGGTCTTCTGCCCATTTTTGGATTGGGTTGTTTGTTTTTTGTTATTGAGCTACATGAGCTGCTTGTAAATTTTGGAGATTAATCCTTTGTCAGTTGCTTCATTTGCAAATATTTTCTCCCATTCTGAGGGTTGTCTTTTGGTCTTGTTTATGGTTTCCTTTGCTGTGCAAAAGCTTTGAAGTTTCATTAGGTCCCATTTGTTCATTTTTGTTTTTATTTCCATTTCTCTAGGAGGTGGGTCAAAAAGGATCTTGCTGTGATTTATGTCATAGAGTGTTCTGCCTATGTTTTCCTCTAAGAGTTTGATAGTGTCTGGCCTTACATTTCGGTCTTTAATCCATTTTGAGTTTATTTTTGTGTATGGTATTAGGGAGTGATCTAATCTCATACTTTTACATGTACCTGTCCAGTTTTCGCAGCATCACTTATTGAAGAGGCTGTCTTTTCTCCACTGTATATTCTTGCCTCTTTTATCAAAGATAAGGTGACCATATGTGCGTGCGTTTATCTCTGGGCTTTCTATCCTGTTCCATTGATCTATCTTTCTGTTTTTGTGCCAGTACCATACTGTCTTGATTACTGTAGCTTTGTAGTATCGTCTGAAGTCAGGGAGCCTGATTCCTCCAGCTCCATTTTTCTTTCTCAAGATTGCTTTGGCTATTCGGGGTCTTTTGTGTTTCCATACAAATTGTGAAATTTTTTGTTCTAGTTCTGTGAAAAATGCCAGTGGTAGTTTGATAGGGATTGCATTGAATCTGTAGATTGCTTTGGGTAGTAGAGTCATTTTCACAATGTTGATTCTTCCAATCCAGGAACATAGTATATCTCTCCATCTATTTGTATCATGTTTAATTTCTTTCATCAGTGTCTTATAATTTTCTGCATACAGGTCTTTCGTCTCCTTAGGTAGGTTTATTGCTAGGTATTTTATTTTTTTTGTTGCAATGGTAAATGGGAGTATTTTCTTAATTTCACTTTCAGATTTTTCATCATTAGTGTATAAGAATGCCAGAGATTTCTGTGCATTAATTTTGTATCCTGCTACTTTACCAAATTCGTTGATTAGCTCCAGTAGTTTTCTGGTAGCATCTTTAGGATTCTCTATGTATAGTATCATGTCATCTGCAAACAGTGACAGCTTTACTTCTTTTCCGATTTGGATTCCTTTTATTTCTTTTTCTTCTCTGATTGCTGTGGCTAAAACTTTCAAAACTATGTTGAATGAGAGTGGTGAGAGTGAGCAAACTAGTCTTGTTCCTGATCTTAGTGGAAATGGTTTCAGTTTTTCACCATTGAGGACGTTGTTGGCTGTGGGTTTGTCATATATGGCCTTTATTATGTTGAGGAAAGTTCCCTCTATGCCTACTTTCTGCAGGGTTTTTATCATAAATGGGTGTTGAATTTTGTCGAAAGTTTTCTCTGCATCTATTGAGATGATCATATGGTTTTTCTCTTTCAATCTGTTAATATGGTTTATCACATTGACTGACTTGCGTATATTGAAGAATCCTTGCATTCCTGGAATAAATCCCACTTTATCATGGTGTATGATCCTTTTAATGTACTGTTGGATTCTGTTTGCTAGTGTTTTGTGAGGATTTTTGCATCTATGTTCATCAGTGATATTGGCCTGTAGTTTTCTTTTTTTGTGACATCTTTGTCTGGTTTTGGTATCAGGGTGATGGTGGCCTCGTAGAAGATGAGCCATATCTTGAGGAGAACATTTGAAATCAATAGCAATACAGGCTGAGAATTAAGTAATGTGGTTAAGCACCTTTGAATGATGCCGTTTTTAAGAGCTGATTAGGAATAAATATGCCAATTGCAGCAGAGCTGATAGCTGAAATAAAGTGATGATTAATCAATTTGGGCCTGAGAGCCATGGAGGCCATCTTGGTGTTGAGAAAGCTCGGGGGCCTGATGGTGGCTCAGAGAAGGGACGAGAAAGGAGATATCAGAGTCCTCATGCAGAACCACAGCTCTGCCCACCAAGGGGTTGACCGTGGCAGTGTGGCGAGGAGGGCCTGGGGGCCGACAGAGGATTAGCTGTAAGCTGCTTAAGCTGCTCACGCAGGGCAAGCCAGCATCGCAGGGAGGAAATTATGGTGGGGGACACTGACGCCCCTAGGATTGTGTTTGGAATGCCCAATTACCATTCAACTGGGAAATGATTGGTCTTTTGGCCACCCTGTAATCACCTCTCACCTGGACAATTGCACCGGCTTCCCAACGGGTCCCCGTTTGAGCTGGCGGATTCATTCCCTGCACTGTTAGTTACTAGAGTGGTCTTTCCAAAGCACTGCTGTGATGCTGGCACTCATCTCAGAGGAACCTCCGCTGCCTCAGGGCCAAGCCCAGGTCCCTTAGCTTAGGGTTCAAGGCCCTCGTGGTCCAGCTGTCCCTACTTGCCTCAGTTCCTCCTACTCCCCATTCCTGCCCTATGATGGCTCCGCAAGAAGGTTTAGTGGGGCCAGATGTCGCCTCTTCTTTGTGGTGTTGTACAGAGGTGGACCCTCCTCACCTCCCCTGTCTGCTGAAACCCCATCCTTTCTCTGGCCTAATTCAAAGCCCACCTTGACTGTTCCGCCCCCCAACCCAAGCAGAACTAGCTGCTCTCTCTGTTACCATCATACCTGAACAATCCTTTCCCTGTTTCATATCCGTGTCATCCACTCTTTCTTTTGTATTCCTTAAATACTTATTGGCACCTTTGCAGTGCTACCCACTGTGGTTGGCCCTGAAGAGAGCACAGAAGTGGTTCCCACCCTCCTGGAACTCAGTTTCACACCAAGCATTTAATGCTCTATGCAGCTGTCCCTGCTCTGAGAGGCAAGTCACACTTGTTTAACTCACCTGGCACAAGGCACGTGATCAAGAAGTGTTTGAATGAATGAATGAGAGATCAAACAAATGAATGGCAAAAGTGGATCAATGGGAGGGGTTACAGTGAAACAGGTTTTTTTCTGGGTAGAAGAAACGTAGGGCTGAGCTCCCAGGAACTAGAGGCATCCGTGCAGAGGATGACCATCCATCAAGGAGCTTCCAGAAAAGACTCAGAATTAGCTGTGAGATTGAAGTTACAGTGGTATGGACTCCAGGGCCAGCCCCACCACTGACTCAGTATGTGACCTCAGGTACAGCACGTCCTGTCTTTGAGCCTCAGTTTCCCCATCTGTAAAATGAAGACATCAGACTACAAATGGCCAGTCGTGAGCCTTTGCTAACATGAAGAAAACAGGGGGTACTTCTTAAATGTTGGTGGCTTCCAATGCACCCCTTCTGCAGTGGACTATAATTAGTATTGGGCTATAGCCCATGTTAGGTGCAGATAAAAATGGAGCAAGCGTAAGATGATAGGAGGAAAATGAAGCGCAAGATTAACAGGAGTATGGTAAGTGTGAACGACACTCCTGTGAGCTAGTGTAGGCTGGGAAGGCTTCCTGGAGGAGGTACGACATTGACCTAAAGGGTGAATAGGACTTAAATATTGAGGAAAGGAGGGGTGAATTCAGGCTGATGTGCAAGCAGCTCTGAGTCAGCAAGGCATTGTCCCGAAGGCCCCCTGTGGGTGCGTTCCTGTGCCACGTCCTCCTCCCTGTCCTAGAAAGAGGCTGGGAAGGAGACCCTGGTTAGAAGGCTGAGCTTCTTGCTCAAAGGGGGCAGATGTGGGTTCTTCTCTGCTGTGTTTTTAACCTGGCTTCCTGCCTTCAGCAGGCCTGAATCCTCCCGAGGCGCTGGGCAGCGACCCCGCCATGGGCGGGCTGAATGTGGTGGCTGAAGCTGGGCTCTCCGGGAAGGACCCTGGCTCTGGTCCTCGTGGCTCTGCAGGCTGTGGGCTCAGGAGAAAGGGGCGCTGAATTATGTGACGCTCCCTAGCAGGGGGGCTGCTACAACCAGGTTAGCCAGGAACAGGCAGAGGATCCCACTCCCCAGGTTATCAAGCAGGACCTGGGTTTCCCTGGGGGGAGCTGGGGGGGGGCATGGCCGTCTGCTTGAGCTGCTCATCTTGTGAGGCCATCTGCCTGCCGGCCTGCTGCTCACTCTTCCGCCTGACTGTCCATTGCCAGCGTTCACAGCTCTGCGAGCCCTGGCGAGGGGCTCTGGGTGATGGGACACTTGCAGGGGCCCTTCCTGTTGGCTGCCAGCTGTAGCAAAGGTCAGAGGAGAAGGCAAATGTGCTGGTGTGAGGCTCCCGGCTTCTTACAACCTGCTTCCCCTCTCTGCTTCCTTCCTTCCTTCCTTTTCAGGACAGCAGAAGGACTCCTAAAGATTCCTAAGAGCTTATCATAGATGGGGGAAACTGAGGCTCAGAGAAGGCAAGAGACCTACCAAAGATTCCAGGACGAATCAGCCAAAGGGCAGAGACCAGAGTCCCCCGACACCCCGTCCTGTTTGCTGTCCTGCACAGCACGGTGTCCTGGCCTTTCCCCCCACTGCACAGTGGAGCCCGGGGGCAGGGTCCCCACTCCCTGCGGTACTCATGGAGTCACACCTTTCTCCTCCTGCCTCTTCTTCCACCTCTGCCCTCCCTGCTCCGTGTGTCCTAGACCCTCTAAGGCTCTGCTGTCTGGCCTGGCCCGGCTCTCACTGTCTATCTCATTCAGCACCTGCAACCCTGAAGCTCTGACCCTTGGCCAAGGGTTGCATTGTCACCAAGTTATAAACTTGGTCACATACTCCTCTCTGGTTCTCTTCAGGTGGACCCAAAACACGGCCATGCCCAAGCGTTCGAGTGAAACACACGTGCTTCCCTGTTCCCTCCCACCACCCCTTGGCACAAAGGGTGCGGGGAGGAGGCCAGGGCACGCCCGATCCCATCCATCCTGCGGGGCCTGCAGAGGCAGCAGTGGGGAGGCCTCGGCTGGAATTGCAGGGCAGCTGCTTCTGGTCCAGGGAGAGCACAGGCTCTATCAGGGGCCCAGCAGCAGCAGAGCTGGCTGACTTCCTGCGTGCCCAAGAGAGGAGACAGGCGGTTCCTCTTTTTATGAGCTCACCAGACTGAATGCAGCTGCAGTGTCTGTCAGCCGCCGCCGAGCATACCCGGTGGCTGCTCTCTCACTTCTTCCCAAGGAATCATACTTATTCAAGTTCAAGCCAAGAAGTCTGTTACCGTAACACAAAGTTGTTCGAGTAATAGGCCTAGGAAGTTCTATGAATAATACTGATGGTGGGTGCCCATTGGAAGGGATTCCTCTTTCGTGACACGGTGAGCCTACAATCCCTGACCCAGTCAGGTGAGCTCTGGGCTCTTCCACCAGTGACCACCATTCAAAGGTCAACTCCTGCACCAGGGCTTGGCTCCGACACGCTATATAGACTGAAGACAGTGATTGAAAATCGCTTGCAGAGCAATGTACGGGGAAGGTGCTTGGTGCCTCCTTTTCTGTTGGTGGTGGTTACAGACTTGCCAGGGAGGGTGCAAGTGTGTCTTCCCCTTTCTCCATTCTCACCTAGGAGAAAACAGCAGGGTGTTTCTCAAAGCTTGGCATCCTTTGTCCTCAGGGAGTTTTTTATAAATTTTTGATGTTTTAGAGCATGATGGTGGAATTTTTCAGTCCCTGGAGGAGGCTTTTTGAGTTTGAAGAGGAAGGGCTGTAAGAATATGTAGTCTGGTGATCTGAGAGAAGATAAATGTGGAGTCTTTGAGGATGAAGAGAGGGGTAGCATGGACCTGGGGCTGGGAGGAGCCTTAGGAAGGGCAGCCGGAGGGGATGTCGCCCCAGGAGCACCGACATCTGAGGTTGTCAGCATACCTCACACCTAGCAGATACTCAGCCACACATACACACACACGCGTGCACACACACACACACACACACACACGTGCCTTGTGAGGGGGCATGTTTATTTAGAGGTCAAGGAAAGGTCAGTGTTTCCAATCTGGGTGGACACAGATGGGACAGGCATGGTGACCATGGGATGGGGTGGACGATGGGGGACTGAACTGCCTCTGCTTCTGAGCAGAGACCAAGCTGAGGGCCCCTAGGCACCACGGCTCTGGACTCTGGTTGCCCTGCTGATGCTCACACAAATCTAGGTGGGTCACACTGGGGGTCGAACATTCCATTCAGGGCTCTCTGGCTTCTTTTCGTTTTTTGGTTTTTTTTTTTTGCGGTACGCGGGCCTCTCATTGCCGTGGCCTCTCCCGTTGCGGAGCACAGGCTCCGGACGCACAGGCTCAGCGGCCATGGCTCATGGGCCCAGCCGCTCCGTGGCATGTGGGATCTTCCCGGACCGGGGCACAAACCTGTGTCCCCCGCATCGTCAGGCGGACTCTCAACCACTGCACCACCAGGGAAGCCCTCCTTTTTTTTTTTTTAATTCAACAAACCATTACTTACCATTGACTCTGTTTTGGGCCATGTGCTTGGCACTTGGGGTATTGAGATGAATCAGACATTGACCTAATTACAGGCCCTGAAATAGCTGGGGCCCTAGTGAGGAAACCCAAGTAAGAAAAAGGACAACAGAGTAAGATAAAGCCGGTGTCAGGACCAAGGGAGCACCCCTCTGGGGTGCTGGAAAGGATTTCAGAAAAAGTGTACCCCCAGATAATGGGGTCTCTCACCACACCAGCGAGGCAGGTAGCTCTGACACACCCCACGTCCTAGCACTTGGCTTAAAGGAGCCTCCCGTCTACTTTCCCAAACGAGTCTCTCAATAACTGGTTTCTGATCTTATTCTCCAACACTCTCAACTTTGCCAGCTGTATAAACATTTGGGTGAAGCGACCGGGTGTAGGTAATTATTCTGGGAACGTAGCAGGCCCGCAGAGGGACATGCGTCCGCGTTGGAGCGATGTCTCCCACCTCCGGTGAGAATGGCCCCAGCCAGCAGCTGGGGAGAGCACCGTCCTCCTCAGGGCCCATCGCTCGGTAACCGTATCAGCCACGCAAACAAACAGACTCCCTCTGAGTGATTCCCCCAATGCTCCCCTCCTCTCAATGCCGTCGCACCATAAATAACCACGCCCAGGCCAGGGACAGGGTGGGGACGGGTTTAGCAGGGAAGAAGGCTGCTCAGAAGAGAGGGTTTTCCTCCTTTTGAGAAGCGGCTTTCATCTCCTGCCGGTCGTCCTGATGCCTCCAGTCTGGGGCTGCTGGGAGTGGGATGAGGGAGGGGCTCGCCAGGACTGAGATGGCAGGCTGGGGGCTCCTGGGGACTAGTTCAAAGCCCCACGGCCCTGTGTCCCCTTTCAGGACCTCAAGCATGGTCTCTTGTTTCTGGAAAGTGGGAATGAGGACTTTAAGTGAAGGGAAATCAGTGTTCCTGGAGCACGTGTGTTAGGCCTGTTTGCACGTGTTGTCATTGAATGTGAGCTGGATTAATTACTGCCCATCCGTAGAAGAGGAAACTGAGCCTCAGCGAGGGTTGAGGCCCTTTATGCCACCAGCTGGGGGGAATCAGAGTTGGAAATTGAGCCTGAGTGTGTTGGAACCCTCAGCCGGGCTTCCCTCCACGGGTCCGCACTTCCTGACTATCGCTATTGAGTTTGGTCAGAGGTGAGGCGGGGCTGGTGGCCTGAGGGTGCAAACACGAAGAACGCACTCCCTCGCAGGGTCCTACAAGCATAGGGCAGCACCTCAGAGTGGGGACCCATGGCTTGTGGTGCCCTCGGGCTCCCCTCACCTCGGCCTGGGAAGCAGCTCCAGGCCTCCCTCCGCTCACACTTTACCTTCACGGGTTTTCTGGACTCTTTCCCAGGGGCGTGAAAAGGGATTATGAATGCAACCATGACACTGAGGACACAGGACAATGCATCTGTAATTTTTCTCCATCAGATTAATCCACGGGGGCCATGAGGAGTCCCACGTCTGTCCCTATAGAGGCCTTTCCCCAGGGCACTGATTCACCTGAGACCCTCATGGCTGTGCAAATAAAAAACAAATGGGTGCAGTGCTAACTCCTCGTCTGTATGAGTTTATTGTTGTCTCTGTGGTGGACACTCCCACGCCCACGTGGGCCTCTCAGAAAGGCCAGACCTGCTGGCAACCCCTTTCCCACACACCCTCTGTCTCCCCACTTCCTGGGTGAAACAGATATTGAAGAGCCTTCCCTTCCATCTCTGGTTCTATGTTTCTAGGCCAGATCCCTGAAACTGGGCCCCTAGTCAGCGAGGAGGAATAATGGCGCTATGGTTTTCTTGCAGGTGACGTGACTCCCTTCTGGGTCACTAAAGATGTCACGTCACTGATGGTGGCCAGTGATAATAACTGCCACCCGCTGAGTGCACACTATCTGCGGGCCCCTTGCAGACGCTCTTCCGCCCTGCAGAGGCAGTGCCAACGCTCAGGCCTGGCAGATTCCATGGTGAAAGCCTTCCCCTTCTAAGCACCTGCCCACCCGCATTGCTTGGGCGGCATTCCTTTGTTCTTCGCAATTCCAGGGGACAGGTGTGGCGTCCTGGTGAGTGAGAAAAGCAAGTTGCGGAATAGTACGCAAAATAGAACATCCTGATGTTGAACACACATGCAATAACACCACATTTTTTTCTGGCTACGTATGGGAAAGAAGGAGGACACACCCCACCAAGAACGATACTCAATGACCTCTCACAGGAGGTCACCGGATAGGAGGGGTGGTGGTCGAATGATATTTTAATCTTATCTATAATATTTTTAATTTTCGACAAGGAGCAGGTATCCTGATATCATTCACATAATTAAAATTAATTTTAAAATGAGAGGAACCGGCAAAAAATAAAATGGGTTCTGTGGCAATATTAGGGACGGCAAGTCTGAGAGTAAAACCTCTCTCTGCTGCCTTCTGAGCAGCCTTGGTTACTGCTGAGCCGCTGGGAAAATTAGCTGGTAGTTTTGGTAGTAATTTCTCTGGAGAGCTGAGGTTCCCCAGCATGGGGACTAGAGGACTTTTTTAAAGTATATATTTGTTTACTACCGACAAGAGTAACATATATTCTCTGTAGACCATTTGCAAACTATAGAAAAGTATAAAAAGGCAAATGAAAATCCCTTGTAATCTGCCCACAGAGTCATAATCACGTTTAACATTTCAACCCAGGAGCTGATGTGGATTTAGACACGCCTGGCGTCACACCCCGCCTCTGCCACTCACTTGCTCTGTGTAAAACTTAGTTCTTAGTTCTTAGAACTGTGAAAGGGGGAAGATAATACCTACATCGCAGGGTGAGGACGAATTAACTGACAGGGCTCTGCTGCACGTTTCAAGGAGCGCTCAGTAAACATAAATACTCACTACCTGGTAGTTGGCAGCATAATGCCTATATATATATATGTATCTTTTCACCAAATTGGAATCATACAATATATACAGTCTTGTATTTTTTTGCCTTTTTTTGACACTTTAAGATGTGCACTTTTAACATGAGCATTCTTGCGTCCTTGGGGACTTCTGTGGGGACTCTTGCTATGCTAGGTGGACTTGCAGATCTGGTGGTAAGAACAAGCGCAGTGTCCTGTCCTGCCCCTGCTCTAAAGCCTCCCATGGCTCCCTGCTGCCACTAGAATAAATCGAATCCCCTCTTGATGTCTGTGTCCTTCAGAGTCTGGCCCTACTCTGGCTGCCCTGCCTTCTCCTGTCTGCTTAGCCTTCTCCACTCTGCATCTGTGGGGCCCTTGAGTCATCCTGACACCTCCGAGCATCCTCCCCCTACCGAGAACACTCGTCTTTCTCCTGGCGTCCATCCATTCCCAGTCTCTCCCTAGAGGCCCTGGTCCTTGCTGTTCTGGTCACGGTGACCACTCGCCTCGCGCTCTTACTTCCCGGAGTACTGGTGTGAATCAAATGTGCTAGACCTTCATTTACTGTTTTGTGATCGTTTTTGTCTCCCGGTTACATTGCATGTCTCTAATGACTGGATCTCATAATCTACCTTTTTTTATTGTAAAAGTTACCTAGCACAGTGCTGAGCACATAGAGCCACCCACCTGCATGTGGTGGGTGTTTCTGCGGATGAGTGACGAGGTGTTTTTTTGTTGATTGGTTTTCCTACCTCAGGAATGTCTCCTGGCTGGGTTAGCTGTCAGCTGTAAACACAGAGACCTTGTTCCATGGCATGCATACCTGTTGTTTTTGTCTTTCCAGCATCCATTCCCCCTTCTTTTCATAACCTTTTCCCATTCTCTGTCCATGTATTTATAAGTGGGGCCCCATCCCAGGTCATAGTGACTGAGACAGGGATGGACCCAGAACTTAACCCAGCCAATGAAGTATTGATACATTCCTGGAACTTCTGCCGGAAAGAAGAAAGGGGGAAACAGCGCTCTTTCTCGGCTGATCTTTTGTTTTTAGGCGATGAGGGATTCTGGATGGGCAACAGCTACCAAATGGAGGAACGCTGCCTGTAAATGGAGCCATTATAGGAAAAAACAGACTTAAGACATTCAGGGAGTGTTGGATGTGCTAGCATTAGATGGTGGTGTGAGAACCTTGGACCCAACCAGCCTGCAACTAAATCCTACTCCTGTGCTTTCAGTTATATGAGCAAAATGCTTTTTTTCCTTAAGCCAGTTTGGCTTGGGTTTTCTGCCACTTATAATTCAAAGACTCTAGACTCAAACACTCCAGTCTCCTATTCTAAAACTCCTCCCATCTAAGCTCGTTTTCTATAGAAACTGAGCATTTAGAAGCTGTAAGGGGTCCTGGAGTCCAAGTCCCCCCTCCTGGCTCTAACTTCTGTTCCATGATTGCAATTTAGAGGTGAGGATCCCGAGACTTAGAGAGGCCTGACAATTCTCATAAGACCACACAGGGAGCTGAGGATGGAGCTGGGCCCCAGGGTCTCCCAGGACCAGGCTGTGCTCGCCTCCCATGCCGAGAGGATGGTGTGCACGGCCACGCTCCATGGCGGCCACAGGGCTCACGAAGGCACAGGGGTCAGTGTTATCACGGGGGCTCCATGGGCAGCCACAGGGGACCTGAAGTGAGCAAATACACACAGCCTGCTTCCCATATGCCTTCCGAGAAGCCCAAGGGAACACATTCTTATTGCTTCAAAGTATCAGAGGATCTGCTCCTGGTGGAGCCTGGCAGAAAGCTCGCAGTGCCAGGAGTATCCAATAGCGTCAGTTCTGGCTCCTCACGCCTGCCCGTTGAACCGGTAGCCCATAAGCATTATTGTCACATGCCACTGCGTACACCTCTCCTGGGCTGGAGCAGTTACCTCAGCAGTGGCAAATCACAAAGTCACCACTTCCTAACTTCCAAGGGCATCAACCACGGAACTCGTTCTTGCTGAACTTGGATGCAGCCTAAGTCTTTCTCAAAGAAGCTCGAGGCAGCCACCACCAATGCCTTGAGCGTTTAAAGTGAGGCCAGGGCTTCCCTGGTGGCGCAGTGGCTGAGAGTCCGCCTGCCGATGCAGGAGTCGCGGGTTCGTGCCCCGGTCCGGGAGGATCCCACATGCCGCGGAGCGACTGGGCCTGTGAGCCATGGCCACTGAGCCTGCGCGTCTGGAGCCTGTGCTCCGCAACGGGAGAGGCCACAACAGTGAGAGGCCCGCGTACCGGAAAAAAACAAACAAACGAACAAAGAAACAAATAAAGTGAGGCCAAACACTTGGTCGTGCTGTTGGAAAGGAATTCTGATTAGGAACATTACATTACCTAGCACAGATGCTCGACACACTATAGACTCTGATATTAGAGCTGGGCAGAGAGTCAAATCAGGAGGTGTTTATATGACCACCACATGTCATAGATCATGAAACGAAGCAGAGTTCAATAGAGGGGCGTGATCAGTCAAAGGTCACCCAGAGGATTAGTGGCAGATATGGATCTAGAACTCCTTCTTTGCCTGTTGATTCAGAGGCATGAGGAACCCAAAAAGCCTGGGATCGCCGTCTTCCCCCCGAGTTCAATGGAATCATTGTTGTGTCTCCTGATGGAAGCATTCCTCCCTTTGGAAATAAGCCCTCTAAGCGAACAGTGCATAATGTCATGGCACCAGGAAGAAAAATTTTTGCTAGAAAATCACAAGTTGTGACAGTGATGGATAACCCTTCCCATTTCCATGCTTTGACTCCTAGACCCGAGAATCCGGGCAATGAAGAGAAACATGACCACATATTGGATGCTGATTTAGAGCATAGACAGCATCCTGGAGGGCATTGCCCCACCCTGCAAGGTATTGTCTCCAAATCATTCTGCTGCTCTATCAAGCCAGCTGCTTCAGGTAGAAGAGGAACATGGGAAGACCAATGAATTCCACGAGCACAGGCCCACTGCTGCACTTTACTTGCTGAGACGTGAGTTTCTTGATCGAAACGACTCCATAGAACGCCATGACAGTGGTCAAGGCCTTTTGTTAAGTCCTTGAATGGGAACTTTGCCAGAGGCAATGCGTGCCGGAAAGGCAAATCCTTACCCAGTGTAACTGACCGTCATAGATTCCAATCCCACCCATCCTTCAGTGCCCAGTTCACGTTCATCTCTACCAGTGAGACTCTAAGAACCTCTCAGACAAATCTGACACTCGTTCATTCCACCAACACTTATTTGGCACCTTCTGGATGCCAGATGCTCTTCTTGGTGCTGGGGAAAGACGTGGTCCCTGCTATGACAGAACTTAGGAAACAGTCAGATGGAATCAATGGGCCCATTTCCTGTGTCCTCACAGCCCAGTGGGCATCGGTTTGACCTCATTGCTGGCAGTTTTCCCTCTGCCACGTGGCAGCTTGCATAATGCTAAGGACATGAGATGTGCTGGGGAACCACTGGGAAAGCTGAAGAGGATGCTTTCGCAGCAGCCACTCCTCTGGATGTGACCCTCGGGGATTTGGCTTCTCCAGGGAGGGAGCGATGAGAGCGGGGCTGCAGAGAGGGCCTTCCCTGCCGTCTGCTTGCCCGGCCAGGCATCCTTGCCACACTCAGTTCGGCAGAGTCCTTCCACTTGGGCAGGATCTTCCTCCTTTTCTCCAGGACCTGGCCAGCGTCCCCAACTTGAGCGAGTGTGAAAGAGGGCAAAGGAAGCTGTGTGCACTCCTGGCCACCACCAAACCTATTCCCCCATCCCAGCTCCTGGCAAAAGCCTTTCTAATGCCAACCTTGGTTCCTATTCCCCCTACCAACCCTCCACTCCTGTCTCTGAGTGCCCAAGATACATTATTGATTAACATTGGCACTATCCATCAGATATTGCATAGCCACTGTGTGCCAGGCATTGCCAATTTGTCACCTGATTGAATTCTCACAGCAGTCGTAGTGGTGGGTCTGCGTTGGGTTTGCATTCACATTTGGCCCCTGCAGCTTCACCTCGGAGTACAGCAAGCCCACCTGAGCCCTGGCAATGCAGGGGAGGAAGAGGAACGCTAGACGGAGAGCTGGCTCCCAGCTGGATGAGCTTGGGCAAGTCACTTCCCCTTTCTGGCTCTGGGATTTCCAGTCTGAGAAGTGAAATATTTGGGCTGGACGATGCCTGGGTCCCTTCCATTGTAGCTCATAGATTTTTAGGCACAGCATAAACGCCAAAGCCCTGACTCTCTGCCCACAAGTCTTTGCATGATCAAGAATTTTTGCATTCTGCCAAGAGCACCGATTTCCTTGTGAGTCTGCTTTTGGAACAACTCTGTTTGCTAGGAAGCTTCTCACTGATTCACTCAATGTCTGCACACCTACTTTGTGTGTGTCCACCAAAACTGGCATACTGGCTATTGCAGTAGGCTGCACTTATTGGCCCCTATTCTTCTCTGCTCCCCATATCCACGAACAGGACATACTCATACTCATCACCTTGGGTGCAGCCATTTGACTTGCTTTGGGCAGCAGAGTGATGGCGCCTGGACCTGGGCTTCCAGAGGCCTGCTTGCATTTTGGCTCCTCTGCCAACATGATGAGACAAATAAGCCCAGGTAGCCCAATGGTCGCAGGAAGAAGATGAGAATCAAGTGACATAGAGCTACTCCCAGCCAACCCAGTCTGGATCACCTGCTTCCAGCCACCCTACAGACACAGGAGCTAAATCAGAGTTTTATTATCAGCTTCCAAGACTCCCTGACTGTGCGCCACTCTGCATTTTATGTGGCCATGGCAGACTGAAACAGACTCTTAGAAAGGTGTTAAGAATCCAGACCTCATCTCTGGATGGGCTTGAGTGGTGATCTCGCCAGTACCTCCCCACGGTCACCAAACCAAGACGTGACGCTGTCTTCTCCTGCACTTTACGCACTCTCGGGGTTTGGGGACTCAGCCCTTCCTGCGGCAGCCTGTGTCACATTTAGAAATACACAGGGGCTGAACTTCTCTACCATGAGTCAAACCCTCTCTTTTAACTTCCACCCGTTGACCCTTAGGACCACACAAGATAGATACATCCTCTTTCTTCCCAACAGCCGCTCAGAGGTGTGAGAAGTGCTCTCACGTGTTCCCCAATCTTTGCTTCTTCAGGTTAAACATCCCCCCGCCCACCATCTTCTGCCGCGTCTTGTCCCCGTTCGACAGCCCAGCCCTCTGCCACTCCTGCATCTTCACCAACCTGGGGCGGCTCTGTCTTTCTCCCTTGATCCACATGCCCAGAGAGAAACACAGTAGCTAGAAGGACCTGATCGCAGCAGAGGAGCCCAGGGCCATCACTGCCCTCCTCCCGACACTACCAACACCCCTGAAGCGGGAGAAGTGGCAGCCCCAGAACACGGTCGCAGCCCCAGCCCCAGCCAGCCCTGGACAAGCCCAAGCCATTCTCACATGTGCCGTGGCCACACCAGGCCCCTGCCCTCCTGAAACCGTGGATTCCCAAGTGTCCCAAGGCATGTGGAACAAAGGAGCGGATGCTCCTCTGAGCGCGCTTGCTGCCTGTGTTGCCAGAAGGGAAGGCTTGCAAGCCGGCCCCGCGGCAGGCAGCGGTGACAGGGATGTCACAGGAGCCCCCGCTCCTGAGAAGTGCGAGGCAGGCCAGGGTCTCTCAGGTCAGTAATACCCAGTTCATCTCAGAGTCTCTCCACTCCTGAACTGGTGGAGAAGCACCCTCTTAGGACCTGCTGGGGCTAGAGAGTTAGGCTGCAATGAGCTGGAACCAGTTTCAAAAAGAAGTTTTCTTCAGGGCAGTCCCCGATATCCACGGCCTCATCATCGATTACTCGGGCACTTGGCCGGAGCACGGCAGTACTGTGAACACGTGCAGGCCCTGGGTGTCTGGAGGTCCGCGCGACGCAGGGCACAGACCATTTGGGCCACAGTGGAGCGCAGCCTCGTTTACAGAAAACATTTTTCAGCATCCTGGGCGAGTCCAAGAACCTGTTCCAGGGGTCTGGTAGAACCAGGAACCTGGATGACTGCCTGGGCTGAAGGCCTGCCTGCCCTAGAAACACATCTTAGGTGATCTCGTGCATCTTTGTGGTGGCTGTTTTATTATCCACTATCCAGCTTGGGGGGTGGTGGTGGCTGCTTCTGTGCCGGGGCTGTGTCTGGTAAGATGTCACAGAATCTGGGACTGGAAAGGACGTGAAAGATCATCCGTCCAAGACAGGCTGAATTTTTTTCTATGGCTTGTGTGTCTTACACTCCTCTGGTCAAAGGAAGCCCATTGCCTGCCCCCATTGGCTTACAGTGACCTGAAATTGACTCCCTGTGGCTTCCACCCACTGAGCCCGGCTCTGTCCCCTGCAGTCACGTAAACCAAGTCCCTCCTTCATAACGAGCCCATCAGTGAAGACACCAACCACAGCCCTCCTTTACCCTCTTCTTCAAGCCAAGTGGCCCCGTTCCCTCTGCACAGTGCTTGTACAGCCGAGTTTCTGGCCCGTCACACCCTGGACTCCCTTTTATGGATGTTTCAAGAGGAAATAACCTCCGTTTGGTGTCCTACCAAGCCTGGTGTGGCAGGTAGACCATTAGACAAGGAAGTGGACCAGCTGGGTTGGTGCAGATGTTCTCTCTTATAACATCCACTCCCTTAAGCCTGTCCACTCACCTGGAAAATGGGATGATGCAGGTGATGTAAGAGACATAAATGTGGAACTGCAGTGCTATTACTGGCATGGGGCTGAGTGCAGTCCCTCACTGTGACTGTATATTGATACCAGTGTTCCATTACTGGTGTTGACAAAGAAGGGCCATCCTTTTGGTACCATTGCCGGGGCAGTGGGGCTGGGGTCAGTCTTGTTATCTGATCCTTCTCAGAGTCAGCTGTGATTCACCCTGTAGACAGATGCAATTGAGGGAGCCAACACCCAGAGGAAGGGCCTTTACCTAGTGTAGTAGTCAGGGTTCTCCAGAGAAACAGAACCAATAGGAGACAGATGTATATAGAAACAAGTATAGGTAGATAGGTAGATAGATATGTAGATAGATAGATAGATAGATACTGATTTATTACAAGGAATTGGCACATATGATTGTAGAGAATTGGCAAGTCCAAAATCTGATGGGCGATACTTCCCTAGTGGCTCAGTGATTAAGAATCCACCTGCCAATGCAGAGGACATGGGTTCAATCCCTGGTCCGGGAAGATCCCACATGCCGCAGAGCAAGTAAGCCCGTGCACCACCACTACTGAACCTGTGCTCTAGAGCCCTTGAGCCACAACTACTGAGCCCTTGAGCCACAACTACTGAAGCCCACGTGCCTAGAGCCCATGCTCCACAACAAGAGAAGCCACCGCAATGAGAAGCCTGTGCACCGCAACGAAGAGTAGCCCCGCTCGCCGCAACTAGAGAAAGCCCGCGCACAGCAATGAAGACCCAATGCAGCCTTTAAAAATAATTAATTAATTAATTAATTTTAAAAAATCTGATGGGGGAGGCCTGTGGACACAGGAAAGAGTTGCAGTTGGGGTCCAAAGGCAGCCTGCTGGAGAATTCCTTCTTGCATGGAGGAGGTCAGTTTTTCGTTCCATTGAGGCCTTCACCTGATTGGATAAGTCCCTCCCACATTATAGAGGGCAATCTACTTTACTCAAAGTCGGCCTCTTTCAATGTACATCTCATCCAAAAATACCCTCACAGAAACATCCAGAATAATGTTTGACCACATATCTGGGCACCCTGGCCCAGCCAAGTTGACACATGAAACTAACCATCCCACCCAGCTAGCTTCTCATCCAAGGACAGGGCACACAGAACGCAGGAGGGACTTGGGATGCGGTCATACTTGGCTGGGATTTTTTTTAAAGGACAAAAAAAAAAATCCTTCCTCGGACCTCAAGGAGTTTCTCACATTTACGTGAACTAAAGACAATGCCTGATGTTCACTGCAGCATTGACTACAATGAAAATGGTTACAAAAATTAGCACAGCCACTCAGCCATCAAAACTGATGTCCTGTGTATGAATACTTAGTTGGGAAGATGTTCATAATATACGTATTTTTCAAAAGTTACAATGTATTTTGTATAATGTGATAATCATTTCTAGTAAAGATACGGATTATATTCAGTAAGGTGTTAACAGCATTCATCTCTAGATATTGGAATTATGGGTCTTTTGCCTTCCTTTCACTGGCATGTGCTATATAACTTTCCCATTAAGAGCTGGTGCCAAAGAAAATCTTGCGCCAAAGATCTTGTGCTAAAGAAAACAATAAATAAATAAAAGATCTTCAGGTAAACAAAATGATTTTTATATAGTCATTTCTGTCATCTAAGAATTTAGAAATCTCCAAAATATATATGGCAGCACCTCCTTTGTCTGAGTTATGTCCCAGCTAAATTTAACTAAACTTTTACCTGCCAGAGCCTGTGGGTTTTGGTGGTGGTGGTGTTATTTTGGTTTAAAAAGTGCTTTTTACTATTTTTGATACGATTTAAGAAAGCATGTCATAAAAACTAGTAAGTATTGTGCACCTATTATTTCTAGAAGATATTCTATCCTTAGACACTGGCCACAATTAATTCCTTCTCAGTCCTGTTTACAAATAACCATTACTTTTTTTTGCTCTGCTAAAGCCTCTGGGCTTATCTTTGGTTATTTCACAACAGTTATGTGTCTGAGGCTCCCTGAAGGAAGAAGCGTCTCTTCTCTTCCCTGGAGTCACATGCATAGGCTTTATAACAGTTGTTTCTCACCTGGTTAATGGAGCCTCATCGTGTGTCAGTGTTTCTCAGCCTCGCCACTGCCGCCATTCGAGGCTGGATAATTCCTTGTTGTGGTTGCTGCTCTGTGCACCGTATGAAGTTTAGCATCATCTGTGGCCTCTAACCACTAGATCCCAGTAGCAAACTCCAAATCGTGACAACCAAAAATATCTCCAGACATTGCCAAATGTCCCCCGGGGGGCAAAATCGCACCTGGTTGGAAACCACCGCTGTACATCATTAACTACCCACATACTTCAGAACAATAGGGGTTAGAAGGGATGGTCAGATAAGCATCCGGAGGGACAGAAAAAGGCCTTGGCTCGTCTGGTCCCTCCCACACCTCCTCCCCGTGCCAGCCTGATTGGATCTGTGTCTCTGGAATCCAGCTAGGTGCGCCCCTGCATAGACCCACACTGCCGTGAGCACAGCACCTACCTCCTGGGAGCATCACTATGAGACAGGCAGCAACCGCACAGAAGCCAGTGGAGAGAGTCTGCTGGAAAGAGGAAGCTACAGGAAGGTGGGGAAGAGGGGAAGATGTGTACACGTTTGAAGGGCATTTAAAAAGCCAGAGGAAAATAAAGCTGGACAAACAGGTGATGAGGGATGGAGGATGCCTCATGTTGGGCCCAGGCCTCAGCTGGGTCTGGTCCCCTCACAGTTAGCCCATAGGACACTCATAGGACCTTCCTTCACCCCCATTCCCTGAGAGCGGGGCCTGCTATCAGGGAGGTCATTTTAGCCATAAAGGGGCTGGGGCAAAAGGAAAGGAAAATGCCCTTCCTGATCTCTTTTAAGTCTGCCTCCGTAACTTTGTGCTGCTTTTAGCCTTGGTGTGAGAAGACTACAGCAGACCCCCATCTGGGGCTGGGGAGATAAGGAAGGGGGTCATGCTTGGAATGTAATCAGTAAAGCTTCGTGGCTCTGAGAGGTGTCCTAGAACCCAGGCTCCAGTTTTTCCCGATTTGTTCAGGTCCTGAGAGTAGCCCATCCTACATATACCAGAATATTCTTCCACCACCTTGGAGCTCCCACACCTTCAACGGCTCCCTGCTTTCCCAAAGAATATCTCAGTAGCACAGAATGGTCTTTGTACGTGTTTCCTAGGCCTGCCGTAACGCATCCCCGCAAACTTGGGGGCTTAAAACAACATATCTGTATTATCTCACCATTCTGGAGGCTAGAAGTCTGAAATCAAGGTGTCAGCAGGGTTGGTTCCTTCTGAAAGTTCTGAGGGAGAATTGTTCCATGCCCCTCTCCCAGCTCTGGTGGCTGCTGGCTGACCTTGGTGTTCCTTGGCTTGTAGCCACATTGCACCAGTCTCTGCCTCCATCTTCACTTGGCCTTCTCTGTGTCTGGATTCTTCCCATCCCTTTTCTTACAAGAAAACTTGTCATCGGACTTAGAATCCTACCTGATAATCCAGGATGGTCTCATCTCAAGATTGTTACTTAATTACATCCGCCAAGATGCTTATTCCAAATAAGGTCACATGCACAGGCTCTGGGTGGACATATCTTTGGGGAGCCCACCATCAATGTCAGTGCAGTCTTCAAGGGCCTTCAGAGTTGGGTTTGCTCAGTTTCATTCATTTGCTCACTTACTGACTCGTTTATTTGGTCAGTTAGTTGGTGAGTTAGTTAATGAGCAAATGCTTGGCACTTGGGGAGGGAGAGAGACAGGGTGACCTCTTCTTGGATCTGTCAGCCTGCACATCCCCATCTGGACCAGCCTCCTGCCTGTTTTCCCTGGATACTATTCCTTCCCCACTTCATCCATGCTCCAGTGCTCAGAGTTCTGAATCCTTGCTACTCTAATAGAGAATGGTATCTTAACATGTCTTTAATTTGCATTTCCCTAGTGCTAACAAAGATGAACACCTTTTCATGTGCCCACTTTCCATCCATATATCTTCTTTCATAAAGCATCTGCTCAAATACTTTGCCCACTTTTTATAGGGTTGTTTTCTTTTCTTTTTTTTTAATTTACTTTTGGCTGCGTTGGGTCTTCATTGCTGCACGCGGGCTTTCTCTAGTTGCGGCGAGCGGGGGCTACTCTTTGTTGTGGTGCACAGGCTTCTCATTGCGGTGACTTCTCTTGCTGCGGAGCATGGGCTCTCGGTGCACGGGCTTCAGTAGTTGTGGCACGCGGGCTCAGTAATGTGGCTTGTGGGCTCTAGAGCTCAGGCTCAATAGTTGTGGCACACAGGCTTAGTTGCTCCGCGGCACGTGGGATCTTCCCGGACTAGGGCTTGAACCCGTGTCCCCTGCATCGGCAGGCGGACTCTCAACCACTGCGCCACCAGGGAAGCCCGGCAGGTGGATTCTTAACCAGTGCGCCACCAGGGAAGTCCTAGGGTTGTTTTCTTATTACTGGTTTTTGAAATTCCTTAAATATTCAGCTACAAGACCTTTATATTCTCTCAATCTCTGGCTTATTTTTCACTCTATTAACAGTGCCTTTCAAAAAGCAGAAGTTTTTAATTTTGATGAAGTCCAGTTTATCAATTTGTTATTTCATGATCATAAAATTATTCATTTAAAACAAGGAAAGCTGAGTGGTTTACAAGATCCAATCGTTTAACATTTATGCAGAACGTACTATGTGCCAAGAACTGTTTGGCCCCATGGGGAAAAGAGTAAAAGACATGATCCCTGGTTTCCAAGTGCTCAGAGCATAGTAGGTGAGGGGAAGTGAGTGCTTATTATATTAGATAGGCATTATCAGTGCCGTAGAGAAGAACAAAGAGGATAATGGAGTTCCTAGGAGAAAAGAGAAGGAAAAAAAGATACAGGAGAGTGGAGTCGGCATTTTGAACTAGGTCACGCCCTGAACGACATAGAGAAAATATTTTTTGCTTTTGTTTCTGAAAAGGCCATCTTGACTATTTGTTTTCCCTTTGAGTGGAGGATGAAATATTGGGCAATATTTAAAATATTTAAGACTTAAAACACGAGAGGTTTGTGTCAAATGTGGAGAAGAGCTTGACCAGAGAGGATGTCAAGAGGGGGGAAACAAGACAGAGAATGAAGAAGAAGAAGAAGAAAAAAAAGGTTTGTAGCAAAGAAATATCAAGGGAAGTCTCTACTCGTAAAATAGAAATTAATGAATTACAGAGTAAGGACATTAAGAAAGATCTTTGAGAGGCTGCAGGAAATGGGAGAATTAGGGCAAAGCTGAGCTGTCATGTGGACCATTTTACATAGCAAACTAGTGGTTAAAGCTAATATAAGCTTTATATTATAAAGGTAAGGGACAGCACGTGCCCAAGAGAGATGAAATGAGAACGGATATAACACTTGGGATCCAAGCCATGACTCAGTTCAGCTCGCTTCGCTAAGTACCCTGTGCTGCTCTAGGCCAGGCATCCTCTGAAGCTTGTGTGTGGACTTGGAATGGAAGCCTCCAGTCCATCGTGATTTGGGGGATGGGGAGTGTGCGTCTTTTTACTGCAATGCCTTAGGGAGCCCTTTTCATGTTGTATTTACTCTGGAAGTTGCTTCATTCAAAACATTAAAAATCAAGGGCTACGAAAATCTTTTCTTCCGCTGTGATGTAGCTCAGAAGCGCAATAGAGTGGAAACGGTGAGAATGACAGAGCAGATTGTGCTCAGAGAGAGAAGTCGCTCCTCGGATGCTCAGTGGAATCTGTTCCAGCATCTGATGGTCAACATGCTGACAGGAGGGTTGAGGACAGCCAGGGTGAGAGAGGCCGAGTTGGTGGAGAATTTCCACCTAAAGTGTAAAATGTGTGTGATCACAGATGAAGACATCGTCTGCATTTGGAATCAAAGCCCAGCCACGACCACTCCAACATGGAACAGCAGGGACCACAGGACAGCGAGGGGTACAGGGGAAGAGAATATGACACTAAGTCAAGATGAGAAGCAGCCAGTGCCATGGCCACCTGAGGTCTTTTGTTTTCCATCTCCGTAGAGTGAGCACCAAAGCTGAGCGGTGTCTCTGTGTTTTGTCAGTGTAATTGAGCGTAAGGTGACAGGTACTTTGTCTCAAGCAGCAACCTCAGTTGTGGCAACAATCTTATTTAGGATTAAACTTCAACTAAACAAAAAGTGAAGTGTAACGGTGACTTACACAAGATAGAAGCTTGTTTATTTTTTATATAAAAGTCTGGGTAGGCAGGCCAACATATATTGCACCCCACTAGGTCAGGGGCCCAGGAACCTTCTAAATGACCACCTTGCCATCCTTGCAGTGTGGCCCTTGCCTTCCTAGTCCAAGGGGGCATTTATGTTCCAGGAGAGAGAAAATGATGGAAAAGAAGGGATGAAGTATTCACACTGGCTCTCCTTAGCAAAGGTCCTGGAAGCTATTACACAACATTGCTGCTAACATCCCATTGGTAAGGACTTAGTCACATGGCCATGCAAGGGAGGCTGGGAGATGTGGTCCTGGTTCAGGGCAGCCATGCAGTGCACCCTGGTAAACATTCATTCCTATGGGAGAAGGGGATGTGGATTTTGGGTGACAATATCTACCACATTGACCAATCCTTCACAAAGTTGTAAATTAAGGGAAAAGCGGAGGCATTGTAACATATTGAATGGCAGGCTAATGGGCAATTGTGGATTCTGGTCCCCAGAGTGGGCACATCAAGTACACGGTTCTCCAGCAGAGGCATCCCAGGAAGGCAAACGGAGAAGTCAGAGGACTTACGAGAGTCACAGGACAGTGTTAAAAAAGGAAAAGGGAGAGCACGTGAAGAATCACGTTCAGGGGCACACGTTTTCTCCTGGAACTCGGGAGCAAAATGGGGAAAAAAGCAGCAGTTTGAGAGTCTGCATTGAAAGAAAAAGGAAATAAGTCAAGAGAGAGGAATGACTGGAGTGGGGGGTGGCATTTGAAGAGCCAAAGGATCGATCCATGATGGTTGGGGTTTTTTTTCTTTTGGTGGTTGGAAAAGACCGCAAATGGAACAAGCTTTTCCTGAATATCTGCTGTGTGCAGGTCTCCTATTGGGACTTTGAGGTGAAGGAAGAGAAACAAAACAGAGCCCCTGCCCTCAGGGAGCTTCCAGTCTCAGAATGTAAACTCACCCACGATGCTTGATAACACTCGAACTCACCCCTGCAAAAATGTCATCTCAGCTTGTAAACAAGGTAGCTGAAATCTTTACCAAGCAAGCGTTGAGTATGTTTAATAGCTCAAGTTCTGGCATCAGACACTGGCTTTCAAGCCTACATCTGTCACTTATGAGATGATTCACACTCATCCTGGTTTGCCTGGGACCTCCCCAGTTTAGCACTGAAAGTCCCACATCCTGGGCACCCTAGCTACTTAACTTACAAACTTTGTGTCCTTGGACAAGTTACTTGATCTCTTTGAACTTCAGTTTCTTTAACTGTAAAATGTAAATAATAATAATTCTGACCTATTATACCTGTTGTGATGATTAAATGGGGACGTGTTTAGAGAGTTTAGCAGAGCACTTGGTTCCACAAGTGTTAATATTATGATTTATTATTACTGTTATTGTAACAGTCATGGATTTGATGGCTTCACATACATTTTACCTGCCTTCTCCTGGATGGCAACTACATGCTGTACTCGAAAAAGTGAAACTGAGTATTTATGATGGTTTCATAATATATTTCTATGAATGGCAAGGAGCAACTGTTATTGAGGAATTTTCTTTTCAAATTTAATATAGATTTCTAATTTGCCTTCTTTCACCTTCTCTGTATACTAATCCTTTTTTTGTTCGTTGTCATGGGGTCTGAAATGAGAATATCCTGTGAACAGTCATGTAAAGCAATTGTCTGAAATGTTATAATAAATTTACTTTTAAAAGGCAAATTCAGGAAAGTTATAGGAACGATAGGGAAAATTTTCTTAGCATTCCTATTTTTATTAATTCCTTCTTTCAACAGATATTTAATTGTGCTATTATTAGTTGTCAAGCAACATGCCAGGTGCTGGGTGCACAGACTGAAGAGCCCACGTCCCAGCCCTTAAGGATCTCACGTGGGGAGATGGGCATATAAGAAATGTCCATCACTATGCAATAAAGACAGAGATGGAAGTACTCCCCAGGTTGATGAGGAACCCTCCTCATACTTGGTGGAGTCAGATGGAGTCTCTAAAAGAAGCGAAGGATGAGCTAACCCCTGCATCCCAGGTGGAAGGAGAGGGGGGATGATCTAGGTAAAAAGCCCCAGAGCCATCCCGGTTCTCTTGGATTCTGATGACTTGGAAAGTGATGGCGACCTTGTTTGCAAATCCATCCACCAAATATTTGCTAAGCACCTAATACATGGATGGTACCATTAAATGCCATTTACACACAAGACCCAGACTCTGCCCTTGGAAAGCTTAGGGCTTAGAAGGGGAAATAAGATGTGCACACAAACGCACCAATGCAAGTTATCTGTTACGGACTGAAAGTTTGTGACCTTTCAAATTCATATGTTGCAGCACTAACCCCAGTATGTGTGTATTCAGAGAGGGAGCCTCTAAGGAAGTAATTAATGTTAAATGAGATCATGATAGTGGGGCTCTGATCCTCTAGGACTAGTGTCCTTATAAGAAGGGATGGCGGAGAGCTCTATCCCTTTCTTGCTCTGCCTCTCTCTCTGCATGTATGCACCAGAAAGGAGGAAAGGCCACGTGAGGACAGAATGAGAATGTAGCATCCGTAAGCCAGAATGCAGGCCTTCATGAGAAACCAAATTGGCCAGAACCTTTATCATGGGCTTGTAGCCACTCAAACCGGGAGAAAATAATTTCTGTTGTTTAAGCCACTGAGTCTATGGTATATATATATATATTTTATGGTATTTTCATTATGGCAGCCCGAGCAGTCTAAGACAAGCCCCACAGTGTGCCATAAGGGGGAGGAACAAAGGAACATTGAACTGGGGAGGAGGGGAGATAAGTGCTGACTGGGGGAGCAAGACTTGCTGGAGGACGTGACCTTGAACCGAGGCTTAAACACTTGGAAGCACTTGGAGTTAGGTGAAATTGATAGTGGAAGAACATTCCAGCTAAAGGAAATATTGCAGGCTCAGCCGGCAGTAGGAAAACGCGGACCTTCCATTTGCCTGGAGAGTCTGGTATGTGTAATATGGAAGAGTGTGGGACACGCTGGGTCATGTTGTAAAGGGCTTTGAAAGTCAGAATGAAGACTGTGGGCTTCCTTTAGGGAGCACTGAGGGCTCACTGCCAATTTGGACAAGGGAGTTTCGTTTGGCACTGTGTCTTCAGCGGACTAATCTGGAGCTCTCAGAGAGGCTCAGACCTAGAAGCTCTGGCAGGTGAGAGTTAATGAGGGTGCAGCCCAGGGCAACAGCCACGGGAAGGTAGACGAGAGCGAGCCAGAAGGTGGCATCGACCACATTTTGCATCTGTTGGATATGGATGAGAGGAGAGCGAGAAAAATATTCATTATCACCGAGAGTTGAAAACAAAGTATGTTCCTAAAATCATCTTGCTGACTTATCAACTTCCAGATTGCTTACTCCTAGAATGTCTTGAGGATGAGAAAATTTAACATCAGGACACAGGACACTGGCTCTTCCTTTTGTGCCCAGCTGCCACCCAGTTTCGAGCCTGAATGATGAGGCCACTAAAAGGGATTGTGTGACTAAGACTAGAATGAGTTTTGGGACAATGTAATGTTTTCCTTCTGGTCATTTGGGCCTGAGAGTGCACCAAGCCATTGGGAAAGTACCACTCTCTCTCCGAGAGGTCGAAGGTGAGAGAGTGGATTCAGAGGTCCAAGGAACTTAGAGGAACACCCTTGTAGATGCAGCAGAAGACGTAGCCCTGTGGACAGCCCACATTTAGAAGGTTAGGGAAGGAGGGAGAAAAACAAGAGAAGACTTGAGAATAATCGGGAAGCAAACTGGTATGATGTCAGATCAGCAACCATCTGGAGGAAGGAATTTCAGGAAAGAACTGGGCCAATGGCTGTCAATTCTAGAAAATGTGGACTTTAAAATATACATTTATCATGAGATCGAGCTATCCCATTCCCTGGAAAAGAGAATAGACAGCAATCTGCCCTGGATGGCTTAACTGTTCCCGGCCTGAGGGAGGCTTTTGGACCAATGCACACAGGGCCCTTAGGATGAGCCCACACACTTTGGTCTCCTATCCTCCTAGTGGACCATTCTTCTCCTTGGGGATGTAACAAGAGGTGAGCACAGTAGGCACAGCCAGCAAATCTATACTCGGGGAAGGTGCTGGAGAATGTCCCAGTTAAGGAAAGTTAGACAGCAGATTTCAAAGACCTCGAAAATCCAGTGCATTGCTTCCCAAGCTTAATGTACTAATGGATCACGGGTTTATAATGCAGGAATTCTGGGACGAGGCCTGAAATTGTTCATTTCCAAGAGCTTCCAGGTAATGCTGATGTGCCTGGTTATCTGACCACATTTGGAGCTGCAAAGGTCTAGAGCAGAAGGTGCAAACTGGTGGCCCTAGGACCACACATTATATGCAAGTGTGCCTTTCTTGATGAGCATAAGGTTCTAAAAAATTAGAATTAGTTGAAAACATTTAAAAATCTGAAGATTTCATTTTAAAAAATCCAGGTTCTGTCTTCTCTTGAAACCCTCAAGAATGCTGGCAATACTGGGCCTACATACCGATGTGGCAGCAACTGTCGACCTGATCTGCAGCTGCCCACTTTAGCAGGGCATCTATCCTCCAGTCGCCCAAGGCCTCACCACCGGGCCTGCTTCACACCCTCATGCTTTTCCATTCCTGATCTAGAGCAAGCCCCTCATTCGACAGAGCGGAAACCCAGGCCAGGGAGGGACAGGAGATGATGGATATTCTCCTTGGAACCAGCAGCATCTTGTTTCTGCATCTCTGGATCTGTGAGCTCTGAGAGGGACCCAGTCCCTGCTGTGGAATGACCAAACATCCTTGCCCAACATCATGCCAGGGCCCAATAACAGAGGCTGGAACCTCCCCCGCAAGGCCCCTTGCCCAGGTGAGACAGCATGGGCGGAAATCACACATCTCTTTGTGCCCTTCTCCAGATCTGTCCTCTTTTGTTTCTTGGGGAGAGGCTGGGGCAAGTCAACTCACAATAATGGGCTTCAACCGAATGAGATCCTGGAGTTTATCTAATAGGTAGGTTGGGAGAAATGAAAACGCTAATTACTTGAGGGAAAGTGTGGAGAATGAGTCAGCTGATTGGGTCACCAGGCAGCCAGTAGGAGATGATTTTTTTTTTTTTAAGAAGATAATGACTTATTCTAGGGGATTTCAGCCGTGCACACACAACAAAAATAATTCCAAGTGTCTGCTAGCAAAATCCCACGCTGCCGAGCATCACATCTGAAAATTAACGTGACAGGCTGGGGGCCCATTTTGCCCCAAGATCAGGAGACAGGAAAAGCTTCCTCCCCTGGAAGTTTCTCAGGGTAGAACCAGAAAAGCCCACTAGAGAACCCAGAGGAGCAACGCCTTCCCCGGGGGCGGTGGACAGGAATCGCCCTCCTTTGTCTGGGCGGAAGGGTCCAGCCTCCGAAGTTACTGAGGATCGTGTGGAGGCTGGTGGGGCGGCACGTTAATTGCCTTGTTCATCCCATCATGAAGATGACAGATCTTGCCCCTGGGACTGGTGCTGCCTGGCTGTGAGTCGGGCGCACCTCCTGGATTGAGACTTCCCGACGGGGCCCCGCACACTGCTCTTTCTGAAGAGCCCAGCCGTGGGTTGGGGTTCATGAGGGTATATTCGACTCCAGACTCCTGGAGCTGGGAACCCCAGGGCCCTTGTTCCCGCTCCCTGGCCAGCGATGGAATTAATGAAGCCCGACAGCCCTGTATGCAGGGCACACTCTGGTCCTTTACAGCTCTTTGTCTGCAGCCGGGCTCTTGTCTTTCATTGCGGGCTGCCGCCCCGTCTCTGGGGCTGATGCAGCGCCAGATAATGAACAGTGTATCAGCGCGGGCGGGGGAGGAGGGGAGGCGCGGGGGAGGGAGCGAGCGCCGGAGCCGAGCCGGCCTGACTTATTATTCCTTCACTCTCAAACAAAACAAAATCATTGGCCTGCCAGGGTCATTAAGGACCCCGAGGTTGTCATAGAAACGACCTTTGGGGCCCGGTGGTTGTTAATGCATGAGTGACTGCCTGCATTGTGTGCTTGGGGAGAGGTCAGAGTTTTGTTGGTGGCTTAAGAAAAGAAAGAAAGAGAGTAAAGAAGAAAGAGAGGCAGCACAAAGCCCAGGATTGGGCTGCTGACATTCAGAAAGAAGGTTGTACCCCGCCCAGAGCGTTGATTAGATGTCTGGGATCGTCAGCATCCCGTGCCCGGCACATAGTAGGCCCTGGATAAATGTCTGCAAAGGTGAATGGACGTGTTACTCGGGGTTAAAAAATCTCCAGTCTCCACTACCAGTTCCACATCCCTGCCCGCCAGGGGCCTCTTGGGCAGTGCACTCCCTGAGAAGTATTGAGACAAGTCATTGCTCCGGCCAAGGTGAGCAAACTTGTGTACAAGTTTTAGGGGGAACTCACATGTCTTCATCTTCCATGGGATCGTTTTTGTGGCTCCGAGGGACCCAGGAGGGTCTGGTTGTGAGTGGGTGGGCAGAGGCTGTGACAGAGCAGAAGCAGGAGGGCAGGGCCTACACAGCAAGACCTGGTCTTTACAAATGAGCCTTCAATCCACTTGCTTTCCCTTATGATGTGAATCTCCTGCCAGGGCGTGCTCTGAACACCACCCACGTGATGTAGCTCACCCTCCCGGCTGACAGAGCTCAGCCCCAGGGCCTCCCCAGGTTGCTTCCAGGGTCAAGAGAGGGGGCCGGGGGTGGGGGGGTTGTTCAGAACCAGCCCTGCCCCTAGCTACTGGGTATATCCTCTGGCAAATCCTCTCTGTCTCAGTTTCCTGAGCTGTCACATTAGAGGTGGGCCTGGTGAAGTCTAGAGCTCTACCCTGTTCTTTGCCTTGCTAAGAGTCTACTCTGATTTAGGACTTTACTACCCAGGTGGGAAGAAAACATTCTAGGAGCATTCTTTGGATGACTTTAGGACTATTTGATCTCTCTGAGGAGACTAAACCTGGTTGCCTTCTCTGCTCCCTTCCAGTTCTGTTTCCAACAAAGAATTAGAGCCTTTCCAAGATCCTCTAATGGGCTGGGGTCTATATAGAACAAGCATGCTGGGATTAGTCTGATTTCCAATCTCATGAGGTCTTGCTGCCCCTTTCTGGGCACCCTTCTCCCTATCCTGAGTTAGCTACAATATACTGCCTGAACCCCGTGTCATACTTGGAGATTGGACCCATAACCTACCAACAGGGAGACGCACCCACTGAGCATTAAGTGACCGGGTGCCTTCTTTTTAAAATTGGTTTCAGGGATCTGCCTGCTGTGCTTCCTACTTCCCCGGCAGATTCTCAGATTTTGCTCAAACAGACCAGACTATCACTCACAGAATCCCTTCATCAGCTCAGGGGTTCAAGACCACAACGGCTGCAAAAGCCAGGTCTCTGATGTGGTCCAGGAATAAGCAGATACATCATCTTGGTGAATCACAAAGGTCTGCCTTGTACTTCCTTGCTGTTTTGTGGGCACTCCATAAGGATTCTGTCACAGAATCTGGGGTGAAAGTGCCCCAGGAGAAGGGGACCCTGGAGGGCAAAGGACAATCTCATTCCTTCTACAGCACAGAGTGTGGTGCCTGCCCTTAAGTAGCAGTAAGACATTGGTGTGGATGTTTGATTTCAGGCTTTCATTTAGTTCTTACAAAAAGGCAAATAGCTATCATCCCCTGAGGACAGATGAGGGATCAGACAGGAAAGAGCATGCCTTGTCCAAGGTCACCAGGCGGTGAATGGAAAGAGCAGCATTAGAACCCAGACCCACAAGCTCCATGCCTGTCACTGTTCCATCTGCATCGCTGCCCATCAGCTGGGTGAGGGCCAGAGAGCAGGAATCAGTACTTTTGTTATTTACACTGGCATTGCATAAGATGTTATGTTCAGGGATATTCAGTTTACCTTTTTTTTTGTTTTTAAAATTTGGACAACTGATTTGCCTAACTGTCAGGGCTGCAGCCTGGCACCTGCTTCTCTGTGTGTACATCAGAAAGTTCCATTGGAACATCCAGTGTTCCATTGGAACACTTTTTCCCAGTTGGTGGAAGAGAGAGGTCTCTGTCCAGCTTGGACTCTAACTCAAACCCTGCTAAAACCTGCTGTATTCTCTGTTCAGCCCAAAACACCAAACTCTGCTGGTGGAAGATTTTCTCTTTTCAACAAACTGCATCTTCCCACCTCAGGAAGGAAACAAAAATCCCTTGAAGTTTCCTGAGTTTACAAAGGTAAAGAGCAAACAGTTCACCTTAAGTTTCCAAGAAGATAAATTAGTTGTTGATTTGGAGAAAAGGCCCAGGCTAGACATTACTAGCTCACTGGAGCTAAGATTGTTTCTAGATCAGGCAGTGACCTTGGGCCAGTCACTTCGCCTCATAGAGTCTATTTCTACTTTTCTAAAATGTAAGGGAGCCCAATTTTTGAAATGCTCTAATTCTGAAGCATAGGTTCCTATAAAGGTTGATAAACTCCAAAGTATTTGTATTTAATGAAGTTTAACACTAGGTTATAAAGTAGAAGCACTTTTGGGAAGAATGAGGCATCGTCTAAACCAACAGAAGTGAACAGAGTATTTTACTTTGTGTTACTATGTTCCCTTAGGGACGAGGATAAAACCCAACATTATTTTTTGTAAAAGTCTTGAATATTTGCATGTTGCATTTAGGATTTTTGCATATAGCATTTATGTAAAGCATGATGTTTATTTCTCGTGGTGGGAATGGAGGGAGAGATGATAACTTACTGACTACCTCCCCTGTACCAGCTGCTCTACATACAACGTTGACTTTTCAGCAACCCAAGGATGCATCATATTCATTCAACACTTAAAGAAACTGAGGTCCAGAGCAGTTGCCCAAAGTTACATGGTAACATGCAGAGATTTTCTTATCCCTTTATAGCACTTTTCCCTCCTGCAACTTAATAGGATGGGCATCCATAGTATAGGAGAAATGCATATAATAATGTCAGAGAAATGGATTTAGCTCAGTGGTTTTTACTCATATTCCTCTGTAAAGTTGGAGGTTTGGGCAAGGATGTCTCTAAGACCCATTTCACTTTTAAAGCCTAAATCTGAGTTACTTATTTAAACAGCATTTACCAAAATGCATTCTGAATCGCAATACCCACAAGAAACAGTCCCCAAAAGCACATTTCATGGTCAAGTAAGTTTGGAAAATATTACTAACTGTATCCTCAATGAGAGACTTACTATGTACATTATGATGTCAAAGGCTCTGATAAGTCCTGCAACAAAAGCTTGCATAACTATTTAATTTATTTTCTGGACATATTTGATTATGGGCCCTTTTTTCTCCCCAAATTAACATTTGGTGAAGCAAATTACTTTGCTATTTAACATACTTCGGAAAAACTAGAATAAGTGTAAAGTTCACTAATCCTCACTTCTTCCATGCCCTGCCTTCCGTTCTTCTCTCTGTGGGTAGAAAAGCAGTGGGCCTCAGGAAGGGTAATGGGCAGGGAGTGGGAGGAGAGAGTTCATTTAAGGCAAACCAGAGGCCTTGTTGAGCTTCTGCATGGAAGAGCAACTCACCCACAACTCTTAAAGTGCCCAGAAAGTTCACTCATGAAAAGCGAAAACGTGAACTCAAATCTAAGCTCTCCCACAAGAAATGGATATTGTTACAGCAGTTTCTGAAACTTTGGTACAAGAAATACTTTGATGCTCTCTCTATATTTATGTGTATATAAACCCATTTATAGACAAAGACGATGTGATAGCCATTCTGTTTTGATCAGCCCTTCTAAGGAATCTCCCTCCTGCTCCCCCCTTTAATATCCATATAAAATGGCATCACCAAAGTGCCTGTCATTTATGGAAATTGTTCCCTCGACTTCCCCTAGCTAGTTCCTTTGTATGTTTTATATCACAGCTTAAATGTCACTTCCTCCAGGATGGCTTCCCTGACTGCAGACTGATCTGGTCCGCTTTTTCTGCTTCCGTGACTACTCTGTGAGAGCAGTTCTCTGGGCTGATAAATACATATTTAAGTGATTCTTTTCTTAGTGACTGCTTCTCCCACTAGACTGTAAACCTCATGAGGACAGAGGGCATGCCTGTCTTGCTCCTATGGCACACTCGGCATCCAGCACAGACTGGCAAACAGTAGGAGCTAAAGAAATATTTGTTGGGTGGGTGAATGAATGAACAAATTTCCACGTGAAAAAGTAGGCCTCATCTACCTGGGCTCTACATCAATCCCTTGAGCTCCTTTGCTATCAACTTTGATGTCATTTTTCTATTTCAACACCATCTCCCCCTTCAAGTTTGATGCATGCTCTGGTGTCTCTCATCTCCTGACCTCAGCTCCCTGCCACCACTCTTGGCCACATCACTCACAAACCACTAGTTAACGCCCACCCATCGCAACTACTGTGACCCATCCTCCATCCACCCCGTTGGGCCTGACCCCAATCATATTTCCTGTGGATGGGAAGACCACCAGAGGGGTTTATGATTTGTTACCTATAACTAAAATCATTGACTTTTAAACATCAAAGCCACCTTTAAGGCCATTTGTTCAACTTTATCTTTTGTCCAGTGAAGAAAGTAGCAATCAGATAACACAGGTGAATTGTCCTTGGGCAGACAGCAGGATGAAAAGATGTCGCTGGGTGTGGGTATCCCTCCAGGAATCCATTCTGTGTTGGCATTAATTGCAAAGCTGTGTCTGCTTGTTTTTTGTTTTTTGTTTTAGTAAAAATTCTGATGCATGCCTGACATTTGAAGAGTAAAAATGGATTCTAAAGTGCTACTTAGTGTTATAACACTACACGTTTGTAGCGTTACCCCCATTTTACAGATAAAGAAACTGAGCATTATAATGATCATGAAATTAGTAAGTGGTGCTGCTGGGCCTGTCTGCCTCCAAATCCTTTGTCCTTCGCTCTTTTGAGCCCCAGACACATGGAACCATTTCAGACTATACCTTCTCTGTCCTTTACTCAACCATGAGCTGCTTAAAAACAGAGATCACGTCTTATTTATCTTTGGCAACACCAGTTCCTAGCTTAATATGTTGGCATATAATAGATCCTAAATAAACGTTAAAGAATGAATAAATGATTGAGAAAATGAGTGAATAATTAAAAGCTTGAAGCAGCAGTTACTTCAATATTATTTCCGGGTAGGGTAGGTAGGGAAGGGAAGAGAAGACTATTAACATTTATCTAAAAAATGGGTAGAAGCTGAAGATAGACGTTTACCTCTTTAAGCTGAGTGAACTTACAGAGAATAATTTGTTTTATTGTGAATGGTTTGGATATAAAAATCTGGATATATCTTACTGAAACAACCTGAGTATCGGTATAATTGCAGTGATGTGTTACTCTCCAAATTTAGAATCTAGAGATGGCGGTGGAAGGAAGCACTGAGGGGGACATGTCCTCTTCTTACCATCGAATGTGACATAACCAATGCACCCACATACGTGTGCTTATATATGTATAGTATTAGCTAAATGATTTGACGTAGTTGTTTGAAAGCATAGACTGTTGGGAATCCGCATACATGAATTTGAATACATGGGAAGAGGTGATTTTAATGCTTTTGAATATATATAATAACCCTCCCTTAGTGGTTCTCAAGAAGTAATTTCTATAAATGTAGTTTTATTGACTAGTAATTAATGAATTGAGTGCTTCTAAAGTGCCCTCTTTGTCCTTTTTTTAGTAGCGTTAAGCCATCCTTTGTCATGACATTTGTTACTTGCATGAACATGCCCTTTCCTCCATTTATGTCGCAAAGGTGAGCCTCACCCAAGCCCCAGCCTGGGAAACCCAGAAACTCCAGAAGGAGAGAGTATTTCAAGCTAAGGTGTGTGATGTATGAAATAGTAGTCCCTGCCTCCCAGGATTGTGAGGAATAAAGGTGTCGAAGCAGGTATAATGTTAGCACATTGCTTGGCACATGGCACCTGCTCAAAACCCGGCAACTATTTATTAAAGCCGAGTGGAGTGGCAGTGAATCTGGGCTGCACAGGGGGTAAGGCAGGGCGGAAGAACGGCCTGTCGACCAGATAATGCTCATTTTCTCCAGGTCTCCTGGGATTGTTTTGGTAATTACTCCAGCTTCTTCAACAGCTTGTGATTTGTCCAGTGCCAGGGAACCTGGATTTGCATTGCATGATGCATAATTCATATGGCATGGACAGCAATTATGAGCTAATTGAGGGGTGTAATGTTTAAAGAAAGGATCCATTATGAGGAACATAAGGGATGTTGGGAGGGAAGAAGCTCTTGAGTCCATGGAGGCTCGTTCTCTCTAATTCCACTTCCTTTAAGATGACTGTAATTGTCTCTTGAAGGGCACGGAAGTTCCCCTCTCCTGCAAGAGGTCCTGGGGGCTGGGCGGCCGGAGCTGCTCTTTCTGCAGGAAGAGAGTTCAAGGTGGGCTGGAGTGGGCTCCTCTTTCTCGTGCTCTTGTGTGGTTAGCCTTCCAGGTGCATCTTACATACTGACATAGTCATCTGGGTTAATACGATTAGAGGGGTGTGATGTTACCGTAACCATAATTTCTGAATCAAAGTCAGGATCACTTCCTGGGGGGAGAGACAGTGTGGGAAATACAGTTGGGTGCAGAATTCCTAGAATTGCCAATATGAAATCATATTTTGGAAGGATTATAGAACAGCCTATTTAAATGGGAACTTCACTAAAAAATCCAGGAGCTGGGCTATCAGATTATAAGGAGAGCTGGCCTGGGTAGCAATAAGCCATAAGTCCGTCCTTGACTAGATTGGCCTCTTGCTGAAAAGACCTTGGGACATCACCACCCCTCTCTGAGCCTCACCTTCTGCATCTGTACAATGAGAAAATTGGGTAAGATGGCCTTCTGGGACCCTTCCAACTCTGATGTGCTGTGTGTCTGTGCATCAGACCTCATCCTTCTAACCTGAGGTTTTAAACTGTCTTGACAGATCTGCCTTTGCTCTCTGGGGACCAAGTATATGTGCCTTAAAACTCAGAGGATTCCCATAGTGTGACTGTCACATGCAATAGAAAACTTTTTAAGTGGCTGTGGGGAGATGATGAAACAAATCACTTTTCCATTGACTTCCATTACGAAGTTAGTATCTCAAAATACTGAATCAAAGATATTTTGTAAAGGAAGGGTTGGGGCCAGCATCTGCTCCCTCTGGAGTACAGGAGGTTGTGGTCATTGAGTGCTGTTTGTTTTGTACTCCACGGACGGAAGACTCCTTAGCCTACCTCTCAGTTGAGGGTCACTCCGTAATCTCCATCTGAGCCTGTGTTTTTCTTAACCAAGGATTTCCACATGAACATTTGATACAGGAAGCACTTCCTAAACATGCTGACTCCCATTACCATGCCTACTTGAGCTGGGCTGCAATATCACACCTCACCAGTAGAGGCCGCTTTCTGACGCATGGTATACGCACTACCTGAAGATTCAAAAAATCGTGGAATACTAAAAGTAGAAGAGGTCTTAGAGATCATTTTGTCCAAACAGGCGTCATACATCATTCCCTCCTTTATCATTCTGGACGTTAGACGTTCGGTAGAACTAATCTGCTTAAACTGAAGAGTGCCTGTCGTTGAGTCTTGTGCAGCTGGCTTACACGCTGTCCCTTCATTTAAAAAGAGCACCTGGCCAGTTTGCCTGCCTTTTGAGTCATGAGGACATTTTGCATATTCAAGGTGGAGATGGTGTTATTCTCTGCCTGGAGTGCTAATGCAGCTATTTATACCAGGAGCCAAAGCAGATCTTTCACCTGAAAGTTGGGCTGTCATGTCTGTTTAAGCATTCAGAGCAGCTCTGCAGCTTATTTGAGATGACTTTCAAATGGGTTTTGCCCAGAGTAACTGATCACCTGTGGGCCAAGGGCTTCTTTCTTTTCTTTTCTTTTTTTTTCTTCATATAGCTTTTACAACAATTTAAGAAATCCTTCCCCAAACCTCAAGAGAGTGAGAGAGACGACCTTAAGAAAGGATGTGTCTATTTACAGTCTTGTTTCAGGAGAGTCAGGGTCACTGTCAGGATACAGCAGACAAAGGAAACTCTTACTTGCCTCGAAGAACCAGCAGCAATAAGTATACAGTTGACTTGTCTTTTTTTTTTTTCATTTTTTCCATTTTTCCTTTTTTAAACTATAACCATCGACGAAGACTCCAGAAGGCAGACTCATTCCCTTTATGCATCTAATTCTCTGCGTTGGACGTGTCAGAGCAGAAATGTTCTGCTAGCCCCTGGTGCTCCTCTGGGCTTAAGGATTGATGGCCTCTTCGAGTTACATCCTGGTGAGAATACCCACTCACAGATACCCCATATTTAATCTTTATTTCTGAGTCTTCCTAAGCGAGAAGTGGCAGCAAAACACAATTGCCGTGTTGCTCCAAGGGTTAATTAGACATGGCCTAGAAAAAGCGCTTTCCTTCTTTCTGCCTTAAATTTGGGGCTTTTCATTCTGAGTGACTGCTGCCTTCTGCCAAATGGAATAAGCTAAATGCGAGCTCCTGATCTGAACTCCCCTCATTCTCTTCCCAGCTGCTAGTTTTCAGTGTTCCGAAAAAGAGAAAGCTCTTTGGATCTGCTGCTTTTCATAAACCTAAAACGTGATTCTCTTCCCTCTGCTTTGGAGTCCAGGTATCTTTGGAAGGAGATGATCCAGGCTCCTCTCTCAGTGGCTTTCCCTTGCAGATATTAAAATAATTTCCATCTCCTTTCCCCCCTCCCCAGTCAGACTGAACGTCTCAATGGTGAAGTCTTCCATTATATTCTGAGTTTTTCCACTGAGTCTAAAGCGACACCAAGATCTTTTCCTTTTTTTTTTTTCCTCAAAGGTTACAGCTAATTCCAAATCCATCAGCTGGTGCAAACACTTTAAATTGTTCCCTCAAATGAAATTCATCTGCCGTCGTGTTACTCAATTACTTGGTTTTCCAAGATGCTTCTCGGTTTCCTCATAAAATGACCTCCCCTTTGCTGTCTTACAAATGTTGAAGCATCAGCACATTTTTGAACTCTGTGCTATTCAGGCATATCTTTAAAACCTCTTATTTGTTTCATTCAAGTGTTCATTCAACTGACGTTGTTGAGCATCAGTTATTCATAGGGCAGATAATGAAGAGGAGCTCGTTCTAATGGTTTCCTTGACTGTAAACGCCAGGATATTAAACAGGTCCCATTGTAAGGACCACCCACAAGCAACCATCTTTGGGATTCAGATAATTTTGTCAGCTTTGCAAACTTAAGGGACTTCTCAACAAACTCCTAGTAGGGTCCCCTTTAGGAAAACCACCCGGAACACGGACAGAAGAGATGGACTAGTGCGGCCTTTGTAAACTGTTTCACAAGTGTCCCCCAAAACCTTTGAAGTGTGTTTTCATTTACAAAATAAGCCATTCAGTGCTTTGCAATTTAAAAAGTGCCTCCCTGTACATTTGAGCCTCATAACAAACCCGTCAGCTATTCTTGGTCCTTTCCTCATCTCAGCGGTGCTGATAAGCACCTTGGCCAAGGTCACACGGCCAGCAAACCACAGAGATCACCGGAACCTGAATCTTCTCCCCACCTAACAATGCCTGACTTCTGAGCAGCGCCTCGGTGAATTCTCCAAGCCGTTTTCTCTTTCTTTTTAAAGAAAAAAGTCTCCTTCCTCTTTCCCCCTCCCCTCACTCCTGGCAGCCACCTTTCTACTTTCTGTATTCTTGGTACCTCGTAGAAGTGGACTCACACAGTATTTGTCATTTTGTGACTGGTGTATTTCACCCAGCATAGTTTTCCTGAGGTTCATCCAGGTTGTAGTTTGTGTCAGAACATCATTCCTTTTTAAGGCTGAATAATATTCCATGGTATGTATAGACCACTTTTTGTTTACGAGTTCGTCTGTCGATGGACACTGGATAGCTTATACCTTTTGGCTGCTGTGAACATGGGGGTACAAATATCTCTTCAAGGTCCTGCTTTTAATTCTTTGGGTATATATCCAGATGTGCAATTGCTAGATCATATGGTATTCTACTTTTAATTGTTTAGTGAACCATAGCAGCTGCACCATTTTACATTCCTACCAACAGCACACATGAGTTCTAATGCTTGTGCTTATTCCAAGTATTCTTATTTTCTTATTCTTACTCCAGTTGTTATTCTCTGCTTTAAAAAAATAGTATCCGTCCTGATGGGTGTGAGGTGGTATCTCACTGAAGTTTTGATTTGTATTTCTCTAATGATTAGTGATGTTGAGCATCTGAGATGGACATTATTCCCATAGACTGGGACTCAGAGAGGTGAGTGATTCACCTGAGAAATGGTACAGGAGTAGAGGTAGGAGTTGAGCCCTGCTTTTTGAGTTCCAAGTCCAATGCTGGGTCCACTACATGGATATTTCACAAATGGGTTCTCAGATGCACTCTCTGTGACTCATATGAGTTCTTGGTGCAAATGCTTTAATTCTAGATAATCCAGAACAAGTGAATATAAGCTTATTCAGATCACTGAAGTTGTTGGTCCTTAAAATGTGGTCCCCTGACCAGCATCATCATCATCATCTGGGAACAGGTCAGAAATGCTAGTTCCTCTGCCCCACCCCAGAAATACTGAATTAGAAACTCTAGGGATGGGACCCAGCAATGGGGATTTTAGCAAGTTCTCCACGTCGTTCTGATGCACCCTCAAGTTTGAGAACCCGATCTAGATCATTGGTTCTCAAGTTGGCTGCTTATTGGAATTACCCAGAGGGCATATGAAAGGTTCCAATTGGTCTGATTCAGCCTGGGCATTAGAATGTGTACAGTCTCCCCAGTCCACTCCAACGTGCGGCCAAGGTAAACAACCTCTAATCTAGAAAACTGCCTTACACCAAAGTGCCCCTCACCTTTTCAGATGTCCCAAATATGCTACAATCATGATGGTACCATATTAAATGCTTCAGACGAATGAGGAAGGGTCAAAGGCAGCCCCAGCGATGCCTCCCTCACCAGATGACCGCCAGGTAGCACCGTGGCTGCACTGTGTGAACGGATGCTTCACAGAGGTTCTGGTGGAGAGAGGTGGTGGGGAGTTGCCTCATCTCATGTCACCCAGCAACAGGACCATGGGAATCTCACCGGATTTGGCCCTGCTGTGGCGGTGGCATCGGATGCAGGTCTCAGGTGTGAATCCAGGTATGACAGAGGCAGCATGATCTTTCACACTAAATGGATGTTGTTAATCCACTTTTGCTGGTTTTATATCGTGTTTTCCTCTGTAATGATGTTTTTGTTTATCATTGTATACAAACTACAAGCAAAGGAAGTTTATTCCTAGCTTTGGTTTGTACAGATTTAAGTGACATTCAAATGCAATAATTTAAGTCAATATTGGGGGTTAGTGGGAATCTGCTCTACTTTTCTTAGGGGTCCTAGGCTATTCTAAGTTTGGGGAATTATAGCCTTCTGCCTTCCGTAGACACTTGGGTGCACAGAACACCTCTTGGTACGTGGGGTTTTGAGGGTCCCCTTTTGGGGGCTCCCAGCAGGCCCAAGGCTAGGCAGTCCCTCTTGGGGGTGCCTGGCTGACTCTAGCCTGTTCTCTGGTCCTTGGATTGAAGCAGAAGTTATCTTTGAAAATTTCCAGGCAATAATTAACTATAATTTCAGGGGAAGGAAATTTGGTCAGTTTCTATGCAGAGCAAATTGGCCTCCCCTGTCTTGGAGGGAGCTTTGTATTGGACTTTGTTATCGGGCTGTTTCCTGGAAGCATTGTTTCCCATTTCAATATAATTGCTTCAAAATAATGTGAAGAGATCAATTGCCGCTTGTCAGCTGTAATTTTCTGCCACTGGAGAAAAGTAATGTAGGGAGGAGAGCAAATATGGGATGGCTTATTAGCCAGCACGGAGGGAGGGGGCAGAGCTGCCTCTGCCTGGGAGGGGGTATATCTGGGAGGAGGGGGCCTTGCCCATCCCCATCTCTGTGCCCTGTGCCCTCCTAGCCTTCTCATCCTCGTCAAATCCTCCCCGTCCTTCCAGAGCCGGCTCTAATCTCAGGCCTGAGCGATCATAGGGACCTCTTCTTCCCCTAAAATCATTGGTTTACCCAATCCTTAATGCATTTATTCAACAGATATTGATTGAGCAGCTAAGTGTACGTAGGAAGGCTTTGGGCTGCAAGGAACCCAATACCTCACTTACAGGGGTTTAAACAAATTGGTGTGAATTTTCCTCATATAATAATAAAAAGGTATTGGTTTGGCCAAAGAGTTCGTTCAGGTTTTTCCACACGATGTTACAGAAAAAGCCGAATGAATCTTTGGCCAGCCCAGTACCTCTGGCCGGCTTTAGCATCGCCCCCTCAGGAACTCTCTTGGCCTTCCCAGCATATTGGTCACTCCTGGTATCAGATGGCTAACCCGGGCTTCAGGCATTCAGTGAGCATTCGAAGCAGGAAGAGGGGAGAGTACAGGCTTTTTCCATGAAGATCCTTCTGATTAGGGAAGCCAATCTTTCCCAGAACCCCAGCAGAGATTTTTAAAAACAGCTCTATTGAGGTATGATTGACATACTCCAATACTCCAACATACTCCAACAAACTCCACGTATGTGAAGTGTACAATTTGATCAGTTTTTGAAAAAATGAGATATAATTGTCATGTAACGTTGTATTAAGTTTTAGGTGTGCAACATAATGATTTGATATATGTATATACTGCAAAATGATCACGACAATAAGTTTAAACACTCATCACTACCCACAGTTACAATCCTTTTCCTTGATGAGAACTTTCAGATCTACTTTGTCAGCAATTCTCAAACATACAATACAGTATTGTTAACTGCGATCACTTCTGATACACGAAACCATCACCACAATCAGGATGGTGAGTGTATCCTTTACCTCCACAGAATCTTTTATGGAGGCAAACTGCCCACTCTAAAGATTTTTCAATTTCTTATTTCTGTTTCGTTGGCCAGTCCTAACTGGAAGGGCGGCTGGGAAAGGCACTACTTTGATTTCCAGCAGACAAGGGAAAAGGGGATTGAGTGTGAACACTGGGCCAGCTAATGAATAGCGTTTGCCCAGCGACTGCTCGGGATCTGGGGAAAGAGGGTGAGCACAACAGCCCCGCCCCTCTCATTGTGCAGTGGTGGTCAGCCTTCTTGGCCACTTAGTTGGCATGACCTGGTTATGTCAGTGTTCCAGTGCTATCAGTCAGTAAGTTGGCTGCTCTGTTTTTCTTTCCCTGCACTTGAGCTTATAAGAACTGACTCCCTGGGCTTCCCTGGTGGTGCAGTGGTTAGGAATCCACCTGCCAACGCAGGGGACACGGGTTCGAGCCCTGGTCCGGGAAGATCCCACATGCCGCGGAGCAACTAAGCCCGTGCGCCACAACTACTGAGCCTGCGCTCTAGAGCCTGAGAGCCACAACTACTGAGCCTACGTGCCACAACTACTGAGCCCACACGCCGCAACTACTGAAGCCTGCGCACCTAGAGCCCGTGCTCTGCAACAGGAGAAGCCACTGCAGTGAGAAGCCTGCACACCACAATGAAGAGTAGCCCCGCTCGCCGCAACTAGAGAAAGCCCACGCACAGCAACGAAGACCCAATGCAGCCAAAAATAAATAAATAAATAAATAAATAAGAACTGACTCCCTCCTCTGCCACAGCTGCCTAGAAGCTCAGATAAAGGAAGAGAGCTACTGATACATCCACATTTATTGTGCATCTCCCCTGTGCTAGGTGCTGGGTGCCTCCTGCGAATCCCATCCTTTTAATGACCTTATGTACACAGTATGTGAAGTGTGCGTTCTTTCTCCTTTTTCCAAATGTGGACACTGAAACCCACAGCGGTGGCGAGTCTTGCCTGAAATGGCATAGCTTGGAAATCAGCAAGCCAGGATTCAAGTCCAGCCTGAGGCCATCCCCTGTATTCTTTCTTTTAAAAGAAATCTCCACACCAGGCTTGGAATCATGTGTAAGATGTGGATTCATGCTCTGACTCCCACAGAGGTGAAGTGACCTGCCCAAGGATGGGGAAATCTTGGACAAGAATTCTTATCTGCTGGTCTCCTGATCATTGTTTGTTCTACTGTGCCCAGGCCTGATCACTCTTGGATGTGTGATGGGGGAGAATGGAGGGGAGGGGGCAGGAAGTAGTAGAAAATCCTGGGGAAAGAAGACTCCAATATTTGGTGTAACTTGGAGCTATGCACTGGTTGCAGGACCTTGGGGGCCCTTCAGCACTCTGACCCTGCAGAGCCTTCCTCAGTCTCTGACTCAGGGATCCCTCAGCACCACTCCGTGGCCCGTTGGTGCTGAAATGATTCCTGACACTTCTTCTACAGCGGCAACAGTGCGACGTTAAGAATGGGAGTGGATTTCCTGAATTGGAATCCTGACTAGCTTTGTGACCTTGAGCAAGGCATACAGCTTCTCTGTGCCCACTTCCTCCATCAGTGAGATGGGGATAATCTTCCTGCTACCTCCTGAGTGTGCTGTCTCATTGAAGGTAGTAACGTGTTCCTGGTGTGTCACTCATGGTCAGTACAGATGAGCCACTGCAGTGAACGTGGAGAGGGAGTACTCCCCAGGTGAGCCGAAGAGCAGTTCATTCACAGCTGGACCTCCCTGGGGGATAAGCCACCACTCAGCTCCACTGGAAGCCAGCCCCACACTTCCAGGCATCCTCACATGACCCTCCTGGGGCTCTCCCCATCTTGCAGCTGCAAAACCCTGTTTTCACACCTGCCCAGGAAGTCCCACCCCACTTAAGTCTTCCGGTCACCATCAGCCAGCACCCTGGTGCCCTCTCGCTTTGGCCTGAATCTGGACAGCGGCCAGTGACCTGGGCCCTGAGGCTTTGGGGCATTACAGTCAGAAGAACGGCAGCACCCCCTGAGCTTGCTACAGGGGTTTATGGCTGGCGAATATGCTCACGCATCCGCTGGGGTCTCTTTCAGAGAGTCCAGGATTCTCAAAGAAAACAGGGTCCCATGAGGGAGGCAGTAGTAAGACTCTCACCTAACTCTTTAAACTGCCTTTCGAGGTGAAAAATTATCCATGATGGGAGCAGTCAAGATATCCCAGATGGGGGAAACCTTCCCGACTGGTAATCCTGCACTTCCCACAAACGTACACAGAATGTTGGTTCCTTGGAACAAGAGCAGGTATTGAGAGAGAGAGAGAAAAGATCCAAAGTCAAAATCATTTTGCAGAGGTGCATGCTTCCTCAGAGCCTGAGCTGTGCTCATTCGCCTGTGACCCTCCAACACTGTGGAAGTGGGTTGGCATCAGAGGTAGCAGCCCCCTCGGGGGACCATCTCTGGACTAGAGCGTGGGGGACGCTGATCTCATCAGCCTCAGGTCATCAGCTGGCTGGCTGCTGGGCGAGACTAATCAAGGCGTGCTTGTTCTCTGCCTTCCTTTTCCCCTCTGGATAATCGGGGTGGTCTTCATGGTGGCCAAATTGAGCCCAGGAGCCTGGAGCAGAGCCCTTAATGAGGGCTGCTTGGTGATGAAAGGCCCCGTTAAGCTCCAGCCGCCATTATTGCGTGGTGGAATAAATGTGGCCAGCCTAGGAGATGTGCACGAATAAATTTGAATAGCAAGACACAAATGCGGCCCTTAACTCCAATGAGCAAATAGAGTTTAATAAAGAGGTAAACTGAGACCGCTTTTATTTATTGCTGTGTAAATGTATTTAAAAAGGTATTGGCTTTCTGCAGCTGCAGAGGCCAGTTCCTCCACAGCCTGGTGCTTTAATGCCTGCCGCTGTTATTAGAGCTGTAATGAATGAGCCGCTGTGAGTGCGCTCTTCAGAAGGACTGCAGAGGTGCAAGATTAATGAGATGAGAGCATTGAAAGGTACAGACGGCCCCTGTTTCCCAGCCGCGTGCAATGTCTGCAGCGGCACCTCTGGCTTTGTTTGCTCCGTGGTGGCTGAGAGGCTGCGGCAGGGAAATGTCCCCAGAATGGAGGCTGCAAAGGCAGGCACCTCCCGCCAGCTTGCATCCTTGCGCCCTGAGCCATGTCCCAGGCCCCCAGGCCGCCTGTCCCCGCGGCTGCCTCTGTCCTTCCCATGCTGGCCTTGAATGGGCTCTGGGTACCCCTCTCTCCTCTGTTTGGGTTTTTTTCCCACACCACCTGCACACCCCTCTTTTGAGAATTGGGAGTTGGGGAGTTGGGCAGCTTCTAGGAAAAGACGTGGCACTTTTGGTTGCCTGCTAACCCCTGTGGGTGCCCAGGGCAGGTGGCTGCCCAATAAAGCAAAAGTGATCTTGAGTGATGACAAATGCATCAATTGGCGGGTGGACTTTCCTGAGTCAGGAATTCTCAAGTTATTTACTGAAAGATTATTTGGAGGCTGGAACAGGTCTAAACTTACTGAGGTCCTTCTACATACATCAACTGTGCCATTTCATGACTACCCTGGAGGCATGTGTAGACCCATTTTATGAATATGGACACAGAGACTCAAAGAGTAAAAAAAATATGCCTGAGGTCACATGGCCGGGAAGTGCCAGATTAGAGACCCTCAAAAGGAACCCATTCTTCAGTGGGAACAAGTTCTCTCCTGGGGTCTCAGGTGTGGCCATGCTCTCTTGGCTGAAAAATAGGGTCTTCTTGCTGTGGTTCACCCTTCAGACATGGCCTAGATCGATATGGAGATCTGACTGCTAACTAAGGTACAGGGATCACTGCCCACCAGGGAGAGGGGATATAAATAGTGCTGGTGGTGGGGTCTAGCAGAAAGAGCACAGGAAGGTGGAAGCTGTGTGACATGGGCAGGTCACTTCACCTGTCTGAGCCTCAGTTTGCTCACCTGTCAAATGGGTATAATAAAAACCACCTACTTCATTTGCATTTTGTGAATTGCAAATCAGATAATACATGTAAAATGCTTAAAAACAGATGACAAACTCTCAGTATATTTTCAATTGAAAAAGCATGAGTCTGTGATCTGTGTCAGTACACAGCGAGGACCCTGAACACATGTATAGAGTACCCTGAACACAAGTATAGAGTAAAATGCTTAAAAACAGATAAACTTTCAATATATTTTCAATTGAAAAAGCATGAATCTGTGATGTGGGTCAATACACAGCGAGAACCCTGAACACAGGTATAGAGTACAGAGAAAGAAAAGTTCGGCACCTTTTGCCAGCCTAACACAAACCCAGAACGGGCCACCTTGAAGATGGGCTGGTAAGGCCGGGTAGACACTGATGACTGGATGGGCTTCATCGTTAATTTTTTCAACAGTCCACTGTGGATCGGCTAAGTACCTGCTTCCTGTGCTGGGTGCAAAGATATAGTAGTAACCAAAACAGTCAGATCGTGTGCCTTCCAAAAGCTTCCTTTCTAGTAGCACACAGTGTGTCAAGTGGCAAGGGCTGCAGGGGAAAGCAGGAGGAAGCAGAGCAGGGGGTACAGATGAGTAGACTGGGTGGAGGGTCACCCGCTTCAAACTGGGTGACCAGGCACGGCCTCACGGAGGTGACGTTCCAGGAATGACCTAGCAGGTGGAGAGTGAGCGTGTGCAAGTCTGGGTGGACAACTTCCAGCAAAAAGAGCCGTGCAAAGGCCCTGCAGTGGGGGTGAGCCCCAGCATTCGAGCGTGGCCAGTGTGCTGGGGCTGAGTGGACAAAGGGGAATGTAACAGGGGGCAGCCTGGCTGCTGCAGGGAGCCAGGTGCTCTAGGCCTTGCAGATCCCCCACCTCACCCCAGGGAGCTGAGCTCTTCTCTCACTGAGATGGCAACTAGCAGAGGCAGTGAGTCCAATTGACGGGTAGAGTTGGCCAAGGTGTAGGACCAGGGCAAGTTCAGGGAACAATGAGTAGTGCTATCTGTCTACCCAAGGGGGCAGGGGTGGGGAACTAGCAGAAGATGAGCTAGACAGGGTGGCTGGTCCCGAGAAGCAGCCTTAAGAGGCTGAGAAAATCTGGCTGAATTCGGTAGGCCCTAAGTTGTCTAAGAGCTTCTGCCCAAGGCAGGTTTGGGTGTGGCCAGAGGCTGGCACGCAGCTTGAGCTCAACACAGACTCTCAAGAGTGCCCAGGGAGAGCACATGGGGGTGGCACTGGGCCGGTCCGGCAGGAGAGCAGGATGGGAAGGGGGAGCCAGGGATCCCAGAGGCAGGAGTGGGAGCCTGCCCAGGTCAGAGCGTGCCCACCCCAGCCCTCCTGGCCCCTCATTAGTACTCATTAGCATATCCTCTAATGTACCAAGAAATTCAATTTCCTAAGAAATAACCAGCCGAGTCCCAAGGGAGCCAGAAGCCCTGTTCACCACAGCCAGGCTTTCCGGGGACCGTGCTGCTGTCCCCCTTGGATTTCCTTCTCTGGGATGCTGGCCCACCATGTGAAGACAGACTTATTAGCACCTCTATAGGTTGGGGTGTTTTTTCCACCAGATCTGCAGTTTCTGGGTAAACAGGCATCAAATCAGCAGTTGGCATGAGCTGAAAGAAAGTTTGCAAACTCGCCATGCAGCTCAAATTAAGTGAGTGGTGCCGTCACTAAAGCACGTGCACCAAAAAATGAACACTCCGAATGTCAGGGCGGAGGATATTCTTTTAGGGAAGGCAGATGTCCATTTCTTTTCTTTTTAATTCCAAATGAAAACGTCACTGGCGATGTTTCTGATTCCACTTCACAGGGGTCAGCAGTGGTATGTGTACTTGTGTGTGTGTGAGCATGTAAGAGAACGGAAGGTGTACATGGACACATGTATGGCGATGGGTAAGACTGAATTTGTGTAAATGTGTGCACACGTGAACATGAGTTTGTGGGCATTTGAGTGCACGTGTGTGGTCGCGCATGTGAGCCTGTGTGTGTGAATGTGTGTGTGCGTGTCTGAAGGTGTGGATGTGTGTGTATGCCTTGCGTTTCTGTGTGTATGTATGTGTGTGTGTGAAGAGGGGCGAGTGCGGGTATGTGCATGTGCATATATTGTGTGTGAGTGTGAGTTTGTGCACATGCGCAGGGGTATCGTGTGTGGACGGGTGCAAGCCATGAAGGTGTGTGCATGCGCGCGTGTGTGTGCCGTGCACAGACCGTGGCACCGTCTCTTAGCTGCCTGCCTGTCATCTTCCTCCCGCGTTCTTCAGCGGCAGCCCCAAGGCTGCACCAAGAAAGCAATCAGGCTCCCATTTGTATCCCGCCTGTCATCTGCGGGCCTGGCGGGCAGGCGGGGGTAAGGGGATGCCGGCCTTTCTCCTCCATGCCGAGGCTCCCCTAAAATAGAGGAGGACTTGGCCGTCTTGGGGCGGTGGAGCAGCCCCAGGCTTCCACTGTGCTCCCAATTACTGGCACCTCCCGAGCGGCTTATGGAAAGTGCATCGGTTGCCATGAGGAAGATATTCCACTGGAGCATTCCTGTTCCCCACAAAGAGAACCTTCTGCATATTATACACATTTTTCAATGTAATTATCCCCAGCCCACACACACAGCTTGGAGGATTAAAACATAAAATACAGGCTGCTCCCCACGCGTGAGACCGACACTGCAACTAGCATCATAATAAATAAACGAAGTGGCCTCTTCTCTCCTTCCTCCCCCTCTTCCCCTTCCTCCTTCCTCCTTCCCCCTCCTCCTTCCTCCTTCCCCCTCCTTTCCCTCCTCCACTTCTTCTCCCCCTCCTCCTGCACCCCGATTT